>NC_141767.1:56819787-58069787 GCF_051362555.1 Lingula anatina
ATTCATTCAGAGACCAGCTAAAGATTCTTTTAGAAACATTTGACAAAGAAGTTGAGAAAATCCGTGCAATTGCAACAGAAAAGGTGAGTGGAAATATGTGTCCAGTGAAATCATTCAGTCCTGAATCTTAGAAATTCAAAACACCCTGAATTACCGGTCTTCACTTTCTGTAAATTTTTATCATGTACAGGGTTAATATGGGTGTTATGTTCTCATTTGGAAAAAGAAATTTGTTTTCATGAACTATATACAACTGTTCACCAATAGCGTTCTATGTTCATGTATGTGGATTTTAGACCTTGTCCAAACTACAGCCTAAGAACCTGATCCAAGCAGTGCATGCAGTCTGTGCCATTTTGTTTAAACTGGAGACTAACAGCATCACAAAAGCCATTGCTAGAATGACAGCTGTTGCAGAATCATGGGTAGGTTTTACATTGTCTCTGTTTTATGAATATAACAGATTCTTTAGTTGCCACATACTTGTCAGGAAAATCTTATTTATTATTTGTTTCATAATCTATTGAATAACTGCGTGCTAATGAACAATGTGCTGTATAATGACATATTTTGCTATACCAATTGGCATTTTGTTGTATCCCATGATGTGTTCAAAATATACTTGTTCTTTAGTAAAAGTTATAACTGGAATGATGACAAATGTACAGGGATTGAGGAATTAGTTTTATTCAGTACCAATACATTCCCACTCTACATGCTCTCTAGCATGAAGCCCTAAGTTTGCCAGAAAAAGAGGTTCAGATGGATGAGCTTGCCAGTGCCTTAGATGAGCTGACAGTAGCTGTGCATCAAGTGGTCAAGCTGTACTGTAAGATGTACTATCTTGAACTACCACCTGGTGTGGAGAAGAGGCAATGTACAGGTGAATAAATCTGGTCACATATTTTTATAGAATACAAAAGGAGTGGAAAATGTGAACTTCATTTAATATTTTAATAGTTGATCAAGTGTTTATTTTTTAAAGTATTATATGAGATGTTATTTAGCATAGAAATGTCATGGCATTTTTTAATGCAATACCTTGTCCTTTGTGCTGTCAGATTCCATCACGATGGATGTGACTGGTATTCTGGAGAACATGATAGTTCATATAGCCTCTGTACACAGGATACCAGAGCAATGGAAAAACAGGTTTAGTCAAATATTATTGCATTTGTGTACATAAACTGATGTAGATACAATCTACAGAAGAATGTTAAATACTTAAATAGGATAACATCAAAGTAGGACAGAATCCATCTTTTATGTAACTTCTAATAGCACACTGTATAAAAAATTCTACTTATTTATTGAAAACAGCTATATATAATTTGGAATAATATTATTAGGGTATGTGAAAACTAAATCAAGATATTTTAATGATTCATTTCTACTTTTTCTTTTCAGCTACGACCATTATTCAGTGATAGCCTCGTTATACTATGCTGGCAGGAAACTGTGCCAGGATGTGATGACTCCTGCCAGGTCCTGCACCAGTGATAAGTTTCATACAAAAGTGGTCTGGGATGACTGGTTGGTATCTTTAGTTATGGATATATTTTCCTCAGTGATTATCTGAGACATATTTACATTGATTTTACTGTGAAAAGTACCACCTGAAACATGTCTGATTGTCAGAGTAATAAATATTGGCAAACATTCTTGAAAATATATATTGATATAGTAACAGTATGTCCTTTTATTATAAATTATCTGAAAAAATTGTTATAGGGTGCAGTTTTCTATGGTACCAATGTGTACCCTGCCGCGTGAGACCAGGCTGATCCTGCATCTGTGTGCATGTAAGAATGTCAGCAATGACAGCTCAACCCAGGTCAAGACTTCCCTTGGCTGGGTGGCAGTGCAGTTGTTTGATTTCAAAAGGTATGTACATGTTTTTGTTCACCCTTGTGTTACTGAAGGATTGGATTTAAAAAGGTAGTTTAGCTCATGTACTCAACACTGTGAATGTTTCCTGGATGTTTAATTGGTTAAGATGACATGTAGCATTGTGTGTTATTCCATGCTGATAGAATATTGATTAAGCTTGCTAGCGATAGTAAAACTAAGATTCTCCATATGATGAGGGAAATAAATGACGTCAAGGCAACATGTTAATTTTCATTATCTTCATCATGATATTCATCACCCTTAGGAATCTGGTCCAGGGCAGCCAGCTCCTCCCTCTCTGGCCTGGGGACCCCAAACCTTTGGGAACAAACTTGCAGAATACAATACAGATGGACAGTTTGCTTTTGCAGGTATTATATGTCTTAAAATATTTCTGGTTCATAATTTGACTTACTTAAGTTACAAAATGCTTTTTAAATATGAAACTTCTGATTTTGATTATAGAGCACTTCAAATGGAATAACTGATGGTGTATTCATTTTTAAATTAAACAGTTTCTAATATTATGTTTTTCTAGGTAACCCTTCCTGATCTGGGGGTGGAAGTGGAGTTTCCTAATGTTATTCACAAAGATTTGAGGTAAGCTGCACTGAAATTCTTCTCTTTGCATTATTAGCCTTTTTTTTACAATGTATAGTTTATGGAATATTATTGACTCGACATGATTATGATTTTAAGTACCCAACAAAAAACATTAGAATTAATTAGTAGAATGGAGAAAAATAACCATCTTAATTAAAAGATATAGCCTTTTTCTAATATAACATATTTACATTTTTTACAATTGTTCCAATTGGATTTTTTACATTGAATGTAAGTATTATCTGTTTTATGTTGTGCCTTTGCATCATTTGTTATTTTTTGCTTTAAGATTGTTGCTGTGTGGGTTGTGTTTCATTTTGACATTCTTTCAAAAAATTATATGCATTATAATGAATGTCATTTTGAACAGTCTGTTGCACACACAACTGATTGCTGTTACTTCTTATGATTACAAAATAAAACTTTGTGTGGATTCCATGGAAAAAAATCCTTAAATGTTCACCTTCTTGATGTCATGCTCACATATAACTCTTTTAAGAGGTTTGGTATAGCATAATTTAGGGAAAAGGACAGGCTGAATGTGCTGCTGGCTTATGAAAACTTATGACATGGGTTAAATTGTTTGTTAATTCCAGTGAAAGGAGAGACTTTGATTCCTTACATCCAGACACTCAGGAAGAACTGATGGATATTGTTGAGAAGGACTCTCTGTCCAGGTAAGTATATGCATATATCATGTGACTTTTTATCAACTTTTTCATTTCTAAATATATTTAATGTAAGGGCTGGTTTGTTGACACCTTTTAAATAACTTTTAGGTTGAGAGTTTTACTTGTAATCAAATAAAAACAAAGTTCTTAAATATTGTACAAGAAGGTCAGTATGCTTCACCTCATAAGGAGTGTTCTACATTATGACAAGCAATTGTTATCAGATTAACAGATGATGAGAAAGAAGTTATATGGGAGAAAAGGCACTACCTGTATCAGCTACCCAATGCATTGCCAAAGGTGCTGATGGCTGCTCACTCCTGGGACTGGGCCTGTCTTGCCGATACCTACTCCATGATTTACCAGTGGGCGCCACTGGGCTCAGTGGAAGCCATGCAGCTGTTGTTGCCACAGTGAGTCTTCACTGTTAAATTTGGCATGGATTATGCCAAGTGAAATAAAAAAAAGACAGTTGGATGTTTGTAACAATTGCTAACATTTTTGTTTGTAATGTATATATATATATAAATTTAAGTAACTTATTAAATGATGATGAATGAATGATGATCAAATGCAGTAAAAAAGAGAATTGATAATTGTAAAAGAAAGATTAGTGCTATATTCAAAAAGGATTCAAATTATAAAATATATGCATGCATCATGTCTTTGTGTCTTGTCTTTTTGAAAAAAATTAACTTGTATATTGTAAACATATTTTAGCTAGATTTGAAACAACTTTTCCTCTCTTTTACTAGGTTTGTAGATGAAAAAGTGCGCGATGTAGCTGTGAAATGGATGCGAGAAATATCCAGTGATGAACTCTGTAATTTCCTACCACAGCTGGTACAGGTATGAAACTGTCTTCACTTTTGATACTACAGTAACTGTACATTTTCACATTTAACATTTTGATTAATATAATAAAGAGTGAATTACAAAAACTGATGAAATGGGAAGATTTTTAAGTTAGAAGGGCAGCTTATAAACATTTGGTAAGTAAAATTTTTTTTTGTAAGTATGGGTTGCTTGCAATTCACATATTTAGCCTATTAATGTGTATCTTATGTTTCAGGCCTTGAAATTTGAAAACTATTCCAACACTTCTTTGGTCCATTTCCTCTTGGACAGGGCAGTTACTAGTATAAGAGTGGCACACAACTTGTTCTGGTGAGTAGCAGTTGTTGTACAGATGTATAACATTCAGGCCACGTGTTCATTTTTATAATGTTAGTTTTATTCTCAAAATTGTGACTATAGCATTGTGCTAGCAAACATTAGTGGACTTATGTAAAGTCAGACACCCAAGTAAGTCAGACAGTGATCGAGTTGTGTTTTTACATTCAAAACAAGGCAGTTAGAAATTGAATTTAAACTTTCTGTTTGTTTTGAGAATTGTAAATGACTGAAAAAATCTGTACTTCAACATGGCCAACTTAGCATTTCATCAAGTGTCATATACTTAGTTCCTAGATACAGCCTATCAGAGATATATTATTAGGCTAACTGCTTTCTTGTATCAGTCACCTTACGTAATTTTTCCAGGTGAGTAGCAGTTAGAAAAGTAAGATAGCTTTGGTCAGTTAACAAACTTAAATAGAGTTACTGCTTCTCATTATGTCACAGTGTAAACAGCTGTATTACTGTCTGACATTTGGTTACTCCCACAGCTCATTAAATTTTTTGAGAAAGGTAGTGATGTGTTGTTTGCTCGCCATAATTGCAGTTTTCTTCTGTTACTGTAAAGTGTAAACTTTCATGAAATCTAGGTTGCTGAAAGAGGCTGCTTCAGACTTATTTTACCGCAGTCGATATCAACTGGTATTTGGAGCCCTTATGAGTGTGGCTGGGGAGGCTCTTTGCACAGAATTCCAGAAGCAGGAAGAATTGGCCAGAAAACTGGGAGAGATTGCTGATAAAGTTAAAATTGCCAAAGACAAAGATGTGAGTCTTAAGCACCAGATTTTAGGCTGTTTAATGTGATAAATCATGCGATAATTGTGATTTTCCCTATTGGGCTGGTGCTTATTTTTATTATTGATACAGGCCCATCATTGCATTCATGTTAAAGATTTAGAGAATGGCTTATGATTTCTCTTTAGGTCTATTCTTCCCCATAAGTTATCAATATTTTTGTGTCTTAAAAAAAAGAATCATTAATGTTACTATAATGTTACTATGCATGTGTTCCAGGCCACTCTAGGTCATGAGTTAGAACCTCTGTACCAGATCCTACATGATACTACAACCATGTTACCACTAAATCCCAGCATGGAAGTAGTAGGTCTAGATATCAGGGTAAGATATGTCATATAATGCCACGTTATCTATGTACCCCAGCTTGGAACAGCACTGTACTTCAAGCCTGTACTTCAGGTTAATGTGTTCAAAAGGAAAACATGTACATAAAAGTGCTTCTTTGTTTAATTTTTGTTTGTAACATTTTTATTTAGAGATAAATGTGCCCTAGATAACACATTCTAGTATTTACATTTTTCAGACATGCTCATATTTTACTTCAAATGCATTTCCACTGAAGTTGGTATTCAAAAACGTAGAGCCCACTGCAGCCTCAATTGACATTATGTTCAAGGTTTGTAAATGTTAGTTCCACAATTTAGAAAAATTGTATTAGATACAGGTATACAGATATGATGTTTTAAGTGTGGTATTTTAAAAAGTACATTTGTTTTGGAAAGATGATAATGTAGGGAGGCTGATGATGAACATTTAAAAGAATTTTGAAGCAGAAAATGTTCACAACCCAGTCTGTTGCAACAAAGTATCTTTTAGGGTTTCATATACATTATTACAAATCCAACATATGATTATTAAGAATAATGTGACAATTCAGTCAGGTGATGACATCCGCCAGGACATGCTGACTATGCAACTGGTGAGGATAATGGACAAATTGTGGATGAGGGAGGGTCTAGACCTGAAGATTATTACCTTTATGTGTGTGCCCACTGCCAGCAAGAAAGGTAAAATTCTTGCAGTTTTTTTTGCTCTCTTCTCCTTTACACTGTGCATTCTTGCTGTCTGGAAATTAGATTGTTTCAGTTAATACACAAAGGGGGAAAAAACAGTTAAGTGTAAAAAAAATGTGAGGGGGGATGGGTTAAAACATGTTACTTATCTTAGACTACTCCTTTCAAATATGAAACCCTCATTTACATGAGAAAGATCCAGATGACAAGAGGTTGTAAAACTTGTATTCAATAGGTATGGTGGAGTTGGTGACCGAGTGCGAGACATTGAGGAAAATCCAGGTATCTGCCGGGGTGACGGGGTCTTTCAAGGACAGGCCCATTGCTGATTGGTTGAAAAAACACAATCCAACGGAGCTGGAGTTCAGAAAAGTATGAAGTAACTTGATTGATTGATAAAGAGAGATAGAATAGATAGATAGAATTATAGCTTTAAAAATATGCGGTGGATTGAGTGAGTAATTGAGCCTTCAGTTAAGAGGGTCTAAGGAAATAAACATAGTTGCCAGCATAATCATGAACCTGGTCTTGTAAATTATGCATCCTTCTAGTTTTGCACATTCTACAGTGTATGTAGGTATACAAATGACTCAGTCATGTCACTATAGTTTTGTATGGATTAAAAAAGGTGTTCTTAAAGAATATTTTGTCATTTTAATCCTAGGCTGTGTCTAATTTCACTTTGTCGTGTGCTGGCTACTGTGTTGCCACCTATATACTTGGTATCTGTGATCGTCATAATGACAACATCATGTTGAAGCAGTCAGGACACATGTTCCATATTGATTTTGGAAAGTTCATGGGAGATTCCCAGATGTTTGGAACCATCAAGAGGTAGTGGTCACGTGTGATAGAAAAAGTTTTATGAACAGTCATTAGAAATATAGCAAATATGTGTATGCTAAATGTTCAACATAATACATGTACCCCACTATGTTATGAAATTGACAGGTTAAAAGATCAGTTATAAGAAACCATAGCATGAAAATATTAAAGTATTAGAAAAAGTAACATTACTTCAATAATATTTCAGAGTGAATCATAAGGCATTCAAAGTGAGAATTTCAAAATGTTTGTAAATTAATTGCTTCTTAGCACAAGAATATGAGAACACATAAGGTGAAGAGTTATTTTGCTTATAATGAGTCAACATTTCAGGGACCGAGTGCCATTTGTCTTGACCTCTGACATGGCCTATGTCATCAATGGAGGTGATAAACCTTCCCAGAAATTCCAGGAATTCATTGATCTCTGCTGTCAGGCTTTTAACATTCTCAGAAGACATGGCAACCATTTAGTTACTCTGATCAGAATGGTGAGTTAAATGTACATTGAAAACAATTGAAAAAAAATTCATATAATACCAAACTTACCAGCTACTACTACATTTATCCACAAATCTCAAAATGTATGTCTACAGTTATTTTAAACAAGGATGTAGAATTGAAAATCAAAAGACTGTAATATTCTTTTGTGAAACAAACACATAAGAAGGGAAATAGGGTGGTTTGTGACAGTAGTTATTCCAGACCTGAAACTCCTCAAAGATAGTCTTGATAATGTGACTGCACGATGTCAGACATTTAAAAAAATCTTTTGTTACTAAGATGGAGTACAGTGGTATCCCAGGTGTCACTGTGTCAGCGGCCAAGTACGTCCAGAAAGCACTGCTTCCAGAGTGCTCGGATGCTGAGGCTACAGCAATGTTCACCAGGTAAAAAATGACAGCTCTCTTTTGTTTAATAATTGCCCTAGGTTGTAGGCAACTAAATGGATTTACTTTATTGTGAGGGTGTTTTGTGATAGATCTCAAGAATTTTGTCATAACTATTAGTTCAATAGATGTCATTACCTCCCTTCTGTGATTTACTAGTAAAATGTGCAATCTTTACATTTCTTTTATAGACTTCATATAGCTTATTTGTTGTTATTGTGTTTCAGGATGATTGAGGAAAGTTTGAGGTCCGTGTTTACACAAATCAACTTCTTTGTTCACAATCTTGCTCAGCTGAAGTTTAGAGGACACACAGAAGGGGAACTGCTGTCTTTTAGTCCTAAAACATACAGGTGTGTGGAAAGATGGAGATGGAATACCTATATTTAAATATAACCATGTAAAGTACAAAAAAAAAACAAACACCACAGATCAGCACAGGCATGGAATACCATATAGAATTGCACCCATGAATATGTATTCACATATGTATTCACATCAACTTTCTCATTTACTATTTTCTTACAACCTACTTGCAATATGCACATTGTTTTTACATGTGTTAGTATTTCTTCATGCATTCTGAAGAAATTGTGTATAATTTCTTCCGCATATAGTGTGGCAACAGATGGCAAAATTGGCAGTGTGGAAATATTTGGTTACCAGAAGAGATACAGCCCAGAAAAGTTTTATGTAAGTATACAAAGCACACTTGTAGTAAATAAACAGTTTTAAAACAGTGAGAAACAAGATTTTTTATAATTAGTTATGACAAATTAATGTTTTAACTGATTCATTTTATACGGGCATTTATTTTTACTTGGACAGCTTTGTTTAAGTAATAGTGATATATTCAAATCATATAGTGCAACTGTTACTAAAATCTCATATAATAATTGTTTCAGATATACATTATCAAAGTTGGACGTCAAAATCAAAAAGTGCCAAACTTTGTATTCCGTAAATACACAGAATTTCAGGAATTCCACAACAAACTTGTCACCATGTTTCCACTGGCCAAACTACCCTCTCTGCAAGGAAGGTAAGGACCTGAATAATGACAAAAACGAACAAACAAAAAACATTACTGACTTTACTGACATGAGTCTAACACTTAATACAATTTTAAAGAGCAAATTCCCAGCATTTTTACACTGTTTGCATATTTATCTTTTAAAAATTCCATTTTTGAACTGGTTACTTTAAAAAGACGCAGCATGCCTTTCAACATAATAAACAGAAAAAAATACTGTTCAAAAATTATTATAAGAAATCTCAAAATAAGTAATTAAAAGTTAAGATAATCAGCATACTAAACTTGGTTAAATATTTTCACTTGATAGAGTGCTGATGGGGAGAACACATGTGAAAAGTGTAGCAAAGAGAAGAAAAATAGAATTGGAACACTTCCTGAGAGAATTACTGCAAATGGCTACAGAAATATCAGAGGTATGACTTGACACAGAAAAAGTTACTTGCTTTTAGAAGTTTCCGTTGTTGTGTTTAATTTATAGATATAAGTATTCATGCCTGACTGATGTTCACTGAAATATTTTAATTTACAGTATGTAAAGTAATACTCTATCCTGATTTCAATGCATGCTCAGATTTTTATAAGTACTTATTAATACTTAAATATCACCCTATGTCTGCTTTTCTCAGTGTGACCTTGTCTACACATTTTTTCACCCCATGTTGAGAGATGAACAGGATATTGACAGCACAAATCTTCAGAAACTCAAAGGTAAATTTCAGTTTGATAGGATTAACCTGGATAATGATAGGTATTAAATGCATTCAATGCACAATGGTTCTTATTATAGCAACATTAATTGTCCTGGAAATTCCAGTAATTTTTTCTTTTATCACAAAGGTATATTTCGGCAAAAAGTGTTGCACAAATTACAAGCTCTCAGCTCATTTTCTAATTTTTACTATGACAAGTGAAATATCCAGCCTTGATCTCTATTATGAAAGCCACTGACTCTAATTAAAGGTACACTCTCAGAGATTTACCTGCCAAAATGGATTTTCCCTGGAAAATAAGCAATTTTCTCGTACTCACGAATCATTTATCTATTCCTCTCTGCACTTGGATTCAACCTTTGATAAAATTAAAAAAGGTTGATTTTAGCTTAAAATGCCTGGCCAGTCATTATAACAGTGACCATTCTCCTATAAACTCCAATGGGAATATCAACATCAGGGACACTCCAGAAAAAAATATTTAAAGGGTTAAATCATTTTGAAGGTGTATGTAATGTATAATTGGAAATTATGGACACAAAAATAAGCATTTTGGGGATTTTCAAACCCATGGATTGTACCTTTAATTGTTGAAATTTCCAGATGAATTCTAATTTTATTTTATAAATGTCTAACTCTCACTGTGTATTTTTAAAATCCTTGGTATCAAGTAAATAACATGTTTCATTACCAGAGCATTCTTTCTTGTTCCAGAGGCCAAGCCTACAGTGGCTCCTGTAAGACTAATCCATGGCCAAATCAAGATGTCTCTACAGTACAAAGATGGCGTCCTCTCCCTCATGATCATGCATGTCAAGGATCTGGTAACTGTCAACATATCATGATAAAAATTTACAGTTTTAACTTATTGTTCCCAAGCAAAAGTTTGAGATACTATCTAACTATTCAAAACTGAGAAAAACTCTGGGTATAAATGACTTATATTTCTGAAGAAAATATTTGTGAGAAATAGTTTCATATGATCCTTTCTCCTCTGTATAAATGTGCCATTAAATTGTCAAGGGATACATCTTGAATCCTTTTCAGGCCAAAGAAAGTGGTGAACTACCTGACCCATATGTTAAGACATATCTTCTACCTGACCCCAACAAGATCACTAAGAGAAAGACTAAGATTGCACATGGGACTTTTCATCCTACTTATAATGAAATGGTAAGCTGATAAAGGATGAAAATATTTTATGCTGGTTTCAAGATGGTTTTGTCTTGTAAGCTCCCCTATATTTTCATACACTTTGGTTTTTTCATTCTAATGTTTGAAGCCCCAGCCGTGGGATAAGTCAGTTACAACTACTCATCATCCACTGTATGCCACATAAAAGAGCAAATTATATCTTGGCTGGACCTCAGTATAAGTAAGCTCTTGTATGTTGAATACAATGGGTGACTCATGTTATAAGTAGTCCTAAGTGGAGTAACACATTTGAGAATTATTATTTTGGTGTAAAAGGTGCCTAAGAATTCATAACATTCACAACTCTTTATTCATGTATGTTAGTCAGTTATTTCCAATAACTTATGTGGACTTATCTCTTCAGCTAATTTCCTCTTAAATGAGTCATGTGAGTAATGATTATAACAAAACAAGATAAAAAATTAGAGAAAGGAAAATAGTCAGTAGTAGCAAAGCACCTTTTGCCAATGGCTCCTATACACACACACACACACACACACAATAATTCATAACAAAGAAAGGTATCAGATGTTTGGAATAAAAACAAACTTTTGTAATTTTTTTATATACATCATTATTGATAAAATATGAATTCAGTCACTAGTTTACTTGTAATTGGGACATACTTTATTAAGTAAACTTTGTTTCAGCTCCTGTACAGAATACCAGAGGAAGAAGTGAAGCAGAGGGTGCTACAGGTTACAATATGGAACTATGATGTCATGAAGGAGAATGAGTTCCTTGGGTCTGTCTTAATCAACCTGAACACTTTGGACCTGTCCAAAGAAAATGTGAACTGGTATCAGCTAGAAAAACTTTTACACTGGAAATAGAGAAAAACACTCTTATCATTTGGTTTTAATTTGAGTTTTACTGGGTAGATGGACAGAAGACAAAACATATACTGGTATATATAATGAGTGGAGGTGGTGATATGATCATCTTGAACTTCCGTGCTTAGAAGCTATTGTATGTCATTCCAAACCATGAAGGAGAAAGACTGCACCAGAAAATTGAGCCAATGCTTCTCTTTTTATGTACAGACACAAATGTGTCTGTACGTAAAGCTGTCACCTGCGTCTTTCATCCCCATACACTTTCAGTGATGTAATGATAAGTGGAAACTTAATGAACTGATGAATATTCATAAAATACAGGTCTAGTTCGAAAGTCAGCGCAATCGGGTCATTTTTCCAAAAGTTTACTGTTTTATTTCCTTTTTTCAGCATATATGGAACACTGATAACCAACACATTTCAAGGAAAACAGATAGGCCTATTATCTTGAAAATCACTGAAATGATCAATCTTACTAAAATACAGATCGAGTTCAAAAATCAGCTTGATAGGACCATTTTACAAATTTTTTTTTGCTTTTTTCCAGCATATCTTATCTACCATTTTATAGGTAAAATGAAAAGTGTGTAATATTTTGCTTTACAACTTGTAGGACTGATTCATCAGACTAATAAACAGATCAAGTTCAAAAATGATCTTGATCAGTTCAGTTTTGATGAAGATATGAAGTTTTGTAAGCAATGCAGTTCTTTATGAAATTTCCATTTTTTCCTCCCTTGGGTCATCACAAGCTATATTCAGCGCTGTTAAATCACTTGCCTAATTAGGTTTTAAGTGGCCATTAAATGAGATTACATAAAACACACATGTTGAGATTTTCATGGTGTGACCTTAAACTCCCATAGGTTTAGCTCTCTTTTTGAAAGTCTAAACTAACAGTGTCACATAATTAAGAATTGGTGATAATTATGGAGGTGAATGTTGTCAAATATTGCAAATAAGTTTACAAAAGAAAAAACATTGTGTACTGCCAACATTAATGCTACAGATGATGATGAATGATGATTAACCTCAAACTCAATAGGTTTATTCATATCATGTTAATACAGCTTGATTAAAAGTTTGAATAGCAGCTTTATTGGCATATTTTAGTTGTTTTCTTTTTTAATTTTTTTATTTTTCAAACACTGGCATTTTCAAGATGTGACTTTAACTTCCATCCACCTTAAGCTCTGTACAAATAACATTTTCTTTATTTCCACATATGCAGTAATATTGGTGTTTATGCCTTTAAGCATTATGTAATATTATTTTATGCACTGTCATCTTTTTTCACATATTGGAATTTTCATTATGTGAATTTGAATTCTCATGGTCCTGAAACTCAATGCTTATTGCCCATGTTACCTGCTGTTTATGATTAAAATTTGGTGTTGATTGACTGTGCTGTTTTAAGCATTATTTATTATTGCATCAAAATTGACAAAATAACCTATTTTCTGCATCTTTATTTCTGCTTTTTGTCTGTACATTTGACAGCTTTGCTGCCTTGTTTGATATTTAGGAAAAAACTTCCAGAAACCTATCTTGCCAGAATGAACATGTACTTGTTACCACAGTACAGTATTTTTGCAACCATACAATGCTCATAGGGTGCACTAACCTGCTAAGTAGACACTGAATCATAGTTATGGTGAGTGAAAAAGAGATTTGAAGGTCATTTATGTTGAAGGAGATGTTTTCCTTGGCATACAAAGCTGCTCATGCAAGGATTCATTTCTTCCACCGATTTTCTTTTATGTGACTGATGTTCAGGGACAAAAATATATTGCTTAATGATAGCTGACTTGAATTCTGGATAATTCTAATTTATTTGTCAATCACAACCAGTTCTCTAAAATTTAAATTCTCTTTACATGGGTAGTTTGATTTAGAATTATATCTGTCTCATATTTGTATAGAATTTTTACGGTAATTTATTGCTTTGTGGTACTGGAATGGTGAAGACAAATTTATATATGTTAGCTTAAATTATATTTTATGTGAAGATTTTAGAATTATACAAAGTGCTTAGTTAAATATTTATTCTGCTCAGTGCATTACAGATTGATAGATGTACACTATAATGCATAAGACATAATAATAAGGCATTGTTCAGGTCATATACAAAAAAGAAAAATATATTAATAAATAAATGAATTCAACTGGGTTTTTGATTCAGATTTTATTTTATCTATTGCAGATTAAGTCGACATCAATACTAGAAAAGGTCCTTGATGGCCATTTCCTGACACTGATTACTTATATTAATTTAATTTAACAGTTGTCAAATGTAATTGTTGACTGGTATGACCGATACACACAATCAAAGTTCATCAGTCTAACATTTAGAGTAAAGGACCCAACTGATTGTTTTACCCCACTTCGGCCATGGAGGCAGTTATGACCTCATGCTGACTGTAAGAATTGGTAGATCAAAGATCTTAAAACATTTTCGTCATCCGATTTATTGTAGATCTAGTTGTAAAAATGTGATAACTGGAAAATAAAAATGATTTTATCTTTACGACCAAGGAATATATATATATATATATAACATAGCAATGTGTTACTGTCGTATGTCAACCTTGCCTGTTTTTCTTTACATTTTGAAGTTTGCTCTCGCTTCTCTTCTCACTTAAGATTGTCATCTCTTTTATTAAATCAAAAACAAAAAGAAAGTAAACATTAAATGAATCAAGTCATGTAAGATAGGAATTGCTTTTTACTATTTTAATAAAAGTGACTGTACATGAAATGTGCATTTTATAACTTTGTATTCTAGCATAGAGAAAATTCTTATCAGTTATAAGGTGCATCAAGTATAGGCCAGTTTATACCAAATTTAGGCCCACATGCCCCATCCCCATTTTCAAGGGAGAAACCGATACCCTTTCTTTTATTACATTAAAAAAATCATTGCAAGGAAAAAAATCGAGTCTGTTACTTTGATCTGCTAATTTGAAAATTACATGAAATCCTTTTAAACTAGTAGGATCCAACAAAGATTTTGGATCCCTTTATAACAAACTTCTATGCATAAAACCTGTCACAAGGGCACCCACAGAATAAATTACATAGATAAAACGTGAACAATCATAACATTCAACTCAGAACTAGTTTTTTTGCATCCAATTTGTAACAGAAGTAAAGTTTAGTTTTAAATCAATTCTTTAAAGTTTTTCATGAAGTCAAGTTGATGCTGACTGCTCACCTCATGTCGAAAGCGCCATCTATTATGTATTCAGCTGGTATCGTTTATGATTACAGGAAGGAGAGAAGAACAGACTGACGGTAAGGAAGAGATTCTTGATTTTTTTTTAATTATAGAAACTTTATATTTCTATAGAAAAGCATGATTATCGCGACACTGTATCCACCAGATGTTTTTACTTTCTCCATGGAGCTAATGACGATGTGACGCCTGATGGGGGCGTTGTGCCAAGTACATGTAGACTACGTATATAACTTGTAAGACTGGACGACGTCCACTTTGTGCGTGTAAATTTAATGCACAGTACAAGGTAGTTGCAGTATTTACATTGTAGGTCTGCCATTTACTAGACAAACAGCAACATATAAGTAGATCATATGTGCTGGAGTGTTTGATTTCCATCAGGTACCGTACGTTAATGCCATACTTTTAAGATATGGGAATTGAAGAGTATAATCATACACAAGACTCATACTGTACATGTACGGTAGGTTAATCGTGACAGTTTTCACGTTAGATTCACATTGAATGCGCCGCGTAATTTGATGATTGTAGTAAAGTCATGGACGTGATAAATTATAATGAAACTACACCCTCACTTCCTGTACAAACTGAAAATAAAATAACACTTACTATCGACATGTTTTTTCAAATGTCAGAGGGCCCACTCTTCATTTACCATATTAATATGTACATTGCAATGTACCTGCATCGTTAAATTTGCATTTTTAAAATATTTTAAGTTCTTGTCAAAAATTTAGAAGGTTTGGTAGTTTTCTGTTGTAATGAAAATGAAAGCTAGGAACAGAGTGGTACATATGTACAAGGAAGGTCCAGTGCCAAGAGACCAATAATTTTGTATTATCTCTACCAACAGAATATTTAGATTTATAAGTTGCATGTATTTCAGTTTGTGTTTTAATTAACAGAGAGTTTTATATTGTCTCAAATCTATTGTTCAAATGAAAGGAAATAAAATAAGTTTCTAATCTGTTACAAAGAAAAATGCTACCCTAGCTATCCCTAGATTTTCATTTTGCAAACTGACTATGAAAGATCAAATGTTGTCAGAAAGTGAATATGAAAGAGAGTGAATATGAAAGTAATGCATGATTTTGTCTATCAATCTAAATAGTTAAAATGTTGTGCTTTATGCACCAGATGATAATGTTTAACTCGTCTTTTTTTTTTTTTTTTTTTTTTTGTAGCATTTTATGTTGAGCATTGAAAGGCTTTTTAATAACGGTTTAATATGTTTCAATTTATTTTCAGTTCACTTTTAATGTTGTCTGGCACTGATGACGTTGATATACATGTAGTCAAGGATTCATAAAATCAGAACAGTTAATATCCATTTGGTACTGTTATGAGATGTGGTGAGGTGATAAATTTAATTTGTAATTTATGATTTGGTATTATACACACAAAAACACTTTCGGTGATGGCATGTTTTGTTTGTTATTTTTTATAAGTAGCAATGCTATTTTCTCAGTTTATGATTTGGTTCAGATTTGTTTTGTTTTTCAGTTAACCATGGATGTCTCTCTAGGCAGACATGACAGTGCAGACAGGGAGGTGGCTGAACTAGTGGTACTTCATACACATATTTTGAGTGTCTTTTTCTGTTAGCATGGAATTCACATGGAAAACCTTAGGCATAACAAATCAAAATGCTGGTATTAATCATGTGGCTTATTGTGCATTCTTAAAAGCTTACTCAAAGCTTGTATCAGTTATTACCTTATATTACTCCATTTATATTTCATTAATTTTATTTATTGTTAAGAAAAAAAAATGCTTTCTTTTAAAAAAGACATAGCCTAGGTTGTATCAAAAATGTGAATTGCTATAATTGCTTGATACTGCTGAAAATGATTTTTTTGCCCTTATGATGTTCTTCATGTGATATCCAAAATTTGATTCTTTAAGCAATTTGCTCTCTGTACTTAAACTTTTCAGACTAACTTCAGCCAGTGTGCAGGGTGAAGATTTGTGGTGTAATTAGAAATAACGTCTTTGAAATATGCTAGCTTTTCTTGGTGAACTTTGGGTTATTTATTTTCATTTGTGTTGAACTTCTTTTCTTTGTTTGCATCACCACATGTAACATTAACACTCAGAGTTTTGAGAAGCCAAAATTAACTAGAAGCAAATGAATATTTTCCTTGAATTCTGACATAGTTTTTTGTGTGTGTGCTGTGCTATACACATGATTTACTAAACCCGAAACAAAAAAGCATTTATAACTTACAACTAGACAAATACTCTCTCTGATCTACTATGTGTATCATGTATTCAGCTGCTATGTTAAGCAGAAAATCAGTTTTTTTAAGTGATTGTTAGTATAATATGGTGTAACATAAGAAGCAATTCAGTGTAAAATATTTTGTTGTAGCTTTAAAACAAAGGTTTATAAAAGGTGAGATGTAGTAAAATTACATTGTTTCTGGGTTGTTGTTTAAGCCTGTTTATTTTTGATGTATAACAGTAAAAACATATTTCTCTCTATATTTATATAGGGAAGTCAATTTCTGCGGCTGCCCCAACAGCCACTATCATGATAGTCAGAATTTATAATGCATTAAAAACCTTATTGATTTTAGCTGACTTTGTATTAGACCCATAGTAATAGTATTCCTGTATATTGATCCATGTTCACAGTTTTTGTCTAGCAGTTATAACTGCAGTCATATATCTAGGCATTGAAAATGGAGGGACAGGTAATGATACTGTAATAAGCTGATATCATTTCGATATTTGAGTCCCAATGAGATTGTTCCTATAGATTTTTTTTATCACAAAGATATATCATTAGCTGGCTTTGGAGAGAGGGACCACTGTAGAAGCTGCAGCATCATTCATGTACAGAAAATACTGAGAATGAGAATAAGAAAGTAGGGAAATGTCTCATTTTAGCAGTGCCTATTATATCCACTTGATTTAATGTCAAAGAAATTATGCATTTACTGTTAATCTTAGTGACCTTAAGGATAAATATATATGTTTAGAACCACAGAGTCCCAGTTTTAATATATATGAATTTATTTAACTAGGAAGCTGCTACTGTGAAGTACTAGTATTTGAGACACGTTAATGTTTTAATATGACAAAGAGTTATCTTTACTTGTATGCACAAAAGATGTCTGTTTATAATATGCTATTTTGAAAAAAATACTTCTTTCTAAACTACCAATGACATTGGAAAAGGAATAATAAAACTACAGTTTAGTAGTAGTTTATGAAATTATCAGTAGCAAAAAAAGCTGCTTGTATCAAGAGTGCATATTTCTACATACTTTGAATCAAATAACATTTATACATGTACTTATGTTAATTTGCATTAAAACTTTTATCAAGACTTTTGAACAGTAAATCCATTTTCTGTACTTATATAGAGTAATCAGCAAGCTTTCTATTTCCCCTGTGTACATGGTAAACAAGATTTGGTCTTCTACCAACTAGATTAAATGATCTGATTATAGATCATTGCTCAGAAGAGTCTCTGCTTTGGGGCCCAACCAGAAGGTCACATTCTGGAATATTTTCCCAGTAATTTGATGATTGCATTAAGATGTAAAGCAACAAAAGGTGCAGGAGCTGAACATACTATTTCTATATTTGCTATAGTAAAGAAACATACATCTCTCTCTATTATCAAGTGTCATTTTCTCATTGTGACACTGCTAACCTTAATCTTCAATATTCTATCATGAAAGGTGTTTATATGGAGTGTGTATGGTAGATCATATCATGGTGTAATAATTGGCATTTAACAAGTTGTTAAATATCATATTGCAGTCAGTTTGTATGTATATTGTAACCTGTAAACTTGCTGCATTGGTTGGTTTCACCATGGTCAGGTGATGTGTGTATTAAGATGCTGAAATATGAGTCTTCCTCTTGAATGGAACATTTAGACCTGGGCACACCTATGCAGCGTGAAATTTTCAGTATGACCCTAGGTTTTGTTCAAGGTGTGTCTTCGTTGCACAATGTATGAATACATTGTAGTTTGTTATAATTACATTCTTTTCATGCCTATCATTTCAGGAAGCCACCTTAGCTAAGGCGGTAATACAAGAATTTGATGGTAAGTTAACACAGATATCATACAGCATATCACAGGCTAATAGTTTATGTACTAATGTGGATAAGTAACTAAAGTAAACTGCCCCATACCGTATGGTTGGAAGAAGAGGGATTGATTTTATACATTTTTGGAGTGAGATACAAACCCTCCTGGGCTTTCAACTCTGGTTTATCTAGAGTCACCGTTAATTTTCATGTATCTTCAAGCTATGTATTTTGATTTCCAATCGCAATCATATATAGTGTATCTATGCAGTTTTGCTGTGGAAAAGTCGGTGGTCTTGCTGAATTTTTATTTTTTATTATTTTATTTTTATTTTTTTAGATAGAATGGAAAGTATTGAATATTTGAATTTAAATGAAGTTGACTATTAGAAATGTCTTTATTTAAGACATTTATTTTAGGTAAATAAAGCACCATTGGGCATAGAGATTATTTTGACTACCGACATGTACCCTTCAGCTAAAAAAATATCAACACAATTGGTGGTATAGATCAGACTATGTGAAACCTTACTATGTAAACATTGACTCATTGTCTACAAATTGATATATTTTATATAATGTGACAAGGATCCTGTGGTAACCTTTTGGATGGATATATACTCCAGTATCAGTCATAAAATCAGCCAAGTTAGGAATTAAGCCACATTTAGTAGCTGTCACTTCGTCCAAAGCTATTTTCCTCTTTATCTGGATGATAGATTACAGACTGATAAAAGGCCACATGGACTAATAAGCCAGGCTTATGGTCGCCCAAGTATTTCTCTGGATGGT
The DNA here is from genome assembly GCF_051362555.1 of Lingula anatina. Classification (NCBI taxonomy): domain Eukaryota; kingdom Metazoa; phylum Brachiopoda; class Lingulata; order Lingulida; family Lingulidae; genus Lingula; species Lingula anatina. Next base: position 56,839,509 of record NC_141767.1, read on the forward strand.
TACTAAATAGTTGTTATACTTTCTGTGTGTAAATTTGTACTGGGCAATGTGTATTTGTACAGTACCAGGTCTGGGGTTTCTCTGCTAAAAAAGACTTCCCTGTGTTGTCTCTGAGGAAACATGCTTCAAGGCAATTAACATAGCATACAACTGACTGTGACTTAAATAAGTAGTGGTCTGATTTGATACTGGTTGGGACAATAACTAAATTAAGGTAGGGGTATTTTTTTTTCAAAATATGTAAGTTGTTAAGTTGGTTAATGAAGAAATTGTTCTGAACTACATGTAGCTAGTTTGATTTTAACATTTAAAAGGCCTTTTGACTTTACCATGAGCAAGTTATCAAATATGATCAGTATAGGTGTTGTCACTGAACAGGGCATACCTGTAAATTTTAGTTAGTGAATAGTATTATCTGACAGTGTGAGATCCAGGTGTGTGAATAATTTGTTTGTATTTCTTTAATTGATTATCTTGATCTATGTTGTCAGTGAATATGGCATGCTATTTATCACAGCAATGTACTAGTATAGATATAAATATTGAGGTTCCATTGGTCTGGTTTCACTTCCTACTCTCTCTTATTCAAGTTCCTCCAGGTGATACAATTTATGAGGGGATGGGGTTGAATGGAGAAGCTAGGAAATGGGTAACAGATATATTACAATGATCTACTAACATTTTATGTGTATACCCAAAAGCAGCAGACTTGATGGATATGGCTACATCAAATAAAAAAGCATACTGATTAACGGATTTAATTATCTGAGTGTTTTGCCTTTTAGGGTATAGGAGTGGCATTCTGTGGTATTCATTTTGCATTATGGAAAGAATTTTGACTCTTTAAACCTTATTTTTACAAAAACTAAGAAAATGTACATACATGGTTCAAATTTGGCAGTAATATTGATAGTGAAAGCCTTAAATTTTGCTGAGCAGAATGCTTGGTTTGTACAATCAGCCAACAGGCAGAATGTTTTTACACAAGTAATATTAATGTAATATAGATGTAGGATCTGGGTGAGGGTTTGTAGTAGAACAGTTTCATTAGCTATGTTATTGTTATAGACTTGTGAAGATTCTTTTGTCTATAGCTACTTATATTTGTCTGATCTTACCACCCAATAAGATCAGAGACGAAATATTGGCTGGTAAGATCAGACAAATATAAGTAGCTATAGACAAAAGAATCTTCACAAGTCTGGGTAAGGGTTGTTTTGACGAGATGTGATAAATTCACAATACAACAAATATATATCTTTTCAGATGACTATGACTATGAAGATCCTTTCTTTGAGGAAGGAATAGATGAAAGCTACAGCATGTCCCGTTCCTTAGTGGATACCACCAGCAGTACAAATTCTTCCAGTTCTCCAGGACAGCTTTCTTCTTCTGTTACCATGAGGGACAGCAGTGGCCATAGACTTAGTCCTGTCTTATCAGGTGGGTACACAATCCCTCCATTAACTGCTTACTTTGCTTTTTCACTAAGAAATTGAGAAGATATATGTAAATTGTTAGAGTTAAAATGTAATCAACCAATGAACATATAGAAATAAATGTATAAGTATCAGAAATCGTTTAATCATCTTCTTTTATGAGCTAAGAACTAAATCAACTGAACATAAAGGAATCTATGAATCTGCTTTAATAGAGGAATTCAAATTTGATACTGCTCAGGGATAAAACTTTTTCAAAACCATTTACTCTCCTTAAAAAGTCAAACGTCTACTATTGCTTGCCAAGAGTTAGAAAGAAAATTAAGTGAATGGGTGGGGTCTCCCATAATGGGTTTTGTTGTTTTCTCCATTGTGTTTTAATTTCATGATACCATCGAGATCTCTCCCAATTATTTTGCTAATATGAATAATTTAAACTACTTTTTTGAAAATTTTCAATGATATAGGAGTTCACGTCATGTGTGTGAGATAATTTTAATTCTGAAAAGAATCTACACTAGCTTAGATTTCAGCACAGGTATAATAGCTGGAGTTTTCCAAAGTAAGGGTACTTTTGTAAAGACAAATGGTGTACCGGAATGTCTGCAAAGTCTTGTGCTTGTCAGTACAAGATTTGAGAAGCCGAGGTGAAATTCTATCTGGCTCAGTCACTATGAATGTGACCAATGAAGTGATGTTTCACTCACAAAAATACATTACTGGTACTTGCCACATACTTAAATGTGACAAAAAATAAACCCATTTCTCAGATATATAATGTTTGCAACCCCATTATGTATCAACTAACATACTGATCCAATATGTTTTTACCAGAAGGATAGTCACAAGTTGTTTGTGATATTAGAATATTGTGTGAAATCAAAGGGCCAGATGAAAAAAGTTAAACAAGAGTATATAGTTGGCAATATTAACATGAACACCAACTTTGAACAATGAACATTTCTGTTTTTCTTTAAACTTGTCACATTGAATAAAAGCCAAACTCTGCTGTGGGTAGTGCACTGAACTCAATGCTAATTTTTACCGGCTGCACATATAATAATAGGTGGCTGTGGATAACAGATTATTGGAATGTAATAGCTTGATGATCATTGCTAAATGGAGTAACGCTAAATGCAACCTTTTTCAGGGTCAGCTTGATTAAGTTAGTGGCAAGTTATTGACACACAACCATATACTATATTGGAAATGTGCCACTTCTAGTTCATATTAGTGCCTGTTTGCATTCTTTGCTTTAAAGTACAACTATAACTATCACAGGAGCAAAACATGAATTAGTGTAAATGGAAAGATGGTTGAAGTGCATTGGGTCATACACACTAAGAAAGGAAGGTACATGTATGCCATTAATGATTAGATGATAATATAATATCATATTATATTATACACATTTGATGAGTGTTTGCTTTTTTCCCCCAACAGATTCTAAGGAGCCTTACAGAGAGGGCAAAAGTTTTTCATTTTCTGGATCAGTAGGTGTTGCCAGCTCTGGGGAGTCACCTTCTCAGTCCCCTACTATAGGTAAGTTGTAGAGTATATTTCTGCCTCAGGCTATTAATGGGAGACATACAAAAATCACCTTCAGGTAAGTTAATGTGGTGTGAATACAATTTGCCTTAATGCTGTAAGTTTGTTACATATGTCAGACTTTCCTGCACATTTTACCATTTCAGGTAAGTGAAAAATCAAAACATTTAGTTAAAACTTTTGTCAGATATGTGTAGGTATAACATGGAGGATTGCGCTTAAAAAAGCCCTTTTTCTGTCCATGTCCACAGATACATGCATATGTATTAGACAAATGTTTGAGTAAATTGTCTTTAATTCTTCATTATGACATCTGTAATCCATGTCTCTGATCAACTACAGAAAGTGTTCGTGCCTCGGTTCACTTCTCTTCCTATTATAGTTTCTTTGTATACCTTTGTATTTAACTTTGTATTTGTATTCCCCATCAAAACCCAATTTTAATTTGCTTTCAATAAAACATGCCAGTTGCCTATTCAAAATTTTCAAAACATTTAGATGTACAGTGTATGTCATAAATGAAATATACTTTTTAGGGCTAGTGCCACTGTTTGCCGCTAGGTGGCAGCATGTCCAGACTCTACCATGTGTCAATGTGCAAGGTGGTTCTGTTGAATTATTGAGTTAGATAATGGAAATGCTAACATTTTGAGTTGACATAACACAGCAGATGAGAATTATACTATATTCCATAACAGCAATGAGGCATCTGTTTCTTAATATTATGTGTTACTGACCGGAGAAAAATGGTGGTTTGATCTGATCTGATCTGATCTGGTAGGGCCACCAAAATTATCAATAGTACATAATATGTCAAGACAGGTGCACCAACATGTTTAATTTTTATTTATTTATTTATTTATTTATTATTATTATTTTTTTTGAGATCACACGCACACACATATATGCTAAAAGAGAGAGAGAAAGAGAGAGAGCAGTATAAAGAGTAATGCGATTATCTCATGTAAGTGCACTTAGATATGTCTATGAATAAACTAAGTGATACTCCACACTAATGGCTTTTATCACAATTTTTCTGTATGCAGCACTCGCTGTATATATAATCTTAAAGGATATTACAAAAAGGCAAGTGCCTTGTATGAAGCATTTTTAAGTAATAGTCTTGGCATTGTGGGACCTGAAACAGACATATTTGGCTCATCATCATAATGCTTGTTAGTTGTGGAAAATACAACCAACAGATTTGGCTAATAATAATAATAATACACATAGTTCATTTTTAGAATTGCACACTTTGGCAGGTTGTGAACGGAATAATCTCCCTTGCAGAGTTAATCGACATGAGCTTGAATATTTTATTTCTTGCCAGAGATTTCTGTCTTTTATGTTGCATTTAATGCTAAAAATAGTATTTACTAGAAGTTGTTAAACAGTCTGTATCTCTCACTGCATGCAATGACGGCAGTTTGTCTGGACAAGTTTACTTAAAGAACTGGAGGGAGAGGAAGTACACTTTTGCCAGATGATTCAGCTTACCGTTTCATTTTCTCATTCTGTATGCGGGGAGTGATGATTGCACAGACATGTAGACATTTGGAGTTGGAGACTATTTGGACAGTCTGCTGGTATTTAAACTGCAATTTGGAAGCTTCGGCAAATAGACAGCATAAGCTGATGTATCATCTTTGAGGCAGAGATTGAGATAGAGAGGTAGGTTGAACAATTAGTCTGAAAGTCAGGAAAATTAGCATTACAGGTAATCAGTCTACTTTGCAGTAGGGTTAGATGCCTTGACACTGGAAGCTTTGTTTTTGTTGTTAAAACTTACCACATAGAAGTTTTACTCTACTGATGTTAATGTTTTTCTTGGAAGTTTAGTAGTTTGTTGATGGAAGTCTGCAGAAAGTGGTGATGTTGAGAATTATTAACATTTATTTGTATTGCTGTCCGATGGGGGGATATCTGCATCTCAGGAAAATGTATTTAAAAAAAACAACAAACAAATAACTTAATGAATAGAAATAAAAAGACAATTTATCACCTTGCACTAACAGGAAACAATGTAGACTAGTTTTCACCTGAAAAAAAATTACACCAGACATGTGAGATGCCACTATCAGTGACAGTTCTCTCCTGTATGCTGTGCAAAGGACATCACTTGGCTAGCCTGACCTCACCACATGACAGCTGTGATGTCAACCTGGTCATCTTCCCCTCCCACTAGTGACAGGCCCAACATGTCAATAAGGACAGTGGAATAGGGGCCTTCAAAGTTTTCTCTTTTTTCTTGGGACTTTTTAAGCAAGTATGGAGTTTTTATATTTAGATGTATTATTATTCCTACTATGGTAGATTGCAAGGTTTGGGTTAACCTTTTAGCAGAGAATAATTAAGACATTACCAGTTTTATACCTGCTATATCAACAGGCAGCTTTAAATGGTTGATATGCAAAAAGTTAATTTATCAAATGTAATTTTACAGAAATCTATATATAGGCTTATTAACCAAAACATCATAGATAAAATCAGTATGGTAACAAATAATCAATGCATTTTTGAAATTGTTTCAATAGTTTTATACTTGGTGTATATTCCCACCTTCCATGCCCTCTTATCTTTTGTCACCCTTCCTCAGTATAAAGAAAAATCCTCACAGTACAGATATTGAATATTTAATTTTTTATCACAGAAAATCTAGAACAAACTCATTTACATGTATCCTGATTTAAATCCCTTGGTCCTAGGAGTAGGACCTTACTAGCAGAATGCATGGTTTTAAAGTGGAAATTAAGCCAGAAGAAGTTTTATGTAAAATTGAAGCATACTTTGATCAAAGGTGGTATTTAGACACAGAAGTCCAGTGGTCATTGTTAACATCAGACTTTAAAAAAAATTTCACCACATTTCAAAAAAAAAAAAAAAAAAAAATACAATTAATTAAGCCACACATTAAATCCAACATCAAATTGTAGAAGAGGTTGATGAAATAGCAGTAAGTTTTCAATATTGGCCTTCCTCGGATCAATGTCAGTTGAAATATAGCCAATCATTGTTGAACCAATTTCCTGGAGTGTCTGTGGTTCAATATAAAGTATCTATTCTGAGATGTCTCAGTTCCCATGTAGCTCTGATTTAATTGGTGTTCCTTTTCTGTATACTGTAATTATTTTGCTGGTAGGAAAATCGGTAGTCCTAATAATCATGTAAATGAGAAAGTAACACATCAAAGAAGATATGTAATGTATAAAAAAGCTGTTTACTTGTCTGTCATTTCTTGAAACATTTCATTTTATCTGTGGAAGAGAATATGACAACTGTTTGGATTGGAGCAACATGTTGGTGTGTATGCTGGCAGTACTCATGCTTTTAACGCTGGCCCGTCTCGTACAGCTCCGCTGGCTCGGCAGTCGGGCGCTAGAATCAAGTCACCACTACCGCTTCTCCTCCTAGACAGCATGGACCTGTGTCCCCATCTCTTGGATTTAGGTCACATATAATCTCATCTTGATCCCCTTGGTTTTTTTTTTTTTTTTCTCAGTCGGTGCATTTGTCTGGGCGAAACGCTCTTGGAAATGCATCCTTGTCAAAATTTTTGAAAATTCAATGCTAAATATCTCCCAAACCAAAGGAATTATGGGAAAAAATTACTACAGAAGTCTGACCGAAATTCACATGTGAAGATTCCAAATATGCCCTTGGATTTGACCTTTGATCTTTTTTTCTAGGTCAAATAGGCCAAAATTTTCTAAAAATAGGAATTTTTTACAAAAAAAAAATTGTTTTTGCCAATTTTCAGAAACTACACAACCCTAAGCTCTCATATTATAGTGAGGGACTCCTTTCACCTTTCGAACCTCCCAAATTTCCTGTCTGTGGACCTCAGTTCACTCTAGGACTGATGTTTCTGTCATATGTGTGATCATAATTGTGCTGCAGCAATATTAATGCCCTGTTGCAGGAATTTGGCATGTCTATAGTTCATGTTACAAATTAGTTAGAAAGAGGAAATCAAGGCTTGTCCTTGTGTTTTGTTATCAGTTCTTTGCAGAGTCATTAGTGCTAGATTTGTTTTGAAAAACTTCATATGGATAATGGAAGACTTCTTCATGTACTACATCTGTACCACAAGGTTCATTTTACAGATGTTGTGGTGATAGCATTGAATATAACAATTGGTAAGATGATAGGAAACTGCCAGTCAAATGTATGTGATTTATCACTGCTCAGGTCAGTTTATCAGTAAATTATAATTTAGTTGTACATAATCTATTTATCTCTTGGTCTACCCAGCCTGTTGTGGAATGATTTGGTATCAGATTTAGCTTCAGCAATAGAAAATGAAAATTTAACTCAAGATTGATTCCCACAATATTCAGAAATTAAAAGTGATTTTGAATGCCAGAATATGTGCTGCTGCCGGGACGACATGGGTGAATCAGCAGCTGTTCAGTGAGGGCTGACATCAGGTGACTGCTTGGTTTAGGAGATTAGTGTTCACAAGGATAGGAAGTGATAAGGCAGACCAGCTAGCTCAATAATTCAGATGGTAGTTAGGGATAAACCAATATATTTTGATGTAGGACATTGCTATGTAGGACATGCCATGCCCTAAATATATATATCTGCTGCATAGAGATGTCTCTTAACTCACTTTTGTTTCAAGGTTTACAGGGTTGTGTATCAAGATTCAAGTATGTTATTTTATATCAAAAAGAAAATAGAAACTTAGTTATTTAGATGAGTAGATTTCTCTTATCATTTCAATGATGCATTCAGTCAGTTTTCTAAGTTACAAATGTCTGCCATAGATAAAGTGTCTAATTGGATCAAGCATGAAAATAAGTGTAATTGAGCATGTAAGAGGGATATCATGATGAAACAAATTTAGCTTCTTGTGCATTTAAAGATATTTTAATGAGGTTAGATTCTCACTATATTGCCTTAGCCATTCGGCTTACAGTGTTGGATTATTCCTATCAGGCTATGTGTGAGAAACCTCTAGTTTAAGTTATAGATGCTCTCTGTTTGCTGTAAATTTTCTTTAAAGGTGGGTTTAGCAAAGTGATATTTATGGTTCTTTATATGGCAGTTAGCAGATACATGTTCTAGCTGTTGTATTGAAAAGGAGAGTCAAAAGTGATGTGAAACATGCACCTGAGACGTCAGGTTGAACTGCCTTTCAGTTCATATCAGTTAATTGTTCATCTGGGAAAACTAACCAAAGTCCATATGTGGGTTGTTCCAGAAAGAAAGATATGATTGAGAAAACAAGAAGCTGTGGACGAGTAACTTATTTGGGCTATATTTAACAGCTGATATTCAAACTGTTTCTAGGTACCCTGAGGAATCCATTGCCACTTTTCACCATTTGAATGGTATGGATGGATGATTTTCCAGACGATCAATGGAGGTCTGAATTGCATTATCACTGTGGTGATCCCTAAATGTTTCAGTATGTTATTGGAACCTTATAGATGACTGTGGTCCTATATACCTTGTGATGTATTATCATGGCATCTCTTAAGAAATCGACTGCCCGGCTGATACGGTCCCTGTCCATGGTGGAGCCTGTGCGGAGAACTGGTGGGAACAGTGATGTGTTATCAGGTGAGCTGCACGTACTCACCAAGCCCCATCCTCACCAGCACACTACAATGGATTATTTGTAAAATCCTCCCTATATAATGTATACTTTTACCCGATCAAATGTACAATAATTGTATACACTTACCTGATGGGGAAAAATAAAAGTCCTTGAATACCCTGAAGTAGATTTATTCTTTGTACTTCTGCTTCTGATATGTATAGTCTTTGTTCATAATCTTTCACTGGTCAGCTAGCTGATTGATTCTATTTAGTATGTACTATGATTCATTAAGTGGGTGCATGCTGAAACAAAAGGAGGTGAGTATAGTATAAACATATAGATACCTTGGACTGTGAAAGCTGGGAATACCCTCTGCCTTTTAAAAGATAAAAGCTACATTATTTAAAAGTTGATGAAGTTAGTAAGTTGGAAAGGGAAAGACCAGGCATTAAAAAAATCAGAGGTAAGTGCATGCCATTTATAATTTTCCATTTGACTTCAGGATGTCAAAGTTAAGACATATATATGCTTCAGATTCTTGTAAATTGCAGCAAGTTGAACAAATTTAAAAGGTTTGTCACAGACAGGGGGATTGTATATTATATTTGTATTGTTTAACATATAACACAATCAAAATTATCTCATGTTGATGCAGTATTCTGTAGCAATAATTTGTACACCATGCCTTTAAGTATCTGAAGACAATGTTTCACTAGTTGGTTATATATTCTTTTAAGACTGGTGTATTACTTACAGAATTTGGTTAAATTGCTTATTAATTTCAAGAAATATTTCAGTTATATATATATGTTTTATGACTTGTAAATCTTTGTCTTTACAAACACACAGCAGTAATTGATGAAGATCAAAATTATGGCAGTGACACAGCTCCTAGGTCCCCTGCCTTCCAGGGACAGAGAAGTAAGGTAAGTAGTATTGGAAGAGGGGCTCCCTACACACACACACACACACACACACACACACATATGGAATTTGTAGAAATGTGACAGAAAAATTGACATCTGCTGCCATAAGGCTTCCTGCCTAGGTATGACCTGTTTTGTCTTGCTATTTACAAGTCTCAAAATAGATAATGTGAAATTCATTTATTTATTTATTTAAAAACTGTTGAACAACTACAGCAGTGAATTGATGGTTATGTACAGTTGATAGATTACTATACATGTGTGGCATGTAGTACTTAAACAATTTCTCATATCCTGATCATTCCTTATCTCGATATATATTCACTAAGTCATTCAATTTGCAAAGATAAATTATAAATTGACAGACCCCTAACAAGTAAACTATATACTGAATTTTAAGTGTAAATTTTTTTTTCAAATTGAAATGTCTGGAAATGTGTCACAACTGTACTGAAGGTTATTACATCAATCAGCAGGTTCAGTAATCCATTCAAGTCAACTATAGGTCAGACTAAGTATTAATGAGTATTTTATTTTAGACTGGCGTCTGTATTGATTTCTTGCCTGGAGTATAAGACTTAATTTAGGATATGTCTGTAATTTAAGCACAGAGTAATTTGATCTTCACACAAAAAAACACCACCACATTTGTAACTGGTCATCAAAAGTACTTTTTTCTTCATTTTATTTGCTTTCTACTATTTACTGTAATGGTTATGGTGTTATGCTTGTTACATTTTTTCTCACACTTATATTCAATTTTCTTCTGCATATATATTTTCTCTTAAGCTGTTAGGGCATTTTTAAATATAAAACATTTTAAATGTTATATAATGGCCCAGTTCTTGTATCATAAACTGCACTCTATATAGTAATTATCCTCTTAAAGCACTTCTTATTATATTATTTTATTGGGGTATTTAACCTGAGGCCAGTTGGCTTCATTAAAGGTCAAATAAAATAAAACCTCATTGACCTACCTGTAAATCAATATGTTACCTTATAGCCCCCATGGCTGAATAATCATGGCCATAGTTAAACAGATTTTATAAGAAGTAACTTGCCATTTCTTTTATTCTATATTATCATATAAGCAATGACTCTCTACATAACATGCCACTTGAAAGCATTACTGGTGTTCAAACATAATTCAACAGTGAGTGACATACATCAATAAAACTTGTATATTTACATGTGTATATATGTCCAGAAATGGAACACACTGGCAAAGAGAAGCCTGTTATGGCCTAAATGTAGGGAGGATGGGGTTGTGTTATATTTGTTTTAAAGCATAACAGGTAAATTTTCTGTGTCAGATGAAAGGAATTTTGGAAGCAAAAATCAAATGTGGCCTGACTTGAATTTGACATGTTTGTCATGAATGTTTAAATATGATGAAGCTCTGGAACTGTTAAAAGAGACAAACAAATACGAGAAAACAAAGAGGCTCATTGAATTTTATTGGAAAATAAAAAAATTGATAATGTTATGAAGAATGTTTAGATGCTGTGTTGAATGAATGCATTAGTAGGTGAAGTTATTCACAGAAAGATGTTAAAAATGCTGTCAAATTTCTCTCTTAGAATATTTCAGACTAAAAATCACAGCAACTTAAAAAAACATCATTTGCCTATGTTAGAACAGTCCAACTTGAAATGCTTACATCGAGTTGTTTTTAGCAAATATTCAACAAGGCCTACTATAGTTTAAGGCTACCCTTGTTAGAAAAAGGGGGATTCTTTAATAGGTTTCCTATTCACATTTTGAAGAACTCTTATTGTATTGCAGTCTGAAGGCAAGCTGCAGAGCTTTCACCCAGCAGTTGGGAAATTTCCCAAATCAAGGGAATCTCTTAAGGTAGGTGACCAGGCATATTTGAGATACTTCTATAGTTAACGGTCCATAGTTAACATTTAAAAAGGGAAGGTGCCCAGTGTTTGATAATAATATTTATTCTTGCAACTAAAAGTTAGATTGTATATGCACGAAAGGAATAAACAAAGTAACCAAAACACATTATAACATTAAAAACAACAACAAAAAAAAAAATCACCAATTAAAATATTAAATCAATTTAAATCAGTAAGTTTTTTAAAATGTTCAATAACATAAAAGTAGAATTAATTTATTAAAATATTAAATCTATCAACTTTAATAACTTAATTAGTTTGAAGTAATGAAGTTTTATTTATTTATTTATTTATTTTTTTGAGAGCCCATGGTATAAAAATCTTTGCAGGTCTTTTTTATGTTCATGTCCTTCTATGCACATACTTGTAAATATCTAGACATAAATCATTGGCTTGCTTTGCCATAAAACGGAGTTTGTCTTTTGTAAAGCCTTAGTGTACCAGAAGTCTGGATATGATATCTTTAAAAATCTTTCTTGGACTGATTGATTTTTTTGGCTGGGCACTTGGTCAGTCCAGGATGCTACATTTCAGCAGCAGAATGATATTCTAGGGTAGGTCTTACAACAAACGTATATTTTCAGCCACTCATTAAAACAAATGCAAGTTTTTTTTCTAAAAACTCATATTTACTAATTTTCTTGGAAACTCTATTTTTCTCTGATCATCCTTTCCTGACACTGGTCACTTGGTAACATTCGGAGAAAAATTTAAGTAATTTTCGTATTCTGCCAGCAGTTTCAGCACAGACTTCCAGGTTGAACTGGATTTAAAAAATGTGTCAAGATTGCCAACAGGTGACAAGATTCATCAGGGTGTGGAAGATTACTTTTGTCAACATCAATGACATTAGTGTACAAAAATGCATAAAAATAATTAAATGTTTTTGGATAAATTCAGTATGAAGTGTTTTATTTACTGTTAAGTTAAAATGTGTGTTTAAAATCTTGCATTTGTCCCTTAATTCTTCAGAAAAAATACTATTAGACTGATCCAAACAAGTGCTAAAATTCCACTAGTCTCATCATAGTCTCAATCCTACACACACTGGACAACAGAAGTGTCACCTCTACTGAACCAATGCTTTGGAGGAGATAAATGACTGTGGAATGATATGCTCTTGGCATCATTTTATTAACATCAAATTTCACAAAAGAAACAGTTCTGACTGAACAATTCAACTGTATCGATATTCTGACATTGCTTATATTTCACCTCTTCAGGTTAATAATTTTGATTACTCTGATTCAGGGGGTGACACTTCTATTGTCCAGTGTGTGTATTTCTAACAGTATATGTTATAATTTATCCCTAATTCCAAACCAGCATCAACTGAGATTTTTTTCAGTAGTGTAGCAGAACTTTTCTTTTAGAAGAGATACTGATAGTATCCTATAAAATCTTAAAAAGCACAAGGTGGGAGATTGGAATTGTGCATGTTTTGGTATATGTATTTGTTTTCAGAAATGTCTTACCAGCAGATCTGATCAATAAAACAGTATTGGAAGTTTTCCCTACACCTGGTCCCGTTTACCACCAGTGGGCCACAGGAGGCCCATGTATTGACACTGCTTGAAAAACTTGCTTTTATGATTGGCCTGGTGAAGTGTTTGTGTACCCTTCCCTATTTTGGCCTCCTCATGCATGTTCATGTACTTATCCACTACCCTGTTTATAAGGTAGAGGAATCCGCTTGCACCTGACAAACCTGACAAACAGCTCAAAAGAAAAAAGTTGCTCCGAAATTCTGATGAAAATAAAAACTGAATTTTTGAAAATTAGTACCTCTGCCAATTGGAACAATGAATAAAATAAATTTAATTTACTAAAATGTGATTCAGATGCCATCAAACTGGCTTGCAATTTAAAATACTTTGCTGCTAGTATATATATATATATATATTAGTAATAAGCTCTACAGAAGTCAGTAAAACAGTTCATAGTAAGGGCAAAACAATTGAGAGCAAACAAAGTGTGATTTGACCTTGTAGAGACAATGAAGAAATGGTTTCAGTTTCATGCTTGTGGTAGAAGAACAATTAGGAAGAAAGAGCAATTGATTCTCTCATTCAATATGATATATGTTATGATCTTTGTTTGTGGAACTATGTCCCATAATGTTTGAATTTGGCTTATCAGTGAAATGGACCCCAAGAATATATGCACATACCACATATATCTAAAAAAGTTTTTTAAAAAGGCTAAACAGTGCATGATTAAACAATGTTTTGTATGGAGAATCTTTTTAATTGTTATTACAGGTCCAGAAGAAAAATTACAGGAAGGAAAAGAAGCGAGCTACTAAAGAATTGCTGCACACTCTCAAAGACCCCACAGTTATTGTGATGGCAGACTGGTTGAAGATACGTGGGACTCTGAAAGGTTGGACCAAACTGTGGTGTGTTTTGAAACCAGGACTATTGATTCTGTACAAAAGCCCAAAACAAAAGGTATGTTACATTCTACATGACTCATGATTCTGATTTTTATAAACCACTTTGGAAATTACTTAAAGAAAATCAAATTTTTTTTTGAGCAATTTAGATTTATATGTTCATGAAGTGATCTATTTGAAAATGCATGTTAGAATAGTTATTACTATTATTGGCACATTTTGATGTAGTCATGTGCTGTGCAGTGATGTTAAGGTCATGAGGACTCTGTTGTAAATCACTTACCAACGTAGTAATCAAATGGATTATTTGGATTCTATGTTCAAAACTGAATTGGCATACTAATCACTGGATTAGTCCAGTGCCCACAGTGTTGCAGCATAATTAGCATATTTGGAGGAAAGTGGGATTAGAAATAATGGCATACTATGTTGCAACATATAAAATCTGACAACATGTACAGATATTTTTTTAGTTGTTTTCTCTACAATTCTACAATATTACAGTTTGTTACACAACAGAATAAAGTTACCATATTCTCCATGAGCAAAAATGTTCATATTCACCATTTTTTGCCATCTCTTTTGCATTGCTTTGTAAGACAGCCTTCCTCAAGCCTACCCAACTACCACACGCGGCACGGAAGGATCTAGAATTCACTGTAGATCAGATCACGCTACTGTTTTTCAAGGTGTGTATCATTATGTGCTTCGTAGTATCAGATGTGGCACCCTCGCATCATCACAATGATATTGCGTACCAGGCAAGAGGGTGCTGTGTCTGATACTTCCGAGCATACTGATACACACCTTGAAAACGGATAGTGTGATCCGATCTATGGTGAATTCTGGTGAATTCCATGCCATGTCTGGTAGTTGGGTAGGCCTGTTCCTGATGCATAGAGTTTCATGCAGAAAAGTTACCCCTGCCCTCCGAGGGTGCCACATCTGATACTACGAAGCACATAATGATACACACCTTAAGGCAGTACCAACAGACTCACATTAGTCTATCCTGGATGAGTGCCATTGTGTGTGTGTGTTTGGTGTGCAGTTTCAGCAACAAGACAGTAAAATCTTCTTCAAATTGCAGAGTAAACACTGGGTTGGGACTATTCTGCTGAACACTACAGAACTTATAGAAAGACCATCCAAGAAAGATGGGTTCTGTTTTAAGCTGTTTCATCCCCTAGACCAGTCTATATGGGCTCCAAGGGTAGGTGTCTGCTTACTGTCCATATGGCATTTATAAATATGAATCCAATATGTCATGTTCCAAGATAAAATAAGAAGTAGGTTCTTCACAGATTTCCACCAATTTACAAAACAGTTTCAAAATTGTTTTGGTTTTAGATCATTGTTCTTGATCATTTTTTTAACTTAATGTGCATTTTAAAAGTAATCTTTGTGCCATTTTAATTCCAGGGCCCCAAAGGAGAAACAATAGGAGCAATAACTCAGCCACTGCCTTATTCCTATCTCATATTCCGAGCTCTGTCAGAGTCAGCAGGTACGTGGGATTCTATAATTGAAAAATATTTGTTTTTTTCTGGGAGTTGATAACAATAATTTTACTGGAACAAGCTATCTCAGTTCTCATTTACCTGTTTTAGGCTGTTAATTATTAACACAGGACTGAACATTAATGTTTGTATTGTAGATATGTTTTGAATAATTAAGGTATTGAACATACATTCTGAGTTAATGAAGCTTCTTTTTTCATATATAATTTCCCATTGAAACTTTTTTATTCATCTCAGGAAAATGTTGGATGGATGCCCTTGAACTAGCACTGAGATGTTCAAGCTTGCTAATTCGCTCCATGACAAAGGACAAGGAAAGTGCCAACGCCTCCTTAGCTTCCAATATTAGTCAAGAATCCTTTCTCACAGCTGCCTCACAAAACTTCAATATTGGGGAAAATATGAATGAAAGTGACTGTGAAAAGCACTTTCTTGAATTCGGTAAGGCCCTTGTGAACAGTCCACGGTTTAAATGATATCACTTGGCATATGATTGTGATTAATACAGTAAATATATTATATTTTATATAGATATCTATCTTTCCCATCTTACAAGATAAGAAATAAAAATCGATATGATCAGATGCTTACAGATCAGTGATTGGGTTGTATGACCCATATAAGTGTTTTGCCATTTTCCCAAGCTATTTCAAAGGTAACGATCCCTCATTTTCTTCAGATTTGTTTTAAGTAATGCATCTGTTACATGATTATTTTACTTATCATTTTAGTCAGCTATAGTTTTGAAACAGACTTTGTTTCAAATTTACTTGGATTTCGTGGATTGTCAATCATTGCATATATTTTTAGAAAATTGGATAACAAATAATTTTAGATCTAGAAGACCATGAAGATAAGACAGACAAAGAGGACCGTGACAAGAGTGAGTTTGAGAAGAGTGAGGACAGCAGCTGCTCAGAGTCGGATGAAGATGAGGTGGACACCATCAATGATGACCTCCAGCCAATGGAGACACCATATGTAGAGAATATAGAGGATGAGCAAAATGTGGCTGTAAGAATATCATCAACCGTCTTTGTTTCAATTTCATTTGCTCTAACACAGGTGGAATGTGGTGACTGTATGGAAAATATGTCTTTTTGATTGACTTGTATTTCAATCTTTATCTTAGTGGGAAACAAGTGACACATGGTCCTTTCTGTAGTGAAGACTACTGTTAATAAGTGACAGATACAATACGAGTCGCCGAGCTGTACGTGAAATATTACGAGTGTATTGTCTCGCCGCAGGCGAGACAATACACTCGTAATATTTCACGTACAGCTCGGCGACGAGTGTTGAATCTGGCTTAAACCAAGGCCTCTGATTGGCTACTACACTAGTAATGCAACAGACCGTGGAACGCACTCGTACATGACGTGCTTGTATGTCGAATACAGCACAGCCAAGTCTTTTTGTTCTACGCGTTAGCCGTGGTTTAACTTCCATTGGATTACTATTTGCATTCACTGACATGTCTGTATTGATTTGTTACATTGCAGTACCAGCAAGGAGATGGGGTTCAGACCTCAGAGGTTGCTGATGAAAATAAGAGCATAATTTGGGCTTTGGTGAAACAGGTATGAAAGAGAATGTTATTAATGCTGAGGAACATGCTAGAAAGTGTAATTTGATGTTTTTCAGTTATTTGAAATTAAACAAAGGATGCATACATAACTTCTGGGTGACATCAATCCAAGGTTATTACAACTTTATTAAATGTAAAATTGCACTAAAACTAAATCAAACTCACTGTCAGAACCCAGTGTCACAGTGGCTGTTCATTACCCTAGGTTCGTCCAGGAATGGACCTGTCTAAAGTGGTGCTGCCTACATTTATCCTAGAACCCAGATCACTGCTGGAGAGATATGCTGACTTCTACTACCATGCTGATATCCTGTCTGGGTAGGTAGGGTCTAGAAGGGGAGCTTGCCATGTACAAAATACTGGGAGAACATTTCTAACTTAGATTGAAAAATTGCATATATATGCTTCTTGTATGAAACATTTTTTTAGCTGATGTTGATAAAATAATAATAAGGATGTACATTATTTTTTCTTTCTGATAAACCTGACAGGGAGTTGTTTTGTTCTTAGTGCTGTTCTGCAGGAAGATCCATATTCCAGGATGAAAAGTGTGGTCAAGTGGTATGTCTCTGGATTTTATAAAAAACCAAAGGTAAAAAACACAAAGCATTATATAACCTGTATGTATAGTCCCCTAAATCACATAAGTGTTGGATGTCTTTACAACAGCAAATGACATGGTGTTCAATTTCATTGTGCATTATTATCCAGTATATATATTTTTCTAACTTTGAATAAAAGGTAAATAATTTTGGAATGTGAAAGGTAATTACAAGTGGGAAAGGTTTTTCTAGATTTTTGGAGCAATAGGCATGCATTTGTTTTTTCAGGGTGCTAAGAAGCCATATAATCCCATCTTAGGGGAGACCTTCAGATGCTGCTGGAAACATCCTAAAACTGACAGTAGGACATTTTATATTGCTGAACAGGTAACAAAACAATCACAGCATGCAAAAAATCAAAGTGATGGTGTGAAGATTTTATTTTTGTGAAATGATCCTGATAATTAACCAAGCAGATAATTTTACATCTTCCAGCAGTTGTTACCTTTTCTTAGATGACCTGGCCACTGTCCTCAAAGGGCTGGTTCCTTCAGTGTTTGACCAAAAGCTATTATATTTTGAGAGATCTTTTTGTACAATTAATTGTAGATCTCCCACCATCCTCCAATGACTGGGTTCTGTGTGATTAACAGGAAAGATGGTTTCAGCATCAATGGTTGTGTCCTGGCTAAATCAAAATTTTATGGTAAGTGGGAAAATGGAACTAAAGGAAATTAGTAAATACATGATCACTACATTTGATAACATTTGTGGCATTTTTTTTCTTTTTTTTAGGACAAGCGTTTTTTTCCCCATCATGCAAACTTTTGAATATTTGAAGTGGTACTGCCAAATAATGATATTTTGGACATTCATTCTGAAATTTTAAAGGATGGTTTTTATTCAGGTTTGAAATAATGCCCAAAATTGAGAAGTCTTTATAATATATTATCCAGGGAATTCCCTCTCAGCTATAATGGATGGTGGTGGTAGGCTGACATTTCTGAAGCGTGGTGAAGATTACTTGATCACTATGCCTTATGCTCATTGCAAAGGTAAGTTTTATATGCATGCTGTGAAACTGCACCGTAGTCCACCATATGTTGCGTGCAGAGAGCAATTTTAAAGCCAAATAAAACTTTGATAGCAAGACTTTAAAATGACGATTTAAATAATATTTTCCTTGCATGAAACTATTGTGATGTTTTTGATAAACATACATTGCCATATTAGAAGGTAGAAACTGTAGGTAAATATAAACGTTTTAATACTCATCATGTAGTTATCTATAACCTTTTGACAATCTTTAAGGAGTCTTAATAGGAACACTTACAATGGAGCTTGGTGGAAAGGTGCGCATTGAATGTGAGAAAACGGGATACAAGACTGAGTTGGAGTTCAAACTCAAGGTATCTTTTTTGTTAAGCAAGCCAGTGTATGGGAAGATAAAACCAGTCACAAGTTTTGTTTGCCTTGTTGAAATATCCCAAAGGCTGCTCAGCTGAATGTGCATCACTGTTTACAGTCAGACTTACATATATGTCACAGGCAAGATTGAAATTCAGGCAAATTGAAGTATTGAAGTGACAGACAATTTTGAATTATAACTAGTTTAATCGCATCCCTAATAAAGCCATTTTGGTCATAGAATTTGTGGTTTAGAACAACTTATATTAAATGTATTGCATGTGAGAACTACAAAACATTTATTTCTATTTTTGCCTCAAATAAGGGCTCTTTTGGCTGCATATGTCAGGTCTATAGGTACTTTGACAAACATTTTGAGAAATCCATGCTTCTTACATGGCACTTTGAGAGAAGCGATTAAATGAAATAGTTGGGGTCATATATATTACATGTAATAAGACATCAGATCAGTTAGGTGTGGAATAGTCAGGTACTACAGGTAAAGAAAAAGGCCTGCGATTGTAGCTATTAAAAATAACTGATCAGTTAGGTGAGGGGAAATTTAGGTAAAACAGATAAAAGAAAGTGGTTGTGATCTCAAGCATCAATAAAATAACTGTCATGACATTTCAGATGTGGTAAACTCAGTTAAAACTGTTTAGGAAAAATGCTTGTGTGTATTTATTTATTAATTTAAGTATCACCTCAGGGTGAAATAAATGAAAAACACAAACATAGCATCTAACACATAAAAAAATCATTCTAAAATATGGTCAGGTTTAAATATAACATAATGATTAAAAAATTTTGATAATTAGGATAACGGATAACTTAGTGATATTGAATAAGAAACAAAGAATTTTCAACTTCTTGATTATAACATGACACATCTAACTATAAGCCCTTTGTTTTCCTTGCTAATTGCTTCTTATTGGGTCAACAAATGACTGTTTTATAGTATAAAAATGAAATTGAACTAAAATGTTTGTCAAAGTACATTTGGGACTGATATGCAGCCATGTGGGGCAATAAAAAAATGAAAATAAGTGTTTGTAATCCCTTGTATGCAAGATAGTAAATAAAAGATGCTCTTAACCATATATTGTCTAACTAAAATGACTTTAGTAGCTAAGTGATTAATCTATTTATAATTTTAAAATGTCTGTGACTTGGGATCTGGCCTAGGCTGATTTTAAATCCACTTAAGCAAGATTCAAAATTCAATCTCGCCTAGGCAAGATTGTGATTTCAATATCCCCTACATGGATTTCAATCTTGTCTGTGACATATATACTGGCTATTAACCTTATTGTTTGTTCTTTATCTTAGTAATACCGGTACATGACAGTAGTTAAAAATTTCCTTTTCTATTACAGCCTTTCTTGGGCAGCCCAGAACAGTGCAATAGGATTATAGGCAAAATCAGATTTGGAGAAGAAACCCTTGCAACAGTGCATGGACACTGGGATCAAGAAATATACATTACTGACAAAAGCACTGGGGTGAGACATAAAGCATTATTAATATTGAATTATTTGTATGTTGGTTAATTCATGAAAAGTTGTTTTCAGCAAATGAAATGGTAATCTACATTGGATGTACTCATAATTTTCAGTTCATCCAAGTCTGTATTTCATTGCAAGATTAAATGAAGTACACGTTTTTCTATTTGAAATAAAGAAATACATATTTTTACACATAACAGGAGACAGAAGTGTTCTGGGGTGTTACTTCAGATGTCAGAGCAGGGAGATTAAAGAGGTTTACTGTGCCTCTTGAGCATCAGGAAGAGTTTGAATCTGTTAGGTAAGAGTCTCCCCACTAGCACATACCAATAGCATAAAAGGGTGGTCAGGAAAAAAGTGTAATTGTATGAGAATCTCCTGTAGCATCCTTTTTTTTCATTCACTCATACTGGCGACATATGAGAAAAGGTTATTTTTGATAAACATGCTTTTTTACAAATTAAAGAAATATCTTTTAGTTTCCAAGATTGTCTACAGTATGTGACTGCAGTAGTAAAATGATGTTTTTCAGGCTGTGGCAGCATGTGACAGCTGCATTATTAAGATCAGACCAAGAAATGGCCACCCATGAGAAATTTATCCTGGAAGATGCCCAACGAAAGGCAGCCAAGGAGAGAAAAGCCCTCAGTGTAGAATGGGTGCCGAGGTTGTTTGAAAGAGATCCACTGACAAATGATTGGGTGTACAAGTATCTAGAGTAAGTAATGCTGTGAGTGAAATGTAAAATTTTGAAAGATTTTGTGCATTGCACTGCAGTTTCACGTATTTTACAGTGTGAAATAATTATATAAAAATCACTTTTTTTTTTCAAATCATTTTAAGAATATGTCAGAAATATTGTGGTGGGAGAAGCACTAAACTATGACTGCAGATTAAAGCAGTATGTGAGCAAGTCCATTAAACTTTGAAAAAAAATTTAGTTCCAGGCCCTGGGACCCAATAAACGATGTGATTCAGTATGAAAAAGACTACATGGTCATGACCAAAACCAGGCGAAAAGTACCAATTGTACGTACAACCAGCATTCTCAGTGTGAACAACAAGCCTGATAAAAACAGCAGAAGGCAAAAATCTGTAGAACACTCAAGGGCAGTGGCCCGCATTAAAAGGAATGCTCACATGAGGGAATGCAGGGAAAGCGGAAGTTCAACACCAGATCCTGAACATAGAATTGATGAGTCCACATCAGAAAGTGAAGGTACATGTAGGTTACATAATTTGGGTTTTCCTACCTGTTGTAAGTAGACAGCGATAAGCTACCATATTAAAGGATTATGGATAGAACAAACCTAAGTTTTCAAAGTTAAGGGAAACAGCACTCAATCTATATGCTACAGATATGTCTTAATTAATAACCACCCTATGAAAACAATTGATTAGTAGAAAAAAGATCATTTTAAAACACCCACCTCAATATGCAAATATGAAGCAGCATACCAAGCTCATCCACACAAGCCACAGGGGAGAGGGCCAGCATGTAAAGCTATCAAACTGTCATTATCTACCTGTAAGATGAGTTTCCAAACTCCTGATAACAGCCCACACCCATTTACTTTTCCTAATTGAGGGGTTTAAACCCTTGTGAAGCCAAGTGAAGCAGTTTCCTGTCTATGCAATTCTTTAACTAGCATTATATTACAACTATCTCCACTAGCATAAACTTAGCATTTAATTTTGGCTATCTCTCTACTAGTATAAATAGAGATTCTCAATATATACATTATTATTATTATTATTATAATCAAGTTTACAACCTGAGGGTTGGACACATACATTCTTTGCATCATAGTTGAATAAAATTACTAATGAAAAAAAAAAAGAATGTTAAAAGAAATATGTTAACAAATTAAAAATAACTAAAATGCAAGATGAAATACATGTATAATATCAGTCAATTATGTATAATATCAGTCAATTATCGCACAGGTTAAAAAGTCACTCATTGATCATTTGGTTTAAATTTTTGGCCTTTTTAATGTCTCTGGTTCCCTTAATGAATATTAGACATTTTGATTTTTGGTTGTAAAAGATAATGCAATCTATGATCTGGTTCATTTGATATCCCTATAAACAATTTTTTGCATGCATTAAGCCATCTTTCAGTAGTTCAAGTTTACTATGTTCACAAGCAGCATCATATTCAAGATCAGGATAAATTATTTTAAGAGCTATTTCTTTAGACTAGACTCTACTTAGGCAGTCAATTAATTTCTTCTTCACCTGAAGTGCCAGATGACCTGGTAATAAGTTACAAGGTCATCAGCTGTGAGGCCTGCACGCTTCAGGTGTTGTAAAAAATAAATCCTTTTGCTTGCTTGTTTTTTTTTTTGTAACGCGGCAAAACGGAATTCTCTTGGAAAATAATTTGCAAAACCTTCATAACCTGGCATTGTGAAAATATACTTGAAGTTGAGAACAACATTTATCTTTAATATGTGTTTTTATGTTAGGGCGTATTCCCAGAGCTTTTAGATCAATCTATCCCCATGGGGAGTCTCACTAGATTACTGTCAGAGAATCCGGTTTAAATGTCTGTCCCGCCTACTACAAGCTGTAAGGGGGTAATTAACTTCCGTGCCCGCTCGGCTGACAGCTATTTAGCGTGAACCCCCATGGAGTTAGGTCGATCTAAAGTAGATCAATCTAATCTCTGGGAATGGGGTCTTAATGTTAAAACATTAGAAACATGTAAACATTAAACAAATGAGTTGTTATTCTAAAAACTTTTGTTATCATACCATCGTTACGGATATAAAATTGTGCATTCTACCAAAGCACGTTTGGTAAAATGATTGCTTGATTACACAAAAAAATCTGTGACCTTGAAATTAACCTTTGGCGTACTTTTCACCAGGAACTGAACTTTGTTAATTTTCCTTCCCCTATATCTCCATAACTGGCAGAGATGCGCCCATAGTTACTGTAAAACTCGAATAGAAAATCATATAATATAGAAAATAATTTATTCAGTTTTTCAAGGCCTCCGGCCCATAGTACATAATAGTAATAATAATAATAGTAAAGTCCACTAGAAGTATTAAGGATTATTCATTTTTGTCAGTGATCCAAAATATCCAGTTTGCTGCTCCTACATATGTCACTGTGCCATAGTTGGCCAGCATTATCTACTAATCTTTTTCTGAAAAAGTTAATAAATAAAACAGAATTTCCCACACCCTGAGCCTCCCAGACATATCCAAATCCATATCTGTATAACAGCTTTTTAACATCTGTGGCCCAAGTGTGCCTTCCACTTGAATCTAATTTAAATAGCATATCATATACATGAGCAGGATAGTGATCTTCATTCATAATGTGTACAAGCTTTAACCAATAACACCTAATAAATATCTACAAAATTTTGCTTGGAAGATTTCAATACTTTCTACTGGTTTATAACCCCACATCTCAGCACCATAGAAAAGAATGGGTGATATCATTCTATCAAAAAGAAAGAAAGCTTCCTTAAAGGAAATACATGCTTGTTTCTTCAAATATAACTTAACAACAAATAATACTTTATTGGCTTGGTTGATTTTTTGAGTTTTTCCCCAACCGAGGAAGGCACCAAAATATGTTCCTTAGTAATTATATGCAGGTACTGCTTCTAATTTTTTGCCCTTGAAAAACCACCTTTCATTATTCTTTATTTTACTGCCTCTCCTAAATACTACTATTTTTATTTTATGGACATTTACTAGCATACCATACTGGCTGCAATATTTTTCTAATTGATGAATTTGTTTCTGTAACCCCCCAACAGTGTCTGAAATGCATACAATGTCATCAGCATAAAGCAAAGACAAGATTTGGAAATACCTCATTTATGTAAATACCCTGATATCCAGCCTTGTTCAAACTATGATAAAATTCATTTATGAATAATGTAAATAGAAAAGGACTTAACATGCATCCTTGTCGAGTGCCCATGTTACATTTAAAATACTCAGCAAGGCCTAAATTTGTCAGAACACATGATTGCAGTTGGGAATACATAGAGCGTAAAAATGTGACGGAATGTCCATTTACACGTTTTTTTGCAAGTACATACCATAATAATTTGTGATGAACACTATCGAAAGCAGTTGAGAAATCTATAAAAATACAGTAGCATCTGCCTTTTCTTCGACTTAAGTATTTTTTGTACGCAACCCAGCAATGTAAAAATGTGATCGACAGTGGAGAAACCAATTTTATAGGCGGCCTGAGCTTCAATCGTTGTATTATTTTCCACTGCCCAATTATTAAATCTGTTACTCATAATTTTCATAAATATTTTTCCCATGACACTCAAAAGCGCAATTCCTCTATAATTTGATGCCACATTTACATTTCCTTTTTTGAGCAATTAAAATCAGATACTGGCAATTTGTGACCTTGAAATTGACCTTTGATTTACTTTCCACCATGAACTGAACTTTGCAAATTTTCTGCCCCTAATAACTCCCTTTTCCCCATGAACTGCACTTCACAAATTTGGATTTAACCTTTTACTTTTCCCCATGGTTTTGTTATAAATTGTTATTTTCAACAAGAAAATTGAGAACTCTTGTTTACTGCATTTTGTAGAGCTTGTCAAGCACAACACTACTGGAGGTGATTCTTTAATTTTTTTTTGTTTTCCACACGGGTGCCCTTACCCCAGCTGGTGGTACAATACCCGAAGGTGGTATCGTCTATCAGATCCTCTAGTTTATACTTATTTAATGCTGGTAAAAGAATTAATTCATCTCAAGTAAGAAAAGTGAATGGATATGGGATCTTACAGGTAGATAATGACAACTCAAGTTTTATTTTACAAGGTGGCTCTTCACCCAGTGGCTTGTATGTTGTCAGCCAACCACATTACCTCGTAGCTCAACCCCCAGCATTTGTAAGGCTGGATATTTACAAAATTAACTTCCAGAAATCATTAGTTGGGCACATTTGCTTAAGGGTGTGCTCTGTTCAAGCCATGGTCTGTCCAAAACCCTTTGAATATATACAGTAGTAGTTTTACCATTCAGATTTGTCCACTGGAACATTTTTAACCTTTTTAAGTTTCATTTTTTTACCTACAAAAATTAACAAGTGAAGATGTTTGTTTCTATTTAGTGGAGGCCAAAGGGAAAAGTAACCAATCAGTGGACCCAGAGATGCTTAAACAGCTTCTGAACCCATTGCAAGAGATGCAGCGTCAGAACAATCAGGCATTGGCTAATCTTCATGGGCACCTGCAGCAGGTGGAGAGAGCATATTTAGATGGCT
Source organism: Lingula anatina (assembly GCF_051362555.1). Taxonomy (NCBI): domain Eukaryota; kingdom Metazoa; phylum Brachiopoda; class Lingulata; order Lingulida; family Lingulidae; genus Lingula; species Lingula anatina. The sequence goes on from NC_141767.1 coordinate 56,865,105, forward strand.
ATGGTGGAGTCTATCTTCAAAGCAGAGACTGGGTCATTCTGGGTGCAATTTTACTGTTTCAGACAATCTTGTACTGGTTCTTCAAATGAAGATTTGATGCATCAACCCACAAACTATGGTGCTATATTCCAGCAATTTTTACACAGTTTTCACAAAAAATTGAAGCAAAAGAAAACCTGATCAGACCTGTAGCCAGCAAATTTTAAGGGATGGTTCTTTTTATCTGATAAAGGCCACCTTTCCACCACTTTACTTGAACTAATGTGAGAAATGGCAGAGAACCTAGATCGAATGGTGACTTTTTTTGGTAGAAAGGGTAGCTATTTTTCTAACTTGCCCAACTACAGGTCCTCCGGGGCAGCATTGCAATAAACTGTCAGTTTTTAAGGCAGCAGCCATCTCACAGCAAAACTTACATTGGTATAAATACGTAAAAAGATGTCTTTGAGTTCTAAACAAAGGGAAGCTGGTATTCTGCCTATCATTATGTATATCAAAATTTCTGTCTTCTGAAGCAAAACTAGTTGCTTGTTAGAGTTTAGTACATTTTGTAGGAAATGGATAAATAACTGTAAATTGTACTGTCAAAGTTGCACAATCCACAAAGATATTTAAAAAATAAAAACGACAAAGGGCATGGTTATGATTTTAAAGCCAAGGATAAGTGTTAGGACAATAATAATAATAATAAGATTCTTATATGGCGCCTTACAATAATGGCTAATATACTAAAATCATTAAAATGACTACAATATTTTAATCATAAACTCTCATTGGAAACCATTTAAAATTTACACTACTAAAAATCAATCTTATTAAAATACATATATATATTTTTTAAAAAATCTATGAGATATAGACAGAATTAAAATGTGGGTCTTTAAAAGAGATTTAAAATGGTCAAAGTCTTCAGTTTTTCTAATAAAATTTGGTAGGGCATTCCACACTTTTGGGGTGTAAATTATAAAAGCACGATCTCCATAACTTTTGAGGCACCCCTTCTCTAAAACAGAATGTTCTAAAATAGGAGCACGACTTTTCTTTATAGGTACGTAAGGTTCTTGTGGCACAGGTTGCCTACTGAAAGATTTTTTTCTGCTGTGATCAAGTTACAAAGAGCAGCTGAACTTGTCTCTTGAGAACCTCTTCGATTTGGCTAAATGTACAAAATTGGGCACCCATTACTATTATTTATATCCACTATTTTATGCTACTGGTATGTAAGACTTGCCTTACAGATTAACATTCTTTCAGATACTCAAAAGGCACAGCAAACACTTCATGATTTAAATAAATTGAATTAGAAATTCTTCCAGAATTGAATAAGTTTCTTTTGTGTAAAAATGTAGCACTGATAATCAAGTATTAAATTTCTAAGAACATAAGAGACTAAAATCTGGCAACCTCTTTAGAGGACAAAAGAAATTTTTCATTATTTTGTCAGGACTTAATGAATGCTTGATAGGAAATGCATGGTGCACTGGACTGGTTCCTAATTAGTACCACCAGTGTGTACGCTGGCGGTACTCATGGTTTTAGTGCCGGCCCGTCTCATACAGCTCCGCCAAACAAGTCACCCTTACCCTTTCTCCTCCTAGACGGTAAGGACCTGTGTCCCCATCTCTGGGATTTAGGTAACATAACAACTTGAACCCTGTTTTTTTTTGTTTTTTTTTTGTCTCAGTCGGTGCTTTGGCCTGGGCATGACACTCGTTGAAATACACCCTTGTCAAAAATTTTGAAAATTCAATGCTAAATATCTCCCAAAGCGAAGGAATTATGGGAAAATTACTACAGACGGTTGACCGACATGTGAAGATTCCAATTATGCCCTTGGATTTGACCTTTATTTCACGGTCAAACAGGCCAAAATTTTCTAAAAATTGGAATTTTCTGCCAAAAAATATTTGTTTGGGCCAATTTTCAGAAACTACACGACCTTTAAGCTCTCATATTAAATGTAGTGAGGGGTTACAATTAGGTAGTCCTTTCATATTTGTGAGTTAAAGGTCAATCAGTGCATTTTCAAGAGAGAAGCAGCCATTAGATGCCAAAACTGAAATCTCTCTTTAATTATGGAACCGTAAATGATAGAGACCTCTAATTTGTTATACTTTGTAGAGCATGTCAAGCGCAACACTGGAAGTGTTGGCAATATGTACAGACACATCTGTGTCTGTACATAAAAACTGATGGTCTTTCTGCTGTTAAGCATTATGTAATGTTGCATCAAAATAGGAGAAAACACAATTTTTGGTGCTGCTGCCATGATGACCATCATGGGAAAACCATGTTACTTATGATTGTCAAACTTTCAAAAAACACAGGACTAAAATGCAGCTCAAGTTGGAAAAGCAGTCTAATTGGCTTTTTTTCTGGAAGTTATACATTTTAGTGAAATATTTACTTTTATCATGTTGGCATATTCATTGTGGGACTCGAAGCTCCCATGGACATGAAGCCAAATGGTAATCAAATTTTCAACAAGCTTCACGCCCAGGCGAATGCACCGACTGAGACAAAAAACCAGGGGTTCAAGTTGAGATTATATGTGATCTATATCCAAGAGATGGGGACACAGTACTTGCGGTCTAGGAGGAGAAGCGGAAATGGTGCCTTGTCTCCAGCAACAGAATGCGGAGCCAGCAGAGCCGCTGGAGATGTCGGAGCTGCATGAGACTGGTCAGGACTAAAACCACGAGTACAGCCAGCACACACGCTGGTGGTACTAAGGTTTTTTTCACAAGCAAAACACTTATGGAAGCATCAAAATGGATTTTATCCATACCAGTACTTGTGGCCACCACTTTCAAATTTAGTTTCCCCTTCAGCTTGTCCATTTATCTTTCCTTATTAATTTGAACTACCATTCAACATTCACAAAATACTTCATATGTATGAAATTTGTTTACTGTGAAATGTTTTTTCCATCGGACAAAAACATCCAAAAATTTTATTATGCATAAATTCTCTTTATTGTCAAGTACAACACTAATGAAAAAATTAGAAGTAAACAAACATTATAAACAAAAGACATTTTTTCATTTTTATTTGATCTAGGCATTAAAATACTGAGGATCCTCAATAATAGCTAAGGACCAAACAAGAATTGTGACAGAAAGGTAGTCCTTTGTACATTTGTTTTTTAATTTTTTTAATTTTTTATAATCGGTATCGAAGATCCCAATGTCACCTCGTGAAGTTTGTGAAGGAAGGAAATTACAGTTTGTGTTAAAAACATTTCTCTCAGCCTATTTCATTTGAATATTCATAAGCCATGATTGAATGGTTGAAAAGATGTCATGCTACCGAGTGTCCACACCTCTATCAATTTTCTTCTTCCTCCTCCTCAGAAAACTCTTCCGATCTTGTTGCTTGATCCCTTAAACCTGTCCACATAGGAACCATCCTATCTGAAATTGGAAGGCATTTTAAAAAATAATGATTCAAAAGACCTGTCACTGAAAATCAATTCCTCTTTAAGGTCTACATCTTCAGAAAAAATAAAGCTGAAGTACATTGACAAAAATCAACATACATTTATAGAAAATAAAGTTAACCCCTTAGGGACCATATACATTTGTAGTGTTGACCTAGAAACCTCCCCTGAGCCCAATTATGTGCACAGGCAACTTGAAAAGCAGGGATAACCTAAAAGGCCATTCAGAATGAGAAGAGCTGAGTGCTAGCTAGGCCATGACCTAAATATGGCAAACCTACATTAAAGGAAGACCGTTTAATCCGGTAATGGTCTCTCCGCCTCTCAAATGCCTCCCCACGCGTCATCCCTGCAGAGGAACAGTAATTAAATCTAGGCTCAATTCAACCAGTCGAGGGACGACGCATGAAAATTTTATTTCTTATTTAAAAGCTGAAGAGAATAATAATAAAACAAGGCAGCAAAGCTGTCAAATGTACAGACAAAAAGCAGAAAATAACAATGCACAAAATAGGCTACTGTCAATTCTGATGCAAAAGTACATTATGCTTAACTGCAAATTCAACATCAAATTTTAATTATGCTCAACAGGTAATACCAATGTGAGTAAAATGTGTAACAAGCATAAGGCTTCAGGCCCATGGGAGTTCAAGTTCACACTTTGAAAATGCCAGAATGAGAAAAATGAAAATTTCACACAAAACTACATAAATTCAATAATAAATGATAACCCAATTGAGCTGGCTTTCTAATTTGAACTGCATGGCAATCCTAAAAATCATACTTGTAAGTTGAAAATAATAATAAGTAACACAGTTTTCTTTTCATAATGTTTGTGTTAGCCGTGCAAAAAGATTTTTGTCAATTTTGATGTAACATTACATAATAAATTACAGAATAATTATCACCAATTTTTGATTATTGACTATAAATAGCATGGACATGTAGAAAATTTGATTACCACTCGGGTTCATGTCCATGGGAGCTCTGAGTCCCAAATTGATATCAATGAAAAAACACTTACTGTAAAAAAAAAAAAAAAAAAAAAAAGTCATCCACCCTCCAGGGACAGCCCAACCCTAATGCTTCCATAAATTATGACTGGCCCATCCATATCCCTGATGATAGGGCTATCAATATCAAAATTTTTAACTTCCTTGCTATAACTTGTACAATGTGCAAAGGCATTAGAGCAAAAATCATCTGCCCCAGGACGGCCCAACCCCAAGGGACACTTAATTTTGTGAAATGCCCATGTACATGTGTTGTGTTGATATGTCTGCCAATACCTTAAATTTGAAGTTCCTCATCTTAACAATCTAGAATGATTGAGCAGAAATCACACTGTGGAAAAAATTATCATCAACCCCCCCCCCCCCCCCCCCCCCCAGTTGGACTTTTATGCTTAGGTGTCCATGCACATCCCTGATCATGGGTACATCAATTTGAACTGCCTAACTGATAGGCGTAAGGAGAAATTAATATGTGAAAAAAATCAAGTATTAACCATCCCCCATGAACAACCCAACCCCTAGGCACACTAAAATTTTGAAGTGCCCATGATGACAGGTCCAAGTTTTAACTTCTTATCTCTATTGGTCTGGGGGGGGGAGGGGGGGGGAGCAGAAATTACAATGTAAGAAGAATGAAGAATCAACCTCCTGTTGCACTACAATTTTAAAGTACTTATACCCTGATGATAGGTCTATCAATCCAGACTTCACTAAAGGCAAAAAAAATCTGTCAGACATTCAGTCTGACAAACTTGAAAATTTTGTCAGACCAAAAGAAAATTTGTCAGACGGAAGTAAAATTATAAAAATATGTCAAATTATTTGTTTTCAGGTGTATTTTTCATCATTTTCAAGCATCAACAATAAATCTTATATAAAATGTTTTCTATATTATTTATATATTTCATACACTTTGTAAAAAAATTTAACTGAAAGAAAAAACATTAGAAAAATAATTGTTTGCATAATAAGTTTTTTAATACTTAATAAAAAGGGCATTGTAGAATGACACAAGGACTAAAAACAATACAAGTATGAAGAACGTGTAACCAGTATTATCAAATGTATGTCCAAAAAAACTTTGGTTAATCAGCAAACTATGTAACCTGTTGCTTTTGGCAATAACATGTGCATTGCGAAACAGCAAAGTAAGGCAGTCTCTTTCATCCAATTGAAGCTTTGACAGAGACTGTCCAGTCCAAGACTGAATTCTATCCTCATATTATTTCATTTTGATAAAAAAGAAACTCAAGCTGTGAGCCTTCATCAAATTCATGTGCACTTTTGCCAACTTGAGGTCGTGAACAGTACGTGTAGAAACAGATGTTCAAAAATTTTCAGAACTCGTAACAAAGCAAAATGATTTATGTTGCTGTTGATCATAACGATAACTTTAGTACTCCTGACATTCATTGCATAACTTTTTCCTCTCTCCTGGATTTAGTTAGCCAAAGCCTACCTTCTATCCAATTTTACTTTACTTTCAGTCAATCTGTTTCTCTTCCTCACTTCATTTTCATTTTTGCCACGCTCTGCACCGACCAAATATTTCAAGTTCAACAATGTCATTTTTTCTAAACAGAAGGCTCGGCCATGAGTTCTACGCACAACTGATAATGAAGAAACAGAGCACAGGGAGGGAAATAGGCAGTCGCCAGTCGCCAAATGCGACCGCTAAAACAAATTGGCGAGTGCCAATCTCAGTAACTGGTCCAAACGAGCGACTGCTCTACAAGCAGCGGCAACATGAGGAATATACGCGGTTTTTACTTGTACTTAGATATTTTTCCTTTTTTTTTAAAATCTGCTCCCAATTTTGTCTGCATCGAAGACTACGCGAGTTTCAGATGTGTTGACCTATTTTAATGACGCTTCCGAACACGTCAGACGTTATTTGCATGCGACTCTTGCATCAGACTGTCAATTTTGACCAATCAGATTTTACCACAGCATTCGCACCGTATGAAGTAGCAGAGCCTCGAGGATTGAAAAGCTACGTACGCAATAAACCATTTCGGTAAAAATACTAAATTACTTGAGTGCAGTTTTGTAGTTTTGAAGGGTAAATATAATTCATTAAATGGTTTCTGGTATTTCTCGATGTCAATAGCTTATAGTTACATTCAAGATTTTACAAGAAACATTACTTTTCCCGTTGGGGCCGTTAGCATGCTGCTGAAATATTTTCTTATTGGAAATTAAATCAAAGCTACATTTAGTGTGTGAATTGAATTAGTTCAACTTATCTTACAATTTTTTAGCGATGTGGAGGTTTTTGCCTGGTGTGGCAAAGCCGCCAGAGCCTGTAAAACGAAAAACACTGAAAGCGAACAACCTAGCACTAAATGTAAAAAAAAAAAAAAGAGAGCGCGGGTACCTTCCTTTAAAACAGCTACGGATTTTTGAGGAAAATAAAAAGGCGAGGATTTTTTGCTCCGTTTTATGGTTATATTTCAACTTTTGGGACTTTGAAGTTACTTCCTATTTCGTGTTTAACTTAATACAATGGGTGTTAACCCATTGTTCTAATTCCAAACCTTGTTTGGGTAAACACAGAGATTAATAACTCCTTTATATTTTTTAACCTAATAGTTAAAATACTTGATTCCTGTTGTGTAATGTGGCGTCATTTCCTTTAACCATAAAAGGTGGGGAGAAAAAGCTGTTTAGTTTTTAAAATGTGAATAAATGTTGATGAATTTTTGGGAGTCATTTGGTTGATTTCAATTCTTTTAAATAAGTTCAAAATAAAAACATGAAAATTAAACTTCATTTGCTTTATTTTATTGGCACATTTTAATAATAATTTTAAAAAACTAAGTTGCTCAGTATGTTAAAACCGTCCACACATTTTCCATTCTTTCATAATTAGACCAGTGCCCCAAGGCCTAGGACCACTACCTCCAGAGTCAACTGGTCCAAGTGGACCAGTGCTGAAAAATTCCCATTTCCCTCCCTGAGAGCATCAAGTTGGTAAAAACGCAAAAAGCATGAGCACGTGTTGAGGCTATTTTGCCATGTAAGGGTATCACAAGAATGAAAATGAGACTATCAATTACGTCATGCAGGGATCCCCCCAACCTCATCCAGTCACAAAATAGTATTTGTGATTGAAACTGAGGTCAATAAATTATGTTAATTAGCTGGGTATTCCCTGGAATTTTTATCCTGCCTCTTTTCGAAGTAAAATACATTGTCAAGAAAAGAAACAACCATGTATTCCTTAGATTTACACATTTCGAGTCAGCTTGAAAACTCGCCAGACATAAAGACCAACAATTCATGATTTTTTGTTGGACTGAGATGAAATTTTGGCCCATTTGACCTTGAAATATAGGTCAAAAGTCAAATTCAAGGTCAGATTTAAAATCCAAATTATCAGCCTTGAAAGTCTACAGGTATCAAACTGAAAGGGGGGAGGGGGGCAACAAATATCAGGGTGTAGAACTTATATAATGACTATGTGATAACATCTCAAACAATTATGGTTAAGTGTTGCATTGCAGTGGCTATGCAGTGGTAAACTAGCCAATCATATTTATTGGACTTGTAGCACTGGGTCATTTGCATAACTGGTACTATAATAAAGAGCTGCACAGGTAGTGCAGTAGTCAGTTATAGTTCACTTGTGTTAGAGTTGCTTACTTCAGGTGTCCAGGTAGACGTCAGCAGATCTTATTACTCTCAGGCCTACCCAACTACCAGACTCGGCACCGAATGATCCTGAATTCACTGGTAAATCGGACCAAACTACCAGTTTTCAAGGTGTGTATCAGTGCGCATTTCACAGTATCAGACGCAACACCGCTCTCACTTAGTACGCGATGTGATAGTGACGATTCTCAGCGGGGTTGAAAAGCATTGCATCACCACTCAAAATTTGTTCAGGGTATGATACTGTGTAATGCGATCTGACACACACCTTGAAAACGGGTAGTGTGGTCTGATCTACCGGTGAATTCAGGATCATTCGGTGCCGAGTCTGGTAGTTGGGTAGGCCTGACTTTGAAAAATACAAAAATATTCAGTGTGCTACAAGAGTATACTTTCAGCAAGAACACCAATTTTTTTTTCCTCTTACCAACATATATATAAGCGGTCTCCACCATGGCATTTGAATCTCTGTGTTCAATTTCTCTGTAATTCAGCTTTCCTTCAACATATATCTTAGTTCTAGAAGAAAACAAGGCAGCAAAGCTGTCAAATGTACAGACAAAAACCAGAAAATAAAAATGCAGAAAATAGGATACTGTCAATTCTGATGCACTGATGTATTATGCTTACTGTAACTGCATAGCCAACATCAAATTCTAATTCTGCATAACAGTGGATCAGGATGAAAGTAAAATGTGTAACAAGCATTAGACTGAGTTCCCATACCTAGATCAATCTAACAGGATCAATCCAACTCCAAGGGGTTTCTCACTAAATTGCTTTCAGCTTAAGCGGCTTAGGATTCTGGCATGCCAGTTTCAGTAGGCGTGACAGACAGCTGAGCCACTTACATTGATTGCAGTTTAGCGAGAATTCCCTTGGAGATAGATCGATCCACAGTTAGCGTGATAGGGTCTGGAAATGGTCCCTAAGGTTTCAGGCTGATCAGAGTTAAAGTTCATACTTTGGAAATGCCAGAATGAGATAAAGTGAAAATTTCACAAAAAAAATTGCTTAAACTAAAATATATATATATATATATATATATATATATATATATCATTCTTTGCTAGTGGTTACAAAATGTTGAATTTGACCGAAAATTTCAAACTTTCTCTGGGAAGCTGTAATTTTGCGATGTGATAGCTACACCATCACAGTTTATCATTTCATAAAAAGGGAAACAGCAGCTGCCCTTTTTAGGGCACACAGGAGAGTTGAACAGCTATACCCACCAAATCCAAGACGCGTTACCCTGGGTAATATATTTTGCACAAACTAATGAAAGTCTAATGGAATGTTTTCAGTTTTAGTTTAAATCATAAGGGGGTGTTGTCTCAATGCTTCAAAACTGGTTTTGAAGAATTTAATCCACATTTCATAATTAATAAAAATGGTGAATATGTGGGTCACGGTAACATTATTGACGCGGGTACAAAAACTTTTTATAATCAAGTAAATAATAATATTTTTGCTATTATCCATACACACTTCAATCATGAAGGGCACACCACTTTCACGTGCTTTTAAAATGGAATTGACAAACACAGAGGAATAATGCACATGTTTTGTTTACTGTAACTCTGTCACATGGGACACACACTGAACAAAGTTGATCTAAAGAATGTTCCAGATTGTAGTTTTTTATCAGAATTATTATTTTTTATTATTATTTTAAAACAATAAAGTTCAGTTAAATACAAAATTTAACAAAATGAAGTTCAGTGTAACACAAAGTTCATAATTATAACATTATAAAAAATATAAAAATATAAAAAGGATGCCATCTTGAGGGTAATTTCGATATATTTTCTGCTTTTTCTCTTATTTTGCTTTTATAACAGCACCCTCCTTGCTCATGCAGCTTCTTTGATTTGTTATTGAAACATACACAACGATGTCATGAATATTTGGTTGGCTATCTAAATTTAAATAACATTCTTGTTATGGCCCCCCTGCAGTGCACCACTAACAAAGAATGACTGATATATATATATATATATATATATATATATATATATATATATATATATATATAAAATTTAATAGAGCTGTTTTTCTAATTTGGGCTGTATGTCAATCCTAAGAATCATTCTTGTAAAAAAAAATACAGAAAATGTTACAAAGTAACAGTACAGGGCTCCTGGTGAATGGGAGTGATAAGTCACATCTTGAAAATGCCAGTTTGAAAAATGAAAAATTAAAAAAGACAAAATTACAAAAATATTCCACTAAAGCTGCCATTTAGTCTAGCTGCATTACCATGATATGAATCATCCAACTTGAGTTTAAACAGTGTAAACAACTCACAGAAATATATATTTTGTTTTACCACAAAAAGGGCAGTCATAGCTATTATTCTGATATCTGAACTTGTCATCAGACCATGTGACCTCCATAGATGGCTATACTTTGTAATAATTTCTTAAGAGATTATAACAAAAAAAAATTTTTAGAAAAAAAATTAATTATTTTCCAAAAAGAACAGTTATTATCCCTTTAACTGCAAAGTCAAGTTGCAAATATTGCACAACAGGAAGTATCAATAAAAGTGAACTGTTACATGCCCTTGGAAGTCCCACACTGAAAATACCATATGTGAAAGATAAAAATTTCACAAAAATGTACAACAGAATAACATGGTCAATAAGATTACAGTTTCAGGACCATACGTGAGAGTTCAAATTCACATAATGAAAATCCAATTTATGTGAAAAATGATGACAGTGCATAAAATAATATTACACAATGTTTAAAGACATAAAAACCAACACAACTGCTAATGTGGAAAAACAGAAAATGCACAGCGCTTCTGGTGGATGGGAGTTGAAAGTGACATCTTGAAGATGCTAGTGTTTGAAAAATAATTTAAAGAAAATGTAAAATGAAACATAACATAAAATTCCAATAAAGCTGCTGTTCAAACTTTTAATCTAGCTGTATAATTACTAACATGATATGAATAACCCTATTGAGTTAGAGAATAGTAATGCACTGTTATTCATCTTTAGCATTAATGTAAGCGTTACACAAAATTTTTCTTTTGTAAAATTATTTTCAATATTAAACTAGAGGATCAGAGAGGCGATACCGCCTCCAAATATTGTACCACCAGCTGGAGCAAACGCATTCGTATAGACCCCCACATACAAAATAAGGGACACAGCCACCAGTTTTGTGCTTGACAAGCTGTAAAAATGCAATCAACAAGAATTTTTTAACTATTGCAAAAAATATATATGGTACAATCAAATTTAAGTTCTTCGTAAGGTAGGTCAAGGGTCAATTTCAAGGTCACAGTAAATTGCCAGTATGTGACTTCCTATTCAAGTTCAAGAGTAACTATGGACCTATCTCTATCAAGTTTGAAGTTAAAGAGAAAGAAATTAGCAGAGTTCAGTTCATGATAAAAAGTAGGTCAAAGGTCAATTTCAAGGTCACACTTAGATTGCCAGTATAGGACTTCCTATTCAACTTCAATAGTAACTATGGACCTATCTCAGCCAGTTTTGGAGATAAAAGGGAAGCAAAATTTGCAAAATTCAGTTCATGGTGAAAAGTAGGTCAAAGGTCAATTTCAAGGTCACATTTAGATTGCCAGTATAGGACTTCCTATTCAACTTCAATAGTAACTATGGACCTATCTCAGCCAGTTTTGGAGATAAAAGGGAAGCAAAATTTGAAAAATTCAGTTCATGGTGTAAAGTAGGTCAAAGGTCAATTTTAAGGTCACATTTAGATTGCCAGTATATGACTTCCTTTTCAAGTTCAATAGTAACTATGGACCTATCTCAGCCAGTTTTGGAGATAAAAGGGAAGCAAAATTTGCAAAATTCAGTTCATGGTGTAAAATAGGTCAAAGGTCAATTTTAAGGTCACATTTAGATTGCCAGTATATGACTTCCTTTTCAAGTTCAATAGTAACTATGGACCTATCCCTGCCAGTTTTGGAGATAAAAGGGCAGAAAAGTTTGCAAAGTTCAGTTCATGGTGAAAAGTAGGTCAAAGGTCAATTTCAAGGTCACATTTAGATTGCCAGTATATGACTTCCTATTCAAGTTCAATAGTAACTATGGACCTATCTCTGCCAGTTTTGGAGATAAAAGGGAAGCAAAATTTGCAAAGTTCAGTTTATGGTGAAAAGTAAGTCAAAGGTCAATTTTAAGGTCACATTTAGATTGCCAGTATATGACTTCCTATTCAAGTTCAATAGTAACTATGGACCTATCTCAGCCAGTTTTGGAGATAAAAGGAAAGCAAAATTTGCAAAATTCAGTTTATGGTGAAAAGTAGGTCAAAGGTCAATTTTAAGGTCACATTTAGATTGCCAGTATATGACTTCCTATTCAAGTTCAATAGTAACTATGGACCTATCTCAGCCAGTTTTGGAGATAAAAGGAAAGCAAAATTTGCAAAATTCAGTTCATGGTGTAAAGTAGGTCAAAGGTCAATTTTAAGGTCACATTTAGATTGCCAGTATATGACTTCCTATTCAACTTCAATAGTAACTATGGACCTATCTCTGCCAGTTTTGGAGATAAAAGGGAAGAAAAATTTGCAAAGTTCAGTTCATGGTGAAAAGTAGGTCAAAGGTCAATTTTAAGGTCACATTTAGATTGCCAGTATATGACTTCCTATTCAAGTTCAATAGTAACTATGGACCTATCTCTGCCAGTTTTGGAGATAAAAGTGAAGCAAATTTTGCAAAGTTCAGTTTATGGTGAAAAGTAGGTCAAAGGTCAATTTTAAGGTCACATTTAGATTGCCAGTATATGACTTCCTATTCAAGTTCAATAGTAACTATGGACCTATCTCAGCCAGTTTTGGAGATAAAAGGGAAGCAAAATTTGCAAAATTCAGTTCATGGTGAAAAGTAGGTCAAAGGTCAATTTTAATGTCACATATAGATTGCCAGTATATGACTTCCTATTCAAGTTCAATAGTAACTATGGACCTATCTCTGCCAGTTTTGGAGATAAAAGGAAAGCAAAATTTGCAAAATTCAGTTCATGGTGTAAAGTAGGTCAAAGGTCAATTTTAAGGTCACATTTAGATTGCCAGTATATGACTTCCTATTCAACTTCAATAGTAACTATGGACCTATCTCTGCCAGTTTTGGAGATAAAAGGGAAGAAAAATTTGCAAAGTTCAGTTCATGGTGAAAAGTAGGTCAAAGGTCAATTTCAAGGTCATAGTAAGATTGCCAGTATATGACTTCCTATTCAACTTCAATAGTAACTATGGACCTATCTCTGCCAGTTTTGGAGATATAAGGGACTAGATGTTATAATTTTGGAGTTACCATAATGTGCCTTAAATTTCGTACATAAAAAATTAATTAAAATAAAGAAAATGTCATTTTGGTCAAAATTCTTGAAATAGGAGGTGCTCTGAAGTTTCAGAAGTTCAAATTTGATGAAATAATGTCATTTTTGAACACAAGTTGTCTGCTTTGCCAAGCCTTATGTTTTATTTTTCCAGAGTTCAAAATTTATTATCCATTACCGTACTGCACATTTTGCTTTTACCACCAATATGTACTTTTTGATACAGCGTAACTCGAAAACCGTATGGAATACAAAAAAACCGAGACCACTTCCAGTGTTGGGCTTTACATGCTCTACAAAATGCAAAAAAGAATGGGTCTCTAGCATTAACGGTTCCCGAATTAGAGACAGTTTTCAGTTTCGGTATCTTATGGCCGCTACTCCCATGAAAATGCACCGATTGACCCCAAATTCATGGAGATGAAAGATGACCTGAAGGGTAACACTTTCCAATAATATTATTGGTTAAGTCTGTGTGGTGTCTGAATAACAGGGCAAAAAAAATTTTTTTCGTAAAAAATTTCATTTTTTTGAAAATTTTGGCCCATTTGACCTTGAAGTAGAGGTCAAAGGTCAAATCCAAGGGTATATTCGAAATCTACACATATGACTTTTGGAAAGCCGTCTATAGAAATTTTTCCCATAACTCCTTCCGTAGGGTAGATAATTAGCATTTAATTTTGCCATTTTTAGACAAGGGTGCATTGCAATGAGTGCCACACCCAGACCCCAATACCGACAAAGCCCAAATTTTACGTGGAACGAGTTGAGATTATAGGTGACCTAAATCCATGAGATGGGTACGGGGGCCCTTACCGTCTAGGAGGAGAAGCGGTAACGGTAGCCGTCCGGCGGAGCCGGCGGAACGATCCGGACGGGACCGAAACCATGTGTACCGCCAGCGCTAACGCTGGTGGTACAATAACATTTACCTGCATAATAATCATCGATTCCTAATTATGTGACACAGTTAAGAGAGCTAAACCTATGGGACTTTACAATGAAATCTCAACGTGTGTTTTATGTAATCTCATTTAATGGCCACTTGAAAATTAATTAAGCAAATTACTTAATAACCCTGAAATAACTTGAAAATTAATTAAGCAAATTACTTAATAACCCTGAATTAACATACTGCCTGCTATCCATATACATTTATTGTACCATATAGCACTCTATAGAACTGCATTGCTTCCAAAACAGAAAACAATCACACTGGTTTTCCAACACAAGGTGCACTTCAGTCTTATGAAACTTTTCAGTAAGTTTGAGTATCATAAGTAACATGGTTTTCCCTTAATCGCTATCCTGGCAGCAGTGTCCAAAATAGGGTTTTCTTCAACTTTCATGCAATATAACATAATACTTAACAGCATAATGACCATCAATTTTTTTATAAAAAAATAAAAGTATCATGGATATTCAGAAAATGTGATATGGAAAGTTCTCCAAGGCCATGGAAGTTCAGAGTCACACTTTCAAAATGCCAAAATGTAAACAAGAGATAACTGTACTGAAATGATTTTCTTTCCATTTTCAACACCCTTTTTACATAAAACAAAATAATCAATTTACTGTCATTTTTAAATGATCAACTAGGAAAATTGCTGACATAGGAAAAATATCAGTAGAACAATTTTAAATGTCCAATTTGCTCCATTCGGAGATTCTGAACATAGTGAATGATTGAATCTGACGAACTGCAATGATGAGTTCCTTTTCATTTTTGATACTTTATTACACAATGCACGATAATAGGTTTACCATCATTTTTATATATCAACTTACAATATTGTTAAGAAGCAGAAAATGTCAAAACAACACTTTTACATATCTCATTAGTTCCATAATGAGACTGTTAACATGTCTAAGAATTAAATCTGAAGAAAAACCACTTATATACAAAAAGGCTAATAACTTCATCAAAACTTAACTGATCATTATTCAAACTTGATCTGTATACTGGTCAGATTGATCACTCCTGTGAGTTGCAAGACAAAAGGCTGATTGGTTTTCCTTAAAATGCGTTATCAGTGTTGCATGTTTGCTGAATAAAGGAAAAAAACAGCATAACTTTTGTAAAAATAGTCCAATCAAGCCAATATTCAAACTTGACCTGCGTATTGTCAGTTCTGTAAGTTTCAATTTAAAAGGACAAACATTTTTACACTTATCATGTTATCGGTGTTATAAAAATGCTGAAAAAATTGAAAAAAAAAAAAAACAAGGCAGCAAAGCTGTCAAATGTACAGACAAAAAGCAGACAATAACAATGCACAAAACAGGCTACTGTCAATTCTGATGCAAAAGTACATTATGCTTAACTGCAAATTCAACATCAAATTTTAATTATGCTCAACAGGTAATACCAATGTAAGTGAAATGTGTAACAAGCGTAAGGATTCAGGCCCATGGGAGTTTAAGTTCACACTTTGAAAATGCCAGAATGAGAAAAATGAAAATTTCACATAAAACTGCTTAAATTCAATAATAAATGATAACCCATTTGAGCTGGCTTTCTAATTTGAACTGCATGCCAATCCTACAAATCGTACTTGTAAGTTGAAAATAATAATAAGTAACATAGTTTTCTTTTCATAATGTTTGTAGTAGCAGTGCAAAAAGATTTTTGTCAATTTTGATGTAACATTACATAATAAATTACAGAATAATTATCACCAATTTTTGATTATTGACTACAAATAGCATGGACATGTAGAAAATTTGATTACCATTTGGCTTCATGTCCATGGGAGCTTCGAGTCCCACAATGAATATGCCAACATGATAAAAATGAATATTTCACTAAAATGTATAACTTCCAGAAAAAGAAGCCAATTAGACTGCTTTTCCAACTCAGGCTGCATTTTAGTCCTTTGTTTCTTTTTTGAAAGTTTGACACTCATAAGTAACATGGTTTTCCCATAATGGTCATCATGGCAGCAGCACCCAAAATTGTGTTTTCTTCTATTTTAATGCAATATTACATAATGCTTAACAGCATAATGACCATCAGTTTTTAATAATAAAAGATCCGTATCGTGGATTTTCAGAAAATGTGACTAGCATGGGTCTTCAAGCCCGTGGAGGTTCTAAGTCACACCTTGAAAATGCCAATATGTGAAAAATTAAATTTTCACAAAAAGCTGATTAACTGCCAAAAAAAATTACCAAATAGTCTGCATTGCCCACTGAAGCTTTATTTAAGTCCCATGTTTCTTCTTGTAAGTTTGAGAACAGTAAGTGACATGGTTTTCCTTAAATGGTCATCATGGGAGCAGTGTCCAAAATAGGGGTGTCTTCAAATTTTGATGCACTATTACATAATGTTTAACAGGATAATTACCATCAATTTTTAATAATAAAATATTAGTATCATGGATATTCAGAAAATGTTCCTAGCAAAGGTCTTCAGGCCAAAGGAACTTCAAAGTCACACCTTGAAAATGCCAAAATGTAGACAAGACAGCACTGTCCTGAAATGTTTTTTTTTCCATTTTTAACAATTTTTTAACACATAACAAAATTAACAATTTACTGCCATTTATATATGATCAACTAAGAAAATTGATGAGATGGGAAAAATATCAATAGAACAGTGTTTAATGTCCAATTTCCTCCATTCTGAGTTTCTGAACATAGTGAATGAATGAATCTGACAAACTGCAATGATATGAGTTTATTTCCATTTTTGAAACTCTATTATACAATACATGATAACAAGTTTACCATCATTTTTACATAATCAACTAACAATGTTGTAAAGATGCAGGAAATGTCAAACAAACACTTTTACGAATCTTATTAGTTAAATAATGAGACTGTTAACATGCCTAAGTATTGAATCTGAGGAAATGTTTAAAAACAGCATAACTTATAAAATAATGCCCCGATTATGCTGATTTTCGAACTTGACCTGCATTTTAGTAAGATTGATTACTCCTGTGAGTTTCATGACAACAGGTCTATCGGTTTTCCTTGAAATGTGTTAACAGTGTTGCACATATGCTGAAAAGTGAAAAAAACAGCATAACTACTAAAATAGTGGCCCGATCATGCTGATTTTCGAACTTGATCTGCGTTTTAGTAAGATTAATTACTCCTGTGAGTTTCATGACAACAGGCCTATCGGTTTTCCTTGAAATGTGTTAACAGTGTTGCATATATGCTAAAAAGTGAAAACACAGCATAAATACTACAATAATTGCCCAAACATGCTGATTTTCGAACTTGACCTGCGTTTTATGAATATTCATCAGCTCTGTAAATATAAAGCCAAAAAGTAAAACTGTCTTCCACTTATCGTGTTAACGATGAAAGTGCACGGCGACGGCGACGGCGACGGCGACATCGACGGCGACAGGGACGGCGACGACAGACGCAGGTGATGGCAATATGTACAGACACATCTGTGTCTGTACATAAAAACGGATAACTTCCATAAAAATTGCCCAATCATGCTGATTTTCAAACTTGACCTGCCTATTATGAATATTCATCCGTTTTGTAAGTTTCAGGCCAAAAGGTAAAATGGTCTTCCACCTATCGAGTTATCGGTGCTGCATATATGCTGAAAAAAGTGAAAAAACAGCATAACTTCTCTACCAGTGACCCGATCATGCTGATTTTCGAACCTGACCTGCGGATTATGAATATTCATCAGTTCTGTAAGTTTCCAGCCAAAAGGTAAAATGGTATTTCACTTATCGTGTTATCGGTGTTACAAAAATGCTGAAAAAATTGAAAAAACAGCGTAACTTCCCTAAAAATGACCCGATCATGCTGATTTTTGAACTTGACCTGCGGATTATGAATATCCATCAGTTTTGTGAGTTTCAAGCCAAAATGTAAAATGGTTTTCCACTTATCGTGTTATTGGTGCTGCATATATGCTGAAAAAAGTGAAAAAACAGCATAACTTCTCTACCAGTGACCCGATCATGCTGATTTTCGAACTTGACCTGCGTATTATGAATATTCGTCAATTCTGTAAGTTGAAAAAAGCTGAAATAAAAAACAGTTTTCCACTTATCGTGTTATCGGTAAAAGTGCACGGCGACGACAACAGACGCAGGTGATGATATATGTACAGACACATCTGTGTCTGTACATAGAAAAATATAATGCATTTTAATTAATGCAATTATCTAAACTTTAAAATATTTGAAAATATCATTACAAATATTTCTGCTTTAGCAAGGAAAAGGTTTTATGTCAATTTTGATGCAATGTCAAATTGTGCTGAACAACATGATCACCACCAAATTTTAATAATGTACTAGTGCTAGAAAATATCACTAAAACTGGGCTGCAGAACCATGGGTGTTGAAAGAACGTTAATGAAAAGTTGTATTTTAGCAGTTTAACGTCTGGTACATCACAGCAAAGCCAACAAAAATACAGATACCAAACAGCAAACAAGGCAGCAAAGCCAAAAATAAAGATGACAATAAAGATGACAATAAAGAATAAAGATACCACGCTGGAGTAAGCTCATTCGTATGGAACTCCCCCCCCCCAAAAAAAAAAAGGGACACCACCACCAGCCTTGTGCTTGACAAGCTCTATAAAATGCAATCAACAAGTTCTCAAAATATGCAAAAAAAATATAACTAAAAATGGTACAATCAAGCAAATTTTCTAACTGACATGCATTTTCCTAATATTGATCACTCCTGTGATTCTCTAGACAATAGCCTATTGGTTTTCCTTGAAATGTGTTGTCAGTGTTGCATATATGCTGACAAAAGAGAAAACCTAGGGGCAACACCGGCCACATCTCTGCTAATTTTGAAGATGTGAGGGGCAAGAAAATATGCAAAGCTCAGTTCATGGTGAAAAAGTAGGTCAAAGGTCAATTTCAATATCACAGTATATGAATTTCTATTTAAGTTCAATAGTAACCATAGGCATTTCTTTGCCAATTTTGGAGATTTAAAGGGCAGAAAACATGCAAAAAGCAGTTCAGCATAAAAAGTAGGTCAAAGGTCAATTTCAAGGTCACAGTTAGATTGCCAGTGTATGACTTCCTATTCAAGTTAAACAGCAACTTTGGGTGTATCTCTGCTGGTTTTGGAGATATAAAGATCAGAAAATTTGCAACGAATGTTACCAAAATTATGCAAAAAAAAAAAAAAAAAAAAACAGAATAATTACCATAAATGTACACCAAGCATGCAGATTTTTGAAAGAATCCTGCCTCTTTACCAAACAAAAAAAAATACAGATGGGCATTTACGGGGCAAATGTCACACAAATTGTACAAAAAAAAAAAAGAATAAATATAAACCAATCATGCTGATTCTCAAAAGAAACCTGCCTCTTTACAAAAAAAAGCCACTCAGTACATTTGAAGTAAAACAAAAATACAGCTTGGAAGTTATGTGGTGACTGTCACCAAAACTGTGCAAAAATCCAGAATAAATATAAACCAATAAAAAAATTTCTAAAGCAACCTACCAATGTACATGAATTTGCTTACCCAGGTTGCAAGTCCATGATATTCCTTGGGGCAATTCTTCCATCAACTTTAACGTCATGGAAGGTAGCTATGTTCTTGTTTCCATCCACTGAAAATACACTTATGGATCAGAGCAACAAACACTGCCACCAGGTTTTGTACCACCAGTGGGATAAAGTGCATTAAAGGGATAAATAGATTTATGATATTTTTTATTACTTCATTGTGTTGCAAAGATAATTGTGGTTGTAAATTAACCGAGGCAGCACACAATGTCAAGAAGTTTATGATGTGCAAACCTTTTTTTTTTAACTTTCAACTGGAAAACAAGAACACCACAAAGGATGGCAATGTATGCCAAAAGTTATTGCAATGTGAAAAGAACCTTTGTATGTTGTGCTTCAATATTATTGTCATCCACCACACTGACACATAACCATTATAAAAATTGTGCAAACATAATGACAGCCTAGGGAATAATTACCCTAAATGTAAACCAATTATGCCGACTTTCGAAAGCAACCTGTCTCTATACCAAACAGTGCCACTTGGTAAATTTGAAGTAAAACATAAATACGGTTTGGCAGTTATGGGGCAAATGCCATGTGTCAGAATAACTAGAGGATCAGAGAGGCGATACTGCCTCCGAATATTGTACCACCAGCTGGAGTAAGCGCGATCGTATAGACCCCCCCACACACAAAAAAGGGACACCACCACCAGTCTTGTGCTTGACAAGCTGTAAAAAATGCAATCAACAAGAATTCTCAAAAAATGCAAAAAAATATATAACTAAAAATGGTACAATCAAAGTTTAGTTCATAGTAAGGTAGGTCAAAGGTCAATTTCAACTTCCTATTCAACTTCAATAGTAACAATGGACCTATCTATGCCAGTTTTGGAGATATAAGGGACTAAATGTTATAATTTTGGACTTACAATAATGTGCCATAAATTTCCTACAGAAAAAATCAATTAAAATAAAGAAAAGGTCATTTTGGTCAAAATTCTTGAAATGGGAGGTGCTCTGAAGTTCCAGATGTTCAAATTTGATGAAATAATGTCATTTTTGACCACAAGTTGTCTGCCTCGCCAAGCCGTACTGCAAATTTTGCTTTCACCACCAATATGTACTTTTTAATACAGCGTAACTCGTATGGAATACAAAAAAACAGAGACCACTTCCAGTGTTGGGCTTTACATGCTCTACAAAATGCAAAAAAGAATGGGTCTCTACCATTAACGGTTCCCAAATTAGAGACAGTGTTCAGTTTCGGTATCTTATGGCCGCTACTCCCGTGAAAATGCACCGATTGACCCAAAATTCACGGAGATGAAAGATGACATGAAGGGTAACACTTTCCAATAATATTATTGGTTAAGTCTGTGTGGTGTCTGAATAACAGCGCAAATAATTTTTTTTCGTAAAAAAATTTGTTTTTTTGAAAATTTTGGCCCGTTTGACCTTGAAATAAAGGTCAAAGGTCAAATCCAAGGGCATATTTGAAATCTACACATATGACGTTTGGAAAGCCGTCTGTAGAAAATTTTCCCATAATTCCTTCCGTAGGGTAGATAATTAGCATTTATTTGGCCATTTTTGGACAAGGGTGCATTGCAATGAGTGCCACACCTAGACCCCAATACCGACAAAGCCCAAATTTTACGTGGAACGAGTTGAGATTATAGGTGACCTAAATCCAAGAGATGGGTATGGAGGCCCTTACCGTCTAGGAGGAGAAGCGGTAACGGTAACATGCCGGCGGAGCCGCAGGAGCCCGCGGAACGATCCGGACAGGACTAAAACCATGTGTACCGTAAATGTGAACCATTCATACCAATTTCGTTTACCAAACAAAGCCACTCAGTAAATTTAAAGTTAAGTTCAAAAATACAGTTTGCAAGTTATGGTGTGAAAATCACCAAAATTGTGAAAAAAAAAACAAAAAAAAGAGTATTTTACCACCAGCTGGAGTAAGTGCATTTATATAGAAAACAAAAAAGGGACATCACCTCCAGTGTTGTGATTGAGAAGTTCTACAAAATGCAGTAAACAAGAGTTATTATTTTTTTCTTGTCGTACAATTTATAACAAAATCATGGAGAAAAGTATAATGTCAAATCCAAATTTGTGAAGTGCGGTTCATGACGCAAAGTAGGTCAAAGGCCAAATTCAAAGTCACAGGAAAACTGTCAATATATGACTGTCAGTATTCAAGTTTAATAGTAGCTATGGGCATATCTCAGTTTTGGAGATATAAGGGATAGAAAAGTTGCAAAGTTCAGTTCATGGTGAAAAGTAGGTCAAAGTTCAATTTCAAGGTCAAAGCTCATTTGCAAGTATATGACTTCCTATTCAAATTCAGTAGTAACTATAGGTGTATCTCTGCCAGTTTTGGAGATGAGGGACAAAAAAGTTGCAAAGTTCATTTCATGATGAAAAGTAGGTTCAAGGTCACAGATTGCCAATATATAACTTTTTATTCAAGTTCAATAGTGCAGGGGCGAATTTAGGCCCCTTGAAAATCTGAAGACAGTCAGATTTTCAAGTTTACATTGACAGGTATCTAATTTTTCTGTTGGAAGATGGTCAAAATTGGAGGATGGATCAACAAAGATAATTAGGAAAACTGTCAGAAAATAGCTCTGAATCTGCCGCTGTAGTAACTCTTTGCTAATTTTGAATTAACGGTTATGTGCCATGAATTTTGAACAAAATAAATTAATTGAAAAAACAAAAAGATTGTTTTGAAATTCATGAAATTGGAGATGCTCAGACATTCCAGATGTTTGAATTTCATGAAATTCTGTCATTTTTGACTGGATGTTGTCTGTCCCTCACTAAGCCTTATGTTATCTTTTCCCGACGTTCCAAATTCATGGCAAATTACCATATTTCACATTTTATTTTCACTACCACATTGCACATTTTGATATAGCGCAACTCATAAACCGTATGGAAAAAAAATGGATACCACCTCCAGTATTGCACTTGACAAGCTTTAGAAAATGCAAAAAAAAACAAGGTTTCCAGCATTTACCATTCCAGAATTGGAGAGAGTTTTCAGTTTCGGCATCAAATGGCTGCTTCTACTGTTAAAATGCACTGATTGACTCCAAACTCCCAAAGTTGAATGAAGTCCATAATTGTGACCCCTGACTATAGTATGAAAGCTGAAGTCTCTGTAGTTTCTGAAAATTGGCACAAACAAATATTTTTTTGCAGAAAATTATCATTTTTAGAAAATTATGGGCCATTTGACCTTGAAATAAAGTCAAATCCAAGGGCATATTTGGAATCCTACATATGAGAAGCGGAAATGGCGACTTGTATCCCATGCCATCCTGCAAAGTCACAGGAACCGGCGGAGACAGGTCGGGACTAAAACCATGAGTACCACCAGCACACACGCTGGTGGTACTAATAAGGGTCTTCTGGTAAATTAATCCCTTAAACAAATATGAAAATTGCCTTCATGTCTCCTTAGGATCTCTAACCATCTCCCCCTGACCATATGAAAATTGCCACCTAGTAAAGCTCCAATTGCTGAAGCCTAGATAAAAATTTGATATGGACGCCTTGCAATGAATTGTATAAATTTTTTTCTGTGTGATTAACATGACACAGTATGTAAATGGCTACAGGCTATTGCAAGAATGTTTACATTACATGCTGGTGCTGTGCCATTTTGCTGACAGGGATGCTAAAAGGGATGGTATGGAGCCCCTTCAGTCTCAGTGCAATTGCCGCATCCTTTACGTGTGGCTTCCTTGAAGATCAACACGTTGTTGGCACAAATCCCTACCATATTCACACCCATCGGCTTCAAATCTGTGCATGTGACTGATACTAGTTTTAAACATCTTAACCATTGTCATGCCTCGTTAACCCACCGAAAAAAGGTAGAAGGAAATGAGGCCAACAACAAACATTATCAAAATCAATGCAAGTCTACCAAACAATGTCCAGACAGGAACTGTGCAATGCCATCTATGTTAATGCTTGAAAATGGGTAGTGTGGTCCAATCTACCGGTGAATTCAGGATCATTAAATGCTCAGTCTGGTAGTTGCTATAGTTAACTGCTTAGTTAACTGCTTATAATTGTCAAAATGATTATCAGAGAGCATCTTAATGTTACATTTTTAGTTTTTTATTTCACAATATGTCTGATCAATCACTGTATCTGCACTATTTTTACATACCTGTTCTATTGTTAGCCAAAGTGAACGTATAAAATGAATCATCATTTCCTGGATTTCTGACTACACTGGCAAGGCTCCCTAGTATTATTACTTTGTTTATACCTGCAGAAAAAAGTAGTGAGAGGTTCTTCACAAAAGTGACAATACTATTTATTACTATATATCTGAGAATTGTAACATACATTTTCAGGCAGCTTTTATACTACTATAAAAATTTACACAAACTTTATACTGTGTTTGTTTATTTATTTATTTTATTTATTTATTTGTTATTTTTTTCATAGCCAAAATCCTTTTAAATAAATTATTCTTAAAGCGGCATACAAAGCAGTTTTAGTTGGAAATTATTCATAAAAACAGCACTTTCACAGCATCAAACACTTCAAATAAACAAGATCTATTTCAAATTTAACATCTAACATGCACCAAGTGCATAAAAATTAAGAACTAAAATCGCATTTACATCCTGCGATTGAAATGTACCTTGTATGTTATGTGACTCAGATACTAGCATATGAATGAATGTGCGGGAAGAAGTGTGGGAAAACTGAACAACCTACTTTCCATCAGTGAAGGTCAAGTGAGCAGTCGTACCAGAAAGAAAAAACTTTTTAGCACCTAAGAGGAATAAAAAGCAGAAGGAAGCACAACACAAAACTTGCACAAATAAAAGTAGGATTATAATAGACAGGGCAATGGCATGTCAACAGAGATAAATAAGACGTTTAACGTTCAAAAACCTTGCACTGAGACAACATCGAATGATGCAATGGCCACACTGGTTAGGAAGCCCTAATAGTATAAGAAGTATAAGGTGCACACGCAGTGAAGATATTGTGCTCACGCAAACTTTTTTTGAAGACAGCAGAGCAGAAAACTGAACACGAAGAACAGACAAAAACCAAAGTTAACACTGTGTTTTGACGAATAATATACTGACACTCAATGAAAAGTAAAAAGGCATCAGAAAACTGGAAGAGTGACTGCAGACCCTTTAGATGCTGGAGGCTGGGCGGAACCAAAGAGATTTGATCACGTGACCTAGCATTTTGATGATCTTTTCTGACCTTGATTCCACCATGTGTGACTGAATAATGGGTCATATTTCACAAAAAAACTGTTATTTTCTTATTGTGCCAAAGGAACTTAAAATATTATTTGATAAATAAATTATGCGTTTTCATTGACTGTCAGTATATATACATCTAACGGTGACGATTATTTAAAATAAACAATCTTATATCATCTCAACAACAATGATAGCACCCCCCCCCCCTTGGTTTGTATGCCGCTTTAATATACTTTACCCAAGATTGATGTTCTGCAATATAATATTGCACTAGACAGCACAGCTGGCTAATAAATGAAATTTACTTGCCAAGTAAACTAAAAATAAAGCAGCAAAGCTGTCAAATGTACAGACAAAAAGCAGAAAGTACCGCCAGAGTATACACTGGTGGTACTAATAATGCACAAAATAGGCTACTGTAAATTCTGATGCACAAATATCTTATGCTTAACTGCAAAGTCAACCTCAAATTTTAATTATGCACAACAGGTAATACCAATAAAAGTAAAAACACAAAGCTTTAGGCCCATGATAATTCAAAAGCTTACTTTTAACAAAAAAAACTATATAACTTCCAGAAAAATTAACCAATAAGAAAGATTTTCCAATTGAAGCTGTATTATAGTTCTATGTTTCTTTCTTTCTTGGAAGTCTGAGAAGAGTATGTGACATAGTTTTCCTTTAATGGTCACTTGGACATAATAATAATTTAACATTTCTTTAGTAAATGTTACTAAATCAATCTACATGTCTTTTCTTTAAACATTAAACATCTTTAAAAGTATCATCCTCAGATGTATTTTACAAATCACAGGTAATGAAATACAAGTATTTCTCATTTGCCACACCTGTAAGTATCATAATATGTGCCTAGGACCCCATTCCCAGAGATCAGATCAGTCCAAACTAGATCGATCTAACTCCCTGGGGGTTCACGCTAAATAGCTGTCAGCCGAGCGGGCACGAAAGTTAATTACCCCCTTACAGCTTGTAGTAGGTGGGACGGGCATTTAATCTGGATTATCTGACAGTAATCTAGTGAGACTCCCCACAGGGATAGATCGATCTAAAATCTATGGGAATACGCCCTTGATCTAAGACATACCCTGCACATGCCATACAAACAAACTGGCAGCTTGGCCAATTAACTTAGTCATTTAAGGCCACTAATAGGGTAAACTAGGCTTAAAATCATGTTTTTGAGTTTTTTATGTGTTTATACTAATCAAAAAAGTATCTAACGTTGGATGTAATAATTTTTTTTTTAATTTGCACTGCAAAATGAGTTTTTCAACTGGCACACGCCCCAGTCAGGCTGATGACTAAGCCACGCCTCTGTTGCTAAGGGCCGTTGCCATGAGGGGCGGAGCATAGTTAATGAATTATAAGCCGATTACTTGTGCGGTAATAGATCATAAGTCATCAGCTAAGCAAGTTCGTGTAAAAAAATACATTTCCAGAGGAAAGAAAGAAAGAAAAATTTTGAAAGAGAGTATGGGCAGTGGTTGGGGAAAACCGGTATTCGTTCAGTCGGATGATGAGAGAGAGAATCTACATGGAGTGAGCGCTCATAAGATTCTGAAGGATCTTGAACAGTTGTCGGAATCCTCTGACAGTGATCGTGAGGAAGAAACAGTAGCTACTAGGTACAGACTTTGGCACAGTGGACAGTTGTAAGAAAAATCGATAACAAAAAAAACATACGCTAGAAACGATGCTAGATCTTAATTTTGGCGATATATATCGGCCCGTGTATCTGTGACACGTTACGAAACTGGAAATGATTGTTGGTCGCCGTTTGCAAAGGGTACTTAATCAGCTATAAAATGCAACAGAAAATCTAGTGATAATAACTCTAATGTTGACAAAATAAAGTTTTCTTCTACGAGATATGATATTATGGAGCTTGAGAGACACGCGAAAAAATTGTGATGTGAATGGCCAAATGAGAGAAAGTCAAGCGAGGGTTGACAGCGTAGTTAAAAAAATAATGTTAGCGGGTTTGCAAGACAGGAGCACCACAACCATTTCATCTACTTTTCTCAGTGGGCATTTTTCTCTGCGTGCAAGTTATTTAAAATTGATTAATTGCTTACTCAATGTAATAAAATAGTTATGCTCTATTTTTTTTCCAAATGTATCACTGATGAACTTGTTTTATGTAATACTTTAGTTGTAGCTTGAACTTGGCAGGAAAATCTTGATCTGGGTGACAGTCAAGTTTCATTGTTGCTTCCTGTTATCAGAGTCCTGTTCAAAACTGCTAAATGTTCCCTATGGCAGAACTGATCTTTACTCAAGGTTGGACAAAGCACCACCACAATATGAGATCTATATTTCACAATAAAAACATTGCGAACAACTCGTAGAAATATAATATATTGTTTTACCATAAAAACGGCAGTTATAGCTATTATTTTGATATCTGAGCTTGCCTTCAGACCATGTGACCTCCATTGATAGCTATACTCTTAAGAGATTTAAACAAAAAACCAAACTTTTTAGAAAAAAAAACAGGAACTAACTTCGAATGTGAAAATGGATTCATTAACCATTGGTAAGTAGGGGAAAATTGTTGTTTACTTCAGGAAAATCCATTTTTTGGCAAAAACGAAGAGTTAATATTCCTTAAATCAACAATATCATGTTGGCCTAAATACGGGGAGTGATCTCGTATTAGACGCAATCCACAGTAAAATGCCGACGAAACTTTAACATGCTTCAAAAGATACGAATAGATACTTTTTTACAATCAACACGTTCGTGGTTTCAAAACTCACCCACACTCTGTCATTTTATTCAAAAGCCCTCTCTCAGCCACTTTTATTGCTGATTCTTGTGCAGCTGAGCGTCTCCCTATAAACCGCTCTAAAGTAATCACTGGATTTTTCCGTTGATCTGACAATTACCCAGTGCTGTGCAAAATAATCCTGCAGGGTAACCTGTCAAAAACTCGTATTAACACAAGTGCCGGCCACTTGCTCTCGACAGTTTTATCTGATCAATTTGCCAATATCAGAGAGGGAATCTCCCAGGTAAAATTACTCGATTGCCAAGGTAGGCCCACTGAAACATTCAAATGCAACTTCACACCTCTTAATTGCAGTTACACGTAATCGCCTTTGTTAGCTCTTCCTTCTACATATCCTTGACACCCTACTAGGGCCCTCTCCAGAGCTGTCAATCAAAATGGCGGCACGCTTCCAAGGCTAACGCGTGATCGGAAAATGTAACAAAAGCCTTTGACATGTACAGTTCACAAAAGTGTTGATGTCAACTTTGATAAGAGAACTTAAAAGGTATTACGGGTTCATTTTTGTTTGTCACAAATGCATGTGTGGTGCCATATTGCAACGAGAGCAGATATTGAGAGCAAAAAAAAAAAAATTTAAATTATCATTCCAAAAATAGAGCAGACTTAAACAAGTAGCATGAATCTATATATAAAGTGCACAGCACTGCTGACATCATCTTTATTTAAAAGGTACATAAAAAATACCAGCCTTAAAGAAATGTCAGCGAGCCTAAGAAATAGGAAAGAAATTGCATAATTTTAATTCAAAACACGATTTAAGGTTTCATTATTGCCGCATCTCAGGCTAATTTCTCACATAGAGAATAAATTTCGACACTAGAAATATTTTTTTATCGGATCATAGCTAAAAACAAGTATGCTACACTATAATTATACAATTTTAAACGGTCATTTTACGGAAACAAACAAGATTGCATTTACCACATAGGGCATTTTGAATTCCCCCATGAACAAAACTATCAAATACTCACATAGCTGCCAAATTAATAGTACAAATTGTACTTGTACTTAATCTCTATAAGTTTATTGTCTCATCCACCTAAAAGACTGCCTCATGTTATCGCCATCTATCTGTCCAAATGACACAAAAAGTCATCAACAACCGCGATATGCTCGCTACCTGTACGGGAGGTCATGTGATCCGAACGCACATGGTTTCATGAAGAGCTCGCGCTAAGCCAATTATCCTTCGATCTTGCTCCTCGTTTCTAGACCATTCATTATTATGTCCAAGATTAAGCTGATGGCAAGTAAATTGATGGTGTCTTTATGGGAATAGAGTTTTGGACTGCTAACACAACTGGAATATGTCAGGCAAAACTGAAATCCTCAAATTCATAGTAGTACTTATATATTACAGAAAACGAGCATTTGTTGGAGACAGCCGGCTGTAAATACTAGTCAACTGAATGGTGTGACACCTTTTTTTTAAAGAAATATGAGCAATTCAGTCAGTTATGGTACAATGTATTTCATGTGTAGATGTAAAGCTGCATTTAAGGTAACAATATACAAGAATTTAAATGAGATTAAAGAATGTTTGTGTAAAATGAAAACAGCTGAACCATTATTTCAGCCTATTCATTATCATTATTTTAACAAGGCAAGCTTGACAAGGCAATGATTAACACTTAATTCATGTTTACCTGGGAGAAAATTGTAAAAAATAGTGCTGGTCATTCTCTTCTTAGCCAAGATTTGGTTCATTAGCTAGGGTAGGGTAAATCTCAAAAATTTTCAATAACAGGCGATTTCTGAGGCAAAATTTGGAGCTAACACAAATCTGACAACCATTTATCTCTATGACAAATTATTTAGGTTGGTAAATTGAATTACATCAATTATAAGGTTCATGGCTACAATAATAACAACAGCATAGGTTATGGTTATATGTGCAGACACACCGTGTCTGTACATAAAAACTGGTGCAAGGTCAGCACTTAATAAAGTACGATAATGACTCAATCTTTTCAATGGGGAAAAATTGTGAATTTTGCAGATACTGTTTAAGTAAGAATTTCTTAAAATAAGAGCATTCCTATTGAGCAATGAAAACTGAAACGCATACTACCTTATAGTTCTATTCCATGCATTAAAAGCATCACAAATGCTATACAAAAATATAATTTTTATGATTTAAAAATGATATATCTGAAAGTTTGATATTTTTGCCCATTGAAAAGATCGAGTCATTACCATATACTGTTCTTCAGAATTTTAAGAAATACAACAAACAGATGTTTATTTACCAAAAAATCTAGGTTTGTCAACTGGAGTGATTACAACATGTTTCCCTCTTGAAAACTGTAGACAGGCCTGTCTGGAAAGCTGCAAACATGAGAAAACACTCAGAACAGTGTTAAAAAAATAATACACCATCTATTTAAAATACTAGAATAATTTCAAAATGATAACAACTGTTCATTTTGAAACACATGCTACCTTATGATAACAACTGTTCATTTTGGCAGGAAAAGTGCCATAAAATTGATTTCCCTGGCAAACCTGCCCTTCAACTATTCATTGTTATTGACTTGGTTTTCCCTTCAGGCATGTAATATGGTAAAATGGCCTAAAAATCATGTTTTTGGGGTTATCTAACATTAGATGATCAAATTTTTCAACCTGCACAGGGCAGTTGCCATGAGTGGGCAGCGCAAAGTGAATGAGTTACAACAAGCCCATTGTGTGTGTGCAGTAACAGGGCATAAAGCAGTGAAAAAGGCAATCAAGCCAGTGGGGACAGTAAAGTTTGCCCTAAAAGTACATTTCATAATTGTTGCTTCCACGTTTCACCTTCCCTAAGCTAATTACCACTTTCCCCAAAAATGTGCATTTTTTTCACTATTGTAGCCAATGCGTTACGGTTGATGTAATAACTAAGTATAATGGGAAGCATTGCATCTAGGCTGCAGCATTGTGACATCCCAGCATCACAAATCACAAACATTGTCCCTCAATTTGAAGAATACTTAACACTAAGGTTGCAAAATTATAACTCATGTCTCTTAGAATTAAGTTAAGAGTAGCTATCTTTAGAAATAATTAAAAATAAATATATCTCTCTTTTTTGCTTACTGATTACTCGATCCAAAAGAAGCCATGCATGTTTTTGTTTTCACTCGGTATGTGTTCTTAGATGTTCTAAGTTGCCCATGTTTGTACATGTGGCTGGTCATGAATAGTTTTGGGCCGCCATTTTGCACAGATTCTCCAACTAAAGTGGCTTTTAAGAGGCAAAAGTGCCCTTTATTTTACCTACCTTGGGCATTCAGAAGTCTATTCATGGTAAGTTAAATATCCTAAGCAGGTGTTAAGTTTCACAGTGTGTAAAAAAAAAAACAGATGACGGTTGAAACTAACCTTACAGGACTGTCTATGGGAAAGCTGATTGGCTTTACAGGGGCCGTAGCAATAGTCCGAAGGTTCAATAGTCCGAAGGTTCATTGGTCCGAATATTCACTATAGAACCTTCGGACCAATGAACCCTTGATTAAAAAATCGATGAAAATGTTACCACTTTTCGGACCAATGAACCTTCGGACCAATGAACCTTCGGACTATCGAGACGCCCCCGGCTTTACAAATAAATTACAGGAGAGTTTGACTCGAGGAGCTGAGAGGTTAAGCAAAATATGTGAGAGCTCCCAACACGCAGCTATGTCGCAAGCTGGCCAACATTTGACAGTAATGTACGCCTTAATCTTTTATGCGTTAGTACGAATAGTAAATAAACCGTACTGCTTAAAAAAAGACAGCACTGTGGATAAACAACAGCACGCAAGGATAAACTTCGTGCAAATGCTAAGTAGGTCTATAAATTTAGCTCACGACATTACTACAGGGCATTTTATAGTATCACGGGAATAGAGGTTCTTAAAAGTTAGCGTTGCTAGTACCTGCAAAAACGTTGACATAGATCTATACATGATTCTTTCCCCTGCGTTACAGCGACAACGTGCTTCTTAAGTCTATATGTATATTTATGTAAATGATTCGGTCTTTTAAAGTACCTTATATTTTACTTCTTGTGCACAAACCAACCTATTAAAGACTTTAATTTATACGCTGTTTTGAAAACAAAGAATTATTAATAAAATAAGTGAGAATATTCTATTGTTTTAACAAGTATATTTTATACGAAACTATGTGATTTGAATAGCTTTGTTTGCGATGTAACTGCATTAGTGTAATGCACTAAAATAACAAGGCAGCAAAGCTGTCAAATGTACAGACAAAAAGCAGGAAATAACAAAATAGTTTACTGTCAATTCTGATGCAAAAGTGCATTATGTTAAACTGCAAATTCAACATCAAATTTTAATTATGCTCAACAGGTAATTCCAATGTAAGTAAAATGTGTAACAAGCATAAGGCTTCAGGCCCATGGGAGTTCAAGTTCACACTTTGAAAATGTTTAACTTCCAGAAAAAGAAGCCAAGTAGACTGCTTTTCCAACTCTGGCTGCATTTTAGTCCTGTATTTCTTTTTTGAAAGTTTGGCAATCATAAGTAACATGGTTTTCCCATAATGGTCATCATGGCAGCAGCACCCAAAATTGTGTTTTCTTCTATTCTGATGCAATATTACATAATTGTTAACAGCATATTGACCGGCAATTTTTAATAATAAAATATACCTATCATGGATTTTCAGAAAATGTGACTAGCATGGGTTTTCAAGCCCTTGAAACTTCAAACTCACACCTTGAAAATGCCAATATGTGAAAAATTAAATTTTCACAAAAAAACTGTTTAACTGGCAGTAAGAATTACCAAACAGACTGCATTGCCTGCTGAGGCTGTATTTTAGTCCCATATTTCTTTCCTGTAAGTTAAAGAACAGTAAGTGACATGGTTTTCCTTAAATGGTCATCATGGGAGCAGTGCCCAAAATAGGTTTTTTTCAAATTTTGATGCAATATTACATAATGTTTAACAGCATAATGACCATCAATTTTTAATAATAAAATATTAGTATTATGGATATTCAGAAAATGTGACTAGCAAAGGTCTTCATGGAACTTCAAAGTTACAAAGTTGAAAATGCCAAAATGTAAACAAGACCGCCCTGTTCTGAAATGTTTTTTTTTTTCTCCATTTTTAACACTTTTTAACATAAAACAAAATTAACAGTTTACTGCCATTTTTATATGATCAACGAAGAAAATTGATGAGATGGGAAAAATATCAATAGAACAGTGTTAAATGTCCAATTTCTTCCATTCTGAGATTCTGAACATAGTGAATGATTGAATCTGACAAACTGCAATGATATGAGTTTATTTCCATTTTTGAAACTTTATAACACAATACATGATAACAAGTTTACCATAATTTTTACAAAATCAACTAACAATGTTGTAAAGATGCAGGAAATGTCAAACAAACACTTTTATGTATCTTATTAATTAAATAATGAAACTGTTAACATGCCTAAGAATTGAATCTGAGGAAATGTGAAACAAGACAGCACTGTTCTGACATGGGTTTATTTCCATTTTTAACACTTTTTTTAACATAAAACAAAATAAACAGTTTACTGCAATTTTTATATGATCAACTAAGAAAATTGATGAGATGGGAAAAATATCAATAGAATAGTGTTAAATGTCCAATTTCTTCCATTCTGAACATAATGTATGATTGAATCAGACAAACTGCAATGATATGAGTTTATTTCCATTTTTGACACTTTATTACACAATCCAGGATACCATGTTTACCATCATTTTTACATAATCAACTAACAATGTTGTAAAGATGCAGGAAATGTCAAACAAACACTTTTACATATCTTATTAGTTCAATAATGAGACTGTTAACATGCCTAAGAGTTGAATCTGAGGAAATGTGAAAAAACAGCATAACTTCTAAAATAATGCCCCGATTATGCTGATTTTTGAACTCAACCTGCGTTTTAGTAAGATTGACCACTCCTTCAGGCCCATGGGAGTTCAAGTTCACACTTTGAAAATGTATAACTTCCAGAAAAAGAAGTCAATTAGACTGCTTTTCCAACTCAGGCTGCATTTTAGTCCTGTATTTCTTTTTTGAAAGTTTGGCAATCATAAGTAACATGGATTTTCCATAATGTGTTTACGGCGACGGCAACGACGGCAACGACAGACGCAGGTGATGGCAATATGTACATACACATCTGTGTCTGTACATAAAAACAAGATCAGTTGCAATTCAACAAAAGAAACAGTCATTCCCATCAAATAAGGGTGATATAAAAGCAAACTATATTACTAGGTAATTAATATTGTTGATATAACTTAACAAATCGGCGAGACTTATATACCGTTAGGTCAGCAATATTACTGGCCAAGAAGAGCCACTCGCCAACATGGCGGCTTACCCTTAAGAGATTATATAACAAAAAAAAACAAACTTTTAGAAAAAAAAAACGGACTATCTTTGAATGTAAAAATGAATTCATTAACCATTGGTAAGTATGGGAAATTTGTTGTTTACTCCAGGGAAATTCATTTTTTGGCCAAAACGAAGAGTTATTATCCCTTTAATACATGCATGTATGAAGAAGTTGTTGTATAGAAATTAAAGAATAAAAGAGCATATTTAACCGGACCTTGGACTCCTGTTAATTCAAAATATATCTCTCTCTTTCTCTCTCTCTCTCTCTGATCTTTCAATGAGTTGTCTGCTTAAATTATTTAACTCACTTTTTTACATTTCACTATAAGATTATATATTTTAAAAAAGAAAATAATAGTTGTGGGATAATTAACAGATACACTGTACATCAGGGAGGCAATATTTTAGTCTTGGTAAAAGTGAAAAAAAGAAAGAATCAAATATATTAACGTAAAAGATTTCCTGGCCCGCTGTGCCGTTTTCTCCCAAATGTAACTGACACCACACGAGTAGAGGTCATTAAAGAGAGGTCATTAAAGAAAGTGAACGCATCTCTCTCTCTCTCTCTCTCTCACACACACACACACTTTATTTCTCTCTCTGATATTTCAAAAGATTGCCTGCTATAATTATTTTTTTATGGCACAGCGTGTAGTTTTTGTACATTGTGTTTTTTGGAGGATTTATACGACACGTGGGGAGGCGTGTGGGAGGCAGAGAGACCATTACAGGATTAAGGGGTCTTCCTTTCATGTAGGTCCAACATATTTAGGCCGTGGGCCAGTAAGAGCGCATTCTCAACGAATTAAGCCAGGCTTTACAAAGCCGGTGACCTAAAAATGGCGGACGTACATGAAAGAAAAACCGCCTAATCTTTTAATAGTCTCTCCGCCTCTCACACGCCTCCCCACACGTCGTCCCTGCGGGGTACAGTAATTAAATCTCGGCTCCGAACATTAATATTTCCGTGAATATCTCTGGTGATATTATCTCCGTAGATAGTCGATTCATTGCTGCTCTACAGGCCAAATTATTCCTTTTTCGTCTCTGTTTTCAAAGATAATAGAACAGAAGAGCTTTTTTCCTTCGATCGCCTTCAGCCGCCATGCTTTCTTCACCACGAGTTTAACTGATGAGCATGCGCACTTAATATTTCTCAGGTAGCTTCCGCATGGCGAACGGAGACGCGATTTAATTACTGTACCACACAGGGACGACGTGTGGGGAGGCGGAGAGACTATTAAAAGATTAGGCGGTTTCTCTTTCATGTACGTCCGCCATTTTTGGGTCACCGGCTTTGTAAAGCCTGGCTTAATTCGTTGAGAATGCGCTCTAAGCAAGCCGATTTTCTCATTCTGAATGGACCCATAGATCATTTTAAAAAATTAACCAAACATTTTTGTCAGCATCTCATGTATCATGTATATATACTTTGCAATGGACTGACCCCAGGTGGATTAATTTTTAGGAAGTTGTCATATGTATTAAGAATATATACCACAAAAAATATTATATGTTAAAAATGCAACAACAACAACTAGTTTTAATCTCTAGCAGGAACAGCTGCTGAATAAACTCCTAGCATGAGTGTTATTCAAGCAGCAAGCTTGCTTTTATTTCACATGGCACTGCAGAATTATGCACCTTTGTTGTTACAATGTTTAAGTTTGGCAAGTGTAGAGCAGCTGGCATTTCATTAACAGTAAATCTATCTACACATTATAATTTAGTTGAGCAAATTGTACTACAATCACACTAAATAATCAATTTACAATCAACATCAAACAATAATTTACAGGATATGAATATTAAACTTTTTGTTACAAATCAACAAGACTACTTGTATGTTTATATATTTCATAATATCTATATCATTTAACAAATTATGCATATCTAAAACATTTTAATATATTGTATATATACTTTCTCTTTAATATGTAGCTCTTATTTACAGCACCTGAACCATATTGCGTGCACCCATAAACAATGAGTTTTGTCAGTCAGGCAACTAAACAATCTGTTACTAGAACACATTTAGGTTCTTTGCTTGTTGAATGCTCACAACTGCATCTTATAACGTTCTCATTTTATAAGAAATTTTACTGCAAGAATGCAAGAGTACTAAATAAGCATTCAAGATACAGGGCCTTACATTAATATGAATACTTTGCTGTTGCAGAACTGCAAAGAGTCAGAACCTTATCTTCAAATATCTAAAGAACATGTACAACTATTTCACTTGCAAAAGAAAGGGAAAACAAATCTATGTAATTTCAATTATATATAAATATCTAACTCCCTGAACAGTGATATCTTCACCTCCATAAGCTCACCAGTATGACTTCATCTTATTTAACAAATAATTTAGCCAACTTAAAATATAGTCAAATTCAAATTGTGGACTGGGAATTGTTATGAAAATCACTTATTACTGACTCTCAGTGAACAAGTGACAGCAGTGTAGCTATGTGCTGACTAGTCTGGCAGAACAAAAATTAAAAAGTTAATTTTTGTCAGCATTTTCACAAGTACATACAAAATTAAATGAGTTCAATGTCAAGAAAAACTGGGTCTCTTTGTAGTAATTGGGTTTTCTGAATTTTATAATGGTTTCCAGAAAGCTCAGCCCTTGATGAAGACCAAACAAAACACTATTTTTCGCAGGCCATCAATGCTGTGTTCCCTGTACAACTGCCAGAGACATTCAACTCATATACCACATACTTAAATAGGTTGTTGATCTTTTCTAGTGATATAAGTTTTACTCATCATTGTTTATATGTGTTTTTCAATTTTTCCTTTAAAATTCAACTTGAAATGCTACAACCTTTCTTTTCATTATTTTGAGCTGTGATTAGAATGTTTTACCTAAAGTGTTACTTGGTGAATGGGGCCTATCAGACTGAAAACTAACATTAACCATCAATGAGCATCAAAATATTTTTTAAACGAACATTTATGAGAGATATTCAAGTCATGTGCTGTTCAATGTCTGCCAAAATAATAATAGCAATAATAGCTGTAATAATAAAAATAAGGGATGAGTTAAGAAATAAAGCCCTGATGGGAAGAAAAAAGTAGGAAATTTAAATGTACTAAATGCAAATTCTTTAATATGAAAATAAATAAATGCAAGCTGAATCAAATAAAGAAAACTTTTTGTGTGTTCCCTTTATATTAAACTACTACTTAAAACTTCCAACCAATTGATATATAACCAATCCCACTACATACATCATATCCAGCAGGTATTTTTTTGCCTTTGCTATGATAAAATATGAAAATTCTGTAATTATGGATAGCAATTCCACACTGAATGAATAAATGATAAATGCCACACTCCATAAATGCAGAAACAAAGTTGGAAGACCTTAAATCTTTGGCAAGTTTATTTTGGTTTTCTCCCAACCCTACTCCAGCTTAAAATGTATCAAAAAATAACACTAGGCATCAGCAGTTATAAAGATCAACCAAATGCGAGAAAAATAAATAAAAAAGAACAAACTAAAATGTAATGTCACCATTTTAACAATTGTAAGAAGCAGTAAAACTCGTGTGTTTTACTGTACCAATAGTGGACACAGATAAATTTGTGGGACCCATTACCATGCAGCATTTGCTCTATTCACATTTTGACTTGGAATAACTTGAGGGAAACCCTATGTAGTTATTATTTCTTACAGTCCTGTGAATGACTTTGTATATTATGCTGCTTTAACTGCAAACTCATGGAGAAGTGGTGCTGGAACCTGAATCTATCTATTATGTATAAGACTTAATCTCCGGGTCTACATATACATTATTTGCCATAAGGCCTAATCAAGTCAGCTACCAAGTCAAGCATATGATCAAACAGCATGCAACGCCTGTTCTGTTTGGATAACTTCTGAGTCAGACAAATCATCTTCCTGAGAATGTTCTTCCATCTCCATGGAGATGTCATTGCTGGCATCCATGCTACTGTCACTGACATTGCCATTGTAAGCATCATGTTGTGGGGAGCTATCATTGTCAGTGTGCTCCTGGCTGCCTGGAAACATGGGCTGATCAACAGAGGCTGTAGAGCTGCTGGGACTGGCAAGGAGAGAGTTACCTGAGGGGGAAAAAGTGATTTGAGAACAATTTCACTGGAGTAGAATGCTCCTCAAAATTTGACAAGACTTGGATTATGATCTTATTAACAAGAAATGACTTTAACATCCTGAAATGCTATGTAAGCAAGACTGATAAAAAATAACCAAAGAGTGCCTTGACTGAGATAACACACAGACTGGTAAAAAAGGTTATCTAATCTAGGACCCAATTCCCATAGATTTTAGATCGATCTATCCCTGTGGGGAGTCTTGCTAGATTACTGTCAGCTTAGCCGGCTTAAGCGTCTGTCCCGCCTACTAAAAGCTGTAAGGGGGTAATTAACTACGGTGCGCGCTCGGCTGACTGCAATTTAGCATGAACCCCCAGCAAGTTAGGTCGATCTAAATCTTAATCTCTGGATCGATCTAAATCTCTGGGAATGCACCCTAGGTGTTTCAACTGACAATATAATCTGACAAAGTTAAGATGGGCAGGGCACCAGATCTGCAAAGGTCTTACTATATAACTGCTCCAGATACTGTGGTGATGGTTGCTCTGCAGAGTACCACATCCTCCTGGCATCATGCTTTCTGTTCTTCATTAAAGCTTTATATTCAGAGATCCGTAGCTTTTTGCCATCAACAATGCAAGTTCTTTTGGGTCTAGGCCTGAAATAAAAAAAAATACACAGAATGAATCATGTTTTTTTCCTGTAAATAGCAACAGATATCCTTTACCTCATTATGTAAAGTAATTCACCATACTGCAATAGTTGAGCATGGCTACTTCTACTGGCTGGCTGTATGTTCAAACTGCATAACCAGGTATAGTGGTAAATATGCAATGTCACAAATTTTGTTAATATGTATCATGATTACATTAAAAACCAAACATTAAAATTCTACCTGTAACGATAATCTGGGTGCTTTTCCATGTGTATTTTACTGAGACGAGACTGCTCTTCATAAAATGGTTGTTTCTCAGCATTAGACATGGCCTTCCACTTGGCACCTACAAAAACATCCATTTCATTTGAGAAAAACTTTGCATATTACATATTATAACTACCAAT
The DNA here is from genome assembly GCF_051362555.1 of Lingula anatina. Lineage (NCBI taxonomy): Eukaryota > Metazoa > Brachiopoda > Lingulata > Lingulida > Lingulidae > Lingula > Lingula anatina. Next base: position 56,904,613 of record NC_141767.1, read on the forward strand.
TACAAGATCATTTTATTTCAATTAAAGCAAACTTTCTGAACTTGTGGTCTACACAATTCATTTTATTTCACTTTAAGCAAACTTTCTGAACTTGTGGTCTACACGATTTTCTATTTTTACCTTTGTCTTTTGAATACATTTTTCATCTGTAAAAACTAATTTTGTTATTCTTGCAGCTATATGAAAATAAAAAGAAATATACCTAAAATTTTGCTGATGTTAGAGTTGTGCATATCTGGGCATGCCTTTAGAATTTTCCTTCTCTCCTCCCTTGCCCAAACCATAAATGCATTCATAGGTCTCTTTACATGGGGCTTCTTCGCATCCTCTTTCTCTTTGTTGGAACGAATTATTTTAGCACCAAACATACGACCTGTAATTATAAGGGAAAGAGCATTCATACTTAGAACCAATGAATCCAAATTCTGCACCAATATTTTAGTCTACACATCAAGAACATGGTTATTCTGAGATATAACTTGTGCACATGGGCAAAGTAGTTACTTCTGAATCATTCAATTTTCAAGGTCCCATTTTGTTTCAATCAACCAAATTAATTTCCAAACTTAACCTTTTTTCTAGTAAATTTTTGTGCCATATACCTGTCCATTTTCAAAACCACCACTTACTCTGCAGTTGTTGAACATAACTACTCTGAGGCAACTCTTCACTAGTCAAGTCCACTGTATCTTTCATTGGTTTCATCAGTGACATCTGTGGCATGGCTGAATTTGGCATGGCATAAACTGGCATAGGAGGCATACCAGAGTAGAGAGCACTTAGAGTTTGCGGCAGGCTAAGTAGTGGGGACTTAATTACACTCTCCTAAAAATAAATTAGAATGCCTTACAAATGGACATTGTTAAAAATTAATTTGCTTAACTTAATTTTTGGTATTTATTTATTGCTATTCTACCAGTTTTACAAAAAGGCAATTTAAAACATGCAAAATAAATGAAAGAAATAAAAATTTAACTTAAATAATGTTTCTGATATTATTAATCTTAAAATCTAACCATCATTTTCTTTTAAAATTGCTCAAGATAAAAAGTTCTGTGTTTCTTTGCATTCAACTGGATTAATTAAAAATAGGAATATCCACATGATGGCAATCAGCTTTCCTCTTAGAAGAACAACCCAATATGTGTTATCTTCATACCTTTAAAGAGTCTGAGGTTGTTGGTGTGGTAGCAGAGACTGTTGTGGCAGGAAGACTTGTGGGCAGTAAGCTGGCCATGGGTAAGCTGGTGGGGACGGGGCGGGCTGCTGAGTGTGCAGGAATACCCACATATGGATTACTCACATAGTGAGGCGTGGCTGCTGCAAAAGCACGATGCTTCATTCCTAAGTGATCTGGTGGTGGAGGCAGTGAAGACAGGCTGCTGCGTGCATGGTTACTGTGTGCTGGAGGAGGCTGCACAAAATTCTGAAGCTCAGACCTTGCTGCCCCAGAATGGTGATTCTGTGTATCATTGTGGTTGACATCTTTCTTCACAGAGAAATCCATCTTAGGTTTGGTGAGGTTGAGAGGACCATCACAGCTATTGACACTTCCTGAGATGCTCTTTGGAGCCTGGTGTACACCAACTGATGGAGATCTTGCCATTAGTGGTGATGTCTGTGGGGAGGGGTTGTAAGGTGAGGTAGCTGCTGGGGGAGAGCGGCCAGTGTCCACTGTGAGGGGCATGGAAGCCAAGGATGATGCCTGTGAATGGTTCACTCCAACTGAAATTTTTTCAAAAAATTACCATTGAAAACAGCCAAGTTCCAAATGAAATGTGAAGTTGTTACATTTATCACAACTGTTTTCGTTTACAAAAAGGTAAGAAATAAACAGAGCTGTGTCCCAACTAGAACCAACAGTTAATCAATTCCTGCTTCTACTGTTTCACACCATTAATGTGCAGTTGCAAAAATATAAATGTTGGATTTTTTTCTCTATTCTAAACAAATTCTTTGTTTTTCCTTACAATTATAAACATTATGGAGGAGAAAAGGATGTTTGATTAAGCAATGTTTCCTTTAACACTCCCTTACACAATAGGCAGTGGCTGTCTTGATTAACCTGTTTTTAAATTAGCTTGGAAATATTTGTTCATTTAATTGATTCTTATGGATTGTTGAGTAACAGCCTTTTAAATTTTATTCAAAGACTGAGGTTGGTCAAGCAACAGACATAACATGTAATGGGGAAAGGATGTTGCTTATTATAGTAACCGCCTTTGAAGTAGGATAAAGTTGGCATTTAAGCACAAAGAAGAAATTTTACTTGATATTATGGCAAGGCAGCGATAAAAGATTGAAGAGGAAATTGCAATTATTTTCCACACTTCTGCCTCATAAAGCAGCCTATCTTGTAATTCAAAGTGAAGTGAGGAGATACACATGTGTGTTGTTCTGTTTTCAATTAGAAAAACAAAACTTCCAGTAAAAGCAATTAACTTTTCACCTCTGGCATCTGAAGTACTGTTCTCCATAGATTTCACTCATCAAGTCCTTACATACAAAGACTAAAGCAAGCAGTTTCACATCCTTATTTATGTGAAAACACATTTATAAATATATAAGTAATTTACATAATTTCTTCCAAATAAAATCAAATGACTGAATTTTACTAAGATTTTTTCAACTGATTAACATAGACACAAATACTCTGAGCAATTCATTCAATTCACTTTCTTCACAATTCTGTACAGGCTTTAATAAAGACACTAAAATACTAAGAAGAATTGAACATATGGAACTGAAATGAATTGAAAGGGGAAAAATTGAATTTCTCAAACAATGCAGCCCAGACTTAACACAAACAATTGTTGTAGCAAACATGAAGCTTATTTAGATCTGGAAAGTTCAGAATGTCAAACACATGTAGGAAACAGAACAAGTGAAATCGAGGAAAGAAAAAAAAACCAAACCAAGAAGGAAATACTGTTAAATCAAACTAACAACAACTGTCTGCCGTTGAGTTGCCACTAACCACAATAAATATCCATCCCAGCATGCTGTCCCCTCTCCTGCATTGTTTGCAGACCCCTGTCACACTGTCGGTGGTGCTGCACAATCACAAACATACCACATTTTTCTCTTAACAACCACTTCCTGTATGACCTATTAGCTTCCATAAAACAATATGTGGTGTAATTTAATTAATTTAAATCAATGAGCTTTACACAGTTCAACAATGACTTCCTGCAATGGCTGCCTTCTTGCATTACTCTAGGCAGCAACTTATGCAACCCATTTGAGAGCAGGGAGACACCAATGTGTTCCGTCACACTGCCTGTGGCTTCACAGGCAGATCAGTTTACCTTCATTCATAAAAACCTATGAATGAAACCCCAGCATCATGGGTGTACTATGCCCATCCAATGCAATGAACAGACATGTTGAGGAAATACTATGATGTACAATTTGGTTTATATTCGCAGCATCAACTGTAATGCTATCAATTATAATTATCATTTTTGTTTGTTGAAACTATGTATGCTGAAGAAAAGGAAAGTAGTATGAAAAAAAAATGTCCAGTTCATGGACAGAAAAAAATAACAACAAAGGACCCCATTCATGTTGACTAATCATAAAGCATGCTTTGAAGTTTCACCTTTTGTTCTCAGTTAATTATAACGACCCAAACAGTCCAGAAGGCAGACCCCCACTGGCTAGGTGGAGTACAAATTGTGCTGCTTTTATTGTTAGCACAGGTTAAACTGCACTGGTTTCTTCATCAGACTATGGAAGTAACTTGATTGCTCTGTGATGGTAAAAGCACTACCCACATGGGTAAACTATTTGAGCCACTTCCTATGTCTTCTAAATTAGTGCAGCTTCTAAAGCATTAGTGAATTGTTTAGAGAGCCTTGTGCCTGCTGCCCGTCAGACCAGCTGTTAACTGACAAAAATGGCAACAATCAGACGCTTGCTTATTGTGTGTGGATCAGGTTACCAAATTGTTCTTTTTTTAGTCCATTTCCTGTATCAATGGCCCCAGCTCCATATAAGGCACAGCACCTTAGATTTTATGACTATTACTTATCAAAGTGCTTTCCCCTTATCCATGTGCACAGATGGGGGAATAATGGCTCTTTTACTAAATAATATTAGACCTGACACATAATTTACTGAGAGCTGGCCAACTAGAGTCCATACCTCAAAGAAAGTGCCATAACCTCATCCTACTGAGGCAAGATGAAACTGTTTATTTCTTGAAATCAAAAAATATTTTCCTAGTCAATTTAATTATCTTTGATAAGTACATGCTTAATAGGTTGCAAAGAAAACGAGTTGTCTAGACAAAAAGGTCGTCTAAACCACAGGAAATTTGGTAGCCATCCTCAATAAGTTTATACCCTCAGATAACATATCCCCCTGTTTCAAAAAACTTGCCATGGTGACTTCAATCCTTCCTATCATCACACTGGTCTGTCACCAAATGTAATTTTTTTATCATACTGAAACAATGGGGTGATTTTAAAAACATTTCTTCGACATTCATCAAGTTTCGAAATGAACATATATTATCCAAGAATAGTTTTATCTGGATGCACATGTAAAACAACTTATATCATGTTCCCTACAATTACCCACATATAATATATCACTGTATCAATCAGTAAAATAATGAAATGGCAACTTACCAAATTTGTTGGCATTGTCATGATTTCGGTCTTCATGTCCGCCCTACAATGACAAATAAAAATTTTCAGATAAATATTGGTAAAAGACAAAAAGAAAGTTTCAAGATTCTCACCTGTGCTTATTTGTGAACTGCACACTTTTGTTCTTCGATGTCTCAGATAAAAAGGAACATACAGTAACAAGCATATGCCTGGAAAACACAATGCCTGTTGCAAAGATTTTTGTATTGTCAGTTGAGAAATTTGCCCAAATGTTCTACCAACATAAATATTTTTTTCAATCCATGAACTTCAATGGTGTGGTTAGTAAGAATTATGTAATGAGAGGCACTAAAGAAAATCCATTGTTCTTTGATCCCACTGATGATAATTTTTTGTATATAGTGAACAACAACAATGGCATTTCCTGGGAAGTAAGTAACACAACTGAATCACTAATTTTGAAGCCTACGCATCAGCAAAATTTTTTGTTCTTTTACAAGCTGACACTATCGGGACAGGTGGCGGGAAATGTAGCTTTTGCCTTTGAAATCATTTATCATTTGTCTTAATTCTACATGCATATATGTGATGATCAAAGGAAGTAAAATTACACTACAGATTACAGAAAATAGAAGCAAAACATAGAGCTTAAGTTCTCAGTCACAGGATTTGTAAAGCATGGCTCCAGGTAATTGTTTCCAAGCACTCCTAGCACTATTGGATTAGGGAATCCAGGAAACATCATGATAAGCTTTACATAACAACTGTCAAATTCCTGCTGCCTTCTCATTTATGATACAACACTCCACAAGGCTCACCTCTGTGTGGCACAAGACTAATGGCATCCTATTACCAACACTATAAAAGGTCATAATGATTGTTTTGTCAATCAACAAGGCCATCCTGATAGGGATTTTATTGCATTTAATGGGTACAAATGTCAATTGGGATTTGCTCTACGCTGGTTTCTTTCAGTACTTGATTTCAGTTTCATTCAACAGGGCTCCTCATGACCAATCATCAAAATGAGACAAGGGCTTTGAACATTACATAATATCTATAAAATTTAAATTCATTAAAAAGACTAACTTTTTCATACAACAAATTAGTTGTCAATAAACATCTACAGCTGCTAAAAATAGGCAATACAATAGTTCTCAAATATTCAATGACCTGAGAAAGGGGAGAAGGATCCCCAGGAGTTCTGATCCAACATAATGAAATGATTGATTGTATTTGTCTATCTAACCACAAGAAACTGGGATGAGCATGTTATTCTTTGTTGGTTGGCACAGGTAAGGCGCCTGTTTTGCTCATCGATACACATTCCCCAACCCAGCCCTCACCATTATCTCTGGCCTGCAATTCTAGGGGCCCTTGGAAAGACCTTGCAGATATCAGAGTGAAAATTCAAGTCAAGAAGATAATGTGAAGATGGTGTTAGATGGGGAAAATAAATCAGAATGATACTGAATCCATACGCCTGGCCTTTTAAAAGCTTGCTGATTGACCTATGGTCCATGTTGTTGGAAGGAAAATATTTACCTGTGCTAAGACAGTGGCTAAAGTTTTAATAATATCATGCCCCACCCTGGTATAGTTAATATGAAAGCATTGTTGAAGTCAGTCCCTTCAGAAACAAAAGGTCAGGTATTCCTCACCCACATGTGGCTTACCTTATAAAGGCATCCATTCAAGGTATTGCAATTTCTACAACCTGGAAATGTGTTTTGTTTCTTGAAGTGAGAAATTTGAGTCCCTGTTGTTCAAACACAGAGGAGATAGTGTTGAGGCAACAATTGCTACTCTCCAGTTACTGGTACCAAATGGGGAAGACCAAAGCTTTTGATCACTTGTCAATTCAACCTTTCATGTATTTTGTACTCTTTTCTTAACCAGAACCAGACTTCCCCCAATTAAAGCCAAGGCAGCTTTCACTTTATTAGATTATTTCTGCTCTGGATGGGGGTCATTGTCAAGACATGTGCTTGTTTACTTGATCATATATTGTTCCTAGCCACTAAGCAAAGGGATACTTTACTTTTTCTCTCTTTTCAAAGAAATGAAGGTCTTTGATCATGCTCGGATGCTGACAATGGGTTGCAGTTGTTTCCTGCAAAGAAGTGGCAGTGACGGTGGCGTGTGGTACAAAGATGAAAGTGTGAAAATGACAAAGCAAATGTCAACTTTCTTGAACAACTCATGCCCCCTTGTTTCTAATTTTTTTTACCTACAACCCTGAAATCCAAAATCGTTCCTTAAGTTTTCCTCATTATTTCTAAGCGGCAGCTCAACTTTCTAAGATTTGTGCATAGTTACACAATACTCCAGCTGAGGCTGTATCTTTTGATGTAGTAAATGGCAAAGTTCAACCAAAGTTGCTTCAACTGTTCCCTACTTCTGTGAGATCAGATGGAGCACATTGTTCGTGTTTGTCTGCCTAATAGACTTCACTGGGGAAGTGTGCCTCAGCAGTTGCAGCAGACACAGACCCCTCCCACTAATTTGAACTTTAACTAAACTCATATGAGTCGCCCCACAGTGAGGAAGAGCTTCAGGCTTATAATTTGTATTGCAATAAAATTTGTTCAAACACATCAATAAAGTTGTGAACCTTTTCTTGGAAATTTAATTACCTTGATACACTTAAAAGTTACAATAAAATTGCAAGAAACATTTTACTGATTTTTTTTACCGATTAGCAAATAAAACCATTTTTCACATAACTTTCCTAATAATAGCAATAACCACTAAAATAAATCCATTTCAACACAGCTAACTGATCTTTCTTCTTCAAATTAAACTTCCTGACAATAGACCTGTAACTATAAACATTCCGATTATTCCCTGACACCATTTACATAATATTTTCCCTTTTTTTAAAACAAAAACAACATACTCTGTCATTAATAGTCCATTATCCCCCAGTTGTGGGCGGAAGGGGTGTCTGCCACAGTGTGCTTGATGGGTGCATTTTCTAACTTACTCTGAAGTTGTAGTGCCTGTGTTGGCTAGAGCTTCAGGCAGACTCCTACACCTAATGTGACCAAGTGATTGCCAGCGTAGGAGGCTGTGGATCACTTACACTGTGCATGCATAACCACAGAGTGGTAAACCAAAACTGGTGACACATGTGACTTGGATCTTGTATCAGCCTATTGTTTTTAAGAGGTGTAATTAAGCATTTTAATTATTACTTTAGTACACTTATAATTTTCAAATAAGCATTTGTGTCTCATTAAATTATTGTCTTCAAACACTTATCTAGATTATCACACATATGTTACAAAAATTTGTTTTAAAATTTTTTAAGTCATAAATTGACAGCAATACTCTTAGCGAACTGCACCCAGGATATGACATAATGAAGTTGTCCGATATCTTTGAATAAGGGTCCTCTAGGAAATACTGCCAAAGTTGGAGTGACAGGAAAGGAAACTTTTCCATACATTATAAAAAATCATCTTTGAAGTGGAAAAGTTTCAGGATACACAAGTAGTATGAAGATTATTGGATTATAATCTATTATATCACCACAAAAACCATTTTTATTGCATCAAAATCTCTAGCATATGAATCACATGAAACCTTCAAGTAACATAAGCAACAAGAGCGGTTAAAATTTTTTGTCAACTGACAGTAGCTGGTCTTTATTGATTCATCAATTGTGTGTTGTATAGAATAAGGTAGAGGTAATTAAACCTAGATCTACCTGTCCAGGTATCTCCAGTTGATATGAGATCTGAACACTGCTCAAATGAAGACGGATAAAGGACTAATCACCCATTATTCCACTGAAGCAGTATATTCTGTACATATTTGCACAAACACATAATTTTAATTTTTTTTCTTTTTTTTTTGGTAAACTGTCAGGTCATTTTACATTCACTATTGCACCCCTCAAAAAAGGTAAAGCAGGCGACTACTTCTGATTGGCTGTGTCAAGGCCCCTAACCCTGGTCTTATGTTTACGGTAAATATACTACTTAGATAGTGATTTATTCCTGCAGAATAGACTGGGGCAAGTTCATTCTCAATGGTTCATTCACAAAAGAAAAATGCTGTCAACATCAATTTTTCTAGCTTACTAGTTCAGCTCCTACTTAAAAGGCTTTCACACATTTTTTACTAATTTGAGCAAGTTAAGAATGCATAAAGACAAGCACACTCTAATGCACTGCTTTTATGAAAATTCCTTTTGACTGGTGTTGTTTTAAGGGCCCTTTAACAGAAAGCTTTTTTTGTCTGGTTAACAATGTCTTTGATCATTGAGCTTCCCTCTTTTGTTTTCGTTTTTTTTTTTTTTTTTTCCATAATTGGCTCATTTTCCATCAAGTCACTTCATTTTGGTATTTAATTAGTTAACATTAAAAAGTTAACTTTCCATTTTTCTTAAACAGTCCTGCTTATAGTTATAAGACAAAACTTCTTTTGAACAAATGTGAGATAAGTTAAAGTGATCTACCATATAAATTCATTTGGACTTTTCTTTTCAGTCAGACAAACGCCCAGACAAATGGCTCATTAGATAATAAATTAATCATCTTCCCTGTGATAATCTAAACATCTTAAAAATTGGTAAAATTACACATACTGTCTCTCTTGCTATAATTTTTTAAATTAATACTTTATTATAAAGTAAATCCTTCTGTTGTAAAGATGTGCCAGTTACCAAAAACAATTTGACAAATATTTCCAATTTGGAAAATTATTTCAACAACATTTCCACTGAGTGCATTTATCAAGGATCAAAATAATCACACTTCACTTTAAGTCCATACCAGTACAACTCTTTCTAGTAAAAGCAATTTATTATATTTTTAATTCAAATCTAGAAGAATCAAAGTAGCGAGAGTACATTATAAATTTGTACAAAATATTTAGTGAAAACCTTGGAATATATTTACCTGCATTTCCCTCTGCTTGCCTAAATTGTCTTTCAAACTCTGCAGCTGTCTAATCAACTCATTTAGCCATTGCTCCTTGTCTAGCAGTGACGATCTCTCACCCAATACCACTGCCTTCACAGTCATGATTATGTCTCTGGGAGAAATGTCAGGAAAATCGCCATTGATTCCAGAGTCAGTGTCAGACTTTGCACCTAATTTCTGCAAGATGAAGTCCATAGATTTCCTGTGCTGCCCATGAGAGGGCTTGGTTTGGCTGTAGTTGTTGCTTACTTTCTGATGAGACTCCACTGCCTCAGTATCAGAGGTCTCATTGTCTTGCTGCTTGACACTTTGCAAAATGCGCTGCTTCTTGCTCTGAGGCTTGTCAAGTCCATTTGGGCTATCAGCAGAGTCTGGGAGATCACAGAGTTCTTCTGGTTTTGTCACAATTTGAAGAGCCATGTCATTATCAGAGTCCAAGTCACTTTCTTGACCATTCATCATTATGTCCCCTTTGTCTGAATGTGAGTTGGTAATTTGGTGTTCAAGGAGCACCTCGTCTTTGGAAACTTTCTGCGGAGCACTCTTACGCTTGGAAGACATGTTTCTGAAAAGAACAATACAAAGTATATATTATGCCATTATTAAAGAATTTGCCATACAAAGTCTTAGGTGTGACATTATAGGAATTCTTCCAAACTAACATCTGGAAGAAATAATAAAAACAAACTATTTTTACACAATCATATTCTGCAGTTAATAAAAAACATCAACACACACCAAAAAGTAATGCAGAAAAAAATTGAAACAGGTGACATTTGACTCACAAACAATGGCTTTGATTTTCAGACACAGTGAAAGTCATACTCGCAATTGTTTGCATTTTGAATATCCTGTGAGCAATAAAAAAAATCTGAAAACTCTAGAAGTAGATCCCCGAAGGAATGTCCCCTTTTGAGAATTGGCAACTCAGTCCTGGATTATAATAGCTACTGTTTACACTGAAATAGTTTCCTGCCTTGTCTCAATGAGCCAATCATTGGATAGATTGTGACCGGAAGCCGACTTGGTCACAGAGAAAACCACTTGAGAGGACTTACCACATTACAACCTCAATCAGGGACCAGCATACTATTATACCATGGTTGAACCAGATTGCAAGTTCAATTTCAAAATCTTTGAGTCTCAATGTGTAAACCTGAGTGTGGATTGTCATGAACAGCTCCTAATTTGTCTAGTAAGGTTCTGTGCCTCTCTAGTAAAACCACAATAGAGCAGAAACTGACAGAACCAGCAGGAGTGAGAAACCTGTGTAGACAATTAGACAAACTAAGAATGGTTTATAAAAAGTACATCTTTGGCTGAAAATAGGCCCCTGTGCTGTAAATATGATTAACCTGTAACAGTATGGTCAGGAATGCACTTACTGCAGTCCATCAAAGTTACGCTAAGTCAATACGTAGGTGAGTACAAGTTGCTTGCTGGGTCGCTGAGAGTGAGTAGATTCACGTGAAATAAGCCACCAAAATGAAATTATGTCTACAGTATTGCTATCACTGATCAATCACTATGGCAATCCTGGTTCCTGTAATGTTGGCAATTATAGCTTATCTCTCCAGTGCAGCTGCCCAGCCTTCCAGACAATTCACAAGAACATTTTCTTAAGACATCATCAACTTCTTCTCAAAGATGTATACAAAGATGAGTTTTCCATTATTCAGTTCTGCTCTTACAAACCTACTGATCCAAACATCCTTTTCTATGATCAAGATTCTCAGGGAACAGAGTCCAAAAAGTCTAATATCTCAGCAAAATGAACAATTTGAAGCAGTAAAAAAATCCAGTTGTAGTAGAGATTACATTTTAAGACAAACTGCAGAACAATTATCAATTTGTCATCAAATTTGCTACCAGATAACACTCAAAGAATATTACACTATATTTCCATCCTTTAACACTTACCCCTGACACCTCTATCATCAGACTGACCAAAACTGGACAATGTCCAGAGAGGATAGCCCCATCTGTTCTCAGCAGGCAGCAATTAAACATTGTAGCAGTTGTTGTTATGTAATCAGCCAACTGGGCCAACCCATCATGGACAAATAAGGAAGCTATTGTTTATTTTCCCCAGCAAAACTCCCCTTGCAATTGTTATTGAAACCCTGACTTCCTTTACTGGTTTAAATTGTGAGAGGTATTAGATATCCAGGCAAATCAGAGAGCTTAATGAAATAATTAGATATCAACAGTATAAGAATGTGTTTCTCCATGAAATTACCCATAGGTGCCATTAAGACCCTGGGCAGTCTCCAGTCAGTCTTAATTTGGATAAAACAAAAGAAATTTGCATTTAGATTGATTCCGTCAGCAGCCAGAATACTGCGGCTATTGTTTGTATAAACCCTGGGTCACAACCTCCAAAATGAAAATGTTTTAATCACCAAAACAACACGTTGGCAAGGTTTATTTTAGTCAATTTCTAAAGAATAACAGAGGCCTTGAATAATCAAGGTTCGCTTTTGTTTTACATTACTTCTGTTAGGTGCTTGATTAAGTTTCCCTAAAGGTTGGAATTTTAATTCACTTTTGTTGTTTCCTATTGTAAAAAAAGGTTCCTTTTTCCATAGGTTTACAAGTGTGTTGAAAGTCAAATTCCTTTTGTTTAATCAAACAGTCAACATGCCAGTGTCATATATTATACAGATTACAATGTTTTTTATGATCAACATATAACTTACATCAGTTTTCCTCTACACAGGGTAATCAAGTGAACGAGAAGAGACAAAAACACCACAAAAAAACTGACAAAGTGAATTTTCTGAACTCCTTTAGTGCCACTAGAGGAATTTAAAACTTAGCATATGAGATGCTGGCCACCTTTGTAGTAGTAGAATGTGGAACCTACTGTATGGGCCAATGCCCCTACCCCCACCCCTACCACACAAACAGGTAAGAAGTCCCAGGGGCAAAACACCACTTTGTATTAGGACTGTAGTACCAGGCACTTGCGGACAAATGGCTGGCATAAAAGTTCTCAGCAAAAGTTCTCTTCTGATAAAAACTGACTTGCCACCCAAGTAGATAATTACACATTCTGATGTAAACATTGGACAATAAAAATCCTATAAACAAAAGAAATTGTTTAACAAATCCTGTCATTCATTACTGAATGTTACTTTTATCTAAGTGCAGTTAAATAAAAAAATCTCACGTTTTGCCAGAGTACTTCTACTAGTACAATGTATATAATGGTGTTCCCAAGAACAGATTATAACAAAGGAAGACTTTGAAATACACATTTCTTAAATCTGACTTTTTAAAATCAAGAAAATCACTGTTCCAAAAAACCTTTCATGAAGCAGCTTAAAATAAAAGAAAATAAATACACGTCTAAACTTAAAGTACACTGCCTTGTTGAAAAAAAGTTCTGAAACACTCCCTCCAAAATTGAAGGAAACAGTTCCTGATATGATTCAATAAAAGTCTGTTGATATCAAAAACAATATAAATTGAACAAAGACCCAAATGTCAAAAATGTCACCAAAGTCAACACTTGACCAAATGTGTCCCTGACAACTAGTACCTCCACGAAGCAATTAAAGACTGGGAGGAACAATACTACAGGCAGCGGCCACTTTTTTTATTCAATGAAAAATGGATATAAAGACGGTAACCATATTTAATTTAAATAAGGGATGTTTTTTCTTCTTTTCTCTCATTTCTATCATTTTTTTTCTTTTGATGACTTCTAATTCAATTATAGTCCACATATATAGCTGTTTTCCCATTTAATTTTTTCTTTGGATAACAAGTAAATTAAAACTTTTTTGGAAGACTTTTACACTTCATTTAGAAGTAACAGTAGAATTTTTGCTGCAAATCTTAAGTCCTTAGTTAACTTAACAGACGTCATAAAACCACAGTTGCCAAACAATAATCCTTTATTGCACAGCATTCACTTAAAGCAGGGCACCTCGGAACCCATGGGCAGATTAAGCAGGCTTTGTCTTAAAGTCTGTTTTTCTTAATTTGGTACCATATAGTGTTACTGATGTTATCTAGTGCTTCTGTCTTAGGCTTAATGGAGAACATGGGAACAGAACATATACAAAACAATATATGGGGAACACAGGGAATATAAATGCTAAATGAAAAAGAAATTTTAGAAAAACTAACAAAGAGAGCTTGGGTGTCACCATCTTCAATTTGGCACACCAGAGTTCTCAGAAGAATTTGGTATTGAATATCCTTTCTCATCTTCATAATCATACTCAATGGTCTTGTACCTAAGCTTGTGTGATGACAGACCCAACTGAAGGTAACACATAAAATAAGGTGTTCTTACAATTTTGGTTATATTGGAATTTTATTGCAATCAAAATTGTAACTTTGACATCAAATAGTTTTTGTGCATTTAGCAAGAAAAGAATAGCCTTTTTAAATTTGAGCAAGAGTCTAAGGCATTATAAGAATAATGGTCATAAATATCTGCTACTTTGTAAAAAAAAAGTTTTTATTTCCTGGAAAAGATTTTATTTGATAACTTGATTTTTTATTTCTATTTAATTTAAAGTCTAATGTAAAGAAAGTCATAAAATCTCTCTGCTTTTGATAAGTGACAAATTACTGTTGGGCAAAATGTATAACAGTGTCAAAAACAGAAGCCAAAGAATATGACACTGAAAGACAGATAATAAAAAAGATACATGTCCATTATCATTATCAGCAAGACTTGTGTCAAGCTCAGTGATATTTCTGTGCAGTTTATCTGCCACCTACTGGTTCTTGGGGCGTAGAAGCCACCAGGAACACTACAATATTGTTAGCAATGTATTGTTGAAAGAGGATACAGCAGGAAGGGCATTTTATTGATAGCCTAAGTAGTCAATGGTGCCATAACCAATAGAAGTGAAACAAATAAATATGACAGAAATATAATAGCTCTTTGTTAATTCAATTTTTTTATTCAATCAATTTTAATTTCAATGAAATTTGTACCACACGATCTTTGATTAATAACAAAGTTTGTCTAATATTATATTTCTGAGTGTCACAAGTAATAAACGTTAAAATTTACAGATATTGTTTTTTGTGTTATCACTTTTTTTATGAAATATATTGAGTATATTTTCTGTACATACTTATTCAGAACATTAGTACAAATTGCATTTTACTTTTTTTTTTAATTCAGTTGATGAATAAAGCATGATTTTCAAAATGGGTAACAATTAATTCCCCATCAGTCAAACCACGCTTAATTCACAAGCTTTCTTAACATGTGAGTGCATATAATAAGTACATGTGCATTTTTAAATTCACCAAAAACAAGAATTTATAAGTCTGTATCAAAAGCAGTGACTAAAACTCTTCTGGTAAAAGACAGTGAACAGTTTTTCATCTTATAAGTTAAAGTGTAGCTAGGACATCACTTTTCTATCACAGTCACCCCACTCCCTCCCCCAAGTTATGGAGTGCCAAGGTGGATATAGGGGGCAGCAGAGACCAGACACGGGTCTATGAAGTCTTTACCATGGGGACATCACCAGGCAATGATGGAGATTATATCACACCTTTTTTCTGCTCTAATCTCAAATTTTATCTGCCACAGCTCTGTTTATTTCTTCAGCTCTGATTTATACACTTGGCTTCCTGCATTGATGGTGAAAATCCTGTTGTTTTTTCCCTGGCATTTAGAATTCACAAATTAACTGTCTTTGCAGCCACATAACATGTCTTGTGAAACATTCTGCAGGCCCAGATAGGATAAAGAAAGATTGGTGTCAGACACAAGTTACCTATTCACCCCAACAAATCTTACAGCATCACCTTTGTCAATATATTTTCCAATCAGCATGTTTCCAAAATCTTTAATCACAAGAAAAAAAGTATATTACAGAATAAAACAAAAGTGTTTTTTCATCCTACATCAAACCTTTGCATCACCTTCATTATCATTATTGTTTTTATTATACCATTTTTTCTTTTGTAAAGCATGGTTAGATAAACAAGTAACATTTCTTTTTTTTTTGAAAATTATAACTTCTTTTTCAAAAAAACTATTCCAATGATAATACTCTTGTCTTAGAATTGACTTCAGTCAGGATTGTCACTTTTTTATTATGTGCGTGTATGACCTAAACTAATGTGGCATCTATCGTCTAACTACAATCAATACAGTTCCACTGGTCAATGAAACCCAGCAGAGTAGTCATTGAAAATCACAATTGTCGTGATTACACTTTCATTTTTATTCCATAAGAATGTTAGAAATCATTTCATTGTGAATATCTATAGATTTCCTGGCAGCACTAGTCATGCAAGTTTCATTTACAGGCTTCAAATCTCGTGTGAAATGGTAGGAAATTATGCAAAAATAATAATCAAGAATCAATAAAGAATTCAAGTATTTTGCCTAAATACCACTTTCCAATCTTCTTTGATGATGATGACGTGACATTAGTTTAGTAGAGTTCAATAGACCCTGGACTTTTGCAAAGGAAAAGGTTTAGCAAATCTTCTGTGCATACCAAAGGACACTTTTGGGATCCTTGCTGCATTACCACTGTGGGCATTGATTTTGTCATAAGTTACGATCTTAACAATATAATGAAAAAAAGCAGTAACCACACAAAAAATAGGAAATAAATTACACTATATCTATAGCAAGTTTTAGCTGGATGATTAATTTCCAACAGATACACATTTCATTTACTCATTGAAGGATATTTTGCATTGCCAAAAAGAATGAAAGTATTAGTATCAAATACATGCAAAGTGAATAACCAAAAAGTCCTGATTTAAAAATAGTTTCATGGGATCTATAAAAAATTATACAAAAAAAAAAATCATGAAGACATGAAGATAGACTACGACCAAGTCTAGATGAGATCTTGATAAAACAGTCAACAGGATTCTAAATCTTCATGAATATTTTTCAGCATGGAAGTTCTGACTGTTTTTACTTTTTGAGATTATAAAGAAAGTTACAGGTACTGAAGGAACCATAAGTATTACATGATTTCTTATTCTGTCTTGTAAAATGTGTCATACTAGAAGGGGAAAAGGAAACAGCTAACAAAGTCATCATATACTAAGGAAATGAGAAACATACCATGTCAAAACAAAAGGAAAATGTCTGGTAGAATAATATTAACTTCATCAGATTTTAAATGATATAACAATTGGAAATAAATGGACAAAATTTAAAATAATCCAAGATAAAAATAAAAAGGTGCCACTGCGAAAAAGTAGTTTATATATCAATACTATTAACTTATAATTAATAAAACCGATAACACATACCAGTAAAATACCACAATTTAGCTTAACCAATAACTAACTACTATCAAATCCAAAAACATTTCACAGACAGGCTTACACAGACTGAATTATAATACAGTGTTATCTGTGCCCAGGTGCTATGGTTCATCAAAATGGCGACTATCTAAATTACCTAGAATCCTTGAAATTGTTCCTTTACTAACTTTTGTTAAGTCCCATCATAACCCATGTCTTTTTTTTTATACTACTTATACTACTAATAAAAGGGTTAGCATTACCACACTAACAAATGTGAAATCTTTCAATTCCTATCCCATACCTTAATAAGTTATGTAATTGTATGTCAAACAGAGATGTAGTTAGGATGAACAACAGTAGCTAATAATGAACATTAGAAAACATTAGTTAACAACACTACCTTATTATCTGCATTTGTCCAGTTGAAGTTGGTTCTAGGAACTGAGTCCAGTCTACCTTTAAGACAGAGCCGGTAGAGATAATACCAGAGCTGCAATTGGCTGCCAGTCATGCCATTTAAACAAAGGCAAGCAAGTAAAAGATGAATAGGCAAAGAGTCTAAGACGTCAACATACGTCTCGTATATCACCTGAGAGTAGAGAGTGGTATGGGGAGTGCAGGAAACGCTCTTTGCTATAACATCCTGTACCTCACAGTAAATAATGAGTACATTAAAACAAGCATCAATTGTTAATTATCTTCAGAGTTGACCCTTCTGAAATAATCCCTCTGCCAGGGGGACCTAAAATAACACATTTTATAAATTACAACACATGTTTCAAATAGACTTAGTTGGATTGCTGACAGGAATTTTCAGATGCTTTTTAATGTCTGTTACAATCCATGGAGTCACCTGGTTAAATATGGGCAAAAGAGTTATTGTTTCTTACAGTCCTGCCCCATTTGATGGCAGTGGTCTACTAGACCAATGGGCTCTCCGTATGCCCAACTGTCAGCAACCAATCAGTGTTCACCAATATGGGGACATGACAGATGAAATGATAAAGTGAATTCTGATACCTGTCTAGTTTACAACTCATACTACTTGGTAAGAAAAAATACTAATAAGGACAGATATATGTCAATCCATAGATTATAAACTGAAAGAGTTATTTGACAGCATACAGAGCCATATATTATGAAGAGAACAGTAACAGTCATTATTTATGCCCATCTATCTCAAAGCACACTCTGTGGAGTATTATCGTCAGAGGAACACTAAATTACCAACAAACAGCTCCCTTTTGTTATAGCATTATCTAAGCCTTATGCTGAACTTATTGCTTAATTATCTATTTTTGACATCTAAAAATAACGATATCAAAAATCTTTTTATAAATCACATAATCATCTAAGGTCATACACCTTAAATATTTTTGACCTGTATTCCAAAATAAAATTTATCTCATTTCTACAAAATCTGACATCAAGTTCTCTGATGTTTTGTCTCACAACCATGACTATCCACTGACGTCAAAACCAAACTATATATTTCTCCCTCTCTCAAATCACAGATGGAATTAAGTGTGTAGGGTGCCTGGAATCTAGGAAATCACTGGTTCCTTTGAACACACCTGGAAATCTGATCTGTGGCATCTTCAATTAAATCAATCAATTGTGCCGCATCATCAGTGATGTAGCCTCTGACTAAGGCTTCCTCCCCCATTGTTATCAAACAGCTTAAGTACAATGGTCCAATTTCAACAGCATGAAAAAAGGCCAGCCTGTCGTAAAAGAATAGAGATAAACACTAATTCTCCTCATCATGTTGAAGAAATTGGCTTATTTTAAAAGTAGTTTAATCCTCATAATTTATAAATAATCTACCTTCCACAACCCTCATGCAACAATTAAAAAAAACACTGCACTATGATTACCTCTCATTTTTGTCAGTGACAAAGTTTCAAAATTGTTTGAGATAACTCCAGTGACAATATAATAAAGTAAAAACCTGACAAACGTATCACAATTTCAAAAAGAAAAAAATGATTGAAATAAAGTTTATTTACACACTAAAAAAGATTAAATTTTTGATGAGTTCTAGAAATTTTGCAAAGAAAGCAGCTGTCTGCACAGTGCCTTGGAAATAATTCATGCCACCATCAGGTAGGAAACAGCTAAATTTTCATTACAACAGTGAATCTATTCTGGGCGTTGAAACATCAAAACAATAATAACAGCCAGTAGCCTACAAGACCACTATCTACCTGGATGAAGCATCCCATTACAAAGAATTCATTACCAAGTAAGGCAAGAGCTGACTCAAAACCCAGGATCTAATTTCAACAATTAACAACACTGCCAATGACTTGAGCAATTTCAGCACAAACAAAGCACTGATTCAAGGTAACTTTGCACTGAGGAAAAGGGGATCATCTTTCACAAATGATAGCTTTAGAATAGATATAGGAGCACAAGTGCTGGCACTGCAAGCCAAAATCTTGGAGTTTAATTGCATCAGGTGGGCTTGGTTTAATCCCCATCAATGCTGATTGATTTAGGAAGGGGTGATGAGTACATTGTGCAATGCAGCTGAATGGTCTGTGATTGAAACAATATGCCTATTCTAGCCTCCAATTAGAACATCTTCACAGATCTGGGCTACCTGCAAAGGTAGGAGTCTGGTGCTGGTTAAACACTGATAGCAGAACATCATGGAAAACAACAGGGTCTTGTCTCTCTTGTCTGCCAAACACATTAACAGCCTATCTTGCTCACGGGATAAGAATGCAGGGTAAAATTGAATAAACACTTTCCTGACAACTACTATATAATGTCTCACTTCTACAGGCATTTTTAATACTAGTCTAAAATACCACATTAACCATAGTTAATTGGATCAATTTTTTTCAATGCTTCCAATTTAAAAAAAAGTCACAACCAAATTGAAATTTTGATGAAGTCCTTAGTTTAAATAAAATAACAAAAAAAACATAATAATAATAATAAATCTAGCCTTAATGATCATGACTTGCCTAAAGAACATTAAAAAGTCAACCATAAAAAAGGGATGGATTAAACAAGTAACAAAGCTCTAGCACAGTGGACCTTAACTATGGGTCTCATTAAAGGCAATGTATAAGATGTAATGAAATCTATAGCCTGTAGAAAAATGTTGCAAACACTAACATGGGCAGCATCCACTGAAGCCATTACCTTAGGCCACTACATACTTACACCATCTGGTTTACTTGGATGTACAGAAATGTCAGTTGGATGGACAATCAAGTACAAGCTAGACTCGCTGAAGATTTCATCACAGAAAACATGCACTATTTCTTGTCTTAAGGAAAAAAGGGAACATATCTGCTATTAAATTAAATTAGAGGCAGGCTGACCATCAAGTTCAATAAAAATGCATATATTCATGAGTGGACAATGAAATTAATCTTGGTGCACTAAGGAATCCATAGTCCTATCAATTTCAAGCAAAGAAAACAATCTACTGCGCAAAAGGGCAACTTTTTCAATACTAATCAACCAAAGAAAGCCGATCTGACTTTCATGGAAATTGTATCTGTATTTAAAACTTTGTCAACTCACTGTCTCTCTGAAGTTGTCTAATACGTTGCAAGTGATAAATGCAATCTAGTAAAACGGAATTGTCGATCCTCATAAAAAAATCCATGACAGAGCTTTTCTTCTTTCCCAGTCCTCTTCATCCATCCCTGCAACAATCTATACTTTCAGCAAGAACAATTGTGTGTGGCTATTCAGAATTGCTATGGTAACCAGAAAAAGATACCCTTGAGATTTAGATACAAGATGAAACTTTATTCTATCAAGCCAGCATCTTCCCAATTTATTGGAAAAGAACAATGCTTAGATTACAATGCCATTTTCACATCCAAAATGTCATTTTCCTCTTTTCACTGGCTGGCCTAATCAATAAGAAAATAAATTAATTTCACTTGTGCGGCAACAATACCACATAATCCTGTTCACGGTCTAGGACTATGATATATTTTAAAACTGTACAAAGGAGACAATGCAGCAGATTCATACACAAAAAAACAATCCATTGACATCAGCTGTGTGTTACAATGCAGCCATGATTGATGTAGAGCTGCAAGCACTCAAGAGCAATACAAAAACAATAGGTCAATCCTTCTTTGTCCTCTACTGACATACAGTGACAATCATAAAAAGGCCTGGGGTAGTAGGTGAGGTTAAAGCACAGTTCATTTTCTATTGAAATAGTTATTTCTAGTGTGCATGAAAATATCTTTATTTCTGAAAACTTCTATATGTACAATTACAAAGCCGTTAGTGTAAAGAAAATTCATGTACAAATATTGAGTAAATATGCTTTAGTTTAAACTAAATCCACTAGACATCAAGTGTCCAGAAAATTTCTCCATTAGAGAAAAACATAAGTATGGACATGAACCAATATGCCATGTTTGACACAACAACCCACACACATCTGCTCCTTCATGTTACTGGATGGATTTAATGGAAGTTGCTTTTTCAAGGTGACTTGACACCAACAGGTAAATTACACAGGTAAATGACAGGCAATTGATTCAGCAACTTAATCTTTTGTGAGCATTATTTGATGGAGGCAATTCTGCTGATCACAGGCTATCTGCTCTTGTCATTTCTGCTTGATTTGATGGTGTAATCGTGGGTAATTGTCCTGATATTTTAAACCAAGACTTATTTTTCTTTCTGTCTTCTGGAATTTTTTCATTTAAATTCACTTATTTCTCAAAAATGTATATCTATATTTCAGACTATTTTCGTAAGTATTTAAATCACATTATTTCGATTATGGTCCTATTCTATACAACTATACATGGACATGCAGTAAGATCTGATAACTGGTAATTAACAATTTAAAGTGACAACTGAACTAGCAATGAATATGATAAATAACCTCTTCCTCAGTACTGCACTGTCAGCAATATAATTAAGATCCTTATATTGGCTCCTGTTTATCTAAACAAAAGGCTTTTTAAATTAGCATTTTCTGCAATTAACCTTTCTACAATTTATAACATATTTTGCACATTGCCTGGGAATGTTTTATTTATATAGGGGGAGGGTCTAATGGATCAAGTTAACAAATTATCTCAGAATATCTCAAATTAGTTTAGTTTCTAGTTTTACTGATCAATACATGATTAAATAAAGTATTACATTAATTCTCCTTTATTTCAAAGAACTTTAAGAAACAAGGAATGTTATACATTCTTCAATGCAAAAGCAAAATGTAGGCCAAACATACATGGAGTCTATGACTCAGACATGCACATCTTAAACCATGCTGAGACTCTCCATAAGCTGCATACAATAACTCAATAAAACAAAACATTTGTAATATCCTATAGGAAGTAGAAAGTCAAGTAGATGAAAAAGAAAGCAATGCACTGAACAGTAATAAACAAGAAATATATGTAATGACAAAATCACTTTTCGAAAATGGGTCTTGTGATTAGAAAGTATACAAGAAATTAGACACACCGGTATTAAGACAAGTCACATACTTACAAAACGAATACTTGCAGTAACCTATAACAACAAAAATCATTATTTTGATTCAATGTTGGACTCTAACCGCCCCTCATATAGCCAATATCTTGGGCTAAAGGAATCATTGTTTAAAATTATATCTGAATTGATTTGATTGTGTTAGAGAAGATTAAACAACAAGATGGCAAATACCACAAAATGTCTAATTAACAGTATACTATCCATAATTTCCTCACCAAATTAACTTTTCATCAAAAAATGCGTAATTTTCTCCTACTGACAAATCACTCCTCAACTCACCCCTGGACTTGGATTCATTGTTTTATAAAGTTTCTAATTATATATTTTAGTTCTATATGACTGGCCAGTTTTTTAGACCTCCATGTCTTCCTGTACAATTCAGTAGGTAATATCCTCATCAGGTAATTTTATCTGCCGTGTTTTATTGTTTTTAAGTGTGCAGCATATTTAGACATAGAAAAAGTGAAAAGTGATTGGGGGCATTTTCAAATGAGAAACACTGTAAAACTAATAAAATAAAAACATTAACAAAAAGCACTCAATTCACAACTTCATGTAAGATTTAATGGATATTCATCATAAACTAGATTGAAACCTGATTATTTTAAATTATTTTTTTAGAAATCAGACAAAAAAAGGAAAAATAAAGTATAATACATAGGTGCAAAACTATGTAAGGAAATTCATGTACGTAAAGTTAAATTGAAAATAGTGGCAAGCTATGTTAGGATGAATAAGCAAACTTGCATCCACAGATACAGAGGATGAAAAATCGAGTTTGATACACCTTTTCTCTCCTTGATCAAGGTATTGGTGAAGAGGTAGTAGGGTTCAAATCCCACACAATTACTTCATTAAAATAGACATGTTTATATATTGTGCATTCTTGCAACAGGAAACCTACATTGTCAGAAAAAATTATTGTTGCATATTATGATACTTTTTTACGGCATATTGTATTGATATATGTCAACAATACATAATTGTGCTTTGTATTCATATTAAGACTAAGAATACAGGTACCAGTCAACTTCATTGTGATATCTGTTATTGGTTGTTAAGTAGGATAAAGGCTTTTATGTGCCATCAGCCAATTGTTTTTTCAAGATGGCAGAGACATAAATAGGGGTAGGACACCTCACACACTTACCTCACTTAATGCAGAGACTTGTTATCCTAAAATTATTTACCCTTCAAAATTTGAAAATTAAAATTTTGTTTTTATATACTGGAATTGAATTATGAAATTAAGCATAATGACAACTGCTATAGATTCAACTAGCCCAAAATCAAGTGATGTTTACAGTTTAGTGTGAAATTTTTCAACTAATTTCATCAAAAGAAACATATCAGTGAAGGGTAACAACTTTAAAATAATCACCAGAAACACGTACAATTATCCTTTTTATACTATTTTGCCTTCAAATTCATTGTTACATAAGAAAAAAAAAACAAATGCATGGAAATAAACCATTTAAAAATCAGAAGCGAATATCCTACCTTCCACATTGCTGTTCCTTGGAGTGAGGGTCTTCAGCACTGGCAGCCAGCTTGTTATTAAAATGAAAATCAGGCAAACCTGGAGAGAGAGGAGAGAATGACAGTAAGTATCCATTGACATTTGATGTCAGGAGGTGTGAGCCTATGGTAGGGTTGGGCAACTTGAACCACTAAAATACAGCCTGGTTCACCCTCAGAAGTGTCCACAGGAAGCATCATTGTAATACTGTTTTCTGTATATTAGTGCTTCTAATTTACAATTTACACACTGTCATTGGTAACTGTTACTTAAAAAATATAGAGGAAATGACTATTATGCAAAAATATCCAGACATATTCCCTAAATACGGTAGAATCAGTTTACAAATTGAGAAACAGAACTTTAAAAGAAAAATGTAATATTTCCAAAAAAAAAACTCATTGTGCCTTTCTCAACGAACGTTCCTATTCTCTGTGTCTACTTTGAAGTCTTGTCATATCCTCAGTACATCATGCTTTTAACCCTAGCTGTGCCACACTGACGGACTTGGGTAGATTCAAACTCCGATATTTTTAGTTAGTCTTCAAATCCCAGTCTAACACTTGTGTTATTGTTCTATTGTTTTTGCATAAAACATTAGGCTTATAATGCATCTCATAAGACTAACTCTCACCTTCAGAGTATTCTGATATTCGATTATTTCTGAGTGGAATGATGCTAAGTACACACCCCTCACAATAAGTCCTGGCTATACTTGCTAATGTTCCCCCAAAGAACGAAGCAGAGTCTCAGTCCTATTGTTTTGATTACCTCTGGGCTCCCTTCAGAGCACAGTGTTAATTACCTGTTTGACTCGTGCATTCCTGACTCCACAACATTAAATTGCTACACTGTCGGTTGGCCATAATTGCCAGTGCATGCACTCAATTGCCGAGAACCTTTAGCTTGACTCCCTGTCTTCAGTTCACACACTCTGATTAAAAGTCTTCTGATTTGTCCCAGGGGGAGGAAAGGTTTTCAATGTAGTCTCAAGTCAGTGACACCTTCCTCTTCTAATCACTAAGAATTCAGCAATTCCGTCTCACTAATACTTTTTATTAAAACAATTGAAAATAAAATAATTCCTTTTGCCGATATTGAGAGCAGAATCTCTGGAGAGCTTCCAGACGATTGATTAACAGGCGCTGTCCCCTAACATTGATCCAAGTTAAACTCATCGTGCTATTGTACATTGATCCATCGTCATGTATTAGAATGCATACTTATCAAAATGCTTTTACAGAAGTGCCGCTCATTAGACAAAGTCTATTTTCTCAGGCCATTGTAAGATGGAAGTAATTTGTCGGTGCTGCAGAGTGCTTCCATAATTTCATTAGCTGATATCTTCACACAGAGTGTTTGTGCATTTGCTCCTGACCACAGAAATACAATCAATGCCTTCTTCCTGTGCTACAAGAAATCACTTCTTCCTCTTTGTTCCTGACATTACATACAATGGAAAGTACAGAAAATGTAAACCCTATTCTTGTATTTACATTACAAGTAGACTGGATTTCCACATTATCCTCAGAAAACTCATAATATTTTTTCCTTTAGCTTTCCTTTGGACTTTCCTCTTGAAATTAAATATCAATTAGAACTTTTAACAGTCCAATTTCAGAAAGTCAGATAAAAAAATCATTGCAAATACAATTTATTGGCAGCTTCCTTTCATTTGCGCAAAGGGTGAGAAGATTAAACACATTTATATGTTACTTTTTCAATGCCAGCTCTATTTATATCTACAAAATAATTCGACATATTAAAGTTAAACATTGGCAGAACAATTCCTATTGTCATTTAGGATACATCAGTGAGTTTTCATCAGTAGTGGAAGAAAGCGAGTAGATATGCACGATTGATTTTTGATGAAATTGTCATGTTGTCTTGCCTTATTATTGATAATGTTTGCATGCACTGGTGTTCGCCTGAGATACTGCACTGCGTGGAAAGAGAAGAGGTTGATTCTGTCACAGTTCCGTCTGCCCCAACTTCGATTGCATTTCTGCACAGAACTTAGTATTGAACAATGGGGAAGGAAATTAAAAGTTGCAGAAATAGAAAATGTAGCAAGTGCAACTGCGTGAGGGCTCCATAAGCAGCCAACCAGATCTAACATGCATTTTAGCAATGGAAATGCACTTTGTTTCATTTACACAATGGCGCCAAGAGGGCAAAGCGCTTCATCTACAATAACATCCAATTGTGTTTTAAAGCAAAGATTATCACATCACAAAACTTCAAGATTTAAGATTATTTAAGGGTCTGAAACAATATCTGACTACTGAGGTATGCTTCACCGACTCTGCGTGGGGGTGGATCAGCAATGCCTAAAACATGATCAAAGTAAAAGATGTTTTTGTGACTGGTGTTCACTTTTAATTAAATAAACAGTCAAATCCTTATATTCTAACTCTGCACAGGCCACACACTAAGTGTTGTGTTTACGGTTATAATATAAAATTGGCATCAAGGGATTTCAACATTTTACAGGTATGCAGACAATCTGATTTCTCTGCAATGCACAACTTCTTTAAATCAAATGATCATATATCCATACATCATTTGATAGAGTAATCATTCTTTCTGGGCAAATGCTTCAATTTTGAAAGAAAAGATATACAGTTACATCTTGTTGAAGTGGCATTTCCTAATATTTACAATGAAGTAACTTTCTTGTCTTCCACCAAAAATATTTTCAAAACAGTGCTAAATATGGTATATGGTAATATCACATGATTATACCATACCCAACCATGTGTACTTTAGTCTTCTGTTTAATGGAAAAAAGATTTGTTAACAAGTTATATCTACCTGTGTATTTTGACCAGACTCAAGAAATCGTTCTTCTTCTAAACACTTTTCTGACATATATCTGCTGAATATAAAGGAAGATCACAATACGAAATATGAATTGGTAAAACCTGCATTCATCCACTGCTGTAAGTTTTGCTTTACTATTGTATGGTATGGAATGTTAAATTTCTCATTTATTGCTTAAAGGGATAACAACTGTTCAGAAGATATCCATATTTCATAATAAATTTATTGTAAACAATTCATAGGTTATAATGAATACTATTTTACCACCAAAACATTGGTTAACATAATTATTCTGGAATTTGTGCTTGCTATCACATCACATGACCTCTATAGATGGCTACACTCTGTAATAATCTCTTAAGAGAATATTACAAAAAAAACTTTTTAGAAAAAAAAAAAAAAACAGGGACTAACTTTGAATGTGGGAATGGATTCATTAACCACTGGTAAGAATAAGAAAACTGTCCTTTAAACCAGGAAAATCCATTCTTGGCCAAAATGAATAGTTGTTATCCCTTTAATATTTTCACACAACTGTCATTAAAAAAAAAAAGAGATGACTATGTAGTAAAAAAGTTTGCAATCTCTACTCTTATATTGCAACTAGACAAATAACAACAATTGTGAGCTTTGTGTATTTTTCACACACACATTTTAAAATATACTTCCATTGTCTCTTGTTCATATGACCTGGGTCATTCTTTTTAATTCAAAATTAACATGTGTGGGGTTCAATACTGAGATATCATGACATGCAACAAATAATTTAATTATCTGAATGAATTAATATTTTCCCTCTGCAATTCTCACACAATCCTTTTCCCGCCACAAACAGTGCAAAGTCCAATTATTAAGTGCTGTCAAAAGGAGTGTTAACTTAACATCTTGATAATTTTCAATTTCTAAAAAATTCAATCCAATATGTTTCACTTTTGATAAGAAACATAATCACCAGAATTGGAATAAAATCCTGTAAAAATTTTGGTTGCTGTCCTGAACAACCATCCAGTATGATCCAATCCAGTGGTTTTGGAGCACCTGTAATCCTAAGAGCTGCTTTGTTGCCAACCCTCATAACATCATATCAGACAATAGATTAAACACACGGACATACCATATACCATCTTACCCTCTATACAAAACTTCCCATCTCTTAACTTCTGTGTCTCTGGGAACAGCTGCTTACAAACTTTCTGCATCTAGTCCCTGCCACATTGTAACCACCTTGCACTATCTGTGGCCCTATTTACATGGTATCACTTCACAATAGGCAGCTATAACTGTACAGTTCTTTTCTTTATCATCTATTGGGGATTTGTTCTTATCAATGTTAATATAGGTCAGTCACTTGTGAATCCCTTCGACCTGCCTAGCTACCGTGTTGTAGGGAGTGTTAGGAAGCTGGGCTCATTTTATAAAATGGCTTCATTTACCCCTCTTTTTTTCTTTGTGTATTCAAAATTGTAGAAAAAAATGCAATAATTACTGGCTAATTGAAAGTCTTATCTCATTCCAACCTTCAATACTTTAAAATCAAATACAGAAGAAACATCTTCATTACTGCACAAAATGAATATGCAAAGGAACAATGTTACACTGTAATTCTTATAACTGCTTTTTCACCAAAAATCACCTTAGTACATGTGCTCCTTACAGCTAGACCACTTGATCAGAACAATAGAAGAATGTCTTCATACCAGTCAACGACCTGCTCCATGTCAACATCAGAACTCACAGACGTACACTGTAATCCAAACAGTTTGTTATGTACAATACTTGATTAAGCCTATTGTTTACAACCTAATCAATACATTGGCATAAATTGATGGGACATTATGTTAGAGTCTGTCATAAACCTCTATCTTCTGGTTTGCATTGTACGGTACATCTGTGCATGTATACCTGACTGTCTCTTCATTGTGAAATGCTCTCTTGTGCACCGATGGTGATTACTCTAACAATGTATTGAACAAATAAAACAAAAAGAGCAATGAAGCATCAAAGATTCCATTAGGACTAAATGTAATCACTGAAACTGAAGAAATTGGTCTGGGACCTTAAGCAGACAATACGAGTATCAGCATTGCCACTGAGTGAGAAATAGATTTTTTGCATGAAAAAGGGGTGGAAAATATGAAATTGTTTTTTCCCTGGATAGAGAATATTTCCCTTTTCAACTCAAAGCTGAAAAATGCAGATTTATATTGTCTCTCTCAACATATACATATATTATATAGCATTCCATTTTGTTATCCCCAAACAACATGATGGTATTTTAGACATCTGTATAAAGTTTCATCATGGCATCATATGTGTCTGCAATAATTGTGTATCAATATACACCAGCAATAACACAGAGTCTTGTTCCATATTCAGTATTACATAATATATACACTGTATATGTATTCAAATGAAAGGCAATGCATAATTATCATATCTCCTGGTGCCCTTACAAACTTAAAAGCATATTCCTACTTTTTTCAGGTTTTCGTTTGTCTTCCATATTCTTTGTCTTTAATCCATGGTTAGCATGTTATCAATTATACAAAAGTGTGGCAGATGCAGGGGGTTTGCAATATATGAAGACAAACTGAATACTTTAAAATGTGCATTTTTTTAAGAAGAAATTACATACACTGAACAGCAAGCAGAAGATCAAGACATATTTCAAATGCAACTCCATCTTAGGCCTTGATGCATGTTTGGCAACTTTTCATAAGAAAGAGACTTAAAGGCACATCTCCATGCAAAAAAGCATCTTTAATTCAATGATAAACGTAGCTAGGTTTCAATATTACATAGGGCACAATTTTCAGCAAAGGAGGCCCTGTTTTCACCCTCACTTCTATTGTAGCTGGTCTGAAGTAATAGATTATGGTTAATTGACAGTTTTACAAAACAAGTCAACACTGGGCTTAGTTGAATCAGGAGATCCAGGGGAGCATGCATTCTTCAGTTGTTCAGCAGTCATATTTGATAGGAACAGCCAAAAAGGAAAATCATTGTTGGCTTTGATAAGATTTTAAAAGGTTTTCTTTAATCAACTTTAAAATACAGGGTCTATCGAGGTTTTATTGAAAAAGATTTTTTGTTGAAGACAGAGCGGACAGAGAAATGTATACTTCTTGCAGACTTACTTTTTAGGGACAATTTGATCATAAAACGAAAGGTTTCACTGTTGAAACAAGATATAAGATCAATATTTCCAGTGAGATATTGTTCATATCACTGATAACAAAAAGATGCCAAGTTTAATTTAAAAACAACCATCCCTCTCAACAAAAATTCAATAAGCAAGTAAATAAAAAAGATTAGCCACTGCAACTGATAAAAAGGCTGTTACAATCTAGATTAAGAACGACTTAAAAACATTTAGCAACATTTTAATGTAATGATTATATTAAAATATTGTTAAATGTTTTAAAGTCACTCTTAGAACGCATTCAGAACAGTGGACTAAAAGATCAGCAGATCAAATATGACCGACCCACTTGTCGGTAATCCCTGCTGGGAATCTATTTAGTGTCTTATTGAGAATTACGCAAGCTTTTATTGGGTCGCCATATTTGATCTGTGGATCTGTTAGTCCACTGTTCTGAATGTGCTCCTCATCTAGTTTGTAAATCTGCAGCAAGGATATATGCAATTTAAATTCCATTTCTTCCAACCTCTATCTGAGCATTATAATTCTTTTGACTTTCCATCTCTTTTTACATAGTTTATAAATTTTGACCAAAACAAAACATTACAATTTCTGTCTAGCCAGCATATTATTCCTTTTTTAAAGAATAAGTCTGAGAAAAACACTGCATAGTGTATATAGTAATTAAGAAAAAAATTGTTCCTTGCAAAATAACAAGTAAAATTTGTCAGTGCCAAGAAACCACAATCAATTGTAACAGAAGAATGCCATTGAAACAGCTCTTAAATATTACAGCTTAATCAATACACAGCTCCCAACTATCAAATCAAATAAACAATTGGTCTCTAATGGATGAAGCATTCAGTTCTCATTTTGCACAATGAATGAACCACGGCCTATGTACAGCCTTCCAGTGTTATAATGAATGGTGGAAAGCATTATTACTGACAGTTCTACTATGTCTTATGACATATCAGTGCTGTCCTTTAAGAACAAGTCCCCTGCCAACCACACCAAAGTCCATTAATTTCTAACAGAACACAATGGGGACCTTGATGGTCCATTCCTGTTGTTTTCTCTTTGTTTTTCATCCAGGTGACTACCAGATCATATGTTGTTATATTCACTGTCTAGAACACACAGAGCAGGGGAAGTTGCCCTTTAAAAGCTGTCACTTTCAAAAAATACACAACTTCTGTACTACATTTGTAGATCTCTTATTTTCCCATAAAAAAATAACGATTTAACAAAATACTATGACTTAATCTAAAAAAATTTTTGAAATTTTTTAATTTGAAAGCTTTTTTTGTTGAAATATAGAAGTAAAAGCAATGCTAATACTGTTCCTAACTCTCATGTCCATATGATAAAATACATTAAAAGTAACCTAACTAATTTCTCCAGTCATTTGCACCATTTTATAATCTCTAGTACAGGGCAGCCTGACTGCAGGCACTGACACATGAGTGTATACATTAAAACACACACAGTGAGTGGATAAATTGACATTACTCAAGCCCCACAAACTTTCAGGTGAGAAAATAACTTGAAAGCCTTAGATCAATGATAAGATTGCATGTTTAATTTAAGCGCCAATTATCGATTATTAAGCAAAATGTATAAGGAATCACTGGGGAAAGGTGTGATTGCTGCAGTCAACCCGAAAGGCCAGTGCACAGTTCAGTGATAAGGACTAGTAGCAATATACCAGTATGTGGTAATCAATGGTAAAAACAGTTTTAAAAAAAGGAAAAAAATTGACTCAGCAGTAGCAAAGAGATATACACTCCTACCCCTCTCTCTTACAATGCTAGGCTCAAAATTTTATAAACATTGACGATGCCCGTACTAGTACAGCAAGCCACCTGTATTAATTAAATGTCAGATCAATAAAGGATAATAATTGTGAAAAATATCTCTATGATCTCCAAGACCACTGAACACCACACTGATGCCCTTTCATTCTTTCAAATATAAGGTTGACTAAATAAAATTGTAAAATGTATTACTGGAAGTTAGATCTTGATCAAAATCTAAATGTAAGTTATTATATATTATATCACATTAAATTAATAAGGGGCATAACGTCAGATTTATATAAAAAAAGGTCTCAGTACACATATAATACAATTGTTGTTTCTCCCAATAAATTGTAAGAAAGAAGTTTTTAAATACAACTTGATGTGAAAGAGATTTGTCAGATGGTTGTAAACAACAACCTTATTTGCAAAACATTTGACACAAATGCACTTTCAAGTTGCACCATGAAGCAACCTCTACCTCTTTCCACTAACCAGCTTGATGTTTTTTCACATAGATAAAATCATATAAAATTGCATCAGAACAAACTAACATTTGCTTTTCACAGAACCATCAATTCTTAGAATTCTTACAAATAGTACACCTTAAAACTGAAACAGGAGATAACAGACCTGACTAAATGAAATGTATTCTTTAAGTCTATGATAAACAATAAAAAATATAGAAATCAACAGTACTAAATAACCAAAGATTTAACATGATGTACACACCTACATACACTATAAACTATATGTTACCAAACTGGCACTCATGGGAGAAGCCTACCACCAACAACCACCACCCAATGTTTGCAGTATGCAGTCCTTCAGAATACAACAAACCTGTGTTTTTTTGTAAGTTTTAAGCTGTACCAGATTGACTTCTTCCTTGCATGTGATGTGGCCTGCAATATAACAATACTTGTATTATCCTGTGTATTTAAATAAACAACGCAGAGCTGTAGTGCTTAGTCTGTGATAATATAACAATACCTGCAGACACAATGTAGACTGGTATCAACTGACACCCTTTATTACATGACAATGTGCCACAGTCACTGCGCACTGCACGGCTATTCAGCTTGATGCAAAAGGTAAAAGTTTTTCCTTTTTTAACCTACTCTATGGAAATTAAAATTTGCTCCAAAAGGAAAAATGCAAAACAAATGCTGTGTTACTGTGATGAATGATTGTGATGCTGAAACTATGCTACGTACCTTTCATGCACTGAGCCAGTCAAATGACAGTAGACACAATAGCTTACAAAATTTGATGAATCTTTTTGTTCGGACAACAAGGCTGATCTAACATAAAACTTGGCAATGCCATTTCAGTCGTCAGTCCCTTGACTGGATGATATGTTAGCAGGGAGGAATATACACACTGCTATTATATTGGAAAACAATAGATGACAAGGAAAAGAATTTTTGCCAAGACAAAAGATGAGCCACAAAAAGGGAACTAGATTGCTGCTGCTTTGAAAATTACAATGACATTTCTACACAAATGAGTTGATCTTGCACATCAACCGTAGTGTTTTTCTTTACCTACAATAATACACCTGTATTTCTAAATAATAAAGTGATGAAAAAATTAGCCATGTTTTTACATCCCTATGAAATAGTTTTCAATTTCTTTGTCTGCTAGTGAGCCTCACGTAAGAACACTTGAGATCAAAACTGACATCTGCATCTCACCTTTGAGAACAAACAGGAGGAAAGGTATTTTCTACATTTTTTAAAAACCAACAAGATAGATACCTTTTCTGTTACTATAATAGTAAGTTCACTAGTGCCAGTGATGAATAATCATCAACAAATATGCCTGACAAAATGACAGACAAAATAAGATTGTGTAGACTGCTAATTTTTTTTAATTAGCAAGTGATAATCACTTAAGTCCATATAAGAAGATGGTGCCCATGAAACTACAGTAATCTTGACCAACCCATCAAAATTTTCTGCCAACAAAAGGTTCATTTAGGATCATTTGAATAGGATTTCTTAAGATATTTTCTGAATTAACCCATGATGCTCTATTTTAGTACTGAAAAAACACTTTTAATAGTAAAACACATCCAATTTTACAAAAGGAAGTTTTAGGAAAAACTAGACGAAAATAGTAATATGCAGTAATGATGGTGTAGGTATAAAGGTTTTTGTAACAAAAAAAGGCCATAAACTTTTTAGTTTTTTTTT
Source organism: Lingula anatina (assembly GCF_051362555.1). NCBI lineage: Eukaryota > Metazoa > Brachiopoda > Lingulata > Lingulida > Lingulidae > Lingula > Lingula anatina. The sequence continues at coordinate 56,938,397 of NC_141767.1, forward strand.
TTTATCTTAAGATGCTTTCTGAATTAACCCATGATGCTCTATTTTAGTACTGAAGAAACACTTTTAATAGTAAAACACATCCAATTTTACAAAAGGAAGTTTTAGGAAAAACTAGACGAAAATAGTAATATGCAGTAATGATGGTGTAGGTATAAAGGTTTTTGTAACAAAAAAAGGCCATAAACTTTTTAGTTTTTTTAATTGATAGAAAACTACCAATTGTTATCTGAGAAATAACAGGTGTAATACAATCACTCATCTGTCATCTTCTTATCTGTTCTCAAGCACCAATGTAAATATAGATAAGAACAGATGTAAAGGGTTTAAAATAAGCCCCCCAAAATAAGTAATTGATGTCAACAATTTGCACTTCACAATAGTGGTGCATGCAGAGAAATACTTGCCACTCTCACTTTTCTATTGTCATGGAATCAGACACAAGATAACAAAACAGAAAAAAAGAGCCAAGGAAATAATTCAAGTGAAAGTAGACCAATCCTTACTTCGGTATCAATCCAAGCGCACTAACTCAAATTATTATTACAGAGAGAGGACAGTATTACATACTTTGCAGTGTTGTTTTTAGTTTCTTGAAACAAATTATATGTTAAATATATAACAACTCATTCTAAAATATTGGTGGATGTATCTCTAGAATAATCTCTTTCTGATTGTGATTATGATCCGCTTCATCTCTGCAATGAATTCCCACACAACAAGGCCGCCCTTAGCTCAATTAGTTCTCACACTTATGAATATCAACGCTGATGTACAGCAAAAGGGCCTGAACTTCATTGATATCAAGTATGGGAAACAGCAACACTGCTGATAATATTGTCTTCTATCAAACTATTTGTGTTTCCACCTGATGATTAATTATTTTCTCATTGCAGGTCGCAGGCCTGACAATGCAAGGGTCAGGTGAGGGGAGCAGCGCCATGGGGACCGCTCACAGATTACTGCTTGGCAAAATTAAACATAACTATCACTAATACAATAACCATCTATTGTATTATCAGCAGTTGTTTTCTGATGGCAAAGAGAAACTGAATGAATGAGGCACTAACCCAGTGACACATCTTACTTAATGAACTCGCTGACCATGAACTAATAATGTGAAGTTCTTCCAACCAGAAAGCAGATGTTTGAGTGCCCAAGTTGTGTAGAGAGAGCATGCTGAAAGAGAACAAACTGATTATGATGCAGCTGTCTCAGGTTGCATAACAACAGAGATATAAGACTCATCAGCTCATATTTCATATATGTATGAACAGAAAATATCAAAGTCATTCATTCAGACACCATATTTTACCTGTTTTTCCACCTCGAGGACTGACTGGTGACAAATCACTCTTTGACCAAAAGAAGGGCAGAGTCTTCCATGAGCACCTTAACAATAGGCTAGACTGTTACATGACACTTAGATACTCCCACATAATTAACACTGTAAATTGTATGAATAATTAATTGATTTCAACTCCATAAAACTATTCTGCATATGCCAGCACCAGCAGTTGACTAAATCTACTTTGTTCTATGTATTAAATTATTGAACACTGACCTCTGTTCACCAGTTATTATTTTTACAATTAGACTGTAACAGTACAACTTTTTCAGGATACCCAGGAACTGGACATTGGTTTAATGTTCAGTTTACATGCAATAATAAAAAAGTTATGCCTCAGTTAATAGTGAAGTATCAAATCTTTCAATGAACTGAAAATTTCAATGCTATGTAAGTTCAGCAATTCAAGAGGTGTTTGTCATGTATCATATTATGCACATTTGGTATTTATCTCTTACTACAGAGTTAGCCTACCTGCAATTATTTTTAAGATGCTGCAACCCAGCATACCTGTAAAGAACCAGACTAACAAGAGGGCAATAATCACTGGCACTGTACAATTTAATTGAAGGCACCCTGTTTACATCATATTCTCTCCAGATGTTACACAGCATTGCATTATGCTATTTAAATAATGCCTCCATGATCAAAACATGAAAAAAACGATTCCCTAAAATTGCTGCATATTATATACCACCATAGACAATTCTACAAAAACAAAAACAACAACACAAGTTGGATTATTCTTTAAATCAACAAATTTTAACTATTTCAGTACATTCTTTAGGTAAGATTTGAGTCACAACACAACCATCATTTCAAATAGCATGAATTTATTGAATATCTCTTCAAGGTCTTTTACAACTTTTATCAAAACATATTAAAACAATTAGGTATTACCCATATTCATTTCTTTGTTGGAATATAAGTAAAAACATGAGAGTTATTGCTAGGTCCATGTCATGAAAAAATAAGACTAATATAAAATGTATTTCAAGGACCCTCAAATGAAGACCCTGTATTACATTTTAAATTATCTTTGGAAAAAAATTCTATAGAAGTGGTTTAGGATGTGTGCATAATTTAACAATTAAAAAGCCACATGTATGTGCTGGTGCAGTTATTATACATTCTTCTCATTTACAAAGAGAAATATTAGCATCAAAAGAGAAGAAACATGACGATAGTACACTATCCTTCAAAGTTGATCAATCAAGCTCTAATCTTATTGATAATGCATTCAAGAGCTGCTGTCATTTTTCTTCCTCTGGGTCCCCCCAAAACCATTTAATTTGGCTCATAATATACTTTCTTTAGAATTCTAAGAAAAAAACCAATCAATGCTGAACTTGTTCTTGGTTTGTCAAACTACAGTTCACTGCATGCAATTTATCATCTTGTGATGAACTTTTATCATTTAAACAATATTTAATCTCCAGAGCAGTACTTCTTACTCATCCTTTCATTTCACTTTTTCTATTTAGAAGCTAAAACAAACAACAATCAGTACCATTGCTTCACTATAACTGGGGGATAAAAATAAAAAAGTGTCATTTGTTTGTTTATGACATCAATAAATCTATTGATATGATCAGATGAGGCCCGAAAATTGTACTTTAGTCCTTCTTCAAGATACTACACAAACATTTACTTCCTGTCGGTTTTATCGATTCTTGTCTGAAAGTTTAGCGATGACAATAATCACCGGATATTGACTGATAGCTACAATGACCCAAACAGTAAGATTAAGACAGAGGATTCACTGTGGCAGAGTTCCTCTGATCACAAGGTCAGCTTGGCTCCACAGAGAGGAGAATGAAGAATCACTTTTGCACAGAGGTCGCAAAAGGCTTAAATTTTTTAATATTTTCCTTTCAAATGTGATGGTTCTTCTGGGATGTAGATTTGAATGTACATTTGAATGTTGCACACAGTCAAACATAGGTCAGACCTGTTTGATTTTGTAGCTGTGCTAAAAATGAATAAGGGTTACTACAGAGTTTCAGCCATTTGCACAAATACTATAAAAATACAAGGCACAAAAAATGTCTTTAAATTCACTTTCCAACAGAAAAGAGTTCTTTAACATTCATGCTATGCACATTCATGCTATGCACAAATTTTCTATCTTTGCAACATTTTTCTTAGAAGATACGTTTGCATGTATCTGTTCATATGATTTTTTTTATTTGCCAAAAGAAAATTTTATAATACAAATGAAAAATATATTTCAAAACACAAGCTACAGAACAATACTTAACAAAGAAGTCAGGCAGGTATTCTTCACCATATCTTTATTTCAAAAATGTTATCAGCCTAAGGGTCTCATCTTTTTGTCACTGTCTTTTTGTATGTTCTAAATTTCATAAATGTGTGCAATAGAATTAAAACCATTTTAGTATGTTCCACAGATCAAAGTGAATTTTTGAGATGGTATTTTTGCAGTATCCTATAAGTCTATGTAAAAAAATTTTAAAAGAATAAATACACATGCATACTCTTAATGTACCTTTAAAAGAAACTTGTCTAGTCTTGCTGGTAAAGACTGCCACCAATGCCTGCAACTGGGGGAAAACAAGTGCTGAAATAAATATAAAACGTATGATTTACAGTAAAAAATGAGGAAATTCATTCTGAAGCTGGAGATATGTCCTCTGGGAGGACCGAACACGTTTACAATTGAGCAAAAATTAAAATATAAATTATACCTAGTCAAATCTTTAATTTTTGTTTTGCTGGATAACATGAAATAAGTGAGAAAAACTTGAAATTCAAAGACTTTGTTTTGCTTTGTACCTTTAAAAAACACTTTCATATGAATACAGTGATCAATTATTTACCAACAAGACTAATGATAGCTATTTTTCCATACAAAATGTCAATGATGTTCTTTATGTTTAAAAGATAAAAAAAACTAAGACATGAGTAGCAATCAGCACTTATCCACTTATCCAGTCCATGACACGTCCTGAATGTCACTGTCATTATAAGGTATCATATTACAGATAGATACTCAGAAAATGAAGACAGGTAGACAATAAAAATTAATAATTAAGATAATCAACAATTTTTAAAGTTAACAAAATAGCAAAGAAAATGTCAATCAAAACAGCAAACTTTCAATCTTTATATACAACATTAAATACAATCTGTAATTTCTACTTGACCTTTTAGCTTACTTTCTCTAGTACAGCTAGTCCAATGAGAATTGTCGTCTTCTGTCCTGCCTTCTGTCCTCCTGTCACACCTGCATCTGTCGAGTCCTGTCAACCAACAAACTTATATACACAATCTTATATTATCAAAGTCAGTTTCAGTTCTCCACAGATACAATAACCTCATACGTGGTTACTTTAAATACAACCTTATCTAACTTTTCACCAAGGACTACAATGTTATCGCCAGCCAAAGAGTGGCCCAATTCTTTGCTTTGCAAAACAATATACTGATTGTTCCAGGTGTGTGGAAACAGAGTTATTTGTTCTTGATAGCAAAATGAAAGATTTATAAATTCTCGGTTTCATGAATGGGAGCCAACAAAACATGGTGGGCAGCAACTTAATTTTGTACCATCAAACAAAAGGCATTAATCGGGAACGTTGTTGCTGTCTTAAGAAGGGAAGGAATTTATTACTAAGCCCAGACAACTTCAATTATGTGGTATTGTTATACACAATCCAAATCTATACATTAGTAATGAGTTCTGCATTGAGTTTATCACCAAGTGATGGCTTTATCAGGAAGTGCTTATGGCTGGATCTGTGGGGACTAACCTGCCATTTCCTTGCAGCTTCTACAGGTGACTGCAAACTAATTATTTTTACTATCATTATCCAATTAGGACCAACTACATTCATGAAAAGCTTTCTAAAGTTTTTTCTCCTTTTACTCCTAAGTGAATGTTATCCCCTTTTGATATTCATAAATCCACTCCTCTATCACTACAACATTGCCAAGTAACAGGGGATATTTCTAAAGTATTCTTATCAATTGTTAGAAGTGTTCATTTAACCCACTGTGTTAGAAGTGATGCATCCCATTGATGTGTTAGGTGTACACCCTTCACGTCTCAATTTCACTAAAATGTTGCTAAACCACAGGAATGAGAACATTAAATGCATAAAATGAGGACTCCTCCACTGGCCTGAATTGTCCATTTTGCAAAATTGGTTAGTTCTTCTCCTCATCATACATTACATAAAATTATATTGTCAAACACCATTTTATGAAATATTGTATCTTGTATCCCCTCATTCTCCTTCCAGCATGACTTGTTGACCCAAGTTCGATCTACTTCAAATTTCTGGTTACGTCATTTTTATGCAATAATATAAACCATACCCCATACATCTGCACCTCAACATCAAGTTGAAGGAACCATTTTGTCAAATTATTCTGAGACAGTTTTTCACAACAGTTTACCACGTATTTATAAAGGACAGGCCTTTTGGTATTTTCTTTTCTTGCCTGAAATATGTCATGACTGTCACACCTCTTTCACTTACTAGTTATAAGCCTGTTTTGAAAATGGGACACATCTTGTAAGCTGCATGTAAGCTCAACTGTCACTGCCATTTATGTATCTTAAAATCTCATCAGAAATATATAAACAGTAAAGGCTTATCTGAAAAAAATTACTGCAGTTATAAAATAAAACTGCAGACTGTGCATGTGTTTGCTAGATGCAAATGTATTATCCCACAAACTGAATAGCTGCACTAAGACAACTACATTTCCATTTTCATCCATACCACTGTTGCTGTACAGAAGAAACAAAAAGGGAAGGCATTTCATAAAATAAGAAAAACAAAACAATTTGAAAGATTTTTCCTAAATTTATGTCTGTTGAGGAGATAAAATTAATACTTTGAAGCAGTGTAAGAAGTGAAGGTAAGAGGTAATGTAATACTTGTACATTTTGTACAACATATATAGTTTTCCTTCACTGATTGGAAGTGGGTTTCAAGATAACTTCAACTTCTTCCATTTGAACTTAACTCCATCTTAAATATGAAAAGAATGTAATTAGTACTACAGGGTGCCTGTTTCCCAGAATGTTGACCTGACTAAAAAAAACTGAATCAATATACTGTCAAGCATTACACAGTGTAGTAATAATTATCTAATAACAAATATATACCAGTACCAATCCACACTCTCCATCTGTCCTTTGTTTTTGACAGGAGGAATGGAAGTTATCATGGAGAATGTGAATTTATACAGGCAGGCTGGAGTTACATGTACATGTACTTCTGCATCTTTATTTTTTAACTTACTAGTAAAGGCATAAAATATAGTATGGACTAAAATATATTGTACTTTATTGTAAACATAATACACCATGGAAGTGATGATTATGTGCGATATAGATGAACGTTCATATAATAAATACAAGAATAAATGGGTACAAAAAAGACTAACACTACCGATATAGATCTTAAAAACAGTAAAAGCATCAGTCCTGTTTTTATAGCAACAATATAGGCTTCTACTATACGTAGTATATACTGTTTACGGTCTAATAATTTAAGATTTTACTACCCAATGCATTGTGTTTCCGATATCCTGAGTTCAGTAACATGACCATAAAGCTACAGTTGGTTTTAATTTTAAATCCGACGCCAGAACTTGGAAAGCCCAAGTAGCACAAGCTTTTCCAGCATCACATCCGTAGGCTGGCAGTTTATATAGTCTCTACTTCTTCCCATCAATATCTAGTTTTTAGCAGATAAATTGATTATTAAAATTTAAATGTAATTATTTTATGACCCACTAACATAAAATTTGGCGCAGTGCATGAGAGGACGAAATCCTATATTTCCAGTGTAGCATTACTGAAAAACCACGTGTCTTTGTTGTGGTTTGGGGGGAACTTGAATCGAGATTACTTTAAAATGGCGACTGTCAACAAGGTCATGCTGAAAAGGATCCGAGATTTCGTAAGTAATACATTACATGATCAACAACAACAAAATCTTTAAATGCATGTTAATTATTTTATGATATTGACTTTGGTTTTGTATGTCCACGTGATAAAACGCAGTATTAATTGCGTTTTTACATGTCCAAATCAATTACCACGGTGGTTTACCGCTTCTTCAAGTTCTTGACCAGTGAAGGTTTCTTGATCAACAAAAAACAGTTATTGTAAGAACTGGTGCCTGTCCACTACCTTCTACCAGGGCCAAAAATTGATTTTTACTAGATAGTTACTGATATGTCACTGGTTAATTCATGGCACATTTTTGCACTGTGTGGTAGAGAAAAGTGCACATAATTAATCTGGAGCCTTGGGGAGAGACACCTGTCTACTCTAATGACGTTTTAACTTTTGTGATAGACCAGGAAAATGACCTTATTAACTGAGAAAAACTGGGGTGACAGTGAAAGTTACGTTTTCGTTATGGATGTAAAACTGCGAAATGGCAGAATCTTTATATTTATGATGCAAAACATATTAATGTTGCTATTATTACGTTTTATTAAAATAAATTGAGTTTAATTACTTATGAAACAATACTTCCAACATGTAGATCGATGGACTTAGATAATCAAAAAAGGTTTCAAATTTTAATTTTGTTTTCACCTAAATTATTCTAACTATTTTACATATTTATTATTTGGAAGTAGCATTTAAATGTATATATTGACCTACTTACACATATATAGGAATGAATTCATTACCTTCTTTCACATACCTACAACATTTGCAACTTTCATAATAATTTATATTCCAGACCTCATTATGTCGCCCTTTGAAACATTGTGGAAATATAAACATAGTCAGATGTCTTTCAGCTTCCTCGAGCACTTTCAAGGTGAGCCTGAGTCTGATTAATTCTCATACATACATGTACATGGGTCTCTGTAGTCACAGTTAACATTAAAGCTGGTGCCCTACTCTTTTAAAGTTATTATTATTACTAGCATTTGTGTATGTGCAGTAGTGCTGATTACCAATTTTTCTTTTTCAATCTTGGCAATCCTAGCTTATTTTGTCCAAAGCCCCTCTCAAAAAGGAAAAATTAACAGAAATTTTAGGATGATATTATGTTTGAACCAACAGAATCTGCTTTAAGAAATTTATTTTAATTTAATGACAAAGTTACAAAGCTGTTTTACTACTTGATAATAGTTGATTTAGAGAGGAGGATTGATTTATCAGAAATCATTTCATGTTCCATATAAAGACTTTGTTAGTAATTTAGATATGAATTTGAACTTGTTACCCATCAGGATTTCAAGTTACAATTGTTTGTATTTTAAATATATGTAGTATGATGACTTGGAGATTGAACTTTCCAAAACTCTGAGACCTAAGCCTGATCCCAACAGCCTTGTGTTTGGGAAGGAATTCTCGGACCACATGTTAGAGGTGGAGTGGCACCGTGATTCAGGCTGGGGAAAGCCTAGGATAACCCCCCTCCACAACCTGTCTCTGCACCCTGGGGCCAAGGCACTTCACTATGCTGTAGAGGTAAGGGATAGTGGTGAAATTGTCTATTCTATTCCATGTAAAAAGAACACCTGTATTAACTGAAAGTTTCAGCCTAATCCCTGTAATAGGTCAAGGTTTTGTTATTGGCAGGTGAAGGTGAATTGAAGTGAAAAGGAGTTATAATTCTAATTACTATGCTCCACTTTGCAAAACCCATATAGTGAAATCATTGGGTATTGTTTGTACATGTCACATTGATTAGTTGTTTTTCTTGCATTTGAGTAGACAAACATTGGAAATGCCAAGTGATTATCACAGTCACCCTATGAGGTGATTTAAGATAATAGTCTCCCCATGAGGAGGTTTGTTTTTGTGTTCTATGTAATATTTTCATATCAGGGTAAATCCAGTGGAATCTGGGAAAGCATTTGGTGAGGTGAGGTAAGTAGTAATGTAAATCATCTGAGATAATGTAGAACCAGACTGTGAAACTGAAAATTGTGCAAAATTCACTTGAGGCAGGGCATTTCAGCAATAAGGGTGAACCTCTACATGTTAGGAATGTCTTTATTGAAAGAAATAAAGTAGTTGCACTCTAAATTTATATGTTTAGTTTGGCACTTTTGTGCAATAGACTGTATAATAGAGAACAAACAAAATTATACATGCAATGGATAAATTCTGACAGTTTTAATATTACATTGCCACTATACTAGTTGGCTATTATTTATGACCCTACTCTCCTCCAAATCCCATGAAATCTTGCTTGATTTTACATTATTTCAGGAGTCTTTGTGCTATCTCAGATGATTCACATTAGCATTGGTTATCTTTCAAATTTTAGGATCTATTATCACAAATGAAGTTTTATCCCCCACAGTAATCAAGGCTGATTGTCCTATGAAGCTGAATGAAATGCTTGTCATACCCAGAATATTAATGATGTTAATTTGTTTTACAAGTAGATTTTTTGAAGATTTTTAAGAGGAGTTATTTGCTTCAAATTGAAGTTTATTTTATCCCCACTAATTTGATTTATGAAAAAAGAATCCTATAATTTTTTGATGAAGATAAAAATGAGCATTTCATTTTATGATTCAGGTGGTGAAGGATTGAAGTGATCGCTGCATCTTTTTATTTCTTTTTAAATTGACTGATGTGTTACAGGGCTGTAGTACTAATTCAAGTAAAGTAGGATAAATAAAATATTCAAAGGATAATGTACAGACTGCAGCTTAGAGAAATAGAAGAAAATGTATAGAGACAAACATTTTTAGGATATCTGAGAAAATATGTAGGCAGTGAATTCTTTTGTAGCACATGTGATCACATTTTGATCAGTACTTTGACAAAGTGTCAAAGTACCGTATGTTGTGTATGAAAGAAAAAGATGCAGGGTTCACTGATATTGAATTAGAAAAGAACAAAACCAGGTGATCTGCCGATAAATAAGCTATTTTGTCTGTCACTTCTGTTTGAAATAAGCCTCTTATGTAGGAGCTGTAGTAATACGTACATACAATGAAATAATACAAAGATACAGAGTTAACAAGAAAGGAAAACTAATACATTATTCCTGTGGTAATTATATATTGTTTGAGCAAATACAAGGATATAACTACACTCTATTAGGGACCATTCCCGCAGATATTTGGATCGATCTATCTCCCTGGGGAGTCTCACTAAATTGCTATCAATGTAACCGGCTTAAATGTCTGTCATGCCTAGTAAAGCTGTTAGGGGGTAATTATCTTTACCCTAGCTGATTCAGTAGGTGTGACAGACATTTTAGCTAGTTAGGTTGATAGCAATCTAGTGAGATTCCCCAGGGAGTTAGACCGATCGAGATGGATCGATCTAGGCATGGGAACCCAGTATTACTCTGAGCACTATTAAGAGCACTATTAACTTATGATAGATTTTCAGTTTTGGTTTTTCAATTTTTTACACATGCAAAATTTAGTTAACTACTCTGTGATGTATTGAATTGGGGCTAAGTAGCAAGTAACTTAAAATAAATGTACTCTTTTTAAAGAAAATCAAATAAAATGATTGTTGATACTACTGAATTATGACTAAATAGAGATATTTGAAAATAGGCTAAGATGTAGTCATGTGATGATTAAAAAAATGTAAAAAGGTTTTGTAGAAAACGTATGCACATAAGCTTCATCATCATTGGAAGAACATCCAAGAGTCCCACATTTTCCATAGAATCTGCAGTATTCAACTTAAGCCCTGCACTTTCTGGTCATGCTGACTGATTTAGTTACTAATTTACTCAAGTTTCTGACTTTTTTGTTCTCTTCAGCTCTAAAATGTCTGTAACTTTGCATTGGTTGTTGTATAAGAATTGCTTTGTTTCACAAGTAAACAATTTTTGAGGTTTTAGCAAGTACACTCGGTTCAGGAATGTTAATTTGATTTATCAAATGTGCTTACTAACAATTAATTTCATAGTATAATATAAATAATGTTGATAAATTGATCATTAAAATGAAGACATCAAAGCTTTTATTCATTTTCTCACATTATCTATCATACATTTATCATAAATGCCTTCATGTACCTTTTTATTTATTTTTTTTGCTGATGACAAATCAGCTGCATATGGATATTGAACTGTGCTTTCATTTCACATAAAAAATCATTTAGTGCAGTGAAATTCTGAAAAAGAAAGTAGATAATATGTGTTTTAATTGTTCATTCTTTTGTTTGGTTTGGATATTTTGAAGAACAAATCCCGATGTCTTAGTGAGGCGCATTTGAATATCACTAATCGTTGGATGCACATTTAACTGGTGAAGAGACAGGCCAGAAGAGATATGAGGCCCATCTAACACAATTTGATACACAATTTTCAGTTGGCATTGCAAGATACATGGTTTAAAAAAACTCTTTCACAATATGAGAGGTGTATGATAAGTATAACATCCTTGAAGTGTTATAAGTAATGTATTTTGAGTAAAATGTTAATTAAAGGCCTTTATTGCCTTTCTGCATAAAATGGAATTTCATTGTGTTAATTTTTTTTTCATTTTTAAAGATGAAGTGTTGAAGTAATTATATTAGATATGAGGCTGTTATAAACAAGCACCAATTGTTATTCAAAATAGAGAAAATTGAAAAAAATAACTTGCTCTTGGCAGTTATTTTTGATGGCTTTTTCGTTGCATCAATCTTCTATCCTTTGTATTACTTCAAATTGAGGTTTCTTTTTTAGAAATTTTATGTCCCCCCTGTGTGTATGATTAAACCATCATTTATTTTAATAGCTCTTCTATAGCATGGAGTGTATAGTAGTAGTTCTGCTTAACTGGACTGCGACCCCTGTCCTCTCATGCACTGCTGAGGGTGCTTATGGATCTGACAAAAACCTGCTCCTGGTGCAATAGGTACATTTAGACAAGGCAAACCTGTGTGCAAGCTTGTTGTGTTTTAGTGTCTGTAGCTTTCTTAGATTGAAATTAAGAGCTATTAGTGTGCTTTTGCCTAAGCTGAGACCTTATGCAAGATGTAATGCAACATACTCAGTTCTCTCTCAGTTTTCTCTCAGTCAGCCTTGTACTTGTAGCATGTGTTCTGGACAGTTGGTAGAAAGACTATCTTAAAAGTAAAAAATGTTTTTGAGATGGAAGTGAACAGATCTTGTGAGTCCAAAATATCAAAACTATTAACTATGGTTCTTCTTTTATTCTTGTGTAAAATAAACATCATTCTGTTGAGATGATTTAAAAGATATTTATCAAATATGAATTATTCTAAATATATTTTTGCCAACATGCTTTTATCTATCTTAAAGATTTGATTAGGATAATTGAAACATGCTTATTGATCATGGTGAAAATCAATGTGAAATTTTGATTTGGGTTGTGTTATGTAATGGTTTAAGAAGAAATTTTATTATATTTTACCTTTTTGAGGAAAAAAAAATATATATATATATGGTAGTTAAGAAAGCACAGAAAGATTTTGATTAAGAAGGTCATGTGATGATTGCCATTTTTTATTTCAAGCGGTTTGTTTGTGATTACAAACGTCATATTAACAGCTTAAACCACAATTTCATGATGCAAGCCCCACAGTATTAACTGAAAATAATTTGGTCAGCTTTCATTTGGGCCTCATGCTGTTTACAGTCGGGTTCTTTTTCTCAACCCTGAACTATTTTCAACATGGCAGAAGATACCAGGAACTGCATGTTGGAGCTTTCAGAAATTTAAGTCGAAAAAGAGTTACAAATAAGATACACGAAATTGAAGAAATGTTTGCACCAACTTGCAAATATCTATTTTCTATTAATTAACTTTAGCTCTTATAATAAATATCAAGCATCAAATGAATCAAACTTTTATACAGTGTAATGCATTCTTGTTCTGGAATACACGTACATGCCCAACAGACAGGTGAGTGGACTTGTGGTTTGCTATTTATATTGTGGTCTTTGCAACAAGTATTTTTATGTTGGCACCTTCAAATTGCAGTTTATTTGGCTTTCAGAATCACAAACCAGCAGCTCAAAATCACAAATGGCAATTTTGTTTAGATGGCCTGATAAAATGGAATGGCATACCAAAAAAATTAGTTGTCTTTGATTTTAAAAGTAAACCTTAATTGTTACAACTGTTTACAGTGTTCATTTATCATTTCACTTCCATTACAGTATGTTGCTCGTGTGAAGAAAATGCTCCCAGTGGGGTCCCATTTAGATAATCTCATATAAGAACTGTACTTGCCACCACAGATAGTTAAATAAAGAGTTGTTATATAATTTGACATAAATGAATTAGAACAAAAAATACCTAAAATGTCCTCACCTGAAAGTAAATGACAATAGTTCTTTTTAACAGACATTTCAACCAAATCTAATGCATTCTTCTTATTGACTGCATAATGCAGAATGCATTTTGTCTCCCAATTGTTTATGAAAATTGTAACTCACCTTATTTACAATAGAAAACACAGTGGCCACAATTTGCTGGCCTGAAGGCTGAAGGCAGTGTTTTCACCTGTAGACTTCTGACACCTTGGGATGAAGATCTGAAACTAAAAGAGTTCTTAATGTATTTTATTATGTTTTTAACAAAACCACAATCTTTGGTTAATGACTTATTGTCCAGTTAAAGAATGGGGAGCAGGTTCCACCTGGCGGTGGAGGGGGCGGAAAGAGTTGGTTTATTAAGATGGTTTAGTATTGTGATCTTGGCATGCTCCTCACCTGTGCTGTGGTAGACTTGAAATGCAATTGTAAAATATTCTGTTCCTTTGTGTAGATGGTTTGTAGTTTTTATTATTTTGGATGGAATCTTTCAAGTATGAAAAAAATTCTGACTTTTTCTCCCTTTTTTTTAAATGGGTGAATCCCATTGCAAGTGAAAGTAATCCTTAGCTTATCTCTTGACAAGGCGTGCATGCTCTGATGGTAGAGCTGTAAAAGACCCATTATTTCCATTGTATTTCAATAAGATAATTGACGTGGAGCGGGTCGGAAGGTTGCTATAGTTATGGAGATAGAAAAGCTTTTTGTATTCAATACGTTACCCTGCAGTTGTTTTGTACCACTCTGTAGCAAGTGATTTGATAAGATAATGCACATCAAGGTGTAAAAATATGTAATTAGCTTTAATCTGACATATATGGCGGAATGTTGTGAATTTATAGTTAAAAACAGGAAAAAGGAAAAAAATTTTCATTTGTAACAGGTACATGGAATTATAATTTGACAATGATACTTTTTCATGATTGCAATCTCTCTTGGCCATTTCTTTATAGATATAAAATATCTACCAAGAAAAATTATAATGTTCATGTGAATAAGAGTATTTTGATTAAAATGGAGGTTTGGCTTTGCCTGATGTTTTTACCTTACACTCATTAAAGTCCCTTTAAAGATATCTCGTACTGCTCAGTTGTTTAGAAGTCTGCTGCTTAACCAAGCATGGTATATCACAATGGGCACATTTTTGACAAGAATTATTCATAGATTAAATTCATTATTATGTAGATTACAGGGTAAGCTCTGCATTGTTTTGAAATTCAAATTGTTTTTGTTACATTTTAATAAATTAGATGTTTATCTGAACTAAAATTTAGTGGCATGTCTAGTACTATGATAAGGCATCCTTTTTTATAACAGTATACGACAGCCCTTCCTTCTTCTGTGTGATGGGTACAAATGCATGTAAAAACTACCACACTTCTTAAAATGAACTATTTTTCCTTCTTTAAATCAACTGAAACCAGGCATTGGTGGATTTTAAGGAATTATTCTGAAAGGATTTTTAAAAATATTTTACTCTGTTATTTACTTTGTCATTTAGGGTGTCATTTTCAATAGATAGTGCTTTCTCCCAACTTTCTAATTAGTTCATTTTGAAAAAATCTGTCATTTGTAAACTTAATGTCACAAGGTGAGTTACATTGTTTAAGTTTCATTGGAACTGCCCTTTATCTGTATTTATGGGTCTGCTATGATTTTTTAGCTAAATATTTTTTGCACTTGGAAGCGTGAACCTTGGTGCGAAAACAATGGGTTGAAAAGGGGCAACTTGGCAACAATGTTGTCCTTAATAGAGATCTTAGAGCTATATACTACAGTTGATAAAACAAAGCACATTAACTTTAAGAACATTTGAAAGATTTGCCTCTTGAACATGAAACTGCCTTTACAAATTTTTTCATTTGAAAATTGGATCAGATTATGATTTTTAAAAAGCCAGCCATTTGACAAGAAATGAAAAAATACAGAAAACAGCTTGTGCCTCTTATTTCACAAATGCATTTTTTTTTTTTTTTTTTTTTTTTTTGGTTTATTGTTGTTTTATGCATGTGTGTGCCTTCCATGTATTTGGCTGTTATATGTTTATACAAATGGCAATATGACACAAATTGAGGAAACCTAAATGTCTCTGATATTCTCACAGATAGCACAGTAGCCAGGTGTAACAACAGAAAAAAGTCATAACCAATTTAATGCCTTCACACCCTCTTACTCTTGGTATTCTGAGCGCGCAAATGGCCTGGGTGTCTTTAAACCTGTAAAGAGCTAATGGCTGAAAACAGTGGAAAAACACAATGAAATTAACCATTAGCCTTGGCTTTATCACCAACTCACAAAGTTAATTTTCAACAAAAGCTATTATTATCTCCCTTCATTATGCTAATTGAATGGGGTAGGCATGAAAACTGTTACAGGTATTTTTATCGTTTGAATTTATTGCTGTCTGCTGCATTTTACAGACTGAGCACTGCTTTATTGTATTGTTATCCTGAATGTTTGTGCCTGTAGAACAGACACTTTGATGGTTTCTTAATTGCTCTCTTTAACACCTCTTTTATCTTAATACCAGGGAAGCCCTGAGCTCAGACAATTCAATGGACAGGAAGGAAAATCATCTCAAAAATTAATTGAAAATTTCTTCTGTACTTGCTGATTTACAAAATATTTCAAACTTGAATTGAAGAACATTTTTTATGGTAATTGCATCCAGGTTAACTCTGTACAGTGCAAAAAATTGTTGCTTATGTTGTTATTTGACTTGCTTTGATTAGCTCTACACAAGTTTAGTCAGCAAGTTTGAAGCAATTTTTAAATAATTGATACATTATCATAATTGTTACACTATTATAATATAACCAATTATAAATCAAATATGAGAGTAAAATGAAGTGAAAAGTAACTTCCTACCTGTCTGCAATTGTCTTCAAAATTTGGCATTGTGGTGACTTCATACACAACAACAAAAATTTATAGTTGATAAATTATTCCGATTCCAAAGAAGGATTGTGGCCAGGCATGTGCATATTTCATTCATTGTGTTGGGAGTTGGCTTTAGCTTAGAGCTGACCAAAACAATGACTTGCAATTTGAGTATTGTGTGGCAGCCAGGTTTCAGCCCTGCAGCTGTTGCAGCAATCCTTGTGTCGCCGTTGTCTTTTGCTGTCAGGTATGTGACCATCAAAAGAATTACATTTTTGAGTCAAGTGCCTCTTTCATCTAAATAGAATAACTTTTGGATTATTATTAATTTATTACAGCTTCTGACAAAATTTGCATATACCCGGTAGTTTTTAATTTCCTTCAGGTCAGTTTTTCCCCTTTTCTCTTTCTTTTTTTTTTTTGTCAGTAATTTTTAAAAATATAATCTATATGATAAGATAGTAGTGAGTTGCAGTATGATCTGTCAGATGTGGTAGCCCCATATTGTCACAGTGATCCCGCCACGCGACTTTGCTGCAAACTATGTTGTCAGGCACATAGTTTGTGCGAACATGTTCAGGTTGTTAACTAAGGCTGATCGGATAAGAGAAAGACCCATGGCAAAATACCTTGACAAGCATGTCCACTATAGTATGATGAGTTAAACTGAGAAGTTATGCTGTGAAGGATTTAATGAAGGACCATGACCTTTGATCTCATTTGAATAATAATATCTAATTTTCATCTTTTTTTACTGCTTTTGATATAATAAAATAAACAGAAGGGTATCATTATAGCAAGCACCTGTGGTCATATCTCTATCCTATTATCACTCTGGGAGATCTAAAGACACTCACTACAGAAATATGTGCTACACCTGAATTTCCTTCAATACAAACCTAGGAGGTCTGGTTTCAAAGGGATTTTTTCTCTTGTATCTCGGTAACCTGCAATTGTCAGGTGCCCATGGATAGCAGCCATTGTTGTAACATGTCATAAGTGAGGAGTGCTGTTAGCAAACATGGAGACAGTGAGGAGAGAGGCGTACCAACCAGTACGAACATGCACACCCCAGGCGTAAGACTTGATGTGAAGGCCTGGAGCTTGCCAAGATATTACTTATGTTCTTAACACACTTCTTTGTGATTATGGCTATTTTTCTCTATGCCATTTTATCAGTGATTTTTTCTCTTAATATTTTTTTTCTTTTATTTTCATTTTTGTTTTGTTTCTTTTTATTTTGCATATTTGTCCATTTTTTCTTTCTCTTTTAAAATCCCAGTTAAAATGCAGCAATACTTACACTATTTATGTAAAAATGATTTTATGGTTTGATTGTAATAGAATTTGATATTTTAGTTGTCAACAATTCAAGAAATTCTATATAAGAGTCTCTTCCAAAGATCAAATTTAAAAATAGCATTCACTGAAAATACTCTAGCAGAAATATTTTTGACAAAAACTGTTTTCTTCCTTTTAGGGTGTTAAACTTATGTCTTGACATTTACTGATTCATTTCTTTGCTTTGTTAGCTATTATATCAGTGACTTCTGACTGAGAAATATAGGAAGCCTGAAGCTTAACTTCATTGTTATAAAATTTTATCTCTGTCCTGAATGGCAAAACGTACCATTTGAACAACCCATTCACAGATATTGTAAGTTTATGTGTATATTGTTATCACTGGATCTCTTATGCTGTTGCTGTCATTGTCAGATAAAGTATCCATTGTTCCATAAATCCCAAACTGTGTTTCTGAGATGTTTGTGGCATTTACTGTTAGGTTATGTACAGTAAAATAAAATGTAGGTCATGTTTAAAAATTAACATTACAATAATTAGTCTAAGAGTATTTTACAAGGGTATTGGCGTATCATTCACCCCTGAATTGCCTACCATCTAATTGTTTTAGTTGAAATCTTTTTGGAGATTTAATATGGCTGAAATACAGATCAAGTCTTTAACTTTTTATTTCTTGCTGTTCCACACTCGATAGCTTGTCATTAAATTTGAGCGCACTTTCCTCTAAATACTGGGAAATCTTACTGTTCAAAAGTGCACCTAATAAATAAAATACAAAAACAGCCTATTCATTTTGAATGGACTCTGAGGAAAATACATGTATTCTTCATCATTGTTTTTTATAGAGAAAAAATGAGCAATGATTGATATATATTCAGAGAATACAAAAACATGAACAAGGTGTTTCTGTCACCACCTATGACAATCTGATGGTACCAGACAGATACACCACCAACAATGAGCACTCAGAGAAATCTGCCATAGTTTGCAAGAAAAATCCATAAGTGCCTTTATGTCTCTGATCTGAAATAAGATGGCTGCACCACACAATAAACATAACCCACACGAAATAATAGGCCATCACATGTAACTGATGTGTTTAAGGTTGTTTTGTGTTATGTAGGGTAGAGTTCTTTTTCTTTGACTTAGATATTATTTATTGTTAAGTTTTCAGCCAAAAGGATCCATGGGAAAAATAGATATACATGTATTATATGTATTTAGTATTACAAATATTACTATTAATTTTTTATTTTTATCTAGAACTAGAGGGAAGTGCCTATTTGTTTGGTCTTTCTATCACATCAATATTCTGTTAAATATTTACTTTCAACATCAAATGAGAAATCTTTAACCAAGTTAGTTCTGATCTTTTATCTCTATCTTTAATTTTCTCAACTCTCAGTTGATGATAGAGAGCTCTCAATTTATAACATTTGCTTTGCTTGCTCTCTTCAGCTAGATTTTCTTTGACTATAGACCACCAAGCACTTTTTTTCCTGCTGATGATACCTGGTATAATTTGAGTAGGGAAGGAGTTTTAATCATATTATGCCTTCTTTACACATGACTTGAATAGGGAAATAATATCATGGTGAAGTAATGTTTCCAGTTTTCTTATAAGAGTAATGTATTGAATTTTGAAGATATAATGTGTGTAAATAGAATAGTGAACCATACATGTAAAATGCAGCTCTGTAAGTACTGTATTCTCTTCTTATCACAATATTGGGATTATTCTATATATTTAGACATGGTGTGGAACTGAAATAGTTATATTTCTATCTTTATATCATTGTTTTCATAAAGATAATGCTTGCATATGCATCCCTTTTCAGCTGTTTGAAGGAATGAAAGCCTTCAGAGGAGTAGATGGCAAAATAAGATTATTCAGACCTGAAGAAAATATGAAAAGAATGAACAACTCTGCCACAAGATGCTGCCTGCCAGTGAGTTCATTATCATTTCAGATAGGTCTTTTTTGAAAAAATTAATAAATTATTGTAGACTGCATATCATGCTTTGCTGCCAGCTGAGGTTAGATCAAAAATTAAAAAGACACCATGTCCAAAAGCTAGTTGACTTTGTTAGAGTTCACTTTAAGGCCTGTTTAGTCAGTTTGTCTATGGATGCATATCCATGGCACGTATGGATACATATCCATGGTACGTATGTCAGGGCTGCCTCGGCAGGATATGATTGTATTATTTTACAGTGGGAAAGTGGTGCCCATGCTACAACCACTCTGCAATCACAATGTCCTTGTCCAGTGTGATGCATGGTGGAGCAAGGCTGGTGACATTGTTATTGGCCTCTTTACCCCCTGCTTCAATCTCTTAATGCTGAATGCTAAGTGAGGACATAGCAGGTACCATTTTTATGATGGTCTTTGGTATGAACTAATCTTGGATCAAACCATTGACATTCAGCTCTAGAGGAGAGGCCTTGTCCACTTGAATCACCCAATATGGTTATGCTCACCTAAGATAGAGAGATGCAATATAGAAAGAAAAAATTGCTAAAATTTGTTAAAAGGTGAAAGCACTGTTGGGTATTGGTCATTTATTATCTTTCTCTAGGAATATATTCTTAAGCCATGAAATACAAGTGAAAATGGAGTGAAAAAGACTGTGGTGAAGAAGTGAAAGTGACTGTCAAATTGCCATCATATTTTTTCTTTAAGATACTGCTCTTTTTCATTGAAAGTCCAAGACAAAATCAGTATCAGTATTTATTATTAGTAATTATATATATATATATATATATATATATATATATATATATATATATATATATATATATATATATATATATATATAAGAGATCTGCATTGACATATATGTAACAAATACTTTATATCTCTAGAATTTTGATGGCCTAGAGCTGCTGAAGTGTATCAAGAAACTAATCAGGGTGGAAAAGGA
Source organism: Lingula anatina (assembly GCF_051362555.1). Classification (NCBI taxonomy): domain Eukaryota; kingdom Metazoa; phylum Brachiopoda; class Lingulata; order Lingulida; family Lingulidae; genus Lingula; species Lingula anatina. The sequence goes on from NC_141767.1 coordinate 56,959,105, forward strand.
TTGGGTGCCACACTCAACCTCCAGCAGCCTGTATATTAGGCCTACCTTCATAGGAACTGAAGTAAGTGGAATGTGTAGGCTTAATTGAAATATATCAGGCCTTCCTTCATAGGAACTAAAGTATCTTGAACATGTTGGGCTTACATGCAAAGGAACTCAAGTCAGGTAAATGTCTCAGGCCTTTCTACAAAGGAACTAAGGTAACTCACCAGTGGAATGTGTCAGGCCACCCTTTTTGGAAAAAAAAGAAGAAAGATTTGTAAAGGACATGGAATCACTTGTTCAAAAACCACATGCTCAGTTGTCTTAAGTTGTACAGACTGTGAAGTAAGAAGTGTCCGTCACTTCATCATCTGGTTTTGCACACTCAATATAATCAATGTGTCTTTATCAGGAGATTTGGTTTTTCTCTCTTACTGAAGTGGGAGAAGAACCAAGTCCTGTAGAGATACTGCAGAATATACACATTGAAAGATGTTTTCAAAATTTATCTTCATGGAAAAATAGTTGCCACATCTTTCCCCCATTCTTGGCATCCTGGATCTCTTTGTTGAATTAATCTCAAGCAAAATAAGATTGAAATTAATTCCTCTGATGCCATATTGTAATTATTTTCCAGCCTACTCTAGGTGTGACTGTTTCTAACCAGGCTCTCTTGTATGTCTTGGTGGGTCCAGTAGGTCCGTACTACCCAACAGGAATGAAGCCAGTCATATTACTTGCTGACCCCACCTATGTAAGGGCATGGCCAGGTGGAGCAGGAGCTTCCAAACTGGGCAGGTACAGAATAATAGTTGATAATTTTTTTCATTATGCCACACTGATTAAATTTTATGAATGACATCTGTATATTCATAAATTTTCTCCTGTTCTAAAAAAAAATCACCTACTCCGAACTCTGGAACTGACTGCTATCACCACTCGAAATGCTGAAAAAGCCTGGGTTGTCACAAAACTCCCTTTGGTAGCAAAACCTCCGGAATTTGTCATAAATATTACTTCCTGCATATGCCTATTGCTGCCTAAAGCAGGTGCAAAAATTGGTGGGTGGGTGCATCATGGGCATCAAAATGCGTGCATAAGCATAAAAGTTCACAAGAAGACGGAGGGGGTGATTATTGATTGGTATGCAGTTGACATTGGTAATTTTATATTGGGTAGTTAATCAGTGGCTGTAGGCGTTGATTTGGACATTTGTGCTCACAAATATGAGGTTTATATTAGAATACACCTAATTTGTTCACAAGGCCTGAAATGAGAGCTGACTCTTTAGTATTCTCAGTAGTTTGTATGGTACAAAGTATGGGATGAAGAAGTTGAGAGCCAAATCTCTGGTATTTTCAGTTGTTTGTTCAATATACAGATGAAGCAGATGAGAGCTGTTTCTTTAATATTCTCAGTGCAAAGAAAGACTTTTTGTTTGATACACTGATATAAAGCAGATGACTTCTGACTCTTCAGTTTCTTTAGTGCAAATAAAGACGTGTTGTCTGTATGGTTCACTGTGTTCCGTGGTGCAATTTTTGCTTCCAGCTGTGTATTCCTTTACTTAACCACCTCCCCCCCCCCCCCCCCAGCATTTATTTTTGGGTTTCCAGAATATGTCATCCATAAAATTTAATCAGTGTGGCCTTTTATAATGATTATTTATCTGGACAAACACTATGTGACTAGATTTATAGCAATTATTTTGTGCACTTTCATTGTTAAATGGGTTCTTCATCATTTTTAAACTGTCACCGTTTCTGTCAGTTTGTCAATTATATATATGTCCAGTAGACAGCTTTTCTACCTTTTTTTTTTTTTTTTTTCAATTTTTTTTGTGGTATGCAAAAAAGCAGTGTTGAGATAGCTTAAAATCAACATTTTCAATGGATAGGGTTACTCTAAAATAATAAAATTCTAAAATTATAATTGTCAGTCAATGTAAGATATAGTATTAAGTTATACCAACTTGGATTACAATACATATTTGCTTTGTTTTTAATTGCCCTTGAATGATGTATGCAACTTAAAGTTTCATATCTCAGTGCGACTTTTTAGTACCATTAATCAGATGTAAATTACACAAATAACTAATTTACCTGATGAAATTTTTTCCACTCATTCCTAGCAACTATGGTCCCACCATTAGCATCCAGAATATGGCTGCCCAGCATGGGTGCCAGCAGGTACTCTGGCTGTTTGGAGAAGAACAGAACCTTACAGAAGTGGGGACCATGAATATATTTGTGTACTTGGTCAATGAACAAGGAGGTATGAGGCTGAAGCAATAACCTTATGCTTGTGTTAACTTATTGTTGTACTAAGATGTTTGAAGAAGTATAAGATATATTGTGTTTGTTGTAATATATTTTTTCTCATATTAATCTGGTCACATTTTACATGGTAGTGTTGAATTTGGTATAAGTTGTATTTTTAGGGGCTCTTTTTCAAGATAGAAATACATTAATGTTCTTAGTGTTTTCAAAGCTTTTTGAAGACCTTTGTCTCTGTAGCCGTTGTAACCTTTGTTGGTACTATAACATATCGTTTCATTTTTTTCTTCAGAAAAGGAATTGGTTACTCCTGCTCTCAAAGATAATTTGATATTGCCTGGTGTGACCAGAAAAAGTCTGCTGGAACTGGCTTATGCATGGGTAAACATATTTTACATCTGTGTCCTTTTAATTTGGAAAACTGTTTGCCTTTTTTAAAAATCAATAAAACACAATACTTTTAAACACAATACTTTTCTGATTTTGATGTTGTTTTTGTTGCATTTAGGGACAGTTTAAAGTGTCAGAAAGGAGGATAAACATGGGAGAGTTGACCAAAGCTCTGGCAGAGAAAAGGGTGAGTATATATTTTACCACCAAAGCTAATGCAAAGAGGAGAATGAGTATATAATTAACTAAGTATTGATAGAGAAAGGAGTCGGTATATGAATGACTAATGCTTTGGCAGAGAAGAGTAAATATGTAGTTGATCAAATGAAGCCCTGGCAGAAAGAAGAATTAGTTGTTTGCCCAAGCTTGATAATAACTTTGTATGTCAGATATCCTAAATGTGTCCCAGTCTGCTACTGTAGTTCAGAAAAACAGGAGCGTGAATAGTCTTGTTGATTTACAAAGTTTCATATTAAATTTGATGACAAGAATAAAAATGTGTCAAAACCTCTTATACAGGAGGTTACAAATAGGACAAAAGAAAAACTGCAAGTTAAGGCCTCTCTAATTGTAAATTTATTAAACTATAGGTATTAGAAATATTTGGAGCAGGCACAGCATGTGTGGTCTGCCCCGTGGAGAAGATACTTTACCAAGGAGAATTTCTCCAAGTGCCCACCATGGAGCAGGAAGACTCTCTAAATGGCAAATTCTTCCAAGTGCTCACTGACATGCAGGTAACAACACTGATATGATAATGATATGAGGTACACAATGTGTAAATCCAGATTCTATGTGCTGCACCCCTGATGATCTTAACTATATAGAAAAGTACAGACTGAAGGAGTTAAACTAAGCTTATTAAGTGTAAATGTGTAAAGTTCATATTAAGTACTTTTTTTCAATCTTGGAATGGTCTTTGTGACACATGTTCTTGTAATATACAATTTTTTTCTTAATTTCCCTTTTTATTACCAAGGCAGGGAAATCCAGAATATCCCATTAATCCTTCTAATTGGATTCTAGTTGAATTATGTGTTACATGTACAAATAAGGACTTTGTTTTTCTTTAAATAAAAGAAATAAATGATTGTTTAATAAAAACCCTACTTTGTCATAATTGTTGTGTAAAATGATTTTTTTTCAGTATGGTCGCCAGCCCAGTGATTGGATGGTAGATGTTGACTAGAGGATAACAAGGAACATGTCACAGGTTTTATAGGTTTTACAAGCTGGCAGCTAATAGCTTATACTTTAGAAGGGAATATGATCATATTGGGGTGATAATGGAGCTACAAATTATGGTTAACATGTAACTAATCACACTCATGAAGGCATTTTTCACAAGGCCAATTCTACATACATTTCCACTATAATGTTTTATTTGACTCCAGTATGAATAAGAATCTCTGCAAAACGTACAAAGAAGGTTAAGGATTTCACCATTTTTTAACATTCTCATCATAATTGTTCTCATAGTGCGCACATCGAATAATCATATTCCATTAGTTCTTTATGGCACAAAAATGAATCAATATGGCATTATGATAGAAGTTTGATTTCTGATATTACCATTATAACAGATTACAAGGTTATATTTTACAGCAGTATTTATTACAGATATGTATTGTTATAGCACAGGCAGCTATCAGAATCTCATCTTTGCATTTTAGCAGAAGTACATGTAGCTTGAAGTAGCTTTTGTCTTATCAGCTTTGGCAACATAATTTCAGTCAATATAAAAATAAAACTAGTGCATTTTAACACTGTTAGTCATCTTTTTGTATGTTCATGCTGAGCATTGATACTGTTTACAGAGTACCAAGTAAGCAGTATGCTGTGCTTCTACAATTTCTGATCAAGTCACAGACTTGGCAATAAAAATGCTAAGGTTACAAAATGTTCGCAAAGGTGATACGTTCATGTTTCATTGTAACAGAGACAGCTTGTTACTGTGTTTTGTGTGGGTTATCACATTTCCATATTTATTTATATATGCATACTGATATTATGTATGCCCATACTTCTTGGCCCAATACTTATTTTTCATTAATTTTTTTGTTTTTTGGTTAAATGCTCTCCATGACTTTCCTTTCTGAGAGATGAAAGTAATGCATTAACTTTAAAATATTGACTTAGATATACCAGTGAAGATGGTTATTAACAGTGAAAGCATTGCACAGATGTTAGGATAAAAGCAATATATATATATATATATATATATATATATATATATATATATATATATATATATTGACCAAGAATGATTTTTGTGTGTTATAGTCAAACATGATGCTCAACTTCATCATTGTGGCAGCTCACTTTATCAGTACAGATTAGTTATCTACATATCAGATAAAGTTTTTGTTTGTGTTACAAAAATCTCATTTTGTTTGCTGTAGTTAGGTTTTGTTCTATATTTTTATGTATTGCTATTTTATGACTACATGTGTAGATATGATGATATTATTTTTATGCTTTTGCATTAGAAAAACACAAGGTTTTTATTTCTGGGGCACAGAAAAAAGTAATGTCATATATTCCAGTAATTTTATTGCTTTGTGATTGAAAAATATAAATGAGGTCTTTTACTGCAAACATGTCAGTTAGTGAACACACTTTGTTGAGTATTGTATCTGGACAGGAGCCCCTTCCCAACATTTCTAGCCACACACGCAGAGCCATTTGACATGTCCATTAAGAATTTTTATTTATTCATCAAAACCACTCTCAGATTTGATGTTTCAAAACATGGAACTTGAAAAAAAACTAGTTCGATGGCAACATGGATAAAATACTACAGAGTTTGGAGGAAAGGGAAGAAGGGCAACTGTCATGATGACTAATTCATTTTAACAACAAGCTCAAGAGATACAATATCTGGTTTCATAGAAAGTATAAGTGTGTATTTAATTTTTTTATTTGCTCAGTTATATCAAATGTAGTAGGTATGTTTACAGCTAATGCTTATATGCCCTTTAAGGTTACATTACCAATCAGTCTAGTCATTATGATATTGGTTAATTTGATATTTTTTTCTGCATTCCTATATACAGTTATTGGATTGAAAGGTGTGCTTTTATGCTAACAAGTATTTGTCCACTTGAAAATATTTGTATGTTGAAGGTTTAAATATCAGAATGCTTCCTATTTACACAAATAAGGCACAGATATAGTCTTGTTAGTAGTATATACAGCATACCAAATAAACTATTGAAATGAGACGATTTGTTTTTATTGCACATGTATGATTGCTGTGTACCTTAACAGTTCAGCCTGAGTATTGTTAGGGTCGTATGGTGGAAGAGGCAAGGGTGACACCTGTTCACGGTGATGAGATTTGCGTTAGCACATTGTGGTAATTGGGAGTGTTATTTTGTTGCACATTGTGATAGATGAGAGTCCGGGTACCTGTGCATTTTGTTTGGTGGGACATGGGCGTTTGACTGTTCATTGGTTGTGGATATAGGTTGTGCCCAAAAACACAGTTGAATGCAACAACATAATTATAATCCAAACCTCTGCAGGCCAATCACACTTAGGTCAGCTTTCTATAACAGGAACAGAACCTTGGCGTATGCTGCAAAAATGTCGAGTCGACGAAATTTAGACAAGTTTTCTTCTCCTGCATCCGGTAAGTTCTTTTTACATTATTTTGGGACCAAAATTTTGTTTATTCGTAAACTTGCCGCTTCTCTATCAATAAAAGCCAGTAAAACTTTGATATATAAAAATGGTCTTCCTTATTCTATGCCCGCACAGCGTCCAAGAGTCATCGTTTGAGAGAACAATTAGAACATGCTATGCGATTAAACGAAACTGGTCGCTTGCAAAAAGTGATTCAAGAAATCAAATGGAGCCGCACTCAGCTCACTGGGAGAATCATGGAGGCAGCGGAAGAGAGACTGCGGTTTCTTAAATGTAAAGATGGTAAGACGAATTAAAATTCCTTTCAAAATTCCCACCTTGGGATTTATAAATGTTTTTATTTTGAATGCTTAGTGTGTTGTGTAAAGCTATTACCGTTTTGTCGGGTATTTATATAAAAACGATGTGCTACAAATTAAATTTTTTAGAAGCTAGAGATTTTGTCATAATGCTTTACCTCTTTATTGCATTGTTCTCATGATTTAAAGACGGACAGAGTTGTTTTCTGCCTTTGCACTGTAGCAATATATTTCAGACTTTTCTTGTGTGAAACGGTTGTCGAAATTTGCTACTTACCTGAAACTACAAGAACGAACCTTGCAGCCTTCTACAGACCAATATTGCATCTCACAAGCAAGTTTCTCTGCTTAATTTTCTCAATTGGGTTCAATTACAGCACTCCTGGACTCAATTCAAAGGAAGGACATGCATGCAATGCTGAGGTCAATAACGGCGGTGGAAACCCAAGGCTATGCTGTCACCCTTCACGACGACCTCCATCATGCTAAGCGATTGGTTGAGGTGTGGGAACGAGTAAAACGCCTGAATCATCATGTCTCCATGCTGGATAGCGCTGCCATCTGTGAGATACGCCGTTACACGACGCCACCTCCCGTATTACATAAAGTCATGATTGCCACGCTCTTAGTACTCGGAGAAGAGGAGGAGAAAATAAGGGTATTGAAATATTTCAATGGACATTACAATCGCTAATATTTGAAACCCCTTTTACAGAATGATTTAATTTAAAACAAAATGTCTGTAAACTCCCCGAGATTATAACCAACTATCCTTGACCCGCCCATGCACTTGAATCGATTTTTTGTTCCATTTTTTTAATTTGATGAAATAGTTGTAAATAACTGGCCAGACATTTAGAACGCTGTGTCTTCCTGTCATAAGGAACTATCGACATCAGGTACTTTTAATGTCTAATTTTAATGTCTGTAGCTTTGCAGGACACGTAGAAAGTATGAATTTGGGACATTTCAAGCCCTTACAGAATGCCTTTAACCAATATTTGAAAAAAAAAATCAAGAACATGTTTATACGTTGGGCAGTTTCATTGCCTATTTTGTAAAAGGAGTTCGTAAAAGTATACAAGTGTTATTTATCAGCGTTATGGTAATGCATAACACATTTATTTCAGAATTGGAAAGAATGCCAAAAGCTCTGCAGAGTTGTTGGAAATGATGGGCTTAAACGCCGAGTTACAGAGTTCGAAATTGAGTGTCTTCATCCTTCAGTTGCATCTCGCGCTAGACATCTTCTTCATAACATAGATGTGAGAGAGCTGCAGGAGGTATGCCGAGGTGCCGCAGCATTCTACTCCTGGGTATGTGGACTGTTGTATTTAAAAATCATTTATATAGACAAAAAATGCAAAAATGGAAAATCATAATGCAAGAAAAAATTAATCACTTTTAATCATAATTCTTTTCCGCTGGCAACTTTCATTACACTTGGCTGTTGAGATTAGTAGTTCGGTTAAGCGTACACTTAGTATGCACTTTTTAAACATATTTTAAGGTGTATTATTTGTCTTTTCACGATTTGTTACCTTGTCTGTAAAATTTTCAGACACTTGGCATTGTTGAAGAAGTGGCATACGCTTACTATGGCACCGCACCATACATCCACGGCCGGGTTCCCAGAAGAGATATATCCAGGAGCGACAAGTTGTTCGTCCCCTCTCATTACGTAACCGGGAAACAGCCACCAGTGACATCCCGATGGCACCTAACCACGCCTCCTTTGATGACCCCCTCCTATGGCCCGCCAACCTGGAGAACGCCATTATTTAGCACTGACAAAGTGCTTTATCCAACACCGAGTCATCTTCGCCGCGAGATGTTTGACTCTGATATTTATGGCCATTCTGGTCGCAAGAATTCACAGAATTATGTTGCAAGAACCGCTTCTACTTTTGCTGAAACGTCCACTTATCGAAAACCGACATCAAGCATGAACAACGCAAAGTCTGCAAGTACCAATTTCAATTCTCTCCGGTCAACGCAACCCCAGGCGTCGCCCACACCAACGCATAATTTTCTTAGAAGAAAGAGCGTTCCGGTGTTCAACAGTGCCGGAAACTCTCAGCCACCAACGTTGATATCGACTGGAAGCAACAAAAGTGCATCAGGGGTGCCGAGTGCAACCGCTAGGAGCCCGACGGCTTCGAGAGCAACGACGGCATGGAGAAGGAAGAGTATTTCTGGTCCAGTCGTTGTAGAAAGTCCGACTCCTACGGTCAAACCACGTAGGAAGAGTATATCTGGTCCCGGAAAACTTTCTGTGACCAGTAAGACTTCCGCCATCAATTGCTGACAGTTCTGTTATCTCCATGAATATGACGCAGCACATATTGTTTTTATTAGATATTATATTATTTCCAAGGCATTAACTAACAGTCGTAGCGTTACTTGGGCAGGAGAAGCATTTGTTAGTCCCCAAGATTTAGATATTACTAATAAGGGAGAATGACCCAAACTCCCGTTGTAAGGGATATTAGCATGCCTCGTAACCTCATATCTCTGGCGACGAGCGTGTTGACGGTCGTGGATTTTCATTTTTACGTTTGTCTTATGTGATTCATATTTTTAAATAACACATCATAGTCTGATATCCTCATTCCTTTGGAGCAAGTAATGTATTACTTGGCAACTTGCCAAAAATTATATCAAGGCAGCAATATTGACAAACGTTGTACATTTTAGTGTTTACTTCAGAACATCATTGCAACTTATATACAAAAAAGAAACTGTTCAGTCTATGATGTATGTTTCAGATGTTTCACTGACAAACCTAACGTTTGGGCTAGAGCGTGCGTGCTACATGATATACCGACAATTTTACTATTTAGACTAAAGCATGTTTTATGTTGAATGCAGAATTTTTTCCTGCTCTGTCTAGAGCATCCGTGTGCAAGTCGATCAACCATATTTGTTTTAAGATCATGTAAAATAATGTTTATGTAAACAACCCTCTGTCTTTTGAAGGCATTTTTAACATGTTTTATAGTATATAATACCAAACCTACCATTGTCGCAGACCTGTGTTCTATTTTTTTTCAATAAGTGCGAGTTTACAGAGAGGAAAAAGTTAACCAGTTTTTCGCCAATCTCCTCTCTTAACAACCTGAATCCGTCGGTAGTGTTTTTTTTCTCAAAACTGCTGGTTTGAAATCATTTACATGTTACAAGTGTGCTGCGTATAATATTTAATTTAATTTTTTTAATTCTCAGGATGTGAAGTCACTAATATTTTACTTCCATTTTATAAACGTTCCATCTAGTAAATAGTGAAAAATATTATTAACAACGTCTTACAATTATTCATCCTGCATTGAATTGTACAGGTTGTTTTCTGAAATTATATTTTAATATATATATACGTCAATAGTCAATAGTAGGTAAACCATGGCCTCCGTCCTGTTGAACTATCGATTTCTGTATGAAAGTGGAAAAGAACGTGGATTTTTACTCGTTTTTGTCCTGCAGTTCTGTATCGGACACATTACACTGACACAAACGTTTAGAGTAGGTAGATTTCAGTCGTCTACAGGGAAGATACACCAGAGAAAGAATCAACCATTTTTTCTACATCTTTTTCTTTTCGCCGAACAGCGCATCAGTCGCCTTTTCTTTGTAGGCCTACGCAACCGACCCCGCCAGAAATCTTTCTGAGACCGTTTTTTCCAAGATTCTGTTCTTATTCCAAACGCAATTTGAAGATTTCTTACTGATGAACATGCTGATCCAGTTTAAAAAATATATCTGAAAGTTTATCACAAAGACATTTGGCAGTTAATTTGTCTTAAAGTAAAAAACAAGACCTTTAAACATTTTGTTAAAGCAGTATTTGAGTAAGATTTATACTTTCATGAAAAAATACAAACACGAAATTTCCAAATGACTGACGAAAGTAAAACATCATTTCTTTTTTGATAGGGGTAGGGGAGATCGGGGCTAGTTGGACCCCTGGGTCAGTTGGCCCCCAGTTAATTTTACAAAAAAGCACCCACGAGGGAAAAAATTGATCACATAATCTTATGAAGTGACCATATCCCACAGTGCAAAGAAAGCGTGGGTCGTAAAAAACTTTTCTTGAGCAGTGAGTCCAAATGAATGTTTTCTGCGCCCGAAAGTTACTTTTAGTTGAAGAGATTTAAATTTTTTTAAGGACGTGATAGTACTAGTACTTGAAATGGATGCGTACAGGGCATCAAACTATAGTTATGTCTAAATGTAGGTCATCCTTGCAATCTTTTCAGATAAAACGTGCACCTGGGGCTTAGCTCGGGACAAGTTAGTCCCTGTACCTGGTTATGATTTTTCAACAGAAATGCATAATACTGGAAGAAAGGTATGGAAACATCAATATGTCTGCCTCCACATTGAGTAAAAAATTAAACAAAGACTCTTAAAATCAATTAAATATGACAAAATGCGCAAAAAATATATTTATGGCGTTTACATGGATTCCTACATTATTAAAGTGCCAACTTGCCCCGACCCCCAACTTGCCCCTACCCGACCCAGTTGGCCCACCTGAAATGAGTTGTTTTTTTTTTTTTTTTTTTTTTTTTTGTTTTTTTTTTTTTTCAAATTTTGAGCCATGTGGCATTTTATTTGCAAAACAGTGATGTTGCATCTGTAGTGAAGTCCTTGTCCTTGTCCACAAGACCTAACTGGGTCAAGTAGCCCGGCCGGTCTCCCCTATATCAGGCATCCCACAAGATTCGCTGCAATCGTCACAGTTAGCACAATGCGTGGTCTGCAATGAGCAATGCGTGGCACACCTGCTGCAATAGATGCTCCTTGGCTATTCGCTGTTTACTGCGGACTAGTTCTTGAGGGTATTTCCGTGTTGTTCCTTTCTCATCCTCTTTTTGGTTCTTAATTCAGTAATCATTCGAGTAGTTAGAGTCATGTAAGGAGCTGTTTTTGTGCTTTTGCAGATGGATTAATGAAAGGCTCCAGGAGTAGAATATTGATTTTAAACAACTTGAATCTTAGAATTTACTTGACGGTCGTGTGGGAAGAGTGAGTCATTGAATTCTGACAATACTTACCCTTTACGAGTACAAATAGATCTACAATTGTTAGTAGACATTTAATAGGCGTGAAGAATCTACAAAGGAAAGATAATGGCGCTTATGGAATTTTTTGGTTGTACATTTATTGCGTTCGGGCCTCCTCTGGCATTGTTCTTATTCACCATTGCCAGGGATCCACTCCGTGTTATCATCATGATGGCAAGGTATCAGTTTTTTTGTCTCTGAATCTTTTGTCATAGTTCAGTCTCTCTTATTTAAAACGTACTTCACATTGCATAGGTATAGTATTCAAAATGAGGACTCATTAAATGAAGTGTATCAAGTAAAATTGGTTTTCAAGTACAGTAATGTTGTTCTCATACAAGGTATGACCAATACGTTTTCAACTGTCTTTGTAGATTTAAACAATTTTATATTTTTCTCTTAGCTCCTTTTTCTGGCTGTTGTCCTTGCTTGTGTCCTCCTTGCTGTGGTTTGCTGTTGTCCCATTGAGACAGCAGCTGGCCTTTGGAGTGGTATTCTCAGTATTATTCCAAGAATTGTTCAGATTCTTATTCTATAAATTACTCTGGTAAGTTGTATCTGTTGCTTTATTTTTGGAGATTGATTTGATTAAGATTATCTTTTCGGTTTTCATTTGCATAAGTGCGTTGTTATATAATTAAAGAGTATTCTGATGTTCTGACAGAAAAAAAGGAGGAAGATGTTACAAATGTGATTTTTTATACAGCTTTTAATGCCTTTTGGTACTAAATGCACTGCATTTGTAAGGCTATATTCTGTGGTTTACACTTATTTGGATTTACAGTGAAAATTTATTTCATTGCAATGGTGGCACAAATGTTTAATATAAATTTTTCTCATACCACGTGATTGTTGAAACAGAGAGATGTTATTGATTTTGATGAACATTTTTTTACTTAATTATTGTTAACAGCAAAGCAGATGAAGGTTTGAAGAAAGTCGGAGAACAAGAAGAAGAATCATTAAGTTTGGTCAGGAATAAACATGTGCTGGCTTATGGTAAATATTAATTTTAATCAATTTTCTTTTATATTTTTGTATAAGAAATGAAAGTTTATCTTTCAGTCATCAATTACATTACCAGCATCTTAAGCTAGTATTTTACATACTAAAAGTTGTATTAATTTTTTCTTACAGTGTCAGGACTTGGGTTTGGAGTGATAAGTGGTGCTTTCTCTTTGGTAAATGTTCTGGCAGACATGTCTGGGCCAGGAACTATAGGGCTAAATGGGGAGTCTGAGTACTTCTTCATTACTTCAGGCAAGTATAGTGGCTAACACGTGTCACCAAGACTGGGGTCCTATACCTAGATTGATCTAACAGGATTGATCCATCTCCAAGGGGTTTCTCGCTAAATTGCTTTCAGCTTAAGCGGCTTAGATGCCTGGCACCCCTACTGTAGCTGCTAAACGATAACTAATTACCCCCTAGCAGCTTCAGTAGGCTTGACAGACATCTAAGCCGCTTAAGTTGGTTGCAGTTAAGTGAGAGTCCACAGTTACTATGATAGGGTCTGGAAATGGTCATTTACATTCGAGAGTGGATGTATTGAATACAGAAATAATCTTTAGTTAGTTAACCTATTTAGAAACTTAAGTGTGTTTGCAAAATGAATGAGATGGAACAGTGACAAGATTTTGCCGGTAATATGAAATTATATAGACCCTTTATATGTAGTGCTATATGTACAACTTATCAGTATAGACAGAACTAGGTGCCAGTTATCATTATCACTGCTAACAGGTTTTATGTTTGATTCCATAGCATTCCTGACCCTGGCCTTCATATTTCTGCACACATTCTGGGGAGTTGTGTTCTATGCTGCCTGTGACAAGAAGAGCTATGTGGGGATTGCGGTGGTGATCCTGTCTCACATGCTGGTCTCATGTCTGGTAAGAATTGTGGTAGTTGTACTATACAGCACAATAGACAACTAAATGCATGTTCATTAGGTTCATCTCCATGACTTGGTATTTTATAAGTTTTGTTTATTTAACATGCACTGATCATCTCTCTCTCTCTCTCTCTCTCTCTCTCTCTCTCTCTCTCTCTCTCTCTCTCTCTCTCTCTCTCTCTCTCTCTATATATATATATATATATATATGCAAAGATGATTATGCAAAACAATGTCTGGTATAGTGAGCATATTAAGGATTTTGTTATTATGAGTGTGCATGTAAGAATTCTTAAATACGTGGGCACACATTGAATTTTTTTTAGTCTTGTGTAAAAATTTCAAATATGAAAGCATACCATAACACACACTGTGACACGCATTATATGCAGCAGCATAAGAACACATTTGATGCACTTTTTTGTGCAGAGAAAATAAAAATGACTTTATACTTACTTTGTTTCAGACCTTGTTAAACCAGATGGACAATCCCCCCTATGCTGGGACTGTAATTCCAGCGTATATAGTATTGCTTGCTATGGGAATGTGGGCTTATTACACTGCTGGGGGCTCCTTGAAGAATATCAAAGCTTTCTTTGGTTCTTTGTGGAGAAAGCCTGAAGGATACAACCTATAAACATACTGGATAGTTTCTGTCAAAGGGAAATGCTGCCATTAAATTTTTCAGTTGATGTTCAATATTTTCCACATGAAAGTGAGTGTAGACTGGCAATGGGGTTTGTGTAACGTTACCTTGGAATGGATGCGTGAATAGAATGTACATATTGATAGTGTATTATATAACCAGGGATTTCTTCACTGTGTCTATAACTAGTTTAACCAAATTGCAGAAAATGAAAGGAAAACATGCTCTTATGAATTCAGAAGGTAGTTTCTTATTGTAACCTGTGTTATTATTTGACCTTAGCGTGTTTTGCAAACTGTCCCTTTTAAAGCTAGAAATCAAAACAAATGTCTGTACAAATATGTTGTTGGATCTTGAGCACAACAAGAATATTTTGTTGTAGCAACATCCAAGACATTAAAGCATCTGGTATGCAACCCATTCTGTAGTAAAAGAACATGTGTTTGTAATAAACCATGTCAGCAAATTATGACATTTACTACCATGGTTATTAGATACCCACTTTCATTGTTTGTTTCAAGGTAAAACTTGTCGTCTTTTTCTTTTTTTTTTTTTTGTGACATTTTGACATGTAGTTAATACAATAAGTACCCTGTGTTTCTGGTTTTAAACACCAGGTACTCCAGTACTGCTGGACACTAAACCAAAATATTTAAATACTTAATTCATCTTATCATACTGTAAGGTATATTTAAAATATATACATCATCTTCACGTTGCAAATAATATTGCAACTCGCTAAAACAGTTTTTGATAATTTATTATTTAAAAAAGCATATAGCACATTAGCTTGCGCATTAAATTTTACTGTTAATATTTGGAAAACCAAAATACACAGTTAAGCATCTATGAAGATGACACAATAAATGTAAAATGCAAATAAATATTTTTTCCAGAAAAGCTGGGTTTGATTATTATTTAACAAAATAAGGGCACATATCTTGCATTCTTTCCATCAGAGTTTCTTCTCTTTCTCCTTGACTTTATTTCTGTATTTTAAATTCAGTTCTTTGTTTGACAATATCTCCGTCTACATGTACTATCCATCGTCCATATTTCATTGTAGATATGTGATTGTGTTGCTGAGATTGAACCTTTTTGGTAATGACTTTTTCTTGAAAAGTACTCTCTCATTGACTTTTGCTTGAGTATTTACATATGAATATTATTTTACAAAATGAAGAAGTTGCACCATTTCTCATCTGGTAAAGGGGAATTCGGTGTGCACAAAAAAAGCGATATATTTTTGATCTGAAGTTGTTATTGGTTATGATTATGCGCATGCCTAATTAGTCAAAACTTAAACTAAATATATTTGAACATGAAGTGTGTTGGGTACAATTCCCAATATGTAACCAAAAATATAAACACTTGTCTTTAAAACTATACTTGCGGCTTCGGGATCGTGAATTCCCTATCAAAGTTATTTTAATTCTCAATTACATTGCTAATTTTAGAAAGCGATTGAACGCTACAGTTCTTCTGGTTTACATTTAGACAAGATTTTTAATAACGCGGACATGGCAATGTGGGTGCACGTTTCTTAATGACGTAGGTTACGCCTATAAATAGTGGAGAACTCGCACAATTCGCCAGTTTTGTGACTTTTTTGCTCAGCACTGATATCTGACATCGTTACATATCAACAGGATAAATAGTAGACATATTTCAGGTCATCTATTTTTTGAAACAATAGTATTGACTTGTAGCAGATTGCATGCAGGACTACCGCACATCTTCATAAAAGAGATTCGCGGAACAACTCCTTAGGACTACCTAAAGTGATCAGAGAAGGTGTACATACGTCTAAAGGTAAGAAAATGTGTACGATAGACAGTAAAACAGATAATATGTTTTGGTATTTTATATATAATATTTAGTATTATAAAAAATTATTTTATTTGAAAAAGCTGTGTATCGGGTGCTTACTGGCAACGCGCCTTTTAACTAAGTATCCTTGGTTTTTACCCCATTGCTGAGCTGATTGCACCAAAAAAACCTGACCATAAGACCTAACCAAAAAGACATCTAGAATGAAGGGGAAGAGAGCATTAGGATATCTTTTATATCTTGAGTTTGGTTTTGTCTGAGTCCTTATTTTCTTTAAGGTCCGTAAATGAGTGTGGTGTAGAAGTGGTTTTTCTCATGTATCCGCCTCTGACATTAAATTAAATTAAATCAAATTAAATCATTTCAAACTCAATTATGTAATATATAATCATTTTGAATTAGTCTGCACAGTAGGCCTATCAAGGAAAGCTTATTTATACTCTGTTTGAATATGCAGATTCCGTCACGCAGCGCCCGGCAAGACGATTATTGACATTTCTTGATCAACATTACAACACGCACAGTCGTTCATGTATGTAGTTAGTTTTTGTCTAACCAAAGGCATTCAGCAATTCTCTGACCGTGTTTATTTTCTTTTTACGGAGCCTCGCCCAGAAAGCACGAACAAAAGAGATACTAGAGATGGCTGCGCTTTTGCACCTGACCTACGCACAAGGCTAGAAAAACAATACGCCACTGCTTCTTCGTTTTCATATTGGTATCAAGTCGATAGCAAAAACATGATGCGTCATTCAGTTTAAAAAAGTGACTGAATCAGGAACGACATCAGTTGTACACCTACAGGTATCTATACTAGTAGGTAACTGAGGTAACACTAAGGGTGCTTTCCCAGAGATTTAGATCGATCTAAAGATTAAGATTTAGATCGACCTAACTCCCTGGGGGTTCACGCTAAATTGCAGTCAGCCGAGCGGGCACCATAGTTAATTACCCCCTTACAGCTTTTAGTAGGCGGGACAGACGCTTAAGCCGGCCAAGCTGACAGTAATCTAGTGAGACTCCCCACAGGGATAGATCGGTCTAAAAACCAATGGAAATGGGGTGTAAGCTACCACCTGCTCAGACCGATAGATACATATCTGTTCGTATTGATAAATATAATTGCTCAGTGACATTTAAGCCATTTTTTTTAATATTTAGAAAGTAAGAGGTAACGGAATGCTATTCGACAATCACTTGTCCATGTTAATCTCTATTCTATGAGAAATTAAGGACAGGGCCTGAACAGACGTCTGTTACTCGTTTGGAACGACCGGATAGTCGGGTCACTGGGGTAAGGTTGTTTGAAAGTAGGTCAGTGTGTTAGTTCCCATCCCCATACCTAGAACGATCTACCAGGATCGACCCATCTTCGGGTTTCTCGCTTAATTGATTTCTCACTAAATTGCTTTCAGCTTAAGCGGCTTAGATGTCTGACACGCCTACTGAAGCTGCTAAACGATAGTTAATTACCCTCTAACAGCTTCAGTAGGGGTGCCAGATCAGAGCCGCTTATGCTGAAAGCAATTTAGTGAGAAACCCCTCGCACCAGGAAAACACGCTTATTGCGTATTTTAGAGTCAAAATCCTGTAAACGGTTCCGTCATTTTTTTTAGTTGTATCAAGTTTAGCCAACTTATCGCCTGTTTAACTAAGTTAGTGTGTATGGTTATTTTACGTGGCGGCCTGTCAACAATAAAGTTATAAGACGGCAGTGATGATCGCAGATATCAAAAAGGAGGTAGATAATTTTTGTCAGTTCTCCACCCCCCTACCTGCTGTGGGGAGACATTTGGAGATTTCATACACGTAGGAGTACTCTGCGCTACTTCTGTAAGCCTTAGATAAATTTTTTTTCCTCTTTTGGTAAGGCAAGGGACCGGTATCCCCTGTATGCTATTGTTAAAGTTAATATGCAGTCGTAGGGTCACTGTATGGTTAGCAATGTGTTCTATACACATTGTAGTTTTATATTGCAATATTGTGAACAAAATCCTCGAAAAATTCTTTAAAAATTCTAGCCCGGTATTGCAAAGTATAACATCGTTTTTATTAAACTCCGTTCACTTACACTCCCAGATTTCCGAGGCACTCTCAGTCATAATCTTTCTATTAGGCTCTCGTTCACCATCAGTCCCGCCTATACGACTTCCAACTCTGGGGCGGAGGGGGGGGGGGCTATCACGTAGTAACTCACCGCAACTGAAACATCATGCTTTGTTAATCAATGGCTTGTGACAGCATGTTCTGCAGAATATGGCAGACAATCCATCAAATATTTGAACAAGTGAATAATAAATGTCCGAGTGTGATAAGCGACGTATTGACATCATATTAGGATATATTTCTTGTTACGAAATCATCGGGGAATATGCTGATGTCGCGTGTCAGTTTTAATCTTTGTAGTTTGACTCTAAATGCTCAAAAGATTTTCCGATTTCGGTAATGGTGTATGCATTTGATCTTAATGTCATTTGTTGTTAGATGCTAATGTCATGAAAAGTTAATTAGATTACGCTAACCTTTAACTAGGTATTGAGTTTCTGCAACAATTAAGGGAAAGGTTAGTTGCTTTTAGGACCCTGGACGTTTGCATATATTGCATGCGCATGCAGGCCCCTGCCTTTGGTCTTTGAATGAAAATGGCACGTTTTGGGTAAATATATCGAACATGTAGCAAGTCCTGTGATATATCCTTTTCTTACTACGATTTGCAGTACCTTTCAACTTGGGCGGGCGTCTGTTGATACAAACGAGTGAAGTAGGTATTTTATGACGGGAAACACACGTGAAACTGCCACGTGGTGTAGAACTGTAATTTCTTAATTACACTTTGTGTAACAATTCCAGACCGAGAAACATATGTAACTCTCGTTTTGGTGGGCTGGGCTCTTAAAATTGCTTCTTTGGTTTCAAGTTAACAAAGTATATCTTATCGTTTTAGGTTTGTCGCTTATTATCAGAGTTGATGAAAACTAAAAGCTTTTATTTTTCTTTACAGAAATCACCACAGTCCACGATGCGGCAGGTCATCGTGTTGTTTGCCTTTTGGATATGTGCAGTGTTCAGTGTACGGACGGTGAGTGGTCCATTTAATAATCTTAACCAAAATTGACGTTGAAAGAAATCATTTTCAATGTCCTTTTGAGAACCGATAGAATTTTGATAATAATGCAAAGGTACAATGTAGAAAAATTTTAAACTCCAATGTAAACTTCGACTTTATCAGAAACGCTTAAAAAGATTCTTTTCTTCTATATATATATTTAACAAGTGAAAACAAATAAAATATTGAAAAACGAAAACAAAGGGATTCAATTGAAAATTTACTTTTCCAAATGTAAAAATCTAACGACCATTTGGTAGATATTTTGTTCAGATGCGACATTTTTTGCAAAGTTGTGGTTGTGTCTTATCTATAAACGTTATTATTCTATAATTGCCATTGTATCTATACGCCTTTCACACGCTGGGACACCGTAGGTGGACCATTGTTTAATAGGGTGTTGACTAGTATTGCGTCTTACTGAATTTGGACCTGCTGATCTATCACTAATGTAGTATTGAGAGAAACAAATATGATTGCTTTTTTCAGTTTTTTCTAATTTGCTGTTCAGATAATTACACTTTTAAATACGAGAAAAATGTTTCGTTAAACTGTAATCTGTTAATCACAAACGTTCACTGTACAAATATTTCTTAACTTCAAGCAAAACTACACTTATGACATATCAGCGGTGTTTTAAAATTCAAATTCACTTTGACTTATGTTGTCAAGAAAACTATTTCCTTGCATAAGCACACGATTTAGCTTTATCATCCCATTAGTGGAATTAATAGCAAACATGTTGCTACAGTGTTTGGTAAAAATGGGGATTCCTACCATTTTTTCACTAAAGCCATTAATCCAAATGAGGTGAACACGGCTATACATTTTCATCGTACTTTTCAAAAATCTTGTTTCAGATAAAATGACAAATATAATTTTTATATAACCTCTAATTACACCTTTACGTCAAGTGGCATCTTTTGTAAAATATGAAATTATTTAAGGAAGGCTGTGTTTATAATTCAATCGGTATTGAACGCAATGAAGTAATCAGATTTATGTAGTTACCGGTTTACACAACGCACCCTACGGTGAATGATAATAATGCATCTTATTGGCTTTTAGCGGCCGCCTATGGTCAGTTTTGAACTGAATGGAGAACCCTACTACATCTACGTCGAGAAAGACAGAGCACACAAACTGATGGTCATGCCAGAGACTAAAGATTGTGACAGGACCATTATTTTCCACGATTTTCTGGGGGTAAGGTAAAAGATGGGCTGGTGGCCAATGTGCCGGTGGTTTATCTCTGGGATTTGTAAACAGTGTTTGACTGAACGGTCAGAAAAAAAGGGGGGGGCAGAAAGAATTTATATTGATGACGATATCTGATCCAATAACGGCCACGTACTAACGTACTAACAAGCAATATGCAAAGTATTTACCTACTAGGACTAAGTAAAACGTGAACTATCTGACCTAAACAAAAGATTTGACTACAAGCAATGTTTTTTTTCTTTCAGAACAAGACTATTTATAAAGACGTCACAGCGGAAACTTGTTTCGTTTCCCCATTATATAGGGACGTCGTAGACAAAGTAGCGGTTATTTTTAAGGCAGTAACTCCGCAATATGTGAGTAATTAAGTGCAATTTTTACATAATAGAATTTGTTAGACATTTGTTCATGGCGGTGAAATCATGCCCGCAGGAAATAAAATGATGGTTCAGTGCTGAGTCAAATTTTAGCTAGGACTCAAAAATGGTTCTATTTCTTAAAGATAAACGTAAGCTACATTAAAAGAGAATAACCGCACCAAAAACTGATTTCATACGCAGATTGAGTTGGGATGCTAGGTGCGCCTCTCACCGGGAGCCATCAGCATTAGACATCAGAGAGTCATGAAATGTGGCACGTAAATTGTTTCTTTTATACTTGGAATCTTGATTTGTGTAATTTACTATCGTAACACACATTGTTCTGTCTATCAAAACAGCATGAAACTGTACAAAATTAGTAAGCATTAGGGTTTTGATGGAAATCTTGTAAAAAAAAAATTGGGTTTAGTGTTGTAAATGGAAGTTTCAAATTCCGCCCTGTTTAATAAACTATCCAGACATTTAAGAAAGAGAGGGAGAGAGAGTGGTGATTGTACTCAAAATAAAATATCACACTCCATTTTTCATTAGGCAGTGGAAAATACTCCCGCAATAATTCTACTGAGGGAAAGAAGGATGGATGCCAATGAAATAACTTCTCTGGGAAGGATGGCTTTCCTATGTAGAAACTATGCCACATTTTGGGTTCGACGGAATACTCCAAAGGAAGGGATACGTTTCTCCGAGAAAGGCATTGACACCGATTCCGGGATTGTCATCGGAAGAGTTTTTGCCGAAACCGCAAATGTTCCACTCAGATTTGCCAGTAGCTGGACCTCCTGAAGCTTTTATTCGGAACGCCTAATGATTTTATAACAGAGACTATGAAGACACGCAACACATGAGGAGTTGAATTTCTTTGCCCAAGCTACGTCTTTCTGATCGCCTACGCGTGAAACTTATATTTATGAACAATTTTATGTTTTGCTGCACACTAACTGTGGCAGAAAATGGGATCTAAACTATTTTGTGAGACGATATCTCTGTCTCTTCCGCTGGCAAATGTCTGTGATATAAGAACATTTAAAAAGAAACAAATAATAAATCTTTTCTTTTGAAAAATCAAATGGAGAGCAGACTTCACATAGCCTCTCGCTCAAAAAGCGGTTAAGTTTTGCTTAAGTTCCGCTTTTTTTACAGAGATCACTTCAAATAATGGTGTTAAAGTTTTTTGTATTTATTTCAATTATTTGTAATACATGTAGTCTTACCAAATAATCTTGGTCATTTAAAACTGTGCGGTAATAATACCCAATGGTCCATTGTAGGATGTTTAGATAGCCCCAAGAAAATAGTATTACATGTAAAAGTTAAACATATTCTTGTCGGTCATTGACGGTATTTTGACAAACGTACAGCACACTATTTTTATTTCTTTTATTCGTTGCACGTCTCTGCTGGTTTCACACGTTTCTGACTTGTATAAGGAACACAGAGAGGAACATCACATCAAATTAACAATTAACCAGCAGAGAATAATTTGAAATGGCACCTTCTTTGATCCATGGATTTCAAAATTAGCTTTTGAACTTTATATTGTTGTCTCTGATAGCGACATGCAACGGGAATGTTAGTTTTACTATGACCATTATTTACTGGTTCACGTGCACAATGACAGAAAAACGAAGTAAAAAAGGTCAAAGCATACTGAGAAAACCACGCCTCATATCCGGTCATGTGAATACAGCCTTTGTTTCTGAGCCAAGACAAGTTGGCACTAATTTCCTAAGGTAATTAAATGAGAAGAAACATAAACAGAGTTTTTAGTTATGTCAGCAGTAGCAGTAATAAATGTTATCTGAACAATATAAGATTCATTTATACTACGTTTAATCTTAGAATCCGGTGTCGTAGCATTCGTACGTAATCTAAATTGTAGAATAAAATGTAATTTTTTTAATTGTTTATTTCGCAAGTTTAGGCCACCAGCCTATATTACATTACAGTTACAGGAGTCAAATTTTTTCATTCTATATATCCGTAAGCTTGAAGCACTCATACACATACACTGACAAGTTTGTTAAGAGAGTAGCATCTTCAGATTTCATGAGCTTGTTAAAGTTGAATACGTTTGCCTGAATGCTGGTGTAACGTGATCTAGAGAGTCCCCCATGATAGAGGGTCCGCTTCCCATTCATTTGTACAGGTAAGCCTCGCCCTAGATTTTGATCCACTTAGGTCAGGCTGACCCTAACCATTAAAATTAAATGGAGGTGTGACACGGACCCTCAGTTTCGTAACACTGGGAATATATGCATGTATATGGCTCTATAGCCATTATACCATGGACACACAAGCACGAAATGGTACTCGTCCTCTATATGTGCTTCTTTATAAGCATTGCAGCAATAATTACAACATCTAAATTCAGGATCTATGGGGCCATTCAGAATAGAAGATCCGAGTATCAACTGGTCCAAGGCTCAAATATGGCTGACCCTACAAAAAGGAAGACCGCTTAATCCTGTAATGGTCTCTCCGCCTCTCACACGCCTCCCCTCCCCTATAACCTTCCCTAAGTCAAATATCTGTTTACTAGGAAATGGCGAATGGTGATTGGTAGAAGAGTGCCAAATTGCTAAATTGCTGATGCAATCTCTGCGGAATAAGTGTGTTGTGATATGCCAAAAGTCTCAACTAAAACAATTACAAGATGTACATTGCCAGTAGAAAGATGAATCTCGCCTCGCTGATTTTGTCAGTGATAAGAGGTTTTGCAAACTACAAGTAAGAAAGCATTTAAATTACATTATGCAATCGTTTTCGAAGAGAGAGGACAATAACGACCACATAGAGCTACACCTAATTATTTAAGATACTGTGTACTTTAATTGTATGATACGTTTGTAAACTAATACAGGCCTACTGCAATGGAAAGGCAGCTATTCTGAACATTAAAAAAACATTTGCCCAGATTTTGAAGGCCAGTAACATAAAAAATGGATGCAGGGTCTTGCAAAAAAGGGGGGGGGAGGGACCAAGGATAATAGCTGTTTGCCTCGTTTCGCTCAAGGACAATTGCAGTTTTACTGTGTGGGACAAATTGTTTGGCCTTCGCCTCGTTTCGCTTTTATTGCTGAATGGGGGCGGGGGTATTGCCGCAGAAAATAAATTGGGGAGTGTACGCTGAGCTGGCCACGCTCATTATCAACAGAAACATGTTCGCTTCAGAAAAAAAATTCAGCGATATCTTTTAACACTGTTATACTATGTGCACATTTTTGAAGAAACTGCTAAAAGAATCAATAAACCAGTCTCAAACTTTGCCGAGAAACCAATCTGCTTCACTTACGGAAACCATCGACATCAAAAGATTAGAACCTTTTTGTATCGTTGCTGTGCTTCATAATACTTCTTCCTTATGCCTTTTACGATTTTCTTTTAATCCCAGTCTGGCACTCCAAGGTTTGTTTACGCGGTAAACTAAAGTGTGCAAAATTGAAGATACATTAGTTAACGAAGTTGAGCATATTTATGTCAAGAATTTAAGCGAAAATCGATAAAGTTTATTAAGAACTAACGAAAAAAATAGGTCAACTGTTCTGTTTTTTAATGAATGAAAGAAATGAACATAAAGTGAAAAGTGTTAAAATCCTTTACACAGGTGCATCTCGCGACAGTTGCCCTTCTCTTTTTTTCTGATTAAGTTGCAAGTGGTTATTTAAAGAAAATGACCGATAAGTGTCCTTGATAATCAAACGTAACCGCGAATGAACTCACCATTGACACTGAGAGTGTAGTCGATGGACATTTGACCTCTGGTAACAGCTTACAATAACACTTCAAGCATTTGATGCTTAATCATTACAGCAGTCTATTTGCAACTAGGGTGAAAAATGGAATAAAAACGAACGTGTCTATTTTAAAATACTGGCACTTAGCAACGACTGCAGTGTGGCAACCTTTTCCCTTGTTTTGATATGGGCACAAAAATGCATAAGTAGATATCCAGATAGGCTTTTTTATTTCCCATGAAAGTTAAAGGGGTTTTCGCGTAATTCTACTCGGTGCTTTCGAATTTTGTTAAACGGTGTATTTGATTTATTTAAATATTTCATCACTCCCATTTTAAAAAGTTTTGCGTAAAAGTTCAAAAACCAAAACATACATACAGATTTCTTCTGACAGTGCGTTATTTGTGAAAGAAACACATTCTAGTCACAATCGTGCACCTATCAATGCAATGGTTGTGTTTTGCTCGAACATATTCATAAAGGACTGGTTTTATCATCACACATTTGTAGCTACATGTATATGCTTAGATGTATTAGATCGCATTCACAACGAGTTGAGCCAGGCTTTACAAATCCTGGGGACTAAATATGGCGGTCGTACATGAATCTTTTAATAGTCTCTCCGCCTCTCACACGCCTCCCCACACGTCGTCCCTGCGGGGGGACAGTCATTAAATCTCGGCTCCATTGGGACGACACATGGGGAGGCGTGTGAGAGGCGGAGAGACTATTAAAAGATTAGGCGGTTTTTCTTTCATGTACGTCCGCCATATTTAGTCCCCAGGATTTGTAAAGCCTGGCTCAACTCGTTGTGAATGCGATCTTACACTATTTCTTATTAGATTTTGCCTGGTAACGTGCAGGTGTAAGTCCTCCAATGTCTTGAGCCAAATATCGCCGTTTTTTTATCCAACCCATGATTAAACCATGTTGTAGGTTAATGTTTGGGTACAAGTGCTGATGCATTAAAAAAGAAAAATAAATAAAAAAGAAAAGAATGTATTTGTTTGCTCAAAACGTGGGGATAGTATTTTTTTCCGCTCTCGGTTTGCTCTTCACATCAGTCTCTAGTTTTCACGTGAAAAGTACTTTTTAAAACGTGTTCAATAATAACTTTTTACCTTGAAACGTAAAAACGACGTGAAAAGAGATGAAAATCTCTGAATGAAAAACGCATTTGGAGTCAAATTGAACAAGTCGTACATCATCGATATCCGAACACACCCCGACTCGTCAACCCCCGCCACCCGGTTTATGGTTGGTTTGACGATAAAACAACAGGAGATTCAGTTAAGAAATATCGTCTAAGTATGTAGGTCACTCAAGTTCGTCGTTCTCATGATTAAAGTTGCGTATGACAGGCACTCATCTCGTCTCAAATATTATACAAATAAAATGTGTCTTCCTGTTGGCGTCATTATTTCTCCTTGAATGTCCGATAATCGATACAATAAGGCTTCTAAGTGCTCACACATAAATAGAATGATAGATGAGAAGCTTTAAACGATTCAAGTGAATCTTATCTTTGCATGCTTTAAACCTATGAGTTTACGGCAGGACGTGTATTTTGCGCAGAGTCAGTTTCTGTTGATTTACTTGGGTCGTATCTACAGAACTAACAGAAGATATCGTTGTCATTTCTCTTTTTTCTTTTTAATTCATGTATTTATCATCATTATCTTTTGTCTAAACAAACAGCGCCATTAGAGGAAATTTTTTTAGTTTATAAAAATATTTCTAAAAATTAAAGGTAGATAAGTGACCGAAAAGGGCACGAGCTGAGCCAAAGACGAAAAAGAAAACGGGTTTAACAGCACATAAGATGACATATTTGACACTTATCTATGTTGAGAGAGTCAAAGCCTTAAAAAATAATAAGTTAAAAATGCCCTTTCTTGAATATTCGGGGGCGGGGTGGGTGGGGCATCCGTGCATTCTCCAAAAATTTCCGCCAGACAACATTTCTTTTATCAAACTCCTCGTGATTTATGCTAGGCATTGAAATTAAAATTCTGCTGATTGTCAAAAGAAGGACAATGAATATCATAGTTTACACAAAGGCAGTGATTACTACGAACCCTGGTAGTGCGCGCCACAAACTATTTGATCTTCATCACACCTTTATCTACATTTCGCAAATCCACTTACTCATACTCAATAACTAACTTAAGCAGCTTATGCACTTTCTAATTGACCGCAAATTCAGGACATAAAAACCTTGGAAATTGTAGAGTTTGGTTTTTATATCTTTTTGCTGAATCCACATTTCAGTTTCATCATTTGGTAAAACTAGTTACTCATCTTCTGCTTGAATTTGAGGTGAATTTCTTCAAGTTAATGTGAACCTGAAGTATCAGTGCCATGTGCTATAAGAATGATTGTCTAGGAAAGCTACATTTAGTTCTTTTTTCACAACTTCATGGTAAACCACACCTAAAACTTTATTTGCCAAAAAAAAAAAAAAAATAATAAAAATAATAATAATAATAAATAAATAAATAAAAAACGTATCTGAACGCCGGGTCTCAGACAAGAATTTTACTGCAACAGGTGGTAGGCGTGTGTAGAATTCTCCCCTCCCGCCGAGATTTGAGTGCTTTGGCTAAGGCTGTGCTCCGTTACGTGGCCTAGGTTGTTGCTTCCGCCTAGGCTAGTTTAGTACAATGTAGAAACGTGTTCAGATAGGGAAGTGTGGAGTGAACATCAAACGATCTAAATGACAATTGTAATCGTCTACGTGGTTATACTGTATATACAGTATCTATATATGGTATGGGCGTGGCGTCACTCGAACGTTTACCTTGCCGACCGTTGTGCTCAGACTGTTTTCTTAGAGCATAATAAATAAAACTTCTTTTTGCTAAGTCAGGATACGTTTTTCTTGTCTGCGCGGTTTGAAGAAAATTTAGTCACACAAGAATTTTGATTTTATTGAGTAATAGCGAAAACGATAGAGACACTACAGTGCACTAACCTCGCAGCAAACATTCTTCTGTTATTCAAAAACCATCTTCATTATAATCGATTATGTGTAAAACTGCCATCAATAATTATCATATATATTACGATTAACGGTAAATAAAAGTGACAATAAGCCAAAAGGATGACTTTTAACCACAGTCCAATTTTCCCATGACAGTTTGATCGCAAGGACGGTTTATTCGCGTGACACATTGCAAAACTTGTGATGAAAATTATAGAGACGAAGCCATCAAAATTTACATTTAAACAATTTCAAATATGAACACACCATGACATAAGAAAAAAGGATTTACACGGCACCCGGCTCGCGCAGCGTAGAAAATCAACCGCATACCATTCGCATCCGGCGACTCATTGACAAACCTCGACATTAATTCCCTCTTGATTTTTTTCCATAATTATTCTGACATGAGGCGGCTAGTACTTAAGCGTAATCTCTAGGCGGTCTTGTGGCATTTGATCGTAACGCTCCAGGGAGAGTGTGTCCTTTAGACAGGAGATATTATTGAGAGATTGTGTTCGACGAACTTTAAAATACCTGTGGAAGACCTCGCCAACTACATATTACTGTTATTAATTGACGATCGACAGTTAAACCACCTGAATGAACTGAACACCATTCTTTGATCATTGGAGACAAATAATATGTATCAAGTAAGTAAGATGGAACCGCTTTTTGACTTTCATTAGATACCTTGGGTTCTACTTTTCTACTTTAACTGGTTGGTTTTTATCAGTTCCTATACGTTCTAATACATGTATATTGGTGGCCCGATAATATATATATAGGCCTATATTAAATGTTAAAACTTTTTTTAGCAGGGAAATAGAATTTCAGACTAACGGAACTGCTGTGTCGTGTTTGCTTTTATTTTTATGCAACATAATTGTTATTGTTTTTTTATAATAAAGCATTGAAATATTTTAAAACATTTGCCCTTAAATGAAGGGAAAGCTATCACGCACTTCACAAACGAATATGAAATGTGTTTGTGAACATCAAGACGTCTTATAATCACATCAAATGACAACTAATGGTATTTATGCAAAATCATTTGCTAAGTATGCAGCCAGAGTAGAAAAAACACTGAGCATAGATCTGCCTGTTTATTTGTCTATCAGCTCATTCAAGAAGTGACGAATGGCTTTCTTCTGATTCTATCATCTTAACCAAGTTAAATATCGACTGAAAATGTCAAAACCTACTAGACATGATTATTTGTAAGCGCCTTCGGTAATTAGCAACCGAACACAAAGCGATACATCACCAAGACATGTAAAGCACAAGATGTTTCATGTAGCATGCCAAAAACTTATTATAACAATTTACTATTTTTTACTTGTCTTTAGCTCAGTGTGTTCCATTGTTTAATTTAATGTCCAAGAAAACTTTTTAAAATGCATCCGGCACAATGAAAGAATTCCTTTAACAAAAAACGTTATCCTTGGTCTGAAGTACAACACTTTATATTCATGGTTACCTGAAAATGTATTTCTTTAATTTGCTCTTTTATTTCATTCCAGAATCTAAAGTTTCAAGGTAACATTTTTGTCGTGACATTGGTCTTTGCGTTCCTGATCGGCGAAACTATTGGCGGACTTATTCAACGGCATAAACTGCACATACAGGAGCCCACGCAAATGGAAAATAAGGCAAAAGACATTTCTGATAACGATAACATGTCTCACAGGCTACGCGTCAAAAGATACGGCGAAACCGATGAGGATGACATGTGGTCAACCCTGTGCCTAGGCCTGTGCGCGGCTGAGTGTCAAAAATACAGTGTTCGTAACATAGCATATTGCGAAAGCTCTTGTTTAGACAACATTCGTCGTGACCCTTGGTATGGTTTTGACACGTTTGCCTCGAAAGTTGAAACGTACTGCCTGAACTGAGTTTTAGTGACAGCATTGGTAGCACCATTGTTTGACCTGTAACATGAATGTGATTGGAAATAATTGTCAATTCATTTGGGGTTATTACATTAAGATTCCAATCAAGTCATCCCATATGACCAATTGAAAAATCAATGAAGTTGTCAGTTCCTAGAACGCAACCACGCTAAAATCATCACAGAGGATAAAAAAACGACGAAATACAGATACTGTCACTGTCAGCTCTAGGTTATTGTAGCGCCATGATGCACACCAATACAGTCTAGATATAATTTGCTGACTAACATCTGTGAAATATATGAGTTCTGGATATCTACTTAAATGTACTTTCTGTGATATACCGTTTCTGAAACTCAGAGCGTGTCTCGATTTAGACAAAATATTTATTTGTATATATTTGATGTACAGGTAAAAATATGATGATGTTCATAAAAGTACAATAAATTAATTAAATTGTTTTTGAAAAAGACGTTTTTGATCGGTTTAAAACAGTGCAGATTCAAATTAACTTAGTCCAAAAAATAACCAGTGAAGTTTTATTCCTCTTTGAAATGTTAAGATTCGTAGGGGAAGGTAGAGCATACGGGTAATTAAAGATGTGTTGAAACTGCCTTTATTTTGATATACGTTTAAGATGATTCAGGTTCTTTGAGCTAAAAATACATTTTGCAATTTAGACTTATCAATGTCATCGTCAAATTGCGTTATTAATGGATGACCGTCTCGGCATGTGCATGGAATGATGGCGTAGAAGACCATGCCTTATTAGAGTAAGAAGAATGTTACAGGAATTCAGTTCGGAGTTAGTAGGCTGTTAGATGAACGTTTACAATTAAAATAACTATAATCATCACTATATGCCACAAGTCGGGTTTTCTGTGTTACAGTGCTTACACTGGGCAAATACACACACACACACACACACACACACACAACTGATTTGTGAATGAGGTCGAAAAATCGGTTGAGCACATCTCTCTCTCTTTCTCTCCTCTCTCTCTCTCTAAAATATCAAAGCATATGAAGTTCATGATTGAAAAGAATTCGCAGCTCGCACATTCCGGAGCAAGGCAAATGCCTTTCCATTCATAAAACCGCTTTTCGGCATTCTAATTTTAGGACGCTACGCTAGATTTAGAAATCTCTTTAAGATGTCAAATACAGAAGGGTATTACCTAGATTTATGGTTTGTTGATGTATTTGTAACATTTCATAGGTGCAGTTTTCAGGATGATGTGTTTATTTTAGTTATTTAGATTGAAAAAACATTATGAATTTTTTCAATGACTCGTCCTCAAATAACATTCATGTTTCAGTGGATATCGTAAAAGGTGTTTTGTTTTGTTTTATATCTTACCATTTCTATTGGGATAGTACACGAGCACTATTGATTTGATACGGAAAATATCCAGATGAAAAATGTTTGTGAGGGAAAATTAAGACTTTTTATTTTAAAGATATCCCTTAAATTGCCAAGTCGCACTTAATTCGGCAGATAACGTGGACCTCGTGGTTTTTCTAACCACACGCGAACATACATCAAATATCACCAATACAGTGTATGTGTGTGGTATGTGAAGATAGTAAAGCATGTATGTATTTATGCTCTGTTTTATTTTTCTGTTTCCTACGTTAAAGCACTTCAAGTATAAAAATAAATTGCGTATTGGCTTAAAAAAATTTAGGAATAGATTTCATAGGAAACAACACTCAACATTTGGTATGGTATGGTAAATGGTAAAGTGATATCCATCATCGAAAACACGACGCCAACTGCTACAATATTTGATCTAAGCTACGACAAACAAAGAAGAATTTGAGACAGACGCGGAAAAACTGGGTAAAATGCATTCTCTTCAAATTGAAAACTAAACTTTTTTTGACTACTCGGTTCATAGTCGACCTTGTCACCTTTAATTATGCATCTGGATAATTACAATTGCAACAGAGCGAAGAAAAAAAGGAACACATTGCAATATCGTCATCAACATTTTTAAAAATTTGTGAAATGCCTGTTGTTGATGTCCGTGCTGATATTTGCAAATCGCTCGATAAATCTACAAACTATTCCAAATATTCTAAACATTTATAACTGGAAACAAACGAGTTGTATACTAATCTGTGAAATCCTTGTGTGAAAGAACGTCACAACGTCTGGGCCCCAGCAGGTACCCGATTCCCTCACAAATGGCACTGTTCAGAGAAATATACCTAAAAGCATAATCAGCAGGTGTGTCTTGAAAAATGCGTAAATATTTTGACCGTTAAAAAAGTTGAACTGAAACCTGGGCCATGACACACCGTCACGCTCTGTGTTAGGAAAGCATTTTCACTGTGTCCCGATTGTAATCATAAGAGAACATGGGGCGTAGTGGCGTGTCACCAGCAATGTGGGGGGCACGTAAAAAAATTCAGTGAGTTGGTTAAGTGCGTTGGTCAAAAATATTCAAAACAATAATAGCAGCGCGTTTTTTTTTTTCTTTTTTGTTGTTGTATGAAAATCATCGGAGGATAGCCAAAGCAACTAAGTATATTAATCTTAAAAAAAACATTAATGATAAAACATAGACTATTAATTGCACCAAAAAAACATCGAAAAAAGTTCAGTGGCGCAAAAAAAAAAAATAATAATAATAAAATGCACTGAACGCCAGAAGTGTATTTTTAGATTTTTGATATAGACATGAACTTTCAGGAGTTTAATTTCATCATACAGAAATGTACGTTTTTTTCAGATTACGAATGTTTGCATGTACATTTCAGATATTGCCTTCCCAACACCGCTGCCCAAGCAGCATTCTCTAAATGCTGTTAATGTGTACCGAACAAATAAGTAACACCAAGAAAGGTGTGCAATCGGTGTTTTATTTTAGAACTGACGTAAGTCTCAAATACCGATGTTCACGTTCAACGGAGAGTAAGTTGGGTACTGATTGACATGTTTGCCCCCAGTACTGTTTAATTACTTCACACATGCCCTGCCCTTTTCTGCCGCCTCTGGAACCTGATGTGAAAATATCCAAAAAATCGTCTCATCCTTCCTTGCCCTGACCGTCTAGCACAATCTTTTTCTTTGAAAGACCAAAGAGATTTCTTATAGATACAGAAAACAGTTATATTTTCGATAACCACGTGATATGTAGAACAGAATACATTTGTTTACCTTTCCCCTGAAGTCTGAAAACTATATAACGTAAACCTTCTCAATTTTTAAAAGTTGATTATCATAAACCTTGAAATTGCAGAAGTTGTCTTTCCAAAAAGTTATTTTCAAAATTAAAATTATATTAAATTAAAACCGTTTTCAACAAATTCAAAGCTGTTAATATGCACGATTGATGTTATAAGTTAATGATTTAGATGTTCTCTTCTGAAAGTACATTAGTATGTGTGTGTCTGGTAGGAAGCTGTTTCAAACTACCGGCAAAGATAGCGTAAGCGGACCTAGCCTCTGCGCATGCGGCTCGTCAAGAGATGTTGATACGCTGTTGAAGAGAGATTTAACGCTTCATGAAGTGACTTAAAGATCACTGAAAAGCTAATCGCCATGTCTTTATTTTTATCAAAAGTCTTTAGCTCAAGGGTAGAATTAATTACTTTTGCTGTATATAGTATTGAGTCTATGCAGTGCAAACATTTTGCAACTTTTTTTCTAGTTTCAACCACTTTTCCGGTTGTTTAATTTCAGTAAGTTATGGGCCAGACTTCCTCTGATCCAAATCGACTATTTGTCGGGTAAACGGGGCGAGGTTACATTAGATTCGTTCCTTCACGCGATTCTTATTTTTAATGAAAATTCGAGAAAGAGATGAAAACGACTGACCGTTTTCTTCTTACGTGTCGGACACATACAGTATGTTATTTAGTAGGCCCCTATCGATTAAAAAGATTAATTGTTTTGTAAAAATATTTATTTACATCTGTTGCAACAAATCAATCTGTGTGATATTGGGCAAATCGACTAAAGGCACAAGGGGCGATTATCTAAAAAATTAGACAGCCTTGCTTACAACATTATACATATATATATGGAATACTTTGAGAGAAAAGCATCGAATACGATGTAAAAGTCCGTGGAGTGAAAAAATTCTGTCAGACTTGAATATAGTCTTTTTCACCTACTTTAATTTTTAAGAACGTCATCTCCAGTCAACATTGTAAATTATTTCTCGATATCAAATCATGGGTGAAAATAGACAGATTTTGTTCTCTATGATATGATGGGGCGTCTCGAGTGCTGCCCAATCACTGTAAGAACGTCGATTTAGGGACCATTCCCACAGATATTTGGATCGATCTATCTCCCTGGGGAGTCTCACTAAATTGCTACCACGCCTTAAATGTCTGTCACGCCTAGTAAGCTGTTAGGGGATAATTATCTTTATACCCTAGCTGATTCGGTAGGCGTGACAGACATTTAAGCCGTCAAGTTGATAGCAATTTAGTGAGACTCCCCAGTGAGTTAGACCGATCCAGATGGATCGATCTAGGCATGGGAACCCAGTCTAAAGGTCGACCATGAATCGAGTAGCCATAAAAAGTTTCTTTCCAACTCTGGCTTGTTCTTGAAGGGAGTTCGTTTTTTAACACAGCCTTTCCGGGTGTGACGCACACTCCTCTTTGTTGGTCGTAACTGAGAGAGGAAATAGTTCAATGCTTTGTGGTTGGAGGTAGCCAGACTGCAGCATATAACTGATAAATCATAAATTATTCTGTCGAAATCAATAATCTGTCTATCATAATAATGAATCCCATGGCGCAACTAACGCAAAATAAAATGAGAGTACGACTGGAAGTATTGTACAGATTTGATGAATTGCTTCCCGTAAAATGCGGTAGTTGTTCCTTATAAGACAATAATGCACTTAAGACGATAATGCCCGGAAAAGCCATGACTTAACTTAATTTCTCTCTCTTCCCGCAAAAGATGAGCCGTCTCAACTTTCTGTAACAATCTGAACGAAAATCAAAGGCAATTTTTAGTACACAGAACTCGTGGCATTCAGCTCACTCCATATGACATTAGTGCCTGTAATGCGGAGAAAATATAGTGCCGTATGAAGCTAAATTTGATTTTTAAAAATTTAAGTGGTGGATATGAACTGTTTAAAATTGTTTCAGATTCCCAACCATACCATGGTTGACGTCCATATTGAGGAGTGCTGGAACAGTCGTTAGTGGGAGGTTAAAAAGAGGAAATGAACAGAACCGAGCCATCTTTCGTCAAATTCTAGTTTACCAACCTGGCATACACCACAGATGCCTTGTTTAATGTATTATGACGCTTGCTTTTCGGTTATAAAGTATGGGTCCTATCTTTACTCCCCCACCCCGTAAAAAAACCAAAATTGGCTTTCACGTGTAATGTTGTATAGCCTATAGCTCTTTGGGCTTTCAAATCAATTGATATGCAAGGTTTTTATTAATGGAATAATGTAAATGGGATTTTAGTGTAATCTGGTTCAATACATTTTAGGGACCACTTCAAGGACTAACAATTAGATTTACCACATAATTACTTTCACCAGTAAGGGACATAAAACCCACTCGCTCAACTTAAAAAGCTGTAAAATTACGCCCTCAGCCTCAAGTTACTTTATGGTGTACATAAATCGGAGGGGCTTGTATTCCAAACATTAAGCGCTAATTGGCAAAATAAAGTGGTATAATTAAACAAACTGAAGGAAACGAAACCATTGCTGATATATCCGGAAGTATCTGTACTCCCTTTAATCTTGTCCACTCCCACATATTCTGAGGCAATAAATACTTTGGGAGATGCGCTCAGAAAATATCGTCAAGGAGGAATAGGTACTTTAGACACATTTTGATCAGTAAGTTTGAGCCCAGTTTTAAAGTGCCTTCAGAAATATATCTATTCTTTTTATTTCAAAGACGTGCAAATGCGCTCATATCATATCTTTTTCCTCTTTAAGTCTAGCAGAAGAGGAAGATTGTTGACTACCAGATGCAAAAATACTCTACGAGATGAGAAGTATAAATTCGGTGAGTGTGAATTTCTAGAGAAATTATGTAAGTACCTGGTGTAAAAAAACATTGTCTTGATGTTGTTTTAAATAGATATATATGTGCCTCCTGTTAATAAGGGAAATTACTACCCAGACTTAAAAACATACGTTTCTACGGGAAGTATAAATTAAAGTAATGCATATAACCGTCTGCTTGACTTGTGTAAGTTCGAAAAAAATGACCAATGAGTGTATTGGGAATAATTTCTAAAGCCGGAATACAATAAATCTATGTTCTCCATTAACCTGAAAACTAGCAACGAGCCCCGAAAAAAATTCTGATTTGAATACTTTTGCACCAAAAACTTGCCAATATATCACGGTAGCGTTACACAATTTATCCCTGTCTTTAAAGTAAAATCACAATCACGGAAGAGAAGCTAAAATTAGAAACAAAAGTCTCTATAGAGTAATAAATTTAAATAATGAATGTAGTTTGGCCTCATTCTTTCCATTTGGCTCTATTGATCTCTTCCACCAAAAACAGTCACAACACCTAAGATAATTTCGTCAAAGCCAATCCCTGGTCCGAGCGTTATGTGGCCTTCCGGCCTGGAGAATGTATCCATGTTCAGGGCAACTATAACAAATAATGTAGTCCCTGTATTTAGTTTTATTGATCTTCCTTTTATGTCGGACAGATACATGTATACACTTACTAACAGATTTACGGCACAGGAATCAGTACGATTCCCTATAAAAACTGGGCCTCTAAAGTAGACAGAGAGGGAGAGACCCCGAGAGATCGTCACGACTGTTCCTGCCTGCGTGCCAGGCCGTATGTGAGAAATATAGAGTACTTGAAACACAATGTTATCTGCTGCGTTTATTTAAGTCGCCGTTCTCTTCAAAAATTAGTAAACAACCGAGGGTACACCAACTACCCCTTAATTCAGGGACTTTTGACTTACTATAATACATGTACAAGTATTTTCACACACGTGGTTTTTATATCTTTGATTGACAGGCTTTCATACTGCTTGTTAATTTAAATGGTTTTTCATCAAAAATTTAATAAAACCATTTATTTTTATCCAGAGACCTGTGTCCCTGAAGTCCAGCCTCATCCTAACACCATCAACATATGTCCTCTTCTTGATGCTCTATGTAAGCTGTGATCTGCGTGACAATGGCGGCACAGCAGCAGAGACGCCAAGACGGCACAGTGA
Organism: Lingula anatina; assembly: GCF_051362555.1. Lineage (NCBI taxonomy): Eukaryota > Metazoa > Brachiopoda > Lingulata > Lingulida > Lingulidae > Lingula > Lingula anatina. The sequence continues at coordinate 56,995,650 of NC_141767.1, forward strand.
GTCTTCATTTCGCTCGGACCAGTACGCCCACTTAATAGCCCTCGCTTGCCAAGGGCTTTGCTATGAGTGCTATATGCACGGGATTTACAACCTGACTCACTGTACAACAACATGTAAGACATGGGCAGGTATTTCATTTGATGGATTTGACACATTTGCCGTAGATGTGACAAAGCACTGTTCTGCGTGACACTGCACGTACAAGTAGGCCTAAGCATGACCGACAAAGTCTTGTAGTCAAAGGGTCGTTGCCCTCAGTATTCTTATTGGACAAAGAAATTGTTTCTGTACAAGTGACACAAAGCAAAACGATAACTGAGTCGATGAATGGCTAATTGATATAATGGCAATTTGATATTGCCAATTAAGAAGCTCAATAACGAAATGGAATTCTAATCTAGCAAAACTGCTGTCAAAGGTTCAATGAACAGAGTTCTTAACACCGAAGGAATAAAACATATGTCTGTTGTATATTTATTGTACGTGGAAACATAAAAGAACAAACACTAACGGATTTATAGCTAACAATTCACGGTATTGTTGATATCACATTATCTTTTAATCGGTGCTTTCATGAAAAAATAAACGGCCGATAATGAGGTACCGCAATACAATGAGACCATGCGTATCATGAAACTTACATAATAACTTTTATACGAACTTCCATCTTTTTCTATATTTTCTATTCTTAAATTTTTTTATTAATTTGTTAAATAAATGTACCAGTAGATTATGGACTCACACCGTTGACAAAAGCTTGTTTAAAACTGACGCAAAATCAAAATTCAGGAGTTTTATCCACCGGTACACAGATCCACACTATGAAGTATGTTCGTTAAGTGTTTAGCTCTAGGTGCATCTGCAATATATACACCTTGACGTCACTGTGAAAGCCAAGCAGTAAGGAGACATCAACAACTATCATTAGTACTGTACATTCGACTCCATTATTTCGGACGATTTGATTTTGAGGTTTTGCAGGCGTTGTCATATCCTTGCCAGTGTTTTTTCTTAGCACAACTTGGACGAGGTTACAGTTGACACCCAGACATTATGTTAAGGCATCTTATTTCTAGATATGAGTTGAAATGAAAAAGGTTTTAAAATTGCAAGCGTAGGTTTTTCTCCGAATGAAAAAGTATCTGCAGAAAACGAACCTCATTCCATCACCGTTTTCTTGTTTTGAACGACTACTGCGAGCCCTATTAGATTATAACAACCAGTCATAACGGCCAGGACGTTGTAAATTAGATGCTATAGTTACATTTTGCTGTGGAATCAATATGGAGTTAGCTGAGGAAACTGCCATTATCTGCTAATTCAATTTGTTGCAGTAAATGAAATTCAAGAGTTGGCCTTCAGTGGAAGTAAAATCCTACAGTATGAGAAACTGGAGGCCTTATCTCAGTAAAGTTTCAATAATGTACTTGCGTATTCACCGATGGTTTGCAGGGGCGGATCCAGAGATATTTTGTGACAGGCTTCCGAATTATCTTTATTGATCCACCCTCCACTTTTGACCGTCTTCCGACAGAAAATAATGAGACATGACTTTTGTTGTGTGCGTTACGTCACAATAGGTGAAAAATTTTGGCTGATGAAAAAATTGATTTTGATCTTCCTTACGGTTTTTTTCTTTCTAAATATAAAGTAAGATGTCTTGAAGCAGGGGTGAAAGAGAATGAGAGAAAGGCTTTGATTTACATTCGATTCTTGACGGGTTGGTTTTGAAGAGAGACTGCCAGACAATGTTTGTTCAATAGATATTGGTATTGGGACTAACTTAAGAAAATATTCCAATCATTTGCCCCAGCCAATTTATTCTATCACCACAAATTGTCATTTGTCTCGTGATATTGTACAATGTTCAGTATCGAAAAATTAAGTCTTCATCTAAAGCTTGCTGTTGCATCGATAAAGGAGGGTTTACAGAACACAGCGTCCACAATAAACATAATGAATATTTCATTTTCATTTCATAGTCACACAATTTTAACAGAGTTTATTAACAAGAAAAGGCGTGGTTACAGAACACATTCACGAGTGCCTGTCATGAGGGACAGTCTTTACTTATAAGATTTTATTGATTTTTCAGGATAGTAAACGTTCTCTTTTTTATGTAGCTTTAATCCTTCAGCTGTATAACTTTTAATACAGTCTTAAACTTATTTAATTCTTACTGCTTTTAAAGTTTTTAACACAACGACGCTTTTACAGGGCAATTTATCCCCGATATTGTGTATAATATTTATTTATTGGCTAAAAATATTTATCTTACCAAGGGAAGCTCGAAGCAAACGCATTATGAACTCTCCCGTATAAAGCAATGGGTTAAACTTATTAAAATCAATATACAGGAACATGTACAAACCATACTAGTATACGCAGTCACGCACATTCATTGATATTTAGTCTTACTTGCTTAACTCGGTTTGACATCCACAGAATGGGAGGCTGTCATGGTCTGTGGACAAAGTAAGATTCATTGCAGCTTTGAAGCGACTGCACCATGGCGATAACTCACATGACATGATGACACGATGAAATCTGCCAAATGAAAAATATACCCTTTTTTAACGCCTTCTAACGACACAATTGTAGTTGAAGCATGATTTCCAACAAAATGTAGAAAAACTTTTCAAAAATAATTACTTCTTTCTCTTTTTTTTTTTTTGGGGGGGGGGGGTTACATCAACATCAACACGTATTGTACTATTTTAGGGAAAGTTCGTAAAAACCGTATGTATGTTTTTGCACAGGTACACATAAAATGTGTACAGTGGTTGGACAGTGGTAGTGCTGTCCAATAACAAATGACCAGGAGTTCGTCCGCTTAGATTTCACATTGTCCATTTTTTAAATTCAATGATTAAGATTGGAAATTTCACCAGGGCCGATGTTTTGACGGACATCTCTAAAAATTTCAGTTTTTATTTGATACAGTTATAAAGTAAATTTATTGATTAACATTTTCTGTACTCAAGTATTGACCTTCAAAAGTGTTTGTGAAAGTTTTGTTTCATGCTTTGGAGCAGCTAGTTGACGTGTTAAACCAAAAAGCATCTTCCATAAAAAGCAATAGTAGAAAGCGCATGCGCTTTGATGTATCCTATTGTATTATTGTCTGCTTAATTCTTTCTCTTAATAAGCTGGGTATGTTCTCAAAGGGGTATAAAAGGTAAGCGCCCGTGAGTATTTTTAAAACGCTTTAAAAGCTACCACATTGTACCATGCGAGCTCTCCTAGTTGTGTATATTTCCTGGAGTTTTGCTTCAATTTGGGCAACTAAGGTAGGTGCATAAAGTACGGTGCCCTGACAGAGGTTTTAAACATGTCACTAAGGTAGACGATAATCTGCCTTGATAAGGGTGGTGACAGGCACAACTAAGGTAAGTATTACTTTTTCCTCTCAAAGGTGCCAAAACATGAAACTGACGCATAATGTAGACTCACTTTTTTCTTTCACAAATTAGAAGCAGCTTATTCTAAAATATTATTCAAAATAGCAAATGGGTGTTATGTTTGATAGAGACGGTACTCATTGGCTATCAACGGCTGCCATTCTTGTGACTGGAATCATTTCAGATTGGCACCGACAGTCAAAGTAACGATGAACCATTTTAGTAAATGTTAAAATTCTACAAAATTCAGAATGCACAACTTTTGGAGGGAGATTCTAGGTGTGTGAAATATAATATGAAATATTATGACACAAAGAAAAGTCCAATATATTTCCAGAACAATGACAATAAACATGTTACAATGTTTTGTGGACAGTGTACGTCAAATAAAAAGAAGTATGTTTTGCATCTTTTATATGGCAGATATGTGAAAGTTACTTATCAATGTAGTAAATCCAACAATTACAAAATATAAGTAGATTGGACGTCAAAGGAAACGTGGTAAACACAAAACAATAGCAGTTCCTTTAACATTGATTTTGTATTCCAGAAGCCTGAATTCCAATTTGAGCGTAATGGAATCCACTACATTATATCTACATTTGACAGAGAGACGTACAGAATGGTGGTTACCATCCCAGAAAACTATCGAGACAACGACAAATCCATTATCATCCATGATTTTACCAAGGTAGGTGTACTTTATATTATTTGAAACCTGTGTCATCATTCTAATCTTACTTTAGTCATATTTCTATTTCGTTAGACCTGAGCAATTCGTACTGCTTTGAGCTTACCAATTTTAAATGCTATTGCATGCCTTATTTCATCGATACGTCTTGAAAATGTATTGGCTTTCTTGTGCCATCTGCTTTAATGAATTTTGTTCTCTTCACATTTGTATTGAACTTCTGTTGCATATTTTGAAATGTTTTGTATAAGAAATTAGTGGTCCACTATGAAGAACACCTCCTTTATTCCAACATGAAAAGTTTCCATCAGTGATAAATAATTTATCAGATAAATAAACCAATTCACAATCATTATTACATCTGTCGAAAAAAAGGCTTTCATGGAAATGTTCTGAAAGTACCTTAGCTGACATTTAAATATTTTACATTCATATGTATATATTTGAATTAAAAATTTTCAGAAGGTAACTATCTACAAAGATGTCACAGATTCAACTTGCTTCATCTCTCCCATATACGATGACGTCGTGGACAAAGGGCTGCTTTTTCTGAAAACAGTTAGGACCAAGGAAACTGTAAGTTCTTTTTGGAAAAAAATTGTGGTATTCAGGTGAGGCAGTTTTTTGTTGATGTTGCTGCTGTTGTAATGGCATGTAAGCCAACAAACAATCTTTTAAACCGACGTTGTGCACATTATACAGTAAATAGAAACTGCCTTTCCAATTCCTCGTGCGAAAGAGAAAGCGTTATCGAAACAACCTATGGTAAGAGGATTAAAGGTCAAGGGACGTTATGCATAGCTATGTTGATTCAGAAACATATTTGAATGTAGTAAAAGATAAGAATATATGTTTTACAGTATATGATCTTTAACTTAAACATTCACAGCTTTCGCGATAAAATAATTAGGGACAAAATGATATAGGTTACTGTTTATCATACTGAGATTTCACTCCTAATTGCAGGTCGACTACTCCGATGTTTCAGTGCTTCTAGAGACAGTCGTAAAGATAAAACCAGAGAAACTAGGCTTATTTGGAACTAAAGTTGCAATTTGTCAAAATTCTGACACTTATCTCGTAAGTCGGCGAAAATTACCAACTTCTGCCTACAACAAGACTCCCATTGAGCTTGGGACAACATTTGTGAGGATTTTTGCAAAGATTACGCTAGAGTAAATCACGAAGACGGCATACTGTCTAATAAATGGATAACCCATCTTGTCATATTTATTTACATATGCAGAATGTTCCTCTTACGTCATATTTGATTAAAACTGAATGGATAAATCATGACATTATCAGTCATTTGTAATTTTTATATTGTCAACTATAATGGATTAGGGAGTGGATTGGAGAGCTTCGTCCTTATTTATTTATTTTATTTTTATTTTTACACATCTCAAATAACATACGCTTTGTGTACCACGGGGAAGCATGTCATGCAAAGGTTCGATGTAAGATGTAAGATCGCATCTTACTACAAACATATAACCGCCTTGCGAATAGTTTATCATTCAACATTAGTAAACATCAATTATACTTCGAATCTCTTAAAGCCTCAGTCACAACCAGACCCACGAATTTTAGGATCGTACGCCCCCTGCCAATTTTGGTTGCAGTAGAATCCGTGGAGTTCGTAGAGGTAGAGGAAAGTTTGCAATGAAATGGCACAAGTCTGCCTTGCGAATCGCAGGGGCCATATGAAATGTCCTTTCAAGAAGGGACGCTAATTGCAAAGTGCGATGACCGTGGAAATTGTACTCCTTAACTCAGTTTGTCTTGCTACAGTACCTGCTTATGTGGTACACACTCACCACTTATGAAGAGAATGCAACGCACGGCCAAAGTAGTTCCCTTTTGCGTCACTTTTGCCTCACACTTGCCTCACACGCTTGTGATGACGTACTGACCGCTTACATCAGTTTTGCCTCCTGTTCTCCCCTTTTTTCTTCCTCCTCCCTTCTTTTTTCCGTGCTCTCTAAGCTTCTTTCTCTTGCCTTTTGGAGGCATGTTAGAAGCTGAATAGTGCAAATTTTTTAAAAAAATTGTTGTACACGTTGCACAATCGACGTTAATTGTCGAGAAACGAGCGTGCGTTGTGAACACGCCTTTTATACTCCTGGCATGGAGGTGACGCATGTGCGACGCACTCCCTCCGTGCTTTCGATTTTGTCCGTAACACACGTCTCACTTGAGAAATCCTTGCGAATGGAGCAAGTTACGCTTGCGGCCTCGCTGTTCGCAGATTATTCGTAGAATATTTTAGACGTGTCCAATACCCTCCGTACGTGCTTACGGAACTCCAAATTTTGCGAGAAGGACTTGTGTGGCACGTGAAATTCTGCGCAGAATTTGGACGCAAACAGGCCGTTAAGAGCCCGCACGGTCGGTTGTGACCGAGGCTTAAATTTTGCCTTGGTAAGCCAAAGTACGGTTAATGTGAGCAAGGTTCAATTGCAATGTCTATCTCACTGAATTACGCCATACTCTTATTTTTGTTTTTTTTCTTTAGGTTTAACTTTCATCGGATTTGCCTGAACAAAGCAAAAAAAAAAAAGAAAAAAAAAAAAGACACTTATGTTAGAACTCACTTCCGGTAATGGAAAATGAGTATCAATCTTGTTTTCGTTGTTTGATGGTTTGCCCTACGTACAGCTTTTTCTTTTCAAAGGAAATCAATAATGCGTCCACCGTATCCGCCATCCTGCGTGCAGACACCAACAGTACATCAGTCATCCTTTGCGTCTTTTAAGACATGTCAGTACGGGCGACAGTCACCAGTGACATGATGAATCGTTTATATGGTGACGATTGGCGTTTTTTTTTTTTTTTTTTCAGGAGCACAGAATTACTCTGCCAAAATGAAAGATTTGTGAAAAAGTTGCCTGTCGGTGAGATACATTTAAGTATATGCAAAATGAAACTGGTATTTACTTGGTCTACAATTTTGGGACAATTAACATATGAGAAATGGAGAATTGCTAACTAAGTAAAACATTCTGAAAACTATACATTTAAAGGCAGTAATAACCCCTTAGTCTACATCATCGAATATTTGGCTTGACAAAAAGCTTACAGAAGTGTGAAAAACTGTGTGTTAATTAGACAGACATATAAATCAATCCCTGCTTTGTTCAGTTTCTGTTGTAAAATTTACATATAATAAGGTTCAATGGTGCAATGTTTGAATATGCCCTATACCGTTTTCTGTAAGGAGATTTGGATGCTGTTATACATGTGGCTATATTTACGTTTACAAACAGGTTTGATCCAAGATAAAATCCTTTTATCATAAAATGATCAATGGTAAGCAAACACACGTTTACAATCACTGATTTTGGAAGAATTTCAAGAATTTATCATGACAAAGGTAGGCTGGACATCGTGTCGATTTGGATGACACGCCTTCGCATGTGGCGTGATTACAAGTTATCGATCCGAGAGTGGTGTCACTAGTTGTTTATATGGTTCATGCCGGCCGGATGAGCGCAATTATAACCCTAATTGTGGTAACAGTCACTTTAATTTTACCACGCGATCCTTCTTGGTTGCATGTTAGGTAAATAAACAAAGTTTCAATAGCCATTCCAGACATAAGGATTCTAATAGCTTACCGGTATTTAGCAAAATAATATTTTTCCAATGTCATTGCTTACGCCATGAATATCAAAATGCAGTGAAAAGTCATAAATTAAAACTTTCAAAACTGATTTTATTCCACTGAGTTTTGATTTCAAAACAGCGAGACTGTTCGTCTCTCACATAAATCCCAAAATGATTTATTATGTTTCTTCTATTTCTTCCGTGTTCGGAATTCATATTAAGATTGATTAAAAGCTACTTATTATCAACAGGATATAGATTCGTGTAAAATAAATCTCATTTAAGTTTCTTTTAAAACGATAGCGCTTAGCCGCCGAAACACATTTGGTGAAATACGACTTAATGTTATTAACATATGTGCAGTTTATTTATGGCAGTTGTAAAGATCAAAATAGAAACAAATTGACTTAATTACTTTCAAGGCATTCCTCTTGGTCTTCCACACCAGGTAACTGACATTGAAACGTGTGAGATAAGAACTAATCTCTACTACAATTACTTTTTTCCTTCTTCTGCCAACTTTGTTTCAGAACCACTACCATAGGCCTAGATTGTCTCACTTAGGCTGCGAATATATATGTTCATTCTATGCCTTGGCGTGGAAGGCAAACATAAACATGCTAAACAGTACAGAAACAATTCAAATATGTGTTCCTACGTCATTCTGGTTTTCAAAAATTAAGGAAACATAAAGTTTACATTATATACTATTTTGATTTTGATAAGATTTTTGATTTATGTATAATCTATATAAACGTTATTCATACATGTACACACACGCCGCCTTCTCGCTTAACACCACTGAATTCTCTCATTACCGACCACAGCATCCATACACGCATAACATCACGCACTGTTCACGATTGTAATTCGAATACTTAAATAATTTCGACCAAGGTTAACTTAATCTCCGGTTTCGCAACAGTACATGTACAATGTAATAGGCCTCGTATTGCCCTAGCTATCCTTCAAATCTGTTACCAACAATCAGCGCAAAAGATGAACATGAAAAAGAAAAAGAAATACCTTACAGGAGAATCAATCACTGTTGAGATACTCACGAAAGACCACAATGACATGTAGAATCTAATGATAAAATATTATTATTACCATAATTCCTTTAAAATCGTTATGTTATTTAAGATTAATTTCCTGCTGCGTCCATTTTTCTTCCGGGAAATATATCAAACTATTTTAATCACACAAACACTTTGTGTATTTGTCATTTTTCGTTAAAAATGCGATAAAAACCCTAGCACTAGCACAATAAATAATTAAATATATATTAGTAGTGTCGCAATACAAGATGCGATTTGTCAGAACACTTTCTCAGTAGGCTGTCTAAATTTGAGATGACGTACAGCTGAAAGTCCAGCGCCGTCGTATCACAGCTTCATGTCTGTTGTGCTCCACAACATTTATATATATATAAAATGTATCTTTCTCTGTATATATATATCCTAATATAATGCTGTCTTCAAATCAGTGTACATATATTGAATGATTCTTTCAACATCCCGAACATCTAAAGTTTAATAGAAGAGGAATTAAAGAAATGGAAAAGTTCGATTAGAATATGTCATACATTTCTTCCGATGCAGGACGCGAAGTAACCTTCCTTGCTGAGTGCGGTGCCATTTTATGTCTAAAGTAATGGCGGATTACAGAACCTCAGCACATTGACAGCAAACTTGTCGAACTTCCTGGAAGAAGATGTTGACCGCTGGCAGGATTTTTCACAATACGCAATATCATAGATGGTATAAATTGAAGTACATTCGTAGCATAATCCCAGGCAAACGTCGATCATCAGTTCTTCCGAAAAGATGGAGCGTTTTGTGATTCTCCGAGCCGGATGAAATGAGTCAATGGTCCTTAAATTGGGCTCTATTTCGTATGGCATTTTCTGTATCCGATCTCTTTGTTGTGGGATAACCCTAGAGACTGCTACTAACATTAAGTTCAGCAACACCAACAAAGTAACGATGTATTTCCAAGTTTTCCTACACTGAAAAATAAAAAAAGACAATTACTTAATCATTCCTTGATAAGGTCAATTCCATTTTGTCAACCAAACAAATAATAAATGTAGAAATAAAAAACATAGCTATTCAATTATTCTTTCAAGAAATAAGCATAAAACAAAGTTTCTCCTCTGCTCATAACTTTTCTTAATTTACAGCGATACTACTACCTTCCAATGCATAGAAAATGCAACAAATGATTGTACTTGTTAACGGGATCAACTTTGGTGCATAAGTATATTCCCATTCTGAGCGATTTTAAAGTATGATGATACACAAAAAATACAAAGCAAACAAGACGTATCGTTTGTCCGTGGAAGAGACAATAGGAAATAAACCACCTCGATTACTTTTTACTGTTTCACTGATCAGTTACTGAGTGGATGCATTTATCGTGACTAATCAAGCTAACTTGGACCTCTAGGTCGTCCCTGCGGCACTAAATCATTATTAAAAGCTAATCATCTAAATATGGCCAGAAATTGCTATTTCATATGAATAGTACACTGAAAAGTATAATTTGTTAAACGGTCTTTGATTCCGTAATGGTGCACAGGTGGCGGGATAGGCGACGGACCAATCCTTCATGGGAATTTCATCACAATTTAAGTCTGATCCACGCGTTTCTCGACATCAAATAGCGCTGTGAACTAACCCCCCTGGGCTCATAAATTGTCTATTAATTTTGTGAGCGTGTGTTTTGAAACATCAAAAAAAGTCCTTTGGCATTCTTTGCATTCATTCACAAACCACACTCCTAGTCGCAGCGGAAAAGCTGTAGGAGAGGACGGTAAACCAAGACATATCAGTTTAATGAAGAAAAACGAAAACATAAAAAGGATTCATTCTTTAGTTTAAATCTGCCCAGTACATTATCAATCTATAAATAAATATTAAGATTAATTACAATCACTACTTAATTAGTAAACTCATGATGATATCTTTTATATACATGAGAAATATACTTGTAGAAGGTGAATTATCAAAATGCCATAATTGTTTTATTAACAGCGTGAATTCTTTTAAAGATAAAGCGCGTCTGTAAGAGAGCAAGCATAATAGCATCTTACATGTACGTATCAAAATACATTTGATGGGAGTAAATATGAGCCAACCTGTCTTGCAATATACTGTAAATCGTACATTTTATTTTTAAATGATTCAGTCTCATTATTCTTTAATTCGAAGAAACTGTCTTGAAGAAATGACTTAGTAGATAACATCTGTATTAGATCAGCACTTGATAAGATTCTCTCTTTAGATCTTAAACATTTGGTAAACACGGTATATGGTAAGCAAATAGTAATGATATCTTACCTGAAACATGGTTATTGGACAAATCCTATCAAAGCATTAAAAGAAACAAAAGCCACTGATGACTCTCTTATCTTCTAGTTTCTCTGGGAAATAGATTACTATTTTCACCGTAACGCTGTTCTCTCCTTTCTTGCTGGAATCCTTCTGGTCTGTAATCTAGCATGTGTTCATTTTACATACCAAAGTCTAGAGCGGTAATTATACTAAAATACAGGGGGCATGCCATATAGATTAATAAAATGTTGGTTGACGACAGCTGTCAGTCACTCTTTTCCATTTGTTAATTTTGGTTGCAGCACAGTTAGAGCAACCGCAAAGACGAAGGCAATTTATGATGACGTGATGCTGTAAAGTTCACCACAGAGGCAACATTAATAAAGCTGGGGAGGGGGGGGGGGGGTGATACACAAGCCAACAACAACGTCGGCTTGTCTTGCTCTATTCCCGATGTTTTTATCTGTGAAAGTTCATCTTCTTTTCTATTCACTTAATTAAATGCGCGATTTTCTTCAGAGATAAGATGATAAATTGCAGCCCTGTGATTTGTACGAGTTCGCTGGAGCTATCTGTGATTGATATGATTAAGAATATGACTGCTCTCTATTATCTGTGGAACAAAGACGAGAGAGACACGAGAAAGCCATCAAATTTACCGTAATCTTAGGAAAAATTACATGTAAGTGGAGAGAGTGAGATAATAATAAGTAGTATATCAGCTCCCCCCTCCTTCAAATCATTCCCAATTTCTTTTGCAATAAGCGTAAAGAATAAAACTGAGAAGATATTTCACGTCTTAGAAAATAGTTTTAAAATTTCTGTTTTGTAAAATAATTTATTTTCGTTTGAAAAAAACTTAATGTAGGATCACATCTGTCCCGTCCTCATTACCGCCATTTGAATTCTGCTCCAAGGGCGTAAATAACTCACGATTTCTTAAATAACGGATATTATATTTGACCGCAATATATCACATTTAATTTGAACATCTGCGTTTCGTTAAATGGTGCGGGTGCCTTTTGACACGACGCAATGAAGCTTATGTTTGGTAGCCATCTACATCAATTGTGCTAGCTGTTCACATCTCTTCGTGTTTATTGGAGACGATTCTTAAATGTGGTGAACAGTACGTTAAACAGCATTCTTTAATATAGTCCCTCTGAACAGAAGTGTGTACATGTATGAAATAAAAAAGGAAAAGCCACATAATTCCAATAATATTGTTAATCTTTATTTGTAAATGTTTTCAGCCATAGAAGCTCTTCATAATAACAGTTACTAAAACGACAGCCATTGTCACCGCAACAAGGGTAAAAATTCTGTTAACTGGTAACTGTGCTAGTACATGTGTAACTTATGTTTTTATAGTTACTGTGGGGCACTCACTTGACAGCGACTACGAAATTCAGAGGGTTAGATAAGAGAGGGTTAGACATCATTAAAACCAAACAGGCAAATTGGCAAGAAGAAGTGGTGTTAATACGCTTTCCTCGTAGAAAACGTTTCATGAAATGAAGAAAGTTGACTGCAACATTTAACTAGAAAAGTTCAAACCATGTTTCTGAGTTTACCATCAGAAGACGTCCGCACAACCGCCGTTATTTTGACAGGGTTTTTGTTAAGAGACCAGTGATCACTGCCAGGAACCGTCTTCGTAGAGCCAGCTGGTATACCGGAACTTTGACATTGGCACCAGTCAAAAACTGGGCAGCGATACTGTTGTCAGATGAAAGCAGGTTAAGGGTTGTCAGAATTTATAGACGCGTAAGGGTTTGGAGAACAGCTGGTAAGAAGTATCTTCCCAATTTTCTGCCTCTGGTCGACAGAACGCACCCCTCGTAAGTCATAGCATGGGATGTATTGGCCACTTCGCTGTAGGCGAACTGGCAGTGCTCAACGAACCCATGCAATTAATACAGACCCACGCATCCAGGTTCTGGAACGGAACCCAAGGAGAGACCAGTTTCATTAGCTCTGTATGTATCAATTTAAATTATTGTTTTTCTTTTTATCAAGAGCTTATAAAATATGTGGGTATTACCTCCAATATTTCTGTGACTGTCAGTCATCATCATCAGGGAGTAAATGACTAGGGTCATTTCACCTGCATTAGGGACATTGACCAACCATTTCTGTTCCAGCATGATAATGCTACTCCACGCACAGCCAATGCAACAGTAGGCTGGTTATATACGAACCAGATCGACCCCCCCTCCCCCCATGACCAGCTATATTAGAACCTCATTAATAATGTGTGGGGTATCCTCGGAAATGGATAACTGAGAGATAACAGAAATGATCTCATGATAACTTTGCACCGTATGTGGAAAGTTACTACTTCACAAACATTACATAATTGTTTGGGTCCACGCAAAGACGTATCAGGTGCGTCCCCCAATCCTGAGGATATACTGTACAAAATACCCAAAAAACCAAAAAGTGGCTTTGATTTTTTACTGTGGTTAGCTTATTCGTTGTTTGTACAATATGTAAATTTTTGAGAAAATTCCTTTTCGAAGTTGAATAAAGAGCATTTGTTCATGACATGATTTTTTGTATCACTCTGCGCATTGCGTTAGGGTTGACACTTTTGGCTAGGGGAGTATACTTCCTACATTGTACAGGCTAACGAATTTTTTTTAATCGCCAAGAGTATGACAAAATTGTAAAGGCTACGATTTCATCCACCGCCCGTAGCACGGACGCCGCACGAGAACGTAAAGAGATAAACGGACATCGCATGGTAAATGTAATCTCGGCTTAACCATATGATGACATATGTTCCTAATCTCGTATCACAACAATTCTTTTTTTTGTTTGTTATGTTGGTTCTAACCATTGCTTTTCAAAGTAAACGTTTCAGGTTTGGAGTTTGACGGCGACTATTGATTATATGGGATCCTGTTATCAATTGTTCCAAAATCGGGAAGAAAAATTTTGATAAATTGAGTAATTGTGGCTCCGAGGCTTGGGTGTTATAAAAACGGAATTTTATCCTCTTTAATTCAACGTTGCTCTTAGATTTCTTTAATTCGTATGCTTTTTACTTTTTGAATGTCTAAGAATGTATATGAATACTTTTGTCTTCTAAGATGACATTCTAATTCCAGAAGTATTTGCTTTTGTGTTTTTCTCAGTGACTACGTTGCAAATGGTTCTGGCCAAATTATAAGGTATATTCCTTTAAGTCTTTTAAAATATATGAAGGGTGGCACTATTCAAACTCTCAATTATAACTGATGTGTATCTGTACTGTAGCTTTAGAATATACATCGGTAAATTTTCTCCTTGTTTGATGTCAATGAAAGAAAACACTGTTGTACAGTTTAAAATATTGAATCATCTAAATTATTAGCGTGGATTTTCCTTTTCTTTCTCGTTGGATGGCTTACCATTTTTTCCTGAAAAACTAGTACACAGTAGTCCTGTTACTTAAGCACAAAGGAAAATACGAACTGTTCAGTGCGAGAAACATACAAACTGTACATTTTCTCAAACTGTTTTTCAGACAGACAAAATTGATAAATCAATCAATGCTTAGCTCATAATAGTTTTCATGCCATATGGTTCCTTAATAACCATAAACTAACAATGCTTTTAATAGTTTTTCATACCACGTTTTTAATCTTTGGTATTTGAATTATATATACTAACAATACCTTTATAACAAAATTATCATGAGTTACCATCATTTCTATACTCCTTGAAAAGAAAATGTATGGTTTATGCTAGGTTCCCAAGGGTTTCCTGGAACATTCAGAGAAATGACTTTCAGTTTCCAGTTTAGATCATATCACCCTGAAGATCCATTGCAGCATCTACATATTTGTACATGTGGCTGGTAATCGGCTGTTCATAAAATGCGTATGCTTTAATACAAGCATCTCAACAATATTTTAAAAACATTGGTATTTATGTCTAAAGGTCACAGTGCCCTTTTATTAGAGCTTCAACAAGTGATGGCGCATTACTTTTATTGCAAAAGAAAATTGATTCAAAAAGGTGATCGCAAAACTAAATTTTCCTCTGCAAATCCAAACAGGCCTAGTTATTTACAACCACTGCAAAAAATCATCCACCACGTGATTTAAGAATTGTTTGCTGAAATTTAACAACTACGCACAAACAATCCTGGTTTGTGATCAAACAATAGTACATCAACCCCATGGGAGTCTTTTCACTTTTGATTAATTTCACGTAATTTGAATGGCATCTCACTCGTTCATTAAGCACTTAAAACCCAAGAGGCATTTTACGTCTTTTTAAATGAAATATATCTTTGTAGAAAACAATTTTAATAATTACGTCATCCCCTTAATCTGGAAAATTACAATTAAGCATTTACCCTTCAGTATAGTACTTCGGTCGACAATTTTATGTTCTTCTTTGAAAAATAGCGATATATGGGCGTCTACCACGTTCCACATTTAGATTTCGAAAGATTGCATTGTGGAGACAGGAATGAAATATTTGAGAGCGTTTACTACCACCACCCTGAGCTTCAGAGCTAACTTGACACTAACCTTTTCACTGTAGCCTATCTCCATCGTGTCAAGTAACCTCTGACGAAAATAGTTTGACCTAGTTTATATAAGCCAATCAAATCCATGTTTCAAAATTTTTCACCAAAGTTTGGTGAAAACGCTGATTGGTTGACCGTCAATCGGCAATCCTCGGCTGATTCCGCAAGCTCCATACTAACAACATAGTTATTGTCGAGTGCGGAGACATCCGAGTAGTTCCGAGTGTATTACCGTACACAAAGAAAGCAAGGCGAGTGACTACGAAAAAGAATGTGTTAAGTTATCTCTTGATTCTTTGAAAAATATGAGTAAATCGGAATTGAAACCATAGGGTCTAGCAGTTTGAGGCCCTGCATCATTATCTACTGAGAGACGATGTAATTTGCGTGCTGCCCACAGGTTACGGCAAGTCCCTGATATTCAGCCTTATCTTTGATTGGTCCGGATTTGAACAAAGCGCGCTTTGACTCGTTCGCGTTCATTGGCTAGATCGTTTAATGAGTCATTGAGTGCGGGCTTTTAAATTTGATTGGCGGGCGGCGGAGGCAATCGAATCTGGTCAGAGGTTACTTGACACGATGAAGATAGGCTACAGTGAAGAGGTTAGTGTCAAGTTAGCTCTGAAGCTCAGGGTGACTACCACAGACCTGCAGGACTACTTTTATGTTTACCTTAAACTTTGTGCCAGTGTCAGTAAACCAACGCAGGAACTCCTAGAAACGATTAATAATCGAGCTTTAATGTTCAACACAAAAAGATCAACATGAAAGGGGACTTAAAATAAATGCAATCATCTAGCGTACTTCCAGCAGACATCAATACATTTTCCACGGCTAATTGGTGTGGATATGCAAAACCGATGATTTATGGAAAGCAAACTCGCTATTGATCTGTAAATGCTATACTGAAATGAAAGCCCAGACAATTTCCACTTACAGAAACAAGACCAATGACATTTTGCTGATCGTTTGGATGTTCACAAAGTTACGTGATTGAATTATGCTAAAGTAATAAAGCTCTCTATTCCTAGACAACCATTTAGCATAGATGGCATATCATGGTCAAGTCGTTCTCAGACAATCATTTAGAACATCCGACCTGGTCAAGTCACCCTTACTTTGAAAACATCTGCCGTAAATACATGCTTTTGAATTGCCTTTTTAACATGCTTGTGTGTGAATGCCAAAGCTATAATGAAAATATTACATTTGCAATGCCAAGATAACAATTTTTGTATCTATTTCATCAGATCATCATTGCAAAAATTACGAGAATACAGCACTGACATTTTTCTGGAGAAGCTAAAAGGCGTTTTATGTACGAAATTCGATGTGTTTGACGTATTGTTCCGTAGGGTAACCGCAACAACAAAGCCATGTAAGCTGGTCGTACCATAATACGCAGTTGTAAAATCTTTTTCGCGAATTTAGCTACACCATATCAAAAAGCAACATGCGGCTCTTAGAACTGATACTAAGAACTCGTTTTTTGATGAATGCACATCTGAACATACAGAGACTGTGTATGTTAAGTATTCAGCGTTTTTTTCTTTTTCTTTTTTCACTGTCAGTGTACTCTAGCTTCTGTTTTACTATCTGATAGAATACGTAAGAGTTCAAACTACTCTTCCTTGATTTGCGCATAAACCTTCCCTATCTTAATACTTGGTACCACGTCTCTCGTAGATCTCTGGGTAGAGGTTAAATGGTCATCTCTTTTCATCCAGAGAGCAGGGTATGTTCCACATATTTTGGCCCGTGGGCCCAGCGACTTCACCTGCAGGTCACTTAGCACAGTTTCTGGATGGAGTACAACAGACGGAGTATCTTCTCTCTGAAATTGAAATTTGAAAACTTTCTCTTAATCTTTTCTGTCCTTTGTAACGTTCATAACAATTGCAATGGGTCCTCTTACTCAATTACACACAAATCGTAAAAACGCCAGTTACCTTTGTTTTTGGCATTTATGAAGGGAACATTTTGATGTGTATTGAACATTGCAATTTGTTTATGCTTACATTCGAACGTTCTGTGGCTTTGAAAAGGATGACCGTCTTGTCTAACACATCGTCATAGAAAGGAGTGATGAAGCACGTAGTAGCTGTGATGTCCTTGTAAATAGTAATATTCTGGAAATATAAAGCTCTTTTAAATGACAGTAGCTAGGTTTAGGCAGACGAGGCACTTGTCCCGTCTGGAGTTTTCTCATATTTATCATTCGAATAAAGCTGTAAGGGTCGTTTGCCTCCCCACTCGTCTACCAATATTACTACATTGCAAACCAGATCAGACAGTCAAATGACCCTCGGTTACTTTTGACATGACTTGTTTATGAAGTTAAAATTTATAATATTTGGGAGAGAGCAGGCCAAAAAATCAAAAGCGTTTTATATTTAATCAGCTGTTCACACACTTGGTGATTATATAGAGTCTACAGCTTGTTATCATTTGCATCACAATAAAACATTAACTTACCTTCGTAAAATCATGAACTATAATAGTTCTGTCACAAAGCGTCGTTTGTGGAGTGACCATCATTTTGTACGTGCCCTTTTCAAATATGGGAACAAGTATATTCCTGCCATTTAGTTCGATTCGCACGCCAGGGGCCTATAATTACAAGATATGTCATTATGAAATGCATTTTTTTCAGATTTTTATTATCATTACTATCATTTATTTATTCTACTATATTTCGCTGATAGAAACTTGGGGCATTGCAGTTTTAAAGTGAAAGATATTCTGTATATATAATACTACTAATGGAATAGATTTACCTATACACACGATTCAACTTACATAGAACGCCTTAACACACGCAAGCACGCAAACACTCAGCCAGCATATAATCTTCTGCATTTTGAGGTGTCTTACAGGCCGATCTGAAATATAAATCACCCATAAATCATTAAAGATGGTTAAATTGATAAGAGATGTTAGTTAAAAGAAAATCGACAATCACTTTTTACACAAATCTTTTTTCATTTATATAGAGAAGAAAAAAACAAAACAAAACAAAAAACATCCGTCTACTTCGTAATGTGATACCAATGGCTTATAAAATTACCATAGCGACCAGCCATAACAATTTATATAAACTACACGCAATTCAATCAGAAACACATCAAATCAGTGAACTTTCCTTTTCTACTTGCCTTCTTTAGCAGGATGCCATCCTCGGTAAGTTTCGGCTTATCGTTTGGCAGTGCAATTTAAGAAGCCGGTTTTAACGACCGTATATAGCCTTCCGATACGTCAATCATGAAATATCCTGTAGGGACAAATTTGTTGAAGTAATCGAAATCCCACTGTTGTCAGGAGAGGAAGTCATTCCTCAGATTTTTTATTTTGGCCCAATATACTTAATCTGGCAATTGACTTCCAAGATCGAACGAATTTAACAATAAATGATAACGACTCTGTTTTAATTAATGCCGACTTCCAACGCGCCTTGCTTGCTAACAACATGGAAACTTCATTACAACCAACAATAGAAACTGTCAGATCTTAAGAGAAGCGTGTCCATCTTGAGTTTGCACAAATTTGGATTCCATGCGGGAAGTCGTCTGATAAGATGATTAACAGCTCAGAACCTTACTTATGTCAGAAAATTGGGCGCCATCACAAAGGCACCGTTTCCGTGTAGAGCTATTATGTTTTAAAGTGGCTGAACTGTAGTAATACATATCAAGCGAAATGTTCTACATTTAAGGACGGTGACGCCGTTCTAAAATATGAAATAGCATACCCCTTTCATTCAGAATTATTTGATTTTGTGTGCACTGTTTATGTTTCTCTGTAATAAAACCTAAGAGCCTGTCTTATTCCAACCATGGGAAATATGAGTTTAGTGCTGAGTCACAAATCAATAGTCTTAGGTAACATGTACCATGACATAAAGAACAAAGAAACGTGTTTTATTATCATTTTGTGATTACCAATTATCCAGATCAATATTTTACGTAAGTAACAAATATTTATTTTTTGGGATTTCGTGGACAAAAATGTACCTCCACCTCCCCCCCCCCCCCACCACCAAAAAAAGTTGTTTGTGTTTCAAAGATTTCCGTTCCGATTGCATTCCAACTTTTCAATGTGTTATATGTGAAAGCGGTATCTTGACTTTAATGATAACGGTCTTTTAAAAACAACAGTAGTTTGATATTCAAAATAAAGTGCTTGTCGTCTGTGATAGACTAACATGAATGATATTTTTGAGCTTGTCTTATTAACGCTATATGAACGCCTGTTTAAATACATAGGTTATTTAAGGCAAATGCACGTGTGTGTAAATCCAAATAAATGTTTGATTAATTTCGTGTCAGAAGTAGACAAGAAGATTTGACTAAACTGTATGATTAGTCTAAAGTTCTAAGAAGCAAATCACGCAAACACGCTGTTGGCAAAAACAAGTATGACCACAACATCTCGTGCAATGATTTTTAAGTGAAATCATGATATGCGGATACAAAACTCGTCTTATGCAAACTGCAGGGAAAATGTTACATATTATCATAATTTTGAAGGACACGCACTGATCATCCAAAATTAAAATAATTTGTGACAATTTCGTTCACTTTACGCATTTTTTTATTGTACAAAACAATTGTTTATTTTCTAAATTGATATTCTATATTATATAGATATCATATATTATATCATATTAGATATTCTATATCTATTCTAGATATGTTTAGAGGAATGCATCTGAAAATATTCTACATGATATACCGTTCTTCAAGTGAGCATTTTACTGATTTTTATGACACTTGATACTGTAACCAAAATATTACTCCAGTCAATTTTACAGCAGCAGTATTTGATAAATCGGTTAACAGTCAATTCAGCGAATTCGTTGAAAAATAAAACCTCAATTAATGTGACATAATGCTGTCAAGACTCCGTTTGCTACTTATCTTGCGTTTGATCTAATATCGTAGAGTCAGTGATATCCCTTATGGAATCGGTATTCTTTACATTAACTTCCCTGCAACTGTCCAATTCTTGAATTCATTTTGTACAATTAACAATTAAATCCGATCGAAACATTGCTGGTTTTCCATCTGGAGACATATAAGTATCAAATAAGCTTTAGGCAAAAAGTTATCTGAAGGTTTAACTGTGCATTTGGAGCCATAACGTGTACCCCAGTGAGATGAAGGTACATGTTAAATGAAGTAGATAAGTTAGAGGAAGCCTGAAGAAGGGGAATGTAAGATCGGATAAAGCCTTCAGAACGTTCCCCTAATGTCTGACATACACATTAACACGAATACATATCCTTGACTGCAAAAAGCACACACATACATACTTACACCATTATATTTTTAGTCGTTAACAAATTTTTAAAGAAAATGTCTGTAAGACATCCGCCAGTGGTTACTTTTGCAAAACATATCCAAAACTAAGTTGCATAAAAGGTATAAATACGCATTTAGTACCTCCTACAACTAAACGTGCTTAAAGTAGTTCTATTCATAGTTTCTGCTTACGTCAATGCTAACTCAGCTCAGCACGACTAAGATTCCACTAAAACATGACGACTGCCATTTTATTGTTATTATTCAAAGCCACCATTTCATAAGGGTCTACTTATTCAGCTGCGAAAATCACACGTAATGCCTATTTCATGTTTTATAACAGTGTCTTTTGAGAGACAAACGTGACATGGGTCGTGTTAATCTCGCATCTCTGGAGTTCAGTAAGTGGCGAAAGAGACACAGCCATGCCATTTTCGGCTCTCAAAGCTCTGTAGTAAAAGACGAACTCGGCATAGGCCTTGTCGTTTTCGCATGTAAAGGGGCGTCTAAAAGACGCACGCGTAGGCTCCTATGGGCCATGGTAAGACTGTTCTTTATCGCGTAGGCCTCTATATACGTAGCTTCTATCAGTTATGGAGGCAAATACTAAAGTGTGAGTCTACAATACAAAATGTTACAGCATTAATAACATTATTTGAATGGACAAAGTTTGGAAACAACACACGTTCATTTTCATGTTCTTTGAACAATATGATAAGCCCGTACGAAAGTGTTACACACCAATGGCATTTTAAAAGCAAGAGGGCGATTAGAAAGTACCCATTGTTTTTGCTTAAAGCCGTTCCATTTTGGAGTGGCACTGCATTGTATGATCAGCGAGATTTTAGTTGTCTTAAGTCTTCACATAAGCTGTTTATAGTGAAGTTACGCCAGGCTAGGGAAATGAAGTAACCACAGCTGCCTGAAAACGGCGTTTTAAAAAAGCACTATGCAAAGAGCATTTATTTGGCTTAAACCAAATGTAAAAAGGTACCTGGCTTATAAGCGTTTTAAGGCTATCTTGCCATTTGATCTCAATAAAGTATTGATTAGGCAGTGCTAGAGAGGTGATGATGACTGATGAACTAGAAAAAAAAGGCATGGTCATGTTATTTTTTTTTCTTTCCTTTCTGTTTTATTTACCAAAATCCACCGTAGGACACTGTAAACTTAGATCATCTGTTTCAGTAAATTGTTTGACCAAGTGGCTTACTGACCTCTCATAGCCTGAGCACACCCTCTTTATTTCTTATATTTGACACAGGGCTGTGACACAAATTTGCTTCAAACTATACCTCAGCATCTTTTCTAGAGGTTGAAAGCGTCATGTGGCATTTCGACATCTAGTCTCCTTTTCAGCACTTTTTAGGTCACGACAAACCGTGACGTGCAATCATGACTGGGGATATTGGAAATGGAGTATGCGGTAAATCCACTTTACACTGGTACGTATCCAGTGTATTCTGTCAATCCGCCGTCAGTGTAATAAAAAGCTGTAGTTAGAAGGATATTATGTCCGTTGATCAAGTAAACAATCGCGTCATACACTTGCTTCATATTCGCTATAGGTGATTCACCTGCACGAACGTGATTCAGTCAAAGGTGATACGTTATTTCTTAAACATGACCAAACGTTATGAACTGTTAAATATTTTGACTTTTTATACATGTAAATAAAATGCATTCATAAGTGTTGTACCGTGTTGCATTTTATGTTTCTTACTAATTTTACTGATGCGTAAAAAGGGGTCGTCAAAGAAAATTTGAGCATAACTGTTCCCTTCAACGTGGAGTTCAGCATGAATTGCGATATTTGAGCAAAGCTGTTGAGATAATACGCATGAATGCGTTCAACACTAAAAAATATACGTTTACAGCAGAGACATGCTTAACAAAGGAACCACAGAGTGCATTCCCAGAGATTTAGATCGATCCATCCGGATCGACCTAACTCCCTGGGGGTTCACGCTAAATTGCAGTCAGCCGAGCGCGCACGAAAGTTAATTACCCCCTTACAGCTTTTAGTAGGCGGGACAGACGCTTAAGTTGGCTAAGCTGACAGTAATCTAGTGAGACTCCCCACAGGAATAGATCGATCTAAAATCTATGGGAATAGGGTCATAGTCGGAATTAAAAAATTTAAATTCACAATCTCTGTCCACTTTTTCACACTTGAAACAATCTCCCTGGAGACAGAAGAGGCATAGCTAATGTTTGCGACTAATGCATACTTAAATTGGGCTACTATGGATTGGAGCTGAAGTAGATCTTATACTGGGTCTAAAAGTCTGTACCAATTTGGGGGTAATAAGCGTTTGGTGAAACCGGACCAATGTACCTTGCGTTTTGGATCATGTCGCATTATTGCCTATTTAACAAGAACACTTATAAATATAACAAAACAGTGTTATTCTTCACTTACAGGGTTCCCACTTAGTATGGAATATTATTTTTTGGCGAGTAAATTCTCTACAAAATATTTAATTTCTCTCTAACTACTTTAAATCCAAAGCTGAGGTGTCACTCCATGTGTAGCCAGGTGTGTTACCTAATTACCACACAACTCTCGAAACAGTTGAGGCATGCAGTTGCATGTTGTGTGGTCAGAAATGTGAGGGGTCGTCTTTTCGGCAATTTCTGCCATTGTATAAAAACGCATGGGTTTGGTCAATCTTTGGAGTGTATTTAGAGAAGCAACAAAGGGATCGCTCTGAAACTTGACAGGTACCTTAGAGAAGATATGGTTCGACAGCTAAGCAACTCAGCTTACTATGGGATTCTTGCTCTCAGAGAAAATGGCCAGAAACGGACAGCCATTGCCAGGTAATTCAACATTTATCAGGAACCGTTTGTGATGTCCTCCAAAGAAATGCTGCAACAGGGGCACCTGCTCCAATACCTCGACCAGGGTGTCCGCGTATCACACTAAGAAGACAGGATCACCTTCTCCTTAGAGGACGCCGTGCTGGTCGTACAAAGACAACTAGTGTCCTCAGAAAAGAGAGGCAGAATGTCATCCAAACGCCCGTTTCAAGGTCCCTCGTGAACAAGAGATAACTGCAATCCGGTTATTTTGCACGAAGGCCAGTAGGGAAACCACTGTTAACAGCAGGTCATATACAGCGACGTATGCAATGGGCTGGGGACCACGTGCGTTTGCAGCCAAACCACTGGAATCACGTCGTTTTCAGTGATGAGGCCAGCAAACTGGCCGGCAAACTCTCCAGATATGAACCCAATTGAAAATCTGTGGGCGGAAGTAACTCACATAATTAATGGCTATGGTCTTCGGCCGGTAAATGGTGATGAACTGCGACAGGCAAATATCACTGCGTGGAATGATATCCCCACCAAAACTCTAAAAAACGTGTCACAGGGTATGCCACGTAGGATGAGGGCGCTGCAAGCGGCTGCTGGAGGTCATACCCGCAATAACTGACTTTTCATGATTTCCTGTAGTGAGTTCTTTGAGTGTGTAACATATCACTGTTTTTTTAAATATCTTAGCTTAAAATTAATACTAACATCAAACTGTTGACATGGTTTTCCGGGGGTGTTCTTTTCTTTTGAATCATATCTTATGTCAGATTAGATATTATTGACCAAAATATCTCACAATAGGCGACTGGATATTTTTATCACTCAATGACATACTTTTTTGATGAATCAAGCCAAAAAATATTTAATCAGCACTCAAAAATAACAATGATAAAAATATTCCATATTAAGTAGTAACCCTGTATGTCTAGCAATTTTTTCCATCAAGTATGTCGTCCAAACTGTTTCGGGAACGCAATGGAATACAGTAGTATTAGCTACAAGTATTTGATCATATATATTTCTACCAACAATGATACTTGATTCATGAAGCTATAAGATGCTTTCACGTTGGTTGATACGTCGAAGTACAGTGAAAATCCACTTACTGATAGGGCGAGTCAAAGGCAAATAAGCAGTAAAGTCAGTCTTTGTCAATATTCAATCAGAGGGCATTAAAATATTTTAAACGAGACAGCAAAAATCAGTATTTCAGTTTTTTAAAGCAGTGGGACTATATGTATACAAAATGTAACAGTGGAGTAATCTGTAGGATGTCCATAGTCAACGATAAACCTGTTGCTTAAAACCACAGTACGGCAGTACAGTCGCGTGGCCCTTTCAGCGAATATTTAAGATATCGCCTGATTTTAACCGTTGTCTTGCTCGATTTAACGGCTGATTTAGCAATCATTCCTTCGTCAGTTGAAAAAAAAAAAAAAAAAAACATGCGTCATCTTACCGCCCAAAAACAGAGACAAGTTCTACATGCACCGGTAGGTGTATTTCATACATAAGGATTACTTAGGATTTACACTGTATAGATGAACTACGAATGAGTTTTCTGGAATAAAGCTGCTCTCCATTGCCTCTGTGACTATGACACCTGCTCGTTTTTTCCTGCGATTTTTCTAAACCGAAAACAGTTACAAAACTCCGAACGTGTATTTTTTATTTATATTTTAAAGGAAAAGAAACACTAAGTGCCCATTCATCGTAGTGACTAGGAAAAGTCATTCCGAGCACGTTTTCAAGGTCTAATTTTGCGGGTTAAAGTAACCTTAAGTTAATTGCTGTAAAAGTTATGGTATTCCCATATAATTATGTTTTGTATTTTGTTTCTGATGTTAATTGTATGGTGGATATTAACAGCACCCTAGACCCTAGTAATGCACTTCAATATTTTAAATATAGCGAGATTGTTAAAATCATTAATATCTAAAGGTCGTAGAATTCCCACATGTTTTGTATGTTGCTTAAAAGAATGAGGAAGGGGCATGCTCAGCTATCTGATGATTCCAAGAAGAGGGATATACATAAATATTGATGACATTACCGTGAAATTACATATATGAATTCAATAATAAAAAATCTTAACAATTTTACATGCCTGCTCTTACGTTTTCGGTAATGACAATTTAGAAAGTAAATATACTTTAAGAAGATGTGGGTCCAATTTCACAAAAAAAGAAACATTACATAGTTGGAAAGAATATGATGATGTACGTGCACATTAACACAGTCTGGGAAATCACAATTAGATTAAAAACTCTTGTTACATTAAACTCGTGAGTTTATGAGATCAAACTCGTGAGCTCGTGGTTTGCTAGCTCGAAGAGAAGCATAGTTTGATTTAAGGTCCATATACACACAGATATACGCAATGTTACAGACGAACATCAAATTGCTCTGCTTTAATTGTTCCATTAACGAGATCGTTTCGAAACTTAGCAGACCTAAGGTTTACAAATCATAACACCATTCAACTACACATAATCTTTCAGATGTTGGATTGTTCAAAAATTTTATTCACTTCATTGAGTTCTTTTTGGACACCGGCATTTAACGTAACGGTGATTTAATTAATCCTTATTTAACTAAAGGCTTAAGATAACATTTTACTGTTCACCCTGTTGAAATTCTTCAAGCACATGGCCTTTTTATTCTACGCTGATCCCCGCTTCCCTATCCTCTCTTCTTTTAAATCTAGCTGTTTCATTTATACTATGTGTAGAGAACATTTTTCAGTTATGACATCTCATTTGTTGTCCCGGGGTTTGCAAAAATATATAACGTCACTTGCAAATTTGTCAAAGCCCTTTGGAGAATTAGCGGTCATTTTCCTACACACTGCTGCGCAGTGGGAGATATCTAAGATGTCATAGAGATAGCACTCGTAGCACAACCCCTCACACGCCTCATTTATTATATCGTCTTCTGCCATTACGTCAGTGCCGGAACGTTTCTCTGGAGCGCTTGGAAGGAGTGGTGATTCAACTGCATATGCTGTTTTTTTCTTGTTGTCTGGACTTTTAGGGATTGTTCGGCACAAACCAAACAAAATGACTTCCAGAGAAATGACGGCAACGAGGAGAAATTGTGATGTCTTCATAGTATCTGGAAATAATTGTTTAGAATCAACTACTTGTTTTTACATGTAGCAATTACTAATTACTAAATGTATCCCTTGGTAAAGTTCTTTTTTGGTGTATATCACAGAATGCGTTTTGAGAGTTTATTGAGACTATTTTAAACAAGATAGAGTTGACCACAAATTTTGAATATTTAAAGAAAGTGATTGGTTTGTTATCGGATGTTAAAAAGCGTTATAAGAATAATATAGAATTCTTTTTGTCGGTCGCCGCGAATTCACAAATTTCTCAAAGGCAGACATTTTTACTTACCAAGATGTCTCTTACTCCAGTGTCTACTGTGTTTCTTCAAAGTTGTGGCACAGAAATTTAAATAACGCAGTTTGGGATTTTCAGTAAGCTGGCAAAAGCATCAATATCGTCGAGAGGAAGCGGTAGTGCTGAGTGTTCACAACACAGGTAATTGTTCCATTTAAATAGCCCAAACCACGAAACAGCGCCAGGAACGTCTGAATGGTGTTAGTTGTCAATTAAATATGAATGTAGGTAGCAGGCTACCATTAATTCACCACAAAGCGTGTTTAGCGTGGAGTTTCCACATATCACGAAATGTGACTTTCAGCGCGTCAGAATTATTCACTTGTAAAGAGTGAACATGAAAATCACCAAACTGCTTCAGCACTAGTCAGTTCCTTCTCCCTCGCAGAAACCTACTTATTTTATACCCAGCTAGAAAAGCTATATACTTGATAATGACATGAATTAAGGGAACCCCTCCCTTACTAATTATGATAGTCTGTCTTCTTGATGTCATCGATACTATAAATGTATCAATTTTAACAGAAATGATTCGGACATGCAGCGCAAAATGGGAGGACTGCATGATTAAATTGTCACCCTAAGAACTCATATAGGGAAAGTCAATAATTCACCAACTGCATTTCACCGAGGTTTATACAGGCTGAGCTTCCTTTGATATTGATTTATCTGACGCTCATCATTGGATCTGCATGTCATAGACATATATACTGATCGATGGGGGTCAGTACATTTGTGGCATCCATTAGGGACCTCATTATCTCTATAATGCAACTTGTTTTGGCAACGCCTTCTCGCTATCTGCTGGTGCAATGTGTTACTTGGAAAATCATGTCTTTAAATAGCACCGATTGTTTTTGGAAAAATCAGACAAGTTGAAATGATTCTGCAAATTTTTCTCCAATGAATTGGACATTATGTGCAATGGAAATGTACCATTCTGTATATTAAACGCTTCCTCATTAAGTGACCCTCGGTGTCTGGTCTCAAAAACTTATTTATGAATAAATACACAATTGTTTATGCTATATATTATCAATATTTTTTACATGAAAGGAATCTTTCGACATGATTTACTCCCACAGGTTAAGAAGAAATATCTCAAGTGATGCATATTTGATATTTAGTGTCATACACCATGGCACAAATGCTCTCATTCTCCATCATTGCACCGTTTTTCTGGAAACTTTTAGTTCAGCGCGCGAATGGGTCCTTTCTTAAAATGTGGTGGTTACTTATAGAAGTCTGTGAGATGCTGTTAGTGCTTCTTGCTTCTATGCGGTATTGTATATCGATACCAGTAATAGCCCTTATCTAGGTACTTAGCCAGTCGTTTTCAAAACGAATAATTGAGTGCTTATTAAATAGTTAGAAAAATTGTTCTTTTATGAGGTTTTGTGACTCTCCTAAGACGTAAATGAGAATGCCATTATTAAAATTGATCATTAGTTTGCATTTCCGTCGGAATAAAATATACTTTTAACATGAAAAAAGTTTCCTACTTACTTGAGTGTGATGAGGATACGACCAAACGACTTGAAGATAACTGGTAATAATAATTCACAGACACGTAATATACAATGTGGACCTGTTGAT
Source organism: Lingula anatina (assembly GCF_051362555.1). Taxonomy (NCBI): domain Eukaryota; kingdom Metazoa; phylum Brachiopoda; class Lingulata; order Lingulida; family Lingulidae; genus Lingula; species Lingula anatina. The sequence goes on from NC_141767.1 coordinate 57,024,331, forward strand.
AAAGTTGTTACAGTCATATTAGCGGTTACTTATCTGGATGTTTAAAAGGTAAAATGGGAGTTAAGGGGCTTCAACAAGGATATATATATATAGCCAAAATAAGTCATCAAAACTCAACACATAAACAAATTATCTTCAGAATCAACTGATTCGCACATATAATGTCTGTATTACAGAAATTACAGGAGAGAAAATAAGGGCTTCTCCCAGCTATGGTTTAGACCAAACGAGATTAAAATGCCGTATAATCTTCAGTCTGTCATTTCAGTATTTCCTTATTTCAAACTTCGGTCCTATTGAATAAAACAACCACTTAGACTATTTCCAATATTTATGACACTTTTGAGAATTGAACATTCTTTTGATCATTTATAATTTTTTCACAGGCAATGTGTTTCTGTTCGTGTGTCGATTGGTATGAATGACTGCAACTATGTATCTAATAGAAGTCCTAAAGTGTACACTTTGAGAAAGACAACGAGAGAGATTTTTTGTGGCACGCTCATTTGATTTTACAATATATGTGGCCAAGTAAAACTTTCCATTTTGTTTACAAATAAGACGTTTATAAACGAATAAAGCACAGCCATGTGTGCAGATTGCCAATGTGGTATGTTCTCACACTGTGGTATGTTCTCGAATGGGCAAGCTGCAAGGAAACAAGAATTTATAAGTAATACAAAACCGAGGGCGTTTATCTACGGTGCCCCATGTATATTTTTCACTATATACGTGGCCTAACTTCTTTTCTATAAGAAGAATTAGTGTTTAGTTATACTTGTTTACCTTAACCACAATGTCTTTGCAATTTCACCTTTATTTTATTATTTTTTTTTGTTGGTGTAATTTGTTTTGACCTTAACACATGTATTTAAAAAAATCTTACATAGCTTTTCATGATTAATATACTGTTAACCACCCGCTTGTGTCTAGTTTTTCCATCTTTTAATTGCTAGTACGTAAGTAAACGGCGATCAGGGAAGGAGTAAATGACACTATCAGAACCGTCATGTTTACACTCCAAACACATGTATTTTTAAATGTTACATGTATATTGCATTTTATTTAAAAGACACTCTTTATTCCATATCATATGAATACTAGTTATTATATTACTGAAATCTCTAGACAAAATAATGTTTAGAATCAATGAATAGTCAAACGGTTACAAAACAAAGCTGTACTATAAAAAATGGTATCCGTTCTCCTGTCACCGTTAATGTGAGACTAGCTTCGGATATTTGCATTGTGCTGTCTTGTGGACAATCCCATTGTATGTAAAACAAGAAACCAAGAGAATGAAAAATTATATATCAGGATCAACTCGTCTTCTTTTGTGAATATTCTGTTTTTCTTTAGGTCACCAAAAGGTTAGCCCATGTTATCATATTACGCGCCCTGTATTATGATTCACTGTTACACGTTATTAATAGGCACAGGAAGAAATATTGCCAGTTAACATTATAAATGCATTTTTATGTTTCCTTTTTATATTATTTTTTTTATATATGTCTATTCGTCGGGGTTTTTTTTCAATAAGCAAGCAAGGACACTCGATAATGAACACCTGGGTCATCAAGGTGACAAATATTGCACGCGAGGCAAACTAACCAATTAGAGACAAAGTAATGTAGAAGGTAATAAGTGGCTTTAAGCTAAGCTACCTGAACAAATACCATCAATCTTTACCAGACATTAATGTAACAATGGATTCCATTGCTTCAAACCGGCAAAACAGACACCAAAGGAAGTCTTGTATACTTTAAATCTTTTAAGAAAATACGGTAACCAAAGTAGTACCAATTGCATGATTTTCCTGTCATCTTTGTTGAGTGGTTGCCTGCAGAGATGGTTTCCACACTAGTCTTTGGCAAGCAAAAAAGAATATGACAATAGCAACTCTATAGTCTTTCAATAATTTCATTTATCAAAAGCTTTTTTGAGTTAGATGTATATGCAGAACTACACCTTTAACATGCTAGGCCTATCGTTTTACACTCTTGTGTTTGCTCCTGTATGGTGTTTGTATTCGGATTGTATCAGTTCCACAAAGGCCGTGTCCAAACTAATACATGTAGGAAACAAGAGGGAAACCATACATTACGGCTTTACCATACATTTTACCGTGACACTGAACGTATTATCCGTGAGCTGCGAGAAATTTAAGAAAATTACCTGTCTCGTCAGGAAATCCATGGTTTCCAGAATATTAACCTTAACGAGCGTGTTCAAATGAAATCAGGGGAGTTAATGTGAGGGAAATAATTAAATCTTGCGAATAATGTAGCAGAAAATGCGTAAAAGGATTTTTTTAATAAGCATTCTTGCTAAAAAAGATGTAACATTCCAAAATAATATTGCATACATGTATGTGCATTCACAATCAAAGTTCATCTGCGGACTAACAGATCAAATATGGACGATCCACTTGAAAGCTTTACGTGTAAGTCGGCTTCTTTGCGTCCACTTCTATACAACTTATCAATCTCCTAGAAAGGGATTATCACCCTTCAAATCTTCTGGGCAAAATTTGATTTTCACGAGGTATCCACCTCTAACGACATTTTATGCTCACAACTGTTACAGTCAAATTTAAAACAATGATAACATGTATGTTAGCTTATTTTTATCTCTGGGCGAGCAGCTGGTTTGAGCATTGTTACACACGGACCATTTGTAAAAATAATGGCTAATTTTTCATAGCTTACAGTAAAATATTTCACTCATTACATCATTTTCCTATCACGCAAAGCATTTTCTAACTGAAAGAAAAGCATCAATTTACCATCATTTAAAATATATAGCTGAAAATAGCTTAAAATGTCACATGATTTCAACCTATTTCTAATATGTCATATCATTTACAAAAGGTTCGTGCACTTTGTTCACTGTTCCACTTGTTGCTCATTGACTTAATTTTCATTTCATTTACGAAGTTTTATCATTTATGAATGCTCTCATTGCTGCAGCTGACCAGAGATAGAAGTAAAACAGTGTTTGGGGTGTAACATCCTTAGAAACGAATTGTAGCGCATTTCAGTGCTCTTCTGTATTAATAACATAAATTGTTACATATAAATATACAACAATCAAACAGCTTTTATTTGTTTACAATTACATTTGGCTATCTTGACCCCTCTTCTTGTGAGGAGTGTATCAAATTTAAAAAAAATTATGTATTTTATCTAATGGTTTAGTTAATCTCCATGTATTTTTTGTTATTTTCCAAGCTTAATTCCTTTTCCTGAACTCCTATTGCCCAAAAAAAATGAACAAGAACGAGAGTTTGGGTCCTGAGAGAAAAAATTAACTATTACTTTTGAAATGGCCTTTATGGCATCCAACATCTCAGAACGCTGTGCTTAAGAACAAACGCACTTACACAAAATTGTTCATGGCAGTATATTAATGCAGGGGACTTGCGAAAGAGTTTTCAAATTAGCTTTCTAAGTTTTACTTTCCTTGCATCACGATGTTAGGCGTTGCGTGTAATGAAGACATTGAAGACCTAGAGTTACATCGTTTTGCACTCTGTGAAATTGCCTTGCTCTGTAATTTGAGAGAGAGAGTAGGCTGGCTTCCCAACGTGACACTGTATAATGCCTTGTTGTTCTATTTCCTCAGGAAAGTCAAATCGTGATGATGGATTAGTTTTCAGAATTTCGACAAACATAATTTTATCTATTGATGAATATCTGATACTTGTGATCAACAGGTAGAGATTATGAATAAAGCCATTTTGGAAGTCAAATAGCCAGATGGCACTCTGAGCTGAAGGCAAAAATCCAAGACTAGGGCCCCAAATTATGATTCCATTAATCAAATGTCGAGTAAAGAATCTGCCTACCTAGTGGTTGGGGTATAGTGTTACTGATGATGTAAAATGGAGGCACAGGGCCAAACCACAGCATTTTTCCAAAGAGGCATGGTCGGGTGTCAATATTAAGTGAATTAGCAGTTTAGAAAAAACACAGTAGACAGCAATGGTGGGCTCAATGTTGGGCACTGGGGATATGTGTGTTTATTACTAGTATATAGATGGTCTTTCAACAGCTGCAGCAAAATGTGGCATAAAGATTATTTAGAATTGTTCTTTCATAATATCATTACCGTTTGTTTCTGCGGTCAATGCGTGCCGCAAACTGCGTGCGACCGGCCATTATCACTACCCTCCATCTTTCGTAGTTTAGATATTACAAAATAAATTTCTGCAAAGCAAAGAACGGAAACACATTAGCAATGAACTTTTTGTGAACCCCAATTCAGCATTGTAAGACAGGACAATCGAAGTTTTGTTAAAACTGTAAAAAAACTGTCCGTTTAGTCCTTCGTCTCCCTGTCTGCTTGTCTGCTGCCTGGCTGCCTGTTCATCAGACATTATTGTAACTGCACCTGTTTCCATCGCGTGCTGTGTCGTTAATCTAAGGATATCATTTAGATTAAATTAGATGAAATTACTGTAGGCCTATTATTTGAATTCTATCGCAATCGGAAACCGCTGATCGAAAAAGTAAGGGGCGTAAGATTTTTCAATCCACATAATCCTTATCATTAGTGCTAAAATAAGTGTTATTTGATGACTTCTACGAAACACAGGTTTAATCAATTTGGACTGCATAAAACCCACGCGTGCCATAGTGTAGCAGTTGAAAAAAGTAGGCCCTATCATGTAAATATATTGTATCATGTAAATATATTGGAAACGAAAACCATTGCACTGAACTATTGTATTGCTGTATTTAGGTGTTTTTTTTGGCAGCAAATACATGCAAAAATCATTCATAAGTTGGTTTTCTTGGTGAGCAAGTAGTATATCAGTAAAATGCATTTTCAGTAAAGTTGGTATTCATGAAACGCAACAAATGTACTCATTGCGACAGTTGAGACGAAACAATGTGCAAAGCTCTTAGTGAAGCATTTAGTGTGGTCTGTCACTATTGTCGCAATAAAATTTTCATAGAAGCTGTTTCCCAATTACTAATTAAAATATACTGAAGGGCAATGAAAGAACGCACAACAGGCAGTTACCTGAAATTTCATCAACTACATGATACACAGTAATAAACTTAGCTGTAGAGGCACGGTATACTGACTGTCATATGCAAGGCCATGTAAAATACATGTATTAGCTGCAGATTACGGGTACCCTTTTCAGTTATTCAATTCAATTATTCTTATATGCTATGAATAATTGAGGTCAGCTTTTGAGTGACAAATAATGTCTTTTCTGACGTCTTTTCTTAGAGGGCGTGAACAAGCACATCTGTTGACAATAAACAAATTCACATAAAGAGCAATGTTTTTAAAAGAGGAATGAGTAGGCTACAAAGGACAATTTACAACTTTTTGCTGGTGCTTTATCTTTAAACAAGCGCCAATTTCGGCTTCTAGGTGCTGGTGTTTTATATATTACTCGGAAAATCTAAGCCTATATGGCATACTAAAACGGCCACAACCCCCCCCCCCCCCACACACACACACACACAGACACACACACAGACACACACACACACACACAGATAGGTCATTAGATAAATAGACAGTCATTTGATTTTCTGCCATTTGATTCCCTGGCTTTTTGAAATTTGCCACCCTGGTAGAGGGTACCACACTTCTAAGCTCTAGCGATACTTCCTCATACATGTAGCCATACAGTGTAGAATCAGTGCACGAGAAAGACGGCATCTAAATCTTTCTCTGAGGACATTACAGCTACAGGTACTAAGTTTCTAGGTACTATAAACGTAAAAAATCCGCACTTCCCCTAAAAAAGTGTGATAAAATTTATGACAAATTCGGAATGAACATAATTTTATTTATGAACCTGTGCTTCCCACAAACAACTTTAGTGTTTTTTACTTTTTGGAAAATTTATAGTGTCGTGGACTGTGATAAGGCGCTTTATTGAAACACTGCAGATCACATAAAGAGCAATGTTTTGAAAAGAGGAATAAATACAAAGGACAATTTACAATTTTTTGCTGGTGCTTTATCTTTAAACAAGCGATAATTTCGGCTTCTAGGTGCTGGTGTTTTATCTATTACTCGAAAAATCTAAGCCTATATGGCATTTTCAATAAAGTTAAACATTATCTACTAAAACAACCACACACCCCCCAACAGAAATTGTAACAACGAAACATTCACTCAACTTTTTTGAAATAACTAGAACAGGAAAGTTACAAAGGCATTTTGTTAAAACCAGAACCAGAAGCAATAACATGTAGTATTAGATGAAAATTCCATTGACTTTATGGAAAAATGTCTTTTAACTAATATTGAAGATTGGTTCGTTTATAATTTTCCACCCGAGATATGCATTCCAACATTCTACATCCATGCAAAAAGCAATAATTTTGATTGATCTCTTGCAAGCTATGACACAAAACGCGTTTCTCTTACCAAGAAACTAAAAAATATGAATAATATAAATCAAAAAATAAATAAATAAAAATTAAAGGTAAATTAATGCAAACATGAAATAAAGTAATAGAAACGAATAAGTAAAAAACAATAAGTAAATAAAATACGTAATGCTCGAGTTTAATCAGTCTGAGTGTTATAATAGTAAAGGTAATGTCACTTCTTTGAAACTAAGGAAAAGTTTAATTGACAGATAAATAACTTTTTATTGGTAAAATAAGGAAGGTCTAGTTGTCAACAATGTTATTTTGTTGTTTAATATAATTGGACAGTCACTTACAGGCCATCATTCAAATAAATGAAGTATAATTTGTATTTACAAGTCAAAGAATATGTTTACTAGATATTTATAGGTTAAATCTTTAATCTTATCCGTAGATTATTAAATAATGAGTGTAAGTACCAGATATCTTTCTCCATTATTTCATCAAATCATTTTCGTTCTATCCGGCATAAGATATTTTTCATTTGTGCCTTCGACACAAGTCTATCAGCCCGTGCATCAACTTGAAGCACAATACAGGTTTTAACATCGGTATCTGACATGAAGAAAAAAAAAAAAAAACTACGCTTCAACATACACGTACGCAAAGAAGTCATCTGCCCAGCTCGTGGCTCTCGTGTGCGGTAGGCCCTATATCAGTCGTCCACTCCAAACCACGCACAACTACAGCAGACTAGTGTATAGCTTACACCAGTGCTACCCCTCGCTGCTATCCAAGATCTGGCTCCCATAATAATTGCATTTCATCCCAAAACATTCGATTTCCTTCACACATGTACATAATTCATATTTATCACAGACGTTCTGAATATACAAGTGACCAAGAGATCTTTATACAATTGAAATACAGGCCATGACAATGCTACTGATTGCCGGGACTGTCTGATCGTCTTCCATTGATCGTCATTATTTTTGATTGCCGAATGCGTTCTTTAGTCTCACTGCCATTGTCCGATTTATCCTATAAAAGTTGTCATCTGGCAAACCGAATATCCACGTAGACACGGCCAATTGATGGGACAGAATCTTTGTCAGTCGTGCTCTTAGTATGACGCGGTGACTGTGATGATTTCCGCACAAGGAACGCAGGATAACTAAGGCACAAACGAGCGCCAATTCCAAACGCTTGTGTTTCTTCTTTCGTTAACTTCATTTCCGCGACTAAGAATATTGCCCCACTTTCCCGCACGCCCTAGAAAAAAACACAAATAATTGTAGTTACAACGTAATTCAGAAAACATAAAGCGCACATTATATCACCTGTTTTCTCATCATAGAAATTTATTTTTGCCAAGACCTGATAATAACTGGTAGAAAAAGTTTTTTTATGTATAAAAGCTCGTTGATTCGTCTGATATTCTTACCAGTTTTTGAATGTAATTTCTATTCTTTTACCAGTTATACATGTATGTAGTCTTTCTTGACTTTGTATTCAGCTACCGTGTATTTTATCAAGCTCTTACTTTGTGTGTTTATGAGTTAGACTGTTATAAAACTTCTTGAATCGTTTATCTTCAATGTTGTTCAACAAAACTTTCGTCGGGAACGAAGTGAACATTTTCTATACTGGTTTTCATACAACTGAAGCTCTAAATTTCTTGAATAGAAAGTTGTAAATTATAAAATCAATTTTTTGTATACAACTACAATGCTACTAGGTATTTCTTTAAAGATCTATACGGTATAGTATCATTTTGTCTACATATTCTATTGTTAAATATTTACTTACATTGCGGCCTCTCCGCATTTTGAGTAGAAGCACATCTTTTTCGAGCACTTCTGGGTAGAAAGGAGAGATGATACAAGTGGTCGCACTGATGTCTTTGTAAACAGTTATATTCTGAAAATTGAAGTCAAATATTCATCATAATGTAGTGGCCTTTCTAGGAAAACTGGAAAACGGACAGGATTAAAAATACCCATATTAATTAATGGCGTGTGCTAAAAATGAAATTGATTAAATGAATAAAAATTAAAAAAAAAAAGAAAGAAAAAAAGAAAGAAAGAAAAGAAAACTAGTCAATTTGGCCAATCTTTCTAAAGAAACTTTTGTTTTTGAGAGTTCAGGCAGTATCATTATTGATAAAATGAGGAAAGGAACTTCTCGCGCTGCACTTTTCTGATAATGCTCAAGTGCTTTATTTATAATGAACCTTGAAAAGTATCGTGTCAGAAAGAATGGGACGAGCTTCTGAAACAATCTTACTCTAATATAGTCCATTAATTTGTGATTCATCGTTACTAGAAAGTGGTACTCACGGTTGTATAGTCATGTATAATGATGACTCTGTCGCTGTCCGGAGTCTCGGGAGTGACAGACATGGAGTACGTGTCTCGGTCATACACAGGAGCTCTGTATAACCTCCCATTCGATTTAAAAGTATAGCTGGGAATCTGATGGAAATAAAGAAAATAGTTAAAACAAATATGATTAATATCCACTTTAAATTTTTGATTCAAAAATACCTTGATGGTCAACTAAAAACATTTTCCTTTGCGTCGTATTTCTTCTGTTAGTTATCTAATCTTTACCGGCAACACACAAAAAATCTTTTTTATAGCTTATCATAACTGCCGGCCTGCAGGTGATCCAAGGAGATCCGTTGGACGTTACCTGATATAAATATCGTCTATACGAGCGGGGTTTGTTTACATAGAGATAAGCACACTTTAACTTACTTTAATCATGCGATTCTCATTCTAATATTAAGTTCTTCAAACGTTATACACTAAGGGTAAACACCATTTCTATCATTCTTTTACATTCAGATTTTATCTAAAACGTAAACAGGGACAAACAATTTACCTAACGAGGTTTTGTTGACGACAAATTTACAATAAATTACACATCTTGTTTCTCTTTTGATTTTACGAGCAACTGCAGTGACCATAAATGATATTTATGTTGCAATTAATGATCAGTAGAACAAAAAAGCAGCAGTAAATCAAAAACTTTTTTTTGCACAAAAAACACTCGAGCGGACATTAATCAAATACACAACGAAGCTACTGCTATTTAAAAGCATTACGTTTTACGTAAAGAAAAAAAAAATCAAAAACGCACAATAAGATGACATAAAAAAGGATAAAGCCATTTGTACAAGTAAAAATGATAATATTACATCAAAACACCGCGTTCGCTTATAACACAACATAATTAACGGCTGAATAGAACTCATAGAAAATAATTTCACCAATCTATCTAGATGCATAAATTTAAATTTAAAGTCAAACGCTGGAAAGTTTGATTTACAAAAGGACATGTTCACCTTTGATAAACCATTAATAATGGTTTTTAACATATAAATCCTCTTTTGACTTTGTAGTTAAATTTTCACTTAAAAATCACAATGTTTTACATAAAGTCCCCTTACCGATCTCGCCTTGATTAACGCAAACGCCCAGAAAATCAGTGCGATCCATAATTTCTGCATTCTGTTAAGATGAGTGGTAGACAAGAGGAGCTCTGAAAAGACATGAAACATTCTGAAAATCCTTTTAGTCGTCTGGACAAACGTTCCTTACATTAGACATATGTGGAAATTATTTTGGCAGGATATTATAGTTACAAGCTTGGCAACGAAAGAGGCCAAACCCCTATAATGCGCACGCGGAACAAATTGCCCAAATAGTTACTGTGTTATAATGCACACAGACGCATCTCATTCTGCAATTATTGCCACGTGCCTCAAGTTTACGCGGCTTCGTTATGACATTAATTTCACACAAATCACCCAAATACAATTGTCTGGGGTTTCTTTTTGAACCTGTGCCCACCCATAGTTAAGACGGAGTTTTAGTGCGTCAAATATCCCACAAAAACATATTCCATGTAATTATAACGTGTCCGAGACAACCCAGGACAGATGGGAGCGCCAGGAACCAATTTTGGATGGTAAGTTAATGCTGAACTCCGAAGTCGAGAAAGTTGGCTCGCTTTTGTTTTAGGAGGACCTCGTAACAGCCAAATCAATTACAAAGGTTACTGAAACTTAAACAGTTTTTTAATGAGTTCTATTCAGGCGAGGAAATTTCAAAGAAAACGAGGCGTCGGAAAGGATGTGCGAACAGCGTTTATGGATTGGCAATCAATTATGTGACTTATTGTTCGTATAATGCATAGCAAATGAGTTCGTGAGAAGAAAACACCGTGCTAATCATGTCCAGACTCCAAGCCAATTGATAAAAACGGTTCACAGAATGAAACGCGCAATTTGATAGATAAACTTATATCAATTTTTCCTGCAATTGACCGGATAGACCGAAAAAGAAAAAAAAAACCTCAAAAGTTAGTACTATACAAAGGAAATTTTAGAAAGCAAGTAATTAAAAAGGTGTTTTGGTTTAATGACAAGATGGTTGCTACAAAATACTGTTACAAAATAAATACAGTATACCTGAATATACTTTTCCATCCATTGTTTCCTAATCTTTTTCTCTCCTCGATGATTTCTATTTAAAAAATGGAACTGTTTTCTCTCTTTTTAATATTACTTTCATACAAGATAGCCCATTTGGAACTTTTATACGTGTTCCATAAATTTCACATGCCCCACGTTCGGCTTTTATCGTTTTTGATAAGGAAAGAACAATGGGGCATATTTTATGAAGTTTGAATGTTTTCTACACTGCATAAACTTTTCTTTCAATTACTGGCACACCACAAAAGTATACACTCGTTCACCTAACAGCCAGAAAATAGTTTTTCGAAATGCTTTCGCTTAAATCGAAACGTTCTTATTCTTTCTAAGCTCGGCTCAAGTATAATTAATGGGAAAAATATAACAAAATAATATATAAAGCACATTTTTCAACTTCAGAACCCCAACAAGAACGCAAAAAGTTTGATTCCTCAAGTACTAGTAGCAAACCTACTTTTTAAGTGGTACGGTTCTTCGCTTGACCTGCCTTGACTGAAGAGGCCTTGATTTATCAAAACTTTGTCCCGTGTAAGAATTTGTACAAACGAAGACCGAAAGAAGCGGAAGTTACATCAAATCTTTTTGTCCTAGAATACAGTGTTTCACTGTTTAATGACAGCTGATATGGGGTTTGCCCTGAAACCTTGTTTTTGTTCTTTTTGTTCCGTGATATTGTTTTAGCCTTTTAACCCATAAACTAGGACAAAACCCATTGCGAAGTAAATAGATATACCTAAATATTCCGTTATCAAAGCGAGGGTAGATTAAATAGCCGCACTTAGAGTGAAACGGTAACTCAAACAACGGGCCGTTTTCTGAGACGCAAAGACAGTTTTATGAATGAAAGGGCAGGGATAGACGAGTAGTTCAGGTATCAATGAGACAAACATTATTGTAAATTAAAACTAAAAATGAAAAGGGCAGTGGAATCCTGATAAGAAGGAGAGCACAGCAATATCACGTCTTATAACAACTTTGCCCTAAAAAGACAAATAGTATTCACATCAGTTGTAGTTATCAATGAATTCAAGGAAGGACCCTCCCTTCTCCCCTTCTTATCAGGATTCCACTGTCCAGCACCAATATATATGGATTATACTTATTAAATACATAGAATGCGAATTATTGATAAGAAGTAGTGAAGAATATTTAAATCGCATTTTACACTATTCCACTTAGGCCCATTCTCAATTCTGCCCTATTCATTCTTCAGTAAATTATATCCAAACGCGTTTCAAGACTTTTTTCATGGTACATGAAGCCATAAAATGGCGATAAATAACGAAATTGGTTTTATTCCGTTTACATAAACAACTAAACAATCGATCTCCATACCTTAACAAACGCACATAGCAATAAGTAAGGCAAAGTGTCGCAACGCCTAGTGCTAATGGCTTCTTTTTCATGATATCTCTGCAACTTTTTCAATTAATTTTACCACGTGTCTTCCATATCTCATTTACCAAAACAGTTATATCATGACGAGAAAAAGGACTGAGGCTTAAACTTATGATAAAACATTTATTAAGTTTACATGTATGTAAGCAGACCTGTAGCCAGCAATTTCAAAGGCGGGGTACCTTATTACAGCGAAAATGACTCGTTAATAGTCGCCCTTTTCCCAGCCCAATCCATTCGACGCTACCTTTTCTAAGGGTTTGATAAGGGTGAAAAAATATTTTTCTTCATATGCAGTACTTCACCAGTCGTTCGCAGTATGGCTGGTAAATGGACAAAGTAAATCTTCGCATTTTACAGAAACATTTCAAATCAATGTTTTACGTGTATTGTTTTGCACCATTCCAAGTCCAGTGGAAACGAACAGCGGGGAAGCATAAATGTTTCTTGAAGTATTCATGATTGTGAGAATGAAACTTTTACAATGAAATAGGGTACATGTTCCGAGATGTTCCTCACATAGTTGGGTTCTTTTCTCGAAAAAAATTATACACCTAATGGGGGAAAATCATTGGCGCGAAATAGTCCATGGAATGTTAAGACCATTTGCTCAAGTTTTCGAAACTTTCCCCCTGGTATTCAGTGTTCATTTTAGTATTTCCAGTGATTAAGAAAACGCATCCCAGTACGTTTTCAAGATCCTTGTTCAAAATGAATTGCGATCTTTTGATATTAAAAGCTTTGTGAGCGTCCTCAAAATTCTACTTTTACATACTTTAATGAAGTTTGAATACATCTAAGACTGTATATATCAGTTATGAAATGGTTGTCAATCAGCATCAATTTAGTACCAAATATGCTTTGAAAAACTTATCCCTGAACAGCAATATCTCAACCACGTCTGTACCCGTGTTTAATTAAAAAAGATATCCGAAATGTTCAGGAGATTGCTTGCAAATGTTTTGGCATGGAACGACTGACAGAATATTATCTACAGTATTATCTACAGTATTATCTAGCTATATATCATTTACTGTCAGCCATTTACTCTTTCAACACCCCTCCCTGCGTATATAAAATGTAAAATATAATTGATCAAAATATTAAATCCAGATACCACAATACATACCTGTTTTTTCTAAAAGAATATCTTAGCACATATCCAGCCGTTATGCTTTCCACTTCGGAGTTTCAGGTAATACTCCACTGTAGTTTATCTGATGTCCATTTATATCCCCTGTTCTCATGCACGCATCAATCAGGGCTTAAACAGTTACTTCTATTTTAAAGAATAAAACACCTACACCTTTCTATATTAAGACCTCTTCCAATCAAGCACTGCAATCTGAGCAGACACACGCCGGAAACGCGACTATTATCAAAAGTGTATCTACGACCGTGTTCTGCAGTCGGCGTTCCGCAACGTCACTTTATGTACTTGGCATTAATCACCGTAGAGGAATTACTGATTGGTATGTTTATTGCAAGATGGAAATGGGTCTATCATCTATTTCGTCATTCACGAAGAATTTTGAAGAAATGTTTTAGAGAAGTCTCGACGAAAAATCCCCTCAGAGGTTGAAGCGCTTGAGGAGACTGGGGAAATGTAGGAGGGGGGGGGAGAGGGAGTCTACGGTCATTGTTATTTGCCAAAGAAAAGTTCCCTCTATAAGCAAACGTAATAATAGAATCATATACTCCAAGAACACAGTATGGGTATTACCGCCGCACCCCTGACAACAGTGTGCCCGTAATACAACACCATATCACACAACACCACACAACTCGGGCACTGTATATTTCAAATTTAAATGAAAAAATAATGTTTGCATTTGCTTACATGTATCTATACCAGAACCTCCTATCTGTATTACTTCCTACTCCGTATTTTGTCTACTAAAAATGGAAAAGCAGGTTTCTCCTTTTTCACTTACATCGAATAATGTTAAGTGAAGCTATTCAGTCCTGAGAGCACCATTTAAGATAAATTACAACCCAATACTGAAAAGAACGCGGCCCCAAGTGGGAGCAATGCACTTAATAAAAAGTGATCAACAAATCAACGACTTGGTTTTCTTCGGTGGGACATTGACTATAAATGGAAAATAAATCGAGTTGTAAACAAATGGGAGCCTTTTTTTTGGCCAGATTTAATCTTGATGTGGAAAGCGAATAAGCTGTTTGTGCGAGCATTTATGTTCAATAAAAGATTTATAGTTGAGGTTTGTTGAATGTTTCATAAAGAGTGCGTTTAGGATTTTATTCAATGACCTATATAGGAAAGGGGTTGCCTTCATTGAAGATACTCTTCAGGGCCGTAGCCTGGGCAAAATGCCAGGGGGGCAGTAAGCGGACACGAGGGGGCGAAGGGGTGTGGAAAATTTTTAAAAACTGTATGTATAATACTGCATTCTGGTGCATTTTAACTGTTATTTATTGCTCAATCAGAAGTCAGAAATTGTGGGTTCATTTTGCCATAAGTACAGTCATTTTTTCAACACAACACGCCGACTGGACTTTTCGGTATGAACTGAGTTGGCTAAAACAGTACACCTTTGTAAACAGATTGTTGAATGATTGTCTAGTGGCCATGACTGTATTTTCTCACAGAATTGATACCAACTTTGCAATTACTTTTTTTTACCTTTGGGATTATTATTATTATTTATTTATTTATTTATTTTTTTTTGCACCTCAAATCCCAGGGGGGGGGGGGGCAGCTGCCCCCCCCTGCCCCCCCCCCCCCCGGAGGCTACGGCCCTGCTCTTTCTCCATTACAATAAAGAAGGCCAGTGTTTAAAAAATTAATTAAAAGAAAAAACACAGAAAGATACAGAGGGTCGGTCTCCGACGTCCAGTTTTCTACCTCTACATACCCCACGCACGCACTCAAATGTATTCGCGCCCTACTGTGAGCTTCGGAGTATAGTAGGCCTACATGCAATATTATTTCATATTATTGGTTTTGTCGCAACTTTCTTTGACAAAATATTATGTAAAACTGCTTTAAATAACATATAATGAAATAACTCGCATGCATCACCTTTGATTAAACTTCTGGAACTTTGTAACTGAATGGAATGTAGTCCACTTAGCTTATGACGTGAGTCACAGAACCTCGGTGTGGTTTTCAGGGGAATTCCCGGCAGATGTCTCTAGCAGCGTATCCACAACATCATTGTTGTTCAAAATGGCGGCAGAGAATGGAGCCGGCAGCGAGGACATGGTGTTTTCTCCATTGAAACATATCCAAGATGGAGCACACGTCTCCAGCATGGAGCAATACAGAGAGATGTACAAGCAGTCTGTAGAAGACCCAGAAGCATTCTGGGGCAAGATTGCGAGAGAATTCTATTGGAAGTCACTGCCAAAAGGAAAGTTCCTCGACTACAATTTCGATGTACGTAAAGGCCCGATTTTCATCAAGTGGATGGAAGGCGCTGTTACAAATATGTGTTACAATATGCTTGACAGGCATATCAGCAACGGTTTAGGGGATACTGTTGCATTTTACTGGTATGTAGTATATGTTTGCATTTCTCCACTTTCACACATGTACACATTGCTACTGGTACGTACGTTACTCGGTAGTTCTAGTGGTGGAAGCGAGTGGGCTTGACACCCATTGACCCATTTTCTATTGTCATTCTTATTCGTGAAACATGACACTGTTTGCAGTCAATTATTATGACAGTTACTGCCACCTCAGGAGGGTAACTGGCATTGGAAGCATCGTTTTAGATAGATTTTATTTATTTATTTTTGTCAGGATATGACACTTCAACACAAAAGTATTAAATAAAATTTATATACTTTTATTAGTAATAAATAAGCTGGCACCCATGAAAAGTTGGATAAATACATAGATATAATGGCGCAGTAAGATAAAATATCTAAATGATAAAAGGGAGAGTATTACTCCATATTAAATCAAATGTTAATGTTTACCATGCAGTCAGATGGAATAATTGTCATGAGAAAGCCATTGTTATAATTGGTGAAATATTGCCAGATATATGCTTTATTTAACCATATGTACGGTACACATGCAGGCATTTTATAAGTGTATAATGGTCTTTATTTATCATGTTGTGCAGGAACAAATGAGTCAGGAAAAAAGTTTATAAAACAGTTGCAGGCATTTTCAGTAAATAACTGTTAAAATTTGTGATAACATGCCCCTGGAAATATTTGTAAACGGTAGTAGTAAAGTATGGATTTTTAATCTTTGAAAAGCAGTGAGAGATATGAGCCTCTTCTTTTGTATCACTGACTTTTGGATAACAAATCACATTTATGACTTAGATGTTCTTTGCAATCCTTTTATATCATGCCCACAGATGTCTAAAAAAATACTGTGTGGTGCATAATAAATTATTGTTCACAGTCACCATTAGAATAATGCATTATTTAAAACAACATCATATTGAATGGCATGTCTCAAAAGCATTTTGTATGTAGGGGATAATATGAAGAAACAATTCCTATTCAGTTTTTCTATGTATTTTTAAAAGAAATATTTGGCTGGCCATGCAGCAGTGTTTTTAGCTATTGGTCACTTGTAGAGAAACATCCCTTTGAACCCAGCTGTTCAAATACAAAATTGAGTATGCACTGCATTTTTCTTTATTCTTTTGTGGACTATTGATTGAAATTGCCAAGTTTCTAGTGTTTAGAACTCAAAGAAAAATTTCAGGTTGGTGTACAGGATTCCTTCACCTTGTGTTTGTTTGCCTAATATTAGTTTAGAATATGTGCACTGATGTCTCCCCCTTAAACAACAGAAAACTAAAACGGCAAGACATTGTCAGCAAAATATTGGTGCCTATGTCATTGTGTAAACTTTTCAACAGTGCTTTGGGTGCAATCAAAGAGCATTCACACATCCCTAAAGTGAGAGGCAGTAGCACCATACTGGTTTCCCATTAGCTCAGCCAAAACTGAGTGAAAACAGGTATATTATCCAGGCCCTTAGCCAGGGGGGGTTTGGGGGGGGGTTCGAAAGAACCACCCTTTTTCTTGGGAAAAGGTCCACTTTGGGTAAAATTTGACCTATGTAATTGAGGATTTTATGGTAAAAGGTCCCCTTTTTCAGAAAACGAACCCCCCCCTCTGAAATTGCTGGTTACGGGTCTGTTATCTTTCAAGTGAATATTTCGATGTGAGTATTTTGATCAGTTTGCATTCTCTACCAGAGACCAGCTTTGTGATAACATAATTGTTGTGCAAAAACTTGCTGGTACATAGCTAGTTCATGGGCAGAGAAATAATCTGGGGTAGCGCTAACACTCACCAATTTAGCCAAATGCTAAAACTTAAGTAAAATTAAGAACAGGTCAAATCAGTTATAAAACTTCATGCCAGCAAATTAGTATGTCTGTTCTGGTGCAGCATGTTTTCTTGGATTTTCTTTACAAGATTTTTAGATTTTCTTTACAAGAGCCATTCCATATTTACCTTATCCCACCATTTTTCTTGTTAAATTTGATGTCACTGTTATCCATAGCACTTCAGTTCAAGAGTAATTTTAATTGTCCAAAACTAATTCTTTTCCATTTTAATTTGATGTGAAGAGAGGTGCAATTTAACTACATGTTTTCTGAGCTTTAAAAAAATCTAGTATGAAAAATATTGAATAATGGTTCTACACAAAGAATAAACTTTGCAGTAGCTGTTACTTGTGCTCTCTCTGCTTGCCTGGTGAAAGTCAGTTCATTTTGCAATATCAGTCCATATCAGTCACAATAGAGGTATACCCTAAATATGCAAAAATGACAGATTTCATGTATTAAATGGAGAACATGATAGGGGAAAGCAATATGAATTGTATGTAGATGGCAGTGTGAGGTGGGGGAGCTCATGGCTCTGTATTTGCATTGATTTGATAAGCCTTTATTTCTTTTCTCTATTTGCTTACAGGGAAGGCAATGACCCCGGAGATGATGGACAGATTACCTACACCGGTCTTTTGAAAGAAGTGTGCAAGTTTGCCAATGTATTAAAAAGTTTGGGTAAGGTACCCACCTCTTGTTAAAAATGGATTTTGTAGAATTTTATCAGGATATTGCCATACTGCCTGTGCTCAAATTAACTGTAACTGTTATTTAAACTTGCTACTTTAGATTAAGCTAACTTAGAACATAGTGCATGTTTGAAAATCTTGGAAACAAGATGAATATTAGCAAAAAGTAACTTTTGAAATCAAGTAACCTGTCCTGTTTTAGTTATTTCCCAAGGAAACGGATGTTTTTTTCTGTTTTCTTTACAACCTGTATGTGTTAGATTAATTCCAGACACTGCTTGGGTTTCATTTCATTGCATTGATTTTGTGCAAAGCTGATGTTGGATTTGTGACTTATTACCTCCATAGGCAGACATGTAGAAAATGAAGTGTACAAAATAATCTAGTTTAGGGTCCCAGTGGGGTCTTTACAATCAAGATATATTTTGATTTATTGTAATTTCTAAAGTATTAAAGATGTGGTGCTCTTCTGTTCTCATCGATTGATTTTACTTTCTTCAGAGAAAAGGTCCACTTTGGGAATATCAGTTTGATGGTTATTTTCAGAGCAGAATTGATTTTATTCTGATAACAAAGTCAACATGAATTTTATTTTAAGTCATGTAAACACAATAAAATGTTACAGATATTGATTATAATAACTTCTAGTTGGTCATTCTATTTTTTTTTTCTGTAAACCAAAGATGCACATTTGACATTTTTTTATTGATAAATGTACTGGGGGCTTAATTTATTATATTATATTTCTGTGATATTATAACTATTAGTAGTAATAAATGGAAAATAAGTATTTAGATGCATTATTTAATGAATGACATTATGTAATTTTTCTAAGGAAAGTGAAGATTATTGGAATTGCTTGGTATTGTTTGATAAAAAAGCATGAATGAATTTTAAGTTAATTAGCAGCAATGTCTGATACAAATTTGTTTTCAGGTGTACAGAAGGGCGACCGAGTGGCCATTTATATGCCTATGATAGTGGAATTATGTACTGCAATGTTGGCATGTGCCAGGATAGGTGCAATCCATTCTATAGTGGTGAGTGTAGTTGCTGGATGTAATTGTATGTGTACTGGTATATGTGTATTTAGTCCATCTGCACAAATGAAGAGATTTGAAATTTTACTTGTATATGAAAAAGAGACTTAAACATGCAGTTCTTGTCTTTTTTTGCCATGTGATATGTACATTAGTATACCACTTTGCATAGTTCACATTCCAGATGTGATATATGTATGCAGGTTGGTTATCTGTCCTTGAACTCACCTGAATACTGTGCTTTCATTCATAGATGCAGAGTGAAACAAGTGTGAAATATGTCTCCCCTCTATTCCATAGTAAAAATCCAATACTTTCTAGTGAATGTTTGATAGTCCTTTTTAGATAACTAATTTGTTTGAAATCAATACAAGCACTGTAAGTTCAGAATTTTTTAATGGCACAATTTATCTATGATTTTGTATGCAACATTAGATTTTATTCCATTTATATTTAAAACAAAATTGACTAACTGCTGTTTTGTTTGAAAAAATATTTTTTTTATTTGAGATTTATATTCTTGTTTTGTTCTTTTTCAGTTTGGTGGATTTTCTTCTGCTTCTCTAGCAGAAAGAATACTGGATGCAAAATGCACTGTGTTGATTACTGCAGGTAAATAAAGTTTTACAAGAACTAACTTGGGGAAGTGGCTTCTATATATTTTCAAAAATTAAATGTATAAAGACAGAAAAGATAAAGTATTTTTACTGAGACAAAAAGTCATGTTTACTTTCCTTGGAAAATATTTATATTGTATTTTTACTTTCTCGAATTTGATCAGAATTGGATTCTGAACACTCATTTGGTTTCAGAAGTGTGGTTGGTTTCAGGTAATTTTAGCAGTTCATTGATTTGTAATTAAGAAATATTGAGACGATGGATGATTACAGCTGAGAAAGTGTCTAACACTCCAGGAATCCAGCTGATGATATCTCCCCTCATTTCTCCTGGCTGACATTTGATCAATTCATGGAAAGGACTAAGATACTTTTTTTAAATTTCATTTTTAGATGGTGTCTGGAGAGGCAGTAAACTCCTCAATCTGAAAGAAATCTCTAATGGGGCAATGCAATACTGCACAGAAAGGTAAACAACTGGGCTGCAGTCTGGTTAGTCTGGTGTTTTATTGTCATAGCCAAGGATCCTTTGATCATGTCATATCAGTTAAACATATTTTATACAAGGACGATCTGATTGAAAAAAATTATGAAAAAAAAAAGAATAAAGAGAAATTTAACTGTCATTAGCTTTAATTTGCAGACTAATTTAAACAGCATTATAATAGAATAGTTAACAGTAATAATATGTTAGTTGAATACTGTTTTTTTTTGTTGTTGTTTAAAGTACAATGCACCTGTCTATTACAAATAAATCATTCATATCTTTTTACATTACATTCTTTTCGCAATCTTTACAGCTGGTAAATTTTTAAAAAGATTTCATTGCATAGTGTGTAGTGTATTTCAGTTCATTAAGCTCACTTTTTTCAGTCGAATGACATATATGTACCTCCACACATGACCCTATCCCTCTCCCAATGTATGTCAATATATCTCATTCCAACTGGCTTATATCATAGCTTTTCTGTATCACTAGTCTGGTGTGTTTGATAAGTGAATAGGCAAAGCATTGAGGAACACATTTGTATACATGTATCATATAATTTTATCAGTGTTATTCTGTTTATATAATGTTTAATGATTGCAAGGAATGATCAGATAGACGGTAGTATATATTTAGTGCTTGCATGTAGAGATCTAGCCCCATGCATTTAAAATTCAAACAAGGTAATCTGCTAACGTAGACATGATGTTGATTTGTTTGTATGGGCCAGTAGGCTGGTTATTGTGAATTAATGTCAAAGTGATATATAATATTATGGATTTAATATAATATATGTTTACTTTAAAGCAGGTAATGATTTTAACAAGGGTTGAATATTATTTTTTCCCCCAAATTATTTTGAGTACCATAGTGGATATTATATATTACTGATTAAAACTGATTTTTGTATATAGATTTGTATTGGAATGGGATAAAATGTTTTAATTAGATTGGTCATGAGCCTCAGCTCTGATATTATACTAAGAAAAGGCAAATTGTGTATACTAAATTTTAGAGATTTTATCTATTCATCTTCAGGGGTCATTCTATTGAGCATTGTATAGTGGTTCGTCACTTGAGTCCCAGCGAGGAGAGTGTGAGGGAAGATGCTGGGGCAGGTGACCTTGACATCCCGTCAGAGTCGGACGATGATTCTCAGCCACCTGCCAAGAGACCTTGTAAAATATCGGTAGGTGGACTCTTTTTCTGTTTTCAATTTTAACATGTTGAATAATTGATGATGATGTAAAAATTGATACTCTATTAAGAAAATTCCCAATGTTCCGATAATAGTGAAAAAAATATCAATTTGCATGACCAAGGTACGTTTACTTTCAAATGGCCACACAGTCTGCATTAGAAAATTGTAACAATTATAAATGATATCTGTGCTTACCACTTGGTAAGCAATGTTGAAAGGTAGACGCTGCAATACTGTTATCTTTGATGACTTTCCTTTTTTTTTCATGCATGTCATCATTACTTTGTGTTTCTCCTCTATTTTATCCTTTATATCCTGATGGGACTTTATTGGATGAAAATTGTTTAAATCTGGTCTTTTAGGTGGTATGTGTCAAGAATTCTGGGTGTTCCAACCTACTTAAATTATGGTTTGAACCAGAATTGTTTTGTTTGAACGAGTTTTCTTTCAATTAACCCAGATTTTTATCAAAGCACATTTGCATTTTTTACCTATTATTAGTAGCATTTCACTTGAGTGATAAAGCATGCTCACACACTTTGAAGTTCTATTAATGTAACACTGAGCACTTAGGTGCTTGTTTTCACTAACTTACAAATGATTATTGAAAATTTTCTGTACAAAATTTATTTTCATTCACTCTCGCTAAGTGGGATTTTTATGCACTTTCTCTTTTCATCTGTTATTTCCTTTTCTGTGCACCTGGAAGCTGGTAAAGTTTTATGTCAGTTAATTGAACAGCATTGTACTCATTTGTTCAGCATTTTGTTTTAGTTGTGTATGCATGTTGATAATTAATTTTTAAAATTTTAAATATTGCACTGTGATATTCCTCATGGAGGATAAAAATGCATGTGGTTTATAGAAATATGTCTTTTTAATTAAAATTTTTGATAAATGAAAGTTTTTCGTGTAACATCATATTATTGGCAATTAATTATTTCAGGAGTAAAAAAGAAAAAGAAAATGATTGTTTTCTGTCTGCACATATGTTCAGCCAAACACACACTGCATAATATCACACATACACATCAGAATAGAATGAAAGACCTGTCCATTTGTTTCGTCTTACAGCCATTAATATATGGTCAATTTTTGAATGTCTCGTGCTTTTTAGTACTAGTTGAAACAAGAGCTGTCCATTGTATGTGACGTACAAGAACATAATTGTATTGAGGCACAGTAGAGATATAATTTGCTATTGTATGATGTATTCAGTGGATGATGAGTAGTTGTAACTGACTTGTCCACGGCTGGTGCTTCAAACAAAAGGATGAATGCACTGAAACTTATGAAAATACAGATAAACTTGTAAGCGAAATACAAGTGCAAGTATCCTGTTGTTCAATGTGCCAGCCATGGGATAAAGGTTAATATATGGTATAAAAAGGCATTGTTATTGTTTTTATTACTATCATTTGCTTCAGATTGCTTTTATTATCTTTTGACAAAGTATATAATATTGAAATCTGTTGTCTTTGCAATGCTTTCTAATTTTTTTCAAAATGGTTAAATTTCTTTCTGAATTATTATTGTCTGGAAGCTGAAATATTTCAGTCGGTGTATGTTATATGAAGCTAGTTTGTAACCTGCTTATAAATTTTTAGTGTACTCGGTAGCACTAAACCTCACATTCAAAAACATTATAAAAGTTTTGTTTTTTTTACTTTGCAAATTGCTGTTATTACTTGTACAGACAAAATGAAATTGCCAACATGTTTTAAATTTATCTATCTTACAAGATTTTTATGGGTTAAATTATTGAATGTCAGTCTAAGAACACAATAGAAAGTAATTTTTTCCTTCTGCACTGCTCAGATTGGGTGGACAAAGGGGCGAGATGTGTGGTGGCATCAGGTGATGGCCAATGTTAGTGACCAGTGTGAACCTGAATGGATGGATGCTGAAGACCCTCTGTTTATGTTATATACAAGGTAATAATAATACTCTGAGTGAATGGATGTATTCTGAATATCCATTCATTATATTAGAATGATAATAGTTTATGGACCTCTGAGTGTTCCACATTACCACATTGGCTAGCTCTCTGCACTTCTTGGCATTAGAATATAAGAATAGTATGATTTATAAAAAGGAAAATTGAGATGACTTTTACAAGGAAACGAGCATTAGAATTACATGTAGCAGTCAAGATGTTACATTTATATTGTTATTTTCATGTAAAACCGACAGCTAATTCACAAGTCAAAAGATGATGCCCAATTTTTGGTATGCCGGTTATAAAGAGGCCATATATTATCTCTTTATTATGCATATCAACATTCACATTCTAGTGGCTCCACAGGAAAACCAAAAGGTGTTCTGCATACAATAGGAGGGTACATGTTGTACTCAGCCACAACCTTCAAGAATGTGTTTGACTACAAACCAGGAGAGGTCTACTGGTGCACTGCTGATGTCGGCTGGATAACGGGACATACATATATCACATATGGACCACTGGGAGTGGGAGCCACAGGGATTATTGTAAGGAAGATGGAGAATAGCATAGTTTTATTAATTTGAAATTAAACTACGAGTGAAAGAAATATACAGAGGTATTGATATATCAATACTGTATTGTTTTCATTCAGGGTACAATGAAATGTCAAAGTTAGGTGGTGTCAAGCTAAAATGTTTTGTTTGAAAAAGGTATGACCAAAATTTTGGCTTAATATTCATGTATTTTCACCAACTAGCATAAAACTGTAATTAACCAATGTTTTGATAGTTGGTTGATACTTTTGGTTCTTATTACTTTTAAATAATGATAATTCAGTGACTGGGGTACATAAAGTCTGTAGCCTTGTGAATAATCATAGTACATTTTCCTCCTCAGTTTGAAGGCATCCCCACTTATCCAGATCCTGGTCGTTTCTGGGCCATAGTAGACAAGTACAAGGTCAATAAGTTTTACACTGCACCCACTGCCATTAGGGCTCTCATGAGATATGGAGATGCTCATGTTAAAAAGTAGGACTGAGTGAAACTTTCTTTTACCTTCTATTTTATTTAAGTAGATGGCACACTTCCTAAAAGGCTATCTTTAGATTATGTTCAATTGTTGTGTAATCTTTACAATATTTATTTGAGACCCAAGTTCTCCAGCACGTGGATATAAGCATATTTCTACTCTATATGTTTCCAGATACAGCAGGTCTTCCCTTAAGGTCCTGGGCACAGTTGGGGAGCCTATCAACCCGGAGGCCTGGTTATGGTACTACCATACTGTAGGGGAAGGAAAGTGCGCCATTGTAGACACCTTCTGGCAGACTGAAACGGTAATATTAAACTGCATTTTTTTATTTTCGCCATTAGCTTTCTTGCAAATGGTATCTCAACTTCTAGAAGAAATTCTTCTTTCAGTATCAGTATAACTTTTGGGAAACTAGTGATGAAATATTTAGCATATTTTCTTTAGTTTCCACTCATAGTGGTATTTTCAATGACATGCGTGCAATTCAGTCCAGCGTCTTGTATATTTTTAATATAAGTCTTGGCCATTTCTTTGCCATGTGTTATTCCTTTTATTTGAACTCTTATTGATATTGATTGATATCTTGATGTGGCATAATTTCAGGGAGGTCATGTGGTCACACCATTGCCAGGATGTACACCATGCAAACCTGGATCTGCTGTAAGAATTCCTCAGACTTATTATCCTGATTATATATATCTGATTATTTGTAACACATCTAGAGATGTTGCTTAGAATTTTGATTATCATTTAGTACTTTCTTTTCAAAAACAAAGTGTACAGATTACTATCCCAATATGTATACTTTTCAAGGCTTTACCTCTCTGAATTGTCTTGGTGTAGTTATGTCGTAAATTTGAATGGGTTATTGTTGAACTATGTTACAGACATTCCCATTCTTTGGAGTTGTACCTGAGCTGCTTACTGAAGAGGGGGCCGTTATTGAGGGAGAAGGAGAGGGATATTTGGTAAGAAAAGGAAGTCATTGAGGGAAGAGAAGAGATATTTGGGGGTTGTGTGTGTGTGTGTGTGTGTGTGTGGGGGGGGGGGGGGGGTATCATTAAGGGAAAAGTATATCTGATAAATTCTTATACATGATATTGTTGCAGTTTTTGTACACATTGCCTGAAAGTTCATATTTGCAAAGTTGATGTTTTTTCTTTTCAATTACCATCTTTTGAATGATGAATTTATTTTGTACTGTTTAAGTCAAAATTTATTTTGTGAAATTTAAGTTTTTGTTATTATAGCTTTTGGTGGTATCATGTTATTGTTTCAATATACTGGACTGATTTTCAAAATTCAGGTTTTCAAGCAGCCCTGGCCTGGCATAATGAGAACTGTGTATGGAAACACAGAGCGATTTGAAACTACTTACTTCAAAAAGTTCCCAGGATATTATGTAACTGGTGATGGTAAGGTCAATTCTCTCAGTGTAGTTTCTAAAATTCACAAAAAGATATGTAAGAATGTGCATTGGTAGGTCACTTAAGTTATAGCTTTTGGTTAATGTGTTTATTGGTAAGAAATTTAAATGCTTTTTAATTTTACGATTGAAGTACAAAATACTGGATTTTTTACTTGATATGGTTCAGTGTTTAACCTTTTAGCTAATTGTAGTTCATTCTACTTTGCTCACTTTGTTACATGACCTTGGTTTTCAGGAGCCAAAAGAGATAAAGATGGCTATCTTTGGATAACTGGTCGTATTGATGATATGGTGAATGTATCTGGTCACTTGCTCAGTACTGCTGAGATAGAGTCTGCATTGATAGAGCACAAGGCTGTGGCAGAGGCAGCTGTTGTGTCACATCCACACCAAGTCAAGGGAGAGTGCACATATTGTTTTGTCACTTTGAAAGAGGTATGGCAATGTGTGATTATTGCATAGCACTGAAATTACCTCCTTGCGTAACAACAACTTTGTAGTTGAGCATGCTATGTTCATTTTACAAACTTCTCAGCATTTCAGGCCTTGATTATAAACACCTGTATAGTGAATTTTTGTGATATAGAAGAACGTTTTTTTAAGAATTATACCTTGAAATGGTGATTATGAATGTTAACATGTATACATGTTAAAATGTATGTACATAAAATGATGTATACATAATAAGCACTCATTGGGTCTTTATCACTGATACCCTTATATTAAACTGGTGATAAGTGTGAGTGTCAGATTCTTTGCCAAGGCAGATTTGAACACTAGGAATTAAAAAAAAAATTTACTTTGTCACAATATGGCATACTAACAAGCACCTATCCACATATCCCTCCTCTTGCCTTAGAACCAAATTTTCCAGTTCCTCTTAATGCATTTCATTCTTTGTCCATTGGTGCTTCAATTTTTTTTACTCGTTGAACGCAGTG
Source organism: Lingula anatina (assembly GCF_051362555.1). Taxonomy (NCBI): domain Eukaryota; kingdom Metazoa; phylum Brachiopoda; class Lingulata; order Lingulida; family Lingulidae; genus Lingula; species Lingula anatina. The sequence goes on from NC_141767.1 coordinate 57,051,291, forward strand.
ATGACCATGATAGGATTGGTCAATTTTGTATATGCTGCATTGACTTGATTCCAGACAAATGCTTGAAAGTTGACATGCGCCTTTAGGGTGGCCTACAGGGTGGCAGATAGCTCTTGTCAGTACCTTTCTCATTTGATAGAACTTGCTTTTTTAAAGTTTGCAATAACAAAGACATATCTCAGTCTGTTGGTGTCTTGATTATCTGGCAGTTCCTCTTGTTAAAGGATGCATCTGAGTTATCTGTCTGCTCTTGATTGACAGTTGGGCTTGTACCCAAGGTGTAGTTGACCTACAGACTATTATGCCACTCCTCACATCTACTTATCTATTTTCAGGGCAACCAATATTCTGAGGACCTGGCACATGAGCTTAAAAAGAAGGGTAAGTGTTACAGACACCAAGGCTTCTTCATCTTGGGATGAAAATCTCTAGCTTTATGACAGTCAACGGTTTGTATATTTGTAAATTTTTTGGTTTTCACTGCTCACAGATTTAACAGCTAATACTAGTAAGTGAAATAACTGAAAAAAAATAATCTGGATAAAATATCAGGAATAGTGAATAGAAGATGCAGTTTTTTCTGTTTCAGTTCGCAGTAAAATTGGACCTTTTGCACAGCCAGATTTCCTGCAGAATGCCCCAGGACTGCCAAAGACAAGGTCAGGGAAAATCATGCGCCGAGTTCTTCGCAAGATTGCACGTGGCGATAGAGATGTGGGTGATGTCACTACCCTCGCAGATGAAAGCGTCATCGAAACTTTGTTCAAACTTCGTCCAAGTGATGCATGATAAGTTTAGACTACTTGGGATATATGTTACGTCAGACTGTTGGAGATCTTTAGTTTTATGAGTTACAAGTTTGCCTTTTGATGAAAGAGATATGTTAACATTTAGACTTGCATGTTCACAGCTGCAGCAAGTTAGCAGTTTGTCTTGCTGTTATATTAAATGTAGGATGTCTTTCAGTAGACATTATGAAAGCAATGCACTGCATTAGGTGGTAATATTTGCATAACTACAATGGTTTTAGAATTGTACATCATGAATGCAAATTTTAATATTATTTTTATAGTATAGAGAATAGAAAAGATAAATTTCTGTTGTTATGCAGGCATGTAATTGTATTGTGTGGTGTTTGTAAATGTTAACAGCATGTTGATAAAAGAATATTCAGTACATTGACTCTAGGAATAGTGTACTATTGAATTATTCAAATTTGTGACTTTCATTTGCAAAACTGTGATTTATTTTGACAAAAGATTATTATAACATAATTTAGAATTCAGGTATATGTATGTTGTGTGGATTGTCATTTCCAGCCATTTGGTGAAGACAAGTAGGTTACTTTCTGTGTGTTCTGTTCAAAGAAGAGGTGCAGGGTATATATTTTGAACTTTATTCAAGTGAAATATTAGTGTTTCAAGGGTAAATATGGTTTAAAAAACTGGATTTTATTACTATGCTGCAAACAGCACACGAGCGCTGAATTGTAAAATAATTTGCTGTAAATGTAAAAATATATGAAGTTCTCTCATTCCAAGCACAAGCAGGCTATATTTCAAAACGATATTGATTTACCAAAAAATTTTTTTTCTCTTATTTTGTAGGGTATTCATTCAAACGAGGCTTTATAGGTAGAAATCTCGAACAGAATGTTTCAAGATCATTTTGGGTGTTACAAATGTTCTGAATAATTGTGTGTTTTAGTAGAAAAGAAATGAAGACAAAATGACTGTTTTTTTCTGCCATTCAGGTGAATAATCATGTCATGATATCCTGAATATGTGGAAAACAGTAAGTCAAAGAGGTGATCATATGTCAAAGTGGATTTTTCTGGTCTTAGACTGTGCGTGGTAGAAACGAAAGACTTGCAAAACAAAATAAAAAGTTAGGATCATATAAATCGTAAAGTTGCTTTCATCGTACACTTTTATTCTGTCGCTTACCTTTGGCTAATGCGATACTTGCAACTTGTCGAGGAATGAAAACCAAAGTCCTTGGTTTCAAAATCATCACAGCTTTTTTTCCCGTATTCGCCTTAGAAAAATTATCACATCTAGTTCAAAATGAAAAATGAAATTAGCCCGAGCTTCTAAGCCCGAGCTTCTAAAAAAGTCGTGAACACACCTTTGCGTACTTCAGGTCCTTATAATTTTTTCATGGTTAACACGCAGCCGTACGCTAAAAATTGCAAAGTCTTTCGATTAATTTGATTTATGGATGCGGGACCTATGCACTGCATATTATAACTTATGACCAGCGTAACGGCGTAGATCAACGCAGCGTATTTTGTGCATGCCCAAAAATATCGGGCGTATTGGATCGTACTGTGCGAATGTTAGAATGCGATTTAGATGCACGTGGGGTGCGTATTGGGCGAAAAGAAGTATCAATGCGCAACTGGTAAAGAATTATGATACGCCGAATCAAGGTGAGGTAAGGTGAACAGTTCTCAAATGCGCTGGGCTGAAGACCCGTCCTCTGCTGGGCCCAAATATTCGGCCTGTTATAAGTTGGAACTGAGAGCGAACGTACGTGGTTGAATTGCGCGGCAGATAAAAATTATCAAAATGCCGGGATGTCGAGTCGTCAATTCTCCCTTGGCAAGAGCAAGTCCCAGGAGAGTTCTCGGCGCTAAAATACAGTTGAAAGATATAAAATTGGTGTCACTTGTAGGTAAGAACATTACATTACAGTAATTTGCAATGCAATTTCGTAATCTTGATGTGTAATTTGCCTCTTTTTTCACGATTGTAGAGGATCTCTTTAAAATTATTATCATTTTAAAATCAAACGCAGTATGATTGCACTGTATATATACATACATAAAGCACATCAGATCCGTCTCTCAGTAATGTAATGATACAAATAATAATAATAATAATAATAATAATAATAAAAGATTTCACAACGTAATAAGTGCTGAAATTTGTCTCGTTTCACAAAGAAAGAATCGATCTGAAAATCGATTAATAATTGTAATATGGACGCCTTTTTATCTTTAAATATCAGTTAGCAGTACAAAAAGTTTTGGTTCTAGGCAGCGGTGGGTTTGGTTCCGTTTTTAAGGGAACTTACAAAGGACAAAACGTAGCTGTCAAGAAGTTGCACACGTATACCAAGAACCCAAAAGCACAGAAGGAAAGTTTCAAAGCAGAACTCCGGGTGCTTCGCCTGAGCCATCCAAATGTCGTGAAAACTTTTGCTTACGGATACAATGAATATGAATCGGGTGAGGTCTCGGACATCGGGTTCTTACTCATGGAGTATGCTGGAGACAGGAACCTGCAGCACATAATAGACTGTGAACGTGAACTTTTGGATCCTCTCAGGCGTCTCAAATATGCCTTAGACATTGTATCAGCACTAGACTTTGCGCATGGAATCGGAATTGTTCATTTGGACATAAAGCCAGCCAATATCATCATAAATGGCGACGACACATGTAAGGTGGGTGACTTTGGTTGCTGCCAGCATCTTGTGGAGGGTACGGGTCAGGTCAGTCCAACACAGCGTTCATACCTGACTGGAACATTTGCCTACAGAGCACCAGAGTTACTTAAAGGGGAAGCCCCGACTGCCAAAGCAGATGTCTATTCTCTTGGGATCACCCTTTGGCAGATGCTGTCTAGAGAATCGCCATACTATAAGCAGAATCAGCATGTTGTAATATTTGGCGTCGTGGCATACAACCTCAGGCCAAAACTACCAACCAAGGATGACTGCCCGTTTGACTTGTGTTACCAAGATCTGTTTGTACAATGTTGGGACGCGGATAGAGCGATTAGGCCTTCGGCCTCAGAAATTAAGGAAGTACTGGAGATTTGGCGGGAATTTGCATAATGATATTAAAAACGAAAAAGACACGCTTTCAGATCGCTAAGAGGCGAGACAATCGAGTGTATATGCTTATAAATTATTACATAAGCATTATGCCTTTTTTAATTTTTGATTTGATGTGGCCATACAGATATATAAAAGAACTTGTGTAATTGCATTTGGTGTTTTGTGAATTGTATATGTGAAATGTGTTAATATTTTTCTTCCTATATTTCCTCAAAATGATATCGACTAGAACAATGAATGTATACATTTATATGTATTTATTTGTAAATTTTCATAATTTGTATAGATTTAATTTGAACTGTATATGTGTTAATATTCTCTTGTAAATATGTATACACGATTTTGTAAAAGTGGCAAATATCTAGCATGCAGACTTCAATGAGTTTGAAGTACCTGTACATATGTTGATATATTTTCTAAGTTCATTGGGTTTCATTTGTTTCAAATGTATAGTGTAAGTAAGTCCTATGGAGCGCTGTAATATAGACATTTCAATGGAATCAGATTCGTCACCATCAAGGAAAATAGTCATTGACGATTTGATACCTTCGGCAAGACTGCTTAACTTCTTGCGGTGTCTGCATAGCATTTAGACTTTCTAATATGTATATAGTTCATTTCGTGGAAGTATAGGAATGTTTTCATCAACATGTAGGACCTATCATATTTGGTGTTTATATCTGTAGGCCTATATAAAAAATTACTGTACATTCAAAGACAAATTGTACATTATATTGTTTTGCACGGACAGTTTCAATATGTACATAAGGGCATTGTAGATAGATATTTATTGTTTGTAGATAGTATGTATAAAAGAGTTAAGCCCTCACAGAAAAAAAATTAAATGATATATAAGAGACAGGTAAATTCCGTTTTGCTTATTAAAGAAATGTTTTAAATATTTTTTATTTGCTATACATTTAAAATTAGTTACGTCATCAAATGTTAATTTTTTCTTCGTGTCAAGTCTAACATTGCCAAAATTGTTGGTTGTATAGGCCCAGGGGTGTTCTGTGTTTTGAAAGTTTCTTAGTTGCCACTTTTCGCGTCTTTTGACTTACTGCAATAACCATCATGAAAATCGTTCATAATAAAACGTAGATATATTTGATAACATTTTTTCTTTCAATCTCTTAAACAGCAAGTAAAGACACTATATCTGCAGTCCCTGTTGGAATTGGTCTTCAAAGGTTTTGAATATTTACTCTTTCAGTTTAGGGCGCACGGAGTTTCAGAGGACACGGGAAACTCGCCCTTTTTATCAACATCCTTCAGAGGACAGAACTTGCGAGTAGGTCTACACTTTACACACCAAAACCCAATATAGAGGTGCAGTTGATGTCACAGGCATGCTCATTAAAATATTTAGTACACAGATTGCAAACTATGCCTCATTATTTTGGGTCTCACGTGAAGAAGTTTATATCAAAGTTTTAGGCCTACTATCCTGGAACCATGATTAATAAAAAAAAAAAAATAATAATAATTCAACTTTTATCCCCAAAAAGGAACATATGCAAAACGTTCAACTATGAAACGTTTTACTCACTTTGAAAATTCAATTGTCTCTGGATTTTGTTCTTTGATTTATTTCCTACAAGTAGGGCCTATAACCTTGTAAAAAATTATACTAATCTTCTGTATAGAGCAATTAATTATCTTTGAGCTACTTTAGTTTGCTCGTCACTGAATATTTAAAAAAATACACCCTACCGACAGTAAAATAAGCATTAAATAAATAATATTCCCCCTCGTGTTTCAAATATTATATAAGAGATGTCAAACTATCACGGAATCACAATATATTTTTCGGTCAGCAAAAGAAAGCATTGTTTTCACCAAGTACTTAAACAAAATGAAACATTGTACCAATTTTTCTAGGGAACCTAGAAAATACCATAGAAGTAGAGAAAAGTATTAGCCATGACGCAAAGACCTTTGAGTTATAGTTTTAATATTTATAAAACGTCCTGACGTCACGTCTAATTTACTACAAAATATATCGGAAGTATCTTAACATCTAGATCTACGTACGTTACTGTAGGCCTACGTTTTTGGAACATACGTTAATATTTAGGGCTCTTTGCGTAATGTAAAAGACATGGTAAAAATTAAAATTTGAATTTAAATTGAGACAGTCATGGATTTTGTTCTATACACATAGGGCCTATATGTTTTAAAAATTGACTACAACTTTGAATTCATTCAATTTTATTATTTGACACTTCAACATGTGAAATGCACCTAGATAATATTGGGTTTGGGTGTCCAGTGAGTAATCGCGATTATATGACCTTTTGGCGAAATGATAAATATCACTATTGCTGCCGTTCCTTTTTTATGGGATATAAATTTTGCTGAATGAGCACAGCAGCAGTCTTGAATCCTAGCATGAAATTAATGCTCTCATTTGTGCGGCTTCTGAAATATACTCAGTGAGTAACTCACTGGATGTGGTCACCGCGTTAGGAATAAAACGTAAGATGCTTGGTTGAAATAAGCTGATATAACTTCTTCATATTACACCTTCATGGGTATTATTCCACGCACCATTGCACACATTCAACGTTTAGTGTTTTAAAAGGATCAGGGGCCGGTTTCACAAAGCAGTAGTTAGTTAGCGATCGGTAGTTAGCCTCTCGCTAGTTATAGTGCCGTTTCACGAAGCAGTCGCTAGTTCTCTCGCTCGTTATTGTCTCGTTGTTACCATGGATATTTAACGACTGGTCAGACCAGTCGCTAACTCTAGAGTTTCATCGTACGCATGCGTAATGAGTAAAATAAAAAGGTTGCTTAGTTACCGTTGTCTGTTGTTTGTCTTTGTATCCAATATGGCGGCTACCTTTCTTGCTATCCGTACCGCCAGACGGCAACGTAGACTACGACGTTTTCATGAAAGGCAGAATCTATTATAATATACACACGATGATGCAATTTACGAGAGGTTGCGCCTAGCTGTGACAAAAAGAGCGGCAAAAAGGTGGTGGAGATCCTTTACGACGACCTCAAAGCAGACGTTCTTATGCATTTCCAGCCACCAAAAATTGGAGAGTTAGTGCTTTCGTGGCACTTTTACGCAAGAGTTCCACTGCCGGTAGACGGTTTCGAGACTACGGTGAGTAACGAGAGAACTAACGACCGAACTTTACGACTGAACTTAGCGATGAGTTAACTACTGCTTCGTGAAACACCCCTCGAAAATCGCTAAGTTTGCCCGTTAGCGAGGTAGTTCAGTAGTTAGTTGTTCTAACTAACTACTGCTTTGTGAAACCGGCCCCTGGTCGGTCTGTTGAAATAAACCGCGCGCCTCTCAGTGAGCTCTCTCACTGGCCTTCAAATGACCCCAGTGCCCTCTAGGGGAAAATCCCGTAGTTATGTTAAAATTAGGCACCAGAAAGCAGTGGGTTCAGGGGTAGTTCTTAAAACCGAATTTTGCATGGGCGATAGTTTGTCCTTGTACTGAACTTCATTTGATTTTAAATAATAGTAGACAAGGGAACAACGACAATGGGATCTGAAGACGACAGCGCAAAGAGGAATGAAGGTAAATATTTTGATAGCCAAGCGCTGGGCATACAGAAAACCGAAAATGTTGGTAAAACCGTACGTACTTCACCCTAGTACAAATTTAAAATGCTCTGTTGCATGCACTTGAAACTGAAGCATTTGAAGGCCTTCCTCTACTAGTATTTTGTCTGACAGGTTATGGATTTACTGCAGGCCTGTATGGTGTACATGTGTATCGACCGAATCTAGTCTATTATACCCCACAGTTTTAGACTTCGAACCGTAATCCCACCGAAAGGGATACTATTAATAGGAGATCCACACACATAAATATCCTTTTTTTAACCGATACCGAAGTCAGGTATCGGTAAAAAAGGTATGTGTGAGTGTGTGTGTGTGTGTGTGTACCTCCTGCTACTACCCTAAGATGTAAAAGTGACTTGACCTGATATTTTGGAGTTCTACATGTATAGCAAAGAACTAGGATTACTAACCAAAATTGATCAAAATTGTATCAAGGACTTGTGCACACCAGCAGTAGGATGAATAGCACGTACAGCTGGATGGGTCATTGGGTCTAGCACTGACTGAATTCTGGGTTATAATATTTATGTTACAGTTAATGCATTTAGTCTGATCAGATTGCCTTTCTTTATAAGTCTGTATTAACACAAGTTTCATTGCCATTCCAGTATTTAGATCTAAAGTCCTGAAGACAATATACCCAAAAGAAGGAGGCACAGACCCAGTCCTGTCTGACAGTGATGAAGATATACATGTACCCACTCAAATACAAATTCTGCAACCCAAGAAGTCAAAGATGTACACAGTGACTCCTCCTCCAGAGGGTTTTGACTATGAAGATGCCACTCATTTGATCTCTCATGTGATGCAGCAAGATTCTGAGTCTTTAGATAATGCCAGTGGCAGTGAAGGTATTCAGTGAACTTAGATCTACCTATTATCTTAATGGTGGTAACAATGTAGACATTCAACAAAATATGTCTCTTCATGCAAGTTTCCGTTAAGTGTAAATTTAAGTTACTTGATTGCATCAATATATATTTTTCTTCACAAATTTCTATTTCAACTTTTGGGAATATTTAAAGAAATCAATGTGCTTTATTGTTTTAAATTTTTATTAAAATATTTTTGTGTCAGGGGACGGTACTACACAGTATAAAAGAAGAAAAAGGAAAAGACATGGCAAACCATTTCATGCAAGGGAACAAGCAGTTGTCTCCACTGCTGAAGGAATGGATCCTGCCAGCCCTACAAAAACAAACTGCGGAAACAAAGTGGATTCAAATAAGTCTGATGCTTGTAAGGATTCTAATCTTGATGATGATTTAAAAAGTACTACAGGAATTCCAAACACTCATAATCTTACAAAGAATCAAAAACGGAAATTGAAGAAAAAAAGAAGGAAAGAAAAAGTAAAGGGAAAGGAGCTGGATGTATTAAGCAAAGACTTCACTTATGACTCGGAAAGGCATCAAGTCAAGTGTGAAGAATTACAAAGGTGAGAAGGAATTGATTTGTAGGTAATTAAAACATGATTTTTAAAATATAAATCTAGATAGATTTTATAGCATTGGCTGTTGCCAGAAATTGGTACAATACTCACGTATAATTACACCAAAGACTTTAAAACTGTTTATTTTGAAAAGAGAAGGATAAAGTATAATGAGTATAATGGTAGAGTAAAGTGATGATTGAGAATGGTAATGCATTATAATTCTTTCTATCCAGAGAAAAGATGTTGGTTTGCCGAAAGAGTTTCAAAGAATTTCTGACCAACTTATGGGAAGTGTATTCCTCTGAAGGTAAATCCTGTTAAACACCCATATTTATCAACCAATAATTTTAATGCTTTTTTAAGTTTGCTTCAAACACGGTATTTACTAGCTAACATTATTATTATTGTAGTAACAATTTTTTTTTTATTTGCAGCTCAAATACACAGTGATAATACTACTTATTGCAAGTTTAAAGATCCAGTAACGAAATTTCTTCAGTCAATTGATGATGAGACATTATTATCAGACAGTGATGTGAGTTATCTTGACAGAATCAAGACTGTCCTCTTATTGAAAGATAGAGAAAGGTTTGGATTGCTTATGAAGGATTGGAGAGAACATTCTAAAGTGGAAATAGGTACAGTCTACTAGAAGATACGATACAATGTTTAATTTTTTTTTACTATTTTCACTTTTATAACATAAAGAATGAATTTTAGAACATTGTGCTGGTTACCATCAGTGCCCTTAACCAATTGAAGTAGGTGGTCAGCTGGCTCAAGGCTTAGACTGAAATAAAGCTATTAAGATCGCATTCACAACGAGTTGAGCCAGGCTTTACAAATCTTGGAACTAAATATGGTGGACGTACATGAAAGAAAAATCGCCTAATCTTTTAATAGTCTCTCCGCCTCTCACACGCCTCCCCACACGTCGTCCCTGCGGGGTACAGTCATTAAATCTCAGCACTGTTCGCCATGTGGAAGCTACCTGAGAAAAAGAAATGAATTGGCCTGTAGAGCAGCTATGAATCGGGATCAAAATCGTGAAAACGCCCCCCCCCCTTCCAGTTCGATCAGGCGTAGGGAACAAGGCAAACATCAACATCAGAACGAACTGCACCCTCTGACGAGACTGCATACGCAAAAATTCTGCCCTCCTCCTCCTCCGTCCACTAGGGCTGGGTATCTCCATGAATATCTCCGTGAATATCTCTGGCGACATTATCTCCGTAGATAGCCGATTCATTGCTGCACTACGGGCCAATTCATTTATTTTTCGTCTCTGTTTTGAAAGATAATAGAACAGAAGAGCTTTTTTCCTTCGATCGCCTCCAGCCGCCATGCTTTCTTCACCTCGAGTTTAATTGATGAGCATGCGCACTTAATATTTCTCAGGTAGCTTCCGCATGGCGAACGGAGTCGAGATTTAATGACTGTACCCCGCAGGGACGACGTGTGGGGAGGCGTGTGAGAGGCGGAGAGACTATTAAAAGATTAGGTGGTTTTTCTTTCATGTACGTTCGCCATATTTAGTTCCAAGATTTGTAAAGCCTGGCTCAACTCGTTGTGAATGCGATCTAAGCTTCCAGCGACATCAGTTGTAATAATCCCACATAAAGCCCAGATATATAATAATATGTAGCAATACGAAACAAAAATATTTTTTGGCATTTCAGAATTTGTCCATGCTGTTTGTAAACTTTCGGAGTATTGGCTGTCGTCAGTGGTGACTTCATGACAAATCTTGCATCTTGGGGGCAGTCAGCAAAAGAGGCTGTTGATGTTCACGAAAATATAGAACAGGTTTGCTCTAGATTAATGATTTTAACCCAGACAAAACATGGTGTTAGTCAGCATTTATATTCAAAGTTTTATCACAAAATGGTATTTTCTCTCAAGTAGTTTGTTTTTCTGCTCTTTTAGTTAAAAATGATGCAAAGGAATTCTGGTGCTTATTTTAATTGTTTCACACCTGAACTAAAAGACACAACTAAAAACTGTATGGAATTAACTGTTTAAAATGCAGTGAGAGTTCTGTAAAATACAAGTTACTTAAGAAGATTACAAATTGAACTTTATGTTTCTTTTACAGCATGTGAGAGTAATGGACCTAAACGTGGAAACTTAGGGTCAGGATCTGTTGAAAAAAAAAGGTGGATGCACCACCGAAGAAACTCAAGAACAACTAGAGGATCAGAGAGGCGATACCGCCTCCGAATATTGTACCACCAGCTGGAGCAAGCGCATTCGTATAGACCCCCACATACACAAAATAAGGGGTGCAGCCACCAGTTTTGTGCTTGACAAGCTGTAAAAATGCAATCAACAAGAATTTTCAAAATATGCAAAAAATATATATAACTAAAAATGGTGCAATCAAAGTTAAGTTCATTGTAAGGTAGGTCAAAGGTCAATTTCAAGGTCACAGTAAATTGCCAGTATATGACTTCCTATCCAACTTCAATAGTAACTATGGACCTATCTCTGCCAGTTTTGGAGATAAAAGGGAAGCAAAATTTGCAAAGTTCAGTTCATGGTGAAAAGTAGGTCAAAGGTCAATTTCAAGGTCACAGTAAGATTGCCAGTATATGACTTCCTATTCAACTTCAATAGTAACTATGGACCTATCTCTGCCAGTTTTGGAGATAAAAGGGAAGCAAAATTTGCAAAGTTCAGTTCATGGTGAAAAGTAGGTCAAAGGTCAATTTCAAGGTCACATTTAGATTGCCAGTATATGACTTCCTATTCAACTTCAATAGTAACTATGGACCTATCTCTGCCAGTTTTGGAGATAAAAGGGAAGCAAAATTTGCAAAGTTCAGTTCATGGTGAAAAGAAGGTCAAAGGTCAATTTCAAGGTCACAGTAAAATTGCCAGTATATGACTTCCTATGCAAGTTCAATAGTAACTATGGACCTATCTCTGCCAGTTTTGGAGATAAAAGGGAAGCAAATTTTGCAAAGTTCAGTTCAAGGTGAAAAGTAGGTCAAAGGTCAATTTCAAGGTCACAGTAAAATTGCCAGTATATGACTTCCTATTCAAGTTCAATAGTAACTATGGACCTATCTCTGCCAGTTTTGGAGATAAAAGGGAAGCAAAATTTGCAAAGTTCAGTTCATGGTGATAAGTAGGTCAAAGGTCAATTTCAAGGTCACAGTAAGATTGCCAGTATATGACTTCCTATTCAACTTCAATAGTAACTATGGACCTATCTCTGCCAGTTTTGGAGATAAAAGGGAAGCAAAATTTGCAAAGTTCAGTTCATGGTGAAAAGTAGGTCAAAGGTCAATGTCAAGGTCACAGTAAGATTGCCAGTATATGACTTCCTATTCAACTTCAATAGTAACTATGGACCTATCTCTGCCAGTTTTGGAGATATAAGGGACTAAATGTTATAATTTTGGAGTTACCATAATGTGCCATAAATTTCCTACAGAAAAAATTAATTAAAATAAAGAAAAGGTCATTTTGGTCAAAGTTCTTGAAATGGGAGGTTCTCTGAAGTTGCAGAAGTTTAAATTTGATAAAATAATGTCATTTTTGACCACAAGTTGTCTGCTTTGCCAAGCATTATGTTTTATTTTTCCGGAGTTCAAAATTTATTATCCATTACCGTACTGCACATTTTTACGGAAGCCGACTGGTGCCATATGTTGAAAAAAAAAATTATCTCGAAATTTCGAGATAGCATTTTTTTTGTTCAAATTTCAAAATACTGTCTCTAAATTTCGAGATAAATTTTTTTGCTCAAATATCAAAATGCTATCTCGAAATTTCGAGATAATTTTTTTTTTGATCAAATTTCAAAATGCTATCTCGAAATTTCGAGATAAAAATTTTTTTTGTTCAAATTTCAAAATAGTATCTCGAAATTTTGAGATAATTTTTTTTTCTACATATGGCACCAGTCGGCTTCCGTACATTTTCCTTTCACCACCAATATGTACTTTCTGATACAGCGTAACTCGAAAACCGTATGGAATACAAAAAAACCGAGACCACCTCCAGTGTTGGGCTTTACATGCTCTACAAAATGAATGAAAAAGAATGGGTCTCTAGCATTAACGGTTCCCGAATTAGAGACAGTTTTCAGTTTCGGTATCTTATGGCCGCTACTCCTGTGAAAATGCACCGATTGACCCCAAATTCACGGAGATGAAAGATGACCTGAAGGGTAACACTTTCCAATAATATTATTGGTTAAGTCTGTGTGGCGTCTGAATGACAGGGCAAAAAATTTTTTTTTCATAAAAAATTTCATTTTTTTGAAAATTTTGGCCCATTTGACCTTGAAGTAAAGGTCAAAGGTCAAATCCGAGGGTATATTTGAAATCTACACATATGACTTTTGGAAAGCCGTCTGTAGAAATTTTTCCCGTAACTCCTTCCGTAGGGTAGATAATTAGCATTTAATTTTGCCATTTTTGGACAAGGGTGCATTGCAATGAGTGCCACACCCAGACCCCAATACCGACAAAGCCCAAATTTTACGTGGAACGAGTTGAGATTATAGGTGACCTAAATCCATGAGATGGGTATGGGGGGCCTTACCGTCTAGGAGGAGAAGCGGTAACGGTAGCCGTCCGGCGGAGCCGGCGGAGCCGGCGGAACGATCCGGACGAGACCGAAACCATGTGTACCGCCAGCGCTAACGCTGGTGGTACAATTAATAACCTGGCATTGTATAGATTAAAAAAATTAAGTCATTATTTGTCTGTCAGCACTGTCTATATTGTTAGACCATTCCTAGAAATACTGCATGAGCCTTCAAGGCTGAAATTGTTAACAATTTTCTTGAACTTGTATTATTAGTCCAAGTATGAAATAATGAAATGTATTGACATTCAAGTTTGCCACAGTGTGCAACAAACCAATTTTGAAAGGATTTTAAAGTAAGGGACATAAAGTTTGAAAGAATTAAAAAAAAGTGCAGACAATGCTTTTTGAAAATAAAACTGGATTCGTTAAAAATAAATGATGCTGTTCATGTGTACACTGTTCAGTATTCCCGGGGCATTTTGTTAGAACCACAGATGGACGAAATTGCATCAACGCCTTGGAAAATAGTTTTTATGGAGTATTTTCTGTTGAATCACTCTTACTTAGGTATTACGGGTCAGAGATAATGTTTGAACGTTCAATCATTGCAGTCTAAGGGTGCATTCCCAGAGATTTAGATCGATCCAGAGATTTAGATTTAGATCGACCTAACTCCCTGGGGGTTCACGCTAAATTGCAGTCAGCCGAGCACGCACCATAGTTAATTACCCCCTTACAGTTTTAGTAGGCGGGACAGACGCTTAAGCCGGCTAAGCTGACAGTAATCTAGTGAGACTCCCCACAGGGATAGATCGATCTAAAATCTATGGGAATGGGGTCTTAGACATATTATGTTAATAGTGGTGATGCCGAAAAACACCACAGTAAGTTACGTTAACCATGTTCACTTGTTTGTTTGAAATATATTCAGGCTGTTATTCATGTTTTTTTATTGATATATTTTTGAGAATATTCACCCAACTTTTTAAAGACTGTCTTCAGCCTAGTCTGCCTAGTTATATTCAAAGAATGTCTTTAACGATAAAATGGAGTCTTGTTCATCTGGAAGAGGTTGAAAGTGACAAACCATCCACAGCTTAGATAAAACTGAATCCCTTTCTCCTCGGAAGATGAAAAATAAATTGCTGAAGTCGAGCAGTTTTCACTTTTCCTATCCGTTTTTATAAAGGCACAACACCCAATCACTTTCTGCGCCACTTGAGATAAAAACGCAATTTGTGTGCAGTCAAACGTAGAACAAACATGCTCTAAATTGTGAGGCTTATGCTAATCGTTTTATCGTTGTTGTAATTCAGAATTGCTCAAGCTTTATTGTTGAAGATAAACAAAGCACGTTTGAAAATGTCAAAAAGCCATATTTTCATTGTCTACATAGGCCTATCCGGCAAGACTAGGCCTACTTTTATACCTCTACATATGTTTAAATTCAGGCCTAAGAAAAAAATCCCTCAAATTGAGGTGGCAACATTTCCTCAGAAATGTAGCCCTACACAAATAGGCCTACAAGGCTGTATTAGTGACTGACCAATTATATAGCACTAATTCATTTGATTAGGCCTAGAAATGTAAAACATCATCGATTCAAGAGCAGGAGAAAGTTGCTTAAATTTTTTTCGAGGAAAATTTGATTTCGGGTGTGATTTGACAGGAAAATCGTGGAAAGTCTAAGATTAATTCGACAGAAGAAGATATTTAATTCTAACTTAATATCCCTAAACCAAAAAGTAAAAGGTAACGCATTTAGCCTACATATATATCCGTTTGGTTGTGATTGAAGCCCCTCGTTTGGCGTGCAGCCAAATTGAAAATTTGCCAAAAAAGAATTGGCTCACTGCCAAATGGCACTCATCCAAAAACATCAATTAAAATCCACGGGGCATGTTTTATTAAGCCTCATACTGCCGAAGGCTTCATCAGATGACGTTGCGTTGTGTTGTGGCTTTGTTTAAAAAACTTTTTTTCACCCAAATAATCATGTTTCGGATGGACTTTCTTTGCTGATTGGCTCAAGGCAAAGTGACGTCGCTGTATATGGGAAGTAGTCAAAGGATGATGGGAATGAAAATGGCTGACACATAGACGGCGGCTTTTACTCTTGGCGGGCGTTGGAGTTTGATAATATTGCCTTTTATACCGCTTGTCTTTAGATATGGCGGAAAATAGTGAAGTGGCATCAAACAAAGAAGGAATTGTGGAGAAATCTGCTGATGAAAATGAAAGTGATGCATCGGAATTTGATATCAGCAAGTGCATAGCTTGTAAGAAAGTCTCAGTCGAAACCAAACTTCTCCCGTGTTTACATATATTATGTAGACCATGTCTTGATAAAAACGAAGTAGAAAGTAAGTATGGTTCACTTTAGGTTATTTTCGCTTCGTTTCATATAGTTTGCTTGATTGAAAAGTCTTCCTAAATGTGGAATTGAACTTGGGCAACTTACGTCATTAACATGATAGTCTACCTGAAATAGGGGCGAGGTATTTACTCTGCTAAATCGAAAAGTTAATGTTGAACCACGTTATTTGTAACAGTAAATCCAGATGCCTCAAAAGATTTTGCTAAGAAAAAAGTGCAATTTACATTTAAGGTTCATTTGGCAATTGCTCATAATGTCTTTCTATAGGTAATCGCTTGCCGGCCACCACTCTGTGAAGCTCTTAACTCTGAAATATTTTTAAAGACTTTCTAACATTCCTGATTACTTTGATTAATATTTGAACAGAGGCATTAAAAGAAAATGATATTTAGTCTATATCCAAAAAGAAAAAGGCAAGTATTAGGAAAACTAGTGTCAGTGACCTGTGCATGTCCAGTGTTTTTATTATTATTACGTAGGGTACTGTAAGGGTATGTGATCATCCAGCTATCGAACATGATATTTTTTCTGCATTTAATTATTCAGTAATGCATATACTTTATCCTGGTTAAAAACAATAAAATTCCCCTTGAAAATTTAAATATCAGCCTTCACATTTTGCTTTGCAAAGCATAAGCCATGGACACCTCAAAGCGTTTAGTGTCAATCGGTTTGGGATGTTATTCCATCCCTGAGCAAGATGTTGTCATGAAATTGTTATAGTTGCAACTTGGTGACAAGTACATGGGCTTCAGTCCCTTACCATCATTTTGGTTTAAAAGTTTCTGTCATGGAGCTATGAGCTCCTAATTACTATGCATCATTGAACAAAAGGCTTTACTTAGCCTTATAAACGGTAAAATCTAATCTAAGGTTTTTAGGAAGAACTGCTGGCACGGTTGTGACGTACTCAGTCGTTTCATTAAATTGGCATTGACACGATGTTCATTTGTGCTTTAGTAAAAGAGAAATTTGAGAGACCAATTTTGCTTTTTTTTACTGCTAAATCAGAATTATGACGTCATTGGTAAAATGACATTTGTATAAATGCTGAAGAGTTACACTGGAGATTTATCTGTTATCTAGAAAATGTATGAAAGGAAGTAAATTGAAGTTTATTTACTAACCCTAACAGTATGATCAAATATGGCAGACGCTACATGAAAGCAAGATTTCCTAATCCCTTAATGATCCTTGGACTAGTTAGTCCGCTGTTGTGAATGCATTCTGAAAGCACCCTATTACTGGTTACAGGATTTTTCGCACTGCACTGACTGCAACTACTTGGAAATTTACTTTAATTTTACTATTGGATTTACTGTTTTATTATTTGGACACTTTATATAAAATCAAAGGATTTAATTAAAACCCCGTTTTTGAGTATTAAAAACAACATAATGCTTGGAAGAAACCCTGCATATTGATATTTATTCAATTGATGATACAAGTAACAATGTGAGAGGGTCTCACTTAAAGATCTTCACTGGCGTCTAGTAGAAAATAATAGTTGTCACCTGTCATGTGAGATTAATATAAGTTACCAACCATCAGTCTTCCCATCTTCCTGGTCCAAACCCGGAAATACTCAACAAATATTTGAAGACCACTTCCTTTTCACTGTGTCAGAGTTGAGTGATTGGTTGCCATTGTAACATTTTTATTTGCTGCAAAAGACAAATTTTGAATAGGGGTATTATTTTCATTAGTAAATAAGTGCTTAAAGCACTGTTTATATATATATTAAAGAAATTTATACAAATGATTTAAACAAAGAAATCATGTTTATGGTCTCTTTAAATTGGAAAGTTTGTTGATCTATGTTGCAATATGTTCTTTGTCCAGTATTTGTTAAGCATATGTTGAACAATTGGTAGTTAAATTTGTTTTAACAGGATCACTGCATTATGTTATATCTTGCTTTGTTTCTCCAGAAAAGATTAAGTGTCCAGAGTGTTCCCAGGAGGCCAGCCTATCAGAAACCTTGGATAATATATTTGCAAAGATCTCTGCCAGCATTGCTGAGGCAGGATCGAAGGATGAAGCTGACAATAAGTGCACAGGTTGTGAAGAGGAGGCCTCTGCCACATCCTACTGTTTAGATTGCACAGAATGGCTGTGTGACCAGTGTGTGCAGGCACACAGGAGGGTCAAAGTGACCAAAGATCACACCATTGAACCAAAGGATAATGTTCAAACTGGCCAATCTACCCACAGGCATGAAAAGTACATTTACTGTCCTCGTCATAAACAGGAACCACTAAAATTGTTTTGTGAAACTTGTGACAAGTTAACCTGCAGGGACTGTCAGTTGGCTGAACATAAAGAGCACAAGTATCAGTTTGTACATGAATCCTCTGCCCAGCATAAGTTATCCTTGCAAGGACTGCTGCAGAAAATATGTGATAAAGCATCAAGTACTGCAAATGCCAAGCTCCTAGTGGATAGAAGAATGGCAGAAATTGACAGTGCTGAACGCAAATGTCAGGAGAATATTCAGGCTTTTGTTGGGAGTTTCATAGATGCAATAAAAGCCAGGTCAGAGCATCTGATGAGTAACTGTGCTGCCATCTGTCAGGCTAAAAGGAAAAGATTATCCATGATCAGTAAGGATATAGAGAGGCTGTCTGGGGTCTTGGCTTACTGTACCACATTTACAGAGAGAGCTGTCCAGGAAGGAACCAACACTGCTTTATTGTTTACAAAAAAACTTGTGGAAGAAAGACTGAAAAGTTTAATCAGTTACAAGTGTGAGGCTCCAAACCCAAAACACAGTTTTAACATAGATTTTAAGCATGATCAGAGAATTATAGCTGCGATTGGTCAGATAGGGAAGTTGATTGTGGATGGGACACAGTTTCCTGGATCTTCAAGACAATCCGCTCCAACCAGCAATGCAGTGCCCTCTGCTGGCAGTAATGGCCCTAACAGCATGACAGAAGGTAATGTTGGTTGTTTAATTTTTTTTTTGAAATGACACATTGTGTATGTCACTTTGTATAAAATCCAGTTTGATATTTTTTTTAATTGAAAAAATTTCCACATGGCTATGTATGTACAATTATCGTAATATTAAAACTGGAAACTGTACATAGATCAGTTGTAAGAGTAAATGTTTAATTTTGTACTTTTAGAGCAAAAAAAGCAGCTGATACAACTTTTCCAGTTGAAGCAGCATCACAAACAACAACAACAACAACAGCAACAACAACAACAACAACAACTGCAGAAGGTGCAGCAACAAGCTCAAAGACAACAACTGCCATATCCACCTCACCACCAGAGACCAATCTACCCCAAATCCTCTGTGCCTATGTCAGCCATAGCTTCCATAGCTGGTCAGCAACAACATCAACAACAACACACCAACAGATTGACTCACTATTCAAACAGTAGCAATAACAATGCAACAGCCCATACAACATCTACATATTATCCACCAAGTGGAATATCACCAAACAGGACAGAAAACTCCTCTAAGAACAACATGGGTGGGATTACATTAAGTCAGCTGCAACATATACGACAACAGAAGTTCCAGCAGCAACAACAACAGCAGCAGCAGCAAACAGGAGTTCCCAACGCATCCTTAGGGTATGCTCTGGTACAGTCAAGTGGAAAGATGCTCAACCAGATGTCCCCTTCCATGCCACATCAGTCTGTGGTAGATTTGACAGCATCTGCCAGGACACAGCTGCCTTACCAATCCTCAGGTCAGCACAAGTGCCTAGGTGGAGGTAGTATATTACCTTGTTTTAGAGGGCATTTCCAGAGATTTAGCTCGATCTTACTAGATCGACCTAACTCCCTGGGGGTTCACGCTAAATTGCAGTCAGCCGACTGCGCACGGAAGTTAATTACCCCCTTACAGCTTGTAGTAGGCGGGACGGACATTAAAGCCGGATTATCTGACAGTAATCTAGTGAGACTCCCCACGGGATAGATTGATCTAAAATCTATGGGAATGCACCCTTATCTACTCTTCCAGACATGGGCATATGGATAATTACAGAATGATAAACTCAGTTGTATAGTTGCTAGTTTTTCATGCTGTTTAATCACACTCCTCTTTGTTACTTATGTTATGTAGGATTATTTGAACTGATTGGATTAACTAACAGGTCTTTTGTTGTTGTTGCAGGCCCAATACAATCCCAAAGTCGTTTGCCTGAGAGTGGCTTGGTACAGTCAAATACTAGGGCAGGTATGTTCCTTGTCATCTTGACACACAGGAGAATATTAGAAGTATTATATGTACCAAATAGTCTGTGTGGTACTCTCCTGGTATACCATACCATATAGTAGCCATGTGGTAAACTACATGGGGAGGTTTAATAAGTCATTGGAACTGACAAGTGGGATGAGGAAGATGGTAAGTAGGGAGGATGTGGCAGGTGAGAGAAATGCAGAACAGGCAGTCTAGTGATTTAAGATCTGGAGGCTTAAGGGAATAAAGGGGTCTTGTGGATGATGAGAGGGGGTGAGTGAGATCTGATATTTAGAGTATCTAGTGTGTTGGGGAAGGGGCATAAAGTGGGTCTGGTTTCCTGGAGTAAACAACAATTTTCCCATACTTACCAATGGGTAATGAATCCATTTTTACATTCAAAGTTAGTCACTGTTTTTTTTTCTAAAAAGTTTGGTTTTTTGTTAAAATCTCTTAAGAGATTTTAACAGAGTATAGCCATCAATGGAGGTCACTTGGTCTAAAGAAAAGCTCAGATATCAGAATAATAGCTATAACTGCCATTTTTGTGGTAAAACAGAATATATTATATTTCTATAAGTTATTCACAATGTTTTTATTGTGAAATATAGATCTCATATGAAGAGTTATCCCTTTAAGCATGCTGGTATTTTTCGGTATCAACTTATACATATAATAAACTGCTAAATAATAATAATGGGGATAATAAAATTATTTAATTAAATATATAAAATATATATTATAATTATTGTATGGAACATATGTTCCAATATAAAATGTATTATTCCCCTAAATTAGTATTTAAAGCTATTGAAGCTGTTACCCACACCGTTACAGTTAGTGTTTATCTAACTACAAACAGAATATAAAGTTTTGATGGAAGCAGTTATAATGGATTATTCAATTTTAAGTTGCTAATGTTTTGTAAAATGTTTTTGTAATTTGAAGATTTTTAACTCTATATCGTATCTAATTTTCAGGACAAAATCCTGGTCACCTTACACCCCCTGTGACAAATTCCAATGACTTGAACAATGCTGAAGCTCCTGATGCTAGGTAAGTATGATGGACATGTTCTTTTATGCAGTTTCACCATTTAATAGTATACTTCTAAATATTGACTGTGTTTGCCATGTCATATCCCACACTGTTTGTCCTGAACTAGGAATGTATGGGAAGGTCGCTTGTTAAGGGTTCCTTATGAGAATTGTAGGTGCACATGCAGGAGCCTACAAACTGTGGAACATGTTCTGAGTGACTGTCTGCTCATAGTGGGCTTGAGAAAAAATTTTGCTAACTTAAATTTCCGATCAGTCACTGCTTTTTAGACAAACAAATATACTAGCGATATATATATGAATATGTTTATCTCTCCAATTCTGTTTTGACTGGTTGACTTGCTGATATTGTGAAAAAGGAAAAAAAAAGTTTTCTTTATTTCTTATGCCTCTGCTCATAATTCAGAATACATAAAATATCTATCTATTCATGTGTCACAAATCTATTGAATAAAGCCTTACGGTATATGACATGGAAAAAGTCAATATTTGTTTAATTAAATTTTTCTCCAGGTTGTGAACTTCCCATTTTAATTGGCTATGGTCAGCTGCATTTTTGTTGTTGTTATTTGCTTTTTTCTTATTCTGCTTGAATTCTCTGCCTTCTGGAACCTGGAATGATTGCAAATGTTGGCTGCTTTACTAGTACTGTGGCAGCCATGTATTCAGTTCACACTGCAAATGTCTGCCTCCAGTATATGCAACAGCATATTATTTAGTTTCATAGAACTTTATTACTTGTGAGAAAACTTTTGCAAGTATGTCAGTCTGCTTGTTTTGTTTATTTATCATTTCTAACCTTCTGAAATTCCTCTTATTTCCTTTTTATTCTTTTATCATTTTAATGATATTTGAAAATCATTTGCAGTGAAGATTGTCTTAACTTAAAGTATACATATGTTTAATTAAACTGCATAGCCCTTCATGTGGCAGTAAATATACTACATGTTTCGACTAACTACACATAGTGGATATAATGTTATATGATGGTGTTCTTTATTCAAGGTCGATGAAAGTCAAGGCAGAGGCTAAAAGAGAACCTCCCAGTTGCAGCTTTTCTCAGTTTAATGTGAAGCAAGATTACCCAAAGCCAATCTCATCCCCTTCCATGGTAAGCGTTTTTTAATACAGTAGATATGCTTAGTGCTTTCATTTGGCCTCCTTGCAAAAATCATTGTGTGCAGTTCTTGACCACTGAGGACAACATGGCTTTCACCAGCGAGTTATCAGATCATCATTTGGATGGCCAATGGCATCAAAAGACAGCTTATATTTTCAAAGATGGTTGAGCAGCTT
Source organism: Lingula anatina (assembly GCF_051362555.1). Taxonomy (NCBI): domain Eukaryota; kingdom Metazoa; phylum Brachiopoda; class Lingulata; order Lingulida; family Lingulidae; genus Lingula; species Lingula anatina. The sequence continues at coordinate 57,073,640 of NC_141767.1, forward strand.
AAGGAGTTTTTTGGGCAATGGCCATTTGGTTAGTCAGTATGGTCTGTGGATGGCCTTGGACAAAAAATGTGTTTTGATGCTTCCAGGTATTTGAAAAAACATGAACAAATTTTATGGATGGATGCAGACTTTGCAAATATAAGTTGTGATAGCATTTTTGGGGGGTGGGTGTGGGGTGTCACTCTGTGCTATATATCTGATAACGTGTAGATAGTAAATACAACAAATTTAATCCTTCCAAATACTGAGTAAATTTTTCACTTCAGTTTCCTGAGCCGCAGATATTAAGAGAAGACCAATCCTCCTCAGAAGAGCAATCTGGCACAGACCAGCACTCTAGGCCCCCCTCTGAAGGCAGAGAGGAGATGAGACATTCTGACAGTGAACAACCAGGTAGCAGCGGAGGGTTTAAGATGACCAAGGGCTTGCTGACACAGGTAACATTGCCTTCCCAGTTATGACAAAAAACCTCTTTTGTGATTAAAAATCTTCATTGAAAGATCATGTGAAGTTATAGTGGTGTCATGTCTGCATTTAGGAGAAACTCTCACTGGTGAAATTCTTTGAGAGGAATGTTGAACGTTTTTGAAAGTAAGCCATTATGATGATGGTACAATTTTCATGATGACAAAATCTGAATAGCCAGTGTTCCCATTCCAGCAGAGTGAAGAAGGTAGCCTCACTCCACCCTTATCTGTGAGCCCCAGTCAGCGTGAGACACCCCAGCAATCTAATGACCTTGGATTCACCGATGAAGACCCCAATGAAGACTGGTGTGCTGTCTGCCACAATGGTGGGGATCTGCTGTGCTGTGATCAGTGTCCTAAAGTGTTCCATCTCAGCTGCCATGTGCCCGAACTTGGAACAGCACCAACGTGAGTCGATGTACCTTACCTTTGCTTAAGAATTTCTCATGAAATGTATTTGAGATGTGTATTAGTGTTCAGTTGAGGAAGTAAGATTCCAACATGGGTCTTTTGAACAATTTTTGATATATTTGCTTTTTTGGATGAAAAGCATGTTTATAATGCATCTTAAAGTTCACATGTAAGTACTTTAATTGTAATTTGTGCACATTATATGTTTTATAAATGTATTCATTCTAACAGTTTTTCTACCACTAACACAAAGTTTTATGCAATTCATTTGAGATAACATTTTCTTGGGACTTAATGTAAAATCAAGTCAGATTTTACAGGGTTTGGAGAAAAATGGGTGGAATCAGAAAAATTGGCAGACTAGTATGTTGTGGCAACGAATTAAAGCTGACAGAATTTATCCAAGGAAATTTTTCTGCTTGTTTTTGCTTAAGTTCTATGGAATAGTAATCTGTTGCACAACAGCATGAATTCCACATGTTTTGGTTATCACTCATGTGTTGCTTTCTGAGAAGATATTTGTGGCATAAAGAGTTTCAACCCCATCTCATATGGATTCTGACACTTTTTCTGGTCTCATATAACACATGCAGTGCTCAAGGCCTTGTTTAAATTAAACAAATTTTTTGACCCAGAATTCAATATTATGTACTGTAGCCATAGGCATTTTTCTTAGCTCTGATCCCCAACACCATTTCTTTCAGTGGTAGCTGGGTGTGCGGCCTCTGTGACCCTATAGCCGGGGAAACCACAGACAGAAGCCGGAGCAGCACTCCCACAGATTCTGGAGACAACAAAAGGAAGAGAAAAGCTACCTCAGGGCTAAGTGGTCATGAGCAGAAGGTATTTTATTATGTATTTATAGTACCCACAAGTAGCTGGTTGAGATCAAATAGATTTTCATTAATGCATTTTGTTATATGGTTTAAGTATACTTTTTGTTCATTTATATAAAACCATATTTTGAAATATTAGCTTGGTGTATATGTTCATTCAGTAAATGCATATAATAAAGTTTATTTTTGTTACTTTAGATTTGTGAGAGGATTTTGCTGTATTTGTTCTGTCATCCAGACAGCTCTCCCTTCCATGTGCCTGTTAGTCATGGGGTAAGTTTGAACATTTTCCCTTCCATTTACCTTCAGTAGTAGGGTAAGTGAAGACATTTTGTCCTTTCATTATCATTTCAGTCTGCATCTCCTATGAAGATGTTCTTCATCCACTTGTTAGTTTATAACTTTTTTTTTGGTAATGTTGATATGTGGACAGATATAAGATTTCCAAATCTCAGTTTGAGCCTCTTTTGGTTAGAATTTACCTATTCAGGAATGAAGTTTTAAAGTAACTACTGAGACACTGAATCGTATTCCTGAACTATTCTAGGTTCCTAATTACCACAAGATAGTGAAGCACCCCATGGATTTCAGCACCATTAAGTCCAAGTTGTCCCGCAATCACTTCAACCATTACAATTGTGTGTATGACTTTATCTCTGATATCTACCAGGTACTGGAGAACTGTGCACTCTACAATCCAGTAAGTATTGTACTGTTTTCTGATTTCTCTTCTGTCTCCGTGTTTAGTTGTATGGTTTAAGCCTTGTGTATGCATAGGAATGTGTGTGTGTTTGTGTGTGTGTGTGTTATACTGTTTAACCCATTGATAGGTTTGTAGACTAGTTGCACTGAAAGCTGTTCCCTATATGTAGTTGTAGAAAAAAAAGGCCATTGAAAAAAGTTGTGGACTGTTTTTTTTGCTGTGTAAAAACCCTTGGCTAGGGGAGGTTATAAAGGCACTTGTACATGTTTGTGTGAAGGACATCCTGTAGCACCCTATGGCTTTTATATAGAAAAATTATATTTATTATTATCGTTTCTGATGAATGTTAAGCTAATGAATCTGAAGTCTTGTATGATAAAAGTACCTGACTTTTGATAATGTTGTGCTAAATCAAAATTATACAAGAATATGCACAGGGACTTTGCTGAAATTGGCTTGTTATTGGTTGTTTTAAAGGCAAAGGTATGCCTTGCCAAATTGACAGCCTACACTAGTAGGGGTGACCGAGGTGGTGATGGAGTGGGATGGGAGCTGTCTGATTTCAAAAAGTACCTTAAATGTTAAGCTTGAAGAAAATATCTATAGATAATCACTGAAATATATTTGCGCAGTGATTTCCTTGCATTGAAGAGGAAGCTAAAATGGACTGAGGGTTTTCTCAGTGGCAATATTGTTTTTACTTGCATTTTCAAGACAACATGTAAGATTATGATTTTTTCAAAAATGTTCCTGAAGTTAAAAAAATTGTTTTTTCTGTAAATGTTATCGTGACCACAACAGAAGAGCTGTCATCTCTAAACATCATCTGGGACTTGTTGATAAAACTAATGATCAATGGACATTTCATTAATTTCATGTTTCACACTAAAAATCACATTTCATGGGTTCTGTTAAATCAGTACTCATTGACTTTCAACGTTGTAACTTCATATGAATGTATTATTTTTATAATTGTTAAACTAGAAAAGCCCCATGAAATGTTCAATATAGCCACTTTCCTTCTGTGCCCCAACTGTGCTCTTTTAAAAGGTCTCATCCACAACATATGAACCAAGCATCGGTGGAGCGTGGATTCCCAGTAACACATATAAACCACTTCTACTAGTTTCTTATATCACTCTAATTAAGTCTACATGCCAAGAGGTAAACTGAATAAACACTTGATCAGCCATAAAAGAGCTCTAGACTGCTCCTTTCTTTAAATTTTTGGTCAGAAATTTATGTAGTTTGGAAGTTATTTCTATTCTTACCAATTAGTTCATGAAAAGCCAAGGTTTAATGCTATTGCTTTTTGTGCCAATCATTTTTAATAAGACAAGAAAAATATGAAAATTCTCTACAGAGAGGAAAATATGTCACCAAAGAACTGCCTCTCTCTGTTTCAAACTACATACATTAATAGTATCATCATAACAGTTGAAATACTGTTGCATCCACATGGACTAAAATGTAATTAACTTAGACACATTTAACTTTTCATCTTAACCTTTCTCTCTCTCTATATATATGTATATGTGTATTTTGCACTAAAATTATAATTTAGGATGTGGTTAATGAAATACAGTTTTATTATCTCAATATAAAGAAAAAATTGCATAGTAAATGTAGCATGTCAGTGTAACAGGTTGAAAAACCAGTTTGCTGCATCCTATACCTGGCTGTCATTGGGTATAATCTGTGCCCTGTTGAAGCTGACATCTATACTGTGGACATACTTCTCATACTACTGATACAGTCATGGGTTTATCAATATTATCCTGTTCTGTACTGTTATTATTTGTGGTCTCTGACTGCCTGCCATTTAGTTCTTTCGATGTTCCATCATTTGTTGTAAGTTGGTTCATTTTATTATACTTTCTAGGACTTTTCCCACTGAATGAGCTTTCTTCTGGCATCAGAAAAGTAACAGTTTGGTGCCTTCTATTGTACTCGACGTCTGGACAGCTCTTCTCTTGGACATTTGCACTGTCCAACTTTTTGAGTTTATTTTGTATTTCTTCTGAAGTGAGTTGATACTGCTCCTTAAGAAACTTTCTCCTCCTTAATTCTATCTGCTGGAGGTCCAGGAATTCTTTAACATAGTCTTCTTCATGGTGTTGTTTGTCCTTGCGTATGTTATACCCAATGAGGAATAGAATGGCCAGTGAGTAGGTGCACAGGAAAACTACCACATAGAGCACCATGCCATGGCTTTCTTTGTCAGAAATTGGAGGCAGAGATGGTGGGCTTGAGGAGAAGCTGCTGTTGCCACTACCTGTTAAGTTCATTTTCTTCTTGAGCCTCACATCTGTGTCTTCCCTAAAACATTCACCAACAGAACATGCATTTTCCTTGACACCAGAGCATATATTAACTTATGTGATAAATGTGACAAACAATGGGAAGTCCTTTTCAAGTTGACCTACTTAGCATTTAATGGGTTTGTGGAACTATTATCAAGATCTATGGTAAGTGTTACTTTGGCCAAGTAAATTTAAAATAAAGTGGTCTCTACATGTGGCTTTTTTCATTTGCCTGAGCCACTTAAGGCTTTAAATATATGCCTTGTATTTTTTATTGTAATTATTATTAAACCAAACATGCAGAGTCAGGTGTTTTTGTAATCAGGAGTAGTATGTTTTTCATCCAATATTGATTCATTGGTCTGAAAATTAAACAAATGTTGTGGTATAGCAAACATTCTATAAGCCCAATAAAGCTGTACTTTCAAAGGCTGTGAATTCATTAATAGCTTTCTCTATATTATATTAATGGAGGTGGGGCAATACTGGACCTTGGCATTAAATGGAAATTTTGACAGTCTACTATATTGTTGTTCTCTTCTGCAGCACAGGTGTTTAGGAAAGTTACCCCTCTGTTTGGTATTGTACTATAACAATTGCATGCAACATGTCAAATATCAATTAAATTCAATTGGAAATTAAAACCATATGTTTCTTCTATCACATTGACTATGGCTCTGTTCATAACCAAGTTGAGCCGTGATCTGAGCCATGACTCAAATTTGGTGCGCACTTGCAAGCATGCTTGTAACTTAAAGTAAAGTCAGGAAAACTTTGTGATCCATGATGTTGTTCATGTTGTGTCATTAGGGGGCGTGCCAGACAATTAAGCTGATTACATTGACTGCACCTAAACCAGAACCCCGCTGAGATAGATTGATCTTGCTAGTATGATAACTTCTATTCTGAACACAGCCTATGTTAATTTTCATTAATAATCAACAGTATGTTTTGATGAAGGTGAGATAACAATACTATACCAAGATGAGGGCATATAGTTTTAAGCTATGTTAACAGATGGTTATTTCATGACACAATGAAGAATTTGAAAGTATTGGAAATTAGCATATAAAACATGTCCTCTCTAGGGGCGGATTGAGGCCCTCTTCTGGGCCTCCCGGAAGACGGTCAGATTTTGAAGTTTACTTTGACAAGTAAATTTTTTGCTTAAGAAGACGGTGGAAAATGGAGGATGGATCAACAAAGATAATTTGGAAGACTGTCAGAAAATATCTCTGGATCTGCCCCTGCTCTCACCTGTGATAGTACACAGGGGAGTCCTTTAACTTGAAGCCAGGGTGCAGAGAGGACAGTACAAATTCCACTAAGATATAAAGTGACCTTGGGGAAATTAAGCTGTGCAGTATCTTGTCTGTTATCTGTTAACGTGTACTTTCATATATAAATGTGTAAATATTGTGACTTTGACTGTAATCTGTAATTATCTAAATCTCTTGAAGTTTTGATTGTTTTGTATTACCATGGATTTGGGCAACTAGTGCATTTACCAAGTGGTATATTCCTATGAAATTTTATTTTGCCACTACACAGAAATGCATATTAAAAATTTGATGGGTTTATGGGAAAGCAAATGTTTGCTCATTCTTAAATTCTTAATTGTTGAATATTTTAATTTTTTTTCTACACATGACATTTAAAGTGAATTTAATATGGTTAAGTTTTCTCACTTGGTGAAGTGACTTATACCTACTCTCAAAGTCTATTTGGCAGTAAGGGGTAGTTAAAGTAAACAAAAAATGACAGCCAGGTTTGGCTGTTGTCTGTATTTACTGGAGAGTAAGAAATACCTAAAAAAAGTTATAAAATTAATAGCTCTTTGATTAGTTCAAATGGCTTTGTTACAGTTACATTTACAAAACTGCAAGAATTTTAACTGTACTTTAAAACATATGTTACTTACATTGACTATCTTCTTCCAACTGAACTCTAGGGGTCATCCTCTGGTATTGTTCCCGTTTTATGTACTAACAATGGATCAACCCCGTACCTGATTAATTATGCATGACATCAATGAACAGGCATGTCAGACTCCCATCTTTTAGTTCAGTTTAAAAGAAGGAAAACATGACTGCTGAGAGCTTTATTAGAAATATTTTTTATCAGGTGTCAATATATATATTGGTACATCAACAAGATGTGTAACAGGGACCTATACTGTATCAGACTCAATGCATATTTTAACATGCTGTTTTTATTTCCAGAATATTTATAAGCTGTATGTTTATTCTAATATTATATAATTTTCTGATTTCAGCCAGGCTCCCCTGTGGGCATAGCAGGTAAAACTGTAGAAAAGTACTTTGAGGATCTTCACCATTTGTACTTCCCGGAGTATAACTTCCAGAATAATCACAGGGTGGCCCACAATGAGCCCCCCTCATCAGTCCACAGCAGGCCAGACCACGAGGCTGGGGAAGGGGGACACCTCAGACACAGCAAGAGGAAGAAAAGTCCTGATGAGATTATACATTATCATTGAACTATTATATATATATATATATATATATATATATATATATATATATATATATATATTTTTTTTTTTTTTCATTTTTTTTGGGGGGGGGTATATATTCAAGGGACTATTAATTGTATTTTTGTCTTGTTTTTTTTATAAGGTAGCAACATTGCATTGTATTTGAAATAAAGTTACCAAATTCTAAAGTCTGTACAGTTGTATGTGGAAAGAAACCAGTTGTGTAAGTCACTGCATTGTAGGTTTTTATTTGTGATAGTTGCAAGGAAAGCCAATTCACATCTTTGCAAGCATTGATAAGAAGAATCCTTTTCTCAATAAAGGTATCCTGTACACTTAAGAAAATATCCCCCCAAATAATTTTTCCTGCAAAAATTCTAATTTTTCCCATTTTAGACCTTTCAGAAGATAATACTTTACAAATAAAAGTTTATCTGATATGTACTTGATGTCATTATTTCCTTTTGAGCCTTAGAACTTTGCAAGGGTAAGTGTTGGCATCCTGCAATTTCACAGAAGTAAAATTTTCTATATATACGTGATAGAAGGCTATGAAAACAGAGAGCATTATCCTGTTATGAAGTGACATGAAGGTCATTTCTGATTCTGCACAGTACATGTCTTGTAATATGTTTCAAACAAAGGTAGTGGTCTAAATGTAAGAATTATTGGAACTAAATCGCTCAAAAACATCTAATACAAGTGCTGCTACAGGTCAAAATATTCCTGATGAAAAAATTGAATTTGATTTGGTGCAAAAATCCCAGATAGGATACCTTTAAAATTGAAGAAATTGTTTTAAATAGGTAGTTATTGTTTTAAGTTAATCAAGAGAATATGCTATGTGCTTTTGGACAGTGGTCAAATATTGACTGTGATCTTTGGTAAGTAGAGAAGCAGTCCAGTTTGGAAATGATGTAGTGCCTTAGGAACATGTAGGAAGCTTTATCTATTTCACATTTAATGTGAGGAGGAAAGATGACATTGAAATTAATGATAGCCATATAATTATAATAGTTGTATAGCATGTCTTAAACTTTTTAGTGTGTATAATTTGGAATTATACAGAAATGTTATAAACTTGCCTTGTATATACATGTACAGAAAGCAATGGCAATATTTTTGCTTCTGTAAAAATATTCTTTTATAAGAATTGTACCTGACAAATTTCAAATGGGGTTGGTTGTGAAAGTTAAAGATTAGAATGTTGTATAAATGAGTGGACTTTATTTAAACTAAAAGCAAGTTTTTTTGTCTTTTTTAGGAAAAAACCTAAATGCTGAAAATAATTTGTGATAGGAATATGAAAGTGAATGATTGTACATAAACATTGCTTGTTAAAAGTACTCTGGCAAGTGTCATCAAGATAATTTTTCAAGCAATTTCTGGGTATAATGAAGAGAGGGATCAGTTTATACATATTCACAATAACATTTGACTATTAAATTTCATATTTTGACACGTGTCTTCATGTTATGGATATATGTTTATTTAGTTATGTTGTTTAGGAAAAGAAACATGATCATAAAATTTCCTTAACCAATTACTCCAAGTAGTGCATTGCTGTGACCTTTATTTGTCAAGTTATATCATTTTTTGTAGTGCTTTAATTTCCACCCAACTGAATTTTCCATTGCTGATTTATTAACAAAAAATAAAATGCACTGTAAATATCATAACTGTCTTCACGTTTTTTTCATCAGACAGTCCTTGGCATTTGTGCACACTAAAGAGGTTCAAAATTCCACAGTAAATACATTGTAAACAATACACAAAATGGCGGTTTTTGTAATTATTCTGAAATTTGTGCTTGCCTTTGGGACACATGGACCTTCATAGATAGCTACCCTCCGTTATCTCTGAAGAGATTATTACAAAAAACTTAGCAAACAATTGACAAACTTTGAATGTCTGAACTGATTCATTAAACATGGAAAGTATGGGAACATAGGCTTTTACCTCGGAAATACATTTTATGGCACTTTTCCCGCCAGAATGATATGTTATCCCTTTAAGTGTTCTCAATATAACTTTCATTTAATATGTTTTACATCAAATGTATATATATATATATATATATATATATCTTTAAGTAATTGAAAAGAAAGTGAAAATCGTAAGGAAACTCACTTATTCATTAACGCTGTAAAATCTGTTAATTTTTTATTTTTTATAAGCTCAAACATCAAATGAGTTGACATTTGTTTGGAAATACAAGTCAAGTTTAATGTTCTGTACAGTAAAGTGGGCACATTGAGTACCAAGTTGTGACAAATGTACATTGTTAATATCACTGCAGTTAAACTGTGGGAAGTGCACTTGTGAGTGAGTCTGGTATTTCCAAAAATCATAAAATATGAACTTGGCAGTTAAATGAAACAACCAGTGCATATCAAACCTTTTTGTAGAAACACAAGGTGTAGCTGTTTTCCAGAGGATGTGACAGACACAGCTATTGTGAGTCACAACTGAGGCAATCTGCATTTCCGTAGATACTTTTTTTTATTGATTGCTTACATTCATTCAGATAGTGGTAACCATCAGTAAGAAGCCATGATGACAGAAAGAGAGATACTTCCATCTGTGTGAAAGTAAACAATCTCAAGGGGTTTTACTACTTGACATTTTCCAAGATCCACATAATCGGGAGAGAATTTCAGTAGAATATCAGGTTCTGAATTGAAGCACTTTGGAAACATTCAAGTTGTTTTGTCTACATGAACATTTGAATAGCCACTTAGCTTTAAAAGAGCTTTGATAAAGAACGAGAGAAAAACGGGGGGAAAAAAGGGTCTCAGTCAAAGTTGTCTCTACATCAAATGTAATCTGTACAAAACCATGTCTTCAGTATAGGATCAAAGAACTGGCAATGATTAAATAATATTCAAATCTCTCAAACATCTGCACAAATTCTTAAACAAATAAACTTAAAGAAAATAATATTTGTTGTTCTTGTGAAAAAAGAAAAAGAAAAAAAAAAACACTTTGCCAAAAGAAACTGGTTAAAATGCTATCCTAATAAAAAAGGCATAAAATCTCCAAGATTAATCTAAACATTCTAACCATTAATGCACTCAGATATAATAATCATTTCATAACACTAATCCCCACCTTGCCTTCATTTTAATGTCTGGTCTCCAGGTGAGGGTACTAGGACTGTTATGTTATACAGGTGTTCTGGATATTTGTGGAAGAGAGACCTTGGATCTGGGAGTAGTGGACTGATGCTGATATTACAGCAATTTATAAAATACAGGTAAGAAGTTGTGGTACCCTGACAACTTGTAAATTGTGCAAATTTGGAGAAAAACATCGAAAATTAACAAAATGTATATATTCCTACTCTTCCTCTATAGTCTGTGGTGCATGATGTTGTTTTTTCTGCATCTTAAAAAAATTTCAACCTTAAGGAAAACATCCAATTTAACACTTGTAAAAAAAACTTAAAATATTATTATAAAATGAAGCTGGTTTTGACACAGCTAAATTCAGTGGTTATCTGATAGGTACAGAGGGTTGTGTGTTGGTTGCAGAAATAAATAGAAATGTATGTAACTTCATAATCACTGAATAATATTGACCCCTCACTCAGTTCTGAAATACATGACAAAGCAGTCCTGTTCCAAGCCATCCATAACACTATAACCAAGAAATAACAAGTATTAGTTAGTTTCATATCATTGCTGCATATCATTCTGAGAAAACTGGTCCATCATATCCTCCATGTTTTCTTCCTGTGGAAAGAACCAGCGGTCCCTGTAGCTGTGCTCTATCATCAGGCTGCTCACTATAGACTTGGTATCATACCCAGAGGAGGAGGACATGTTAGCATTGGTCAGCGTCCATCCAGAGTTCTGTAGATGCTCAGCCAGTTTTAACCTAATATTGCTCCCATTTAATTCCAATTCTATGAAATCAGAAGCTTGGCAATTCTGTAGTTTTTCAAACTGTCCCTCTGTTGTTGTGAGAGGCAGTGACATAATGAGATCTTTGCGCCCAGAGATGATTGTCTTAACACGAGCATTGTTGGTGGGCATAGTTGCTGTTGACCCTGTCCTGATCTCCACTACCTCCAAGTAACACCCTGCAGTGCATGTAGCTTGCTGGTGTTTCTTCTTGTAATCATTAACAGCTTGGATCATAGGCTGAATTTGGTAGAAATCAGCCTCAGCAGCTAGGAGATCCAAATCCTTGAAACCCTCCGGCAAACTTAAACGAGATGATCGCAGAAAGTTTAAGATGTAGCGAAATATGTCACCATCTCTGTCAATGAAATAATGTCCCTTTTCATCCACTGTGGTTGCCATGGCACCACTGAACATGGCACCCAGCATGGAATCTGCATAGCGTGTCAGAGTGGATTTTGTGGTAGTGAAGTGAACACCTCCAATATTGAGGTGAACTAGGTCCTCAGACATCCTCATCTAGGAGTTTTCAGACAGGACCTAGAAATACAAAATTAATATAGACTAAGGATAACACTATATTAAATATCAGAACACAAAATTGTGGATCCACTTCTTGAAATCTCTGGCAGGACCTAAAATAACAAAAGCTGGTATAGATGTATTTGAAAAATATTTCCATTTAGTCTTATTTAAAACTTCAAAACATGACCTAAAGGGAATATTTTCATTGGTCTCATTTAAATGCTACCAACTAATGGACATCTCCAGCAGTTGTCTGGCAGTTCTCCTAAGAAAGACATTGATTATAAATCTCATATGTGTTTAATTGGAGCTCTTTGGCAGAAATACCGCCAGGAGACGTTCTCAACAGAAATCAATGCACCAAGTTGTTCCTTAACACTTCACTTGAAAACTACAGCACCATAAGAGATCAGACATCACATTGTATTCCTCTGTAATAATCCTGCCAAAACCTTTTTAGCAGAACTCTTAAAGAAAAATAATAGAATTTTTACAAATCAAAAATAAAACAAATGAAATGAAAATAAATAAAAGTAATAAGAATGAATGAAAATTAATTAATACATTGTTAAATAAATAAATGATAAACCTTATCTCTATATGTTATCCTTTCATAATCAAGATGTGGCATAGTTTCATGGGCAATATTGACTTTATTTTGAATTGTTAACTTAAAAATACATTACTTTGGCACAAGGCAGAGCATTATATGCAAAAAAAAAAAAAAAAAAAAAAAAAAATTACTACTAATGTCTAAATCAATCAATTTATACAAGAATCAATACAGCTGTAGGCTAAAATGCCAGCTGTTCATTGAAGGTGAGGACTGGGTGGTCTCAAAAAACTTAAAATCAATTTTCTATTAAAGAAAATTGCCTGAAACCTCAATGCTGGAAATTACCTCTAATGGATAAACTTTACACTCAGACTTATACCTGTTTATTCTAATGCTCCCTTCCTTCCTGTAACCCTTCACATACCTTCCATGTTAACTTCCACACACCCCTCCTTCCTCTAACACATTGAAAACCACCCAAGTGAACTTCAGCCCACCCCCTCATTCCTTCCTCTAACACATCTAATATCAGCCATGTTAATTACTACTCACTCACTCCATCTCACATATCACATTGAATCCATCCACCCTACTACTAATTCCATTCACAAAAAATATTTGTTGTTACTTCCATACCATTTTCTCTCTCTATCATACACTAAAATGTTTTTTTCAAATTTAATTCTTTCCTTCTGACTTTTCATTTTCAAATAAAAGGCAATTCCTGTTCCTTCCCATTACACAATAAAACCCAAACAATGGTTTCAATTCTTTCCCCTTCAATACATGTAAGTTCATTTTAAGCAACTCCCCCTACCCACACATGGGCAAGATGAAATTCCTCCTTTTTGTTTTCATCTTAAAGTCCTCCTTCCTAAGGAACATCTAGTCATTAAACTTGTTCATTCTTATTCCCTCTCAGCTTGCTTTCAACCCACAGACAGTTTCAATTATCTCTGACTCTACCTCTGATAAGTTTTTTAAGAACAGGAAATTCTTGGCAACTTGATATCACATTAATGATGCAATTCCTTAGAAATAAACAGAAATAAAAAGCAGGGATTATCAAGTAAAAAGCCAGTACTTCTTCCTATTGATGTCTCAACTTCAGTCACATTTTGTTTGGGTTGCTTGAAATAGAAATTCCCGTGCAAACATGCCCATTGAATTATGAGGGTCAAGCAAACCATGAAGCAGCCACCCTTGAATGCTTGGTATTGATACATTATGGGATATGCATATTAGTAAGACAACAAAGCACCTACATTGCTTCCGACTATTTGACAATTTTATTGTCTAACAACAATGAGGAGTTTTCTCAGCTGAACTAGATTTCATTCACTTTATCTATTGATCACCTCCTCTTAATTCAGATTAATAATAATGGTGAACAAATACGTCCTATGTAGGAACCAAATTTGAGATCAATAGCCAGATGATGTTTCCCTTTAAACTGCACAAAGACTGAATAATGTTGCCATTTCAGTTGACTGAGAATTTTTTTAAAATATCAATATTTTTAACAACTTCCATGTTAAAACCGTGCAGATTATCTATAAACTACCCATTCTACATATCATACATGCCAAATATAACATAGCAAAACTGTTGTGTTTCTACAGACATTTGGGGACAAACTAGAAAGTGTCATCACTGGGTGCAGATACTCAGATCATTTTGGGGAGTAAACAGATCTGTAAAAATTACTAACCACATGCAAAACACAATTACTAACCACATGCAAAATACAGGTAGCTTGTCTCTCATCTCTTGTTCATTCATGGATTAAGACTTCATGCATTGTTGATAGGGCAACAGCCTCTATCAACATGCAAAAGCTGTCAAGGTTTAAATAATCAATCCTATTTACATTTAACTTTTTTTTTACCAACCATCACTTAATAATAGGAATTTCAACAGATTCATGCAACCTTGTTTAAATCAAGATCCAGGATTCCTATCATACTTCTCAAATTTTATGAATAAGAAGTAAGCATACATGTCAATGTTAACAAATGCTATACCAGTACTTCAAATAAGAATTGGTTAAAGAGAGAAGTCCAATTAAGACATGATTTTACTTTGAAACAAAGTCTTTATGTTCCTGGTCTTAATTTTGTAGTTAAAAAGTAAATAGTTTACACTCTGAAGGGCAGTTTGAGGTTTATTATTAGAAACCCATGCCACTTTGTTTAGAATCTGCTTAAACACCTAGGAGTGGACCTGGGTAACACAACTTCAAAGTGATTTTTCACTTTGATAGAGATGTACCCGTTTTATGCAGGAAGTGTCAAAATAGTGTTGGAGTTCTGTAAATTGCTCTGTGAACATGACTCCTGCTCTCCTTGAGCGACAATTTGAAAGGTGCAAACTGACAACTTTACATAAACTTCTACATTTAACTAAAAACTACTGAGAACAGGGCATTAAAAATAAAAAAATAGACCTGTTTTACATGGGGAAGTTGAAAATTCTGCTTTCACCGTCACATTAAAACTGCTTGAGGACACCTCTTAAAATGTCAATATACTTTTGTATCCGCTAAAAATGTTAAATGTGGCAAATGTTAAGTCTAGGTTCCCCACTAGAGACTAATAGCTGTGTGATTCACAAAAGGAATAGTAATAAAAAGTAGTAGGAAAAAAAATCAGAAGCTCTCTTTTTTGCACATAAAGTAAAGTTTTGTTTTCTTGGAGCTCAATGCGGAAACATGCAAAGTTAATTTCCGTTTATGGTACAATCAATTTACTTCATTATGATTTAGGATCTAAGAGAATTTGTTTTAAAGTTCAAGTGCTATGGGCTAAGAAATGTGTAATGCAAGAAGAAAACCCATGATAAATGTATCATGGACTTAATACCTTCAAACTAGTAGGTTTACGTTGACATCCTGCTGGTTTTACCTGCAAGGTTATTGGGTGGTTATTGGGTGGTTGTTTTCCTTTATGGTTCACTTTCACAGAAGAACAAAACAGCAAATGAAAATTGACTCAACCCTCAAGATCTAGCATTTGTTAAAAGCCTTTAAGGCCTGTTCAGTAATAATTTCACTTAAAGAGAACACTTTTGGTTTATATTTATGTATATTTACAGACAGGAACCCAAATTCTCTGCCTTTCATGCAAAGGAAGCCTCTAGCCCCCAAGCCCTTCACAAAATATTTCTAAAATAATAGTTGCAATCTTAAATGAACCCAAGAAATCACATCACTCAATCTGAAAATATATTAGATACACTACTTGAGCTACATTCCTTTGAGAAAAAAGAAATCAAGAATATTTTCTTCCAGTTTTCCCCCTTTCACCACCAGGAGATTTCAGACTATAAATTTGCTAGTTCTGACTGACTGGAAATACAAGTACACCTAATCATAGAGAAAACTAAATCCTGAGCTTGACTAATAGTTTTTTCTCAGCATGCCCTAATATGTTCCAATTAACCAATATAGGAGGAAAAACAGATATGGTATGAAGTGTGCTGCACTAAGTCTTCATAAAGACCCATGCTTTAACTATAACCCAGCCTCATTTGAGACAATTTATATGCTCTTCTTCAATATACATTCTACCTTCCAACTTACTGTAGGCTGCATTAGTAAATTTTCTTCTCAAAACATTTAAATAATAACATTTAAAAATAATAAAATTAAAAATAGGAATAGTAAATAATAATTCAAAACAGAATTATCAATGAAGAAAATATGTAAACTGGCCAATGGTGATCATCAAAGCAGACTCGTCAAGTGTTTAAAGATCTATATTTCTTTTCTTAAAACCTACAGCCAAGCTTTATTTTGGGTAAATAAATCCATCTTTCTCCTGCACTTAAATATACAAAAAAACACAATAGCTTCTGGCACAATTTGTAAAAGAACAGAAGATGTCTGAGAGAGAGAGAGAGAGAGAGAGAGAGAGAGAGAGAGAGAGTACTATTTATTTTCAGTAAACCCACCCAGGCTACCAGCACCACGCCTGCATAAACCAGCTTAGTAAAAGGGCAGTACATTGGCAATATTTCACAGCACTTCCCAGAAAGATGGAGATTCAGGTGTTTAAACAACTGTATTTCATCAGATTTTCCAAATGGTTCAAGATCTAAGATTGTTGATTATACAGTTTTTCTTTATCTGTCAACAGGAGATCTTTTCATGCCTTGTGGTAATTGTAATTTATTGAAATGTCTCTAAAGGAAGCACTTCTGAATATTTCTGACAAAAACATTGAACTTTTAAACAATTAAATGCCAAAAATTTCTTCCATCTAATTTCTCCATAGAATGACCCATATAAGAGTTAAATCTCTGTGAGGTTAAGCTGTTTGTGAAAGTCATTTCTTTCCGTTTCATGTATGCAAGCCACTTCACAGTAGAGGAAACAAAAAGTCCTTCTGGATGAGGAATGTTATTTTATCACAGTTCTTCAAATATCCTTTCACACCAATAATGATAATGGAATAATAATAATGGATGTAACATATTAAATTCTATATACTGAATCAATAAAAAAGTATAAATGCTGAGATATTTCTATTCCGGCAAATACCATTTTTCACAAATAGAATATTTATCCCTGTGAACACAGACTAATGTCCAGCCAGATTTCTGAAGTATTGCCCCATATAAAAGTCTCATAGTAGGTGTAAATCCCCATCGCGATTCATTGTTATGTTTCCGTAGTCCAGTTGGCAAGATATCTGGTCGATCCCCAGAGGAAGGACCCTGGGGACCCAACAGGGTCACCCTATTTGTCTGAGAATTCTCCTTGATTTCTAGGAAGTAACCTCCTCCCTGATTGGTCTGTCTGTTGCGTAGAATATCTAAAAGGGGCTGAATCTGGTAAAAGTCTGCCTCTCTTTGAAGCTGCTTATGTTCTTTAAAATCTTCTGGCAGATCCAATTGTCCTGAACGTAAAAAATTCAAAATATGTCTGAACATGCTGCCATCCCTGTCGATGAAATAGTTTCCACGGTCATCGTGTGCCGTTGGCATATTCCCACTAAACATGGCCCCCAGCATGGACTCTGGATATTTTGTTAAAGTTGCGATAGTGGTCGTATATATCACCCCGCCCACGTTGAGGTTGACAATCTCGTACCCTGACATGGTAGTGGGCACATACACCTTGAATGAACTGTTCCTGTAGGACTGCATATAGGCCAGTGAGTGGAGGCAGAGTTAACTGGAAATACAGACAAACCAGATGCTGTGAAGCCCATGTTTTAATGTGATTACCAATGATGGAGAAAGACCGTGTCAAACTTATTTACATGCTGCAGGCATAATCAGCATAATATCACTGAGCCCTCAGATGCCTTTTAGCAGTTGAACAAAATACTTTTGAGCTAAGAGAATTCACTTCAAATTAACTTTCATGTGTGTCATTATCTGATGTGATGGATTCTGACAATTGAGTATTTACGTCAAATTTTGAAGACTGGCAACAGATGGTAACCTTAAGTAAATTAAGCAACTATCTCTTTCATACTCTTAGGTATGCAAATACAGGGAAGTAGGCTTCTTAAAGGCTCCCCTACACCAGTTGAGAAGGTTTTTGCCACGATGATGTATACAACTGGTTGTCCATGTATTCCTGTCCAACAGACAAGTTTTCTCAAACTCATTTCAGGTAAATTAAACAAAAAAACTTCATCTACAATTAAAATAACTGATTGAATATCAGAAAAAAGCAACAGTAGATTTCAGGGACATGTTGACAAATGTTGTGAGAGTTTCTGAATGAATTAAGTAAATACTTACCTTGATGAAGTAATATATCTGTGCTTGCACTCTCCCTGTGAATAACTCTCTTGATCCAATTGGACAAACTGGATAATTCCATTAATGAATCCAGCACCAAACCATGGGTCAATACAAAGGACAATCAGGCCCTGAACACCTTGAGGCCAGTGAAAAGAAAGTTCATCTGAGAGATGCTGCAGGCGGTATAGTACTGAGATAGTTGAATAATGAGAAGTAAGTGGTTGAGTGAGAGAGTGTGTCACGGTGTGTGTGCTCTCTTTTCCCTCTCTCACTTAGCTCTGGCAATGAGTGTGCTCAGCAGGCAGCCTATCAAATGACAACTCTATCCTAGATTGTCAATAAATGACTGGCCTTTGCTTTAAACATTCATTATGCCAGCTTACACTTTGCTTGGGATCTGGTCCAACATCTACTGACATAAAACCAAGCCACTTTTGACTGCCCAAAACACAAGTAATCAATAAATATTGGATTTGCAAAGAGGAACGTGTTGGTCGAAATGATACCCTTTCCCCTACATTGATGTGTGCTCCAATCAATCTATTAGATGCCGTAACGTGTTTGACAAATGTTCACTCAGTGTTGATTCAGCTAAAGCCACATGGCTGTTTAACTAATTGAATCCAGAAAACATTTTAAAGGACATGAGAGTAATTGTCCAGGAAGTTTAGGCCACATCACACATATTTGGCTTGTCCTTTGTGCAGCAGGCCAGCCCCCACTTCTATTTGCATACAATATTATTCTGCTTATGTTGTTAATACACCTAAAGGGGAATCGGTTCTAATAACCTGTGCTCACATAACAGAATATCAATTATAGCTGGAAAAATATTTGCCACGCGTCAATGATGTGAAATGCATTCACATATTAGAGTACCAGCACTATATTCAGAAATTCTGTTGAAAGACGCATTTCAATTTCCTTTTTAACTTCATCTCACGCTTCAAATAAAAGACGGAGCCTTAATTACCTCATCTCATCTAATGTCACGCATGATTAAGTATCTGGTGTCAAGAGTGGAAACTGTTACCATATACTTCATCTAACATTATACATAATTAACTTACCTCTGAATGGGATAGCATTATATAACCTTGCTGACAAATGAACGGTGCTTAGAACTGAGCACAAAGCAAATGATCAATGCTAAGCCAAGTATTACATTACCAAGAGCTAATCAGTCTCATTTGCATGGGGTTGGTATTTCCTACAATTTTCTCACTTTTGTCTAAAAAATGCACATATTTTGTTAATAATCCATCTATGTGAACAGTGCTGATAACTTAAGACAATTTTAATGCTGAGCTTTAACTACATACATTGAAGCAAAAAGACCGAACCAAAACACAAACAAGTATGCCAAGTTTTTATGTGACAACAAATTATTTTCAATTATGAAAATATCATGAGGTAAGAACATTTTATCAAGGAACTAAGGAAACTTTAATATCACATTTAAAGTTGGAAATATTATTTTCCAAGTTGTCAGTCAGGGTTTTCAGTAGACATTCTAACTTTCTTAAAAGAACACACATAATAACACACAAAAGATAAATTTTACTATTTGATCTGTTCAGTTGAGCATAAAAGGGAATTTATATGGGTCTTCAGTCAAACAAACAGTTAGGCAATAGTTCTGTTTATCTCTCCCCAGGTGTTATAATTAGTTTGCAGAAGTGAAAGCATTGCAGAACATATGTGTGGATTAGGAAATGATTAGGTCTATGCAATGCTAGTTACTTCTCACAGTATGGCATGTAAACATGCCCCTGAACGCTGCTTCAATAAAAAGTATTTTAACTCCTTTTCCTGATTTCTTTTTCAATTGCATAACATATACCCTTCTACCCAGATAACACAGATTCTTTCCTCTCAATTTGCAACATCCTTGACAATTTTTTTTTTATATTTATGATAACGGATTGATCTGCTTTGTAATCCATTGTGGTAGCTGTACACAACACTTTTAATATTACACTTCAAATAACTCCTAAAAAAAAGTGACAGAAAGCATATACGCATCATATGTACAATACTCTTTTACAATCATTAGCAAATCCTTCATTTAAACTGTTTGATTAAATTATATATTAATTCTCAAGATTAACCCCCCAAAATATATATCCATAAGAATTTACATGTATGTGTATACACGCATAATCATTATCACGGACATCAGAAATAATCCATGGATGTGTTCTAGATCAAATATTAATTGTTGGTATAAGTATATTTCAAAGTAAAAAATAAACAAATGAAAATGGCAATAATATTGTGGGGAATATTCCTCATTTACTCATATTATAGAGATTTTAACTGCTTGAAAAAGAATCAGTTTTTCTGTATTCTACTCAATGTCATTTAGTTAAGCTGATTGCACTCAGTGAGAGTCCAAACAGAGTAGGATCTGTGACTGGGTTCCCATGCCTAGATCAATCCATCTGGATTGGTCTAACTCCCTGGGGAGTCTCTCTAAATTGCTATCAGCTTAACCGGCTTAAATGTCTTTCACACCTACCAAATCAGCTAGGGTGTATAGATAATTACCCCCTAACAACTTTACTAGGCATGACAGACATTTAAGCCTGTTAGGTTGATAGCATTTTAGTGAGACTCCCCAGGGAGATAGATTGATCTGTGGGAATGGTCCCTATGTAGACTGATGGTGTCTAGAAGAATAAACCCTATGTGTCACTCTAAGACTGGCATCTTTTTGAAAATCCCTTCATAGAACTTCACAAAACGACTTCCTTGGTATTTAGGTCTCCATCAAGTGAAGTGTTTTGGTGTTATTGTCAGGTGATATTTCAATTTATCAGTATCAACTTCAAATTTTTACTTAAACTTTTACAACAACAACAATACATAACAAGGCAGCAAAGCTGTCAAATGTACAGACAAAAAGCAGAAAATAATGATGCACAAAATACATTAAGGATAAAAATTCACAAAAAAAAAAAAAATAAATAAAAATAAATAAATAATAATAATAAATTAATCAAGCTAATTTTTGAACTTGATCTATATCTCAAACCTTTGAATCAGTCCTGCAAGTTTCAAAGCAAAATATAACATGGTTTTCATTTTATTTTCATAATGCTGGATAAAATATGCTGAAAAACAAAACAAAACAAAACAAACAAACAAACAAACAAACAAAACAAAACAAAACAAAACAAAACAAAAACAGGATAACGTTTGGAAAAATGGTCTGATCAGGCTGATTTTCGAACTTGATCAGTTCTCTAGTTTGAAGACCAAAGATAAAACAGTTTTTATTTTATTTGTATAATAGTGGATAAAATAAGCTGAAAAAAAAACCTTTCTAATGGAAAAATGGTTCAATCAGACTGATTTTTGAACTTGACCTGTACCTAATGAATGTTCTCCAAGTTTGAAGACAAAAGGTAAAAGAGTTTGCATTTTACTTGTATAACACTGAAAGTGCACGGTGATGCCGATGCTGACAACAGACATAGGCAACAGCAATATGTACAGACACATCCATGTGTGTGCGTGCATGTGTGTGTGTGTGTGTGTGTGTAAAGAACATTGATGGAGAATAAGTCTATGAACCACAACACTTACTTGTTGTTTAATTAATGGTATCTTTATTACTGTCATTTCTTAAATATTGACAAATTCTATATGCTGTAAATCAATTTCATGAAATATTTCTCATACATTTCACATCATCATACCCATGGAGATTTAAATGCTGAATTACTAGTCAACTAACACTTTCAGGTAAATATTTTTCATTCGCATGATAAAAATAGTGTAACACTTGCTATCATGCGGGCACATTTCGAGCATCAAATCCCAAAGAGCTGATTGTCTTGGTGAGTATATACACTGAGCAAAAAAATAAATGCCCCATGCAATATTTTTAATTTTTTATCAGCATTATGGGTTATATATAAATATATATATTAAATCATACAAAATGAATTTTGTTGTTCAATGTGCTACATATTACTGCCCATACTGTCTGTAACTAGATTACTATCTGTAGCCTATTACATGTTACATAAATAATTCACATGGGGCGTAACTTATCTTTTTGTTCAGTACACACACACACACACACACACACACACACACACACACACACACACACTATCTATAACCAAAGCAATTTTACAACACAATGAATGTTTTTTTAATGGCAACCAATAAAATAATTATTAACAGTAGAAAGACATCATAACTAACACCTTCAAATGTTACATGCCTATTAGTATCATACTACTGGCCAAGCCATTAAAATAGATTACTTTCAGATGAGGGGGGAAACACCTATAATGTGCACTCATTCATCAAGAAAAAGTTATGGATAAGGTCCATACCACTTATAGAAAATATCTCTTAAAAAGTGGGCAAACATGTGATACAAATTTGTGTGATTGCTTGGAATGGCAGTATATATATAGGGGGCAGAGCACAGAACCCCTAGGTCGACAGTAAATTAGGTAGATAAATGATCTCTGTGAACCCCTTTTATTTGTTTTCCAAACAGAAACCTGGGGAGACTTATAATCATCCCATTCTGACAGACTGCTGCAGGATCTGGACATATTTTACTGAGTGTTAATACTGATAAGAGAAAGAAAATGGTTCCAAGAACGGTGAGGTAAAGAATGGCATACTTTACCATATTAATTATATCTTTCTGCTTGTAGTCACTAGTTCTATATTAAGTATGATACTTTCTTTCTCGCCAATACAATTTTTTTTATATCACAGACAACAATCACATTTACCTAATGCTTCACAAAATTTATGAAAAACACAAAAATAAATAATAAGAAGAAAAAAAGAAATAAAGAAAAAAGAACTGACCATATATGAAAAAAAAAATGACATGCAAAAATTCAGATTCAGGGAGGTAACAAAATAGTTTCAAATAGATAAAACACATTTTACTTTAATAAAATATAACAATAAAATCACAGACCATCTAAAAAAAATCTATACTTTATATTATATAACTTGCATCTTTATAATATGCCTAACAACTAAGCCAAACTGTAACTTCAATATCCACCTGTACTGTTTATACTGAAAACTAGCTACATTTCACATACAACATCAAAGAACTCTTTACTTTCATACAGCTAAACAACTATTTTGATTTACTATCAGGACCTGTGTTTGTGCCTTGGGTCTGCTGGGCAGTTGCCAGGGATTGTGCCAGAAACCACTTTTCAATGATAGTGTTATCTGACCTGATGAACAGGCAAACAAACTTCCATCCAGCCTGCAGTAACATGGACCCATACATTAGTCGGGTGGACTGACCACTGGTACCCTTGGCCCCCCATTTTGACTTCTCAGTATTATGCTTGATCAATTCTTTGGGTAATAATTCTTGGACAGTGGACTCATTTGGACCCTGAGGGCCTATAATTTGTATGGAATGTGCAGCACTCTCCTTGATTTCCAGGTAAAATCCTCCTGAGGAAGGTTCCTTTGGAGGAGGGGGTGGTTCCTCTTGCTTGGTCATCTCATGCAGACAATCCAATAAAGGTTTGATCTGGAAAAAGTCAGCCTCCTTGAGGAGTTGAGAGAACTCGATAAAGTTTTCAGGCAAACTCAGATCTCCTGATCTTAAGAAATTAAGCACATATCGAAAAAGAACCCCATCTCGATCAATAAAATAATTTCCTTTGTTATCTCTTGTTGTTGGCATTGTACCACTGAACATGGCTCCTAGCATAGAATCTGGATATCTTAATAGAGTGGAGCGAGAAGTAGTATACACAACTCCACCAACATTGACATTTACAATCTCTTCTTGGCCCATTCTTTTATCATAATTTACATCCGAGTTCCTACAATGTGCACAACAGGGTGAGGTCCCTGGATCACCATTGGGGATTGACTTTGTAGAACAAGGGGTGTTACACTGATTTTCATTTTCTCCCTGATTGTCTTCTAAATCTGAGTTGAAGTTAGCAAAAGTGGTATTTCCATTCTGCATGCTGTAAATTCTTAATGTATCATAGTAAGAGCCAAACTGCTGGAATGAAGTAAAATTTTCCCTGATACCTCTGTGGTAAGTGGTTGATGTACCTTTGATGCTTCTACTGGAAATAGTATGTTAACTCATCTCTGTCTGGAAGTAAAGTGGAAGTGATTTAAATATAATTGTGTAGTAACAACAAAAATAAATATCTCTAGCTAAACCAATGCAATTTGAAAGTTATGTAAACTTGAAACAAAAAAGTTCATAAAAATGAAAATGAAAATACAAATTACCAGTTCAACTAAAAAAAATTGCTGACATCTCTTCTATGTTCATCTGTATTTGAACAGTGTGATCTGAAGTCTGGCAAATCACTATCATTTACATACATGTCCAATCAGCATATAAACATGAACCAAATGGATTCCTAGCAACACTACTGGTAAAATCAACACAGCCGGATGCTAGTAATAACTTAGACTGGTGCATTCATACGCAGGAGAGCTGTTACTACCATACTAACAAGAATGTGAACTACACATTTAAATCAAACCAAGAAAAAGAATGTAGTTCTTACCTTGGTGTTAGCCAAGTTTACTGTAGGTTAAAATGCAGATGGTGTCAGTTCCACTCTATGAAACTTGGTGGACATAGCAGTGGTAAATTAGTGATAATGAGGTAAAGTAAGAGCACACCAGTGTTCTTTATGCCTGAGACTGAATGCCAGCCAGCATGAACAGAATCCACGCATGCACACTATAAAGAGAGATCACTAGTATTATGTTGGTGGTGTGCAGGTAGAACTTCTGTTGTTCGTCAACTTTATATTATCAACAGTTAATCACATATGCCTGTGCTGACACATTTCAGCATTTTCACTGCTGGCTAGCTGAACATTCTGCACCTTTGTCCAAGGGAAGACGGATGGGGAAAATTTGTCAATCTATATTGGAAGCTTCAGGGAAACTGGAGTTTTCTGCCAGAAATAAAATAGATAGGCTTGTTACATTGTACTGAAGCTAATGATACTCTGATCTTTGAAAAAAAGCAGTATCAATAAAGCTCCCTACAGTGTATTTCCCACAGCAGAAGTTGGATACATCTGTAAACTTTATGGGTTGATCATCTGCACCCTTTTAAGCTTCATCATAAAATCAACACTGTAAAAAAATCTCAACTCCTAACCCCCCCTCCCTGTTCCTTGTGGTCACTGCTAAGGTAACATTTTACTATATTACCATTGACAGCTATCTGTTGCGTACTATCATCTCAGCCAGTCATGATGAAACTACATCTGCTCGATGCTCTCGAAAGTCACCTATCATAGAGTGCAGATTAACAAACCTCAATATGGTATTTGATGGCCCAACTGAACCCTGAGTAAATAGTTTTCTACAAAAAAGATTTCATTAATGAAAGGATGCCTGACCTTTGCATTCAAGCAAGCTACACAACCTTGCTATGGCAAGGCATTATCATATGCTATAACTTGCTCGATCTGCTACTCACTCATTATTAATCTAACCTGTATTAATAATCATACATTATCAAAAAGTATCAAAACACAAAATATGATAACGAACATAGCCTACTTTTATAGTTTGCTTATATTTAGAAGTTAACCTTAATATTTCTATTTTAATGATGGTAATGCTACTTCACAAAGTATCTGTAGAAATATTTATGCCTATAATATACATTATATATAATATACATTCTAAAAGACAATAATAATTCTTTTTTTTCTGTTCTCTGTCATATGCATAACACCACAAAACCACACTAAAAAGACATGCATGTCCATTTGAAAGTCACTTGGTTGTGCTAGCTGAGCCAAGTTGTGCAGAACACAATTCCTTTCTTGAACCACTTCAACAGCTCTTTTCAACACAATAAACCATTACTAGCACATGAGAAGAAAAAATAAATGCATATCAAAATCTTTAGTCTTCTAATTTGTTGTATTTCCCATTTCTAAAAAATACTCTATCACAATCACCATTTCCTAAGGTAACAAACTGAACAGATTTTTCAATAGCCAAAGTTTCACCATTCTATTTAATAGCTTCATACACCAAAAGATTATCTGAACAGAGAATCAATCTGAATGAAAGACCTGTCAATTAAATCTTTAAAAACATATACCTTCATTTATTTCAATGTACGAGTGCGGGTCTAGACTTAGTCACGTGCCCCACCAGGAGAACAATAGCACTGAAGCACTGGCTAAGAATGCACCATGGGCATTATGCTAAAACAATATTTGACAAAATACGCGGGTTTGATTTCTCAAATCTTCTCAGTAATGGGCTATAGAAGTAGATCGATGCACTCCCTCTCCCATTCTACAATCAGACCTGGTAAGTATTGAAAGTATATCGTGGAAATTCCAAATAAGTTGAGTTACTGAAATCTTTTATTCGGGTCTTGACTTGTGTATTGTTGCAAATTATACTTCGTTACGCTTGAATACACCAAGACTTTGGAGCGAACGAAAGGTTGGAAGGCCTAGAGCTGTAAATTCTAGTTTCAAAAGATAAACACTTGCTTACCTTCAAGGGTGTATATTTCTGTGTTAACAGCCCTGGTTACAGCTTACTAGTACATTAGGATTTCATCTTCATTGATGTAAAACATAATATAATTCGCGAGTAGTACGGACGAACATAGGGCCAATTCTATAGATCATCAAAACTGAAGTAAACAATATAAACGGCATAAGACTGTATCTTATTATATTTATTGCTCTTTTGTTGTAATTCATCTCATAAAATATTGAATACATACTTTGGAATTAGCATTTTTGTGTAGGAACCACATGTCCATCATTACGTAGCGCTATAGAGGTGGTTGGATCTAAAATTAGATTTTCTTATCATCGGGTGAATGGCAAGTACAAAATAAATACCTGACAGCGTGGCTGCAGCACCAAGGCTGACAAAATGCGTGTCTGTTTACACTGATAATGACACGATGTAGGGACGGAGGTTGCGTTATATCAACAAGGATCCACTGGGGATTAGGGTCCATTAACTGGGTTAGCTCACAGAAAACGCACCCTTCTATTCATCAGAGTCTAGTCAAATTCAGCGATACTTGTCTCACGCTCACACAGTGTTCATTTACAATTTTTATTTTACGAAAAACATTGATATTAAGGTGCCAAGATGTCTGAAGTGACGCCAGAAATTCGCGCATCTGCTCTGAAGTATTGTCAGCAGCTTTTACATGGCGCCTGGAAAGAACTGAAACAAGATCGTTTCCAAATCAAACAAGTTAGGTAAGAATAACCCGTACGTGCTCTAGTGCTTTTATCTTTGAGTGAGTCGTTTGGTTATTGACGTCTTGTATTTCTCATTCTTTTGAATAGTTTAACTGTAATATTACCTGTTGCTTCTGTTAATACTAGTACTATTAAGTTGTATATAGAAGTATAAATTGACACGCTTTCTGTTTTTATTGAAATATAACACATTTCAACTAAGTACATCTGACTAAATAACTGTTTTGTAGAAAGTTAATTTGAATTTTGCATAACCTAAATTTTACTATCTGAAAATACGTTTTATGCTATTCATTTTGTTGAGCCCTAACCAGAGATTAAAAAAAAAAAAAAAAAAAAAACCTGACATCAAAGAGACAGAGGCAGCACTGCTTTTTACCTCTTACATATGGTTAATGATTTAAGTTAAGAAAACCACTAAATCCGCGTAACTCTGGTTATGTTCTGATCTCTGAATTAAAGTAATACCAATTAGTATAGGGTGTCATATTCATTTTTGAGAGCTTGTTATGAACTCCTTAGAATTTTTTTTTGTCCAGCTATTATTAACAAGTTATTGTGTCTGGGTTGTTGATGAAAGATAAAAACATTGTGCATATAATGCACATTTTTATGTACAGACACAGATGTGTCTGTACATATAGCCATCATCTGCGTCTGTCGTCGCCGTCGCCGTCGTCGCCGTCGCCGTGCACTTTTACCGATAACACGATAAATGGAAAACTGTTTTTTCTTTTGGTATGAAACTTACAGAACTGATGAATATTCATAATACGCAGGTCAAGTTCGAAAATCAGCATGATCGGGTCACTTTTAGGGAATTTATGCTGTTTTTTCACTTTTTTCAGCATATATGCAGCACCGATAACACGATAAGTGAAAAACCATTTTACCTTTTGGCTTGAAAGTTACAGAACTGATGAATATTCATAATACGCAGGTCAAGTTCGAAAATCAGCATGATCGGGTCATTTTTAGGGAATTTATGCTGTTTTTTCACTTTTTTCAGCATATATGCAGCACCGATAACACGATAAGTGAAAAACCATTTTACCTTTTGGCTTGAAAGTTACAGAACTGATGAATATTCATAATACGCAGGTCAAGTTCGAAAATCAGCATGATCGGGTCATTTTTAGTGAATTTATGCTGTTTTTTCACTTTTTTCAGCATATATGCAACCCCGATAACACGATAAGTGGAAAACCATCCTACCTTTTGGCTTGAAACTTACAAAACTGATTAATATTCATAATACACAGGTCAAGTTCGAAAATCAGCATGATTGGGTCATTTTTAGGGAATTTATGCTGTTTTTTCACTATTTTTCAGCATATATGCCGCATGATAACACCATAAGTGGAAAACCAATTTACCTTTTGGCTTGAAACTTGTAGAACTGATCAATATTCATAATACGCAAGTCAAGTTCGAAAATCAGCATGATTCGATTATTGTTAGGGAATTTATGCTGTTTTTTCACTTTTTTCAGCATATATGCAGCACTGATAACACAATAAGTGGAAAACTGTTTTTTCATTTGGCTTGAAACTTACAGAACTAATGAATATTCATAATATGCAGGTCAAGTTTGAAAATCAGCAAGATCGGGCAATTTTTATGGAAGTTATCCTGTTTTTGTTTTTTTTTTTCAATTTTTTCAGCACTTTTATAACACCGATAACATGATAAGTGTAAAAATGTTTTTCCTTTCCTTGGATTGAAATTTACAGAACTGGTGAATATTTATTATACGCAGGTCAAGTTTGAAAATTGGCATGATTGGACTATTTTTACAAAAGTAATGCTGTTTTTTTCCCTTTATTCAGCATACATGCAACACTGATAACGCATTTTAAGGAAAACCAATCAGCCTTTTGTCTTGCAACTCACAGGAGTGATCAATCTGACCAGTATACAGATCAAGTTTGAAAATAAGCTTGATCCGTTAAGTTTTGATGAAGTTATTAGCCTTTTTGTATATAAGTGGTTTTTCTTCAGATTTAATTCTTAAGCATGTTAACAGTCTCATAACGGTACTAATTGGATATGTTAAAGTGTTGTTTTAACATTTTCTGCTTCTTAACAATATTGTTAGTTGATTATATAAAAATGACGGTAAACCTATTATCCTGCATTGTGTAATAAAGTATCAAAAATGGAAAGGAACTCATCATTGCAGTTCGTCAGATTCAATCATTCACTATGTTCAGAATCTCCAAATGGAGCTAATTGGACATTATAAATTGTTCTATTGATATTTTTCCTATGTCAACAATTTTCCTAGTTGATCATTTAAAAATGACAGTTAATTGATGATGGTTTTATGTAAAAAAGGTGTTGAAAATGGAAAGAAAATCATTTCAGTACAGTTATCTCTTGTTAACATTTTGGCATTTTGAAAGTGTGACCCTAACTTCCATGTCCTTGGAGACCTTTCCATATCACATTTTCTGAATATCCATGATACTTTTATTTTTTTATAAAAAATTTGATGGTCATTATGCTGTTAAGTATTATGTTATATTGCATGAAAGTTAAAGAAAACCCTATTTTGGACACTGCTGCCAGGATAGCGATTAAGGGAAAACCATGTTACTTATGATAATCAACCTTACTGAAAAGAGTGAAGTGCAGCTTGTGTTGGAAAACCATCGTAATTGTTTTCTGTTTTGAAAGCAATGCAGTACAGTGCTATTTGGTGCAATAAATGTATATGGATAGTAGGCAGTTAATTCAGGGCCATAAAATAATTTGCTTAATTGATTTTCAAGTTATTTCAGGGTTATAAAATAATTTGCTTAATTAATTTTCAAGTGGGTATTAAATGAGATTACATAAAAACACATTGAGATTTCATTGTAAAGTCCCATCGGTTTAGCTTTCTTAACTGTGTCACATAATTAGGAATCGATGATTATTATGCAGGTAAATGTTATTTAATATGGAAAATAAGTTTACAAAAAAAAAAATTTGTGTAACGCTTACATTAATGCTAAAGATGAATAACAGTGCCTTATTATTCTCAAACTCAATAGGGTTATTCATATCATGTTAGTAATTGTACAGCTAGATTAAAAGTTTGAATAGCAGCTTTATTGGTATTTTTTGTTATGTTTTATTTTACATTTTCTTTTAATTTTTTATGCTGTTTTTTCACTTTTTTCAACATATATGCAACATTAATAACACAATATAAGAAAAACAGCTTAGCCAATTGTCATTATACTCACAGGAGTGGTCAATCTTACAAAAATGCAGGTTGAGTTCGAAAATCAGTGTTATCGGGCCATTATTTTAGAAGTTGTACTGTTTTTTCAAATTTCCTCAGATTCAATTCTTAGGCATGTTAACAGTCTCATTATTGAACTAATAAGATACGTAAAAGTGTGTGTTTGATATTTCCTGCATCTTTACAACATTGTTAGTTGATTATGTAAAAATGATGGTAAACTTGTTATCATGTATTGTGTAATCAAGTGTCCAAAACGGAAATAAACTCATATCATTGCAGTTTGTCAGATTCAATCATCCACATCTGCCATGATGACCATGATGGGAAAATCGTGTTCGTTATGATTGTCAAACTTTCAAAAAAGAAACACAGGACTAAAATGCAGCCCAAGTTGGAAAAGCAGTCTAATGGGCTTCTTTTTCTGGAAGTTATTCATTTTAGTGAAATATTCATTATCTTTTTGGCATATTCATTGTGGGACTCGGAGCTCCCATGGACATGAAGCCGGATGGTAATCAAATTTTCTACATGTTCATGCTATTTATAGTCAATAATCAAAAATTGGTGATAATTATTCTATAATTTATTATGTAATGTTACATCAAAATTGACAATAATCTTTTTGCACTGCTACTGCAAACATTATGAAAAGAAAACTGTGTTATTTATTATTATATTTAACTTAAGAGTATGATTTTTAGGATTGGCATGCAGTTCAAATTAGAAAGCCAGGTCAATTGGGTTATCATTTATTATTGAATTTAATGCAATTTTGTGTGAAATTTCATTTTTCTCATTCTGGCACTTTCTAAGTATAAACTTGAACTCTGATGGGCCTGAAGCCTTATGCTTTTACTCTCATCGGTGTTACCTGTTGTGCAAAATTAAAATTTGATGTTGACTGTGCAGTTAAAGGTACATACGAACCGAGCATCGGTGGAGTGTGGATTCCGAGTAACACATGTAAACCACTTCTACTAGAATCTTATATGACTCAAATAAATTTGACAAGCCAAGGGATAAACTGAATAGATCACTCGATCAGCCAAAAAAGACCTTTAGACTGCTCCTTTCTTTAAATTTATGGTTGTAAATTTAACCTACTTCCGTGACCTACTTTCCTGCCCCATTGACATACAGCTTAGAATGCCAGCAGAAAAATCTGTTCAAACATCATTTTCGGGTAAAATTAAACAATGCTTTTTGGTAATTCTCTTAGTTATACTACTTGAAACTATATCCTGGCATTTGGTTGGTTTTTGTGACAAAAAATTGACTTTGTATGCATCTTTAAACATAATGTATTATTGCATCAGAAGTGGTAGTCTCCTATTTTGTGCATTATTGTTTTGTGCTCTTCTTAAGTTGTGACTTATGGGCCTGAAAGACCTTTGAGAGGGTCAGTCTATAAATTTCCCTTGGGTATCACTTCGCTAATTTCAGTTATAAAGTAATTTGCCTAATTGATAGGCTACATAAAGCACACTTGTGATTTGAGATTACATAAAGCACACTTGTTGATATTTCCCTGTAAACTCCCATAGGTTAAGCTCTCTGCTAGATTAATAATAAGGAAGCAGTGATAATTATGCAGGTAAATTTTGTTTAATATTGCAAATAAGTTATATATATATATATATATATATATATATATATATATATATATATATATATATATATATATATATCAAACTGAAAGATTAAAAGTTTGAATAGCAGCTTCATTGGAATTATATTTACCTCTGCCAAGGAGGTTATATTTTCACCCCTGTTTGTCATCAACATAACTCAAAAAGTTATGGACCGATTTTGCTGAAATTTTCAGGAACTGTCAGAAGTGGGCCAAAGAGGACAAAAATCAATAATAATCAACAATTGCTACCTTGGCAGAGGTCTGCACTCTCGGAGTGCTTTTCTAGTTTTGTTGTTTTCCTTTATAATTTTTTCTCAAACACTTGCATTTGTGACTTTAAACTCTCATCCGCCTGAGACTCTGACATTTCTGTTTTTCCACATAAGCAGTTGTATTGTTTTTTATGTCTTTAAACATTATGTTACTTATGTAATATTATTTTATGCACTGTCATCATTTTTCAAATATTGAGACTTACATCATGTGAATTTGAACTCTCATGGTCCTGAAACTGTAATCTTATTGAAAGGGTAGATTGAGACCATCTTCTGGGACTTCCGGAAGACAGTCATGCAGGTTATTAAGTTTATATTGCCTGGTATCTATTTTTTCTTCTGTTGGAAGACCATCAAA
Organism: Lingula anatina; assembly: GCF_051362555.1. Lineage (NCBI taxonomy): Eukaryota > Metazoa > Brachiopoda > Lingulata > Lingulida > Lingulidae > Lingula > Lingula anatina. The sequence continues at coordinate 57,106,355 of NC_141767.1, forward strand.
ATGGAGGATGGATCAAAATAGATACTTTGGAATACTGTCAGAAAATATCTGTGGGTCCGCTCATGTTATTGACCATTTTACCTGTTGTGCATGATTAAAATTCAGTGTTGACTGACAGTGCTATTATAAGCATTATTTATTATTGCATCAAAATTGACAAAATGACCTATTTAATTTTTGCATCTTTATTTTCTGTTTTTTGTCTGTACATTTGACAGCTTTGCTGCCTTGTTATTGTTGTATGCCAGATTCTCATTTGTTTTTTGTTTGTTTTTTAAAATATTACTAAACCTGTACAGGCAGGGTTATTATTTGATGAACATGATTTAATCAGTTTTAATTTCATTCTGATGTATGATGTAGTGGAACTTGAACAAATCATTAAAAGATTTTATAGCATAGAGGCAGACTAAAGATGAAATAAAATATAAATATTGAGAACTTGCTCCAGTAAATTAATGTAAAAATGCAATTTAATATCTGCCTGTGCTGAATGTTAGCACAGAGCAGTTTTCTCTATTGTGATCTTTCCATGTCTCGGTGTGCTGACCAAGTAAAGTATTTGCCTTAAGATGATAATGTTCTTGTTGGTCATATGATGTTGGCATAAACCAGTTAAGGAATTTGTTTAATTTGTAAAAAATGTACTTGTGTAAATCTTGGAAGAAAATTCTAATATTGATTTCTTTCCTTATTACCTTAAGCACAGTAAGTCCAAAGTCCACCTCAGCAGTATGTTTATTGATTGTATGGATGTGTAGTTGTATTTCAAGCTCATTGAATCATCAGTCACATGCTTACCATCTTCCTTTATATAAAGTGTGAAAGATATATTTCTTTAGCTTGACACTGTTCCAAATAGTGAACAGTCTTTTAAGATACTTTATTTTAGATAGAAAAGACATGAAGACAGACAGGGAGATATACGTATAATACATATATATAACTTTTTGAAAGATTAAATTTTTTCCAAGAAAAAACACCCAACTTGTTTTGTATCTTTAAAGAGAATATATTTTGAATAGAGATATAATGTTTGTTGTGGCATTACAGTGAAGATATCATTAATATTCAACAGAGAAAATTACTTGAGTCCAAAAAGAACAACAGGAGAGTATTATCTGTGAGTATGTCGGATCCAGCTGATTGGGGAATATTGTAGATATTGCAGTGTATTCTTTAGGAAATACATACATAATGTGATATAATCAGTAGAGGCCATTGCAATTGTAACATTTGATTGGTCAGATTGAATTGACCTTAGGTGCTCAGGGTTGATAGTATGATCCTAACACCAAAAGTGAATGTTTATTTATCAATTATAGCAAATAGCGGAAATAAAAGATATTAAATATAATTGGGAGATGGTTTTCATAATTCATTGGCAAAATTACTGCAGCCTTTAGAGTGCTTTAGTTATACATGTATTACTTGCGCAGTGTCATAATGCAGTGCCAGATGTCTCTGCTTAAGGGTGCTTTATACATCCAGCTGGTCTGGGGGATTCCTTGATAAGTATTTTCAAAACCACTGTTACCAGAAGCAAGTGAATAAATACTACCCCACCTTCAATAATTGCCAACCTCGTTAAGTATCCATGTCAAGGTGTTCCTGCTCGAGCAACACAGGGTGACTCCTCATCTCCACCAACACCAACCATTATTGAACCGAGCAAATAATTTCTTCCTCTCCTTTCATATAGCAACTATAAAAGTTATAATTATGCATACTTAATTTTGTGGGTAAAAATGTTATTTATTTCGGGTTTCAAGGGTATCTCAGTCCCAGAGCAGGTATAGCTCATTATAAATTCTTACAGCTTTGTGTAGTCATTGAGAAGTGCTACAAAAGGTGTTTTTTTTAAAGGTATCTTGCATATTTTATCAGTAAAAAGCGTGAAATTATCCCTTTCTACATTTTTTTGTATTACTGGGGCCTTATGTCTGGAACAAAATGTTTTATTCAAAATCATGGACAGAATTCCATGCATGTTTCCTGCAAATATCTACTCAGTCACTGAGAATTACATGATTGTTACTGTATCCCAAATGATTAACTAATTAAATTTCAAACCATATCTGATCCATAACCAAAATTTTAAAAGGAGAAACTGCCCATTAAACTTCCAGAGTGGAACTGCCAGTTCAGCTATCTTTCACCTGTATAGCAATGATTTATTAAGTGTAAGCAACCTGCCTGTATGTAATTTTAACAATTTACAAAGATGAATATATAATTTAAAGTACTGAGTAATATATATATGTTTTTTTGTATTACTGACACACACACACACACACTTTTGCAACAGATTTTATACTCTGCTGTGAAAAAAATAATTTTCTTTTCACATGATTGAAAAATAAAATTCAAACAAGATCACATACTTAGTAGATATCTTCTTTAAGATAAAAGACTGTGTGAACACAAAGGACTAGTATAAAAAAATCACCCTCTCCCCTTCATTTTGCCTGTCAGACTATTCTGTTTGTTGCAGAGATGGATACTGAATTTGGCTGATAGCATTCCCCATGTTCTACAAAGCCTCTTCATGCAATACATGATAACAGTTATGTCATGCAATACACACATAATGCTACCAGTTCTGGGTTGGTTATGGTAATGTCTTTGTAACAGTATCAGCTATCTGGTTGAAATATGGTGACTTACAAGTAACATAATTTCATGCTAATTCTACATTACCAAGCCCGATGTATGACTTATATGATGTATTTAAAATATTGCAATTGTTATTGATTATGTAGATGGTACATTGATGACCAGTTTGATACTGTATTTCCAGTGGAGGTCTCAGTAATTACCTATATGTATGCTCACTTCCTGAAGATGGACACGTGCAGAATGGAGAGCCCAGGCAGATCCTGCTCAGATACTATGGAGAGATCTTGACTGGCAATGCAGATGCTGTTGTCCTAGACTCTGTTGTATTTGCCTTATTATCAGAGAAAAAACTGGGCCCCAAGTTATATGGAGTTTTTCATGGAGGCAGGTTAGAGGAATATATCCCAGTAAGTGGTGACTTGTTACAGAGAGTATTTTGGTTCACTGAAATTTGACATGAAGCTCTCAATTGTTCTCTTGAGTTTGGTTTTGTTAAAATAGAAAATGTACATGCTTAATGTTTCATATTTTTTTGCTATCATCAAAACTTCTACTTAACTGGTCATATTCAATCCACAAAAATAGTCATTTTGGTTGGCATTTTTTAAAAGGTGTGACTTTGAATTTTGATTGGCCTGAAGACCTCTGCTAGTTACATTTTCTAAATATCTATGTTAGCTATATAAACATGTAAACATCAATATTACATATTTTTGAGGGGATTTTTATTGTTTTTGATCAGCTAAAAGTTAGATGCATTATTGAATAATTAGATGAAGGAAAAACCTTATTTTTGGTATCTGGATGATAATTAAAGGTTACGATGCCTTAAGCATTATGTAACATTGCATCAAAATTGATAAAAAAATTCATGTACTTTTACTACAAATACACTGAAAGAAAAACTGTGTTACTCATTATTTTGTAACTTACAAAAGTGATTGATATACAGCTCAAATTTGCAAACCAGCTTGATTGAATTATTTTTATATCTTGTTGTTTGTACATTTGACAGCTTTGCTGCCTTGTTAATTTGTGAATTTGAACTCTCATGAGCTTGAAGCCTTATGCCAGTTACATACTCTAAATATCCATGTTACCTGTTGTGCATATTTAAATTTTGGTGTTGATTTTGCTGTTAAGCATTATGTAATATTGCATCAAATTGACAATATAACCTATTGTGTGCACCATTTTTTTTGCTATTATGTCTGTAGATTTGACAGCTTTGCTGCTTGGGTTATTATTATTATTATTATTATTTTTTTTTTTTTTTTGGGGGGGGGGCAGAATTCAATTTAATATTTTAACTGAACTACTGCCAATTTGTCCAGGATCAAAGTACAGTACAAATTTTTCGGATACTGTAATTTTTAAAGTCTTAAGTTCTTAAAATAAGAACATCCCTATGGAGTGGTAGCAAAAAATTGAAAATTAGCCTACTTTATACATATATATATATATATATATATATATATATATATATATGGGGAAAATTTATTGTTGATTTAGACCTTTTGGTGCATGTTTATAGAAACCTGTTTAAAAACTAAATAAATCTGCTATTTGAGGTAATAAAATGCTTGGCAATTTGGCAACACTGGATGTAATTGCACTATTAACTTGAGCCATATGAAATTAAAGTAAGGGAATGGATTTTCAATTCTCTGTGGCGTAAAAGAATTAGATTACACACCTGACAATTTGCATCTATGATTTTGTTTTTACATTTCAGTCTCGTAGTTTGACTACAGCAGAGTTGAGGGTTCCTTACATATCAAAGAGGATTGCACAGGTCATGGCTAAGTTCCATGTGCTGGACATGCCTGTCAACAAAGAACCTGTTGCCATGTTTGAAATGATTGCAAAGTAAGATTTGAAATTCATACATTTGGATTTCAATTTTTTCAATGTTTTCAAATTTTTTATATCATATAAAACATTAAAAAATCATAACTTAGGTGCTTTTGTAATTTCACAATAAGTTTGTCTTATTATTCTTATTATTCAGAGATATTGCTACCTCTTCACAAAGTATTAATTTGTAAGTGATCACATTACTCAGATGTGAATTACATCTCTTCACTTGGCTTTTTCTGATAATGCATTTTAGTGCATTAAAATCCTTCAAAGGTTAATAAGTGGATATTTTATGAAAATAATAAAAGGAATGATTTTATGATTTATTACATAGACGTTTTGTTTTCTGTTTAAGGTGGCTCCAGGAAGCTTCATCACTTACTTTGGAAAATGCCAAACCCTACGACAAGGTGCTATTAGAGAAAATTTTCTCCTTCAAGATAGAAGCAGAATTTGAAACACTTAAGTAAGAAAATATAGCTGAAAGTATCTACACAATTACCAAGGGAAAACAAGTAACATGAAATCCACTGTCATCTTAACCAAGGGTTCAGTTTATGAAAATTTTACATGTAGGCACCTGACATAAAATAACAGAAGAATTATTTTAAACTTCCAGTTTTATCTTAAGATGCATGTATTAAATTTTAATAATAATAATAATAATAATAATAATAATAATAATAATAATAATAATAATAATAATAATAATAATAATAATAATGTGTATTTATTTGCAACTTAAAAAGTTGGATTTTACAATAAAAACAAAAAGTCGTGAGATGCACAATCTTAAAATATACTTGTAAATATACTTGTAAGTGTTAAAATGATTCGATACACATTAAAAATTCATAAAAACCTCAGTTCTTAAAATTTGATAAAGCCCATGGGATAAAAGTTTTTGATGATCGTACAGTCCTCAATTTTGGCACAGTGTACTTATAAACTGGCGCAAAGTGTAGGAACTTTCATTTATCTCTGGTAGCAAATGTATTGTAAGATAATGGATAACATTTATTTCACATACTTTTTAAGTAAAAATGTGAAATATATTTGTATGTCCATAACTTTAAAATATGTATATAAGCAGATTCCACAAATGTTTTGTAAACTACTGTTTAATAGCCTTTGATTATTTCTTTGTAAATTATTTCAGAGATTTTGTGATTGGTGTCAATTCACCTGTTGTCTTCTGTCACAATGATCTACAAGAAGGTAAGCATTAGCAATTGTTTGTTGATTACATAATATATATAATAGTCTTGTGCAACACAACCAGAAATTCATAACCAGTGTTTTAGTCAGGGCACAATATTGTAACAAAATTGTTATAGTGAAGAAGATATAGTAGCTTTGAGATTTCTTTGTTTCAGGCAATATTTTATGTTTTGGGGATACTGATGACATGGAATTGATGGCCATAGACTTTGAATATTGCAATTACAACTACAGGTAAAGTGAATTTATATGGACTGCTAATTTATATCTTTTTAACAACCTATGCAATGTCAAGGTGTGTCTTATCACTTACTAGAAATTTTTGTTATGTTGATTTAAATTCATGTTGTGAACACAGTTTGATTTTTTTGATGAATTTTGAACTCTGCTATATGGAATCTTATCTCTGTAGATGATAATTTTATTTTGTGTATTGGATTTAGTGTTTAATAAAAAAAAAATACACCTCTCTAAGTACTTTTAATAATGTTTTGAGGTGTTTTGCAAACTCAACAGTCTTTTAAAAGATCGGTATATATTGGTTTCAGGGGTTGTGATATTGCCAACCATTTCAATGAGTGGGTGTATGACTACACTTATGATAAATTCCCTTTTTACAAGGAAAGTCGAGAAAATTATCCATCAAGGGAAGAGCAGGTATTCTTTTTAGGTTGACATATAATATTAAATAATTGACATATAATATTAAATAATTGTGAATATTACTGAGGTTCCCATAAATATAACTCTGGTTGTGACATTATGATAATATTTGGATTTTTGGTCCTTGCAGATTTTCTTCTTAAAGGCTTACTTGTCTGCCAGTGGTGAAAATGAGGATGAAATAGAACAAAAAGCAGAGTCGATGCTTTATGAATGCAGTGCCTGTGGCCTAATATCTCATTTCTTGTGGGGCACATGGTCTCTTGCTTGCTCAAAGATCAGCCATATTGAATTTGGATATTTGGTGAGAAAAGAGATACAATGCTACATTTGCAAATAAGTATACACCCCACTTTTTGCTTTAAGCTAAAAGATAATTTAAATAATAAAATTACTTGATGCTTTAAGGTTTTAAGTAGTTTTTCATATTCATTACCGTAAATTACCAAAATATGCATTTGCATTGTCACCATTTTACTATAAAAAGAGAGGTTTCGTTGTTATTTGAATCTGTTCATTATAAACTTGTCTACACTTTTTTTCAGGATTATGCATTGGTCAGATTTGAGGCATACTTCAGACAGAAAGCTGAGTTAGCCCAAATAAAACCACCAAAAAAAGGATGAGGTTCTGGGCAAATCTTTTCTAGCAGTTAAACTATCTGCCGTCCTTTTGACACTTTTCTCAGTGAACTTTTTTGGCATTGTAGGGCAGTGAAAATGATGAGTTGCAGTTCCTTCTTTTTTATGTACAGACACAGATGTGTCAGTACATGTAACTGCCAGCTGTGTCTGTTGTCGCAGTGCACTTTCACTGTTACAACGATAAGTGGAGAAGTATGTGAGCTTTTGTCTTCAAACATACAGAACTGATGAATATTTATAAATTACAGGTCAAGTTTGAAAATTGGCTTGATTCGACCATTTTCCCAAAAGTTATGCTGTTTTTTAAATTTTTTCAGCATATTTTATCCACTGTTCTACAGATAAAAGAATAACCAGTTTACATTTTGTCTTCAAATTAACAGAACTGATGAATATTCATAAAATACAGGACAAGTTCTAAAGTTGTCCTTTTTATGCTTTTTACAGCATAATTTATCCAGTGTCATACAAATAACATAAAAACTATGCCTTATTTTTCTTTAAAACTAGTTGGACTGATTCAAAGAACTAATATACAGATCGAGTTTGAAAATTATCTTGATCGGTTTAGTTTTGATAAAGTTTATCCACACTTTCTCAGCATTGCAGCATTAGGTAATATTGCATCAAAATTCACTTAACAAATATAAAAGGAAGACTGCATCTTCACAGAACTTAAAGCCTCAACTGAGAAAGTCAGTTTGTTTGGATGAACATCCAATATAAGATAATAAAGTTATCAATTTTTGTTCCCCTGTATGTCTGACTTACTTACCACATGTAGACTTTGAACTCTTATATGGGCTTGAAGCCCTATGCTAAGTACTGAAGCGGTGGTGATAATGCTGTTATGCATAATAAAATGTTCATTGCTTTTAAATAGACTATATATATATATATATATATATATATATATATATATATATATTTTTTTTTTTTTTTTTTTTTTTCTTTTTTGTGCAACATTTTTCCTGTTTTTTGTTTGTACATTTCACTGCTTTTCTCTCGTTAATTTTTTTATTTACCAGATAAGTTGTGAAAGACAATGTCATTTTAAGCATTCCCATAAATTTTAATGGTATATTTTATTTGTGTCTCAGTCAGGAGGCCTCTTTGAGGGAATGAGTGAATAGGGAACATATTACATTAGTACATCATAGCATTGAAATTTTTTGTATGTTGTCATCTCCTTGAAATTAGCCACCTTGATATTGTTTCTACTGGATACATACAATAGACTGAAATATTTTGTCCATTATAGATCAATTTAATTTGTTCTTTTAAGTCTGATGTGAATGTTAATATTGAAAGCTACTGGGGCCAGCTGACTGGAAAATTAAGACAATCTGATATGTGATATTAGAAATTTTCTTTGTTGAGTACTACAATCTACACCAAATTTAAGAGGTTAACTGTACCCAGAATCCTGAAGTAGTTTAGTCATATAGTTGTGGTACTCCATTTGCTTTAATATACCAAAAATTATAATGTATAACCAAGGGTGCTAAACAATACAAGAAACACATGTAGAGATTTTTTTAATTTCATTTTCCCCCCATTCATGTATTGGAATAGCTTGCCATTAACATTTTGCACTTCTGAAAATTTCCTGGGATATAAACCTATAGCACACGTACTTGCCTCATAAGCTACTTTTAAATTTGACTTGGAAAATGCATTGAATAAGCCTCATTTTGCAGTTCATTTATATTATATATTTGTATGCCATTTCCCAAATTACTGTGCCATAAATTGCTCACTGAAATGCAATGATAAACAATTAAAGTGATAAATTTGTAGTTGGAAGATGTCAATTTTGACTAGGATATAGTGGTTACCGCTGTAGAAATAGATAACGATAATTGTGGATCAAACTGGTATTTAGCTTTCAAGTAATTTTTATCCCCAAATGGGTGTATGAAATTAATGTAGTGCAATTTCAATAGGTGCTGTATTTTGTTAACTTTGATTACAGGTAGGGACAATTATGAAGAAATAAATTTACCTACATATTAGTCGGATTTTTGTTTGTCTTTGTATGAGCTCCCATAACTTCTCTAAATGACATACATTCTCATAATGTGCCAGGAATGTAATGTTCAAATCAATAAAGAAGTAGATGCCACCCCCACAAAATTTTTTGAAAAATCTGCATAAATGGAGATTATGGCTGCATTCAGAACAGTGGACTAATTAGTCTGAAGGCCAAACATGGCTGACCCACTTGAATACTTCCCCATGGAAGATCTATTCAGTGTACATTAGTGGATCAGACAGCAAGCTTTTTAGTGGGTTGCCATATTTTACCCTGGACTAGCAAGTCCACTGTTCTGAATACGGCCTCTGTGCATGCACCTGGAATTTGGAATTGCATTCTAAATGGCTTATGGTCATATGAAACTGTTTGGTCATGTTCAAAACTTTCGGGTTTCTTTGCATTCACCGAAGAGAAACATCAAATGTATTTTAGTATTCAAACTGCATTATGTCTGTATTCTGAATATTATTACAGCATTCCTAACATTTCAAGATGCAAAGCAATTTTTTTTGCCACAAAAGCCAACCACATGCCAGCACATATATAGTTTCAAATAGCATAACTAATAGAATTACCAAAATACAGTTTAATATTACCCCAAAAATGTTTGAACACATTTTTCTGCTAGCTTTTGAATGCTGTACATGAATGGGACAGAAAAGTAGGTCAAATTTCTGAGCAAAAAATTAAAGAAAGGAGCAATCTAAAGCTCCTTTATGGCTGATCGAGTGATTTATTCAGTTTATCCCTTGGCATGTCAATTTATTCGAGTCTTAGGCCACACTTTTTTATTTTTATGGATGACATCCTCTGGGTACCCCAAAATCGGTGCGAGAGGGCGAAAAAAAAAAAAAAACGGTCCAAAAAAAAAAAAAAAATACTGCTTAAGTAAAGGAATGCTGTCAGTACACAGCTGGAAACACAAATTTTACCACAGAAACACGTATCAAACTTACAATATGTCTTTATCCATACTCTCAAAATATTAAAGCATTGTGAATACTTCGTAGAAATGTAAAAAAAAAGACATGAATAGATATACTTTTTATTACAAAATCTATTAAGGTTATTTCATGCATTTTGTTGGTATAGCAATCAATAAAACAAATATCAAACAAACAGTGTGTCTTTATTCGTATTCTCAGAATATTAAAGCATTTTGAACACTTCACAGAAATGTTTAAAAAAATGATGCAAAGATATGCTTAATACTACCAAATCTATTAAAGGTCATTTCGGACGATGCCATTTTGTCTACTTCGACTCACACGGCCAAACTGTCAGGTGGCCTGTCCGACCTTCAGCCCACCAAATACCTCGATGCCCTTGTCGACCCTTTTTTCGCTACAGAAAACCTGGTAGCCTTTGTGCTGCTTTGTACAGAATGTCACTGAAATTTTTCGGGCGATAATCGCTGGCGGCCGCCAGCCTTTCGCACAATTGTAAAAAGGTGATATCTCCATGCCTAATATCAATGGCATACCAATCCAAAACGACGGCACCCGTTCTCCTTATGACTTTAATTGTCGTGTTATTTGAAAGTTATCCTAGAGATGAATTTGACGGCAAAACGGCCACATTTCCACGTGGCGATAATACGCATGCGCAGAAAGCTCATTTCCTGGCAAATTCACTAACGACGTTTGCGCCAACCGACTTTGTTGGGGGCTGGGGGGGGGGGGGGCGATTTTTTTTTTTTTTTTTCGGAGAACGGGCGAAAATCGGTGCGCGCGCAGGATGTCATCCATAAAATTAAAAAAGTGTGGCCTTATAAGAAACCAGTAGGTGGTTTATATGTGTTACAGGGAATCCACGCTCCACAGACACTCAGTTCACGTGTACCTTTCAAATGGATGAAGAACCATATTCGGCAGGCAAATATCAAGGAATATACAAAAAATCAAATTCCAACAGCATGGTAGCTCATTCCACCTGTAGTGCGACTAGAGGTCAATTTGAATGTAGAAAGATTTTAAAAAATTATTTGTTCAACTTGGTTCTGCTCTATTCCTGCCTAATTCAAATAAGTGTGTCTGGGACAAAAGGTGTAAGATGCTGAAAGAGGCGATTTGAGAAAACACTGTTGCAGGGTAGCAATCCTTTTTTGAAATTTAGGGCGCATTCCATAGATTTTAGATCCATCTATCCTCATGGGGAGTCTCACTAGATTACTGTCAGATAATCTGGCTTAAATGTCCGTCCTGCCTACAAGCTGTAAGGGGGTAATTAACTTTCGTGCCTACTCGACTGACAGCTATTTAGCGTGAACCCCCAGGGAGTTAGGTCGATCTAGTTGGATTGATCTAATCTCTGGGAATAGGGTCTTACACACTTTGAAGAGGTGATTTAACAAAGCCTATTCTGGTGCTTAAATTACAAAAACAAAGACAACGCAGTTTTCACATAATTTCATTTTTCTCTTCATATCTCGGCTTTGTACAGAAATGTCAATTGAGTGGTAATTGCTATCAGTCTCTTAGGCTGAGAGGACACACGCGCCCCCTACTTCCTTGATTTTAGCCTCGGCAGCTTTGCTAAAAAACTTGGCCTTTACTATAACAGGCTGCTTGGGAAGGACCCCTTTGCCCAAAACCTTGTAGTAACCCTGGAATATGAAAATTAATATTACTCCATTGCATCAAATTGCACACCTCACACAAGAGTGTCCTCAAATAAAATGTTAGTTCATCAAGTTGACAAAGACTTAAGTGACATATTATATCAAAGATGTTCATTAAGCTGGATTTGGAATTTTTTATGAGAACAAATATCTATTGGAATTTTACACATGCAAAGTTTTTTAGCCTCTTCAAAAATACTCACTGCTTTGATAACATCAATGACTGGTGCAACATCTGTCTTCTTCTTGTAAAAGTCTCTGGTTTGCTCAGAGACCAAGGACCACAGACGGTCCAGATTGACGGTTGGACAGAAGTATTTCTGTTTTGTCAGGTGGTAGTGACGCATGCCAACTTTTCCAAAATAACCAGGATGGCTAGAATAGACCAAAGGCAATTAAATAATGGGATTGCAATATTTTACCATGCACCTTCATTTCATAGGTTATTGTTGGTGAAAAGGTGTATTGAATTACTATCAAATTAAAAAAATTAATTTGTTGGGTATAGAAAAGTTGAACCCTCTACCAGTGGGCCAGTTATTATTAAATTTAATCTGCACGTGTGCACATGGTATTGTACCCACTCTGCAGGAGCTCAGTGGGAGCTAGGGTTTGCACTGATGTGATTAATGCTCATTATGCAACCCATCTTGTCTGTCTGCTAAAACTAGGAATACCCTGAAGTCACAAGCTATTCATAAGGGGTTATTTTTGTTGTCACAGAAGAGCAATTAACTGTCCTGATTGCTGTCAGGGGTACTTGTTAAGTGGCAGTGCCTGAGTAGTTATGCAAACAATTAATAGCTATGTAATCATCCTCGAGATTTCATTACAGGGCCACAGTACAGAGAATTTAACCAGAAACATATCAGTGAATATCTAGTGAGAAATCAATCTGTTGCCCTGGTAGAGGGTAGAAAAGTTGTAGCAGCTGTGAACCAGGGTGACTAATCAAGTAGCTACCCAACGATGCTAAATCACTGCCTTTTACTATTGCATTGTTTAGACGACCAATACCTACAGAAATAGTGTGTAGATACTGGAGATACACAATGCTTCTTAAAAATGTCTGATTCCCCTTATATGTAACACAAATATTACAAAAACATTTGGTGACATAGCCTTTAGAAACTGACTGCAGACAAGCAATGATGCAATCTCAAGTTAAGGATAACAAAGACAATTTAACTTGAACTCCAGGAAGTATAAACTCAATTGCAAACCCCCTTGCCTACATGTGAACCACTCAACTGTTGATCAAAATGAAAACACAACAAAAGGAATGTGGGTGTAGGAGGTGATTAAAATCAAACTACATCAACGTATTTTATTAAAACTGAGGCAGTTGTCTTAGAACCTCTGGAATACATTTAAAACATGACTGGAGTAATATAAATAGTATAAGCCAACTGTTCACTTACTATTTGTCAAAGTTGATTCTGTGATGATGTTGACCACCAGCATTACCACGACCACCAGGATGCTTACGGTGTTTACCTGAAAGTCAAAGAATATAATATCAGTCTTCTGTGTTTCAAAGGTGAATTGCCATACTAGGAAACTAATGTTTTGTTCAAGGGAAGTTGTAAAATCAAGTTCCCTATAAATATGTATTATATATAATACAAAATCAGATTTGAATATCTAAACTGTTTGTAAAATACATTCACACACATTTGTGCAAGTGGCAGCACACCAAATTTTCAGTAATTTCCACTTAGTTGGGGTGCAGGTTGAATCCCATATAAGGTCCAGTATGGCAATAACAATGACTCAACAATAAACATATCATGCTGATTTCTTAAGTTATATCAAGGATATTAGTAATATATTTTGCTTTTATATCACCCTATTTTATTGGGAATGACCGTTTCCCATGTTTACTTATGACTGCACTCATTTTTCAAGTATATTGTGCTGTGTTGCCTGGTATTGCACAATTTAGTGACACCCTAAAATTGGTCTGCTTATCAACAACGTATTACAAGAGTTGAAAGGTGTGCAAACCCCCCCCCCCCCCTTCATGGCAGTCGCTACCAAAAGAATTGCATGTAATTTCTGAACACCTGGAGTCTTTCGGCTCGCCAGTTGGGTCAAGTAGCTGCTCATGACGACAGGAGCTAGCCCACATGTGGCATGTAAAATATCTGCAGCTAAAAATCTGTATTTAAGTTTGAATTTTTTGTTCATGTCTCGGTTTTAACAATTAGCTACGATTTTTGGAAATCAAAGTTACCTACCTACACGCCCATGTCCATGACTGACATGGCCTCTAAGCTTCCTAGTCTTCTTCCTCTTGGAGGTCTAAAAATCAAAACAGAATATCTGAACAACAGACTCTATATGCACACGTTGTGGTGCTGGTTTACTATTAAATAGAGGATGCCAACTATTTGCGAAGGTGGCTTCTATACTTTTGTCCGTATCAACACATGTTGGTATCCTCTTTAGTAAACCAAACAATGGTTAACATACTTTCATTAAAATCAGATGCATATGCCCATTGCAAACAATGATGTTGCTCGATTTATTTTTATGGGCTCACAGAAACACAAACTTGGTCCTACCATTTTGGATGGTCACGAAAAAGAGGCCAACTCCTGTTTCCGCTCCAAGAATCATGGGATATGCCAAGATCAACAAACGAGGAAGCGAAGTCATGAAGTTCACATGAATGACTGAAACTGAAAAAGAAAGCAACGAAAGCATAATATGGTATGTTAGTTACTTAATATTTTCACATTTCAGGTTCAGACAGCATTTTGTATATAATCCTATTTGCTGTGAATGCTTTTGTGTGTATTTTGCCGCAGTTGTGTGACTCGGAGTGTATCACAATCAGACTACTTCAGTATATCATACTGGTACAGGAACATGTGCATTGTACTGGTACGTGTGTATTTGACATTTGTACCAGAATGCGTGTCTGCATAAATACGTCGTCCTTTATGACATACTGACAATGACGTGGTAAATTAAGAATGAAATATATTTTATTTATATTAAAGGGATAATAACTCTTCGTATGAGATCTATATTTCACAATAAAAACATTGTGAATAACTCGTAGAAATATAATATATTCTGTTTTACCACAAAAACAGCAGTTATAGCTATTATTCTGATATCTGAGCTTGTCTTTAGACCACCTGACCTCCATTGAAGGCTATACTCTGTTAAAATCTCTTAAGAGATTGTAACAAAAAACCAAACTTTTTAGAAAAAAAAAACAGGGACTAACTTTGAATGTTAAAATGGATTCATTAACCATTGGTAAGTATGGGAAAATTGTTGTTTACTCCAGGAAAATTCATTTTTTGGCCAAAACGAAGAGTTGTTATCCCTTTAAGAAGCAATAAAGGTAAACTTATTTTGTCAAGCTCTACATGTACATGTACGAGCAGAATGACTACTCACCTCTTTTTTTAGGATAAATTTATCAGTATATAGGGCAAAACAGTCCTTGGTGATTTAATTAAAGGTACTAGTATACTAACTGAATTTGAAAATGTCCCAAAGTAATATTTTCTATGTTTACTAATTTTGCAGAGCCACTTATCTTTCCCCTGTTCTGACCTTAAAAACAATGAAACCCCTCAAATAAAAAAGGTCCGAGTCTACGTGTACTGTTGTTCCTGATGTTGATTATTCTCTCTAAAAGATGACACAACAGTCTAAGTTACACGTCAGTCATTTAGAACTAAATTATTCAAATAGAAATGGTAATGAACATCAAATCCAAGGGATTGGTGTAACAATGATTTGTGAGTAGGAGAATGTTTCTTTTTTCTCTGAAGAAAATTTAAAGCAATAATAACTCTTCCTTTGAGATTCAAAAATCCGCATGACATACATTGTAAACAACGCATGGAAATATATTCTATTGTATTTTACCACTAAAACGGCCGTTATTGTAGGAAAACTAAAATCTGTGCTTGTCAATAGGGCTTTCGATCCTTTTTTTCCGGTCGACAAGTGCATTCGTTGCTAATGACGTAATGGTGTCACGCGGATTCTCGCGTTCATTCGAGACCAAAATAACATGGCGGGAAACCCTCAGACGTAAGTTGCGAGTTTTTGTACAGTGCGTCGGATAACGAAATGCCCAGAATGGCACACATTGTGGATATAAATGCATTTTTAACAAAAAGACGAATATATCTCATGAATCTTATATAGTGTTGTTATTGTCTGCTTTTCCCGCGGTTTTAAGTAGGTCACCAGTGACTTTGCAATGTCAGAGAGAGCTCCGTCAGTTAAAATCTCTTAAGAGATTTTAACAAAAAACCGTACGTTTAGGAAAAAAACCCTGGATTAACTTTGAATGCAGGAATGGGGTCGTTGGCCATTGGTAAGTACGGGAAAATTGCCGTTTTTTCCAGGAAAATCCAATTTTTGGCCAAAACGAAGAGTTATTATGACTTTAATTTGCTGAGAAAACCCGAAATAGGATACGACATTACCTTTAAACAACTACTTAAAAATAGTGTTTTGTTAGGGATGAAAAGTTAAATACCAATGCACGAAAAAAAAAATGAATAGTAATGTTGAAAATAATAAACTTCTATTTATTGCTCTAATTCACCATAATGTGATATAAGACTTCATAGCAGTGTTTATAGAGCAGATCAAAAGCAAGTCTATAGAGTTTCTTATTCTCTGACCTTGGTTAAATGTTTTTGAGGTATATCTGAGGTATATATGAACTGGAAATGTGAGTGACTGTACTTTTGTAAGTAACATATAAAAACTTCTTGTATTTAGTGCTAGATATATTAGTTAAGTGCTTTTTTGTGATTCACTGTTTCTTGCAGTCTATTCTAAAAATATACCGTTTACTCCTTTATTAATGAAGGATGTAAATTATGTAACATATTGAAAATCGTTTAGTGAGTCACTAAGCACTTAAAAGTGCTGAAAGTTCCTTCTTTTTTCATTACAAGCTTGACTGCACTTTTGCACAGTATAGCAAAGTATCTAGAGAAAACAACTTGTCCCGGAAAACATTGTGACATGAAGAGAACAGTTGTTAATCCAGTTTTTCAGTCAAATAGCATTTAAAATTTATTGGTCACATTTTTTCTCTGCAGCATACAGAACACTGAATATTTGAACATTCTAAATAGGTCAAATAACTCTACCCTTATATTTCAGTCAAACATTCAAATGGCAAAGCAGAGGTTCTACAGCTGGATGAAGAATGGATAGAGAGCCCAATATTAAACAAAAGAAAATGTTAGGCCAGACAACCATGCCATCTGTGTCTGAACTTCTGCTCAAGTTCAAGCAAAATGAAGAAACCAGTGGCAGTCCAGCCATAAAGAAGACTCCACCTTCTCCTTCAGGATTCAAGCCAGCTATAACTTCAACTGTTAATAAAGGTAACAGCAGACCCAGCAATCCATATGTACCGTTTAGAAAGCAGTCAAATACAAATGAAGACTTAGAGGGTGGGGACATAAAGCCAAGTGAAAGAGCAAAGTCAAAGATAGTTCTCAAACCTGCATTAATGAATATAGATAAACCAAAGGAAAAATTACAGAAAATGTCAGATACTGTCCAGGTCAGCAAGCAAGATTCCAGTAATAGACCAGAACCAATGAAGCTCAAATCACAGGGACTTCAGGCAACTGATGATGACAGTGCTGTGCCAGCAACAGTCAGTGGTAACTTTGTTCCCTGGAGTGCAATGATATTCACAAGAAATTCAGGTAGTAACATATCCGTAAGAGGAGTGAAAAACATTGTAGCTAGAAGAAGTCAGCTGTTTGACCCAGGGGCTGATCCAGTAAAACAAGGACAAAAGATGGGTGGCAGGCAAGAATATAAAAATCCAACTCCCACTAAACCAAGCCCTTCAAATAATCCTGTGGTTCTTACAGAAAAATCTGAGGTTAAACTAAGGAAGAAAACAGCTAATGTTGACAGTAGATCAGTGAAGGCAAAGTCAATGTTGTTTGAAAACTCTGGAGAACACCAGTTGACATACCCGATGTCAAATGACAGAGCTTCTTGGCGTCATAGCTGGGGGTCAGACATCATAACAAACTCTGGAGAATTGTCCCATAGACAATCCAGAGATATTATCTTGGATAAAACTCCTTTAAAACCAAGGGCAGCAAGTGACACCCAAGCTGTTTTGATAAACCATCAAGACACCCTGAAAGAAACACAGCAACCTATTTCTGCAATTTCTGTTAAACATTTGCCAACTTTTGATCAGAAAGAAAATGACCCCTCGATTATTGAAAGCAAGAAAGTGGAAAAGGTCTCTACTCATAAATTGACACCTGAGAACGATACTCCAGAAATAAAAGATTCAACTTATTCATTAGGGAAGATGAGTAATGTCAAGAATATTATATCTTCATGCAATGGGAAGACATTGGAAGTACCTCATAGTACAGCAAAACCAATGGCCCCACCCCCTAAGCCTCCCAGAACATTTGAACATGATAACTACAAAATGAAAAGCTATCTTTCCCTAAAACCAGACCCTGTTAGTCACACCAGTGCATCAGACCATGAGTATGAAGAAATAGAAGAATATACAGGGGACAATACTGCTGTATTCCACCACAATAACCGACCTCTTCCAGTACCTCCCCCAAGACCCCCTCTCCTGCAAAGACACCAAGGAACCAAGAGAGATCGGTTTAGCATAGAAATAGTAAACAGTCAAGAAAAAAGCATTGCTAACAAGTCCCCAGGCAGGGAGAGACATCGAAATGTTAAGGAAGAATGGAAGCCAATTCACCTCAGCAAGCCTGATAGAGATGACAGTTTAAAACGCTATGCAAGTGATGAGTTTATATATTCAGAGCCCCAGCTAGAACCAATAGTGGATTCCTACATATCAGGGAGTCCATTCTATGTAGATCCAATGGAACATATGAGTATACAGTCAGGGGAGGCAATGAAAGGGGAGTGTGGTTTGGTAGACAGACAGGTGAAGCTGGATAAGTCTGGATATGCCATCCCAGAGAGCAACACCCATGTAGCACTGAAAGGGTCCCGCAGTTTGGAGGTATGTTCAATTACAGGACTATAAAGTTGAGGTTTTGCTTCCCTGATTTGACATTTAATGATAAAAAATGTTTCTGATAAATTTATCAAAGTAAAGTTCAGTGTTACATATTTTTAATTAAGAGGCATCGTCTTATTAACCTTCCCATTTTGGATGTTGAAGGGGATGGAGTTTGACGGTGCGGTAATAACAATAAAAATGTTTAAGGTATGAAAGATGTTGCATACTAGATGATTATAATATATGCTAATCACACTTTCAATATACTTGGGTAAATGTATATATTCAGAGCAAGAAATGCTCAATTGTAGTGAAGCAACCTCATTTAAAAAATGGTGCAATTATACTGGAAAGTAATTTCTAACATGTATAATGACCCTTTTTGTTGTTGAAATAATGCTTGAAGCAAGTGGCCACTCACTTGTACAATTCAGAACAATGGTCATAAATTTACTGATATGACTAGTGTCAGGTGGTTTAATGGACCAAGCTGTAGGCGAGGAATGTGTTACTCATACTGAACACTTCTAAAATTTGCCATTCATCCAGGGTATCCACTGGCACTGTATGTGGGTATACCCATGGACCAAAAGATCTTGTTATTTGATCGCTACAGGAGAATTTCTAGAAAATGATGTCACTGTTATTGTAGCTGTTGTGGGTGACTTGTCTTGACACAAGCTGCCGTGGGAGAAAAACAACTCTTTTATACTGGCATAAACTTTGAACTAGGAAGGGTTGTTTTATACCTCTTAAAGTCTTTTCAAAGAAGGAAGTTAGTGGTTGTTGCTGTTGTCATGGATGTCACGTACATCTTTTAAATGTGTTGGAAACATATGCCATAAACATAAATTGACGAAAGAGGTAGTCTAGAAATTCCCCTTTCCAGAATTAAACACAGCATCCAATAAATTTTCAGAGTAGGCATGTTTATATTTTTCGGTGGCAAATGTGGTATTTGTAAAAGCAATCTCTAAAACAATGAATTTATTCAAATTAAAAAAAAAATGATAGGTTGAAAAATAATCAGGGATGTGATTTTTAAATAAAAAAAAAATTTGGGATAATTGCACAACATTGTCAATTCCCCCCCCCCCCCTCCACAAATCACATCCATGAATTAGAAAAATAAGTTTATGAATTATAGGACAAAAGCCTCACTTAAAACTCTTTTTAAGATAATCATATATTTTTGTGCACTTATTAGGATGGAGTCTTAAATTAAATTATGGTAATTGTTATACCTTTAACATAAATCATTGATTTGGTGACATGTCAGACCAACAAATTGGTATTAATTAGATATTTCATGCCACACAAACCTAATACATTTTTGGAAGATTAGTATTTTTACAAATGTTTATTTTATTCAGTTGATAAAATTACACTAAAGCAATTGCACAAATAATATCTACAAATAAAAAAAAAAAAAGAGAGAGAGAGAGAGAGCAATGGTAAACATTGTTTTGATTTTAAAATCAATGTGTTATTTCACAGAATAATGTGGTGAGAAGAAATTCTAGCAGATTGAAGGAGAGAAGGGCAAAATTACCAGATCCAGTGGAGAATGAAAAATTGTTCTTTAAGAATATGCACAACTATAATGGGACAGATGCTCCAGTGATGCGAAGAAAACTACCTCAGGTTAGATTAATAATTAGTAACTCTTCTATTGATTGTACCGGAGATGTCTTATCTCTGCCTTTGACCCTACAATAAAGCCATACATTGTCACTGTTTTTTTGTGTTAACACTGTGACACTTTGACATTTGATGTTGTTACACAATTAAAAAAGTAGTAAAGAGCACTATTGCCGTAGCCTGTGTAACATGAAAATCTGACTCCTGGAGTCAAAATTTCATAAAGAAAATCTGACTCCCCCCATGAAATTTTGACTCCCCCACAAGCCTAATAAATTTTACTTTATTTGAGTATATGACTTTCATCTTGTAGAATGCATATTGGAGGATACATTGGCACTTTTTGTTAGTTTGCAGGTGAAAATTTTCATGGGAAAATAAGAAAATTAAAAATGTGTATTTTACCACCCAATGACTCTTCTATGAAATAGCCATTTAATATTTGATATTTGGTGATAATTTCAACATCTTTCCTTTTGTTGGGCTTGCTATATATGAAGAATTCAATAAAAAGGCCAAGGGGACTGATTTCTTATTGAGCTAAAAATGAAATATGTTGCATTTTGACATGGTAGTCCAAATCCTACAGGAAGTAAGATGAATACTTGCTTTAAAAAATTATATATTTTCACCAAAGTTTTCACCACCAAACTTTCAAATACTAACAAATTATACATCACAATGCAAGCTATGTGGAAAATAATGGTATGGTGACTAAATATAAAATAGGGCCTTTTTCTTCATTGGTATGAAAATGAAGATTTTTCATAATTTTTTTTTCATTTTTTTCACCCAATATTTTACCATCAAACTTATTCTTCATAAAGTTTACTAAAAGGAAAGATGCTGAAATAATCACCAAATATCAAATAAATAGCTTTTTCATAGGGAAGTCATTGGTGGTAAAATACACATTTTTAATTTTCTTATTTTCTCATGAAAATTTTCACCTGCAAACTAACAAAAAGTGCCAATGTATCTGCCATTATGCATACTACAAGATAAAAGTCATATACTCAAATAAAATAAGATTTATAAAGTTTTGTGGAGGGAGTCAAAGTTATGCTGTTTTTTTTTTCACTATTTTCAGCATATTTTATCCACCGTTATACAAATAAAAGGAAAACCATGTGATATTTTGCTTTGAAACTTGCATGACTTACTCAAAGGTCTGACATTTAGATCATGATCGAAACTTATCTCGATTTGTTTACTTTTGTTGAAGTTATGCTGTTTCGTGTATTAAAAATGGGTTTTCCTCAGACTTAATTCTTAGGCATGTTAACAGTCTCAGTATTGAACTTATTATATTTGTAAAAGTGTTCATTGACATTTTCTGCATCTTAACAATTTTGTAAATTGCTTATATACAAATGATGGTAAACTGTTATTGTGTAATAAAGTGTCAAAAATGGAACTAAACTCATATCAGTGCAGTTTGTCAGATTCAATCTTTCACTATTTACAGAATCTCAGATTGGATATTTTAAATTGTTTTATTGACATTTTTCCAATCTGTACAATTTATTAGTTAATCATTTAAAAATGAAAGTAAATTGGTTTTTGTGTATTATGTAATAAGACCTTTGCTAGTCACATTTTCTAGATATCTATGTTACCTACAGTGCATGATATAAAATTGATGGTGATTATAAGCTGTTAAGCATTTTTTAACATTGCATCAAAATATATGAAAAATATTTTGTGTACTGCTCTAAAAAATAAAACTGTGTTACTTAATATTTTGTAACTTACAAGAATGATTGACACAAAGCTCAAATTGGCAAACCAACTTGATTGGATTATTTTTCTTTGTTGTTGTCTGTACATTTGACAGCTTTGCTGCCTTGTTGAATATTAGTTTAAATATATATAATAAATTTTGACTTTGGAATAATGTTGCTTATAAATCTTTTATGCTCTTATATGTGAACCTTATTTGTAGGTAAAGCAAAAGGTACGCCAAGCCTTTTCCATTCTACGCAGGGCTGTGAAGTCTGGTATAGATGACGACCAAGAAGAGGAGCACATCTATGATGAGGCACTGTCTGGTAAGAGTACATAGCAATATTAATTGCCTCAAGTGATGATTAGTAATGCATTAAGTTCTTATTTATATATTTTGAGAGAGAGATAGAGAGCAGAGAAAGTACAGATACACTGAGAGTACTGATGGGAATAGGAGTTGTGATAAGATGTTTATTACAGACACATTTGTCATTGGTGATATTTGTGAGTCAGTGGTGTACAGAAGTGCAAATTCTGATACAATAATCTAATTACAGGTAGTCACAGCTGTATTCATTGCTCATATCTTATAAAGAAGGCATTTTGGTATTAAGAACAGAACTAATAATGTCATTCATTTATATGAAAATTGACAATTATTCTTATTGTTATTATTTACTGATATCATTGACATTTCTGTTTTGTAATAAAGGGCTATGAGCAAGTATGGGAGTTTTTGTCAAATTTGTGGATATTTGTGATAGAAAACATTCTTTCATGTGTGTCATAACGCTATGTTGTATTGTTGTTATCCAAATTGAAAAAATAGTAGGTCATGCATGTGAATTTTTGTACTCTACTGATGCTGATATGGATGACTCCTCTGCTGCTGGTATGTATCCATGATTGACAGAATTACTCTCATATCATATGCTTATATAATGGATATATATTGTCATACCATCTATATAGATAACTGAACATGGGACAGCCATGTATTGTCAGTAATTCTTTGGGACAACCACCATGTGCAATAAGAATATTTGGGCTTGGAATGTGGAGAATCGTTTTTTTTTTTTTTTTTTAACAGACATAAATGTTTTGAATAAATAAATAAGGTGAGAAAGGATGGAATTCACAAACAAAAAATTCAGTGTGCACAACAATTTGCCACCCCTATCCGTTATGAAAGTTATGCTTACTTTCAGATGATACTGACAGTATTTATGATGAGCAGGAAGTCCAGAAGAAGCTCACTTATGTTCTTAGTCTCAAGGAAAAGAAGGTTAGTAGCGTTATGATAAAGGTCACAAGTCAATTCTAGATGTGTTTAGGTATGTTTAGGGACTGGAAAGATTTAATTTTGTTTTAATATAAAAAACAAATGTTTATTAAGAAATGTTTTTTATAAGATCAATACTATGAAGTGCCACTGAACCCAAACAAAATTTGGCAAATAATGAAAGTCCCCAAGTCAGGAACAAATAATTTTGAACAAATGACATAAAGAATATGGGATGAGCATAGAGCTGATATAAGTGTATGTTATATGTGCATGTTTTCAAATATGTTGGTGCTGTAGGCAAACATTTTTTGATGAATAAGACAATTATTTCATTATAAATGAAAAAATATCATACAAAAAGAAAATAATGCTTACCAGTTATAAAAAATGATTTGACAAAACTATGAATGGCAGGCATTGCACTATGATAATGTAAAGATTTCTTTGAGTCATGTAAAAGACTTCTTGCACATAATGAATATGTTTTTTTGCATCCAGCTTTCTAGGTCCAGCTTTACTGAAATTTAACTATTCTGTTTCCAGTATGCAACTCTTGAGAGAACTAAAGAATTTCAGGAGAAAATTTACCCCCAGTTATTTGAGTATGCCATGATTGTGGAACTCCAGCCTGGAGAAGATGGCATGATGAGACCATGTGTGACATACAGATTTCCTCCCACAGTAAGTTTGGAATGTGTAGTGGAAATACAAGAATTCCAACTATATGCGCAATTTATGAAGGTCTTTCTAAAATATTTCTTTGGTTATTTTGATGCAATGTCACAATCTTTGTCCCTCAAGATGAATTTGTGATGACCAGCATTTTTGTACTGAACTTTACAGGAACATGTTTAGGTTTATAAACTGTCAGCAGACTTGGGATATGTCTAATAATTAACTACGTGTTATCCTTCAACCCCTCCACTCCCTAACTCACTCAACAAAATTAACATGAATATTTACTGGAATATTGTTATCTCTCTGTCTGTGTCTCCATTTCATCTCTCCTTTTTACTTATTTATATTTTACTTAGGTGGAAGAGAGAGCAGCTATTCCTCAGTTTTGTTTCCCAGATGCCCAGCAAATGAAACCAATGCTTCAGTATGAAAGGTGAACAGATGTTTTAATTAATGCTTTATAAAGCTTATAAATAAGGGAATGAAAATTATGTACAGACGCAGTGTGTCTGGATGTATAACCATCACCTGTGTCTTGAATTGCTGTGGCCATGCACTTTCCTGGAATTTTTATTTGTAAACCCACAATTAAAGGAAAACTTGCTTATTATGCTCAAATGTATGGGCATGATTCATGGGTCTAAAAAAAGCTGGAGTTAATAAAACAGCTTGATGGGATTACTTTTCTTCCTTTTTTTGTGTGAATTTTTTCATTTTTTACAAATTGGCATTTTTCAGGTGTGACTTTGAATTCTCATGGATCTTAGCCGTGTACGGGTTACATATTCTGAATGTCCACAGTATCAGTAGTAAATAATAGAAAAACTGGTTATGATTATGCTCTTAAGCATCATGTATCATTGCATCAAAATGATGAAAATATATTTTGTACATTTCTATCACTAAATTAAGCAGTATATCTCCATATGTAACTATTACTTAAGGAAATAATGGTATGAAATTAATGAAGAGCTGTTGAAATAAGCTTTTTATTGTTCTGCAACATGTTGGTATTATATATCTTAGTTGGTTAAGAAGCCATATTCCTGCCCCCACCTCCTGTCTTCATCCTTAAAGTAATATACGTAAACTTCAAAGTTTATTCAATAGAAATTATTTAACAATATAAATAGCTATATTAATAAATATATTCTGTATCCTTATACAGTACTTTTATTATAGTCCAAGCTTGTGCTTTAAGATAACTATGTAATATTGCTTATATTGCGTTATATTGCATGTCACCAAGATATCTGGAAAATAGAACTTCTGTTCTGCTGCAAACTTACTTGAATTATGTGGTGGCCAAATAATCAGCATGTCTGAACTATGTTTGCACAAATTACCCCTTTCTTTTTCAGTAATGTTGTATTTTTTTTGCTGAAAATTTATATACTTTTAATCATACAGTTTTAAGTAACTGAAAAATGTATGGTAGCTTTAAAGATACATAGGAACCAAGCATCAAAGGAGCGTGGATTCTCAGTAATGCATATAACCTCTTCTACTAGTTTCTTATACATCTTAAATAAAGTTAAAATGCCAAGGGATTAACCGAATTAGTCGATGAGCCATAAAAGAGCTTTAAAATGACACTTCTATAAAAATTTGGTCGTAAATTGGACCTATTTATCTGACCTAATTATTTGCCTAATTATTTGCAGCAAAGCAAGCAAGTAGCAGAAAAATCCATTCAGATATCTATTTTTTTTTTTTTTTTGGGGGGGGGGGTCAAATGAAACAATGTTTTTGTCATTTCTCTAAATTACATTATTTGAAACTATGTGGTGATATTAAGTCCACTTTTGTAGCAAAAAATTGAGTTTTTATGCATCTTAAAATAGGTACCAGTGCCTAGTTATACACATTTTTTATTATGTATTTGACAAATGAAGCAACTGTATTTGTAAGTGTACATTTATTTGCTTTTCAAATAGCCATTATAAGATAAATTTTATTAAAAGTAACTTTTCTGGTGTTTTCAGTGAGAGCTTTTCATTTGTCTTAACTAGTGAAGATGGAACACGGGACTATGGTTTTTGTAGGAGAGTTCTGGTGAGTGTATGCCACTAAATACTATATTTATTTGTAGAATGTGTGAAAATTTGAACAGGAATATGTGTCAGGTATTTTCAGTTGCTGGTAGCATTATTTATTACCAGAGTTAGTGCAAATGATAACACATATATTTCGTTTGACTTCCAACAAATTACAAGTACCCTGGTAGTTGCATTGCCATGTTTAAACATTTCATTTTCTGGTAATTGACAAAATATTTGTAAGAATGGTTGTAGTAAAATGTGAGTCTTATATGTACAGTTAATATTAACATTCATTATTGAACATTCATTTGGTGATCTTAGTATTGAATAATATGATTCAATAACCCAGTTATTACATTTATTAAGCCCCCAGGGAGTGAACCCAGGTTGCCTGTAGTGTACTGTATAATAAGTCCTCTTGGAGCCTTTGGTCTGTACACTCAGGTCAGTGAAAATGGATTATTTATATAGAAATTAGCACTTAAAAATCATGCTTTGTTTGTTATGCTGTCCCTTGAGTCTTTTGTGTCATAACTATTAGTAAATCTTATAATGATCTTCATCAGTATTCAAGAAAAATGCCATTTTTATCAATTCTTAAATTATTTCAGCTTCTGGAAGTTATGGACATAATTCACTCTACTCAGCAAGATTCACGTAGTGGAGTAACAGAATTTATTCAAGCAGCCTTTGGTAAACCTTTACCTAGCCCAGGGAAACTTATAAGGATTAGACACATGGTGAGGGGAATGACCTGTATGCCTTCATTTTAGATTATTTTTAGGGTTATCATTTCTGAATAAAACCATTTTGATTAGCATATAGCCTGTCACAGTCTGTAGTTGTCATCAAAGATGTGCACATTTTAGCACCCTTACAGAACCATTGTTTGAAAATGGGTTAGAACTGATACTTTTTTGAAAGTTATGCTTTAACCTATATGTATCTTCATCATTTCATTCACTTATTGAAACAACTGACTCTGAATTGTTGGCACATGAGGGTAGGTGAAAAGTCTCTGTGATCAGTAGATCCAGTTACTAATTACAAATATACAGCGTACAACTATATTCAGCATTGCAGCCCAGTCATGAAATGGAGTGAGTCATCAAAAACATATACAAAAAACCAAATAGTAACATGTGTTTGATTTCATTTTAGGATGAAAATGGAGAAATTGAAACACTTGAGCTGAAGAGAAGATCAGACAACAGATTAGAACATGTGAGTTTATTCCTTTTGTTTGTCAAACACCCCCGCCTAAATGACAATAAGCAAATAACAAAAAAAGGCTGTTTGGATAAAATGAATTTAGAAATAAGAAAAAGAAATAATTTTGTATTATGTTAATCTGTAACATTACAATCTGAGCAATACTTTAAATACAAAAGCAACACATTTTATGGAAATTATTTTTTTATCCAAGCAAAATACCCATTTTAGGTGAATTATAATAGCCTGTTCCAACACCTTGGCATTCTTGAAGTGGTGAAGGTATTTGCCTCAGTATTACTGGAAAGGAGAATTTTGTTCTGTGCCAATAAATTGAGGTAATACTTTTATACAGTTAAGACTTCTCAAGCTGAGGTTAGTATGTGGTTTTAAAGACCCCAGAAAAGAGGTATTCACAATAAATCACTTTTACTACAACCAGATAAATCACTTTTCTGAGGTCTTCAAAGTGACATATTGACCAAAAGCAAAAGTCTGTTTGTGTCATTTTACAGTTCTATTCCTTAATGTCAGTCTCTTCCAAGATGACATCAAAAGTTGCATTATTGCTGTCATCCGGCATTAATGTTGTCTGATTAATAGTGCATTGCTTTTTCTTTGATTCGTCAAAAAAAAGTCAAACATACCATTAGTCAGTATTATGTTTGTTGATGACATTAATCAGTATTGTTTTATCAGACCTCAAATACACTGATATTAGATCAAAACCTATGCTAATAAACTGAGAAATCAGCCATTTGTTTGAAGATAAATTCTTTGACTTCCCCCTCCCCCATAAGATAGAAGTTTAATTGATTGTTTAAGAGCATGCATGTCATGGAAGCACTTAAAGACATTTTTAGTTAAAATTTTTGGTGACTAAATCTCCAGGGCAAATTCATATTTATTTGTTCCAGTACATTGACAGCGTGTGTGCAGGCCATCACTGCGTTACTGTACCCATTCACCTGGCAGCACACCTATATCTCTGTGTTACCTGATGGTCTGATTGACATCTGCTGCAGTCCCACTCCATACATAATAGGCATTTTGTCTGCATTCAAGGATCAATTGGATGACTTGCCACTGGAAGAGGTAGACATCTATATAGTTTTATTATAAGCTTTTTACACAGATTTTATGTCAAAAACCCTCACTCAGTATTACTCTCTAAATGCGCGACTGACAGATCCAGGAGATTGAGATATTCACAATCAGTTGTGACACCTTAAATAGCTGCAAAATATGATATAAAAGAGCACGCCAATTGGATGAGCTTCATTGAAAATTTGGTTATATTATTTAATTGAATATTAATAATACATTTTTATACTTGTAGGTTCTTATTGTTGATTTGGACAGTGGGCACCTGGAGAATGCAATAGGTGATGAAGAAAAGATTCTGCCAAAAAAATGTCAAAAGGCCCTGATCATGGCTCTTGAAATGGGCAAAGAAGATGTAGGTAAGCATCTTTTTATTTCAAATTGCCAAGAGATGTATTAGTTTGAATATAAGGAGAACCTCTTGTTCAGATCAGGCTTATTTGAATAAAACAAATTGACTATTTGTTCCCATTTTTTTTGTGTTTTGTAAAATCATTGAGTAAAATTGTACAACACTTGGAATGCATTTATTGTGATTGAATTCCTGAGTGGTTAAACCATGTCAGTTGCAATCCCTGATATCAAGAGTCACTACTTAATTTCAGAAATAGCCAGCAATTTGATGATCTCGGAATCATTCATGCGTTTCTTTGTGGAAACAGTTGGTCATTTTGAGGACCACATTGGGCAACAGCAGGATGGAGAGGTGTCATTGCAGGTAATTTTACTTTACAGAGCAATTTAAAATTTCTCCTAATTTTGATTACATTCAAAAATATCATATGCAATGAATTGTTTCTTTAACATGATGATGTGAATTATTGTTTTTAGAAAGAAGCTTTCTCCAGAGCAGCCGATTCTAAGACTTTGAGGATGTTTCTAAGATGGTTCTGTGAGACACAGCTGTTTGAAGTATTTGTCAGACAGCAGGAAGAGGAACAGAGTGAATTCAGTATGTGAATTGAAATTTAAGAGACCACATCTAAATAAGTTGACAAGAAGTGACTGAAAAAGTATATGTGAAACCATCGAACTGTTAATTGATCATACAAAGCAAAAACAAACAAACAAACAAAAAAAAAATGCATTTGATATTATTGTTTTATGAGGCACATTAGTAGCAAAAGAACATTAAAAGATAATTAGCAAGAATATATACATTTTACTGTTTTTTTTATTTTGCAGGTTTGTTTAAAACACGGATTGCAGAATACAAGAAAGAACTTGAAGAAATGGGACCTTCTTTCAGAGATAATGTGAAAGATTTTGGGAATAAAGTAAAAAATTTAGGTAAAATGATAAATAAAATGTTACTTAAGCTTTGATCTTTTGAACTTATTGAAATGTTTATTTTATTTGTATCAACCTTCCTGTTTAAATGAATTGAAAATAAATATGCTGGTTGAAATTAGTATTGCAATTTTCTGGGTTATGCTTAACATCCACAGAAATCACTGCACATGAAATCCAATAGATATTTCAATCTTTCTATTTTCAGGGAAGCACATCAAAAAGGCATTTGTCCGTCAGAGTTCCGAAAATTAAATTTGCTCAACCAGGTCTTTGAGTCTTGGATGTCTGGTCAGGCTGAAAAGATGCAGGAGAACAAAAATGATTAAAAATTATGTATATAGGTCCTAACAGTGACTGATGTCTTGGTACATGATAGTTTTGTTTAAGCTGTGTGCATTCCAGTTTAAACTCATTTCAAAAGATCAAACTGGAAAAAGGTTATTTAAAAAAAAAAATGAATAAATAAAAAGGCAGTTTGATGTGAAGTTAATATAGAGATTTATTCATCGTGTTAGTGAGCTGTGAAATGTTGTAAATAAATGACAGGGTACTTAATATATGCGTGAAGCTAGAATATATAAGCTAAATAGAGGATCAATTGTACAGAAATAAACACCTTCCAGCATAAGGCATTATACATCCAAATAGTTTCATTTTGAGTCAATGGTCCCCTTGTTAAATGTAAATATTAATGATGTAAAGTCTCAATTGTTTATTATTTCTTTTTTTAAAATGCATTCCAGTATTCCAGGTTGTTACATAATCAAGTTTATGTCATAAGATCAGACCGTGCAGTCAAATTGATAGCAGTGTGGTGCAAGTTCCTTTATGTCTCCTCCATCCCAAACTTCCCTTTATTAAACTGTATAATTAGATAAATGATGTCTATCTTTTACATAGACTGCATACCAGCACATCTCCTGATAGGATGTGTAGGCGAATATTTATTCAAATAGCATAAATAATTTCAGATTAATTTTATTTTCAATCTTTTATTGGATGTTTGTTGATCACTGTTACAGAAATGTAATCATATGTATAACATGTTATTGATATTATGAGATTTATTTTTCTGTTAAGGTCAAAAATATTTAAATTTGTTTTAGAGTAAACAAGAGCTTTTTTTAAACTACTGACATGCCATAAAAACATTACTTGATAACCAGGGGCAAAGTGTTGCTTTTGTCATATGTATAAATAGATTGAAAGCTCAAAAAAGCATTTGTATTTAAATAACATAGAGCAATCTGTATGTTCATTCAGTCTGTAGCATGTGCAAGAAAGGTTTTCTATTGACAATCTTTTGTTTACAATATTATCAATCAAGTTCATAGAATAATGAAAACAGCAGGTTTTGTCTATTTATTGTTAACATGGATTTAAAAATATTAAAAAATTGACATTAAGTTGACTGTGTATATTTGGTAGATAGCATGCTTTCAAGTCAATGTAGTATTGAAATATTTTTGTGAAAATCAATTATATTGCTTTGCATAAAATCATGTTTGCCAAATATATAGTTGTACACAAATTAAATTGTACTTCCTTTAGCTAGTGTTTACCTATATTATAGATGTGCTTGCACGGTTGAAAGAAATTTCAATGTTCCAATGCAGGTGCATTTATTGAATGGGCATTCCTTGTGCAGATCTAAGAAATATTAGTAATTCACTTAGTGCCCCAATGAATGAGATTAATTTCATAATGGAAATGAATTGGCAGATAGTGTATTAAATGATAAAAATCTGTGTACTCATATGATATTAGCACAAGGTATAAGATAATGACTGATCTTTTCAATGGGCAAATATTATCAACTTTTCAGATACATAATTTTATAATAACAAAATTATATTTCTGTATAGCATTTGTGATGCTTTTACTGCATAGAATATGTTTATAGAATAACCTGCTTTTAAATTTGGTTGCTGCCACTCAGTAAATGTGATTTTAAGAAATTATGACGTAAAAAATACAGTATCTGTAAAATTCACAATTTTTCTCAATTGAAAAGAGAGTAATTAGTGTAACTTTTGGAAAACTGATGCAAAATCATAATTTCTCTCTTTGACAGTCTATGTTATTATTTGCATAATTAAGCAATGTGTCATAAGATAAACACTTCACACTTACACTATGTACTTCAGAAAACTTGGAACAGTTCATCAGAATGAATAGATGGAATAAATAACCAAAGATAATGAGCAGTTCATCAGAATGAATAGATAGAATAATAGATAGAATAAATAACCAAAGATAATGAGGATGGATTCAATATTTCTTGAAAGCAGTCACTTTTGAATTTAAACATTCATGCAATAGAAAGAAACGGGCAAAGCATAACAAATTATCCAGAGCTAACATACAATTGTACTTAAGCTGGTCTTAAACATAGTAGTTTAATAAAGGATGCAAACCCTTTTGAATAATTTCTCTTGTTATTCATACCAACAAAAGGCTCTTCAAATGCCTCTAACTAGTAGCCCTTACTCTACATGCTTAGCACGTCATGATTTTCAAATGCTACATAGACTTTTGTTCCACTTTATATCTATCACTGTTGTACATTCCTATTAAAACCCCCGTCACACTAGAGGCAGAATGAGCAAGAATGCCGTCGGAAAGACAATTCCTTGTGCATTCCTGGATATTCAAAGAGCATTCTAAAAATTCCAAGTGCATTTCAAATATTTTTACCTATTCTTGTGGTCGGCCTGAATGTTAAAAACTTTCGAAGTGCATTCCAAGTGAAAAATTATTGAATGGCATTTGAATAGTATTCTAACTGCACTATGACTGCATTTTAAATATTCTAACTGCATTCTGGCAACATTCGAAACATTCTGATCACATTCGAGGGACATTTGAACTGGCACGTGACTTAAGGCCCCCGTCACACTTATCCGGAACCAGCAGGAATCAAGCAGAACCAGCTGGAATAAATTAATTGAAAAATTGGTGTCATAATCGGGAGGGAATATTGCGAATGTTGTTAGAATGCAGTCAGAATATTCCGAATGAAATTTAAATGCTGTATGAGTGTGGTTTGACTGCTGGCCGGATACAGGCTGAAGTATGTAAGAAGGTGCCTCGAATGATATACGAGGCGAGCTCAAATACAGTCAAAATGCTCCCGGTATGGCTGCCAATGATGGTTTGAATTATAAAGAATTCAAACAGAATGCAGCTGAAATACCTAATATACTCAAAATTACTTTCTAACATGTTAAGAATGTAACATGATGCCAAGAGTGTATAAATAACGCCACTGGAATGGTAACTGATCAGAATGTTTCGAATCATGAAGTGCTAAGCATGTAGAGTAAGGGCTACTAGTCGGAATGCCGTGAGAATATTTAGAATGCAGTCATAGTGCAGTTAAAATACTGTTCAAATGCCATTCGATAATTTTCCACTTGGAATGCACTTCAAAAGTTTTTGACATGAGCAAAACATTCGAGCCGGCCACAAGAATGGGTTAAAATACTTGGAATGCACTCGGAATTTTTAGAATGCTCTTCGAATATCCTGGAATGCACAAAGAATTGTATTTCCGATGCCATTCTTAATCATTCCGCCTCTAGTGTGACGGGGGTATAAAATCCCGCCAGAATGTTTTGAATGTGCCTCGGATGAGCTGAAATATTAATTTTGCCAGCAATCAAACTACACTAGTACGCCATTCAAAGTATATTCTAAATATTCTTACTGCCTTCTGACAGCATTATATATATTCCTAGTTTTCCAACTACATTCAAACTGCCTTTGAGAGCTAATACGAAAGTGCACTTATCATTCCAGGCAAATTCAAGCGCATTCTGAGTATTCCAACGGTACTCTTACAAGAATTAAGGTCAATTTGAACTTTTTTCCCGAATGTGGTGCGGATTTTTAAAATTATTCATTCAGCCTCATTCTTCTTGATTCCTGCTGATTCTAATTAAGTGTGACGGGGCTATAATGTAAAACATCTTGGGGTGATTTCTAAGTCTCAGATGGTTCTTCTGGTGAAAGTGTTAAGCTTGTGATATAGTTCTTGATACAGCATTTTAACAAGTAAAATTTTAACAAGTAGAGGGCATTTTAATAAAAATTAAACAAGATAAATCACTTGAAAATCCTAAATTGGTGTAATTTTATTTGAAAAAAAAAGAAGACCACTTATAATAACAAATGCCCTGATAAAGATTATGTACATTTTATGTACATCATATGTTTAATATTAATGTTTCCTGATGCTTAATTTAATATACATTTTATCAGTTTTTTTTATGTATCTTTTTATCTTCATGGATTTATGGGGATTTTTCCCATGAAAATTAAAAAAAATGACCAAATCACATAACTTATATTATAAAATAGGATCTTTTTAAGAACCATGCCTGTACTACATTACTCTTTGGCTAAAGACTTACAATTATTATATGAAGGCTCAATTTTTTGAGAGAACTTTTAACACAAAATAACTTAAACTTTTTTAATTCTTACAGTAAAGACACATTGCATATAGTTTTCCACTTGGTGCGAAGATCAGCAGGGGTTCTCTCCTTGTCAAATTTGAAACTTCTCAATATCACTTTCCAGTTGTAACCATGTTGGCGTACACCTCTTTTTAGTCTACGCAATTCACACAATGAGAATGGTTTGAAAGAATGTAGAGCTAGGCCTTGGTTACTTCCCATGTTCTTTTCTTTCTGTAAAGTCCATATGCTATAATGTTTAAATCTTGTTTTATAGTTGATCAGGAGATGACAGAAAACTATAAACTCAAAAAGATTAGTAGACTTGTGATACACTTGTATGTAGTAGAATCTCAATAGTTATCACTACTAATCAAAAGTTACATTTGGTCCCAAAAAATATGAAAGCCAACTTACCTTAAGTCTGTAATATTTCTCTTTTAAATCTACTGAAGTTCTACACTGATGAAAAGGGTATGTGCATAGAATTTGGTTCCATCTTGTTCCTAATTTACAAACACCCTCTGTCAAGTAGCTCAATTCTTTGTCTGTATAAGGTTTCCTCTGTCTGCGTCTTGGTATGGTGGACTTAGGTTTTAAATTAAATGAAATGGGACTGGAAGGTGGTGTTACCTAGCATAACAAATTTTGCACTCAATAAAACTGATTTTGAGAATAACTCCTGGTTGCCATATCATTTGCCAACTTTTTATGTTAGTTTATCAGAAGTTAAACATTCAAGGTGTTATACATGTATGATCATAGATGTAGAAATAATATTTCAAACTCACCTTTTTCCCTAAATCATCCTCTGTTTCTGAACTCAGAAAGTCATATACATGTATGCTCTTATTTCCAGGTTCACTGAACTCTGACAAAGGTTGTCTTGGTATTTTTTTCCATGTTTGTTTCTTCTTTGCCACTGATAAATGATGCCGTTCCACATTTCTCAGTAGCCTGTGCTTGACACAAGCATACTGACTTGTCTCCAGTGCAATGTTGAATGTTCTACTATTCAGCACAGGGCATCCAATAACTTCTGGTGTCTGACAACCTAAAGAAAAGTATCATTCAAAACTCTCTTTCTGCATGACTACACGCATTTTAAAAGGATTCATAAAAGTGTATAATGATTAAAGTTACATTTGATTGAAGCAAGTATGGATTCCCTAAAATGCATATAAAACACTACTAGTTTCTTATACAACTCAAATGAGGTGAAACCGCATCGGGGTATTGTACCACCAACTGGAGTAAACACCTTCAGTGTTGTGTTTGACAAGCTCTACAAAATGCAGGCAACAAGAGTTCTCAATTTTTTGTCGAAAAAGAAAAATTTATAACTTAATCATGGGGATAAGTAAAAGGTAAAATCTATCTATGCCAGTTTTATAAGGGACAAGAAAATTGCAAATTTCAATTCAAAGTGAAAAGTAAGTCAAGGTCAATTTCAAGGTCACAAATGAAACACTAGTAGTTTCTTATACAACAATGTGTGATTTTCTATTCAAGTTCAATAGTAACTATGGGTGTATCTTTGCCAGTTTTGGAGATATAAGGCATAGGAAAGTTGCAAAG
Organism: Lingula anatina; assembly: GCF_051362555.1. NCBI lineage: Eukaryota > Metazoa > Brachiopoda > Lingulata > Lingulida > Lingulidae > Lingula > Lingula anatina. Next base: position 57,142,068 of record NC_141767.1, read on the forward strand.
TTTAGTTCATGCTGAAAAGTACAGTATGTTAAGGTCATTTTCAGGGTCACAGATAGATAGCAAGTATATGACTCCTACTCAAGTTCAATGTAACTATGGGCATATCTCTGTCAATTTTGGAGATATAAGGGATGAAAATTTGCAAAGTTCAGTTCATGGTGAAAAGTACTGTAGGTCAAAGGTTAATTTCGAGGTCACAGTTAGGTTCCCAGTATATGAGTTTCTATTCAACTAATTATAGGTGTATCTCTGCCAGTTTTGGAGACATAAGGACTAGAAAACTTGCAAAGTGCAGTTCTTGGTGAAAAGTACCGGTAGTTCAAAGGTCAATTTCAAAGTCACAGTTACATTGTCAGAATATGATTTCCCATTCATGTTCAATAGTAACTATGGGTGTAATTTTATTTTCAGCACTGAATATTGCGATATATTTTTTAAATATAGCACAGTTTGTAAACTGTATGGGAAAAAAATGGACACCACCTCCAGTATTGCGCTTGAAAAGCTCTACAAAATACAGCAAACAAGAGGTCTCTACTATTTATGGTGTCAAAATTGGAGAGATTTCAGTTTTGACATTTGATGGCTGCTTCTCCTTGTTAAAATGCACTGATTGACCCCAAACCCCTGAAGATTAAAGAAGTCCCTAATTGTTACCTCTCACTGTAATATGAGAGCCTAGGTCTGTGTAGTTTCTAAAAATTGTCACAAATAAATTTTTTTTGCAAAGAATTCCTTTTTTTCAGAAAATTTTGGCCCATTTGACCCTAAAATAAAGGTCAAAGGTCTAATTCAAGGGCATATTTGCAATCTATAGTAATTTCCCCCATAATTCCTTGGTTTTGGAGGTATTTAGCAAATTTCGGACAGAGGTGCATTGTGACGACTGCCACACCTAGACCGATGCACTGACAAAGCCCAAATTTACGTGGAGCAAGTTGAGATTATATGTGACCTAAATCCAAGAGAAAGGTAAACAGGGCTTTGTAGTCTAGGAGGAGAAGCGTTAATGGTGATGTGGTAGCGGAGCCGGTGGATACGGCAGACGGTACGAGTAGGGACAAAAACTATGTGTACCACCAGAGCTGCGCTGGTGGTACAATAAGTGTTTCTTACCTGGGCATTTAGAACAGCTCTTGTCTGCAGTATTCTTCCAATGATCTACATGTGAAAAACAAAATAAAATAAAATTAATTAAAAATTAATTAATTAATTAATTAATATTTGCACAATAATCCATATGTATAAAACTAATATTATAGAACAGAATTTAAATGTGCTCTACAGTAATACAAATTCTCAAAATAATATAGCAAAATCACATATTGCTAGTGAACAAATCAGAAATTATACAAATTGATTCTTTTATCAACATAAGTATCAACATCAATCACATACATTTTTCATTTTGCTCAGGTGCAGAGTGGTTTGAGTCTTCATCATAATATACCACAAAACATGTGTCAGTTGAATGTTTACATTTTACTGGCCTTGTAAGTGGTCTTGTAATCTTGGGCACATTTTCTTGCAATTTACTGGGATCATGGTTTGGCTTTTCAGCCTGTTTAACCAGGTTGCAATCAAATTCTGATGCAGAATCTTCCACTTTCTCTCCATGCAGATTAGAGCTTTCTATTATTGAATCTTGAAAATTCAAGTGCCTCTTACTCTCTGTGGGGGCTGTAAAGCAATATTCCTGGTTATATGACCACCGTTGTTGCACTGGTGTAATGCAAATACCCTCTCTCTTTCCCTGCATTTTTCTTTGTTTGACTGGTGTCACACTTGTATCTTCTCTGTCTGCTACAGTGTAATGTTGCTTAGGATGAATGTTCTCTTTATGAGTCCATCTTCGATTTACTGGTGTAACACACACATCCTCCTGGACAGTCTGTGGAGGAAATCTTCTAGGCTCACTGCTTTCAGCCGATTCCATCCCCAAACCTAAATTATTTGCTTCAACAAGTCTCACTGGTCCTGTGTAACAACCATATGTCTTCCTAAATGGGTTTGATGGGAAATCTCTAATTGCGTTTGTTGGCAGCAATGCTCTCTTCACAGTGTGACACAATGTGCTGCTTTTAGATGAGACAGATTCCTTTTCCTTCACTACCGCAGTAGGTCTGACGAACTTAGTTGTAGATGAATAAGACTTCTTTTTATTCACAACTATTTTAGGTTTAGCAAACTCAACACCTTGATTGATCTCAACAACAGGCATTCTCTCAATGTTAGAACAAATAAAAGGTAGGGATGATGCACGATCAACTGTACTGAAACATGTTCCTGTGTGGTCAGTTAGGTTACACCTTATGGCTTCCTCCTCACCATTACATTTTGTAAGTTGTTTTTTGTGTACACTGCAATTTTCAGGAGTGTCAGTGCTTTTTTCTTGTTCAAGATTAGGTTGCCTGATGGATTTCTGTAGAGACACCTCAGTTTTGTCAAGTGGTGCGTTAGAGCCAAAGTTTTCCTCATTTTTTTCCATTTCATCTTTTCTTTCTTCTCGTATTAGTAAGTTTTTGCTGTAGTAACCAGCACCTGACTGAAATGAGAGCTTTTCATATTAAAAAAAAAAGAAAAATATATAAGATCTTAAACATGCCAAAACAGTTTAAAACTAGAGGATCAGAGAGGCGATACCGCCTCCGAATGTTGTACCACCAGCTGGAGCAAGCGCATTCGTATAGACCCCCCACATACACAAAATAAGGGACACAGCCACCAGTCTTATGCTTGACAAGCTATAAAAATGTAATCAACAAGAATTTTCAAAATACGCAAAAAATATATATAACTTAAAATGGTACAATCAAAGTTAAGTTAAGGTAGGTCAAAGGTCAATTTCAAGGTCACAGTAAATTGCCAGTATATGACTTTCTATTCAACTACAATAGTAACTATGGACCTATCTCTGCCAGGTTTGGAGTTAAAAGAGAAAGAAATTAGCAGAGTTCAGTTCATGATTATAAGTAGGTCAAAGGTCAATTTCAAGGTCACACTTAGATTGCCAGTATATGACTTCCTATTCAAGTTCAATAGTAACTATGGACCTATCTCGCTAGTTTTGGAAATAAAAGGGAACCAAAATTTGCAAAGTTCAATTCATGATAAAAAGTAGGTCAAAGGTCAATTTCAAGGTCACATTTAGATTGCCATTATATGACTTCCTCTTCAACTTCAATAGAAACTATGGACCTATCTCTGCCAGTTTTGGAGATAAAAGGGAGGCAAAATTTGCAAAGTTCAGTGCATGGTGAAGAGTAGGTCAAAGGTCAATTTCAAGGTCACAGTAAGATTGCCAGTACATGACTTCCTATTCAACTTCAATAGTAACTATGGACTTATCTCTGCCAGTTTTGGAGATATAAGGGACTAAATGTTATAATTTTGGAGTTACCATAATGTGCCATAAATTTCCTACGGAAAAAATTAATTAAAATAAAGAAAAGGTCATTTTGGAAAAAAAACCTTGAAATGGGAGGTGCTCTGAAGTTCCAGATGTTCAAATTTGATGAAATAATGTCATTTTCGACCACAAGTTGCCTGCTTTGCCAAGCCTTATGTTTTATTTTTCCGGAGTTCAAAATTTATTATCCATTACCGTACTGCACATTTTGCTTTAACCACCAAAATGTACTTTTTGATAAGGTGTAACTTTGGAGATAAAAGGGAAGCAAAATTTGCAAGGTTCAGTTCATGATGAAAAGTAGGTCAAAGGTCAATTTCAAGGTCACAGTAAGATTGCCAGTATATGACTTCCTATTCAACTTCAATAGTAACTATGGACCTATCTCTGCCAGTTTTGGAGATAAAAGGGAACCAAAATTTGCAAAGTTCAGTTCATGGTGAAAAGTAGGTCAAAGGTAAATTTTAAGGTCACATTTAGATTGCTAGTATATGACTTCCTATTCAACTTCAATAGTAACTATGGACCTATCTCTGCTAGTTTTGGAGATAAAAGGGAAGCAAATTTTCCAAAGTTCAGTTCATGGTGGAAAGTAGGTCAAAGGTCAATTTCAAGGCCACATTTAGATTGCCAGTATATGACTTCATATTCAAGTTCAATAGAAACTATGGACCTATCTCTGCCAGTTTTGGAGATAAAAGGGAGGCAAAATTTGCAAAGTTCAGTTCATGGTGAAAAGTAGGTCAAAGGTCAATTTCAAGGTCACAGTAAGATTGCCAGTACATGACTTCCTATTCAACTTCAATAGTAACTATGGACTTATCTCTGCCAGTTTTGGAGATATAAGGGACTAAATGTTATAATTTTGGAGTTACCATAATGTGCCATAAATTTCCTACAGAAAAAATTAATTAAAATAAAGAAAAGGTCATTTTGGTAAAAATTCCTGAAATGGGAGGTGCTCTGAAGTTTCAAATGTTCAAATTTGATGAAATAATGTCATTTTCGACCACAAGTTGCCTGCTTTGCCTAGCCTTATGTTTTATTTTTACGGAGTTCAAAATTTATTATCCATTACCGTACTGCACATTTTGCTTTAACCACCAAAATGTACTTTTTGATACAGCGTAACTTTGGAGATAAAAGGGAAGCAAAATTTGCAAAGTTCAGTTCATCATGAAAAGTAGGTCAAAGGTCAATTTCAAGGTCACAGTAAGATTGCCAATATATGACTTCCTATTCAAGTCCAATAGTAACTATGGACCTATCTCTGCCAGTTTTGGAGATAAAAGGGAACCAAAATTTGCAAAGTTCAATTCATGATAAAAAGTAGGTCAAAGGTCAATTTCAAGGTCACATTAAGATTGCCAGTATATGACTTCCTATTCAACTTCAATAGTAACTATGGACCTATCTCTGCCAGGTTTGGAGTTAATAGAGAAAGAAATTAGCAGAGTTCAGTTCATGGTAAAAAGTAGGTCAAAGGTCAATTTTAAGGCCACATTTAGATTGCCAGTATATGACTTCCTATTCAACTTCAATAGTAACTATGGACCTATCTCTGCCAGTTTTGGAGATAAAAGGGAAGCAAAATTTGCAAAGTTCAGTTCATGACGAAAAGTAGGTCAAAGGTCAATTTCAAGGTCACAGTAAGATTGCCAGTATATGACTTCCTATTCAAGTTCAATGGTAACTATGGACCTATCTCTGCCAGTTTTGGAGATAAAAGGGAACCAAAATTTGCAAAGTTCAATTCATGATAAAAAGTAGGTCAAAGGTCAATTTCAAGGTCACATTAAGATTGCCAGTATATGACTTCCTATTCAACTTCAATAGTAACTATGGACCTATGTCTGCCAGGTTTGGAGTTAATAGAGAAAGAAATTAGCAGAGTTCAGTTCATGGTAAAAAGTAGGTCAAAGGTCAATTTTAAGGCCACATTTAGATTGCCAGTATATGACTTCCTATTCAACTTCAATAGTAACTATGGACCTATCTCTGCCAGTTTTGGAGATAAAAGGGAAGCAAAATTTGCAAAGTTCAGTTCATGACGAAAAGTAGGTCAAAGGTCAATTTCAAGGTCACAGTAAGATTGCCAGTATATGACTTCCTATTCAAGTTCAATGGTAACTATGGACCTATCTCTGCCAGTTTTGGAGATAAAAGGGAACCAAAATTTGCAAAGTTCAATTCATGATAAAAAGTAGTTCAAAGGTCAATTTCAAGGTCACATTTAGATTGCCAGTATATGACTTCCTATTCAACTTCAATAGTAACTATGGACCTATCTCTGCCAGGTTTGGAGTTAAAAGAGAAAGAAATTAGCAGAGTTCAGTTCATGGTGAAAAGTAGGTCAAAGGTCAATTTTAAGGTCACATTTAGATTGCCAGTATATGACTTCCTCTTCAACTTCAATAGTAACTATGGACCTATCTCTGCTAGTTTTGGAGATAAAAGGGAAGCAAAATTTCCAAAGTTCAGTTCATGGTGAAAAGTAGGTCAAAGGTCAATTTCAAGGTCACAGTAAGATTGCCAGTATATGACTTCCTATTCAACTTCAATAGTAACTATGGACCTATCTCTGCCAGTTTTGGAGATATAAGGGACTAAATGTTATAATTTTGGAGTTACCTTAATGTGCCATAAATTTCCTACAGAAAAAATTAATTAAAATAAAGAAAAGGTCATTTTGGTCAAAATTCTTGAAATGGGAGGTGCTCTGAAGTTCCAGAAGTTCAAATTTGATGAAATAATGTCATTTTTGACCACAAGTTGTCTGCTTTGCCAAGCCTTATGTTTTATTTTTCCAGAGTTCAAAATTTATTATCCATTACCGTACTGCACATTTTGCTTTCACCACCAATATGTACTTTTTGATACAGCGTAACTCGAAAACCGTATGGAATACAAAAAAACGGAGACCACCTCCAGTGTTGGGCTTTACATGCTCTACAAAATGCAAAAAAGAATGGGTCTCTAGCATTAACGGTTCCCGAATTAGAGACAGTTTTCAGTTTCGGTATCTTATGGCCGCTACACCCGTGAAAATGCACCGATTGACCCCAAATTCACACAGATGAAAGATGACCTGAAGGGTAATATTTTCCAATAATTTTATTGGTTAAGTCTGTGTGGTGTCTGAATAACAGCGCAAATAAATTTTTTTTCGTAAAAAAATTCATTTTTTTGAAAATTTTTTGCCCGTTTGACCTTGAAATAAAGGTCAAAGGTCAAATCCAAGGGCATATTTGAAACCTACACATATGACTTTTGGAAAGCCGTCTGTAGAAATTTTTCCCATAATTCCTTCCGTAGGGTAGATAATTAGCATTTAATTTTGCCATTTTGGGACAAGGGTGCATTGCAATGAGTGCCACACCTAGACCCCAATACCGACAAAGCCCAAATTTTACGTGGAACGAGTTGAGATTATAGGTGACCTAAATCCAAGAGATGGGTATGGGGGCCCTTACCGTCTAGGAGGAGAAGCGGTAACGGTAACATGGCGGCGGAGCCGGCGGAGCCGCAGGAGCCGGCGGAGCCGCAGGAGCCGGCGGAACGGACCGGACGGGACTAAAACCATGTGTACCGCCAGCGCTAACGCTGGTGGTACAATGAAGAATACTCCAGGAGCTCAGACTCCTCTGCATGGGCAAAATGTGCATAATAATAAAATAAAATAAAACAATCATTCATTAACAAACATATTAAACTTAGATTTTTTTTTCTGTCTAGCTTAAGAATGTCATTAAAATTAGTAATTTTCATCAGAAAATGTAACTACCACTGCAGGCACTGGGCCTCATTGGCCATAGGAATTCAAAACTCACATCTATAAAATGCCAATTTGTGAAAGATCACTTAATATCAGTAATTATCCCCCAACCTCTACTTTTGCTGGTGGTGAAAAGGTAGCAGGGCAAAGTTGAGTTCAAGGGGAGGTGGGGTAGGGGTGAACTCCAAAGTCAAAAGTACTTTGAATTCACTGATAACTTTTGTCTTTTTCATGCAAATACACTTAAAATAAAATGTGAACGGAGTAATTACATACTTTGGGTTTCTTCCAAAATGTGGCCATTAAATTAAACACAGATCCTCAGTTTACTTTGACCTCAATTCATTTGAGTGTACTCTTCCCTGATTTTAGATTGCCGATTTTAGTGTGCATTGAATAAGCACAACGTACTCTCGTCTTGGGAGTTCAAACCCTTTGAAATTTGTTTGGCAACACCTTGATAGACAAATTGCAGCACAGATAGACAGGCTGACATGACTCCAGCATGTCAAACACTCCTTACTTCATGCAGGAGAAGAAGAATGCAAATTATGGCTTGCATTCAGTTGCCCGGTATACTATACCTCTTTCAATAGCCTTTTATCTTCTGTCTCCATCACAGCAATTTCTTTGTTTGGTGTAAAGGATGGCAGTTGCTTCTCAACAGCTGTTTCACTTGCCTGAACACATGAGACAGCTTCAAGCTTCTGCTCTAGTAACTTCTGATTTTGGGCAAGTTTTTCTACTTCTATCTCCAATCTTCTTTCATTTGTCAAAGAAATTAAAAGATTTATGTAATTGATGTTTTTCATCATTTTAAACTAGCTTATCTTTTCTAAAATAGTATGGCAAGATTCATCCCACCCTAAAAGGAGAGAAAAATATAATTAACATCTTTTCTCCCCTTTTTAAGGCGGGATGGAATCTTGCCATACTATTTTAGAAAAGATATATCTTCATCTCCACGATACTGGTTAACAGCAATGGATGCTGGGCATCAAAATTTCAACATAGGGCTGATCTTGTGAGAATGCTTTCCGCTTAGAATATGCATCGCATTTTGCTTTATATTTGTAAATTTTGGAAAATGTAACTGCAAACCCCCCATATGCCATAGTGATTAGTGGCTTATTTTCAGCTACTGGTACTTCAGATATATACATGTAAAAATAAAACAAGTATTCAGGCACAGCAGCTAACAAAAACTGATTCTTGGCATAACCTGTACAAAAGGTTCCGGCATAACCAGAAGGAAAATTGCTTCTCATTCTTGCTCAGTTACTAAGTTAAATTTTTCACCTCAAATTCCATCTACTTTCCACTTGGTTTCTGCTTGGAATCAGCCTCTTGAATATTATTTTAAGTACAGAGGCATAATTGATTTATGCCCCAAATTCTAAAGAAGAATTCTGCCTCCTATAGGCCTTGATTACAGATGAAAAATGACACCCGGAAAAAAAATATGCCTCAGCTCATTTAAATTTTTCGCCTGCTGAACACTATATTAAGTACAGAGGCATAATCATATTTCTATTGAAAAATCTATCCCAATGATGCCTGGATTCTGGGTTGAAAATTTTGTACAGGCACCAAGCTATTTGGAATGATAAAAAAATTATCAGGGAAGAGTACACTCAACTGCACACAGTTGGGAAAGCATGCTTCCCTCCTGAATCGGCGGTTAAGCAGTGATGACATGAAATCGTCTCTCATGCGTTACAAGCCAAAATTAGGTGGGAACCAGATATTTAATTAGTCTCATTTAATATTCATGTAATTGGGTCATTATGTAATCAATGGAAATGTCCACTATGTACATGTATGCTAGGTCCCTGGGCAGAATCTGTTGTTTCACTGTGACAGTCGTGCGCTTCTGAAGGAATTGAAATAAGACTGAGTCATGACATCTGTGATTACATGCTCAGATGACAGGATTTCCATACACCTTGTTGTTTTATGAAAAGCAGAGTTTATTTCAGTTATTTAAATTCCAAAATTGAATTATCTAATTAGTTCACGTGTATGGGAGATCATACTTTGTACTGAAGTTGAAAACGGAAAAGATGGTAGCGCATAATAACCCATTTTCTTCACCCATTAAAATTTGCAGCAAAGAGCAATTTTAGTATTTCTCTAGTGTGTCTGCTGTAAATGATCCCTGAGATGACCAAAAAGAAAAAAAAAAAAGAAAACATGACAATACTGAGCGTTCTTTTCCATAATGTACGTACAGCTGCAAAACAGACTGGTATGTCCTAGTAAAACTGTTAGGGGGTAATTATCTTTACCCCCTAGCTGATTCGGTAGGCGTGACAGACATTTAAGGCAGTTGACAGCAATTTAGTGAGGCTCCCCAGGGAGTTAGACCGATCCAGATGGATCAATCTAGGCATGGGAACCCAGTCTAATACTGCCAATCTTTATCTTTTATTTCAGAATTAAATTATTTGAAAGGGGTCAAGATTATCTGATTATCTACTGGCTCTCTCTTTTTGATGGGTTCAACAGTGCAGTGCAATAATACAATGTTTATACAACAAAAATGATATGGATATAGAAATGGCAATATGAACTTTATCTATTCTGTTTTTTTTTCTTACATGTTCTTTACTAGATAAGAAGTTTTTCATGCAACATACCCAGAACATGGTATCATTTTACGCTGTTCAGCATCTCCATCCAGATCATCAAATTGGATACAAGGTTTTATCAATGCATTAAACAAATCTGAAGCCTTGCCTGAAGTTGCATTCAGTTTCTTCTGACCTGAAAGACACTTACATTTGCGAGTGACAGTATAATCAATGGAAATACCTCAAAAGTCATGCCCTTCCTGGAAAGTTTACACAGAATTCTGTCACTAGCCTAATATGTGTACATTTCTTTTAAAAAGATCCTGGTTAAAATTGATACAACAGTACATGTATGCATTATTTTTGTTACAAATAACAGAAAATTAATGGTCTGGTGGTAATTGACTTATGTCATCTGAGGTTAAACAAGGCTAATTATCATCAGACCAGTGACATTTCACACTGAAGACGACGATGAGGAATCATCAAATATGGCACAGATGTACGTTTCATACTTCAGATTGCTAGAATCTAACAATTACCATTGCATAAATAATTCAAATCAGGAACCCACAAATATTCATTCATTAAGAAAAAAACATGGAATTTATGAAATATAAATCAGATTTAATTTATGAATAAAATACACCAAATACACTATTTAAATGGGGTCTTGGCAATGTGCATAGACATTTACATAAATGGGGTCAATATTCATAGGGTTTGGTATATGCTGTCTATGTAAACTGGATTTTTCTGCAAGAGTGGATTGTAATCTGTTGTGATGAGAGTTACAGCAGAGTGTGCTTAACACCAGTGACTTCAATATTCAGTTGATAACCTTGCATTGGCCTCTCCATTTAACACCTGAAGTTATCGAAGTGTACAGAAAGAGACTGCAAATGAACTGAAATGATCATTTTATTCATTTTTAGGGGCCCAAAACTGACATTCTTATCTAATTTAACATACATGTAAATAAAACAAAGATGACCATTTTCTTACCTGCTGAAACACATGTCTTTAAAACAAATTTTACAGCTTTGTTAAAATCTTCTTGTTCTTCATTTACCAGATGTTGTGCTAAAACAGCAAACCCATTTTCTTCAGCAAATAACTTTCTGTTCTCTTCTGAAACACAGACTGAGCACATTGTAATTCACATAAAATGAGTAGTTCACACTTAAATATCTGGTCCTGAATATTACAACTAAAATATCCATGCTTCAAATTTATCAAGTCACAATTTTTTTCTTAAATTATTTATTCACGAAAATCAATACATGACATTTACAACATAATAAGAGACAAATACACCTTTCACACACCATTCACACACTGCAAACAAAATTCTCACAAATGTTGATTAAAAATGCATGTAGAATTTTTTTAAATAAAAGAATCTTAGTAGGCCTAGGCTACGACAAATGTTCTTTTCAAGTCACATTTGTTTACTATTTTAAACCAAGAAAACTTTTAAATTTCAATACAACAATTACATCTACAGCACAGAGAGAGAGAGAGAGAGAGAGAGAGAGAGAGAGAGAGAGAGAGTTTACCACAAGTATCCACACAAAAACCAAGAGTCACAATGATATGTTCCTTTGTTTCAATGTCTATTGGCTTTATATCAAGGAGCTGTAGGAAGATTTTTACTCCACCTTGTTTCCCAACCAGCTTAGCATTTAAAGCTAAATAGAAACCAACAAAGACAACTATTAATCAAAGTTAATACAAGCAAACAAACTGAATCACATTAATAAAGCATTGCAGGGTGAAACTGCCTAAAATCCCCTCATTGTAATGATAAATTATTTAATTATTTCTAATCAAATATGGATATCAATTTTCAATGCAGAAGTCCATTTGATGGTTTCCTGGGCAAGAACACAATATAAAACCCCTACCATTATCAGCAATACAGGAACCTAAAGCACCTGCAATCTGACCAGCTAGAGCCAAATAGGTTGGATTGTTCTTTGCCTTGTCAGCAACTTTAAACAGACAGCTCATAAGAGAGTGGATCCCATCACTACAAACTACTCTTTCCTGGTTATGAACTGCAATATATTAAAGAAATTTATTAAATTCAATAAAATATATAAATTAATAGCATATTGAACCAATAATTAAAATTTTTGTGGAGAATTCTGTCTCACTTACCAGCCAAATATAAGTAGCTATAGAAAAAAGAATCTTCACAAGTCTGTTGCATCAGTGGTGCTAGTCAACAGAATTAAGTACAATCAAACTCATAGTGCTACATGCATCTGTACAGTATGGTATCTGGAAGTAAAATTAAAATATTAACTTAACTTACCATTGTTTCCGACAGCTAAGCTTACAAGAGACAAAATAGGCCTTATAACTTTAAGATCACTGATGTTTTTCAATCTTTTAAAAATATATGGAAAGATAGTTGCACAACACCTCTGGTTTTCTTCTGCAATATAGAAAATAATTTGTATAAAAAAGTTGAGTTACTTTGAATTTTTTCATGTAAAATTCAAGACTTCTAACATCCTACAGTAATGTTCATTTTTAAATGTAATAATCAAACATTTTATCCATGTATAGAAGGGTCATGTATCTCTGAAGACATCATTTGATATTGTAGCTTTTATGTCTATGAACACCAATGCAATGTACAAAAGGACATCATGCACCCCAACAAGTTTCATTTTGTAAAATATTTTAAAAATTTTATTACTACAGCACTGCGAAATAAATGCACTGACCATTTTGTGGATTGTTTACACATATACACAAAGCACTAGTAACACTTGTCCACAAGTCTTTATAATGTTCATCATTCTTGTTCTTAAACGATGAGCTTTCAGATACTGATGAGGAAAATGTATAATCTTCTGTGCTTGGCATGCTCTTCCTGAAGAATAAAAACAATAACCCATCTTATCAATCAATTTTGCCTTCTTTGATAAAAAATTAAATTTGCTTTTGGTTTATATTTAGATATCATATTAAAGTGCGTTACTAATGTGATGTTTAATCTGGTTACCTGAACAGATGTAGCAACCCCTGAAGACAACCTGACTGCCTCACCATCATCTGTCCATGTGCTAGGAATGGAAATAAAAATCAGAACTTCTACATGTTGATTTGCCATCCTTACTGAGCACATAATGTAAAATAAATCAATGTTTTAGAAGTATACATAACCATTTAACTGATGTTTTGAATGAAGTATCACAATTAAATTACCAGCTAAATTGTCTGCTGAAATATGTTTATATGAGCCTGGATTCACTTTAGCATGTTAAATTTTAACCAAATGTTAAACAAATTATCTTATTTGGCAGGCAAAAACATATATCGTTTTTGTCTAATTCATCATGATTCTGATTCTGCTTAAATTATCCAACTATAAAGGGGTGATACTGTGTATTTTAATTAAATGTAAAAAAATATATATTCAGTCAGTTAAAAACTGTTTGAATTTTTCATCAACACAAGTGCTCCTGAAACATTTATACTCACAGTTATTTGCTACAAGGCACATTATCAGATATAATGCTGACTTGATAAGTTTCATCTCAGAATACGGGGCTGCCACTAGGTCTTTCAGATAGGTAAATGTGGAGTCAAAACTCATTTCCCTCTGAGAAAACACTAGAATTAAGTAAATAAGCTATCAAAATGAACAAACAAATGTAAATTAAATTTTAACAAATGAGATATATACTAAATTAAATTAAAATGATAACTAGAACATTGCATATAATGCATTATTTCTTTCAGGATTAATCATTTTAAGATGGATTTAAAGTCATTTGTGTGTGTGTGTGTGTGTATGTGTGTGTGTGCACGCGCACGCACATTATGAAACAGTGGTGTATAAAACTTTAAAGTAAAATGAGCTGCTTTAATTGAGGCATTTTTGTGTTTTAATATTACTAACAGATCAATTTACATCATTTACCATTTTTTTCTACTGCACAAGCCATAACATACAAAACTGCTCCTTTGACTTCTCTATGCTTTGATGTTGTAAGCAGTTCTACTAGGAATTTTATCCCTCCTGCTTTCCTGAAAAAAACTTTACCATTTTCTGAAAATGAAGGAGAGAACAATGATATTTCATTTTTGTAAATTTATTAAAATATAAAAGCTTATTATAATTCAGATTAAGAACTGAAATTTTAAGTCATAATTTCCTGATTTCAATCATGTTAAAGAGGTTCGAGAAAAATGTCATACTTCTAAGAATGAAAACAAGAATTGTGTCAGATGTGCTACTGTGGACATGCAAAGCACCTACTAATATAATAAGCTGTCAGCAAGGACATAATGGTGGCACCAACAATGAGACTGGAAATGTTTTAATCAGGTGACATTTGTTTTATCCTAATTTTATTAGTTAAATATTTTTCAGATTTGATGTTCCACTTATCAGTTGTCAATATGCTAACTCAACTTACCATGTATGGAAAATAAAGTTGCAAGTGCAACTAATGATTTTTTCAATGCATCTGGATTGTCAAGTTGGCATTTTACACATTCTACTAGGAGTCTGATGTCTGTTTGTGCATCTAAATATGATAATGGCATGAACTTCGTAAATTACTTACAACATTAATTTTACAATTTTTTTCTTTGATTCGAAGCCTAAAGTTGTTTGAACAACTTTGTCAAGTGATAGCAAAAAAAGCAAATAATACAAATTCTGTCAAGAAACGTGCCATGAAAATCATAAGGCATATGATACACGTACTGTATGGTAACAACCCCTGTAAACATTTATGGAAAGGTACTGATAATGATACATGTAATTACTGGAGTATGTAGATCTATGTAACGGCAAAAAAATTACCCTTTTCCATTTGATCCATTTCCGCAAACCCTGGTGTAGACATAACTCTGTGTTGAAGATGGAAACCAACTTTATCATCTCATCTTAGAAATCAACACAGGCATCACCGCACAGAACATTAGCTGTCAAACAGGGTAGATTAACATTTTGGAACAACGTCGGAACGAGTCGCCTCGTTTTGCATTAGTTTATATTTTAAGTACGGGGATCTGTCAATAATTAATTTCTTTGGCTTAAATCAAAGTCCAACCAGTGTCATTTATAAAAAGTGAATATTTTCAACACAAATAACTAATTTTGTGCTTTCGTTTTGGCGACGAAGCAGACGATACAATCAACCGTTGCATTATGGGTAGATGGTTTCATTTCCTGTTGAGGCAGTTGGCATTTCATTTGAGTCGGTATCCTGGATGGAAAAAACTGTATAGGCTACTCTACTTTAATAGATCCTATGCAGCAGTTTGGGTCTAATATGACAAACAATATTTGAATGAGGCATTGAAACTGAACATTCGGTGGCCTAGAATTTGCTAAGAGGTATTACAGTAGTTTACTAGTACACACAACAATGGGTTATCATTTCTGAAAGTCTATTAAAATATTCCGATGTGTTGGATTACAATGGGGGTGCTTTTATGTGAAAGGGGATGGATTTGCCTTATTATAACAAACACCTGTGTGTTCTAAACATTGCTGTGTATTTAAAACTTTTAAATTCTTAGCTGAAAATGACACTCAAACAGTGCTTAAATCTGGGACAGAGTCTAACACCCCATTTCCATAGATTTTTAGATCGATCTATCCTGTGGGGAGTCTCACTAAATTACTGTCAGCTTGGCCGGCTTAAGCGTCTGTCCCGCCTACTAAAAGCTGTAAGGGGGTAATTAACTATGGTGCCCTCTCGGCTGACTGCAATTTAGCGTGAACCCCCAGGGAGTTAGGTCGATCTAAAACTTAATCTTTAGATCGATCTAAATCTCTGGGAAAGCACCCTAATACCCCATTCACACTAGCACTTTTAACTGGTCAAGGCCTGACCTCGGTCCTATTGTGGTTAACTTTTCTAATGTGAATGGATGACGCAGCCCTGACCGCGGTCGAAATAAACCCAGATCGGGAGGTGGGTATAATCGGAGTAAACTCCTGACCGTGGTCAAGACCGGATGTCTACATATGAAGCGCATGCACACAAGTGTATCGTCATTTGAGCTCCCGCCATGTTGCACAGATTCTAGTAAAAGCGCATGCTTGACAGGAAATAGGCTTGCTTAGATTCTACTGCTACTGATCGCTGTAGGTGTCAGTGTGAACGCGGTTTGGATGCGGTTTGGTTGACTGGGGTTTAATCGGAGTAAACTCCTGACCTCAGTCAAGACCGGATGTCTACATATGCAGCGCACGTGCACAAATGTATCGTCATTTGAGCTCTCGCCATGTTGCACAGATTCTAGTAAGAGCGCATGCTTGACAGGAAATAGGCTTGCTAAGATTCTACTGCTACTGATCGCTGCCGGTGTCAGTGTGAACGCGGTTTGGAAGCAGTTTGGTTGACCGGGGTTTAATCGGAGTAAACTTGACCGCGGTTAACATTCTAATGTGAATGGCCTATAACAGACGTACCAGTCTGTTTTGCAGCTGTACATTATGGAAAACAAAGCTCTCAGAATAGCACTGACCGTCTTGTTTTTGATCATCTCAGGGATCATTCACAGCACACACACTAAAGAAATACAAAAATTGTTCT
Organism: Lingula anatina; assembly: GCF_051362555.1. NCBI lineage: Eukaryota > Metazoa > Brachiopoda > Lingulata > Lingulida > Lingulidae > Lingula > Lingula anatina. The sequence goes on from NC_141767.1 coordinate 57,158,400, forward strand.
TTGTGGCAAATTTTGATGGGTGACAAAAACGGGTTTTTGTGCATTACCATCGCTCCCGTTTTTAACTTCAGTACAAAGTATGTTCTCCTTAATCTGTAACAGCGGAGTAACTTCATCGGATATCTAACATGATAACTGTTAAATGAATCTGAGTGGGGCGTAAGTCATCCATGATTGTAAATAAACTTGGGCTTCTTTATATTTATAGATATGTCTTTTAAGATAGTATATTACCACTTCAAGTGATAAGCATTACTACTTCATGATAAAAGAATTCATTGGTTAAAAATAGACCATGACTTTGCGATATTTCATGGGACTTTTGCATCAGAACATAAAATGCAATTGAACCAACGTGATTCATGCAGTTATGTGAATGAACTGCATGCACTCTTATATTTGTAGATTGTCCTTTTTTTTTAATTTCTGACTCTTCACAGTTTTGAGTTTGTTGTTGAAATAAATGGATGTCGCACGAGTTTTCATTGCTTACCATGTCAGTTATTTTTTTCACCTGTATACTGTTTGGTACGCGGGCTGCACAACGCATTTGCTGTTCTCTCCTGTGCCATTTTGTTGTTCACACTTGTATAATTCGGCTCATATACTCAAATACATATGGCTTTGGAATAGCAGACCTTTGGAACAAATGTTCCTCGAAACAAAAAGCCTTGGAACAAAAGTCCCTTGAAACAAAAACCATTAGAACAAAAGACCATGGAAATATAGATATACACCCCAATTACTGATGCATTGGTGATCAGTAGTGTTCGGTCTCATAATAACAAGATGTGACTGAATGCATTATGCTTTTCATTTATGTTTATTATCAATAGTCTACACAGATATATTTTACTCAGAAAATATCTAATAATATAGGAAATGTTTAATTTTGAAATTTTTATGCATAATAAAACATGACAATTAAATATTCATTAGTATTTTTATTTAGGCCTTTGATGAAATAATATTCTTTATACATAGCATTCTTCATGTAAAAATTTACCACAAACTTTTTCTATCAGAGGTACTGAGTGACTTAATCTTTTATAAGCTTTCTTGCTTTGTTATATACCGTACTATTATGGCTAGCAACCATAACTTGTTGCCATGTTTAATTACATTAAAGACACTATAAAATGATGGATTATGCATGTCCAAAGGCAATTGTGATGGGAATTTATTTGTTGCAAATAATAGCCTCGAAACTAACAATATCGCTATTAGCACTCGGTTGCAAATTGCGATGCTTTCAAGTTATGGGGCCCAGATTGGCTGAACTTGGAAGCAGAGGACGAGTTGCGCTGTTTATGCATTATCTATAGTCTGTTGTGTGCCACAGCAGTCCTAAAATTCAATGGGTTGAAGTTTTGCTAGTTTGAAGTATATAAATATCTCCTTGATTGGTCTATGTTTGTTATGCTGAATTTAAGTGGAATTTGTTATCAAAAAATTATGTTATGTCGGTATTATGGAATACTGGTTAAAGATAAGAATACATTTTGAATAAATGTGCCCCTGGACGATTGTATTAAGAATCCAATTTTATAATATCAAATTAAAGTATTATTATTGACCACTAGTCTAAAATATGTTCAAAGATTACTTGTAATGTAAGCAAAGGCACTCATTAAGTGCAAGATATGCACTAGTAAAGCTACTATAAGAGATGGCATAGACTATATCGTTTTTGGTACAATACTAAAATTGATGTTATAAATAATCATTTGGGAACAGGGTGTAACCATTTTGAATGAAATTGATTGGACACAGAAAGAAAGGTATTGAAATACATTTAAATTCGATATTTTAACATTATATAATTTATTAAAATGGACAACAACTGTTCCTTTTGGCCATTCCACCATTCAAAGAAAATCCATGTTTTTTTTCCTAAAAAGTTCTTTTTTTTTTTTTATTTCTTAAGAGATTATTATGCAGATATAGCCATTTAGTAATGTCTACGTGGTCTGATGGCAAGCACAGATTCCAGAATAATTGTGATAAGCATTTTTTGGCAGTCAATTTTTTCATATTTCTGTGAGTTGTTTACATTTTATTTTTTTGTGAAATGTGATACTCATAGGAACAGTTGTTATCTCTTTAATCTATGTGATTTGGACACATTTTAGTCATTGGTAGAAATTATTTCTGCTGATGTGGACTGAGGAACAGTGGACATGCATAGCATGTATTTTGGTATATTACATGACAGATTAAATGTAAAAGCAGTATACAAAATTCAGAAATTATTTATTCTCTATTTTTGCAATAGTTTATCCATGTTGCCACATCTTCAACTCTTTCTTTGAATCTACTTAAGAAAATGTAGTTGTCCTTTACAGTTAAAGTTGATGACAATTTCTTGAATAATGGTTCATGGTTTATGGCATATTGTAACAGAGTTTGTTCAGGATTTGGATTTTTGAGCAAATCAAATATATTTTCAACAATTCTCCTCCTAAAAATGCAGAGTAATTTTAATGTCTGTTCATGGAATTGCTGGAATCTTTGGTCTGTTTTGGCCCCCCTGTACATTAAATCATAAGCATCAAAGAGACCACTTTCATTATCTATCAGCCAGAATTTGTTTGTCTTTGGAATTCTTCTTAAATTCCTAATGTTTTCATGCATTATACTGGGCTTGCTTTCCTTATCTGCTCCATCCTGCATACTTGCAACTCTGCAAATACAAATAAAATACTTTATTGCATTATATATGAGAAGTCTGGTCAGTTTACACATGCAATTGTATATATATATTAGTAGGTGCCTGGAAACTTTTTCTCAAATGTTATAGATGAACCTTTTATTGGCAGAATTCACTTTTTTTAACATGACTCATTAAAATAACCAAAATATCACCTCAAAAACTGTTCTATTACTCAGTATGTCTCATGTTCTTCTGTCCAATCTATTGTTCTATATGTACTCATACATGTAGGTAAATTTAATGTCAGGGTTGACATGAAATGTAACTGTGAGCAATAATGAAATGTGAGCATTTGACAAAGGAACATATGAGACTTTATAATGACATCTGAGTTTTCAAACTGATGAACCTTTCAGCGCAAATTGTGTTACTTGAAAAGAGTTAATGTATTTTTTCTTATTACAAGTCATTTTTAAATTTATATACCTGTAATAGTTCCCTGTGATATAATCAAATATTGTCATTGACATTTGAGTTTTCAAACTGATGAACCTTTCGATGCTAATTGTGTTACTTGAAAAGACTTAATGTCTTTTTTCTTAATACAAGTTATTTTAAATTTATATACCTGTCATAGTTCCCTGTGATATAATCAAATATTATCATTTCTCCCCACTGCAGGAGGTGTATTAGACCACTGGTAGAAAGAGTCTGCAGAAAAGGACTGTTTCTATCTACCACTCTATGGCTAGTAAAGGCATTGAGCAGACAATATGGCATCTTAACACGGGATCTGAAATGGCAAAGTGGCAGGTTTCATGAATTGGTACGAAACTTGATGTGCACCATTTTTTAAAATGATCTACAAGAGAAGGCACATGCAAAAAGTTTTTGTTCATTAAGATTTTGTGAACTCATGTTAAAACTTTCTATTCTTTTCTTTGTGCATTGTTAATTGTGTGGCTAGTTCAAGGAATTAAATGTAAATTTTTAAAAGAATATATGTAGTGTTAAGACATGACAATTTAAACTTAGTTCTGCTGGGGCCCTAAGATAAATCCCCTGCAGATTTATTTTGGTCACACGATGAATGTCAGTCACACGATGAATGTCAGAGATGTTTTTTTTAACATAGCGTCATGTCTGGATATTGTAGAAGTTGCTAACAAAGGGGTCTTTTTTGTCAAGGACACCACATCTCTGCTACCTTTCTCCATTCAGGCTATCAATCCATTGGATAAAAGCTACTATCTTCCCTTCCTTCCAGTGGGCCTGCTGTATCTGTTTACGTTGCTGCTGCCACTGAGAGACTGTACTGTCCACTTCTGACAAAACAACTATTGGCACATTATCCAGACCAAGAAGGCCTGCAAGGTAATATGACAGCACCTCTCCTGAAATAGTTCTATTTCGTATAAAAATATCGGTCAGTCTTAAATGAGATATGCTTGCGCATGCGTACTCAGTTAGCTTGTGACATGCGGCTGGGTAGTCAGCCTGAAAATAGATGCGATCTATTTCTATCAGAATTATAATCTAAAACAAACGTAGTTTGTTTGCTTAAGTTGGAAACATTTTTGCAACGGAGTTGCAATCTTTTATGCGGCATATATATTGATCTGTAACGTAGTTACACATTGTAGGCTACGAATCATTTGTGTGCCAAACTTAATTTCAATATGGCGGCCGAAAGCACGTGTAGTGCTGTTTTACCGGGCCTTTCAAAACCCGCAATAGATACATGTAAGAATAGCGAGGACGTTAAAGCAAAGAAAGTAAGAACTAGAACAGGAAAGGGGAAACTAGACGACAAAGCAAAATCTAGTCATAACAGTGATGAATATTTAACTATAATGAAAAATATACAAGAAACTGTGCAGAGACAGGAAACGAGCATTAACAGCGTCGTGGGACGCATAGATACTTTAGAGAAACAGTACCTGTATCACGATGAATATTGTGAGGAGAATTATGACTTTGATGAACAGTATGATGAAAGATTGGAGGATGAAACATGCCCGGAGGCAGGTACTAGTAGCACAAACAGATTTGATGATATGACGAAGAGATATAAATTAATAGAGTATACAGACGTGGAAGTTGACAGTGTGTTGGCGAGTAGTGTCAATGATTTGTTCACCAATGGGATAGTAGATCATTCAAAGTATACAGAACTTACCAAAGATGAAAATAACTCACGGCCAAAAAACTGTGAAAGTTTGGTGATAGTCAAAACCAATAAAATGGTATGGAACATTATTCCTCAATATGCCAAAACAAATGATAAGAAGTTACAGGATGTTCAAATGTCAGTTGTAAAAGCAGCTACGTTGATGACTAAAGGAATAGACAAACTGGCTAAGTTAGAAACAGGAAATGACACGAGTGAAGGGCTTGGAAAACTCATTGATATGTTCAATGACAGTATTGCTTTGCTTGGTCATGCCAATACACAGATTAACTGTTTTAGAAAGGATTTGTTAAAACCAAACCTCAAGCCAGAGTACAAACCTTTGTGCAATCATAGCATTCCGTGCACAACTTTTCTCTTTGGAGATGATATTACCAAATCTGCAAGGGAAGTGGAAGATTCTGCGAAAATGAGTTATAAAATGATGCAGAGTAGAATGGGCTTGGATTATAGAAACCGCCCATACCAAAGGGGCCCACGATTCAGGGGACGAATGAGAGGAAGGTACAATCGTGGCCGAGGAAGTTCTTCCCAGAGGGGTGCACATGCAGATTCAAAAAACTTCTCATGGCAAAGCAGCCAGTGGGATCAGAACAGATACTAGAGGTGAGACATAAATTTCAAGCTGGTAGATTGCATTTGTTTGTAGATGAATGGAGAAAATTGACCAGTGACCCATATATCTTGGATATAGTACAAAATTGTCATATAAATGTTGATACCAACATTGGATTTCAAAACTTAAATGATATGGTGAAATATAGGGTTAACACAGAAGAAACAATTATAATCAGGAAAGAAATTTCTAAACTACTTGATCTTGGTGTTATTAAGAAAGTTCAAAGTGTACCGGGGCAGTTTTTATCTCCTATTTTTGTACGCCCTAAAAAGAATGGAGAATACAGAATGATATTAAATCTTAAGAAGCTGAATCAACACATTCCCTATGAACATTTTAAAATGGATACTTTTGAAAAGGCATTGACCTTAGTGACAAAAGGATGCTTCCTAGCATCAATTGATATAAAGCATGCATATTATAGTGTGAAAATAGCAGAAGAACAGCAAATTCTTTTTCGTTTTGTTTGGGAAGGAAATATCTATCAATACACATGCCTTGCAAATGGCGTTTCTGAAGGGCCCAAAATATTTACGAAATTATTAAAGCCTGTATATGCAAAATTGAGAAGTCTTGGCCATTCTAGTTCAGGATTTATTGATGACAGTTTATTGTGTTCAGATAATTACCTTGAATGTGTTGAAAATATAAGATGCACAAAACATCTAATGGAAACACTTGGTTTTATAATCAATGCAGAAAAGTCTGTCCTTATTCCCCAACAATCATTGTTGTTTTTGGGAAATATAATTGATTCTGAAAGTATGACGGTGACTTTACCTAAAGATAAAATGGATCACATTGTACAGCAGTGTAAAATGCTTATCATTAAAACAGAAGCAAAAGTAAGACTAGTAGCTAAAGTGATTGGAATTATAGTTTCAACATTCTCAGCTGTTGAATATGGTAAACTCCATTATAGAGAACTTGAAAAGCAGAAGATAAGTGCTTTAAAAAGCAACAATGGAAATTATGATGCTATGATGCACATTACAATTAGTATGAAGCAAGAATTACAATGGTGGATGGAAAATGTCCATTTGCAAAGAAGGAAAATTGACAAAGGAAATGTTGACATTACATTGTATACTGATGCATCCAAATTAGGCTGGGGTGCTCATTTGGAGGGTCAAAAAATTGGTGGTAGATGGTTTCCAGAAGAAGCTAACCTTCATATAAATGCTTTAGAGTTACTAGCAATATTATATGCATTGCAGTCTTTTACATTTAGATTTGAAAATAAACATGTAAAGATCATGAGTGATAATATTACAGCATGTGACTATATTCAGAATATGGGTGGAATTAAATCTTATTATTGCAATAACATAGCAAAAAAGATTTGGCATTGGTGTATCGAGAAAAATGTTTGGCTCACCTGTGTCCATGTGCCAGGGAAAGATAATGTAGATGCTGATGATGCTTCTAGGAAGTTTAATGAACGTTTAGAATGGAAGTTGAATGAGAATGTATTTCAAAAGATATGTGAAAAATTTGGAAATCCATTTATTGATCTTTTTGCCTCTAGATTAAATGCGCAAGTTGAAAGATATTGTTCATGGCAGGCAGACCCCTTTGCTTGGGGTATTAATGCATTTACTTATGATTGGGGAACACTGAATTATGTTTATCTGTTTCCACCTTTCAGTTTGCTGGGTCATTGTATCCAGAAGATTCGCAAAGACAAAGCCAGGGGTATTATAGTGGCTCCTGTATGGCCAACACAGATATGGTTTGCAAAGTTGATGGAATTACTTGTGGAAAACCCAATAGTCATTCAAAAGAAAAAAGGTCTGCTAACTTTACCAGGGAACAAGCTCCCAGTGGAACATCCTCTTATGGACAAGTTGAAACTCATTGTATGCAAAGTATCAGGGAACAGTTTAGAGAACGAGGCCTTTCTGAGCAATCAACCCACATACTTATGTCATCTTGGCGTACAGGGACAAAGAAACAATACAACGTGTTCTGGTTTTCTTAAGGAAACTTTCACCAGTAAAGCACTTGACTTTGAAGGATCTGACTTTAAAACTTACAATGCTCATGGCATTAATTAATGCCACACGTGTACAAACATTGCATTTAATTTCTGTAGTTGATATGAAAAAGTTGAGTTCAGAGTTTGTGTTTCAGTTATGTGGTTTACTGAAGCAAAGTAGACCAGGTTGTAATTCATCACATATTGTGTTTAAAGCTTACCCTCCAGATAGGAGGTTGTGTGTTTATACTGTTTTAAAAGAGTATATAGCTCGTACAAAGACATTGCGTAGGCATAATGTTGATAAAAATTTGCTTATAAGTTATATGAAACCTTATAAACCTGTTCAAAGAGATACTATTTCTAGATGGATCAAAGTTGTAATGACAAAATCGGGAATAGACACTACTTTATTTGGTGCTCACAGTGTGAGAGCTGCTGCTGTTTCAAAGGCAAAAATGAATTCTGTGCCAGTGACAGATATTTTGAACAAAGCTGGTTGGAGTACTGAAAAAACATTTGCAAAATTCTATGAGAAACAAATTGAGGATAAAGCTACCACATTTGAATATGGAGTTTTAAAAAGGAAGTAATGAGCACATTCATATACTAGTATATACTGGCATGTATAGGTTTACATGAGTATCTGTTGATGATTTGTTGAAACTGTTCTAAACGATATTTTAAGCTGAAATAAAGGCCATTGAATACTGGTTTATTGATGTTTGTCACATTTTACTTTAAAGTCTCATTTAAGACTGACCGATATTTTTATACGAAATAGAATTTAAAATTAAACGAGACTTACCTTGGTTAAGTCGATGTTTGATTGTAATTCTGTGAGTGTAAAAATGAGGGAGGGCTTAAATGCCACCCTCCCCACCCAGCTTACTCAGTAATATAATTCCAATGTAATCAGCTCACAGATATAAATATATATATATATATTTCATAATACTACTAATAGATAAATAAATAAAAATGTTCTTTAAAAAAAAAAAAAATGTGAAAACATCAAGCTTTAAAGGCTGAGTACGCATGCGCAAGCATATCTCATTTAAGCCCTCCCTCATTTTTACACTCACAGAATTACAATCAAACATCGACTTAACCAAGGTAAGTCTCGTTTAATTTTAAATTTTTAAACAATTACTTTTGTATTTTAAATCTGGTAATATTTCTTCAATTCACAAATCACTTCTACACATTTATGATTATGAAAATTAGATAAAGACACTGAACCAATTTATTAAAAATTGGGGGTTAATTTTATGTAAAACACCCTCGCCCCCATAAAATCCTTTTACAGAATCCCTTCTTTGATTATGAACATGAATTTCATTTACTGAAAACGATTTGATAAATATGACAGGACTGTTCTATGAAAAAAGTTTTGGAATAATAGTTATATTCCTATTGATATTTATATGGAATTTGCACATTTGGCATGCATAACATTGAGCCACAACCTTGTTTTTTACTACCCCAGAAAGTTATTTCTAGTATCATTTACATTGTTTTTTGAAATATGTTTTGAAATAAAACTTTGCCAAACAAACTCAAAATTACTCAAAAATACTTCATATATAAAAATCTCAAATTATGTCAATTCAGGAAGCATTGAAAGGAAAACAGGAATTTCAATATATGAAACCCATTTTGCCCAAATCCCCATATAATTGCACTGTAATAAAAGTGAAGTTTTTGGGATGATACCTCTCAAAAATGAGCTAAATTACATTCTGAATCTCTTTTCATATTTTATTACATATATGTGAGAGCCTCTTTAAATGACATAATTAGGAGTAAAGAAAATAATAACATGTTCCTACCTAAGACCAGCTTGTTGTGGGGATCCCTGTACCTGGCGCATGCTGACATCCCATTGCTAAAAACTACATGTTGGTTGGGAAGTCGACCACATTTATTCCAACTTGGAGTGGAGACTTGTAAAACTTCTGATTTTCTTACATCAAGATATTTCATTATATCTGTTTTGGTATTACCTTGAAATAAAAATGTTGAAATTTTATTCTAAATAAAATTTCCTGTTGATTTGATTGCACAATAATTGGAGCAAAAGAAGGAAGGAGATAAAACATTTAGATATAAGTCTCATCTAACACATTTAAGTTTTCCTTTGTAGGAAAAAGTATGTACACTGTTGTTCCAGCCAGTTTCCTTAAGCTAAGGGTTAGGTAAATACTTTGTGACAGATTTCATTTGAAGGTGTTAGGCTTGAATTGAAGGCAGTGTGCATGAATGTGGCCTACAGGTCTTTGCAAACAAACCAACTTATAACAAATGTAACTGACATTGACGTCCTATCCTCTCAGCATACTGCATGAAGTGCGGGGACAGGCATTTTCCATAATACAAATAATTGCTATATTCTGGCAAAAAAGATCAGTGTTTTCAGGAATGTGTCTCATTAAGATGACTTCTTTGATTACTGGAACTGACCTGGAAATGAGTTCTTAACATTTGACACTCAGGCATTCATTTTACTGATGAAAAAACAACTTGAAGAATACAAGGGCCTAATTAAACATTATTTACAGCTGGAATGCACAGAAGTTATGTTTGACCTTTTCTTACATTTCCCTTTTCACACAACTTTTTTCTTGTCGATAGAAAAAAAAGAAAATGGTCTGAAATGGTAGATAATTAGTTTTCCTGTGTAGATTGATAATCAGACCCATATGTGCCCTCACTGAAATTGTTGTACATGTGACATTTATTATTCACAATAAGGTACCTAAGAATATTTCATTCGCTACTTGTGACATGGGAACTGTAATCTCATGCTATTTTGTGCTTAATAGAAGTCAACTTTCATATGCTGCTTTCAGACAGGTAAAGGAAACCAAGAAATGGCCAATTTCTTTGCCCAGAGATAGAACTATTAGTCTTAAAATGAAACAAGTTTTATGATAATTATGATTGATTAGCATAAATTGAGTTAAATGTGCCCTATTTAAAGTATTTGTAATACAATAAGAAAAATGAATTTTGAAGTCAAGGTAACAGATTTCTTAGACCCCATTTCCAGAGATTAGATCGAGCTACTTTAGATCGACCTAACTCCCTGGGGGTTCACGCTAAATAGCTGTCAGCCGGGCGGACACGAAAGTTAATTACCCCTTTACAGCTTGTAGTAGGCCGGACGGACATTTAAGCCGGATTATCTGACAGTAATCTAGTGAGACTCCCCGCGGGGATAGATCGATCTAAAAGCTCTGGGAATACAGCCTAAGAATAAACAAAAATTAAAATTCATCAAAAAATAGCATTTGGATGTAGTAATTTGAATAAACAAAAACATGAAGTTGAAATTAGACAAAAAGGCAAACCTTCTAAACCCTTATAAAAAGCTGGATGTGTAGAATTTAATACCAATAGAAAAAGAGTTAGGGACCATTCCCACAGATATTTGGATCGATCTATCTCCCTGGGGAGTCTCACTAAATTGCTATCAAACTAACTGGCTAATATCTGTCACGCCTAGTAAAACTGTTAGGGGGTAATTATCTTTACCCCTAACTGATTCGGTAGGGGTGACAGACATTTAAGCCTCTTGAGCTGATAGCAATTTAGCGAGAACCCCTAGGGAGTTAAGTCAATCCAGATGGATCGATCTAAGTATGGGAATCCAGTCTTAAAGTAATTTGTAGCAGTTATTTAAAACTTACAGGATATTCTGATATCTAGCTGAAAATATGTAACATGGCCAGCTGTTATGGTGTTTGAAAAATGGAAATGCCTGTTACCAATTATCAACCATACTTAACTACACCTGTACATGTATCAAACAGACTTTTGATTAGTAGCAGATGCCATTTTAAAAGATTAACTTCTCAATAATCTTTAAATTATAGCATCTGTGTGATTGCTTTTTATAAAGTTTGTGCAGTTTTCAATTGTCAGAACAGTTGCCCTGTGGCAAGAGACAAAAATAACCACTGAAATACCAGTACATAATATTGTTTTTCACAGAAATTCCCATATGATTGATAACAGAAGAGACTGAGCAAATTTTGTCTTAAGTTTTCAAGTGGTTTTGCCAAGTGACAATTGAGGAAAAGGTAAGGAATTTTGAGAATTACCTTTTGGCACCATGCTCTCCACTGTAGTTGACCAATAAATTCTGTCCTCTACAATTTGAAAATCACTTTGGTTTTTTGCAGTATCTATCTTTTGTTTTAATTCTTTTTGTATCACAGATCCGTTTGCTGGTGATGAATCCCAAGCACCAGGCTTATCATTTTGCAGAGATTGCACATTCCCATGCCTTTCATTGAGCAGCTGATGTTTTCCTCCTTTTGGCAGGTGCTGAGAGACTTGGGGTGGTTTTGTTGATATCATCAAGGAATTATACTTGGATAGGGGTGATGACATTTTGCTTTGGCTTTTTCCTGATTTACCCCAAGCAATTGAAGGCCCATTTCTATTCTCAAAATGCTGTTTACCATTTAAAAGTTCCATGTGCCTTTGATCTGTCTTGCCCATGCCAAGAAAGGGAAAAGCTTCCTCTTCATGATTTTTTATGGAATTTTTAGTTGGAAGAAGAGGATATGAGGGTGTTTTTCCTATTTTTATGTTTTGATGTGCATGTATGTGTATGGTATTTGGATTTTCTAATAATTTTTCATTATATTCATCATCAAAATCTTCTTCTTCATAATCACCATCATCATCATCTTCATCTTCATCACTTTCATCATTTTCTTTATTTCTTGATTGTTTCACATCCACAGAAAACTTTTCAATGTCATCGTAATCACTATATGTCTCATGGTCGTTTTGTTGCTGTTCACTGTTGTGCATTGATGGTAAAGTCAAATTGGTTTCCCTTCTTGTGTGTGTAATTACAGAGTTTCCAGCATTTCTGAATACCTTTCCCTCTAAGCCATTATCATGTTCCACTCTTAAGTCATCATTACTCTCCCAGCCCTTTACATTATCACCACCAAAGTGAGCCTGGGGCCTGCGATCTATCTTCACCAGTGCATTGTGTTTCCACAGTGCATGAAGGTTACCACCATCCAGCTGCTGCTTGGGGTCTTCACCTTTATCTCCAAATCGCAGTTCATAATCACTGAAAATGTCTCCAGTGTTGTCCTGTTGTTGAAAATTCAGCAGCATACAGGTGACCATGAATCCCAGTGCCACTAGTGAAATGGCAGTTCTGTATCCTCTCCATAGTCTGACAGGACTCGCAAGCCTCATTTTTAGACAATGTCATTTTAATTTCCCTGTCTGTGCTATGAATTTTAAGGAAAGTTCCATTTTAAGTGTAGTACCAGTCTAGTATCAGGCCATCACTGAAATTAAAAGAAAAAATAATTAATTTCCCTGCTTGCATCTATAAATACTGCTGTGAAATGCATTTCTTTTTCTGCAGCAGGTGTTATCCCGTAAAAGCTTTCCAGCATCTCATCCAGACCTACTCCATCACTGTAATGAGAAATTGCAAACTATGAGTGGTTAATGTGATAAGTGATATCCCTGGAGATAACTGTGTTTTTTGTTATCAGTGGGGATCTTAACTATTGGATGGGGTCTCCAACAATAGGCAGGTGCCATGAGGGACTTGATGAGTCGACATTTAATCCATCCACAGGTTTTATGTGCAAACAGCCAAACTGTGCTTTGGCACAATTGAACAACACTTAAAATAAAATCTCAGGCCTGAGATATATAATATAAAAACAGCCAGACAAGAAGTGAAGTGGATCACCAAAAATATTTTACCTTCCTTGATCTTCCTTCTCATTCAGTAGAAAAATGTTTACATGTGTCATCCTTCCTTTCCTCGTTTATCATACTTTTCTTCTCCTGAGGCCCACTATAAATTAGCCAGCATGCATCAGCCAGTTAGTATACTGTAAGTTAGCTTGGCCCCATGAACTGAGACTATAGCTCTCTTTGAACCAACATTTATCATCATACAAGTTCACACAGACTTCTCAAACTACTCACCAGCTGCATGAAGATCAGAGAGAGAGAGAGAGAGAGTAAAAACATTCTGCTTGACAAAATGCTCGCCTGCTCCCTGATTTAGTGCCAATCAGGGGAGTACCTTGACTTGTTATTTGCTGGTTGGAGTCCAAATAAGACCAGGGATACAACACATGTCACCTCTTACTGATATCCAGTGTTCCTTCTTGGTTCTGTATATGCTGTGACAAACTAATGACATTTTCTCATAGAGCGGATTCTCAACGAATTAAGCCAGGCTTTACAAAGCCGGTGACCTAAAAATGGCGGACGTACATGAAAGAAAAACCGCCTAATCTTTTAATAGTCTCTCCGCCTCCCCACACGTCGTCCCTGCGGGGTACAGTAATTAAATCTCGGCTCCGTTCGCCATGCGGAAGCTACCTGAGAAATATTAAGTGCGCATGCTCATCAGTTAAACTCGTGGTGAAGAAAGCATGGCGGCTGAAGGCGATCGAAGGAAAAAAGCTCTTCTGTTCTATTATCTTTGAAAACAGAGACGAAAAAGGAATAATTTGGCCCGTAGAGCAGCAATGAATCGACTATCTACGGAGATAATATCACCAGAGATATTCACGGAAATATTAATGTTCGGAGCCGAGATTTAATTACTGTACCCCGCAGGGACGACGTGTGGGGAGGCGTGTGAGAGGCGGAAAGACTATTAAAAGATTAGGCGGTTTTTCTTTCATGTACGTCCGCCATTTTTAGGTCACCGGCTTTGTAAAGCCTGGCTTAATTCGTTGAGAATGCGCTCATAGTGTATTGTATTGTCTACTTATACACTTTATCAATCAGCCTTATGGCAGCCCTGTTCATAAAGGTGCTATGCATTCATGATAATGGACCAAGAAAGGTTTTAAACTGGTTTACCCTTTGGTAACCTCAATTCATTTGTATTAAATTACCTGGGGAGCTGTTTTCTGTGATTGAACATTCTAATGAGGTTTCATTATGTACCACCAATTGTCAAGTACCCTTTCTTTGCTGGCCTCTCCAATTTTCTTCTCTTATTTCACAAGCTCCAGTGAGTTTTGTACAAAAGAGTGGAAATGGGCATTTATACAAGAAATGATTTTACATACAAAATAAAACTTTGGGTGTCGAGAAATATGTCGACTGAACACGGAAATGTATTTTGTAAAAAAGCTGGGTTGATTGTTAGCATATTTTTAAAAGCTTGAATAAATACAACAAAATATATGCAGCAATTTATGGTTGATGATAAAACTCGTTAAGTTTTTCACATACATGTATAAGTACCTGACAAACTTCAGACAAGTTCCTAATTAGGCTTTAGTCACCTAGGTTGGTTGTTTTAAATGATTTATTAACAGCATTGGATCTTATTTGTCTCCTTGGTGTGAGTGTGATCTATGCAATAAATTGGATGATGTACATGCAGCTCAAGATGAATTAAAATTTACTCCCAGAGCATAACTTAATTATCTTGTTCTCTTGGGAAAAACAAAGCCTTGCATGCAATAGTTTTTTGATGTTACATAATACACAAAGTTACACATACATGTACATTCTAACCAGCATTTCTGTATGTGGTTTAAGAATAATTTAATAGCTCTAAGAATATTGCTCTATATACTTATACACGTAACATCAATCCAAAGGATATAAGGTTTTGATTATAAACCAATAATAAATGAGTTGCTAGTACTCCAGATCCTTGAAATACTAGTCATCCTCAGGGGCGGATTCAGAGATATTTTCTGACAGTCTTCCAAATTATCTTTGTTGATCCGTTCTTCATTTTTGACCGTCTTCCGACAGAAAAAATTGGATACCCGTCAATGTAAACTTGAAAATCTGACCGTCTTCCGGAAGACCCAGAAGACGCCCTAAATCCGCCCCTGATCCTGGCTGTTCATCATCATCAAGTATTTGACAGTTTAATCAGTCAGTGCAATTACTATATTCTTCAAAAGATTTAGTTAAAAAGTTCTCATTTATGATAGATCCATGTACTTGTATTACATTTACCTGTTAACTATTTTGTCTGTTCACTCTGTCCACTTTTTAACTATCAAAAACTGAGATCCAATGAAAATATTTTCACATTCAAAAGATTTGCCCCAGCACATTGCATGGTATTAGTAGTTTCTCAAATATTTAATTATTCATCTTTTAATTTATATATTTTATGTCTGACCCATTAATTTATTCCTGGGTGTCCACAGTTTTGTGGAGCAGATATGCATATACTATAGAAAAATGCGCTCTGAAAGTTTGTGAAACATTTCGTTTTTTTTAATAGAAATAATGAAGTGCAGGGGTAATTTGTTATTTCTGACATGCACATGTTTATTTATATGGTTTATATGAAAGGTTTTTAAAAAATGTAATAAAAAACATTGCATTATGTTATTTGTGAACAAATTAACAGTCGCAATTTGGGGTATCATGAATACCCAAATTTATATTCTGTGAGTATTTTGGATACACATTGTCCTTAGACTATATGAGTTAGGAAAGGAACAAATCTATTACAACATGTGGCCTTAGTGTGAGAGTAGGCCACATTGTGCATGATGATGTGCTTCTAATGACAACAGGCTATAAATAATGCAGCTTTTTCTCCTTTGTGTGCAGCAACAAGAAAGAAAAAAGTTAATAGACAAGCTGTGAAGAAAGTGTGACTAATCTCATTCCCACCTGGGGATTTATTTCCTGCTTGAATTCTCAAAACAATTTCTGACTGTTAAACCAGCAAGTTTAATCAGCTGGATTGCAGGATGGTATTTTGGGACAGACTGTTTATGTTTAAGCCATAATCTTACAAACTATATATTCTCATGCCTGCAATAGGAATAGTTCCTTGTTCTGTTGCAATAACTATCATTTATTTTCATTTATTTTATGAAAAGCAAGGATGCCAACAAGACTTTTAGTTAAAATATTTTTTGTGAAAAGAATTAGGGGAAGGGTTAATTTACATACTGTAGGGTATACATCTACATGTGCGAGAACCTTCCAGGACTTAAAAAGAGTTTTTTTTTCTGAACAACGAAAATGCACATTTTTACTACCAAACATGAGAAATGGTATAGATCCTAGATCACATTTTGGTTTAGAACTACCCTCTTCTGGCCAAATGGATGCATGGTTCTTGGGTCCCTGACCTGGCTCTCCCCTATAGACATTGGATGTGAGACTCAGACACTATCAAAAAGTTAAATTGCAGTTTAAGGAATATTGTTTTACAGGTGTTTCCAATTTAAGGAAACTACACTCTGAGGTGGCAGATATTAAATCAAAACAACAGTTCCTGTGGCTAAGAAATGTCAAGTATCTCTGTGTAGACACATACAGTAGAATTGCTGTGTACATATGGTACTTGGAAAATATCATACACGTATTTGCCTAAATTACAAACTCCTTGAACTTTATCTTACACATTGGATAGTGGAACTAGCTTTTAGCTTTGCAAAGACAAATTTGTTAAATGTATATATAATTTTTGAAAATATATATTTATTTACTGCTAGGTGGATCCTTGTTGATTGTCGTAATTAATCATTATTTTGTTTACAATATTTTTATATATACATTATCCTGTATTAACACATTATACATGCACCTACCTTATCTGTCTTGGAAGAAAATTTAGAAATCAAAATCTTTTTAAGCTTGGAAAATCAGATCTATTTGGCTATGAAATTGACATTTTTCAGTTTTTAATTATGTAGAGACCTGCTCCTTCTTACTAATGACTGCATTGTAAGACGGGTGCTTAGAGCAGTATTGTCTTTGTGGATTAGCTCTCTGTATGTTCTTACCTTACATTCCCTCAATAAAACAGAGGGGACAGCAGTACAAGTATATATATGCAAGCCTTAATTGCTCCTACATGTAGTTCAGTACTTAGAGAGGCTGTTACAATGAATGTATATACACACTCTATGTACCTCACAGTTTAGTTCCAGGACCAGCTTAAGTGAAGATAGTTTCTCGCTGATAACCATCACTGAAAAACCCCAGTGGTTGGATGATAGAACAACAGTCTTCTGGGTCCTTCAAACTTCTAAGAACCTCGTTAGTGTTCTAAGGTAAAATGATTTGATCAGTTAGTAGCCAACCCTGACTGCTTTCAATACCTTGTTAGTCGTCTGATAAATGAGCCTCAGTCATAACTTGGCATATGGGAACTTAGCGAAAAATATTTCAATAGTTGAAGAAGGAATAATCTGAGGGCAGCTGCAATGTTATTCTGTTGTGTTTAATCTGACAGATAAAAGCATACATTATTTAAGTGCTCTTACTGCTGAACTTTTGGTCAAATCAGTATCAACAAAGTGGGTTATACACCTGCTTCAAACAGTGTTAAGGAGACATTTATCAGAACTAAATACACAGAAGAACAACTATGTGATCTCAAGATATTGCCAATTCTGTCACTTAGTGTGTGAACAGGGCTTGAATAGCAGAGATTGTGGAATTGTAAATTAAAACTGGCGTCAGAGGATTAGAGTAGGTTTCCTATCAACATCCAAATTTATCAAGATTTCAGCCTAACCAGGCTCAATTTAATTGGCCTCCAGTGAGAGAAATATTTTTTCTTCTCTGCAGTTTTACACAAAAAGTTTTTATTATCTTGATGAAAATTCATAACATCTTCAATGTTGAGTATTTATAGAATTTATGCCCCTCCTGTTTGCAGATAGGTAACTCACCTTTGCTAGTTGTTTAGGGTCCAGGTACCCAGGTGTGTTGTTCAGCTGCCCTTATGGACTCTGCATTCCTTCATTAGTTTTTGTTGATCAATTTAGTGTTATTCATGTGCAGTTCTTTGCCTCTCTCTCTCTCTCAACAATGTCCACTTCTTGAACTAGTGCTCTCTCCAACACTTCTGTCTTTGTTCACTGCTAACAGCTTGCTATCTTGATCAAGGTAATTTGATATAGCAGCTTTCACAACCTCAATCCTTATGTATATTGAAATTCAGGATTTCTAGTAGATCACTGTTTGAAAAAATGATTAATGTGCCCTATCTTTTGTATAAAGAGAATGCTCCCTTTTTTTTGTACACAAATATGGAGTGGCAGTTGTTTGGTTTTCAATTAATGTTATAATTGGTTTTAGTGGCTGACAAAAACTTTCTAGACATTTTGTGGAGTGTGGTTTTCATGATGTCTTGTCCAAACTATTTTGCAGCTGCCAAATCAGTTGGGGTTATCCTTCTTTCTTTTCTTTCTTTTTACATGCTTCTTGATACAAAAAAGTGATTTCATTATAGCAATTTTATGGTATTATCAGTTCAGTTCTTTTTAATATTTTATAATATGAAACCTTATTCATAGGTAAATGAGATGCACCTTTTGGTTTTTATATGCCATTTTACTGTTATTGTTTATATAAGTATGCCCTGCTTTTGCTGAAATAAAACATTTAAAAGACTGTTCAGTGACCTTTGAAAAGTTTTTTTTTATGTAATAAATATGTAAAATAAAATCCATTTGAAAGTACTCTGTAATTATACATAAAAGTAATCATGTCATGCTAAACTAATGTAAATACACTAAGTCACATCTGGCCCATTTGAATTAATATTACCAAAAGTGATAGGTTATGGCTATTGTATGAGTGAAATGAAGAACATAGACATGTAGTCACTGTAAGTGCATTTTCTTCTTCTGAAATATGTAGAACATTTAGCAGTGCATGTGGTTCATTCTGTTGTTTGAATTTATAAAACACAAGTGTGGTACTTTCAAGTGTGATATTGCCTTTTGCTACATATCTTTTCAAATAATTGTGTTAGTTGTATTCAGATGTCGGACTGTGTCTGGATGTGATACATTTTGACTTAATATTTTTGACATGAATAATAGCTTATAGGATTTCCTACTAGCACAAAGAATTAAATTATCATCTCCTAAAGGTACATAACGAACTGTTTCACCTGTACTGATGAGCACTCTCAAAGCAGTGATAAAAAACCCCAAAGTGTAAGGTAAAAAAATTCTAATATGTGTCTAGTTAATTAATCATAGACTTCAATAAATGAGCCACTAGGGGGCTTCTCTTCTGAACTTGCCAGGTTTCTATCTTTTATTTCTAAAACGATGTTTTATTGCACCAGATTACCTCTGAAATTTCATGATTACCCATGAAAAAGAATACTATCTTTATAAAATGTCATATTTGTTTCTTTTCTTGATATCTACATTTCATTGACAGTGTATAATGAGTCAAATTTAGATGGCTACTAATTGCATCAAATGTTAAAAATAGATCAGTACAAGTTTCAACGGCTGATGCCAGCAGAGCCTAGTGAGCACGCAAAGCGATGGGACAAGGCTTCTCCCAGTGATCTGTCCAGCTGTCATTTGGATAGCCTCCAGCATCACTGGACAGCCTATATTTTCCAAGAAGGCCAAATGGCTTACAATTTTTTTGAAAATACACTACCCAGGCCTGGCTGCCTTTGAAAGCAAACTGACATTGAAGGTTACGAAAAAGAGTCTTAACCATTCCTAGCACAGTATATTTATAAGAAAAGATTCAGGCTTTAGGTGTCCACTCTGTACCAGGGACTGCCACTCCTGTATTAGACCTTTCAGCCATACTTGGCACTGCAATATCAGGACAAATGACCCAACACATAGTGCAAATCTTTGGAGACTGACTGTCCCATTGATGATGAGGAGGATGATAACTGAAAGTAAGGCAGAGACAAAAGAAATACTTAGCTTATAATATTTTTAAAACAGTATTTATTGTATCACAGACAGACAGATTCACTGATTCTCTTTACCACTTTGCTAGAAAAGGTATCCCCTGTATCTGTTTCTGTTCCTTAGAGTTGCATTTTCTGGTAGGATTCACTGGCTGACACATCCTTTTCCATTTTAATTGGAAAACAAATGTCAGCTGTGATTGGAGCAGAGAAATGATACTATGCAGACAAACTAGTTCTGTTCAAATAGGCATGATATTATACATCGCATCCTGGTGTGGTGTAACTCTGGCTTGAAGAGCTGCACCAAAAAAGAAAACTTCTTTTCTCTTTTAGGTTATATGCAACTCTTTTATGGCATTCTGTACAAATGGGGTCCCTGAGAAACCCTTCTATCATCAAAGAGTTGTATAGTGTGATCTCCTTACAATATACACTATAGATGGCAGCTAGTGATTGTAATCTGTGTTCACTTCCAAGCAGATGCCATATATTGATTCTTATTTAATGAAAATGGGTAAGTAAAAATATATCTTTTTAAATTTTGATGAATGCACCATAAGTGATGGATGTTATTTGGCAGTGTGTTGGGGGAGGAGGGTGGTGGATAAACAAACATTTTTGGTTTCCATTGTTGATTATCTTTGATTTATATATTTCATTTTATTATTTGGTTACAAGTGTGCTGATTATTTATTCTACAGTGTTTGTAGAGACCATCTCAGAACATCACATTTTTGGAAGCAAAACTCTTTTATAAAGGAAACCTGATAGTAACCTATAAATATTTTGTTAGAGATTTTCTTTGCTTGAAAAGTAACATTTTAATTAAAAGTTTGTCCGAAAGGTAATCCATTTGATCAAGCTATGTCACAAGTTCATTTATGTGCCTGTTTCATTAGATATGACTAGTTTAGTGATTGTTCATCACTTAATTAGTGAAAAGGTAGTTAACCAGGCAAGTTGCGTGGTGTTAGGTAAATAATGAAATGCTCAATATAACAATTACTTGAGTTGAAATCCACGACAAAAAATTAAAGAATTAAAAAATTAAAGAAATACAAAGGTGCTGGTGTTAACAAGTAAAATACCAGTAAATTGGCACCATTATTAACAGAGGAGATATTATCTCTGTTAATAATGGTGCCAATTTATTTAAAATTGTTTAATATGGTCCTTAATACTGGTATTTTACCAGAAGCATGGCAAATAGGCACTATTCCAGTTAATAAGAAATAAGGACATTTTTAATTATCTAAGGAACTACCGACTAATCCCTTTACATAATTACCTGGGCATATTATTCACTTCAATATTATATAAAAGATTAACCAATAATTTTCTTTGATAATTTTCTGTTATGAGAAAATTTAAACAGGTTTCAGTGCCAACTATTCAACCATTGATTATTTATTTACTTTAACTACCCTGATAGGTCTCTCACTTGCATAAAAAAGAAATGATATATTGTGCTTGTAAAGATTTCAAAGCCATTTTCGATAAAATATGGAGAACAGGGCTATGGTGGAAACTAATGAATCAAAATGTAAATAGGAATGACCAATGTATGACCATCATTGTACATATATATAATGATTTTAAAAATCTAGAATATTACTAGATGGTGAATTATCAGAATACTTCCCAAGCAAAATTAGAGTACAATAGGGTAAAAACAGGTGCGCTTCTATATTCCAAGGGTCCCCTATTCCAAGGGTCCACTATTCCAAAGGCCCCTTACTCTGAAGGTCTGCTATTACAAAGGTACCGATATTGTGCAAACATCACAAAGATAGAAAATTCTTGCAGCAGAGACAGCAAATTGGCACAGGAGAGATTATGAGTACACATATAGAGCTTACCAAATGTATTTTGCATTTTATAAATGTATATAAAAATACAAAATAAATATATTGCTGTATATATTAAAATTATTAAATAAAATATTAGTTAAATAACATCTAGTTAAATAACAATGCTCCAAATAAATACGAAAGCGAGTTAATGGAGCATGAAATCCATACACAAAACACACCAATGTGAGCATACCTGGTGTTAAAAAAAAAAATAAAGGATTGATGGTTAAATGAGCTTCTTTGACAAGGAACTCAAGGAGCTCAACTATTACAATTGGTTTAAGAGTAGTTATCACGTTTAATAACATTTTTCAGAATAGCAGACCTTCGGAAGAGCAGACCTTTATAATACTGATCGATTTCAGATCAAATCTTTTTGATCGATTTCAGATCAAATCTTTTTAAGGTTTGGGCAGAACCTTGGAATAGCAAACTCCCATGAAAACATATCTCCTATTCTGTTTTTAGTATTTTAAATGACCTTGAAGAATTTCTAATGAAAAAGATCTTACGTGCTGATCATAAGTATCGGGTGACGTACTGAGTCTGAGCTATTTTTGAAAATAATGATTTTACTGTATGGAATATGATACTGCTCTCCTTGAAGACTCAAAAGAAAATTTGCAGTATCAACTTAAAGGGATAATAACTCTCCGTATGAGATCTATATTTCACAATAAAAACATTGTGAACAACTCACAGAAATATAATATATTCTGTTGTACCACAAAAACGGCAGTTATAGCTATTATTCTGATAATTGAGCTTGTCTTTAGACCACGTGACCTCCATTGATGGCTTTACTCTTTTAGAAAAAAAAAAACAGGGACTAATTCTGAACATAAAAATGGATTCATTAACCATTCCTAAGTATGGGAAAATTGCTGTTTACTCCAGGAAAATTCATTTTTTGGCCAAAACAGTTATTATCCCTTTGACCTATTGCCAGATGTGGAAGAAGTAAATGCTGAAAAAAAAAGGAGAATAATGGTGGTTTCTGAGGGTCATTCTAAAAGAAGGATTTTAAAATTTACTTTAATACAACACAGATTGTCTTAATAGCTTTATTGCTTCTTTACGTAGGTTGAAGGTATTACAAACAATTAGGAGACTATTGCAGATGTCACAAGTAATGGATTTCTTGATCTCTTTGCTTTCTATCAAAAACAAATAGGGCTCACTATTTACCACATACTATTATGAACATAACTGCTGTTTCCACATGGTTGTTACAGAATTACCGCTGTTTTCCCCTCCTTTACTTTTTCCCCACAACCCACTGATAAATGTCATATGTAACACTCCTGATAATGATATGTTATCTGTTTTCTGACATGCTTACATGTACAATTTTACCCACTTGCTGCTGATGAAAAAACACTGTTTCGATGACTGAAATGCAAAATGGGGAAAAATAAGTATGTAAAGAAAAAAAAAAAAAAAAAATATATATATATATATATATATATATATATATATATAGAGAGAGAGAGAGAGAGAGAGAGAGAGAGAGAGAGAGCAACCCTGTGTCTCTTGGAAATTTGTAAGCAATTTAATCTACGCTTTGAGACCATTCCCACAGATATTTAGATCGATCTATCTCTCTGGGGAATCTCACTAGATTGCTGTCAGCAACCGACTGTGTCTGTCCCACCTACTAAAAGCTGTGAGGGGTAATTAACATTTGTGCGCGCTCAGCTCCTGGAAGCTGACAGCAATTTAGAGTGAATTCCCAAGGAGTTAGGTCGATCCAGATGGATCTATCTAAATCTGTGGGAACCCAGTCTTAGGCAGTGGACAATGTTTCCACTCTGCAGTAGCTCAGCTTAGCATCTACGTGCTAAACACTTGTTACATAGCCTGTCTTTGCTTATCTATCTGCTGAAACAAGTCTCTTGGTTAGGAACATGCTCAGCTGTCACCTTGATTGGAACTCGACTGCCAATTTTTTTCATTCTCCCTCGAAAAATGCTCATATGAACTTTTAGCAGGTGTAATAATTTTCAAGCCACTTCTAGCTCTATGACACTTGCCAATCCTGTACATATTGGAAAAGTAATCATGTACATGCTTGTATTTTATCACATTTATTACAATGATATGACTAGAGAAAAAAGGCACTACCCACACTCCAAATGCCTATGTGTGTGTAGTTTCAAACTGGACTGGTTACTTGAAAGAGAATGAAATTTACCAACTAAAAAGGGACTAAACACTGTATGTACATTATCATTTTTAACTGTAAAGTCTAATACTGGCATGGAAATAATAACACCTGCAAAAAAATTAAACCAGTTGATCGAGCATGTTGGAGGAAATTATTTCTGAACAAAATCACACTGAAAATGGTGGTCAACTCCCATGGACTTTTGAGCATGCCCATGTGAAACTTTTGAAGTGTTTTTTTTTTAATTATTATTTAATGCATATGTTGGGCTCAGAGTTACAAACAAATAGCTGGATGATGTATCATGGGCTATTAAGGTGAGGCAGTTTGTTTGAGGGCAATCTGATGGCTATTTCTATTTAATTTCTATTTTTATTGCGGGTTGACGCATTTTGTTTAAGGAACACTTGCCATATACATATGGCGGTTTTTATTAAAAACTTCTAAAAAATACTTACCCAGTGTAGATCCTTTCTCTTCCTTTTTTATCATGTTAGACTGGTGTGGTGTTTTAAAGTCATTGTCTGTGGTTTTCTAGTTTCATTGACTGATCAAGGTGACAGCTATATCGAGTACAGCAAATCAAATATATGCTGCATCGACCAACAGTGCAACAAAGAGCGTCATGGGAAAAGAATTCCTGCGAGGCTATAAATTGTTGTCATCTGGAATTTTTGCATGAATGTAATCTGATATGCCCATGTCTTATTATTTTTGGGTGTTTTATGGTATGTGCTGCAATTATAAGGATGTTTTAGAACAAATATAATTCAAAACAAATTGACTGCAAATTAAGCACGATTTTGCACCTTAAAGTATCGTAGCACGTTTTCATATAATGTACCTTATATTTCTACAAGTATTTTCTGCCCAAAATACCAAAAGAAAAATGTTATCTATGTTGTTAGAAAAACTGCTTTTTTCTCTGAGCCCACATCTTCATTCCCGTTCACCTCCAGCTAAAAATGACCACTCAGCTTCAGATCTTACACCACTTGACGTCACATGACATCACACTTCTGGCACAATCCTGTCTCCTCCGGCACAATCCTGTCTCCTCCAGTACCCTCTATTACCAACCCTACACATAATTATCCTTGAGTTTTCACCACAGGGTCACAGTTAAGAAATTTGCCATGAATTACTCAATCTGTGGCCCTGGTAGAGGGTAGCATGATACCTTTTGCACAACCAACTAGATGATTTAAACCTTGAAACAAAGGGTCATTTGGATTCACACATTGTACTAGCTGGGTCGGTCCAACTTTATCAGCACACGATAGTTAATTACCCCTAGCTGCTTGAGGAAGCATGTCAGACAAGCTGATTCTACTGATTGAACTTTAGCAAGAATCCCCTGCAGAGTTCGACTGACCCAGCTAGTATGGGATGTGTGAAACTGAATGCTGTCTTTGAAGGCATGCATGCATGCATGGATGTACACATATTAACATGCTACTCATGGCTAATGTGCCACATTGAGTCCCATTCAGTTGTATAATTAAATTTTGTTTCATTAAACTTACAGTTAAGAGCATCAGTACCAATAAAAACATCCTTAATAATTGGTACAGATATCTTACATCATATATGATTTCTTTTAGATTTAGATCGATCTAAAGATTAAGATTTAGATCGACCTAACTCCCTGGGGGTTCACGCTAAATTGCAGTCAGCCGAGCGGGCACCATAGTTAATTACCCCCTCACAGCTTTTAGTAGGTGGGACAGACGCTTAAGCCGGCCAACAGTAATCTAGTGAGACTCCCCACAGGGATAGATCGATCTAAAAATCTATGGAAATGGGGTGTTTGTGCCATATAATGTGGCTGTTATGTTAGATTGTAGTGCTGATAATCACCTTACCAACTTGGCTGTGGCAGTTTTTAGATGTGATGTGTGGTGGGTTTGTAACCATGGTCATGCATCCGTGGCAGCAATGTTTAGATTATATGTTTCTTTGTGGTCAGACATTAGCCTTAGTGACTTTGCTTTTGTTCAAGCACATTGATCAACTATGGTTTCATGAAGGGTAAGCATCAAGGTATACAAAATATAAATGAGTTTGTTTTTAACAAAATTATCATGCTTTTTGGATTAACAATTTCACATTTTAAGACTTCTGTTTGGTTACTTAGTAACTGCATGTAATGTACATGCCAGTTTTTCAAGATTGGCTCTGTGGTCTCATGGACTTAGGTCTAGACCTAAGATTTTTGATGTGGCCTACCCAGTATGTAGTTTATATGATTTTTGTGAAAACTGCCATATATTATATCTTACTTAGTTGATAATTTATAATTGTATTTTATTTATTTATTATTTATTTTTATTTATGTTTTGCAGTTCTGAGTAGAAAAATATAAGATAACTAATATTTATTGCATTTTGAGGCTTGACATTGTTATATAGTCATGCAGCTGATGTTTATTATCAAAGGAAATACAGTGTAAGCTAGAATTAAGACTGGCATACAGGTACATGTAGCTACAGTTTTAAAACATGCTTTCCCTGTAATAGTTTACATCTTGTCTATTATACTCATATATAATGATCAGGAAAAGTATTTATTCCTTATATCCGCTAAATGATAAGTACAATAATACAAATTATATCATCCAGAGACGTAGAGATAATACATGTTGTATTAGCATGATTAGAGCTGGGAATTAGCCAGTGTAAAATTTCAGTTCGTGAGGTATATGACAAGATCTTGAAGACAATTTGTTAGCATGTCTCTAAATGCAGATGGTTAACACATACAGTAGAACACAGTTGTGTTAAGGCATTCATGTACTTCCTAATATGTACATGTCTTACAGTCTTACATTGACTGGCAATAGGGCAGGTGTCATAGTGCAGTCAGAACCATCAGAACACAAGGTACAGTAACTCTCATTAGGTGAAGTACGTACTAGTAGGTATCATTGCTTATTACTTGCAAAAAAAAATTGCAGATCTATTGGTTTGCTCATGTGTGCATTTGTTTATAAGCTTGTTTGTGGTCATTTTTTTTATTCTGTGATAGATGTCACAATTTTAAGAGATTTTTGCTTAAAATTTTTTTGTAGATTATTTATAGATCTCAGATGAATTGATTTGATTTTCATAAGGATCATGTTTCCTGATTATATGTAAAAATCCTGATTTACTATCTATAAATTTACTGCCCACTGATTTAGTATCTATATATAAATTTACTTTTCTAGTTTAACTTAGCAAATAGGATTTATTCTGTGTGACAAAAGGCACTCCATTGTGAATTGCAGCAACTGCCATGTGTGCATTACCAAATAATGTACTAGTAGGCCTTTTCCATGTGTGGAAATGGTCATATGATCAACAGTGGAAACTCAACTGGCACTCATTTTGAAATATGTTTGTCAAATGTTTATAATGTCTAGAGCTTTTGTTGTCTGAATACTTGTTTAAAGAAAAAGCTAAGAAATACAGATCAAACGCTGCTCAGTAGGAAGCAAGCTGGTGGACAGTATTAAAGGGTGCTTTCCCAGAGATTTAGATCGATCTAGAGATTAAGATTTAGATCGACCTAACTCCCTGGGGGTTCACGCTAAATTGCAGTCAGCCGAGCGGGCACCATAGTTAATTACCCCCTTACAGCTTTTAGTAGGCGGGACAGACGCTTAAGCCGGCCAAGCTGACAGTAATCTAGTGACTCCCCACAGGGATAGATCGATCTAAAAATCTATGGAAATGGGGTGAAAGTGAAAGCCTGACTTGAAAACTGAATTTCTATTTGAGCTGGCTCACCTCCTAATTTTATTTTACTTTTATGATCCATGTATGAAGTAAAAAAAGCAATAACTTGTGTGACAGAAAAAATGCTTTGCTTATCATGCACACTTAGTCTTATCAAATGAAGTTTGCATTTGGAAAACCAGGAAAATTAATGAGAAGTGTCCAACATGAGTGACCATCCAAAATGGGTCGGGTGACATTATAAGAGCAACCGTTTAAAAACTCTTCACTAAGTGTGTGTGTAAACTGTATCACTTCTTTATAAGATAGTAATCGAAGTAATGCTGACAACCAGCACCAGATCCACAAAATGAAATCCATACAGTAATAAAGAATTCTTTGGACAAGTTTGAAAAATAAACAAACCCAACTTTAATTAAGGGTTTGATTTTTTAAAAATTTGTATATTACGTTTTGAGAATTCAGTCAGGAGAGATAATGATCAATGTAGTGCTGACAACCAGCACCAGATCTACTGAATGAAATACATACATTGATAAAATATCCTTATGACAAATTTGAGCTATAGAAAACTTGACTTTTAAAGAGAGGAGAAGGGTTCTAAAAAAGTGAACATTATATCTTGAGCATTTAGCCAGGGGGTGTTCGGCTGAACCCCTCTAAATCAGCCACTTACATTTTGCTATGTAGAACCATTGTAAGTACTGCCAAGGAGTTATGTTATAACTCCTTGGTACTGCCCATGATAATTGTGGTTGACCCATTTGAACTTGATTACATAGAATAATGCAAGTCCTGTACTTAAGTGAAAAAAAAATGGATGGTTTGTGCCAAACAGTATTTTTTGTACTGAAACTGGTTGTGTATGGCAATTTTTTAAAAATGCTTAAGGAATCAATATTATATTCAACAGCTTTGTTCACTGAAATACTTGTGCAGCAATGTTCACTAAAATACTTGTGTAGATTATGAGTAACTTTATTCAAGAAAATATCAATTTTTTTCCATGGATGTTTCTTATGCAGTCTGAAATGGCAACAGAACCTTTATTTTTCAAAGAGACTTGTATCACTTTCTCTTGACAATCTGCTGCCTTTGCATGCCCACATTTCATTATGTTCTGCCATTTTTCTGTTATATAAAGACCATGTAGCTTGAAATATGTGCATTTGCATTATCATCCTTGTCAAGATGATTACATTCAGATACCCATTAAGAGACACATTATCTCTTTGAGTTGTAATCTAATGAAAAGGTAAAAGCCCTGTGGAGCCAATGGCAATATAACAGTCTTGGAAAATTGCAAGTGTTAGGAGTCATGGGCTTTTTCAGCAATCCCTGCTTTTTTGTTTTGTGCCAATTTAAACTGAATTAAAAATTTCCAGATCATCTGATGGAAAGACAAGCAGTCGTTGGCCACTAGGATGAGGTAATATAAACACCATTCTTATGTAAATAAAACATCCAGTATTGTCACTGGTTAAAAGGCATTTTTAAGGATATAGGATTTGGGAAATTTTTTGTTCTTTTTTGTCTTTCTTGTTATCTGATGTACCTTTCTATGCTGTCTAATATTGGTATTGCAGAAGATTTAAACAAACTACAGGGTATATAAGCTAAATATTCTATGACTTTATTAGCAACATAAATTATATCACTGCAGTCTTCATGTGCACCCTAGCTGTAGGCTTTGGTACTAGTATGTTCAGAAGGCAATTGAAAAAATCCATTTGAAAAGTCAGAATATCATAAAATTTACATAAATTACAGTAGAGATAGGATGGCTTTGTCAGATGCTAGTAGAAGCCTCGGAAACAAGGCAGATTAAGCCATTTAAGTTGGTAAGTTGCTTCACATCTCAAGAGCAGATATGCTTTCACTCATCAAGCAAGAAACATCTGTGTCCCTTTCACTCTTTGAAGCTGTCACCACAAGTAATTGGATCCCTAGAAAGTGTAGATTAGAACATTTATTAACACTTGGAAAACATTTGTTTACATTTCTTGCAGGCAGTTGAGAGACTGAGGGCATCAGGTGTTGTGTAAACCATAATATATATATATCCATGGATTCCTCTGGACCCAGCTACAACTATTCTGATGAAATACCACTGCAGTATAAAGGCTACAGGTAAGAAGGAATTTGAATTTGAACTATGTTTTTTTTTTTGTGTTTTAGAACGAATTTGTAATTTATTACGCTGTTATTTGTTAAGGCAAATAAAATAAAAATGTGTTACTGAATCTAACTGGCAGCAGTATATTGTAGCACCTAGCCCTTGAGTCCAGATATTTTTACCATTAACATCTTTTGCACACCAGCAATAAATACTGGACTGATTATTAAGCCATATTGCTACATAGAAGTGTTTATAGGCAGCTGTTTTTGTTTGAGACTACATGTACATGTAGTGCCCCTTGTGCAATGCCACATATCATGCAAAACATGCACCTGAGATGGTACATGCACCAGATGCCCCTACATTCATGCAAGCAATTATGTTTATATGTCTATGCATTACTTGTATATCATGAAGAATAGGATATTTGTAATCTTTTAAGATTCTTTAAAAAGAATGAACAGTTTAGTTGAGTGATACTGGGAAATAAGTACTTAATGCTACGGTTCTTCCAAATTCATATCATTGCAGCTTTATTGATTGGTACAACTGTAGCATTTTATCCACTAGGCAAGAAAATGCCTAAAATGATTTGCTGAATTGCTATCACAAGCCTCAAATAATCTCTGTGTTTACTCAAGAGATTGAATAGCTAATGGATTTATATTTTAAATATTATTTTTAGACATTTATTCATTATTTATAGGTATCATTTTCCATCAGAAAGAAGCTTGAATAAATAAGTTGAAAACTTAACAGTAGGTTGGTTGAATGACCAGTTTTATCTTGTTTTCCTATGGAATTTTTATTTTTCTGTAATCAGTGAGAATGTTTCTACCAATTAAAATACATTTTTACAATACAAGCAGCACATCATACTACTGTACATTAGGTAAATGATTGACATAAAATTAAAATAAGTGTCAAAGTTAAGGATTTTAGTTCACAGTTTTTTTTTCAGAAGAACAGAAGTGCTGCAAAAATTCCTCATTATAACAATGAATACAAAGATATGAATATAATTAGTTGTCTCTAAGCCTAAATTGGGAAATGGAAGTGTATCTCGTCTCTTACATGTTTGGTTTGTATCATATGTTACATGAAAGCATCTTTTATGCATTATATTACTGGTATCTCTAATGTATCACATGATATGTGTACTCCAATGAAATGTATATTTGTTTGTAAGTGACAGTATGCAATGACAGGTCACATGTCCTTACCAATCCTCAAATCATTGGCACTTGCTTTTAGCCAAGGGTTATTTGAGTTTGGTTATCAATGAAAAGGTAACTTAAATCAAAGCAGAAGTTCGGTTGAATGACACATTTTGCTGAACAAGTGAATTATGAAAAAAAAAGAAAGAAAATCTTTTTATATTCATGGTATGGCTGAAAATCTGGGAAATTATGTTTCATAAGACAATCCTGAGAACTGTACCTAAAAGCATTATATATGCCTGTGTCTTTTTATTTTGAAATGTGTGCTTGTTACATTTAAAATAGAAAGATGATGTAAGAAATTTATGTACATAAGTGAAAGAGCAATTTTGCATAATTTAACATATTTTCTTCCAAGTGACTTTTGCATTGAAATAAAAAAAATAGTAAGATTTTATAAATGACATAGATGACAAATGTGCCTTATGATATTTACCATTTTAATGATGATAAAATATGTGCAAGCTGGTGCTCTTTATTCTTTTATGTGAAAAGTTAGGCATAGCAGTTGAAAACATTTTACCATTGTGTCTCAGTGCAGAAAACATTTCCAGATAATTTATGTTACATCAAAATGCTCTGTGAATCAGTTTCTCTGGTTTGCATGGTAGTAGCAGTTGCTCTTTTGTTGTTTTTGTACTTTGTCTCAATTAACACACTGAGCAAGCTTCTCTTGCCACAATCTGTATCAGTCATGCCATGTTAGAACACCTGTATCTTGCATGTTTACCCATCATTTTATCAATATCTCGTTGATCTTGTATGAAAAGCATATTTGTTATGTGTATGTTAGATTCATGGTGGTATGTGGGGAGCCCAGCCTCACTGCTGATGAAAAACAAAATGGCAAATCATGGCCATCTACCCCTAAAGAGGGAGAAAAGAAAGACCCACGCTGGGTCCAGGAAACAATGCTTCTCATATTCAAACTGAAACTATTAACAATGTTTTTCTAACAAAAAAGGATCTTTTGAGCAAGTCACACTATAAAGACAAGTATTTTTTGTCATATTTTACCAATACCAGATGTTTTTTGTTTGCCTTTTCACAGATGCAAGCATGCATAAAGATACCTGACTTGACATCTAATTGATGACACTGATGATCAATCTTTGTTCTTCAATAATTATATCATGGTAAATACTGACAGACTGAAATGAGATAAATAATGAGGATAAGTATAGAATAACAGCATTATAGAATGCAATGGGATTATTAATGTGGATAAGTAGAGAGTAACAGCATCATAGAATGAATACATTGATTTGATTTGGAGAAAAATGACAAATTTGGTAAAATATTGAATTGAATGTAAACAAGTATCAGTCCCAGTACATTTCCATTCATCAAGTTTTTTTCTTTTCATTTATAGAACTATTAGTAAGGGAATTTCATTATTTTAGTGTCACAGAGCAAGAGTTTTTAATTAAGATATTGAACTACATTTGATTGGAAAGTGAGGATAGTACATGTAGCATGCAGTTGACATAATCTTATATTTTATTGTAACCTACTTTCCTTCAGTCTTGCAGACCTAATCCCCACAGCAATTGTGATTGATTTTCTGTAACACATTGCACTGGACTTTAATGGTTTTGTTTGGTTGCATATCACAAGAATTGAATTTCTATTCAAATACTTGTTGAACTTTCAGTAATCCCTTGGCGCATTCATTCAGACTGCCGCAGAAAAAGGGGTCATAAAATGAAAAATCTGAAGGAAACTCACCATCCAGATTCTGGAACTTTAGAACAGCATGACAGTGACCTTTATGTAATGCTCTTGTGTGTATCATATTCTCCTTAGTTTGTTAATTTTTAGGAGAGACAGAAACAAGGTCTTGTAAGCAGTCTGTAATGTGGCATCACTGTTTTTTAAGCAGTTTAATGTGTGCATGATCATTTCAGAAGCAAGAGAAGCTTCATAACTGTAATTTGAACCTTTAATTACCATAACAAATGGTCTTTTATTGCAAACAATCTGTGCAAACTGTTTCCCAGGACTTTTAATCCGCTCCTTGTGTAGTATTGTAGCAGTTTTTCCTCTGCTTCTGAGTGGGATGATCACATGATGGCAGCAAGGTGCAACTGTTGGTAGGGGAAGAAGACCTACCCATATAATACTATTGATGAAGACAAATATGATGGATTACAACAGTCTTACATTGCTTATTGTGTTTTGGTTTTTCCCTGGATTCTGAACAGATAGCATATCTCTCTACTTTGGTGGAACTGAACCTGAAGGCAAAAGAGAACGAGGCATGATATTTCCATTATACATTCAGCTTGGAGCTAAATACTTACATGTAGTAATAGCCAGGAGAGTTTAAGGCTACACACAAACCATAACATAGTAAGTTGAGCATACACTAAGGTCTTGTTGAAGATATTTTTAAAGATAAATGGAGAAGGAAGTGGTCAAATGCGTGGGCAGTTCAGAAGGTTCCGTTGTTGGTCCATGTCCAAAGGGTAGCCATGGTGACAGAGCTGATCAATCACATGTTGAAGGGATGCAGCAAGTGAAAACAGTGCAGCCTTTGCCTCCTAGACCCCTGAAGAAAAGGAATACTGACAGCTGTTTGATAGGCCCAAGGGGAGCTACTCTCTTTCGGTAGGGTACATGTTTGTTATGGAAATAAGGTTCTCTAGTAGTAGATAGCAGCTGGGGCTTAATATTGATCGAGGTCTAATGGTTTTTATATAGTTACGGATTTCCATTGTTTCAGCAGTGTAAGAGGGATGATCCTTTTAATTCAGCAACTTTATTTAACAAAACCAATATTGAGTTGTTCAGTCTGTTCAATCAATGAACATTATATCTATACTTCAGAAAATTTTCCATATCTTTAATCTGTATTGAATTATTCAGGCCTACCCAACTACCAGACTCGGCACATAAGGATCCTGAATTAACTGGTATATTAGACCACACTACCCGTTTTCAAGGTGTGTGTCAGATCACATTTCTGAGTATCACACCCCAGAACAAATTTTGTAGGACGACCGCGGGCTCATCCACGCTCGGCTGTCACCTTGATTGGATAGTAAACAATTGTCGTAAAATCGCTATATGATTTTAAATCCGGGTGCATAAATTAAAAAAACCACCTAGAACAACCTTACACTGTAGGCCTACTCTTACTTTAGAGTACTCTGTTTTATTGTCTCTATGGGGATATATGGGGACTTAACGACATTCGGTTTGAATGCTTTAACCACTTTTGATAGGGCTTTTTGCATTGTATTAGATTAATGTGGCAGTCTAAGGTTGTTCTCAAATTTATGCACCCGGTTTTAAAATCATATATTACTATCCAATCAAGGTGACAGCCGAGCATGGGCTCATCCTGTCGGTGTTCTGACTGATACTCCGAAATGTGATCTGACACACACCTTGAAAATGGGTAGTGTGGTCCGATATACCGGTTAATTCAGGATCCTCATGTGCCGAGTCTGGTAGTTGTGTAGGCCTAGCCTGTTATTGCCCAGTTTAAAGTTGGCCTGATTCATAGTTGGACAGCTAATGGACATTTATATAGCTTTGATTAGAATATCATACTAATGTTAACATATTTTTTATAAAATGCCATTTACTATTCAAGAACAAAAGTATCTTTAAATTTTGGTTCCCACTGAATTTTTGTAGAACCAATATGTGATCTGTGCAAACTTCTTCTTCCTCCTGTTCTACAAGCCATCTATTCATGGTACTACACCCTATGGGCTTATGATTTTTGAAATTTGTCAAAAGTTTTAGCTGGACAAAATTGTAGAAGCTAAGGAGGCCGTAAATTTGTGCAGTTTTGTACGATTTTGCATGACCACTACCTGTCTTTGATATACGTTGCACAAAAAGAGATTTATGGACAGTATATGTTCACTGTATGGACATTGGATGGCTATAATTTTATCTTGGCTTAAATGAAAAGCTTTAGGCACACTTACCATAAAAATGGGTAAACTAAGACCACCAAATTTGGAGCAAATGTGACTTTTTAGGACTTTATATATTTTGAAATGTCACAGTGATCAACACATAACCAGGTTCACAATGATCAACACATAATCAGGTTCATGCGTGTTAAGGTAATGACACGAGAAAGAATTATGAAGATGCAACTATGAATTTTGAACCACAAAAAAAATTATGAGGCTCCTGGATGATTTCCTAAATTGTTTACAACTTCAGCCTTTACGGGCTACAGATTTGTAGTTACTGTGCCCTTTATTGTGGACACATGTTGTTGAAGTGAACAATTAGAAATGGCTGAATAATATGAAAAAAAAAAAAAAAATAGAAAGCATCCACAGAAAGCCAGCTACTGGGTATAGTGCTCAGTTAACACTTATAAAACATGAATATACCCATATGCAAGAATACTGACAAAGTATCTGTACATATAGCCGTCACCTGCTTTTGTCATCGCCATCGTTGCCGTCACTGTGCACTTTTCATTGATAAGATAAGTGGAAAACCGTTTTACCTTTTGTCTGCAAACTTATGAAACTGATGAATATTCATAAAATACAGACTGAGTTCCAAAATCAGTTATGCTGTTTTTTCGCTTTTTTCAGTGTATATGCAGTACTGATAACACATTTCAAGGAAGACTGATAGGCCTATTATCTTGAAACTCACAGGAGTGATTAATCTTACTGAAATACAGGTGAAGTTCAAAAATCAGCCTGACCAAACCATTTTTACAAAAGTTATGCTGTTTTTTTAAGCATATTTTATCCACTGTTATACAAATTAAATTAAAATGGTGTCACACTTTGCTTTGAAACATGCAGGACGGATTCAAGTTTGAAAATTTGCTTGATCTGTTTATTTTTGTTGAAGAAACAATGTTTTTTTGTGTATTAGTAGGGTTACCTCATACAGTGTATTTAACTCTTAGGCATGTTAACAGTCTCATTATTAAACTAATTAGATTTGTTAAACTTTTTTTTTTACATTTTTTGCATGTTAACAATTTTGTTGGTTAATTGTATGAAAAATGATGGTAAATCTGTTATTGTGTATTGAATAATAAAGTGTCAGAAATGGCAATAAACTTATATCAGTGCAGTTTGTCAAATTCATTCCCTCACAATGTTCAGAATGGAGCAAATTGGACATTCAAAATTGCTCCATTGATATTTTTCTCATTTAACAATTTTTTTTAGTTGATCATTTAAAAATGAATGTAAATTGATTATTGTGTATAATAAATTGTTTAAAATGGAAATAAACTCATTCAGTACACCAGGGGTGGATTTAGGTTGACTTCTGGGTCTTCTGGAAGACGGTCAGATTTTATATCTGGATCCGCTCCTGTACAGTTATCTCTACCGTACATATTGGCATTTTCAAGATGTGACTTTGAAATTTCATGTTCCTGAAGATCTTCGCTAATCACATTTTCAAAAATATAAATGCTACCTGCAGTGCAGAATTAAAAATTGGTGGCGATTATGCTGTTAAGCATTATGTAATATTGCACCAAAATTGATCATGCAGCCATATTGATCATTAAAAGAAAACCACGTTACTTATTATTCTCAAATACAGAAAAGAAGCATAGGACTAAAATACAGCTTGAGTTGAAATACCAGTCTCATGTACGTATTTTTCTGCAAGTTGTAGTTTTTTGTGAAAATTTTATTTTTCACATATTGGCATTTTCAGGGTGTGAGATTGAATTTCTGTGGGCTTGAGGATGTATGCTAATTACATTTTTTAAATATCGATGATTTGTTAGTTGGATGAGAAATTAGTAGAAGTAGTTTATATGTGATACTGGGAATTCACACTGGCTTCATATGTAAGTTTAAGGTAAAATGCAGGTTCCTTTCAAAACAGATGGATCGATTTGATTATTTTTACAATTTTTGTTCGGTGTTGGTATATTTGTCATCTTTGCTGTCTTGTTCTTTGTCTTATAGGAAAGAACTGTTGAGTGTTTTTTCTATTTCAATAAAAGTGGCCATGTATTTATTAACTGACTCAAAATACTATGATCACACTAGAACATGCAATTAAATATTTATTTAATCTTTTAATGAAAGTTGTGTTGTTATTTTGATCGACGCTTAACAGATATATCATCAAAACATTGCAATTAGCGAAGAACGCTTAGTGACGCTTCAACTTTTATGATGTAATAGTCATTTGTGACTTGTTTACAAACTCTGCAAGGGAAGGTTTGCATAGTAGAGTTGGCAAAGGATGATTTCCTAAGGCTTGTGCTACAGTTACAAGAATTAACCCTATGAAAAATATTCACCAGGACTTGTGTTCATACCACAAAATTATAAAATCCTTGATACACACTTTTTAATTTAATTTTGCTAAGCAATTCCCATCAATTTCTATGTAAATTCAATAAAAAAATAATACTCCAGCAGCCCTGTCTCAAAAACAACCTGGATAGGGTTAATTTTTTTTTTTTTTGTAAATTTTGTTGACTTCTACCAAGAACTATAACATATCAACATTAAATTGAAATTGCTAGAGCAGAATTTTTAATTTTTTTGCATTTTTCTGCCAAATAGGGTCCATTTTGGAACACAAGATATTTATTTTCGTATAAAGGCATTTGCCCAGATTACAAATGTAAATGGTTCATATAACGTAACTATTGCGCATGCGGAGAGCTCATGTACGTGCACTATCCGTTGCAAAAAAAGATTCTCTTTTTCTAAAGGCATAATAAACATAATTAATCAGGTTAATCATCAAATCTCTGTCATTGGAAGACATAAGCTGTCTAAACCTTTGGATATTTGGTTGACAGGTGTACCTGTTTGGTATATATTTTGTTCTTAAGTCCCTGTACATCTCACATGTTAACAAAAAGTGATATTCGTTTTCTATTTCGTCCTTACATAGTGTGCATACCCTCTCGTTCGAGGGTATGTTGTCATGTCTACCTTTTTCAATCATAAGATTATGGTTTCCACACCTGAGCCTGGCGAAAGCAGCTAAGTGCGCTTTCGGGAGATTCAACAATAAATAATTTTCTTTTTGAAATACAGATTTAAATATACAATACAAATTTAATTTAGACGAGTTCTGTAACTGGCCGTTCCATTCTTGAATGTAGCAATCTTTGATTCTTGTCTTAAAAATTTCTAAAAAATATATCTCATTCTCAACACCCTGATTGTACCATACAAACCCAAAACCATATCTAAAAAGTATTTCTTTAATTTTTGTCGCCCATGTAATGCGACCAGCCTGATCTAATACCAACATAATCTTATAGCACGCTTTTGGATATCTGCTTTCTTCCATTCTCAGTAATCTAAGCCAGAATTTGACACACCTACTGAAGTAAGTTATAAACAATGGGAACCTACCACAGTCTCCCAAGACCGCTATTGTTGAAGTTGTTGATCCCACGCCAAGAATCCTTTTACAGAAAGCAAGTTGTACCTTTTCTATTTTGTCATACACTTGGTATCCCCAAACTTCTGCACCATAAAATAAAATTGGCGCGATCATTTTATCAAATATCATAAATGCAATATCAGACCTAACCCTTCCAGTGTTATATTCAAGTTTATCAACCATAATCATTGCCTTTCTTGCTTTCAGACTTAAACTAATGGTGGCTTTTGTCCAAACGAGCCTTGGCGTTATAGTTAGACCCAGATATTTGTAGTGGGTTACAACTTCAACCGGTTGTCCACCAAAGTACCATTTTTCATATTTTCGTAATGGTCCAGAGTGTCTAAAGACCATGATTTTTGTTTTTTTCAAATTTATATTCAGTCCGAAATTTTCACAGAAATTCTGTAAAATATTTATCTTCTTTTGTAAGCCAAATGCAGTGTCATCACAAATTACCATGTCATCAGCATACAATAGAAGCGAAATGCTGACAATTTCATCAATAAAAATAGATTGTACATCACTCTCATTTACCCTCTCTACAAACTCATTTAGGAACATATTAAATAAAAATGGACTTATCATACAGCCCTGCCTGGTTCCAACAGTACATTCAAAATATTCTGTAAGTCCCGGGGAGATTAAAACACACGACCTCAATTTTGAATACATTGATTTTAAGACCCATAAAAACTCTCCCATGAATACCAATTTTTTGTAGTCTAAACCATAGCAGTCTGTGGTCCACACTGTCGAAGGCTTTGGAAAAGTCTACAAATATGGAGTAAAACCGCCCCCTGCCCTTGCTTAAATATTTCTGACCCAAGGCATTTAATGTATAAATATGATCAACAGTTGAGTAACCTGATCTGTAACCTGCCTGTTCTTCGCAGAGTTTTCCATTTTCTGCTGCCCATTTCATGAATCTATTATTCAAAACCTTGGTAAATAGTTTTCCAATCACATTCAATAAAGAGATCCCTCTGTAGTTATTTACATCATTTACCGATCCCTGTTTGTGGAGAGCACAGAGAATGGCATTGCACCATGCTTGGGGATAATCACCACTTTCAAGTATGCTGTTAAAGAGTTGTGTTAACACTGGGGCAATTTTACCTTGGGTGACCTTAAGCATCTCAGAGACTATCCCATCTTCCCCTGGTGCTTTTCCATTCGCCATGCTATTCAGGGCGGAGAGCACCTCATCACATGAAAATAGAGCATTCAAAACAGCCGGATTATCATCATCGCATAGATTACAATTTTGTTCATGACTTCTTAGTTGAGAGTCTACCTCTCTTCTAAATCCTTCATTAATCGTAATATCCTGATTTAGTAACTCTCTAAAATGCTTAACCCATGAATCAGAATCAATGTTACTCTTATTTCTAAAATTTGCATTAACATTAACCCTCCAATATTTCCAAAATGCTTGCGGGTTATTTCTAAAACTTAGCAGTTTGGTATATTGACATTCTCTGTGCCTTTCCTTACTCGATTTGCATTCTTTCTGAAAGTTCGATTTTGCCTGCTTATAGTTTTGCAAATGTTGCTCTGAGTTATAAAACCTAAAATTATTCAACGCTTTATATTTTAACTTTTTTAATACCTCCAAGTCCTTTGACCACCATGGCGGCTGTTGTCGTAACTCCACCTTGATGCCAGGCGACTTTATCATAGAACTAGCCGACTTGATGTACATACCTGTAATGGTTTCTATAACTGCAGTAACATTATTGTTCTGTAAATCGTTCTCTATGTCAGACCAATTTTGAGCAAATTCATCATCAAACTTATCGACAAAATCATCTGTTTTCTTATTATCCCAGTATACTCGTTCATACGGTTCAACCTCCGAGTCTTTTTTTGTTTTGGAAGTTTGCAATAGACATTTGATTGCGCAATGAATTGGCAAGTGATCAGAATCCCCGAATACTATCGTCGAGAACTCAGCTATATTTGCAAACATGTTGCTAGATACCAAAATGTAGTCTACCAAACTACTACCACTATGGGTTATGCATGTAAAATTGCCATCAATATCACCAAAACACCTCCCGTTTAACATGTGAATATTAAGCATACAACACATTTCTATCAGTGACTGTCCAAATCTGTTTAAGATTTTATCTTTACTTTTCCTCTCCAAATCAAAAGTATCCACAGCATAGCAGTCACCGACATCATTTGATATGTAATCTAAATTATCATCAAGAATATAATCATCTATATTACTCGTTCTCGCATTCATGTCACCAGCAATACAAAAATTACATGTGTTTAAACTCATCGCCTTTGTTATAAATTCATTTAAAAGTATAATGCCATTTTGTTCTTTTTGCCCATCATAAAAACTGGACCCTTCAGGAGGGATATAGGTAAAGCAAATAATCAGATCTTTTTCCCATCCAAAGAACATTTTATTACATTTAAGAAATACTGCGACACTACAGTCGTCATACACTCTTGTTACACCATTTACCAGATTTTCTTTGACAAAGACTGATATCCCTCCTGAATGTCTTCCTTTTCGCTTCACGCGAGGCGTATGTTTTCCAAAATGCTTATAATTAGGCATGAAGTGATCATATTGATTATCACTAGCGGCCCATGTTTCAAGTAAGCCAGCTGTTGCATATTTTTCTATCAGTATCTTTGCGTCCGCAGTACAGCTCGCGAGGCCGTGTACATTCCATGACACAATGCTCAAAGTTGAGTCCTCAGTGATGAGCTTTCCGCACTCATCCTATCCATTGGAGCCTCTTCCGTTGGAGAAACTCGGTCAACCGCCTCGCCCTTGCCCGCGTCCGCGTCCATTATGACAACCACCGTGATCGCCACTATCTGCCGTTGGACTTCTCTGTCTAGTAATACGTTCAGCATTCGGGTCAAAAGGTTGATTGTCAATATAAAGTTTGTCTACCTTCAGTACAGCCTTTTTATCCTGTCTCTTGGCTTCCTTTAGGTGCGGAATCAGCATCCTTCTCAGTTCGTTGACTTCCCTGGGAAATTGTTCATTGACTCCGTATCGTTTTCCTTTCAACGCACGTGGGGCGGTTTTCCTGACCATCTCCTTGTCCTTAAATGACCCAAACCTGGCGATGATCGGTCTGTGTTTCCCTGGTATGTGCTTTCCCATACGGTGAACATTTTCAAATTTTATTTCATCAGTAATTCCCATTTCTTCCGATAGGAATTGCTTAATTACTTCCTCAGGGCTCTCCTCTCGATTTTCTGGTATGCCGTCAAAAATTAAGTTCTCCCTCATGGAGCGGGTCTGTAACTCAAGATGTTTCTGTTTCAGTTCACTTAGGTCCTCTCTCAGTCCAGCTATCTCCGTTTTTGAGATTTCATTTTCTTCTTTCAAATTCCTGAATTTGTCATCTAGCTTCTTTACAGCGCCCTCTATTTCCTTTACATTTGTCTTATTGTCCTCACATATTGTATTGATGAGTATAAGGCCATCCTCCATCTCGCCGATTTTTGTATTTGCCCCCTTCAGATCACTAGTGACATTGCTCATTGTTAGCTCCAGTTTGGTTAACCGTTGGTCTATGGAATCCAGTTTATTTAGTTTTGTATTCATTGCATCCATTTTCAAAGACAGCGATGATATTAAGGAAAACAGATCGCCTTGCGGGTTACTGCTACTAGTAAGAGGCAGTGATCGCATAGGTAGGCCTATTGGGCTTGGTGGAAAAAAACCCGTCATCTGGCCCTGTGGGTATATTCATGGTTGATCAGTCATTAGTGGAGTTGACTGAAGATACGTTACGTCACTTACAGAACTGGTAGGACCTAAGCGTAATTCAGTCGGTGATTTCTGTTCAGTTTGAGAACTACTCACTTTATTCACTTTGTTTTCCTTTTCGCCACTCAGATTAGAACTTTTGTTCTTCCTTTTTCCTTTCTTTCCGCTCATTTCTATTCAACTCACGTTCTTCCTAGTGTATCTACACGCTCCCCGAAACTCTTGCACTTCCACAATGTAAATTGCTGCACTTTATCGTTCATAAAACTCCAAAAGTGTCAGAGCACCAAAAAGTCCAATTGTTCCCTCCGCGCATGCGTATCCGTGTTACGCAATGCAATAAAAGTGACTCTTTTCAGGACACTACCTCTCGAAAACCAGCTGGATTACCCCCAGTTTTTTTCATATTTGTACTTATATGGAGAGAAGAGTTTGTCTTACAATTTTTATCAAAATTCTAGGGCAGAAATGGTGTTTCTCAAATATGAGAGAGTTTCCTTAAATTAATTAATTGTTTATACATGTAGCTGGACGAGAATAATCTGAATTGTTCTGACTGTTGACTATTGTCATCAGACAGCATACCAATACAACACAACACGTCTTGTTGAGATGTAGTAGTGGTAAACTTTAAAAAGGAAAAAATAAAATACAATTACAAAGGCAATATCCAAGTAAATTTTACAAAATTATTTCGTCCAGAACTGAAGGCCAATTATAGGAATACAGTTGTGGCAATATTTAGAATGCTTTGTAAATCTCTAGATTAGTTACTGTCATAAAGGTAAGACAGTTTAAAGACAGTTTTCGTACAAAGCTTAAGAATAATACAGTGTTACAATAGAATGTTTCTGTACAAAAATTAAGAACATTTACAGTACTAGTCAAACAAATGTAAATTCCTACAAGAAGCGGTGTTACTGACTAAAACGTGCGAAGCAGTACTGATAACGTGCTGCAGATTCACAATCACCTGAAAACGGAAACCAACAATATGTTTGATCACATGCTAAACACTAAACAATTTTATCATGTGCATCCCGACCCTAATACAGTAAGTTTGCGCTAAACTAAGTAGCTGTTCTATGATCAGATATAGCTTTTACGGAGGGTTTATACCATGAAATACACCAACTAAAACACAGAAACATATTGCATGAATGAAAACAAATATCATCATGTTTTGCTTTCTAGCTATTTAAGAATACAAAAGAAAAAGAAAACCAGTTTCAGTTCATTAAGAA
Organism: Lingula anatina; assembly: GCF_051362555.1. Classification (NCBI taxonomy): domain Eukaryota; kingdom Metazoa; phylum Brachiopoda; class Lingulata; order Lingulida; family Lingulidae; genus Lingula; species Lingula anatina. The sequence goes on from NC_141767.1 coordinate 57,201,985, forward strand.
TTAGTCCACGAAAGGACCTCATTTTACTCATGAATCAAATTAACTTATGGTTCAAATCTAGATGAAAATTTGATGAAGTGATTTTATATTCCGCTGCAGGTCAGTAGTAGCTGGTGTGGTAGTTACCGATGTATACAACTAGTATCTGTTAATGTGTGTTATTGTACTCCTGAGGTTTTTGTATTCTGTTACTTTAGATTAATAGGCTACAGAGGAATACTTATAATGGCACCAAGTTTGTTATGGGACGTGAAAAAATTCATCCAGTATCAAGTGTTTCATGATATATGTGCATAATGTGCTACTGCTGTTGTCTTGAATCGATCCCCTATCATATAGTGTATGATTTAATCAAACTTAACTGTTCAACTGCTGAAAGCTTTTTAAAACTTAGTATTTCATTTTCCCCCACATGGGCTCTTTCACCATATATATCATAAAGCTCATGCAATAATGGGGACACATCCTTCCAGAAATCAATAGAAAGGATCTGCAGCCCATTTAACAGAGCTAGCTAGAGCATGATGATATAAGTTATGGATCTATGTCGATCTGCACTGACAAAGTATCACTGTGACCAAGTTTAAATGACAAGCACTATGTTGCTTTTATTTCCCAACAATATTGTGAAATATTATAAATAAAAGCTGAACACGAAGGGTATTAAAAGAAACATAATTGAACATTCTTAAACATCAGACTCTGTTAACAAAAAATATGAACGGAGGTAAAAAATTATATAACTTCAACATTTTAGAAATTGTTAAAAGATTGTATAATTTGTATTAGATTAGTTAAATACTTCAACCAATACCTTTTCATTTTAACCAATAATGTTTTATTTGAGCCAAATCCTATTCTTTTGTTGAATAAAATTGAAGTTGTTTATTTCATTATCTCTTTATTTTTAGTTTTGCAAATAACCATGCTTTAAATTAGCTATATATAGTTTTTTTACTTTTTTGCTTCATTTAACACATTTGAAATGTTCCCTTAACACTTGTCACATTTGTTATCCACAAGTTGGTTTAGTTATTTGAAGGGAATATCAGTGATGAAAATAAAGAATCAATGTAGAAATTAAGTCTTGTGTTGGTCATATCATGATAAAATATGAAACCATATGCACTAACACAAGTGTTGTAATTACAGGATAATTTGGGATGTACTGGTATGTATGTAATATATGTAGTAAACAGACTTAAACCACATTCCAATCAATTTGTGACAGCTTAACTGAGTACTGCAGTTTTCTAAGCAGATCATGTGAAGACCTAGTAAGAATGGCAATCAAATCCCTCCATTTTCTGGACCATAGCTGTAATAAATAGGGGGAGATTCCTGGTATAAGTTGTCTGTCTTTGAGATTGATCTTACATCTTCTGATAACGTTACATTCTCTCTCTCTCTCTCTCTCTCTCTCTCTCTCTCTCTCTCTCTCTCTCTGTGTGTGTGTGTGTGTGAGTGTGTGTGTGTGTTGAATACAACTATAATTTGACTGAAAATAAAGTTGGCAGCATAGTAATAAAGTTGGAGGCCTGTGCTTGTTAATTGAGTCTAAGGGTGCATTAGCAATGAAACTATCGTACCAAAGGTTGAAAGTTAATCACCTTCATGTCATTAAGTTAATCTGAATGCATTCAGCTAGAGTCCCTGTGGAGTTGGATCCATCTATCTAATATGATAGTTTCATTGGGAAGGCACTTTTGGCTGTGATCAGGTTGCATTATACAATATGTCTCTTTATTCCATGACAGCAGGGGAATTGAAATTTCTTGATGTATTTAAATACAGATGATTTATGCTACTTTTCATGTGGAATTTTGATAAACAGATCATATACCTTTATGGTGGAGGCAAAATTTTAGGGACCTAGAAATGGTGTTTCCTAAGAAGTTTTTTCCCCTTTCATTCAGAGTCCCATTAGGCCTCTCATTTTGTGCATTTTGGTCATGTTGACAGTAGGATACGCTGTCTCTTTATAGCTACATGTATGTTAATAATGTTCCACTTGTCTATCATGTAAAAAAAAAATTAATAAGGAATTTTGCCGTGAATAGTGATATTAGGGCATATTTTGGGTCTGTAAGAGAAACCAAATGGAGTCTGCTCTGTGTAAGGAAGATTCTTTATGATGAATGGCTGCTGTGCCGAAAAATGTCTAAAATTGCTCATAAGTTGGCTGCTATGATGGAGGTCCGCTTTGTCATTCGCTATTTCAAAGTGTTTGCTGTGACGGTATTGCGAAAAACTATATTGATGTGGTAGCTGCATTTGTTGCGAAATTGGGGTAAGCACTGATCTCCATGTCAAAGAAATGTGCAGAACTGATGAATATTCATAATACGCAGGTCAAGTTTGAAAATCAGCATGATTGGGCCATTTTTTCCAAAGTTATGCTGTTTTTTCACTTTTTTCAGCATCTATGAAACACGGATAACATGATAAGTGGAAAACCATTTCACCTTTTGGCTTGAAACTTACAGAACTGATGAATATTCATAATATGCGGGCCAAGTTCGAAAATCAGCATGATTGGGCCATTTTTTCCAAAGTTATGCTGTTTTTTCACTTTTTTCAGCATCTATGAAACGCCAATAACACGATAAGTGGAAAACCGTTTTATCTTTTGGTTTGAAACTTACAGAATTGATAAATATTCATAAAACGCAAGTCAATTTCGAAAATCAGCATGATCAGTTTTAAAATAATCAGGGAAGAGTACACTTAACTTCAAAGAGTTGGGAAAGCACGCTGCCATCCTAAGTCAGTGTTTAAACAGCGATGACATGAAATCGTTTTTCGTGAACTACACACATAGCTAATTTAATTAGTCTCATTTAATATTCTCGTGACCAGGTCATTTAGTCATCTATGGAAATCTCCACTATTTATGGTAAGTCCCTGAGCCAAATCTGAATGGGTAAACAAAACTGCACGCTAACTTTTGTTTCTGAAGGAAACGAAACAGGATTGGGCCATAGCATCTCTGATTACATGCTCAGATGACAGGATTTATTTACACATTGTTTTTTTTTTTTTTTTGGAAAGCAGAGTGTATTTCAGGTTTTTGAATCCCAAAATTGAACTATTTGTATAGTTAAAGTCTATGGGAGATTATACTTTGTACTGAAGTTGAAAATGTAAATGATGGTAATGCACAACAACCCGTTTTCTTCACCCATCAAAATTTGCCACAAAGAGCAATTTTGTTTTTACTCTGGTGTATGTGCCGTAAATGATCCCTGAGATGGCTAAAAACATGACAATTCTATTCTGACAGCTTTCTTTTCCGTAAGGCACAGCTGCAAAACAGAGTTGTATGTCTGTGTACCAGATTATAGTGTTGTTTTAATGTCATATTTGGCTATGAATTAAAAAGTTTAAAATACACAGCAATTGGAAGAACGTTCACAAAACTGTTTGTTATAATAAGGCAAATCCATCCCCTTTCGCATGAAAGCACCCCATTGTGATCCAACACATAAGAATATTTTGACAGACTTACAAAGATGATGACCCATTGCTGTTACCCAGTGTTGTGGACACGCAGATATACCCCAGTATAAAGGAATTTTTATCATAAACCCAAAAAACTGTGGTGCTTTCAAATTGAAATATAAAGTAATTTGGTGGTCACGTATTAAGTGACCATGCATGGGATTTCATTTGAAAAAAAAAAAAATTGCATAGTGCTTCAAGGCAAAGAATAAGCTATCCTTCACCAGCCTATGTCTGAAAATTGTCTCTGTATGATATTTAAGTGATATATGAGCTAGGTAAGACAGATGAGAAAAGAACTGCAATGATCTCTCAGCTTATTAATTGAACAGCATCACCGATCTTTCAAAACCATGATCTTTGACTACTAGTACTTTTCCTGTACCAGGAGTTGATTTTAATGCCAGTAGCAGGATGTTAATCATCAGTGATGGTGGGATGTTACCTTCTCAGTATCCTTGTTTCCTCAGAACTGCCCGTAGGCTTTCATTTCCTGCTTTTTCTTTTTGAATAGTAGCAGGTGCAATGGTCTGAAACTGGAATTCATTCTGAAGAAGCTGTGTTCAGAAAATGACAATATTTTAGATTAGAAATATGTCTAACATGTGTCAGTTGACACCCAAATCACACAGAGTATTGCAAGTTGGGCTGATTTAAAGTCTGAAGTAGTCCTGTGTGATCATGCCTTTACAGTTAATTTTCATACTGGAAATAAGGTGTCAGGCTCCTTGTGTTTCGTGCCAAGATTACTTATAGTCACTTTGGCATATTCCCTCGTGGTTATCAATTATCCACTGATTTATGTATTGTTTCTTGGTCATTAGCAAGGGTTATCCAGGAGCATCCATATTTTTCAGTGCTTGTAGAGAAAAAATCTTTAAAATATGTAAAGCATTGCACCTGCTCAATTTCATGGTTACATATAAAAAGATTTTGGTGAAGACCAATTCGTCTGGATAGAATTTAGTGTAGGAAATGGATGTCATTCTTAGGTGCATAGTCTGTGGTAAGCATTTTTCTTCTTGCCCCTTACCCCCCCCCCCCCCCCCACACACACACACACACACACACATGCACACATGCACTAACTCTTTATTTGGTTTCATTTTTATCTCTTTTATTTTCTCTATACATAAGGGCCATTCAAGCTGACAATTTCTAATTAATGCAACCTGCTTTTCCTCCTTGCTGGGCATATTAGCCAAAAATTTAATGCATTTTCTTTTCATGGAAATATTTCTTGACACATGTAAATTAAATATTTTGTCCAGAATAACAATCATCACAACTCAAACTCCTGCCATGTTATTACTTTATAGTGAGAACAATAATGTGCATGCTCAAGAAGAAGTATGCACAATTGATGAAAGGCTATCACTGCTGGCGTTGGTGTGAATGCAAAGAAAGTGGGTTTTTTTTGACTGAGATTCTATTGGTGTTAACTAGACTGCAGTTTAATGTACATATGTGTGTATGGTTTGAAACTTATTTCTGAATAATGAGATCCCTGGGAGAAATGGTTGGAAGTAGCATTTGTCCACTGATATTAACTAGCTAGTTCATTTTAGCTGCTCATTTGCCAAGATAGCTTTTAAGGTAGCTTTTAAGCTTTTGAGAAAGGGTAACATCAGGGTAACATCATAACAAATTTATTTAAATATTTATTCATTATTCATTTTTTGTTTCATTTAATGATCCCATTAGAAGTGGTTGTAAGTGGCATATGTTCACTGATAGTAATGGCTAGTTCATTTAGCTGCTCATTTGCCAAGATACCCGGTAGCTTTTAAGTTAAATGAATTGGTAGTTCAGAAGGACATCATAACAAATTTATTATGTGTTTATTATTTTATTATAACATGATTGATAATAGTTAATCAGTTTGAAATTATAATTGGGTTAGATGTACACTACTGGTAGGTAGCTGCAAATGCATCACAAATAGTGCAGCAAAAGTGAGGCTTAAAGCTGTCCAAAATAAAATTTTTCATTGAAAAATGTTTACTTTATGTATCTTTCTGGAGTGAACAGCGTTTTTTCTCTGATTAACCTATCTTTGGTTCTCCTTTCCTGACACTGGCCATAACTCTGGAACAATCTGAGTAAATAAAAAGGTTCCCAAGAGTGGATTTGTCAAAGTCTGGAAGGCAATAATTTAAGCAAGCGGTAAACTAACCATTGTTGGTAAAAAATTTTGAAAGCAGTAATTTAATCAAGAGGTAAACCAACTCTGTCAGGAATGGATGGCCACTGTAGGAAAATTGGAGTAACTGTTGAAAATGACTTAAGCCAGAATTTCCTTCAAACCTACATGTATCTAGGTTTGTGAATTGCTGGCATCTTTGTGATTTTTTCCTTCAATAAGACCTGTTCCAGCCAATTTTTCCAGCAACTCTTTTCTCAGAACATGTTCCACAAAACAATCTGCTCAGCTTTATTTTAAAAACTGATATTTTTCATAGGTTGGCAAATGGTTTACCTTGTCCTTTATTTCCAGGTTACATAAGTCAGCTTAAAGAAAAAAATACTCAGTCACTCTAAAAGAAGCTGGATCAGCCTGAAGTGTAGACAGGACTTGGATATTTTTAAGTCTAGCAATATATTGCCATGGGAACTCAAATAATCAAGGATCATTGCTTTTTATTACTTACATTTGTTCGGAAGTGAAAGTTTAATGTTATGAAGTGGTATGACCAGACTGCCCTTTTTAATTTCCATTAAAACCCATGGTCTTATGGCCTTTGCTTTATGATGCTTCTTTAGGATGCAGTGAATGCCATTTGAGGAACTTTGATGGGAAATTTGAGGTGGATGATTGTCCATGGAAATTGAATTTGCACAGCCTCATTGATTCAGCTGTCTTGTCATGATAAAAAGTTTTCTTAGTGAGAGATAATTTCCATTTAGCTTTTCTTGACTGCCCCAAGGTGACCTTAATGAAAATACTACGTTATTGGAGAATGTAGTAAATAGGAAATATTTCCTTTCCTACAGCTAGTTATGATAATCTGTAGCATAAGCTGTATTTGGGATAGGAACTTTTTTTTTATAGCTTTTGTACTTAAACAGTTGAAGAAGTGGATTATAATGAATGTTATTTCTTTGCAATTTATGTATATCATATATTATAAGATTCTCATCAAGTGTGCATAAAAATCCCACACATATATATTAATTTTTAGTTTCTTCCTGCATCTGATTTATAAAAGTTCAGCTTATTTTAGCCCTGATATGAATGTTCACAATCAAATATTTTTGTTGCTTATAAATCCTCCTTTAACTGGAATAATCCTATGTTTAGTCAAAAGGGTTCACATTTATTGACTAATTTGGAGGAAAAATCAACAGTTATGTTATCAGTATGAGTTATGATTTGTCCCATCATAATCAACATCAGACTTAATTTACATATATATATGCATGTACCCTGATGCCTGGCATCAACATGGGCTTAGGGTGGGAAATGGCATTTATTGCAGTATGAAATAACAAATGGATTTGACTGATGTGGGTTGAGTCTGACATCATATTCCAAGATCATGTGGTTGCTAATATACATTTGGTACAAATGTACTGGGAACACAATGAAATTTTGCCTGATTATATATTCTATAAAACTATAATGGCTGACAGAAAATTATTGATGTATCATATAATTGCTTCAATGGAAGTCCTGTCTAAGAGTAGACAAACGACGAAATTGTGAATATATAGCACATGCGTGCATACTGGCACATACACGTACATACACTCAATCATACATGCACACACACACAGATACGTCTGCTTGCATGTGCACACTCATGACACACATAACACACATGATATATTGACACCCTAGAAAAAGGTCATGATAGTATAATTGTACTCTGTCAACCATAGAAAAACAGAATTTGATACTATTAATGGGAATAATGTGTTAAGCTTCATGCCTGATCATTGATTGAGCCCACTGTGATCCCAGCCAGGTGTAATGTTACATCAGAAGCATGCCTCACCTAATGCAATTCCCAAAGTTCTTATCATCATCTAGACACCCGCAGTGAAGTAATTGCTTGAACGTTTTTGAAACAAAAAGAAATAACTTTAGGTTAATGGGCTGATGCAATATATTTCTTTTTAACAATAATGGAAAACAGGACAAAAAGAAGCCTTGTCTTTGGACTGATATCTGTGATATGTTGGATGGGGGATGCAACACCTTTAATACAAAGAATTTGACATCACAGATAAAGATTGATGAAATGACTTTTGTGTTAATTATATACAATTTAAAAGAAAGACATTAATGATTATGATGTCACTTTATCTTTACTGAACATCAGAATTTGGGGTAATAATAACACTTCCAACTTTATTTTGACTTGCAAAGACACTTTCTGTATCAAAATATTAAACCTTTTTTCTAGAAATTTGAAGATATCTTTCATCATACCTCTTAAGTGTAGACACTAGTATAACTGGAATTAAGGTTTGATGTAGTTCCTTGTGACAAGGTGTATGTATGCAGTACTCGAGCTTTACTCTAAAAAGAATAGGCTACATTTATGTTACTATTACGGTACCCTCTACCAGGGCGACTGATAGATTTTTACAGATATTCACAGATATGTCTCTAGCTAGATAGATTGTCATTTTAACTCTAAGTGACTTAGAGTTAAAATGACAATCTATCTAGCTAGAGACATATCTGTGAATATCCGTAAAAATCTATCAGTCGCCCTGTTAGAGGGTACTATTACGGTACCTACCAGTACACTCCCTCTCAGATTCATATTACTGCTGCTGCTGGTTTTGAGCCATTTAAATAGGCTCTCAAGATCTGCTTTGATCTTGGATGAAAGAGTAATTTACAGTAGCCGACAGTGTTTGCTATACTTATGATTCCAGGATTTCAGTTTTCTAGCTCTTAATTTCTTCTTTGTTTCATTTGACACCCAAATTACATACTTTCATTGATTTTGGGATTTAGAAACCAGGGTAGTGCCATATTTCTTTTTTCAATCCTCACCATATGTGACTTTCAGCATCAGATTGGATTATATCTTTAGTCTGTTAATTGTGCTTTGGGGCTGATAGATGGTGGGCATGTTATAAATTTATTCATTAATTGGTGGAGATTAAAAAAACATCACTTACACTCCAACCTTGAGCAGCTAGTCTTAATAATGAACAAGCTTGTAGATTCTGATATTGTGAGGTTTACTGAAATAGAATGTTTTAAGTGATAATTTTTTTTAAATATTGAAATTTTATTATAACAATAAAGAAGAATATATTCTCCAGAAAAAAAAATATGTCAATATTGTTGATTTATAAAAAAAAGTAAGTGTGCAGAACTGTTTTCCAGTGTGATATATGTGACAGAATTTGTTGCCACATTGACCTTTGAGACATTCATACCTAAACATTTATATTATGTCTTCATGATAAATACCATTTTGTAAAAACAGTGCTGTCAAGGGAGATTGTTTTCTCTCAGTCTGAAACCTGTAAATCACTCTTGTTAAAAAAATGATCACTGCAGAAAAGCAGATTTCCTATGACATAATTAAGTATCATTATTTTTCCAATATATTTTGAGGTGTTTGGCCTCAGGTTTCTTGTTTACTTGGAAGAACTAATGACCACTGCTCTTGCTCAACCAGGTATGTACTCTAAGGTAGTGAATAATTCATGATTATATATTACTTGGGGAACCTGCTAAACCAACTACTATTACATGGGGAACCCACTAAGCCAACTACTGACTAACTTAAAATACAGGTTATTAAAGATAACCATATTATACTGGGGGTTACTTATAGTTCAAACAGCATGGACTAATTGAATTAATAATGCCCCAAGAAGTCATTGGAAAGGGGAGCAAGTTTTAAGGATTTTAGGCTTAAGCGTGGGTTTTGCCATAGTGCTTGGCAATATATAAGCTGAACATGTGTAGTTAATAAAAGTAATATACCTACTATGGTGTGTAACTTCAATGTAAAGGAGGTGTAGGGGCATCACTTGAAATTCCATCTACTCGTTACAGTGACATGAACATTCTCAATATTGTATAGGCTGGATTGTAGATGACGGCAGCACGTGATTTATGTGGCTCTGAAGGAGTAATATAAAAAAGTTCAGATGTCAAAAACACTACAACTGATTCAGAAACCACTAGAACTGATTCAGGTGTAGTTGCAGATATCAACAATAAATCTACATCAGTATCTATAAACTCTAGCATCAAGGTCGTAACTATAGAGGAGGACATCACACAATATGGAAACAGAGCCTTCAATTAGCAAAGAGACAGAAATTTTGCAAGATAAAGTACCATATACCATACAAACTCAACATAGTTATATTACAGAGCCAGGGGATGAGCAGTCATATTCTCAAAATGGTGACCAAAATGCAGAATCAGAAATGAAATCAGTGGAGCTTACAGTAGAACAGGAAAAAGTTGAAGTGTTACATCCAGCTGAGACACAGGGTCCACTAGTTACAGCAGGTGAAACACAGGTTCAATCAAAGACTAGAGTGAAAGGAGTTCTCTCCAGTGATACCTGTCCTGCCATCTTGAAGGATTCACAGCTCGGCTATCCAGACTATCCTTCTGATCGTGACAAAGAACAAAGAGGAAACATGGCAGGTCCCTCTACTGCCAGTGATGTTGACAACAATCTGACAGAACAAGATGAAGTGGGGTGGTCAAAGCAGATGACTGACACTGTGACTGGGCCTGACATAGAAAGACCTGTGGAAGAGAAAGTGGTGGAAGAGCTGGCATTGCTCAAGAATTTAAGACGGGCACCAGTTTCTCCAAAGATAATTAAGCATAAGGGAAGAGTTGGAAGGCTTCACAAATTAGAAAGGTAAGTGGAGGTCTTACAGTAGATTTATCTTATCAGGCCATGGGAAAGACATATTTTGCTTCCATGTGGAGTGTTTTGAACCATTTATTGAACAGCAAAACAAACATTAGCTTAGTGATAAGCTTTAAATTATAGAAAAGCAGCAATTTTCTCAAAAGATTTGCATGTGGCACCAATATAAATAAATAAATAGAATACAATAAAATAAAACGAACAATACCTGAAGCTACCCATGCATAGCTCTCTAATTCTCCCCATTACTTTTCAACTTCTTACATCAAAACACTTAAATTTTGCTCATAATTAGAGCGATTGTTACATGCACTCCTTCCCTTGTGTTCTCTCTTTGTAACAAGCCCAGACAAAATGACTAAATTGGTTAAAAAGTGCTTATTTTGAGAAAATCTGCTTTTTTCCAAAATGGAAAAATGCTAGGTGTAATATATGCATGGGATGGTAGTTGGGGAAATTTTACAATTGACCCCAGGAAAACCCTAATGATCAAAAATACCCACACTGTATTGGTCATTTCCTGGTTTGATTGTGCAGGGTATTGGTGTGAATTTGCGTGTAAACAATGCGATACCTGTGAAGGCAGATATCGTTCTAGATGACTGGTCAGTCTTTTTAGAACTAACTTGGTAAATTAAAAATGGGATAAGACGTGAAATCCACATGCAGGAACGGATCAAGCAATGATTCATGAGTTGGAAAAAATTGCCCTTTTCTCAAGAAAAATCCATTTTGGCAGGTAAATCTTGTGGAGAGTACCTTCAACTGACCTACACTAACCTTAAAGCAACTTGTGAAAGGAAGCAAAACTCCCTGCAATTTAATACCTTAAAAATACTATATAAATATACTATATAATTCTTTAAAAAATACTACATAAATATTTTAAAAGGAAATACATGGTTTTATGACAACAAAAATTCTATGTAGGTCTTTTTAACAATGAAGACTTTTGTGTCAGTTTCAAACATGCATGTACCAATAATAAATACAGATATAAGTCACCAATACTTTATATGAACAAGAAGTTTTTAGAGAAAATTTTTTAATTAAAAAAAGTAATATTTTATATATAAATTAAAGTGGATCATGAATTTGCTTTAATGCAAAATGTGTTTGTCACTGCTCTTTGTCATTGCAATATTGCAAAAACATCATAGTGGTTGCTTCATAAACAAATTGAGCACTGGCTGTCACTTATGATGGAGCTATGACTTGGTTCATCCATTAGGTTAACTTTAATCTTGATTGTGTAGGACCATGTAGCAGGAAAGTGCATCTCCCTTGCTGTATAGTGAAACTAATATAAAGAGCAGTTTCAGCTTAATTATTAATCATGATACAGTAGGTAAAATTGTCTACAGTTTGCTTATAAATCTTCACAGCCAACAATACATCACCATCTTATGTCATAACCTCTATCATGGATTCTAGAAAGTTCATGCATCTATGAATTTTTGCATATTGAGAAGATTTTTTTGTATGAATGATTCAGCAATATTGATTTGGTCTGTTCAGTTTTCCTTGGTTTATGTAGCTGCAAAAGTCATTCTAGGTTATTTAGACCTCGTTAATGTGCACAGAGGTATTAAACTGATTAGATGTGTCAACAAAATCTATCACCTAGGCTGGCTAGTACCCTCTACCAGGGTGGCAAATATTACAGGGAACATTTGAAAAAAGCCACCCTGTGACTTTTGGCCAGATGGAAGCAATTAAATTTGCACACATGCAGATGGCATTGTACCCGCTCTGTAGGGAGTTATTACAGGAGATTCCTCAGTTAATTTCAATCTGAAGAAACAAACTATTCAGAAAGGGTTATTTTATTTGTCACAAAAGAGCAAGTGATTAAAATAAGAGCAATTAACTGTCTTGATTGCTGTCAAGAGGACTTGGTTTGGGCATGTTAAGTGACAGTGCCTGAACAGTAATGCAAACAATTACCAATCTGTCGCAAACAATCAATCTGTCACCCTGGTAGAGGGTAGCTGGCTAGGAAGGGGGGATAGATGGGATCTTAAGCAAAAATGAAATCAAAAGATTTTCCTGTACTTCAGTAGATCTTGTGACAACCAACAAAGTGCTGTCGGTTCCAAAGTAGGTACTTATTGAAATATCTTTAAAAGATCGATAACTTTTTCCTGTTAAAGATAATAAGAAATTTTCATATGAAGCAAGCGAAGATTCCCTGTAATGCATAAATTGCATATGAATCACAACTGCCATTTTCTTCTTTGGCTCGAATAAAGTCCAAAAGTATTAATAGAATTAATCAATCATGCAGTCAGCCACCCCCTCAAAAAAGACAAGTTTTTAAAGTGCAACTTAATCAAATGTCTCTGTCCTAAATTTAACCCATTTATCCATCCCTCCAGTCCATAAAAGTCTGCCAACTAACTATACGTATGGTGGCATTTGACTGGGTTTAGTGGCAATGATTTGACATGGGAAATTGCTTCAAATGCATCTTTAAATAATCTTGTGAAGTCTCATGATGTTATTATCTATTGTTTGAGAAAAAGAGAAATTTGAGCAACCTTTTTTTATGTACAGACACTGATTGGTCTGTCCGTGCCATCGCTGTTGCTGTCCGACACATGACATTCGCCGCATATCTGCCAAACTATATTTTTGTCTTACTTTAAATTTACTGATTGACTTTGTTTAGTAAAGAAGCAGGTTACTTTCGAAAATTGGCATGACATCCCCAGAAATGCACTGCATGACGTCACGCCTAGCCCACTGCGCATGCGTGCATTTTCAGTGAGTTTCTAGGAAAATGAATGGGTTCGCGATTCGTGGGTAATTCGTGAGAATTGACAAACTAACGGCATGATGCCGATAGACAGAAACGCTGTGCTATGCTTCAAGCAACTCCTGACCAAATATCGCTAGGGTTTTTTAAAAAATTCTGTTGTACACACGTACTTAGAAGTTTGCCGTATATTGCCTAGCTTACCCTCAGCAAAATGCAAATATTTTCAGTAATAGTGATTTTAGACGGTAAATTCACTCAGAAACAAAGGCAAATTAATTCGTTGCGGATAGCACCAGCAGATAGCAGCACCATATAGAGTCTGATGAAAAACTTTCATGGCAATTGAAGATTTTTTACCACGTACTGTACAATGGAGTCCCAAAAGAGGACTTGGCACAAATGTAATACTGCCCAGTGCAAGGTCAAGAATTCAATCAGTATTTTCAATCATATTATCAGATTCTACATAAATTGACTGACCATATCACTACTTAGTATTTAACTAATCACTTAATCCAAAATTCCTATCATCATTTAATAATTATGCAAAATTCTTCTTTCAGATTGCTATTTATTTAAATTTTTAATGCTGCAACTGTTCCAAAATAATCTTGTAGTAAAGGAAAAATGCAAATAAGAAGTGGAAATCCAATTGTACCCACATTATTCAATTATTTGAATATAAAAAGAATAAGATCACTATTTAACAAATTAAAATAATCTTTCATGAACTCTTTCACGAATAACATATTAAACAAAAATAAAAGTTATAAATCAGTGGTAATGGCTTATTCTGGAATATATGGCTGTATTCCCAGAGCTTTTAGATTGATCTATCCCCGCGGGGAGTCTCACTAGATTACTGTCAGATAATCCGGCTTAAATGTCCGTCCCGCCTACTACAAGTTGTAAGGGGGTAATTAACTTTCGTGTCCGCCCGGCTGACAGCTATTTAGCGTGAACCCCCAGGGAGTTAGGTCGATCTAAAGTAGATCGATCTAATCTCTGGAAATGGGGTCTATGACCTCTGCACATCATCAGTACCTGACTTGGTACAGTATAGTTACTACGTGGATACAGAGTTAGATTTAATAATGTAACAATAAGAACAATATATATTATAATAATAAACTTCTCTGCACATATCAGGCGCTTGTTACCATGAACCATGGACATAATAAGACATCTTATTATGTCCATGCATGAACTAACACTACTTGACAATGGGCTGAGCACTTATCACAGAGTCTGTGTGCGATGCGCTTCTTGTGCTGTGATTGGTTAGTTGAGTCACGTGAAGCCCTACTGTTGCGCCCTCGCGTATCGCGTGAATGCTGCACATTTCTGGCCATGTCAGTTTACAAAGGGTGACAAGGGTTTCATCCTTGTTTTTATAATTATGTTTAAACATGTATTAAGGGCATGCCTGGGTGTTTGACTTGTATTAAATTTAATTGGGATTTTTAATTATTTAGAGTTTTAGTGTTTGAATATTTTATTTTCTGGTGTGTGTGTGTGTGTGTGTGTGTGTGTGTGTGTGTGTGTAATATTTTATTATGACTGTATACATGTTTGGGTCACAATGATACACAGATTTACTGGTGAAATATGAATTTTATCAAATTAGTATTATATATCAGTGTTTTAGTCAATAGAAGTACCAACAGCTAATGTAATAAACCTGGAAGATCTGTTTGGCCAAAAGTCTTTGCCCAGTTCCCAATTTTATGACTCTCAATAGTTTTATTTTATCTAAGTGTATTATATGCATAGATTCAGGAATATTGATAGGAGTTGCCTTTGGGAAATCAAAATTAGATTCTAGTCAGTAATAGTGGATGTCATATTACAATGGCACATGACAATCAGGGTTCTAGATCGCAGCAAAAGCAATATTCCCTAGATTATTATTTTTCAGCAATAACATAGGGGAACATATTGTTAAATTTGTAGATTGACACTTAAGTGGTTTATTCTCTTTTTTTGTGTGTGTCGTGCCACTGGGCTATTTTGGCTAATTTCATTTGAAATGATATGGGGATAATCCACAAGCGAATTGGTAGACCTACATATTTTCTCTTCTTTTCTCCTCTTCTCTGGTCTGCTGTCTCTCTCTCATGTTTTTTTGTGATAGAAAAGGTAGAAACTAGTGTTGGCTCCTAGCATCAAAAGTAGACTTCCATACATACACAGTTACAGTTTTAGATTTATTGATTGTACTGCTGATTTACAGGCAAATGATCTGTACAACTAAAAGATTTGATGTTTGATTTGCCTTTCCTTTGTCATTAGATCACCTTATCAACCAGAGGTAGTTCATGTGGTACACCATTTAGGAAAGGCTGACACTTATTTGAAAAAAAAAAAAAATACAGAAATAAAATTAGTCTGTTTGATTTTATTTTAAATATGGACATTTGTTTATAAATAAAAATTTGGTTTGCACATGCCATGGGACGAACACTGTTTGACCTATTTTGTTGTTAAACCATAGGAAGAGGAAATGTAATTATTACTAGTTTATCAGAAGTTGGGAATCTCAACTTGAAGGACCAGTCTGTACTGAGCTGTAGGTCAGCTATGGTTATGAAAAAGTACAGATAATGAAATGTTTTGGTCATGCAGTATAATTGTCTTTGGGGATTTGCTCAAAATTGGAAATTGACATGTCAGTCAGTTGATCTGAGTTGACCAATTTATTTGCTAGAAAAACAGACTTTGGGTTCATATATGAATAGAATATCTTCATTCAGAGGGTTATATTTATCTTACCATTAATATTTCTGTAATTATTTTCAGTTTAAGTTAACAGTTATTCTTTACAGGGCTTTTTGGTTAAAAGCAGATTGAAAAATTACACAAATATATAAATTTACATAAATGCAACTAGTTCTATTTTCAGTTTAGCTTGTGAGTCACATGTTTGTTTTTTTTTTCTTGGTTGCAATTGCCAAATTAAGTATCAGAGTAAGTCTTCAGGAGGTGTTACTTAGAAGTACGTTGTACGTGAAGTATACATAATTACAGTATTTACAGCTTCTTCACATGTACAGCTTCTTGACAGTGGCTTGAGGGTTATTGACAGAATTTGAGGGTGAAAATGATATTAGTTGCTATTCTCACTCAGTACTTGGACTATATATGTAATATGTCAGCGATATGGAAAATGTGAGAATAGATTAGCCCAGAGTTTACTTTGGGAGGAACAATTTATAAATATTTATTTTTTATGAATTAATTTTTTTACTGAAAATAAAAAAATAGAACATTAAACTTCGAAAGGAGACAATCTAACATATATCTATCTCATCAAAATGTTTGAGGTATTTAGGGGACAAACATTTTATGTATACAATGACCACTACCAGTATATCAAAATAAACAACTAGACACATGCAACCCCCCCCCCCCCCCCCCTTGCTGTTGTGAATCATCATAAAGTACAAAATTGATGTGTGGACAAAAATTGTATGTATTCCATCACAATTTTCTTATTTTAGAACTATTATGTACTTAACAGAAATGAAATATAATGAGTTTAAATGGTGTTGGTAGGCATAATATAGTAAACTGAATAATCATTATTTACTCTGGATGCTTCAAGTTTTTGAACGACCTTCAAGTGGCGCTTTACAGTCTGCACTGACTGTTCACTTTCTCTGGTGTATAGTGGCTTCATTGTGGCATGAAGAGTAGGGGCAGTGTCCTTTTTGTCTTGAAAAACAGTGCATTCGTAAGTGTGGATTCTCCCTCAAAGTGTGCCCCACAAGGAATGGCCTGAGACCCCAGATAGCAAACAGGGCCATGCAGTCAGCAGTTGTTGTCAACCCGACATCAGACCACTACATGTATAATAGTACTTTGTAACAAAAGAGATTATAACAAAAACCCAACCCTTTTAGAAAGAAAAATGATCAAACTTTTAACGTCGAAACAATTTCATTATACATTTATGATAGTACTTTGTTACAAAAGAGATTATAACAAAAACCCAACCTTTTTAGAAAAAAAAGATCAATTTTTTAACGTCAAAACGATTTCATTATACATTAATAAGTCTTGGAAGTTTGCTATTCACCCCAGGATCATTCATTTTTCAACCAAAACTAACTGTTATTATACCTTAAACTGTGGTTAGCTAACTTTGATATTTCTCATTTTAAACTTTTAAAAACAAAATCTATAAACATTAATTACATTTACAAAAATGAAAGTGGTTTACAACAATAATAAAAACCACCTTAAGAACTATTAAGGCCAGATTATCCACTAATTATTAAAGAGCGCCTTGGAGAAAATATCTACACAAAAAATCCTTTTTTTAATCAATTTGTGGCCATGCATTTGTCAAGCTTATTTCTTTTAGAAAACATTACTTGCACCATTTGAAGAATCATATTTAGCTACATATACCCCGATATGTATTTATGGCATAAGGTTCACATACAATTTTTAATAAACCTTAAAGGGACACTCCATGAGATTGCTCCACCAAAAGTGAATTTTTCGAGTAAATAATCAATTCTCATGCATTCGTGAAGCATTTACCTATTCATCTCTTTACTTGCGTTTGTTCTTTCATAAAATTTATAAATGTTGATTTTAGCATAAAATAAACTGGACAGTCATTATAACTTCCCATTACTTCCAATATAAATATCAACATCAGGTGCACTACAAAAATTATTTACGGAAAAAACTTGAAAATTTCGTCGCTTGAAAATTAATTAATATTTTAAATTGCGTACATCAGACGAATTTTTCAAAATTCCTTTCCTCGACTTTCCCCGACTCCTGGATATGATGAAATTTTCCAAACTCCAAATTCCAAATCTGCCACAGCAAAGGGGGGGGGGTACAATAATCGGTAATGATGATCTTGCGCGAGCAAAGTCTCTAAGTCCCTTGAACTAATATGAAAATTGCATTCTATTAATTGTTGCTTACATCGCGAACAATCTCCCGCTGAAGATTTGAAAATTGCCTTCTCCTCTCGCTCGGGGACGAATGATCTCCCCCTGACGATTTTACGCAAACAACATCCCTTGAACAATTATGAAAATTGCTTTGCTGTCTCTCTCAGATCGCGAACGATCTACTACGATCTTATGGGAATGATCTCCTGCTGAAGATATGAAAATTACCTTCTTGTCTCACTCGGATGGCGAACAATCTACTGACGTTCTTACGCAAACGATCTCCTGCTAAAGATATGAAAATTGCCTTCTCGTCTCACTCGGACGGCGAACAATCTCCCGCGAAGGAAGTCTCTTGAACAAATATGAAAATTGCCCTCTCGTCTCACGAATGATCTCCTGCCGACGATCTTCCATGAACGAAGTCCCTTGAAACAAATATCAAAATTACCTTTTCGTCTTGCTCAGATTCCAAATGAACTCCTGCCGACAATCTTCCGCAAATATATATATGAGCATACAATTATTTGTCTATGTAAATGTGATGATTATTTATATGCTGAACGATATAGTTAATGTTTCTGTCTATTATAGTAGTAGTACCTTAGGTGTAAATGTGTATATCACTTAAAAATCAAGGAATCTGAATTACATACATGTAGTGACTTTCATACATTGCAATGAACTTTTCAAAATTATCCAGAGGGCCCATTTTCAAGCTCAACGAAATTTTCAAAGTGAAAAAAATAACGTCGGCAGAAAATCCTCTTTTGATGAAATTTTCAAGATTGACGAAATTTTCAAGTTTTTTACCGAAAGTGTTAAATTATTCCTAAGATGTATATAAGGTTTTATAAGAATCCAAACCCATACAGTGTCCCTTCAAAAGAAATTTTATTCAAACATCTTTTTGCTCTATCTTCTATATTTATGTAAATATGTTGTGTTGGAAGTTAAGCTTATATATAATTCATAAGTACCTGCTCCATGAGCAATTTCATTTTTATTCTTGCTTGATCCAGTCTATTTCATTACAGCATAACAATTCTGTAGTAGACATTTGTAAATTACAATTAATTGCCAGACATACATTTTCATATAATACTATCATTACTAACACGATTGCAGCACCATGTGTTTTTAACAAGACCTAAATTGTAAACTACAAATTGGAGATGATTTCCTGGATGAGATAAAGATTGCAACACCTGTATGTATTCCAATCAATAGGATTATATGTTCAGTACTAGTATATAAACTTCCATGGGGAAAACTTGACAGTCAGGTGGAATGGAGAGATCAATAAGTGAACATAGGTGCAAAGCAATTTTTTGCTCAATTTCCTAAGTCATTAAGAGAGGATTACTTGACAGTTAAAATTATGATACATTATGATACATTAATTCCCTGGTGTGCTGGGTTGTAGCATGCTATTTTATGCTTTTTAATTTTTTTTTCAAAACCCAAGTAGGGGAATTATCTTTAATGACACCACTTGAACAGTCCAAAATACCATCCAGATTTAAAAAATATAAGACTGTGTGTTATGGTGTGTTTTAAGTCCTTAACCACATTTTATAACATTTTCCAACCATAAAGGTCAAGGAATCATTGGGTTTTGTGACATTTGGTGAATGATAACAGGAAATGAGACATGGCAAACTTAAGCATGTAACACATACCTTAAGACTGAAGGGTTTCAACATTGGAATTTGTCCAGTGCAGTAGTTGACATTTTTCAGCTACTGCAGATCTAAATCTCCTTTCAGAAATATAGACCTTGATCTTTAATGTTAAAATTTGTCTTTAATTTTTTTTATGAATAATGGAGTCATATTAAAAATGTAGGTTCCATGTTTTATGGACAAGAAAAAATGTGTTTTAAAGAAAGCCTCAGCCTGACATATTTCAGTGTGAAGGGGATGCTGTATTTTTGCCAAAGACAGTACCAGAATGGATTTCACCTAACACATTATCTTTGTCACATCCAGATACAGCCAGTTCTTTTGAAGCAAAACAGAGCAGAGCATCTCAAGGCAATCTAGGTCATTTCTTTAAGGCAGCATTGAGGAAGATTTATTATTATTATTATTATTATTATTATTATTATTATTATTATTATTATTATTATTATATAGATTTGGTATGATTGACCACTATGTAAATTATTTTTCATGGACAGACTGGCACTGTTTCATTTCTTACATTCTTGTGTATAATAAGCCCCTTCACCAATTTCCAGTTCAAGTGAGTTATTGGATTAGTACTCAATAATCTTCATTGTAAACAGGATTTTAGGAAACCAGTTTACAGAAATCTTCCTGCATTCACACAAACTACCACACTTAAGTCTTGAAACGTGACCTAACTTGGCTATACACCAGGATAAATGGCGGATATATATCTGTTAGATACCTGGTAGTGTATTTCATAAGTGGGAAAGAGTTGATATCCAGATGAATTGATTGTGTTGTGAATATTATTAGAATTATGAAGACAGAAATTAATTCTAATGTGCGAATTAAAATATCTCTTCTAGTCCACTCTCTTTCTGTAAACCCCCCTTTACACTGGATGGCATTCTTTCTGCATACTATAGTAAGGCCCTGTTTGAGAATAAAAAATATTCTTAATGTGCCAACAATTGACCAATCATTTAGCATTCATTCTGCAACCAAAGCGATGCTTGTGCCTCCTGTCTTTGACCACAGCAATGCCAGTTTCATGGTCACACAAGGGACGCAGAAAGGACGCCATCTAGTGTAAAGGGGCTTTAACTTTTTTTTTTTAATAATCTGTTTGTATTGAACTTGTTGCATTAAGACATTTATAGACCATTTTGCATGCCCTGAACACAGTCATTTGGTTAGTAATAACAGTGCTTGGATTATAAACATAAATGGGGAAACATCTCAAGGCAAATCACCCTGTAAGTAAGGAGATTGCAAACAGTAACATTATTATATGTTTTTGTGTTTAATCTTTGCATGCTGATAAATAATCTTCACATTGTTTCAAAAAAAGAAAGAAAGAAAGAAATCCCATTGGATCCCAGTGAAAATCCATCAGAATTCAGAAGTTGTGGGTCATGACTTACTATGCATTTCTAAAATTGTGACTTAGCTAACTATTGATTAGTTCTAAGTCAAATATCATCTAAAGGTCAGTTATTCCTATATTCAGACATGTTATATCCCAGCAGGCAAGAACAGCTAGTTCTGGATATTAATGTGGAACCAAATTGTTCCTATGGTTATTCTGTATGTTCTAAATGGTAATACATGCAAAAATCTTTTTTTTCCTATTCATAATTAGATTCAGATTAATAGTCTTAAAGACCTGTTACAGAAGGAGAAAGCTAATTTTTGATACTTGCAATAGTATTTCACCTAAAAATACAATTCACATTAAATGAATCAAGATAGTAATGATTTTTTCACGTGCAGATTGACTGTAAGTAAAACGTGCTTCAAATAATTGCTTTATGATAAACTTACCATGCAAAGCTACTATATTAGAATCATATCATTCAGATTATTTTTCATATCATATTTTTGCTTTATTTAAGACCTTCCCAACAGGCAAAATATGTTGTTTTAACGTTGAACCATAAAGTTGATAAGATGTTGGATAAACGTTGGATTTGAAAGTTGGATCAACGTCAAATAACTGCATTGTATCAACGTCAGATAACAACATTGTATCAACCCAAGTTGTTAGACAACATTCTTGCATGAAAAGACATTAAAATGACCTGAAATGTTTTTATTTTTGGTACAAAACACAGGTACACAATTATAACGTACACTGTAAAAACATCCAAGTGCCTGCTTTGTCTGATTTTTTCAACGCATTTAGCTCCTAAGCATGTTTTGCATCTAAGCATGGTACACCCTTTTAGCCTGGATGTGTTTAGCAGTAGGACATGTTTGATGGCTAAATACATGTAGGGTATATATCATGTATGGCCTTAAAGTTAGGTTTTCAAGGTTTTGTTTTTATATATATATATATATATATATATATATAGGAAAGCCACGGTCACCTCAACCTGTCTATCTATAACAGGGTACCGTAAACTGTCATTCAATATTGTTAACTTCACTCCATCACATTTACAGTTACTTATTCATCCTAGTGTTAGCTGACCTTGCAAGGAAGTTTATTGGAATGTATTTTTGAATAACTAGTTAAGAAAATTCAGTAGTTCACTAAAGACACAAAACAACTGTCACTTTTACTTTAAAACACCGTTTTTAATATTTTGATAAAGTTCGTTACAGTATTGATAACAAAGTATCATGTTTTCAATAATTAATAATTTAAATTACGATCCATGTCTTGCATCACAACAACCAAACAACAACGTTGAGTCACTGACCAAAATACAACATTGAGTCAACGTCACATTATGATGGCATTTTGACGTGGCTGGATCAACATTTGATGTTGAATTTAGGTAGATCAACGGCAATTCAATGACCACATTTCAAAAGCAATTTAACCTTGGAGCAGAGATTTGATCCATTTAAAGGTGGGTGTGGAGTTGGGAGACCATCAGGCTTCAGCGTCATTGCTTTTTAACGCTGGTCGGCCATATTTAGTGAGCGGATCAGTAAGTACTCAGATCTTCCATTTCGAATGGGGCCCATACACATAAATTATAGGTCTTTTCAAAGACTGAAATGATTGCATACTCTGTAATATATTCAACATGCATGTATAATGTCATTTAACATTTAAGAATCCTTGTATGTTTTCTTTAAGGTCAATCTGTTTTCATGAAACCAATGTATTATCCTATTTTGCTATTGTGTGATATTTGAAAGAGTCAAACAAGTTTTATATCAGGCATATTGATTTCCTTAATTAAGAGGAGATTGAAATCAAGGTATTAAATAAAGCAAAAATATGATCAGTAAGTCCTCAGATCATCCCATTTTGAATGGGGCCTCAGTTAAAAAGTGCATTGCCAGTGTGTGTTTGTGTGTTTTTGTTTGTGTGTACATATATGTGCTTGCATGCCTAAGGCGCATAATTCTATGTTCAGAAACTTAGTATAAATGCAATTGCAGTTTACATTATTATAATTTTTTCTGTTACTAATTTACATGATTTGTTGAATTTTATATCTGTACAGCAAATCAGTCTCACTGATGAAAGATTTTATGTTCACTTACTTTACTTTATTGAGATGAATTTTTTTTTATTTGAGTATATGGGTGGTATATTAGTTTATTCAGGCTGTTATTAACAGCTTCATGCATAAAGCCATGTTTGTAATCTGTCTCGGCAAACATACTTATTGATCAGGTGTCTGGCTTGGCGAGTTTTACCCTGTTAATATGTGTCTTAATGAAATGAGTTTGGCTCAAGAAATTTAATTACTTTTGGAAACCTGATTTGTAGAATTGTAAGGACGCAGTGATACATACAGACAGGCTTAGAACTGATTGACTTTAAAAAATCATGCACTGGAAAAAATGTGTTATTAACTAGCAATGTGATATTTTATCAATACCCTACCTTTACTGTCCAGAATTTAAAATCAATTTCTAGGGACAGTTATCATGTTGCATTCAATTCTTTTTTTTTTTTCATAGAAATCAGGAGATATGAAAGCAATAAGATTGAAAACAAGTAATGCTTACTCCAATGTCCAGGTGTCTATTGAGATCATCCTCATCTACTCTTGACATTTTTGTTATTTGTATTAAAATATACTTTATTGATTTTGTTGACATTATCTATGTAAATATGCAATATAAGAAACCTAAAGATACTTCACAGTCTATACTCCACTTACCCAATTTTTTTAAATGCAGATGTTTTATTGTTTCTGGTGGATGGGACCCTGGTGGAGATATTATTGCCAAGTGCCATTGTGCCCCTGTGCCCAGTGACAATACGGTAATGTGCCATGAATTTCGTACAGTAGAAAAAATTTTTATTTGGAAAAAGATCATTTTGGTCGAAATTCATGAAATGGAGGTGCTTAGAACTTTCAAAAGTTTGAATTTCATAGAATTTGTCTATTTTGACTGGAAGTTATCTGTTCGTCGCTAGGCCTTATATGTTACCTTCTCCTGACAATCTATATAGAGTTACCATAATGTATGATGGGTGAGTGTCGGTAATTGCGACCCAAGGGATACACATACTTTCACCCGATCACTGTGTATGGCCCAAGGTGCTAGATAGCGAGCGGTACTATTGGCTAGAGACGCAAAACAGTATTATTATCAGTAGTGTTGTTTTTCAAAAGCGATTCTGGCAGCCAGAAACTAGTATCTCCTGTTATCTTAATGAATGGTGATGATGTTGTTTAGCACCCTAAGCTAACTGTACCGATTGACATGAGTGCGAAAATAGCCCGTTGGCCAATTTTAAGGTGTACGAAATTCACGAAAATCAAGATTGCGCAAAATTGCTTACCTATCGAAATTCATGGTCCATAAAAAATTCCAGATGGCCAATTTTAAGATCGTTTGAAAATTAAGAGCCATTTGAAATTCATGGCACTTTACCGTAATCATGCTGATAGACATGTGGTTGCACTAAGACTGCTGGGATAAATCAAAGAGTTGTAGAGAAGGTACCCCTCTACAACTTCTTCGATAAAATTTAGCAAAATGGTCTCCATTTACAGATTCATCTGGCCCATAGACGGGTGTGTGTGTGTGTGTGTGTGGTATCATTTTAAAAGGGAAAAGGCCCATTCAGGTTTGAAATTTGATCTAGGTACATGAAGATTTAGTAGTAAAAGCTCCATTTTTTCCGACCTACCCCCCTACCCTTTAAAGTTGCTGGCTTCTTGCCTGTTCATGTAAAATTATTATCTGTTGACGGGCACATTTTCAGTTCATGGTTCTTTACCAAATATCAACAGTGGGTCGCAAAAAGCTTTCACATACACATAGGCTTTATAATGTTTGCTGGCAATAAAAAGTTTTGAAGTTTTGAAGGGCAAAGTAATTCATTTTCAAAGTCAGTTGAAATATATTTAGCAGATGAGACTACAATATTGAAGTTGATACTGCAAGATCCTGTGTTAACTAGTTAACTACCTGGGTACAATCATTCCACAGAAAGAGCAGCTGGATTGACCCAGAATTCTAGATGCCAAATAGCATGCGCTGTCAAAATCTGATGAACAGTTGTGAGCTGTTCACCTACCCCAAAACTGATTTGGCAAACCAAATTTTGTTTTACTTTAAATTAACTGAGAACCTTTGCTTGTTTAGAAAAAGAAAATGGGATAATTTTCATAAAAGTAATTGATATTTCACGTTTTTTCCATGTATTTTGGTGGCTTTGCCCCATAAAAGCAAAACCTTTTTTGTACTTCAAATTTGCTGAGTGGCTTTGTACTAGTATGCTGATAGGGCTGGTTGCGTTCAAAATTTGGTATGATTGATTTTTTTTTTTACAATTTAGTATTATTTTTTTGTTTTGTTTTAGTTTTTGTAAATATTGTTGCAGTGTTTTTTGCTTGCTGTTTGGTATCTGTATTTTGCCAGCTTTGCTGTCTAGTTTTGTTTGCAGTCTTGCCTTTACCAATTATATGCTAGCATTTCCCCAACCTTGTGAGATTTGGTCTTTTCATTTGCATTCAGTGATGCTGACTACACATTTTCTTGGCTAGGTAGGCCCCAGAACAATGATTTACTTTTTATAATTTACATTTTCACAAATTTCTTGTTGTTTTAAAGGCCTACTGCCACATCCTAAGTGAAAATTTATTGTTGCACCAGCACTGATGGTACACATAGTTTAAGTCCAGCCCCGTCTTGACTGCTGTCTCCGCTGGGTTCCACCAGCTTGGCTGCCTTGTCACTGTTACCGTTTCTCCTCCCAGACTACAAGAGCCTGTGTACCCATCTCTTGCATGTAGGTCACATAAAATATAATGGGCAGTTGTTGCACTTAGGGAAATCTTTCATCCTCATGAGTTTGGGGTCAATTGGTGCATTATCACAGGAGAAGCAACCATTAGATGCTGAAACTGAAAACTCTCTAATTCTGAAACCGTAAATGCTAGAGACCTCTTGTTTGTTGCATTTTGTAGAGCTTGTCAAGTGCAATACGGGAAGTGGTGTCTGTTTTTTTTTTTTTTGTTTGTTTGTTTTTTTTTTGTTTTTTTTTGTTTTTGTTTTTGTCTTTCATACAGTTTAACAGTTTGCTCTGTATTAAAAAATAAGTCACAATATTCAGTGGTGAAAATAAAATGTGAAATACTCCAAGATTAGCAGAAATATGCCCATATTCACTATAGAACTTGAATAGGAAGTCATATACTGGCAATATGACTGTGACCTTGAAATTGACTTTTGACCCACTTTTCATCATGAGCTACGCTTTTCTAATTTCCTGACCCTTATATCTTCATAACTGGCGTTGATAAGCCCATACTTACTACTGTACTTGAATAAGAAATCCTATGTCAGCAATCCTACCTTGAATTTCACCTTTTACCTACTTTTCATTGTGAACTACACTTTGCAAATTTGCTGACCCTTTTATCTCCAAAACTGACAGTTATGCCCATATTTACTATTGAACTCGAATAGGAAGTCATATATTGGCAATGGTACTATGACCTTGAATTTGACCTTTAACCTACTTAGGAACCTTTAACCTACTAGGAAGTTGTATATTGGTAGTCTTACTATGACCTTGAATTTGACCTCTGAGATACTTTTCACCATGAACCGCATTTTACAAATACAGTATTTTAAAAGCACTTGTATTTATTATAGAACTTAGATGGGAAGTCTTATATTCACAATCTTACTGCCCCCTTGGATTTGAATTTTAACTTTTCTCCACGATTTTGTTATTAATTGTAATATTCTAAAAAAATTAAGAACTCTTTTTTTACTGCATTTTGTAGAGCTTGTCAAGCACAACATTGGAGGTGGTGTCCCTTTTTTTTCTTTGTTTTCCATGCAAATGCACATACCTGTATCGCCTCTCTAATCCTTTAGTTTATTTATTTGTGTTTAAAATCTACCCAGGTAATCATTATTTAGACAGGCTAGTTGTGATGATAAATATGAACTTTTGGAAGATTTTTTTTTCTTTTTATTTATTTATTTATTTATTTATTTATTTATTTATTTATCTATTTTTTTTATGTTTAGAATTTGATAAATTTGATTTTCCATATGGATGTTGGGGACCATCTTATAGTCTCATATTCTTTGTCTAGGGCACTGCTTGCATGGGCATCTGAATGAAATATCACCATGCAGTAAGGTCTAATCTACCAAAAAATAGATAAATAAATAAGTAAATAAATAAAAAAGAAGAAAAGAAAAAAGAAAAAAACTTGAAATGCTGTATGATCAGCTTTAAATTCTGCAACTCAACAGTAAAATGAAATTATTACTGGATGGCTTAATCAAGCTTTTTATATTTTTTAAGGAGGAATAAACTGCTGACCCTTCCTCTTCCAACTTTACCTAATAAGACATAGGGACCATTCAGATCGAGAAGAGCTGAGATCTACCAAGGCCACGACCTAAATATGGCGGACCTACATGAAAGGAAGATCGCTTAATCCTGTAATGGTCTCTCCGCCTCTCACATGCCTCCCCACGCAGCGTCCCTGCAGGGGCACAGTAATTAAATCTCGGCTCAATTCAACAGCTTTAGAGATGACGTGAGGGGAGCTGTGTGAGCTAGACCTAGGCTCTTCTCGATCTGAATGGTCCCTTAGGTTGCATTCAGAACAGATGGTCTGTGGACTAACTGGATCAAATATGGTCAGCCCCACTTGTAAGCAATGCCACTTAATCCCCACTTAATCATCTTGAATTTAATCTGGTATTAGTTTATTGTAATTGTTATTAATCTGACATTAATTTTTATGGCTATGAATGACATTGAACCCAGGGCAGTAGAAAGTAAAGTTTTTCATTTTTTTCAATGATTTTAATGAAATTGGAATAGATTGTTTCAAATGTTTTTATCCCTTTTATCTTTATTTGTAAAGGCCACTTTTCTACCTGATATTAACCCTGATTCCACCTCAGTAAGGGTGCACATTTGTTGAATTGTGCTACATTTTCTCAGAAATAATATCAGCTTGCGTGACTGTATGGCATATTCTCTGGTAACAGAATTACTTCCAGGCGGGGTAATCATCTACTGCCTACACAAAATGTTCAGTGTTAGGGAGTTTATATGAAAAAAAAAATTTTTACATGCAACCCTTCTGCTTGATTTGTTTTTTATTATGACGTTTTGGATCAGAAAATCCTTTCAGCTCTCTTCAACATCAATAAGTGTCATTTTTAATGCTCTGCTAGTTTCATTAAACTGACAAACCAACCGGACTCTGCCACTGAACATCGAGTTAAGGAAATGTTTCATGTCATGTCAGTGTGTGTATTCCCATACGTCACTCTTCTCAACTTCTCACATAGAATTCCCTATAGCCTGTCTGAAGAGCTCTCTGGACTGCCTATAAAGTTCTAGATACAATATAAAGTGACTCTCACTTCTGGCTTCTCTTTTCACATACTGAATGTACTTCCATTTCTTATTGAGAAAAGCAATAATCACTTGTGACCGTGACATGCAGAGATGTGCACCAGACATTATTATTCATTGTCTTTGGGGTTTTAGAATTATCTCTTGGTGAATATGAAGCTGAACTGCTGAGACAGAGCCAAACAAAATATTGATTGCTAAGATGGAAAAGAAAGATGATGAAAGCAGGTTCTCAGTGAAGCAACTGTAAGTTTTCTTTGATGTTTCAGTAGCTATAGAATTTGTAGTTCACCTTGTGTGTTGGTAATTTACACATTTAAAGGTGTTTAAGGTCTGTTCACATGTAACGGTTTAGTATTTGTGATATGTTTGAACTTTTGCAGTGAAGGAAGTATTAAATGTTCAAAGAGATCTACTGTATTAAAATCGTATCATATTATGATGCCTGAAGGGACAACATGAGTAGGCTATTGAAAGAAATCCACTGTAAGCAACTTGGAATTTGGAAAGTTTATTGATATTGTGAAAAAAATTACACTGCTAAACACATCTGTATGTATAATTTTGATACCAGATTTAAATTAATGAAGCAAATAGGGAAAAAAGGGGATAAACAATTTGCCACTAGTGCAGCATCTGAAATGATATTCAGTTTTAACTTTGATAAGTTTATATAATTTATTGTAAATATTTATTACATGTATTTTAATAATTTATATAATTGAATTTCGTTGTTTGGAAATTCAAAATTGGAACAACCAGGTGTAGACATTTGAGCAAGTAAAGCAGTTATCAATGTTTTAGACCATCTTTTTAAAAAAATCTGTAGAACAAAATGGCCGTAACTTAAGTGCCACATGTACATATTATACTAGTAGTTCATCCACATAATAATGGACTGAGGATCACTGGAAGAACTTTTATCTTTGACCTAGTTTATGACTGTGGTCATTGTGTGGAATAGGTTTCCTTCATATGAGATTCAGGTTT
Source organism: Lingula anatina (assembly GCF_051362555.1). NCBI lineage: Eukaryota > Metazoa > Brachiopoda > Lingulata > Lingulida > Lingulidae > Lingula > Lingula anatina. The sequence continues at coordinate 57,231,522 of NC_141767.1, forward strand.
TATTTTACGAGACAGTGCTGAGCGACCATTCCCACTCCTGGGAGAGACACACCACAGACACACTTACATTCTGAAGTCTTCCAATTTTCATCTTAATTAACCAGTGCTTATATTTGAAAGACATGTTACAGCCTTTTAAAATATCATGTACACTAAATATTATGTATGCAAGTGGCGAAATCAGGATAAATACAATTCACCATCCCTTAAAACATTTATTTATAGGATAAATCTGAGTTTGGTACTCCACAGAGTTGATGCTAAGATAATTACTAGTAAGGATACCAAGAAATTTTGATATATAATTATTGTTGCAAAAATTAATTACATGATTCTTTCACAATCATTTGGCTCTATTACCATGACTTCTGTAATGAATCTAGAGTCATGTTACTGCCAAATTGAAAATATTGATTTGAATCAGATATTTTCAGAGGTTAATGCATGTACCAGTCTTTAGGTGTTTAATGTACCAGAAATGAAATATCTGAGATACACAATTGGTTTTTAAGAATATTACAGTTCTGTCAACCCTGCTCTTTCACAAATATTCTACTCTTTCTCACTGTGTATTGCTTTTGCTTTCAAATCTTTTCAGATGGTTATACATTAAAAGATAAACATTCTTATAATTTTGGTAATATTGGGGAAAAACAATGCTTCAAAATTCCTAGCTGTATCCCAACTCTGTATACCTGTTCTGGTCTACATTAAGGTAATCATATTGCCATGATCAGTTTTTTTTATCTGTTTTTTTTTTTCACACACTAATTAGCATTTTCAGTGGCTTTTATATCCCATGGAACTGAATCAGTTGCTAGTTTTTCAATGTCCGTGTCAGCTTTGCTGCCTTGTTTCCTGTATGGTATCTGTATATTTGCCAGCTTTGCTTTCTAGTTAATAATATACTATGAGTATCATGGATATTCACAAAATATAACAATCTATGGTCTTGAGGTACATGGAAGTTCAAAGTTACACCTTGAAATGCCAATATGTGAAAACCTAAGTAACGTGGTTTTCCTTTACTGGTCATATAGTGGCAGTGCCCAAAATGGGGTTCTCTTCAATTTTGATGCAATATTATGTAATGCTTAACAGCATAATTACAACCAATTTTTGATTATGCACTGCAGGTAACATAGACCCCATTCCCATAGATTTTAGATCGATCTATCCCTGTGTGGAGTCTCACTAGATTACTGTCAGCTTAGTCGGCTTAAGCGTCTGTCCCGCCTACTAAAAGCTGTAAGGGGGTTATTAACTATGATGTGCGCTAGGTTGACTGCAATTTAGCGTGAACCCCCAGGGAGTTAGGTCGATCTAAATCTAAATCTCTGGATCGATCTAAATCTCTGAGAATGCACCCATAGATATTTAGAAAATTTGACAAGCCAAAGTTTTCAGGCACGTAGTAAAAAGTCATGCCGTGAAAATACCAATATGTAAACAAGAGACAACTGTATTGAATTTCCATTTTCAATACTTTAGGCCACACTTTTTTATTTTTATGGATGACATCCTGCGTCTGTTCTCTGAAAAAAAAAACAATGAAGTCGGTTGTCGCAAACGTTGTCACTGGATTTGCTGGAAAATGAGCTTTCTGCGCATGTGTATTATCGCCACGTGGAAATGTGGCCGCTTTGCCGTCAAATTCATCTCTAGGATTACTTTCAAATTAAACGACAATTAAAGTCATAAAGAGAACAGGGCCCGGATTGGATTGATATGCCATTGGTATTAGCATGGAGATATCACCTTTTTACAATTATACAAAAGGCTGGCGTCGGCCAGCGATTATCGCCCGGAAAGTTTCAGTGACATTCTGTCCAAAGCAGCACATACCAGTTTTTTGTAGCGAAAAAAGGGTCGACAAGGGCGTCAAGGTATTTGATGGGCTGAAGGTCGGACAGGCCACCCGACTGTTTGGCTGCTTTGTGTGAGTCAACGTAGACCAAATTGCATAGACCGAAATGACCTTTAATAGATCTGGTAGTATTAAACACCTCCTTGCATCATTTTTTAACATTTCTGTGAAGTGTTCATAATGCTTTAATATTCTGAAGGTACAAATAAAGAAACACTGTTTGTTTGATATTTGTTTTATTGATTGCTATACAAATAAAATGCATGAAGTAACCTTAAATAGATTTAGTTTATTGCAGCATGTCAATTCATGACTTTTTTACCTTTCTACGAAGTATTCCCAATGCTTTAATATTTTGAGAGCATGGATATAGATATATTGTTAGTTTGATACGGGTGTCTGTTGTAAATTTGTGTTTCCATCTGTGTACTGACAGCATTTCTTTACTTAAGCAGTATTTTTTTTATATATGTGTCTGTACAGACATACTAACTTGGTATAAGGGGTAGTCACATGCTATGACATGCCAGGAATAAAGGTGCTGACACAGGTATCACATTACTCCTTAACATGGCAACGTGTAATGAAGTGAACATCCAACTTGCTTGCATGGGATTGCTCTAAACTTGTGTTTGTACATACATTTATATGTATATATATGTGTGTTTTTTTACAAAAACTAGTTCATCATTATGCACCAAAACGTAGTTTTAGATCACTTGACCAGTTTTTGCTAATGCCTTGTAGGGCCAGATTAAGAACATTCGTCCACCAAGTTCTTCAAGTCTATGGACCAAATAAATGGAACATTCTCCCAGTATACTAAAAGACTATATATATAGTGTCTGAGGACAATTTTTAAAAAGAATTAAAAACTTTTATTTTCAAAAAGCTTTATAACTGATTTGAATGGACATAAACTTAACATCATACTATCTATTTTAATATCTTAAAATTTTAACTATCCATATATTCATTTACATTGCACTATACATTTTAATATTTTAATATCTTAACTGCCTATTTATTGATTGACTTTATGCATCTTATTCTGTTCATTTTATGCATGTTAATTCTACTGGGCATTTTATATGGATTTTAGACTATAAATAAATGTTATTGTTATTATTATTATGTTCAGAGCAAGCTTTTTTAAAGTCTTGGCATGGCATATGGTCTGAGTTAAACCAATGACAAAAGCATGGTGGGGAGTTGAAAAATGCAGCTGAACATCCTTTCAAAAACAGCTGCCATAACAGTTTTAAAGCGGTAGTGAAAAGCCTTTAGTCTATAGTGATGGGAGTTTCATGTTGTATTTTCTAAACATGTAGTTCATTACCTTGTGACTAAAAAAGAAGATGGTGATTACATTACCTCAAACACTTTGCCCTCGTTATTTCAAAGATAAACGGTGCTTTTTTTTTTTTACTCAAAATCTGCAATTTCCTGAAAATGATTGATAATAATGCATTGCCAACATTTGTTATCAAGGTCTTTCAACCATTATAATGGTTGCCTTGGGAATTCTGTGGAAAAACTGATAAATTAAATAGTCCATTTGAGCTTTTTAAAGCAAAAATTGGGAAGTCTGATCGGATACTTGATAAGAAGATCTAAAACCTCATCAATTTAAAATTGGATAGTGGAGCCCAATAACGTAATAAGAAGTCCACAGAGTCTGTTTAACTATAAACACATGTGATTCCTAAACCCATTAGTTTTAAGGTAATGCTGGGTCAAAATAAAGAAAATGAGACAATTGCAGTGTCCTTTTCAAAGATTATGAGAGAAAAATAATTATTGACTCATACTTATTATTAAGGTCTGAGAAGATGTAATGTCCAATAGCATTTACCTAAAATTATGGCATGTATTGGATTGATTATAACACAAAATGTTCTTCAATTTCCATAGGAATACCCACTGTAATTCAATAAACTTTCACTTGATACTACTGCTTAATAATGCCTCTAGCACATAAAAGTTTTGACTCGGTATCCTTAGGTACCACAGGAATGTTAAAAAACTATTAGGCATAAGTTTTCTATGCCAGGGACAACACTATGAAGTTGTGCCAAATAAAGGTCATTTGATTTTTAAAGCAGATTTTTAAAGACATGCAATGAGCACTTTACCTTTATATATCAAGTGGCTTAAAAAAGAAAAAAGTTACTAATTTCAATATTTTTGACAGTTTACAACTGAATTTTGCACAGATTTTTTGATACTTTGGTCAACACTGTAAATTTCAAATGTTAATGCTAAACAGTTTTGATATTATTATCAATCCAAAAACACATTGACAGGTGTCAAAACTGGCAGACACTGGCACCTACCAGAAGTCACATAGGCCGACGAGGCATTTTTTTACTGAAGATTTAAATTTTTCTGAATGGTAGAGTCATGAAATTTTCAACAATTATGAAAAACATCATTTTCCTAAAATTTCCCAAATTTCATTGCAATATCTCCAAAACTATTGAAGTGATTGAACTTTGAAATAAGTATCTTTTTTTTTCTTTGTATGTTAGCATGTAATATGCTTGAATTTTGATTTACCTGGAGATTTTAACACTTTTCCCTGAATCCCAAGGTATGCTTTATCTGCAGCCTTTGTCTAAATGATTATCTGTAAATTAGTTTTCGTATTGACAGTTATTATTTATAAATTTTAGGATATAGTATACCTGGGTAAATTGGGCACACTTTTTTCTTTTGCTTTTATCATCATTATTTTTATATTATTAAGGTCTTAAGTATATTGCTGGCCTTGAAGTGCCTTTTTTGTATGCACCTGATGCAAATTTTGGAGATATTGCTATTTTTTCTGAAAAAAAAGTCATCCAGGGTCTATTCACATTAAAGGTCTTCGTCTCTTTTATAAATTTAGATGGACCAGAATTAAGTAAGAAAAATGTCATTTTTGTGAAGTTTAGGTTAAGAACAACATGAAAATACTGACTTAAGAAGATTTTATAGAGTTTGATTTGATTAAGATAAACATGTTTATAATCTTTCAGCTGTATCCATCTGGCATATTGTTAAGCCCAGTAACACTTGCTTGTACATGTAGTCCTTAAGTCAGCTACTATTGCTACAGAGAAGATGGGTTTGTGCTACTTGCAATTTCTGGTCAGTTTTTGAATGTCCAGATCTGTATGTATTCTAATTGTTCATAACAGTGGTTTGGACACTTTGTTTTCACATTTGTTGATTTGCTGATAAAATTTGGTTATTTATTGTCACTGCTAAGTCAAATAAGATAAATTATATTGGAGTAAATAATTAACTTACAGTTTCCTCTCTGTCAAAGGCATATATTCTTAAGGCCAAAGTTTGTTTGAAAAGTCAGGTAAATGGTAAATCAAAGAGTTTTTAGACATAATTCTTCATTTCAAATGACCATGTCAAATCGATTGTTTGGCATTATTTAATTGGATTGGCTAACATCCATTGCAAATTAAAGGGAGGAACAAAATTTGCCTTATATCTTCCTATACAGTCAAATTGCCATTTTAGTGGATGTTTTGTTAGATGACTTTTTTAAATCTTAATCTGTTTATTATGACTGAAGGTTATTTTGCTACTCAAAAAATGCTTCATTAAATCACCCATCTCACTGCCACATGAGATACAGTGGTCCATAAAATTGATTCTCACTTCAGTCTGATGTTCTATAATTGCCAAGTTGCGCTTGTTTTTATATAAATGTATATTGCTGTATTCTTAGACCCTATACTTTATAAAGGAGAAACTCATTTATTCCTTCAATTGATGAGACAATATTATTGTAAAATAAATGTGAATATACCAGGATAGAATATATACCTGTAAAACTTCACAGCTAGTACCCAAGTAAGTAATCTAATTATTTAGGCTTTATTTAATCAACCATTGACCCTTCCACAAATACATTTACCAAGTGGTGCAACCTAAGAGATGCATCCTAAATGATGCATATGTCTGCTTTGGAAAGTATATACTTACATATAAAAATCATTCTATTTCCCAGAGGATTCAACACGTTGGATGCATATGTCTGCCTAAAAGTCAATTTAAGACATTTGATGAGTTTTCTGGAATTAACGTTCTGTGCTCAGATTATCTTTGTATGAAATCTGACAGGTTTGTATGAGAGAAACCCCCAGAGATTTTCTATCATCAAAAACAATAGAATGTCCAGAAGTTCATAACATTTCTGTGCAAAGTTTCCGTCTTGTTTCTTATTCTGCACTCATGATTCAATTATCTTTGTTTGATAAATAAGTCAGAGCAAATGTAAAATCAATATTTTTTGTAAGTTGTTTTGTACATTTACCAGAAAATGTAATACATTCTTAATCTTTACATAGTTTTGTTCATCACAGTTCAATACAAAATACTCCATTTTACAAAGAAACATTTTTGAGGCATTATGTTAAATATATGTCAGCTTCACTTTGAAGGCAGCTGTTGTGCACTGGGAACGTTGGCAGCATAAGATACTGAAAGTCTTAGAAGAGAGGGGGGGCACTGTTTATGAAAAGCTTCATGGGCTCATATTTTAGCATAATTTCTCAGAGAAAAACCATTTCACAACTCCGTCAATTTTTTTGGCAAAACAAGCTGATTGCTGAAGAGAAAGAAAGTGCATATTGATTTTATTTTAAGTAACCAGTTATTTTCTCATTAAAATAAAGAGACCTTTGGTTGATGGTCGTTTTTTTTTTTTAAACTAAATATGAACATATAAAATATTTCATATATCAGCTGCTTAAGCCATAATAGAAAACATCAAGATTATTAAGCACAGAGGCCTGTCATGGATTCAGTCTTAAGAATGATTGATTGATTGATTACGGCAAAGTTCATATCAAGCATTCAAAAGTGCAAGAATGCAATCAAATACTGTTTGATATTTTGTATTCAAGGGGTTCATTGTTTTTTTTTCTCTTCACTTTGTTATGTATCAAACAGACCATGTTATTATCAAAATAAGAAATACAAAAATAATCTTGGACTTTGTGATGAACATTTCCCTGACACCATTTTTTCCAAACGCCAATAAACATAGTTAGAATATGTCACAATAAGTGCAGGCATTGTTTAAGTCAATCATCAGCAATCCTATTGATTTCCATCTGAATTAACACAAAGGAAAGCCAGAGACCAATTAAGTGTCAAGGGGATTATTGTTTGAGAAAGTATTTTTTGCCACAACAGATGATTTTGATTGTTTTCAATATGCTTACAGCTATAAGGTGTGGATAGTGAAGTTTGATGATAACATTGTATGGGAAGACAGGTGATCATTATATTGAAAACTAAATATGGAGTATGATTATCCAAAAAACATTGTCAACTGAGAGAAGATAACTGTTAATAAAAGTTTTTTTTTCTATTTTTTTCCTAACCTTTAAGTTACTTTCATGCATGTTTAGTAATGTTGATGCTTCAGTTTTATGACACCCATTTATAAATATTTTACATAGTTTCTCCCACCATGCTGAATTACATTATGATTAAGTGATGCCAGTAGCTGTTGGTGTTCAGAGGAAAAGTCCTCATCACACTCTGGCAAAAAAAAAAAAAAATAATAATAATAATAACTGACATATCTAAAACAACATATCCTCAGGAGTGATAAAGCTTCACTGCATGTAGCATGATTGCAATGCATATTTTCTGTTACAGTGACAGAAATAATGCCCAGTAAAACCCCAGTGCCTCACCTGGGTTGTTTACTATTACTTCCGCAGAGCAGCAAACAAATCATGTAGTTTTGCACAGTTAATACATTTCTGTAGGCAGAGATGCATGAAATCTTGGCATAATGTGCTGTGATCTGACTGTCACATGATACATTGCCAATGCCGCCTCAGCTTCACTACTGAGACTTGCTTATAATGAACCAGCTGATGACTTCAAGTGAGAGTTGAGGGCGGAGCTGCTACGACGCACTAAACATAACCACCAACAAATTACACAGCTTCATAAGTTTTGTCATTTGATGGAGCATTCACATATAAAGACAAGCTAACAAAATGTCTTGGATGGATGATCTTTGGAAACTGCTTTTCAGGTCAGTTTTTACGCAAAAATAGTAATTCCATGTCCTTCATTCAGTATTGGGTGTATGGGGATGTTGTGATTTTTTTATGATCATTTGGTTATTTCTTAATTTTGTAAAAAGTTGCTACAAGAACTTAAGTGCAACAATCCCTTTTTTTCAACTTTAGATATAGCTGGGCAGTATGTAGATATTTGACCATTATTTTATGAAACTAAATACACAAAGATAGTTTTATTCATGAAACAAGATGTCATAATAAAGATAGGTCTTTGTTTATTTTGTATGTATTTTGACATTAAAGGTACAAAGGAAATGGTTCATTTATAGTTAGGAACCTATTTCAAAAATTTAATTCATTTTGTCCTTACAGGATATACTGGGTATACAGCTACCAGTACACATACATACATATAGAACAGCTATTACTATAAGGGAGTTTGGGTCAGGTGGGGGTTCACTTAAAAAATAGTCTTGTTTTTTTTCCATTGGGTATATCAACGGGAAAAAAAACACAATCAACCAGATGCAGCCACTCCTGCCTCATATCCTGTATCTTTTTATAACAAAGTTCATATCTTCTAATTTTATTCAAGTAGGTAATAAAGGGTACCTGTCTGTTTATGGTCTCTTAAAGTATACTGAATCTGTTGTTATATGTGTTAATTGACTTTTCTACAGACCCTCTAATGTGATCTTGACTTAGCCAGCTCTGTGACAGAATTAGACAAAAATATGGCAGATGTCATTAGGGGGTTTTCCTCAGGATATTGGGAAAAGCTTTCCTAATCCATGCTACGCCATCAAGATATAAGCAACTGGGCACACCCATGGTGATGGTCTTTTGTTAGCAAAGTTGAAATTACTGGTGCATTGATCATACCAGGAATGACATCATGGATATATCGGTATATGACTTTATGGTATCTATGGAAAATAGCACCAGGGGCAAGCACTGAAATTATTATAATCACCCTTGTCTCAACATCTGACATTCATTTATTGGCTTTACCATAAAGTTAGTTACAAAAATAGTTTTATTAATATTTTAATTAACAAGTTAGTGCAATGCATGAAAAGTACAGTTGCTATGAGATTCACAAAACCCTCTCATTGACACTCCTTTCAAGTGCCACTTAGAGCACTGGTCACTATATACCTGCATTTACCCCAGATATACCACTGCAACAACAGTACAGTACACACTGGGCAAGTGACAGGATATCAGTTATGCTTTTAAGAAGATGAGGATATGGAGATAAACTTTCTTTTATTTCATGTATTTATCAAATTGAAAATATAATAGAAAATATGTTTGCAGTTAAATCTATAAGTTTGTTTTGATTAGTTTAAGTAAGATTCATTCAAATCTAGACAGACTTGATTTAAACTTAGCATGTTATTTTGCCTTATTAAAACATTTACAATACAAGTTCACTACTTGAAAAATGTTTGCTCTAGCAATTTAACAACAATATCTTAGGTCTCTTTGACTTAATGCCAACTGAGATATTTTCTGCCAGTCTTCAAAATTATCTTTGTTTATCCAGCTTCTATTTTTGATTGTCTTCCAACAGTAAAAATTAGATACCTGTCAATGAAAACTTGAAAATCAGACCATCTTTCGGAAGACCCGGAAGACGGCCTAAATCTGCCCCTGGGTATGGTATGTTAATTCTAGCATGTATACTAGGCTGAAACATGACATAAATCTGTTTTTTTTTCTAATTTGTTTCCTTCATTTCTTTTGCTACATTGTTGTCCAAATCTACACAATATAAGAAGACAGATTTGAAAAGTATTAGACCGTGGTTATTGATAAATTAAATTTAAATGTTCCCCACCTGCTTTAAAACTGGATTTCTTATAACATTTATATAGTGAACTAAACATATTTGGTGTGCCCCCAATAAAAAGTTATTGCTTGTCATAATTTTAATTTGCCTTTATATTACTTTCAAAATTTTGAAGAAGTATCATATTATTATTATTAAGCACAATCTTAGCAGGTGTTAAATTTCCATTACCACACTTAACCTTGTTGTTGTTTTTATTAAATCTAATTAGATTATTACCATAACCAAGACTAATTTGGTTATGATTTAAAGCTAAGGTGTATTGCATTTATTGGTATATTTTTATATATACCAGATATTTTCCAAATGTGTTGTGTATGTGGTACCATAAGGTTTATGACATTCCATGAATGTCTGGGTGATCACGTAGAAACTTCATTAATTGTTCCATCAGCAAGACTGGATAATCTTTTGAAGCCTGCCATCACTGTTATGCACATACAAATATAATGAAGAAATCTCTTCAAGCTGTCTATTAATATTGGCTGGGGTTAGCATCAGGTAAATTGCTGAGATGAATTGAATGATTATAATATTACTACTATGCAGAAAACAGATCAGTGTTATCATAACTCATATAATAAAGATGATTTTGATAATAATAATAATAATAATAATAATAATAATAATAATAATAATAATAATAATAATAATAATAATTATTATTATTATTATTATTATTATTGTTGTTGTTGTTGGATGAAGTTTTGCTTTCACTCTCTATGGTTAGTTTTGTATAGAAAGATTTCATTAATATATTATAATTACATTACAATGATAATAAAAACAGTCAGTTTTTAAACTATCAAATGTCATTCAATGCTTAAAAGATTTAAAATTAAAAAATAAAATAAAACTGGCTTTAATTAACATTTATTGCATTCAGTATCTCACAGTATGTCTCACATTACTGAAACATGATTGGCAGTTATCTGTTATAGCTTTTATCAGTCAGACATTACCAGGGTATTTGAACCCTCAAAAGAAAAGAAATTAAGTTGATGTAATGAAAAATATCCTGTTGTTCTGACCATTCTCACAGAAAGGTTCATTGCATTCCATACCAAGGTCTTTCATCTGGGCCATTTCAGTCAGTTCAGCAAACAATTTTTTCATTTTATATTCATAAAATTCTGCCAGAGTCTCTGGAAATCCAACCTCAAGCTTAAGAGTGTTTTGCAGGCAATGTTGACAGACACTTGCTTTAAGAAATAACACCACCAGTCTTCATAAATGATATAATAGAAATACAACAAGCATTTTTGGCATTTTTTAAAATTAGAATAAATAAGAATATAATAAATGAAAAGATGATGCATGTAAACAAACTAGGAAATGGTGTATTGTTGCAACCAGGTGTGGCCTATGTCACATAGTTCTTATATGTTGTTACGTAATGTTGCAACCAGCCATCACTAGTGGGCCTGATTTGGTCTTAAAGTGCAATTTAAGACTAAAACTAGGCTGAGGCGATCTTAAAGCTTAAGGAGGGACTCTTAATTTGATCTTAAGACTAAAAACGAACTGAAAGTCCAGTGAGTAAGACTATAATTGGTCTGAAGTGGTAAAGCAATTCAGTCCAAACTTGGACTGGGGCTCCAGCCAGACAGCTGAAGATAGCAATCAAGTGGAGGGCCATTGTATGAGTAGCAAAGGGTGGTCTCTTGTCAAGCAAGTGCTAATTGCCTAATTGATAAGGGCAATTCAGATACTATCTCAGATAATTTCTAAAGCAAGGAAAGACTTGGTTGTAGAAGTACTAGTGCAGCATACTTTCAATGTTGTTTTGAAGGAAGTCTTTCTTTTTTCTTTCTTTTTTGATTTTGATTTCTTGCTAAAGGGTGACTCAAAGAAAGAAAGAAAAAAGAAAGTAAGACTTCCTTCAAAAGCAAAAATCAAGAAAAATATTGTTGCCTCAGACTAGTTTTAGTCTTAAATTGTGCTTTAAGACCAAATCAGGCCTACTAGTCCACTCTTTCTTTGAGTCCTGACAGAATGGTTGATTGAGGGAATGCACTATTTACTTAGTATGTAAGTATCACATTAACTCAGTTGTATCTTGTTTTAAAAATAAAAATTACATTTCTAAAGAAGATATGGACAGAACTTTGGAAATTTTAAAAGATTTTTAGGACAGACGTGGGAAGGAAATTATATAGCAGAGAACTTACTATATCCTAATGAAAATAATTTTAAAATCATGATAAATGTGAAATTGATATGATTAAATTTATAATTGTGAATACCGATATGCATGTAATTAAAATGTAACCATATTTTAAAAGTTAAAATGGAATTTTGTATTTTCAATTTTTTGTGTACTGTATATGAGCATTTGGTACAAAAAACTTTCTTAATTGGCATTTAAAATAAATGCACTTTTTTTCACTGCTTTTGAATTTACCTTTCTTGGAACAGTAATAAATACTTAATATCAAAACCCTTTAAAGAAAAATTGTTTAATGTATGCTGCATTTTCCTTGCTTTAGAAATTACCTTAGATCACCTTTCAGCAAAAAAATCAAAATCAAAGAAAGAAAGAAAAAAGAAAGACTTCCTTCAAAAACAAAAATCAAGAAAAATATCGTTTTAATTATGAAATTCTAACATTGAATACCTACAGAAATTATCTGAGTTAGTATCCGAGTCACCCACTAGTGCATACATGTGACAACGATGACGCAAAGTGAAGTCATCTCAATGCTTCCTAGAGGAGAATGTCTACAAGGTCAGATGATTGCAAATTTTGAAATGATATTTATTATTGGAAGAACGGGATAAGTAGCCAGAGCAGAGGTGTATTGCAAAAGCTTAGAGGACAGCCAATGAGAGTTTATTATAGAGTTATTTCAGTGACAAAACCAAGAGGTCCAGAGTGACGATATTGTGCAAATTTTTTGCTCACAGTGAGGAAAAAAGAATGGTGATAGACTGTAATATTTTAGATTCGGGCATTTTTATTTATTTATTTTTATTATTATTGCAATAACAATAAATATAAAACCTGATGTAGAAAATTGGTTTTAGTTATTTTTTTATATATACTTAAACAATTATCAACATTGGTATTCAGTCAGCAAAACAATATAGTAACTTCAGCCAAAGTGAATGAGAACAACAAGTAGACATAATTTTGATCTGTAAACCCATTTCGAGCTCCAAGTTTCATTATTTCAAGTCAACCTCTAAATGGAGATTGAGATCAGTGAAATTCAACAGTAATGATTAAAAGAGGCTATTTGAATTCAAAGACAGTGATTTTCTGAACAGGTTTGGATTGGATATACCTTGGTGACTAAAGGGAAATTGTTGCCATTTCCAGGATTTTTTTTCCATATCACTGTCACAGTATAACTGAATCCAATTGCAGATTTTTTCAGTAATGATTGAAAAATAAAGGTGGTTTCAGGACTGTTCTTCATTGGGGTGTAAGTTTGTCTCTGTCATTGATCACATTGAAGCAGTGTTGATTCATGCTTTGGATGTCTTTGGATGTCCCTGTTCTTTTTTATAGCCTTCCCCCTTATTGAGAAAAGTGTTGAAGAAGCAGGTTTTCATATAGCCCTTCTTATCATCTGTGGATGCAATGTTGTCCTGTCAGCTACATGTATTTATTTGAAATTTGTACACATAAGGACAGTGTAAGGCCTTTTATTTTGATTGCAGTAGATGATATTACTATAAACAGTCACTGTAACCTGGACAAAAGTATTTGCTGATGCAATCATTACAAAGATTATCTGATTATGGCATTCATAGTTGAGGAGGTGGTCAACACATTTAGCTTGTGGAATTCTATTATTATTGTCAACTTTTTAAAACATTATGTATGGCACATTGAGATTTTTATACAGTGCATTGTAGAATTATTTTTTAACAATATTACATCAGTCATTTACTAAAATTGAAGACATTATGCCTGTTTTTGGTACATTTTATAACAGCATGGTAACAAGCTTTTATATTATATTACCTTGTTTTATTTGAAATATGATCACTTTTGAAATTATCTAATTCGCATCTGTACAGCTACAGCTTAAAGAAATGTCTGTTTTGAAACAGCAAGATGAAGGCAGCTACTGAATCACAATCAATCTAGCTGAAAGTGCAATTTCTTCAATAACTTTCTTTGTACCTACTATATATAAAATACACGTATATAAGTGATTTTGAAAACAAGCATGCAGGTATTTGATGTTGATGGGTTTGTTATTGACAAGTAATTTATGATATTGAACTTATTTTTGCCATTCTCAACCAATCAATATGCTACACAGCCTGACGTAAAGAGCTATGGCAGCCAACTTGGATAGGGATCAACCTAGGGCTTTGTAAAACTCCTTGGAGGATTTATAACTGATTTTTGATGAGAACTGAAATCCCAATGAAATCATTTGGTTTTCATCTGCTTGCCAAATTGGAGTTTTCCTGTAGTGATAGTAGGGAATGGAAGTGCTGAGATTTGAAGAAGTTAGGCAAGACTTGATTTCACCATAACACACAGACATGGTTCCTGGAGTTAATTAGCAGGAATTATATCAAGATGAGCATTTCTAGAACAATGGCAGTGACTTCACACAATAAGTTGTCCAATTCATGGAGTCCAAACCTTTCTCCACGTTTTATGTAGGTATTTTCTTCATAAGATGACTTCATTAGTCAAAAAATTTAAATTTTGTGATATGCTCATTCAACATTGTGTTAAAATCATGAAATAACCAAATATTTCTAGAGTGCTTAAGTACTAAGAATGCTTTATCACAATGGTTTATGTCACATTTGCTAATGAATGTAAGAATAATAATATATCTATTAAGAATGGGTCATAATACTGAGTGACTGTTCAAGACTGTTATTTGATCATGGTCCCCTAATTTGAAGGTGATCATGTGGGTATGTCCGTCTGTCACCAATTTTAAAATTATTAACAATTTATTAGATGTTAAAGGTATTTGTGTTTTATATTTAAATGAAATATGAGAAAGAATTTTAAATTGCTTTTCTTTTCATTATGAAACCTACCAGCCTTAGCATATATTCATTTGTCCAGAATTAAAACATTTAATAAAAAGGTGACCTACAATCTGGATGGCAATAAGAGAGAAGAAATCACAGAGTAATTTCACTTGGTGCTGAATGTCCTTTAGGAATATTGATCACTTCCACAAGCATAAGCGTAGGTCCAAATTTATGCTGCATTTCACCCAGATATGGCTGACTGTATTTATAGTCAAAACCACATATAATAGGATGAACCTTTTTGATTGAAGGCTTGTTCTATAACCATGAACCAGAGATGAGATTTTTCCAGCTATTGGTGGATTTCTACCTTTTAGTGTTGTGTTTGTGCTTACAACAGTGAGATTTTTCTGACCAACTATTTGGGAGTCAAAAGGTCTCATTCCTGCCATGAATGGTAGGGACTATGTAAGTTTATGAAAATTACATGACCTTAAACCGATACCACTTTGACTGATCCCATTTCCATGGGATCACGAGCCTCATATTTGTGAGTATGAATGCCCAAATTAACAGCTCAAACCATGATTTCAAGGCACGAATTTAGAATTAGTTGCCACGAGCACAGCATCAAAAAGCATGAACTATTTGGCTAACTTTCATCTGGGTCATTAGCTGTACACATATGGGTTCTTTTTCTCAACCCCTGACTATTTTCAATATTGTAGAAAATATGAGTAACTGCATGTTAGAGCTTTTGAATATTTCTAGTCAAAAAAGGTTTCTACTTTGATGAAAGAGAGAGGATTCTTGATGTTTACTGCAAGGCCAAAAAAGTGGCTAGGGCTTTTGTTGACCGAATTTGAGGAGGAAAGTGATGTTAGTTGTCATTGTCTCTCAAAGCTTAAACAAGATGTACAGTAATATATGAGTAGCATGGAAAATTGTTTCAACAACTAATTCCACCAATTCACAAATATCAGTTTTCATGGATTTTCTTCATCATTACAAATAAATAAATAAAATAAAATAAAATAAATAAATAAATAAATAAAAATTAAATAAAAATGTCTCAAAACCAATCAGACTAATGTATTTCTATAATCTATTATCCATACTGCATTTTAATTTTAATATGGCAGCAATGTGTTCTCAAAAATCTCTGGCTCATATGGAATGTAAATAAGGTAAATAAGCAGACTAACGATTTTTGGTTTGTGGCACAGTGCTAATGACTGCTAATTTTACATCTGTGCTATGAAATAGTGGTGCAAGTCATAAACTTGTGCATTAATGCCAACAATTCTGAGGCTTTATTTCACCAACATCTAATCTGTTGATAAGGCCTGGAATAGAGAAATAAACAGAAGAAATATGAGTAGAAATGCATAGACCAACCAACATGCAATTAAGTGACCAATGATTATGCAATTTTATTACAACATTGGATATTTCTGTGATAGTCATATGCATTTTATCCACCATTACACATATAAAATGTTTTACCTTTAGTCTTCAAACCTACAGAATGATGAATTTTCATCAAATTTAAGTCGAAAATTCACTAGATCAGACAATTTTTCTGAAAGTTCTGCCATTTCTTTTGCTTTTTATAGCATATTTTATCCATTGTTCTACAAATTAAATGAAAACTGTGTCATATTTTGCTTTGAAACATGCAGAACTGATTCATAGGTCCAATATACAGATCTAGTTTGATCTGTTTATATTTGTTGAAGTTATGCTGTTTTTTGTATATTAGTGGCTTTTCTTGAGATTCAATCCTTAAGCATGTTAACAGTCTCAGTATTGAACTAATTAGATTTTATTTTGAGTTTTTATTTTTATTTTTGACATTTTCAGCATCTTAACAGTCTTTTTAGTGGATTATATTAAATTGATGGTATATCTGTTAACCATGTATTTTGTCATAAAGATTCCAAAATGGAAATAAACACATATCAGTGCAGTTTGTCAAATTAAATCCCTCACAATGTCCAGAATGGAGTAAATTGGACATTTGAAATTGTTCTATTGATATTTTCCTCATTTTTTAAAAATGTTGTTAGTTGATCACTAAAATATGAAAGAAAAGTGATAATTATGTATTATGTAATAAATTGAAAATGTCAATTAACTATTTTGGTACAGTTATCTCTTGTGCACATATTGGCATGACACATAAGTGTGACTTTGAAATTTATGTTATTTGAAATTTGAAATTCAATTGGCTTGGAGACCTTTGCAAGTCACAATTTCTGAATGTGATAATGCTGTTTAACATTATGTAAAATATTGCATTAGAATTGAAGAACACCCTTTTTTGGACACTATAGTGACCTATTAAGGAAAACCATATCACCTATGATTCTCAAACTTACAAAAAATATGATAGGACTAAAACACAGCTTAATTTGGAAAAAAATTGCTTGATTGGATTCTTTTTCTAGAAGTGATGTCATTTTTAATGAAATTTTCAAGGTGTATCTTTGAACTTCCATGGACTTGAAGACCTTTAATTTACAAGTCACATTTTCTGAATATCCATGATACTCATTGTATTATTAAAATTGTTGGTGATAATGCTCTTTAGCATTATGTAATATTGCATCAAAATTGCTAAAATAAACTTGTGTAGTGTCACTACAAATGCTCTAAAAGGAAAACTTACTAATTACTTAAAACTTATTATTATGTAACTTACAAGAATCATTGACATAAAACTCAAATTGGCAAACCAGCTTGATGTCTGTACATTTGACAGCTTTGCTGCCTTGTTAAAAATGAAGTATGAATGTGATACGATATATGGAATGATGGAATAAATGAACACACAGTGGATGCAGTGCTAATTTAAATTTACACATTTGCCTGTATTTTTCATATCCGTCTGGTTGAATGGAGTTGAGCTTTAATTACTGTGCCCCTGCAGGGATGCTGCGTGGGGAGGCGTGTGAGAGGCGGAGAGACCATCACAGATTTAAGCTGTCTTTCTTTCATGTAGGTCCACCATATTTAAGTCGTGGACCAGTTATAGCACTAGGATCTTCTCATTCTGAATGGACCCAAAAATAGTATATATAAAACCAACATACATTAACTAAAAGTCTTAACTACTTGGGCAATGTGAGTGGTAAAGCATTATATGTAGCTAGGTTTGTGAATGCTTATTTTGTGAATGGCTGTGATCATGTTAAACCTTGGTAATGTAAGGAAAACTGTTGAAATCTTGAAAAAAGTTCAAATTTTGCTATATAAAGGCCACAAGCTGATCATTTGCCTTTAAGAATGTATGACATAACCATTTTCCTATCTGATTTCATGATATAGTTACAGTGAGTGAATTGTTTGGGATGGGGCTAAGGAGGTGATTCAAGAAATGTTACATTTTACTTGCATAAGAAAATGTGACATCATGTTTATTACATCTAATAAGTTGTTTTGAAGTTTACTTACTTAAAAGAATTAATTATCAGTTGTTTATTAAATAATTGAATCACATGCAGTATACCTGCCACAGTGAGGATGTTTTGCCAAATTACTTCAGAAAAACATGAAAACATCGGATATGGCTGTAAACGTAGATCTTTGGCATTCTTCTAAAGTTGTGTGAGTTAAATGCACCGTATTGGAGAAAAGAGAAACTTGACCCACAGAGTTGAGTTGAGCTATATTTTATTCATTTGTTCACCATGCCAAGAAACCACTAGGCATATACTGCATTTCATACTGGCAGTAGCAGGAGAATGACAAGTTCTCATTCTCATTCCAGGAAACATAGCAGTGGAGATTTACAGAGTCGCCTGAAGACAAGAAAGCTGCTAGGAGTAGGGGAAACTGATGATGGAGATGTCCACAGATCAAAGGTAATATAACATAAAACTGTGGGGTATCTGTCAGCGTTATGAAGCCTCCTAGCTTCTGCTGATATTACCAGAGAGGAATAAGAACAGAGCATCCTCAGGGGAATCTGATTAACATCATTTGTAAATTTTTTATTTATAGTAAAATGTGAATTCTGTAAGTTTTTTCTTGTACAACATTAAATAATGGCATGCTTTTAACACCTTGTTCCTAAAGAAATTACCTTGTAGCAATACTACTAGTACATTGGCAGTACATGGATGTCAGTTTTATAATGCCATTGTTCCAATGAAAATTGATTTTAATTAACAGAATAAACTGAAGATGGTATGTAATATCTATAAGTAATAGAAATGTTGTTATTTCCAGCTTAGCCAAATTCTTGGCCACAGTGAACAGTTGTACACAAAGTTACCCAAAGGACTACGGTTATGGCAGTATATTACAGGAGTTTGGTTCTTTTTGATAGCAGTTTGGGTAGGTGACCAGTCATTTGGTACAGCAATTTCGTCATAATTAAGTGAGAAAATCTGTGAATAATGATAAGCAACAGGCACTTCACTAAATTATGGTTTTTGCTTTTGTCTTATGCTTTCATGCTTTTCCTTGAGCCCACAGCATATGACAAAACAATCAGATTTAGACTTATTGCAATCAAATCCCATTGCCAAAATCAAAAATACCCTGCAGAAAAGCAGAACAGAAATGATATATATGGTAATGTGTGAATCAACTTGCTTGTGTTCACACCAGAGTTCCAACTCTAACTGAAACAAGTTTAAAGAGGATCAGTTGGTTACATATATATGGCAAAATAGCTTTTTCCCATTCCCTTTATTTTTATTACTACATGTAATATTAATATTATTGCAATCAAAATAAACACTTGCTTTATTCACCACCTCACTTGCTTCTGTGCATAGGTTGGCCAAGCATTAATCACAAATTTGGTTGATTTGTAAATTGGTATGACATAATGATTGGTTTCCAATGTAACTCCCAGACTAAGAAAGGTATAACCATGACAATTGGCATGGTTGATGACTAGGGTGTGAACCACAATCTTTTACCAGCGATTGGTCTTCAATTGTTTTGTTTAGGTGATATGAATGAGCCACTAATTGAAATATTCTATGAAACAAAGGCATTTCTTCACCTCTTTATGTATTAACTCACAAGTAAACCTTTCAAGAAAATTATCTGGCACAAGATTGTAGTGCTTACATTGTTGCAATTAAATGGGCATTAAAATGCTGTTGTTATTTTTTAGGGTGAAGGAGATTGTTTGAAATCGATTTTATAGTTTTCACCCCCAAAACACGTGCTGCTGTTGCATCATCATCATCTTGAGTTAGCCAATTCAATCCAATGTATTTTTGATGTGACAGCATTATCTCATAACATGACAATGTTCATTTCCACATTTTCTAAGTGAATGAGGAAAAAATTGCTGTCCTTTAACTAGATTTGCTATATACAGGATTAAGAAGTCTGGAATTTTGTGTATTTTGTTATTTGGTGAATTCAGATGTTGCAGATACTAGTAGGTCTGCTAACAGTCTAAGGAAGTCATTTGAACTTGACTTACTGAGTGGGAATGATCTGCCAGTGAGTGGTATGAATGTGTACATGAAAGCCATGCAGGGAGACCAGGTTGCTGAATGAGGTATAACTAATTGAATGCACTGTGCACAGGTGACTTAGAAATGATTCAATCAACATTACCTTTAACATTTCTGTAAAAAGTGATTTGCAAGGTATGGTATGTCTACCTTAAATCTGGTTTTTCAATAATGTTGAAAGAATGTGCTAATCAGAGGAATTAAATTAGCTAGACTCTGAGATTGCAAACCCAAAATATATTCCTATTTCCAAACAAGAAATCAGACATATGCAAAAAAAAAAAAAAAAAAGGGAATGAATGAATGAGTTAATGAATAATGACAAACATTAATCATTTGGTCATTACTCTGCAAACAGACAAAAGTTCTAATGCTGTCCTGAGGTAAATTATCATGTAGACTTGAAATGTTCCATTTAGCAAATATATTATGTCACTAAGTCACTAAACCACTTTTGGGAATTAGGGAAAGATTATGATATTTTTCACTTATGCAAGCTATTACAACAAATCTTTGTGTTGTATTGTTATCAATTTCCTGACATTTTTTTCTGTAATACATTGTGATTCTGTCTGACTGATGTAATCACAGTTGTTGCGTAGATGGTTGCTCAGCTGACTATGGGTAACATATGGAGAAGATACCAAAGGTCATATCTAAATTCTTATCTTTAATAATTCATGATAGTAATTTGGTCATTCTTGGTTGCCTACTTGACAAGGTACCTTATTTTTTCTTTCTGCGAAGATCATATAAATGTAATAATAACAGTATTATAATGAAATTATTTTATGAATTAATGAAAAAGTTTTACTTACAAATTACAATACACAGTTTGATTGAAAAGTCATTACTGCTGATTTTAACTAGCCCTATGAGAGCCATAGAGAAGATAAAATATATATATACCATATTTACCCTCAATAAATAAAGTTTAATAAATAAATAAATGAATGAACATGAATTGTCAAATGTGAACCCAGAGACTTTGCAGACTTTGTTCTTTAGTGTGTGTGCATGTGTCTGTGTGTGTGCATGTGTGTGTGACAATCTGTAGGGTCATTTTTGACTTTTACAATACAAATTTATGCAAGACATCATATAATATGGAACATTGATAATATGTTATTCTAAATAATTGGACATTTTTCAAAATGTAACATCTGTTTTAGGCATTATGTTTCCCAGCTCATTTCTTTGGGATCACATTTGATCAAGAGAACAGCAATCACTTAACTGTACCACTGAGGCTATATGGGGCAGCTCTTCTTAGTAAGTGAGAAACACAGATGACTTTGATTATGTAGTACAAATGTATGTGATAATTATATATTAAAATGACACTGAGTAACTTTTATTGTTTCTGAGCTACTTGATTAGATGTAGTATGTAATATAATTTCAATATGAATTATGTGATATTATTTCAATATGAGTTATCTTGTTGAAAATATGTCTTTAGTCCGAAGATATTGATAAATCCTTGATAATCCTTACTTCGAGAAACCTGTCGGAGATGGGTCAATCCTGCTAGATCGATCTAGGTATTGGAACAAGGTCTAAGCTTTCATAAACTTACTCCAGGTTTTATACCCATCTATGTGTTCAGAACAAATTAAAGAGGATCCAGCGTGTTGCACAGAGGGGTGGAAGACATACATGATTTCACTTCCCACACTTAATCAATAGGAAAGGGGTTGGGTCTCCTTTAACCCTCTCTTGATCTTTCTCTACATCATTGCTAATATTTCAATTTCTTAATTCTGTGTTGTTTTTTTTTTTCCTCCAGGCTTTGCCCTTCTGTTTTGGAGTACTTGGGTATCTGTGGATAAAAATGTAATCAAATGGTCTGTGGTGTCAAGCACAGTGTACTTCTCTATCCATGCTGTGGGTGAGTAATTTCCATCTATTCTCTTAATTTTAATTAAAATCTCCCTGTTTTCTCAAAGGCTCTTAGCTAATGAACTTCATTCCATGCTCTGGCCTAAAAGTCAATCCAAGCTATGACCTGGGAGTCTCTTTCCATGCTCTGTGCTAGATTTCTGGTTTCATTGTGTGAGCTAATTAGTATCATTCCATGCTGTGGGCAAGAAATCTTCAATCCATTATATTTCTTCACCATTTTGAATACATCTGTAGTTTGACCTTGAATGGTCTGCTGACAGCTGCTGCAGTAGTTTTTCATGCAATTAATGCACTTACAAAATTTTGCAAATAAACCAATGATCATGATGAATTATATCTACAGTCACCATACTATGCACAGTGACATCAGTGTATTCTATTCAAAATTAGGGAATTTGGGTGGGAAACGTGTGATTTCCTTTTGTGTGTATGACAAATATGATGCTCTGCTATCCCCTAGCCAGATATACATGATAGCATGCCTCACTATCCCTCAGCATGCTATCATGAATATTGGGCTTGTGGACTGTGCATTATTAAATACATACATTTTGATATCTGAATGCCCAGAAAACATATCTTCAATCTGTTACAACTAAAATCTAAATATTTGCATGTTTTAACACTAAGTGTGAAGGGAGTTTTCTATTACCTGCTCCTATAGACTACAGTGAAGTATAATATCTAGGGATACTAAAATCTGGGAAATGTTGACAGCATCCAGATAGGAAGCAGGAAGGAAGAATCTCTAAAGCCTTTTAGTTGTAAGTAAAATATGGCAGACAAACAGTTCAAATGGATCACTTCCATGAACTCTAGGAAAAAGGTCTTGGCACAAAGTACAGCCTATAGGGTAATTATAAAGGTATGCTCAACAATCCATATTTGAAAATGCCTCAAAGTCCTATTTTCTCTGTCTCACTGTCATGCAAACCTACTTATCTTTCCCCTTTCAGAATATGATAAAACTCCTCAAAAGCACTTGATGTTGTTATTTCTTTCTGAAATGTACAGGGAGACTTAACGGTTAATTAAGTGACTGACCAGTTATTTAAAACAAAATCATTTAATTATAAATGGTATAAAATATCAGATCTAATTGCAGGGTCTGCTCAGCAATGATTCTTGAGTAGGAGAAAATTGCTGAAAAAAATTCAATTTGACGGGAAATCCCTGATAGCTAGGATGCTAGCTAGTACCTTTAAACATGTGACTAAGACCCGTAGAAAATAAAATGGAAATCAGTTTTGTTTCTGTCCACAAAGGTGGTTTTAGTGGGCTTATTTTAATGTACTAAATGTACACACACACACACACACACACACACACACACACACACATGACCCTGGTGTTGCTTAATTCAGAGGCTGCAGTTTATCTCGAAGATGAAATCTGTCTAAGCACTAAGAGATGATCATAATTTCCCCCAGGATTCCCACATAAAGATTGCCAACAAGCCTAGGATAAATTGCAATAATAGGTGCTGCTTCACAGGAAATGAAGAGAGCCTAAACCGACATCATGATTAATGTTATTTAAAGCAGTAAACATAGTTTAAGCCTCCATTAGAGACAGGCTGTCAGGAGTGACTGCTGCAGTCTAGCAGTAGTTTTTACCCTCTGATATCAGGGAGCTCTAAAATTGTAACAGACTACTAGTGGATGCTGTGACTAGAGAGTAAACATTAATTGTCATATTTACATGGTTATCATGTTAATAAATTGAAGATGTGATCCTTAATAAATGTACAAAGTTTAATTTCAGATCACTGATGCAGACATTGGGGGAATGAATTTATTGCTAGCTATGATTTTTCATTAAATTAGTTCTATTGTCTGCTCCATAGTCTAGTCATTTGTATCTTGTATCTTTTCTTTCTTTCGGTTATTTTTCTTAGTTGTTTCTTTAAAATACTTATTTTACAATATAGATGTTTAAAAAATTCTTTTCTATTTTAATCATATAAATTCAGATGTTGTAAGACATTCTTTTATCAATTTTTCATTACAGTTAGCCTTGGAACATTATTAGTGAATGGAGGTGTGTCCAGGTATTCTGCCTTGTTGTTGTTGTGTCGCATGGGTTTCATTGGAGTAAGCATCTACTACTACCTGGCACTGGACAGTAAATTGATTCACTTACAACGAATGTGGGGATGTGTAAATCAGACTGGCGAATCGTCCTCTGCCGCCACCCCTAGCCCCAATGGAGAAGGGGGCACCTGGAAAAAGGAAAACTGATACTGAAGAATTGAAATGTTTGCCTTTGTTATCCTACATTCTCCTCTTGGCATTTACTTCTTGCATTCTGGAGTAATTAGTATTGATTACAAATACAAGCCACTTGCCAATGTGTTTTTGTTAAAACTGTGGGGTTTGGAGGGCACATATATAAGTAGCTTGCCATTTCGTATGTGTAAGAGCCAAGGGGATTGCAAGGCACCCCATATATATATAGACATTAGCCCACTTAGTCTCTTAATAAGGCAAAACCCTCCAGCAGAAGCAGAGAATTGGCATAATGCCAACAAAGAGTAAACAGAATCATGCTCTCAGTTGTTACCATTTCTCCAGTTGTATTTCTCTTTGATGGCAGGAAAAGTTACCAGTTAGTTACATTTATATCTGACCTGTTCAACAAAAAGGTAAAAACAGTCAATGGTAATTTAACTTCTTATTGCTGCAGTTCACTGGCTTGTCTGAAGTGTTGTGAATTAATTGTCACAAAAAGTTCAGAAGTAATGTCTGCTATTTTCACTGTAGGACATTCATGTATCAGCATGGTGCATAACTTACAACTGACAGAGAGGAAACCGGCTCTGAAAGGATGCACGTTTACATAAGCAGTGAAAAACTGCTGCATTTGAACAGATGGAAAGTTTTGTGCAAAAATCCACTACATTCAGAAGTGGCGTTCCAAAGATGTTCAGTTTATTGTTTCCCATCAGGGTGGATGTTTGTTGTCATTTGTTTTCTTGTCAACATGGCTTACTTGTTTATTATCTCATATCTTCCCCTAACCATGTGCGTCAGCTGTTCTTTTATTGGAATCAATAAACTGTATTTTAAGGACCAATTTTCATTTTTGATGTAAAAGTTACAAAGATGCTTTAGTAACAAAATAAGTGGGCAGTGTTGTAAAGAAATCACATGAAGAGTAGTATTTGGTAAAATCATGTAGTACAAAGGTGGCCTTACTACTAATTAAAATGAGTTGTTTACCTGGGGTATGGGGGTGGGGGGGGGAGACATGCCTGTTGTATTATGTTATCAGTTTTAATTTAAATGAGATATATAATTGTACATTTTAATATGAAATGTAGTGTTTGTAAACATATTGGTCTAGTATATAATTTATCAGATGTAATATATAGTGCAATATTTCCAGGGTGTGGCAGGTACTCCTAGCACTATCTTATTTCCAGTGTTTTCCAAACATCAAAAACTAAAAGTGCTAAAAGTGTGTCCTCTTATACTGATGCTGTATGTCAGTCATATGTTTTGAAAAAAAAAAAAAAAAACACAGTAAATAACGACACTTTTCATGTAATCAAATGGAGACAAATAATTTGACTAACAATGACTTTTTGATAAATACCTTGTTACCCTTAGCAAAGAAAAATTTGCCAGTAAATAAATATCAGTTAGTTAAAACAATAGGTCTTTGCTATAATATTACCGTACCATTTCATAATCTCAAATGATGCACTATTTGCAGACTAGTGTATTCCTCTAGGTATATCTGTCACACAGTTTTAACTGGGAATAATTTCATAGGTACTGAAGCTTGCATATAGTAAACCTTAATGTGCAATTAATGTACAATGGCAAAATGAGTGTAACAGCATTAAACATATTATGAAAATTCTGTTTTCTTTTTTATGTTTATAAGATTCAAGATCTAGAATTCTAGCATGAAGAAAAATCAGATATGTCAAAAGTGGCATGTTTGTTTTATTTTTGTCTCTGAAGATTTTATATTAAGGATACAAAGGGGGTCTATTTTTATTATTTCTATGTAAAAGAAACTCTAGTTGAGCAGAATGCAAGGGAATACAACATCCATTTGCCAAATAGAATCATGTATCACCTCCCACATTAATTAGATTATCTTTGGTTTCTTTTATGTTTTTCAGTGTTGCCAGATATTCCCTTTCTCAAAGTCAACAGACTTCCATCACCTTAACAGAAATTCTTTGAGAAAAATAAAATCTTACGTTTACAGTAAAAATAATATTTAAATATGATTATTTCAAATCTTTTGGTGCTTCATGAATAAAATTACTGCCTTTCCTCAGTCCTCCTGTCTTAATTGAAGTAAGAGACCCAATTCATGTCAATCGTTATTCACCTAAAACTGTGTTACATTATTTATTGATTTTGTATGCAGTGTAAAACATACTTCTTAATTAAAAAGTTCATATTTGTAGCCAATTTATTGACACTGTAGTATAATGTCATGTCCTACTTTTCTTCTAAAAACAAAATTAGTGCTGCTCCCTTCTCATTATATCCTGGATTACGTGCTTTTTTTTTTTTTTTTTTTTTTCAATTACTTGTCTCTAGAACTTGGCATTAAAGATGGCTTGGGGCCACTGAAGACCGATCTTGGGCCAGTGAATAACAGGGGTTACTGGCCCGAAGGGCAAGTAATATTTAAAGCACCAAGTTACCCTTGTAATATTTACTGGCCCATAGTGTGAAAGTTAGTGTGAAGCCCTGTTCTCATACAATTTTTGCTTTTATGACAGGTCAGAAGGGGCGAGATAAATAAAACATTCAAAATAATTGTCACTATTGTTTTTTTTTTTTGTTTGTTTGTTTTTACAGATGATAGTAAAGACTGAAATGAACATTTTTGCCACATTTTAAGAAGTTAAAAGCAGGGTTCCTCTTAACTGAACTATTTTGTCTTACATGATTACACAAACACAAAATGATTTTGTCATTTTCTTTTCACACCTCTTCTCCCTCTTTTGCTCCCATAGCCTTGCATTGTATGGTATAATCTCAATTTTTTGTTTCGATAATTTTAGAGATAAAGGGGTTTTAGTAGCAAGTTATTAAAAAACTGCTTATAAGTTACAGACCAGTGAAAATCCAGTGTTTTTGAGTTTTGAAAATGTATGTACTAGTACTTAAATTTCGTGTAAAATGTACTTCAAATCCCAACCACAGTCTTTAAAGACAAAGACAAAGTCTTAGATAGCATTGATTTTCACACAAGGAAAGTACAGTGTATCAGTCTTTGTAAACTGAAGGAGTGATAACATGCCACAGACAACTGATTACAGTTTCCTTTGTTTTGTTTTTTTTATTGATACTATATCCAAGTTACTGGAAATATATCTTAGTTACAAACCACTCGTCCTTACACAATCAATAAATACTCTTTTTTTCTCTCTTAAAAATGTCTTTCAATTATATTGACTACAGAACTAATGGAGTGATAAAGTTAACACATGCAAACCTTTCATATTTTTTCAATGTAAAAAATGCTCCAACCCTTTCATAAAATTACATCCAGAAAGTGATAAGTGAACGTGATAGTACAGATATCCAATCATATTCATTATGGTCCATTCATAGGAAAAAAATCATTTTGTTAAAATCACAGCAATTTTCCACTACCTACATAGTAATAGAGTATTTGCTAAATTAAGTGCGTGAAAACTCCATTGGTTGCCAAACCATGGGGAACAGACCTCAGTACTTTACATGCTTCAGTAACAAATCACGTCAGATCCTCTTCTGACGTCATTCCATAATTAGTAAGGCTATTTTCAGCTACATCAAGTAAAAAACCTAGCATGACAAAAGAGACTTCCCTGACAGAACCATATCTCCAAGCACTAACTGAAAATACATGCCAATACAGCTTCAATTAAAACTAGAGTTATTGGCAGTATGTATGTTCACAGCACTTAGGAACACCTGCTCTACAGGAAAATGTTCTGCTTTATAAATATTAAACCTACCAATAGTAATCAGTGTCTAACCTCAAGAAATCAAGGCATTCCCAAATATAATGAGACATGTTTCAAATTAATTCTGAAGAATGACAATTTCTTCCTAGTGATTAATACTACATGAAACACCTGTCAGGTCAGTAGACAAGCACTGACCACAAATTTACCAGAGACTGAGACAGGATTAATATCAGGGCTTTACACAAGGAAATAGCTGGAAGAAATTGTAATGTTATTTTGTACTTGTTTTGTACTTTTACTCAAAATGCACTCCCATAAAACAAGCAGTTGTATCAGATCTGAACACTTATGAATACTTCAGTCTCAGTGGGACTTCCAATGGACATATTCATAAAGTTAAGTCAACCCTTTCTATTGAGAAGATTTCTAATTATATTCAGTCAGAGTAAAACAAGGTAGATTTAAATTCAGAGGCATGTGTAGGTTGTAGGCAAAACTATTCATGAGCATAAAAGGGTAAAAAAACGTTTTTGTCTGCTTGTTCAAATCTTACAAATCCCAGGATTCTTACACAGCATGGATATCAGTCTTCATCACTGTCATCGCTACCTCCACCATGTCTCTGATAACCAAATACAGTCTTTTTCTCCTCCTCCTCTCCAGCAAATTCTATCACTCCTGGAAATACAGATTATAAATTTAATCATAATATTGATACAATCAAACTATCATAATAGTGCAGGAAGTGTGTTGTTGAAAAACATAAAGTGGAGTGTTGTATAGATTGCAAATGGCACTGGCTGTGTTTCTAAAATTGGTTTACACATCCATGGCCATATAAACTATGGCTGGTTGAATATATACAGACATGGTTGAATATACAGACATGGCTTCTCCCAATAATGGGTGGTGTCTCTTATTACTTTTCAACCATCTAGCTAAGAACCTGATGTAAAAGGCTAAGATTGAGACAGCATCTTCATTTTTTTCCTTTTTCAGTGGTTTAAAGACCTTATGTTTACCTAAAAGACTATAATTAAGGATCATGAATTGTATTTACCTACCCATCTTAATAATTTACAGAAAGAACATTACTTAAATTTACAATATGTTTGTCAGGTATGTCTAGACAGATTAATACCATCAGCAAAATAAATAAAACAATTGTCTAGTGTTTTTCCATTTAGACCTTTTCATAGCAGCTAGGAAGTGCTATTCAGCACATCTTTAAGTTATACAAGCTGAAACCATACAAACCAGTGCTCACCTGATTTCCCCAGTCTTCTTTCTAAGGCTTCGGTTTGAAAATGATCTGAATCACCCAAGTCTTCAAAACCAATTAACCTGAAAGTGCAGTTATGCATGCAGACACTCATATATATATATATATATATATATATATATATATATATATATATATATATATATATATATATATATATATATATATATATATATACAGTGTTTGCTTCTTAGGAAAATAAGTTCAGCCACCTTGAAAATTAGCTGGCTAGAATGCCTGCTGGGTGGGAAAACTTCTCTGCCCATTCTGAAAGTTGTCTGCCCCGGGCAGACGGTCCAGCCTTAATTTCTAACACTGTATATATATATATATATATATATATATATATATATATATATCCTAAGTACAAAGGGCTTTCTTAACCTGAATTATAATTTCTCCTAGACAATATCAACTGATTTTATTGTAACAGGTGCTTCTGAAGAACTGTACTGAAAATACTGATAGAGCAAGTGTTGCTTTGTTGCAATAACCAATACTTCGTGCTTGTACCACATCTCACAAAAGTGGCCTATTCAGACTTCATAAACAGTAATTGGTAAGATTTGGGAGCACAAATTCACAACTCAAGCCACGAATTAAGCACCCAAATGTAAAATTAGTAGCCATGAACACAGAGTTGGACCACACAAAAAAATTTGACCAGCTTCCATCTGGGTCTATGGCTTCCTTTTTTTAATACGACATCAATATGCTCTTGGCAACTTCAGGCTTATATGAACATACCGGACAAGTAGATAAGCAGATTAACGGTTTTAGGGTCCAGTCGGTGTGCTCGTAGCTACTAATTTTACGTTAGAGTTCTTAATTGTGGCCTGAGTCATTAATTTGGGCATTTGTGCTCACACATCTGAGGCTTAAGTTTCTAAGGCCTGCTTTAACTACAGTACTGCTGGCATACTTCAAGTTCATGAATGCATCAGATGTTCTGAGGAAAGAACATTGAATATCAAAATACTCTCTTTTTCACTGTGTGTTTCTTGGACAAATGGCAAGAGGGGTTTTGTGAGAACCTACCATGAAGGAAAAAAGTGAGTGAGCAGGCAAGTCTAGATAATATTACTGCTAGTTGAGCAATGCTGTCCATTTATAAAATGCTACTTACTTGTCTATTACTTTTCCTTCACGAAAACAAAAAAGAGCTGGAAGAATGCGGATTTTCAGCTTTTCTACAAAGAATTTGGCCTTTTCTACATTAATTTTTGCAAACTTTGTTTCAAAATATTTTTCTGAAAGTTTCTGAAATGAAAAATAAATTAATTGTATGAATATAAATTTCCTTCACCATTCTCAAATATTGTTGGATATACTATGAGTACGAGTAGTGCATATGGCAAAATGGTACTGAGATTGGAGAATGTTTTTGAAACTGCAAGATTTAAAATGACTCTTAAAATAAAGACTGTAGTCAGTTCTTGAATACATCTGGACATGAATAAACTTATAAAGAATTTTTTGCTAAAATTAGTGAAATTTCACCTGTAAATGACCATCTAATATTGCACAGCGTCTAAAGTCGGGATGAAAGAAATGTACTATACATTTTTCTTCTGATGTTGTGAGATCTAAAAATTCTTTTTCTTCTGTCAGTTCACTGAAATCAAATTGTTTCATAAAATAAATTACATGTAAATCTTTCTACATGATATTTTTGTCCATGTTTTACTCCTTACTGCTGCTATAAACCACTGAATTCCTGTGCTTTAATCTTTCAAAGTTTCGATATCAAAACATAATAACAAGAAATTTGTCAGAAAAAATAATATGTATTCATTACGTATATGTCTGTTCCCTGTTCTGAGAAGAAAACTTCTGATTCTAACACCCAAATTGTGGATAAATGCCATAAGTGATATTAAGAAAGATGGGTACATGAGGTATTAAATAAAATAATGAACACAGCATAGCTGGTATTGTTTTAAAACCATTTCTACAACAATAATCATCTTTGCACCTATAGATTCCATATCCTTTGGTCTTCATTTCTTGAAACTGGTGAGCTTGACGTTTCAGAGCTTCTAGTCTTGCCTCACGAATGTGAGCTGGGATCTCTTCATTTTCTAATTCTTCTAACAACCTCTGTAAATATGAAACCTTAACATATATTTCATAAGAAGACGTGAATAAATGGTATCATTCCTGGAATCAACAACATTTATTCGATTTGAAAGAAAGGAAATATATATTTGCAGTTCACTTTGCTTTTCCTAGCTACGTCATACATGTAAAAAAAAAAAAAAAACTAATTCGAACTTAGGTTCTGTATTACTTACTAATGTTTTGCATTTCACAAGATTTTGGTGAAAGGCTGTTTTATTAAGAGGTAGGCCCCGACTTAAAAAAACACCGACCCCCACCAAGTCTTTATGTTGTGAAAGCGGTGTGAAAGTTGATAAACGCTTAACGATTGTATATAATGGTAGTTTGCCATCTGTACTTAATTATCGGTGTAGAAATTAAGCCCACAACATCATAAACATTCCACACGTATAATTTTACTATACCCATAATTTCTTACCTCCTCTGCCAGTGATTCATCTGCAAGTAATTGCTCGGCATCTTGTGCTGTTGCTGAGGCCGCCATATTTAAACTAAAGGGTGCGCCCAGAAGATGCCTTCAAATTCAGAAGATCGTCATTGTACAAGCAAATACAAAATATAATTTTGGCATATTTCTTATTTATGTGATTAAATGAGCAAAACGTGATTGCGTTAAATACCTCTAGCATAATATCTATGGTATTGATTGATGCACATTTTGATACACAAATATAATTCTAGACATTTTGGCTTATCTTGGAACTGAGTGCGCGCGTTATCAAATTTCGAGTTGGTCTACTCAAGGAGTTATAACATCTGTTATAACTCCTTGGTCTACTCAAGATTATAAAAACAGACCGAGATGCTTTTCAGATTTCCTATACTTCGTTTTTAAATCTTGAATATACCAGCACTAAGATCCAAACTACAGTCTAATTTTTTCATCCCTCTCTTTTCAGTGAGATAAAGAATGACACTCAAAGTGAAACAAGAAAATCTTTTATTACAAGTCCTTATAAATAGCACAGAAGGGGGCCGTAGCAATAGTCTTAAGGTTCAATAGTCCGAAGGTTCATTGGTCCGAATGTTCACTACAGAACCTTCGGACCAATGAACCCTTGATTAAAAAAACCGATAAAAATGTTACCGTTTTTCGGACCAATTAACCTTCGGACCAGTGAACCTTCGGACAATCGAGACG
Organism: Lingula anatina; assembly: GCF_051362555.1. Taxonomy (NCBI): domain Eukaryota; kingdom Metazoa; phylum Brachiopoda; class Lingulata; order Lingulida; family Lingulidae; genus Lingula; species Lingula anatina. Next base: position 57,264,116 of record NC_141767.1, read on the forward strand.
CCCCCATCGATACAACCCCTCTAAAATTACCGCAATACAACGAACTGTACGTGCACCGTTACTCCCAAGCATATCTTTACTCCCCTGCATTGATTCTCCCCCTATACAATGTTTTCATGTTAATGTTGCTGACATTGTTACTTATGTTAAAAATAGTTCATATAAATTTGATAAGTTGACTAAGGAGTCGGGAGCGCCGCCTATCCTCAATTGGAGAATTTTTTTTTTCAAATGGACAAATGGACTGGGTATTGGTGTGATATGTAGAAAAAATTACAATTTACCACAGGGAAACCCGTGGTGATGTTGCTTTTATGCTCTTAAATTGCCTACACTTTGGATTTGACATATTCCTTTGAATAACGTTTTTTTTAACTCTGACTGATCACAGAATTTTGTTGTTATGCCCATTAACCACAGTTGATTTTAAAAACTTAAATTCGTCTATCGACCATGTTTATTTATAGTTGTTAACCATGATCTACGTAACCTGAATTTTCTAAGGGCTCAAAAACCATCATTAGGCCTATCATCATTAATGTAGAGGTGCTCTGTCCCACAGTGATTGCACTAGTAAATGTTAGTTTTAATACTGTTATCAAACATTGCCCATCTTTGTCAACGATAGGTCTATAATTATATTCTTTCCTTTGACTTGCAAAACTGGGCTGAATGTGGCACAGGTATTAAGGTGGTGCAAGACAAGTAATTAGTGCTGTTCGTTTTTTTTTTTTTTTTTTAATAACGATCTCGGAGCATGTTGGCAATACATGATACAACTGCATCCTACCACACATAAATAAATAAAGACTGGGCACAGACCAAAACAGAGTTGATTTTAATAGCCTATTAAAGAAAATATTTAAACATATGATACAAACATCAGCATCATACTTTATATTTTCAAATTGTACATAATGCATTCAAATCTCACGCACATGTGAAAAGCACCTTATAACAATAAATTTCCACCTTATACCCCCCATACACATAAATTCACTTTTAAACATTTATTAAATTCTGAAAAGGGGGTGGGGGGAAAGAAGTAATACTACCTGTTTATAAAAACAGCAACACTTACAGTCAATGAATTACTTGCAATCTTTCATATTGCATTTCTGAATTGTTGCTACTTTAATTTCCTTTAAAAAATTTAGACAGTTTGTGCACAAAAACTGTTAACCGAACAATTATTGGCATACAAGTTTCTATGACATTAGTTTACTGCAAATTGGTAAACTGTATTGGCCTACTATTATCAATAATTTAAGGTATGACCACCATCACACTTCCTTAAAATGAAATATCATGGCAATGTGCCAAACAATTCGAATGGTGTGATCAATTCAAGCAAATGGATAAAATAAAGTATGAACCAATATTCACATATTACTTGTAAAATTCAGCTTATTTACAAATTTTATGCTGCAATTAAACTGTTCAAAGCTTCCTAAGGAACAGAGGTGATAAATTATTGATGCAAAATACTCCTCGAAAATACAGTAACTTTACCTTTTATTTTCAATGTTAACTTTTTTAGATGCTTACATTCAAAACAGTGCATCAAAACATATTTCAGATCTTTTTGCCATTTCTTTTCAGGATAAAATATATCATCTTTTCTCAACAATAAGAAACTACATGCATATTCTCAAATCTTGGTGGTGTTATACAATATTAGTCTTTCAGCTAACAGGGTTTAATGTTTTAAATTAGGTCTTCATATTTTGCTTATCAGTCAACAAGTTCACTTTATATCAATGCATAAAGTTACCCCCTAAGCAAACCCCTAAAACATGTCCTCTGATAAGAAATCTTTTCTTGGGAAAAGATATCTGTTTCTAGGTGATGCCTGCCCACATGTGGTAGCAGCAAGCATTGATGAAGCCCTCTATGTGTGTCTGCATAGCTTGTGCTGGGCGACTAGGATTGGAGACAGATGATTCCTCCACGGTGTCTCTATACACAGCACATAAGTCCTAGGGAGAGAGAAACAGACATACTTCTGATAATATATTTGGCAGCATGTGTAAACACATTAAAATGATTTTTCAATTATCATCTTTGTCATGCCAATTTGCTAAATTCATGAATGATGTTTTTACCATAATAGTTGTAGTGAAAATCTTAAAACATTTAACTGACCCAGCTTATATACCAAAGGCAATGGTTAATACTGATAGTGCATACTATTTATATTTATTCAAACAATAAATAAATTGCTTAAACTCACTGCTTTGTTGTTCATTTTATCCAGACTCAATAAAATAAATGTATCCAAGTAGTTAGGATTGGGTATGGCCTGCAATGATAAACAAATAATTAACCAGACATTTCAAAGCACTCAAAATTGTACAGACCTCAGTCAAGACAATTAATTTTCTAAAAATTAACAATTAATTAATTAGTTAATCAATTAATTAATCAATCTACCAACTAATTAATTAATTATCACCAAAATCTAATTACTAGTTAGCCATTTATGACCTGTCCTGAAATCCACCCATGACCTTTGAGTTAAGTAAGCTGGTGACAAACAAACAGACAAATAAGTGAAATATAACCTCCTTGGAAGAGCTTATTACAGAAATCACATTTATTGCTGTAACCATTTACTCCTTTTTTTTTCTTTTTTGTTATTATGAATAGCACAAAGAACTTGTACAAGTTAAAAATATTCATGTATTTCATGAATATTTGAAATGTGTGATGTCAAAGAGCCCTGCTATTTCACCTACCACATGCTGCACATGTTGGTCCTGACTAACAAAATATCTGTGATTATCTACATAATCAGGTTTGGCCATGAGGACCCGTGCTAGACCCTGAAACCACTGGATACTCATGTTCTTGAAGGCTATCAACCTGCTGTCAATGTCCCCCAAGGGTACTTTGTGGACCACCTCCAAGAGCTCCATGAACTCCGCGAAACTTAGCTTCATCATCAGTTGCTGGAATATTAGTGTTCAATATAAAGTAATTAAAAAGGTTTATATTATGGTTAATCATTTGACATGAAATCTGACAGCTGAAGTATGGGAAAGAACAGTTTTAAACCAAGCAAAACAATGCACAGATTAGGTATTCAATACAGAAAAGTCAATCAATGTCGTTCATATTCCTGAACACTGACAGATGACCAGAAACCATTTATATGTGTGCATGCTAGTTTTGCTGTTGCACAATTTAGTAAGAACTCATTGACAATAAATCAAAGAAGTCATCATTGCGCATGTTGATGGTAAAATAACCAGTGGCATCTGTAATTGCCCAATTTAATTTTTTGGAGTTTTAACTTAATATATAATATCAATGAACATATGATATCAAAAATATCTTCAACATATTAATGAAATTTGAACAGTGTCCTCACCCTGTCTCCTCGGCTCTCCTCAGTGTCACTCCTCCCCTTGCGCTTATCATCCTCCCTGACATCACTGACCAGGAGTCTGTTCCACAGGATGTCTCGACGGCACTGAATTTTAGCATTGTCCACCATCTGGGATATACGCTCTCTGGAAATGAAAATAGAATTTTCTTTATCTCCAAACTTGGGTTGGGAAAAATTATTTCTTAATTTGAAATTTTAAACAGATATAAAACGATAACAGTCTTTTGTAAAATATCTTTTAAGAACTTTTAGGGAGTTATCAACTTTCTGAAGCAAAAATGATCTAAAATATACATATAAAAAAACCTTAAAACAGCTAATCAGCACATGTAACACTTTCAGCTAATCCTTTCTACCTGGCAGCCTCCTGTTCTTTCTCCAACAGAGCATACATTGGCGTCTGGTGATTGGCTGTAAAACCCAGGTAATTGACACTGGTCACCTCCTTAGAAAACCTGGACAGCTCAGTTTCTGGACGCACATTGATGTGCTGGCTGACCGGCAGTGGGGGGATGTCAGTCGGTGTCACAGAGTACACAGTTGTCTCAGGGACACTACCACTGACAGACCCTGTTAATATATTTTCAGCACATAATTACTGCTACCTTCTTTGTCAAAATAAACTTCACAAAACGTGTTATATTCCTAGTGTTTATAATATTAAACATACTTGAATTTTCATATGCAGGTGTATGAAATAAGAAACTTGTTATATTCAACCACAGAGGCCAATAAACTTAATGGAAAGAAAAGATAATATAAATGCACAGTACTTGTATTTGTGATAATCTAAAAAGAACTTACCTATAGACTGTCTCTGTGTACTGGATGTTAACCTGGTCATCCCAAGCCACTTCTCCAACATAAGGATTGGATACAAGTCCCTCTTACTGGTTAAGATCACATAGTATTTCAGAGAAATGGTGTCCTGCTTGTCTTTCTCACTGTATCTCACAGGTGCATCATGAGTAATAACAAGTCCAATGTTGAAATCACTGGACTTCTGTTTTGTGTCATCCTGAACATCCAGTGCGGCTCGTCTCGTAAAGTGAGAGACAAGGGCATACTGGTTACGGAGAGGAAACTGGGCCTCCTGTTGGATAGCAATGAAAATCTATTATGAAAATATATTTACAAAATTTGGAATATATATTTACAAGAATAAAAACAAAATCTTTTAAGATTAAAATATTAAAATAGCTTAATGTTGTGCGATACTACACAACTGCCATTGCAAGAGTACAATTAGATGGATGAAACTGTGCTTGAATGAAGGAACTATTCTGCAGTTTTTTTTAACTCTATAAAATTTAAACAAATACAAGTAGAAAGTAATTTATGTACAATTGAACTGAACACATTCAGCTCTGAGGGAATGCTTCTTACACACAGGCCTTGGTACATACCAAGTCATCAGTGCCAGGGGAAGGCTTCATCTTGACAGACTTCATCTTGTACATCTTGTCATGGTTCAGTATGTAATCATAAAGGTGGGTGTTGGGGCTGTTGGTGTCTCTGGTTTCATGGACACCTAAAATGTATATTATCTTAAACGTATTACTGAAAATATTAAAAATTTAAAATCAATTATACTGTACGTATGTTTTTGCACTTCACATATTCTTAAAATGAATAATTTATCAGTGACGCAGTGACACCAGAACGATTTCTCTACACAGCTGCTTGCATTTACAAAGGTCAACAAATGTTATGGTAGTATTTGTCTTTATATTTTAACATTTGTTTCTAATTATTTGCTTTTTTGTCTGAAGTGTAAAAGAGCAGCTTGTAAAAACAATATGTCAGTTATATTTTGTACCTTCATATACACAGTTCCTTGAGAAGGATGGAGGGTTGGGATAACATTTGATAAAGTCAGCCAGAAAGTTGGCCAAGTGGTAACCATCATGTAACATAGGCCTTCCTTCTATGTACCGCTGTACACAACGAAGATGGAAGTCATAGGCAAATGAATGGACATGAGACAGGTCCTTCATTTTGTCACATTCATCTAAGAAGTGCATAGTAAGCTGAAAGAAAAACAACCCCTATGTTTAAATAGGTCTTAATTGTCCAATTTTAGGAAATTAAAATTCATATTACTATTAATAATTATCCAATCACATGTTATTAGCTAGATCTTATACTCTTTCAAATTCTTTTTTAAAATAGTATGCCACAATTCAGTCCAGAAAAACAGAAATAATATTCATGAAAATAATATTTTTTCATTTCCAAAGTAAAATAAATATGTTATAGCCACTGGTGAGATGTTCCCATGTTAACACCTGCCAAATGCACATCCCATACCGATCTCATGGGACTTTCATAAATTCACAGCAGTTGTACTATCATAATACCTGGGAATTCACATTCTGACCAAGAGGGAGCTTACTGCACTCAAAGGCAAATAATTTGATGCAGAAAAAGATGTCTTTAAAGCTCAGCTCCATCAGCATGATACCACCTGGAAGTGTCTTCTGCACCACATGTACCATGCTGACTTGACTGCTGGGAGGGCGCACTTCTCCCTTCCCCTTCATCCTGAAATATAACTCCTGGGTTCACTTTTAGGATTCATTGTCATGAACATGTATAGTAAAAAGACCTGACAATGAATCAACTAATACCCGCTGCCCAAAAATGCATTTTAGATTGCTAAAGTCATAATCACTGAAAATAGCCATCCAAACACTTATAATGTATATTTAATTACAGAGATATAATCTTAGGATTTCATCACAAAAATGCTTTATCATCTTCATAAAAAGGAATGTATATATAAACATTCCAATTCTAATAAAAATGATTTTATACTAATATTATTGGCCAAATACAAAAGTAAAGTGCTGTTTTATCCTTTGTAGAATCCACCAACCTATGTTTGGGAGAAGCAGTGACTTGGACAGGCATAAAGCCCAGCTGCTGGAGGTACTGCATATATAGCTGAATGAAGTGAGTTCTCAAGTCCACATGCCACATTTCCTCTTCTTCTTGACTGGGATTCCTGAGACGTGGAGATTCATGACTTGGTGCCTGACTCAACTGGGATGCTGTAGAGGTATGGCGTATCTTTCCTTGCTGGCTGTCTGATCGCTTGCTTTTGACACTGGTTCCAGAGTTTTGTCTAGAACGCTGAAGCAGATAAAGAAATGTACAACATTTAATATTTAATAAAAATAGGAATATACACAACATTTGACATGAAACAATGTCTTGATATTCTCAATAATGCACTGCATTAGAAATGATGTTCATTTACATATTTAAAAAAAATTAAAAAGCAATTTTACATTATCAGTCACTGCAAAAGAAAAATAACTTGAATTGCAAGTTTTGAACATTCTTAACATGGACTATCTATTACATACATTAAGTTACTATCCTTACATACACTGTCTTGCTGACTAACACTTAAATCCACTGACGGTCTATTAGCATTTTACTGGCATTTAAACATAAGATCCTAAACTTACAGAGTTCTCCTCATGAGGGGTAGACGTGGTCGACTCTCCTTTTTGAGGACAGGTGGATTCTATGACAGTCTTCCTCCGCAATGGACTAAACAGCAGTGGTGTTGTCACATTGTGGACAAGGTGAGAGTTTTGTTTTAATAATCTCAACATATCCTCCTATAATACCAAAGAAATATTTATTAACATGAAATCAAACATTATTTAATCAAACCAAACTAACCCTTTAAAGGGAAATTTTATTCTATGTTCCATCAAATATTCTAGAAACCAATAAATCTTCCAGGCTTTTTTATTGCAAAAATTCACTTTTAACTTTCTAAAAAGGTAATTAATGTAAAAAAATTCCCTTGTCCAAAAATTTTACACTTGTGTTACTCTAATCAATTCCTCAGTGTGAATACTACTACCTACGCTGAATTATTTTGTTGTATAAGCATGTGCCCCAGCCCCCATCATGGTTCATGTTTTTTTTTGCCCTAGCTCTTTATAATTTTTTAATAATAATAATAATAATAAAACACTTCTTTAAAACTGCGCTACACATGCGTCTCAGCGCTGTTTACATAAAAAATAAAAACTCCACAGATAAATTAAAGCCAGTATAGACTAAAAACAGAATACTTAAAAATTTTAAAAACTAAAAAGATGCTATAAATTAAAGTATTCTTTAAATAAAAAAGTTTTTAAATTCTTCTTAAAACAGTAATATGAGTCATCCAGAGACACATTAGATCTTGTGATAAAATTAGACCATAAAATCGGTGCACAAATCTCGAAACTTCTGTGTCCATATGTTTTAAGAGTCTTTTTGGTGTCTTTTCGCTTAAGTTGAAGTTGTCCACTAGATCGAAGTGATCTGATAGGAGTTAAATGTTCTATGGTAGAATTTAAGTAAAATGGACAGTCGCCCTTTAAAATCTTAAAAGTCAAAAGTAATATTTTAAAAACTATTCGTTGAGACACGGGTAGCCAGTGGAGGTTTCGCAGAATTGGTGTGATGTGGTCGGACTTCTGAGTTTTACAGAGGAGACGAGCAGCAGAGTTCTGAATTGATTGTAGCTTTTCCATTTGATAGTTAGGTATTCCAAACAATAGGCTATTGCAATAATCCAGTCTAGAGGTTACAAATGCATGGATGAGTAATTCAGTTTGCTTGGTGTTAATAAGGTGAAAGATCTTGGATATCCGTTGGAGACTAAAATATACTGTTTTACATACTTTGTTAATGTGTGATGTCATTTCACATTTGTTATTAAAAATAACACCCAAGTTCCTTACTTCTGTTGTTGGTTTTATAAAAGAATCCCCAACTCTAATACTATCAAGTGCAGTATTGTCTTTGGAAAAACTTAGAGTTGAAATGGACTAATTCAGTTTTTTCATCATTAAAAACTAAGTAGTTGGACTTGAGCCAAGATCTAAGTTCATTCACACAAGCCTCAATAGTTGCTTTTTCATCACAAGGATTTTCACATATAACATATATCTGGGAATCATCTGCATACAACATCAAATTGAAACCCAACTGGTGGACTCCTTGGTATTCCCTTTAAAATAATCATGTTTTACATCCCTCCTTCCTATTTTATGATCTGATTGTTCTGTGCCATATGGTAAGTGCCAAAAAAACATAAAACTTGATAAAGGGGGGGGGGGGGGGGGGGTAGCAGTCCATAATACAGCACCATCTTGCTGACCAAGGATCCACCTAGTGGTCAACAAATGGACTAGTAATTGCACTGAGGATAGCTTTAGAACAACATCAAAGTCATACATTTTTGGCAAGTTCATTTTCTACATTACATCAAATTACTTTTGGACAATTTTGGATGATAAGATACTTTCACTGTAAAAACATCAATCACACATCCAGATGAAGCTATTCTTGAATCTGCTTATTTACTTACAGCAATGGCAGCATTTGACTGCCTCTGTTGCCACTGGGCATATATAGTCTCCAGCCTGACCTTCTTTTCTGATTCCCTTCTTGTGATCTCCCTGACCTCCCGTAGCTGGTACCCATGTCTCATCACAGGATCCCTAAAACTGCCAAACGGAGACCTGTGTAGAGGATGAGGGGGAAATGTGTCACGGAACAGTTCATCCACTGCTGGCAGGGCTGGATGAACCTCAGGGCGAAGATGCATGGAGACAGATTGAGAGCGCTGCCGCTGCAAGTCTGGCTTGGAAGGAGGGTTCTGATGTTTGAGTAGAAGGTCCACATCTGCTGACTGGATGTATGGATTGGCATCCTAGTCAAGAGTAAAATGTTTGACAATATGGAGGATTTATTCTAAATATCTTTCTCCTTTATTTCTAAATATCTTGACTATATGCAGTATGTTCTTTTTGTACTTTTAAACATCCCAAAAATACCTTTAGAATAGAAAAAATGCAGAGTTTTAATTGCCACAATACAAATTGAATTTGATAATATTAATTGAAATAAGTATTTGTGAAAAAAGTTGAACATGTGATGTGTTATCAAATATGACTTTACCTTTCCCCTGACTGCAGCTAATTCTGTAAATGGGTAATGTTGGAACAAGCCAGCCTTCTGGCTGAGAATACTGGATAACAGGTGTGTCCTAGCATTGTGCCACTGAATTAGTCGTGTAAACTGTCGGTCAAGGGTACTGACCACATCTGCTGCCGAGTTGTATGTGTATAGCTCCATCTGGAATAATGTGTTATAGTAAGCTGATAAAAGCCTTCAAGATATACATACACCAATAAATAGAAATGTTTGACTTAAGGGATAAACCTTTCACTATCAGCAACAGTTTAAACCACCTGAGATGACTCATCTTTTCTAGTCCTTTTATTACTGTATAGCTTTTTCTTCTATTATTGAATTTGTCACAAGTAATTTACATTACATAATCATGCTTACTGATATATCTTTCACACTCAATATGAGAAACCTCTGCCTGGGTACAAAAACCTTTTCCTCTACACCAGATGGTGCTGCAGCAGTGGCGAGTCCACTGCTATTTCCCAGATCACTGGTTTTTTCTGGAGCTGCCTCACTATCCAGGGAACAGAACTTCTGATAGTTCTTCTTCACTAGAGAATTTAAATAAGCTTTGTGTGCATATAAAGACTAATAATGCAACATACCAAAATTTACAGACTTGACAGGTTATTGTGATCAATTCTGTGATTTTTTTGCATCCATTTATATTTGCACTAATGACATCTTTCATTGTAAAATGTCAGTTTTCAGATATGATAATCACAAATGTAATTTTCATGATTAATTCTTTCAGTTAAAAGTAGCTACCTTTCCCACTGAGAGTTGCAGACTGCTGGTCATTTGAGTCTTCTTCCTCATATCGCTCAATACAATGTTTCCATTGGTCAAAATTTCTACCAATCACAATGTAATGATTTGGTTTACCTGGGGTTCCCACACAGGCAAATTGAGCCATATCAAGTGAGGACTCTTTTGAACTCTCTGTACTCTAGAAAAGCAAAAAAATCAATTCAATGAATGGCACAAAACATAAAAAATCACAGACATAATACCCAACAAGCTGCTTTAGAATTGCATTTACTTAAAGGACAAGTTAATACTCAATGTCTCATAAAATGGGTATTTTGTTTTTAAGAATGAACAACATTCTGACGAATTCATACTTACCTAACTAATACCTAAATACATAAACAGCCACATTATAAATTTATACAATGATACTTTCACCTCTTAAAGCTTATGAAAAACAAGGCAGCAAAGCTGTCAAATGTACAGACAAAAAGCAGGAAATAACTATGCACAAAATAGGCTACTGTCAATTCTGATGCAAAAGTACATTATGTTAAACTGCAAATTCAACATCAAATTTTAATTATGCTCAACAGGTAATACCAATGTAAGTAAAACGTGTAACAAGCATAAGGCTTCAGGCCCATGGGAGTTCAAGTTCACACTTTGAAAATGTATAACTTCCAGAAAAAGAAGCCAATTAGACTACTTTTCCAACCCAGGCTGCATTTTAGTCCTGCATTTCTTTTTTGAACATTTGGCAATCATAAGTAACATGGTTTTCCCATAATGGTCATCATGGCAGCAGCACCCATAATTGTTTTCTTCTATTCTGATGCAATATTACATATTGGTTAACAGCATAATGACCGTCAATTTTTAATAATAAAATATACGTATCATGGATTTTCAGAAAATGTGACTAGCATGGGTCTTCAAGCATGTAGAACTTCAAAGTCACACCTTGAAAATGCCAATATGTGAAATATGCTGAAAAGTGAAAAAAAAGCATAACTTCTACAATAATGGCCCGATCATGCTGGTTTTCAAACTTGACCTGCGTTTTATGAATATTCATCAGCTCTGTAAATATAAAGCCCAAAAGTAAAACTGCCTTCCACTTATCGTGTTTACAATGAAAGTGCAAGGTGCCGGTGACGGCGGTGACGGCGGTGATGGCGAAGACAGACGCAGGTGATGGCAATATGTACAGACACATTTTTGACACATCTGTACATATTTACTGTACTGTTTGAGAACAGTAAGTGACATGGTTTTTCTTAAATGGTCATCATGGGAGCAGTGCCCAAAGTAGGTTTTTTTCAAATTTTGATGCAATATTACATAATGTCTAACAGCATAATGACCATCAATTTTTAATAATAAAATATTAGTATCATGGATATTCAGAAAATGTGACTAGCAAAGGTCTTCAGGCCCATGGAACTTCAAAGTCACAACTTGAAAATGCCAAAACGTAAACAAGACAGCACTGTTCTGAAATGTTTTTTTTTTCCATTTTTAACAATTTTTAACATAAAACAAAATTAACAGCTTACTGCCATTTTTATATGATCAACTAATAAAATTGATGAGATGGGAAAAATATCAATAGAGCAGTGTTAAATGTCCAATTTCTTCCATTCTGAGATTCTGAACATAGTGAATGATTGAATCTGACAAACTGCAATGATATGAGTTTATTTCCACTTTTGAAACTTTATTACACAATACACGATAACAAATTAACCATCATTTTTACAAAATCAACTAACAATGTTATAAAGATGCAGGAAATGTCAAACAAACACTTTTAATATCTTATTAATTAAATAATGAAACTGTTAACATGCCTAAGAATTGAATCTGAGGAAATGTGTAAAAACAACATAACTTCTAAAATAATGGCCCGATTATGCTGATTTTTTAACTCAACCTGCATTTTAGCAGGAATGACCACTCCTGTGAGTTTAATGACAATTGGCCTATCTGTTTTTCGTATATTGTGTTTACAGTGTTGCATATATGCTGAAAAGTGAAAAAAAAAAGCATAACTACTAAAATAGTAACCTGATCATGCTGACTTTCGAACTTGACCTGCGTTTTAGTAAGATAGATTACTCCTGTGAGTTTCATGACAACAGGCCTATCGCTTTTCCTTGGAATGTGTTTACAGTGTTGCATATATGCTGAAAAGTGAAAAAAAAGCATAACTTCTACAATAATGGCCCGATCATGCTGATTTTCGAACTTGACCTGCGTTTTATGAATATTCATCAGCTCTGTAAATATAAAGCCAAAAAGTAAAACTGCCTTCCACTTATCGTGTTAACAATGAAAGTGCACGGCGCCGGCGCCGGCGATGACGGCGGCGACAGATGCAGGTGATGGCATTATGTACAGACACATCTATATATATATTTACTGTACTGTTTGAGAACAGTAAGTGACATGGTTTTTCTTAAATGGTCATCATGGGAGCAGTGCCCAAAATAGGTTTTTTTTCAAATTTTGATGCAATATTACATAATGTTTAACAGCATAATGACCATCAATTTTTAATAATAAAATATTAGTATCATGGATATTCAGAAAATGTGACTAGCAAAGGTCTTCAGGCCCATGGAACTTCAAAGTCACAACTTGAAAATGCCAAAATGTAAATAAGACAGCACTGTTCTGAAATGTTTTTTTTCCCCATTTTTAACAATTTTTAACATAAAACAAAATTAACAGTTTACTGCCATTTTTATATGATCAACTTAGAAAATTGATGAGATGGGAAAAATATCAATAAAGCAGTGTTAAATGTCCAATTTCTTCCATTCTGAGATTCTGAACATAGTGAATGATTGAATCTGACAAACTGCAATGATATGAGTTTATTTCCATTTTTGAAACTTGATTACACAATACACGATAACAAGTTTGCCATCATTTTTACAAAATCAACTAACAATGTTGTAAAGATGCAGGAAATGTCAAACAAAAACTTTTACGTATCTTATTAGTTTAATAATGAGACTGTTAACATGCCTAAGAATTGAATCTGAGGAAATGTGAAAAATATGCTGAAAAGTGAAAAAACAGCATAACTTCTACAATAATGGCCCGATCATGCTGATTTTCGAACTTGACCTGCGTTTTATGAATATTCACCAGCTCTGTAAATATAAAGCCAAAAAGTAAAACTGCCCTCCACTTATCGTGTTTACAAGGAAAGTGCACGGCGACGGCATCGGCATCGGCATTGGCATCGCCATCGGCATCGGCATCGGCGACGACAGACGCAGGTGATGGCAATATGTACAGACACATCTGTGTCTGTACATAAAAATTTGAGAAGATGGTTAACACTGAATAATTCACAACTGACAAAATAAATTTTCAATCAATCTACAGCGTCTTTTAAATTAACTACAAATTTAATGTAAATCTGGGAATATAGCACTAACAGGAAGATGGACCCTTCATGAAAGCGTAGATATAAGGTATATTTTGAACTTTAAGTCTGCACTATATAAACAATGCTTAACCTAAAAATGTCAAGTTTTGCACTCAGCTGTGAGATATTTTCCAATCTGACGCTGAACTGAAGAAAAAATATGGAGGCTGAAAATCTCAATTTTTGTACACAGCTGCAAGATCATATATAGAATTTTTATACCAGATTTCAAAACAAACTGTTGAGTAGATTCAGAAATAAAATGCTTAAACTCGATTCAAACCCTAGCAATATGATCACATACCATCTTCAAGATCTTGATGAAACTAAAGGTGTGTTGTTACATCATCCAATTGTTCTGATTATAGGAGAATCCAAATTAGATGGACAAAATCATGTATAGTTGTATTTTCTAACAATGAATTGTCAGTGGCAAAAAGTATGCTGTTAAATGCTGAATTACATGTTTATTGGAGATGCTTCAACTTACTTGACAATGCCAGCAGTTTACACTATGTGTACTGAAAATAACAGCCAAAAGAATGCATACTTTGGTTTTTAGTCCAGATCATGGAAGCCGCTTTCATGAAGAGTGAGATTGTGGAATATATGTTGCTTTAACTTAACTGTCCTTCAATACCAAACTTGTTGGGGATTTTATTGGTTAATGGTTTAGTATTTACATTGTAGATAGATCTGAGGATTAATACCTCAAAAATATTTTAGAAGAAATTATTGGGGATCAGCAACAACATAAAAGGCAACAAATAAGGGTACTTTCTTGGAAAACTTTAATATAACAGTATTTGTAGCAGCTGTGCAGCCAAGTTAAATGTGTTATTGTACACAAAAGCATACCTTAATCCTCAAGTCAAATTCTCTCCTTTTCAGCTCTTATTATTTTATTCTATTTAACTTGACAAAAAATTCAGCTTTACATTGCAGGAAAAATCTTCAAACACGGACAAGTTTATGTTAAAGCCTGGTATGGTAAATGCATTAAATTTCTCCATATTAATGAATTCATTCAACTGTGTGAGTCATAGGCAAAATTATGAGAGAATCTCCAGCCAGACAGTTTAATGGCTGCAAAGGTGAGGCGATCAGGTTGGGGTTGACTTAGGCAAGACTTAAAAGGGACTGAAAATTTCTCATCCTCCAACTGTTCCTGATGAAATCAGGTTTCTGCATCAGGTCATCTTCAGAAGTGATTACTAAGTCAGAACTGGAATACTATACTATTTCCCTAAATATGTATTCTTCACAGTGATACATGCAATGACCTTGAATTCATCAGTTCAGAGTTGGATACACCTGTTGTTTAACTGTTGTGTTTTTGAATATGATTCACCTCATTTATTCTAGGCCAAGCTGAAAGCATGATGTTCCTCAACCTCCCTCTCCTGACAGTTCTCAACATGTATTGAGCCCTGTTTACTGCTTTCTAGTCAGTAAAAAAAAAAATCCCTGCAGAACTTAACCTTTCAGGAAAAGGCTAGGCAAAAGAACGTCCAAATAAAAAACATAAGTCTAAGAATGTGAAGTTGCAAAGAAAAGTAAACTACTGGTAGAAAAGCAAGAGTAAGTATTCCATAATTTCAAAAGTAGAACAATAAAAAGCACTTTGAACCCACTCCAAGCAACCTGTCATTGTTATCTACTCCTATATTTAAGATGTGAGAGATAGACCAAAGTGGTTAACTGTCCTTGTCCCCTCCTTGAATACAGTGGCAATACCAACCACACACGATAAACCCCTCTCTAGTGCAGTTCCCATATATCCACTTACCATAGAAGTTACTCTGGAGGGGTTATATGGATGATACCCCATATCCTCCTCTGTCTGAAGTTTTGATATGTGTTTGAACACTCGCACTGTGATATCTGGTGACAGGCTGGACACCATGGCCTGAAACTCCTTCAGCACAAATTCCACAGACACACGCAACAAAAGGACACCAGAAAACTTCTGAATGGAGGGAACTCCTAGAAAATTTTGTGAACAATACAAATTGTACTATAAATGACCTAAAATTAAAATATACATGTACCAATATGAGACTCTATCTTATTGCTCATATAAAAAGATTTGGCAAGGTTTCCTGGACATGAAGACTAAAACATGGATCACATTTACAATCTTCCTGATAACCCTTTCTCTGTAGCTATAGACCTCTGCAGAAAAACCAGCTTCGATTACCTTTACTGGTGATTCACTTACCATAAACATGACATGAGTCCACATTGAACATTGTTAGTGTCATTTCCACAGACATAAACACTGCTGCTTAATGCAAATCTACCATTAATAGACAAGGCAGAAAACTATTTTGCAAGTTAATATCAGATTTTTACCACATCTTACCAAGTTTAGCAGCAAACTCCAGCCAGGACAGCATTGTGGTGGGATACAGAGGCAACAGGATCCCTCTCTCACCAATCTCATACTTCCAGATCTTTTGCTTCAGTTCTAGCTCATGTTTGTGTTGTGCATCTGTTTCCAGCTTCTCCTGGCTGTTTGTCTGCTGGTCTAGTTTGCCAGCATCACCACTCTGTAATAGTTTCAGAAAAAGCACCCCTGCTCATCAAAAACATAAACGTAAAATAATGATTCTTTATGATCATCATCATTTGGCTAGAAAAATAATTCCCAACCCCAAATACTTGTTCCACAACCATTGAATAACTTTCCATGCATATTTAAATTTTGTAAAATAACTTTCAATATAAACTACAAAATGACTTATTTAGATGTCTAATTAAAAAAATCTTATCTCTAGATCTAATTCAAAATTGTTAAGAGTTAATTTTGAATATATATATAAGTACATGGCTGCATACAGTGAAGAGAAGGAAGAACAAATGGTATAACTGAATGTCCTAGATATGCATAACATAAGGTGAATTGTCTATAGTACATCACACTTCAATTGTATTCATATATTATGATATTCAATCAACACATTGATAACTGTCAATTTTGGATAGATTAACATACCCTGCTAGGAGACATAAAGGATAATCTTCCTTTGGAGAATAAGTCCAAAAATGATGGTGTATTTGACAGGGTCCCCGGAGAAGTCACAGGAATTCCTTTTCTTGGAGACTCTGAATGCATTTTCCTCAGTGGTGCATGGGGAAGGCTGTTGGCTTCTATAATGAAAACAAGGCAGCAAAGCTGTCAAATGTACAGACAAAAAACAGGAAATAACTATGCACAAAATAGGCTACTGTCAATTCTGATGCAAAAGTACATTCCTTAAAATGTGTTAACAGTGTTGCATATATGCTGAAAAGTGAAAAAAACAGCATAACTTCTACAATAATGGCCCGATCATGCTGATTTTCGAACTTGACCTGCGTTTTATGAATATTCATCAGCTCTGTAAATATTATGCCAAAAAGTAAAACTGCCCTCCACTTATCGTGTTTACAATGAAAGTGCACGGTGTCGGCGACAGCGACAGTGACGGCGACGACAGACACAGGTGATGGCAATATGTACAGACACATCTGTACATATTTACTGTACTGTTTGAGAACAGTAAGTGACATGGTTTCTCTTAAATGGTCATCATGGGAGCAGTGCCCAAAATAGGTTTTTTTCAAATTTTGATGCAATAATACATAATGTTTAACAGCATAATGACCATCAATTTTTCATAATTAAATATTAGTATCATGGATATTCAGAAAATGTGACTAGCAAAGGTCTTCAGGCCCATGGAACTTCAAAGTCACAACTTGAAAATGCCAAAATGTAAACAAGACAGCACTGTTCTGAAATGTTTTTTTTTTTTTTTCATTTTTAACAATTTTTTTAAACATAAAACAAAATTAACAGGTTACTGCCATTTTTATACGATCAACTGAGAAAATTGATGAGATGGGAAAAATATCAATAGAATAGTGTTTAATGTCCAATTTCCTCCATTCTAAGATTCTGAACATAGTGAATGATTGAATCTGACAAACTGCAATGATATGAGTTTATTTCCATTTTTGACACTTTATTACACAATACACGATAACAAGTTTACCATCATTTTTACATATTCAACTAACAATGTTGTAAAGATGCAGGAAATGTCAAACAAACACTATTACATGTCTTATTAGTTAAATAATGAGACTGTTAACATGCCTAAGAATTGAATCTGAGGAAATGTGAAACAAGACAGCTCTGTTCTGACATGGGTTTATTTCCATTTTTAACACTTTTTTTAACATAAAACAAAATTAACAGTTTACTGCAATTTTTATATGATCAACTAAGAAAATTGATGAGATGGGAAAAATATCAATAGAATAGTGTTTAATGTCCAATTTCCTCCATTCTGAGATTCTGAACATAGTGAATGATTGAATCTGACAAACTGCAATGATATGAGTTTATTTCCATTTTTGACACTTTATTACACAATACACGCTAACAAGTTTACCATCATTTTTACATAATCAACTAACAATATTGTAAAGATGCAGGAAATGTCAAACAAACACTTTTACGTATCTTATTAGTTCAGTAATGAGACTGTTAACATTGCCTAAGAGTTGAATCTGAGGCAATGTGAAAAAACAGCTTAACTTCTAAAATAATGCCCCGATTATGCTGATTTTCGAACTCAACCTGCGTTTTAGTAAGATTGACCACTCCTGTGAGTTTAATGACAATTGGCCCATCTGTTCTTCTTATATTGTGTTTACGGTGTTGCATATATGCTGAAAAATGAAAAAACAGCATAACTACTAAAATAGTGGCCCGATCATGCCGATTTTTGAACTTGACCTGCATTTTAGTAAGATTGATTATTCCTGTGAGTTTCATGACAACAGGCCTAACGGTTTGCCTTAAAATGTGTTTACAGGGTTGCATATATGCTGAAAAGTGAAAAAACAGCATAACTTATACAATAATGGCCCGATCATGCTGATTTTCGAACTTGACCTGCGTTTTATGAATATTCATCAGCTCTGTAAATATAAAGCCAAAAAGTAAAACTGCCCTCCACTTATCGTGTTTACAAGGAAAGTGCACGGCGCCGGCGACGGCGACGGCGACGGCGACGACAGACGCAGGTGATGGCAATATGTACAGACACATCTGTGTCTGTACATAAAAATGGGTGTTTTAAATGTTCAGATCCACCTTCATGTTAAGAACTACATACTGAATAAGGGGCGGATCCAGAAATATTTTCTGACAGTCTTCCAAATTATCTTCATTAATCTATCCTCTATTTTTGATCATCTTCCAACAGAAAAAAAAGATACCTGTCAATGTAATCTTGAAATTCTGTCCGTCTTCCGGAAGACCCAGAAGACGGCCTAAATCTGCCCCTGACTGATCTGATCTTTTAAAAAAATCATGTTTCACCCTTCCACTGAATGTAAAAAATGGTGATTATTATGTGCTTCAAATCAGACATCCCAGATTAATTGTATCCCAAATAATATCTGCTAAAACATTTCAGTATTAACTGAATAATCAAAATTTCATGCAGCATGCTCTCACTCCTAGCATGCCACCTACTTTCTGAGACTACTGGAGAGGAGGGCACTGACTGGAACAGCCCCTCCAGTGCATCCTTGTATCTATATGGTATCTCACAGAGAGGGGCAGTCAGCAGACGGTACTCCATCACTATGTCACACAGGGCACAGCGAATAGCATGGGTTAGCTTCTCCTTGAGGAAATTCATGTCTACATCTCCCCTCTCCCAGATACTCAGCTGAATCAAGGACAGGGGACCTAGTGAGAAAATGATATCAAAACTAAGTTGTGTAAAATTGTAATAATATATTGTAAGGAGCACTTTCAAATCTAAACTAAATTATCTTATATACATTTCCAACATTTCTTTATTTCGTAAAAGAAAACCCAAATAGCCGTTGGTCCTGTGGCAAAAAGCACTACATTAATTTAACTTCCATGTGTGACTTGTATTGAAGTTACCTCAAACTGCAAAACATGAACTGCAGAGTGAAAATAACTTTAGTTCATGGTACTGCCCTTTGAAATGTCAAGATGTCAAGCCAGAATCACTACCCATTCATTCTTACCTGGCTTCTTCTTGTTACTGGTTTCGTGTCTGACAGCAGTAGAGATGGTATCAAAGTCAGCAGGATCCAAACCTTCTTGGTAAGCATTTGGAGAGGGCTTTGAACCTCCTAATGGCTGAACTGCACTTCCACTTCCTTCCACCAGTCTCAAATGGACACATGCAATGCCTGAAAAGATTAAATATTCAAAAGCTATATATAATCCTAAAAATAAATGTTCACACAAAGCCTGTTCAGTGTGATTAACTGTAAAAGCTGAAACCAAACTATCACTCCTGGTGATAATAAGTTCCATTTTTCAACAAAATACCATTCACACCCATAAATCAAACAATCATTTAATCCTGGTTCACAATAGTCCATTTCATCCTTACCTTTTCTACCTGTGGCATGAGGTCGATTATACAGAAATACATCTCCAGATGATGGAATTTCCTCAGAGTAATCCTAAAAAAATGGTACACTTCATTTACTCATCAAAAACAGTCAAAATCAAAATCTAGGATAAATTTGTAATTAAACAATTTATGAAATTTATAAATTATCATTAATATATAATAAAATATCATAACCAAAACACAATGTGTAATTTAAAGTAGTGAATGGTATACTGTATAGTAAGAAATCATCAGAAAGTGTAGTGACTGTAGATTCATGGCTTACCAGGAAGTGATGCTCCTCTTTATTATCAATGTAATTTGGCACAAACAGAAACTGCCTCATGTTCTGGCGAAGATAGTGCATGAAAGCAAAGAGGTAATGCATAGCAGCAGCTGGGGGAACCAGACGTAGCACCTCTTTAGGAGCTGTAAAGGGCCGCTGTATAAACTAGAAGAAACAATGTGCTATTTAAAAATTAATTTACTTTGCATTTCAAAACTGAGCATTGGTTTATAGGCATTTTCTGCATTCATATTCTAGAAAACTGTTCATTAGTGTTCTTGGAAAGACTTCATTAAAATATGTATACTTCAGGTCATATGCATATTTACTGACCAGTTTGGTTTAGGATTAAAGTCTCCCCCCCCCCCCCCCCCAAAAAAAAAAAAAAAAAAAAAAGATGCTACCAAGGAAGGAAGGAAAATTCTGCAGATTCAAATATTGTACTCATTCAAATTATCAAGCTATGAAAGCATCATTATCCCTTCTTCCCTCTCACCTGAACATCATCTACAGTCAGCTTACACATGGCATTTCTTGCCAACATCACAGATATCACATCCAACACAGCATCATCCATCTTCCTCTTCAATACATCTATCAGATCTTCTTTGATTTCAGGGCCTGGGACAAGACAACGAAAGTGCAACTAAATTTTGATTGCAAGCAGCTTTTATAACAGCATCATCTATTAAATAAAGCCATTTATCTATAAAATATTTACATGAAGTGGTACTTTCAAGTATCATATTTCATGTTTTAGTAAATATAATACCAATATTGAGGCAGCTACAGCCATCTGAACTAGCATCAGTCAAACATAACTGATTTTCTTATAACACAAATATAACATTGATTTTCTTCTAACAATTTCTAGTCAGATTTATCCATCCTCCCCAACCACTTGTCCATTTCCTACCACAAATTTGCCCGATGTCCCTTATTATTACCACTTAATGTTTATCAATGATTTCTATGTATATCTTACGTATGAAATTTTTTAATTTTGTGTTCATACCATTTTAGATGCTTTTAATCTATTCATTGCATTGCACGACCTTAATGCTTAACTCTGCTTTGCCCTGTAGCTGATGTGCTTTATTGAATTGAACTGACATATCTCGACTCCTTGGCCTATTGTTAACATTTGCTGAACATTAACTCGGTGACTTGCTTTCCATTTTTTTTGTGAAATCCTTCACTGAACATATTTATAGGATTTTTGTTGCCATTAAGGTTCAAAGACCAATACACTTTTCTCTTACAAAGTAATATCTACTCACCTGCATCTGTTATGCCATGGACAGATAATTCGATGCATTCCTCGTTCTTCCTGGAGAAGATCCTGCTGCTGGTTGATGAGGACAGGGACAGCATCTCTGGATCTCTGTCTGTGGAGGATAACCTCCGCATCCTTAAATCCTACAGAGAGCAGTCAACATTTATACTTACATATATACATGTTACGCGCTTCATGCTTAATAATCAAAGGCAACACATTTCACAGGCAAGAAACAATTTATACAGTACTGCTGTGGCTACACTTAAAGAACACTTTTACATACAGTACCTTGCTAAATGGAAACCCCGAAGCTGAAGAATCATCTCTAGTCATGGCAGCTAAAATGCAAAATAATTTGATTGGATTCTGGGAACATATATCATCTATGAAAATATTTTAGTTTTGAATAAGGAATGCCTTAAATTCTATTCTTAAAAAAGTTGGAATCACTATTGAAGACAATGTTTCCTGTATAATTTTTTATGCCCCTTACCTTCTGACAGTTTTGATCCATCTACCTGGTCTTCAGGCCCCCCTGAATCCCCTAATTGCACAGACTGTGTTACAGGGATACAGTCACTAACCCTGGAGTTACCAAAGGAGATACAATATATATAAATATATGTATTGGGAGAATCCCAAACCCACCATGGCATAGGTATCAGAAAAAAACAGCCCTATGCTCAAATATTTTATTCTGCCTACACATTCATACTAAAAATTAACAAAAACAAGGCAGCAAAGCTGTCAAATGTACAGACAAAAAGCAAGAAATAACAAAACAGGCTACTGTCAATTCTGATGCAAAAGTACATTATGCTTAACTGCAAATTCAACATCAAATTTTAATTATGCTCAACAGGTAATACCAATGTAAGTGAAATGTGTAACAAGCGTAAGGCTTCAGGCCCATGGGAGTTTAAGTTCACACTTTGAAAATGCCAGAATGAGAAAAATGAAAATTTCACATAAAACTGCTTAAATTCAATAATAAATGATAACCCATTTGAGCTGGCTTCCTTATTTGAACTGCATGCCAATCCTACAAATCATACTTGTAAGTTGAAAATAATAATAAGTAACACAGTTTTCTTTTCATAATGTTTGCAGTAGCAGTGCAAAAAGATTTTTGTCAATTTTGATGTAACATTACATAATAAATTACAGAATAATTATCACCAATTTTTGATTATTGACTATAAATAACATGGACATGTAGAAAATTTGATTACCATTTGGCTTCATGTCCATGGGAGCAGCACCCAAAATTGTGTTTTCTTCTATTTTAATGCAATATTACATAATGCTTAACAGCATAATGACCATCAGTTTTTAATAATAAAAGATCCGAATCATGGATTTTCAGAAATGTGACTAGCATGGGTCTTCAAGCCGGTGGAGATTCTTAAGTCACACCTTGAAAATGCCAATATGTGAAAAATTAAATTTTCACAAAAAACTGATTAACTGCCAAAAAAATTTACCAAATAGACTGCATTGCCCACTGAAGCTTTATTTAAGTCCCATGTTTCTTCCTGTAAGTTTGAGAACAGTAAGTGACATGGTTTTCCTTAAATGGTCATCATGGGAGCAGTGTCCAAAATAGGGGTGTCTTCAAATTTTGATGCAATATTACATAATGTTTAACAGGATAATTACCATCAATTTTTAATAATAAAATATTAGTATCATGGATATTCAGAAAATGTTCCTAGCAAAGGTCTTCAGGTCCAAGGAACTTCAAAGTGACACCTTGAAAATGCTAAAATGTAGACAAGACAGCACTGTCCTGAAATGTTTTTTTTTTCCATTTTTAACAATTTTTTAACATATAACAAAATTAACAATTTACTGCCATTTATATATGATCAACTAAGAAAATTGATGAGATGGGAAAAATATCAATAGAACAGTGTTTAATGTCCAATTTCCTCCATTCTGAGTTTCTGAACATAGTGAATGAATGAATCTGACAAACTGCAATGATATGAGTTTATTTCCATTTTTGAAACTCTATTATACAATACATGATAACAAGTTTACCATCATTTTTACATAATCAACTAACAATGTTGTAAAGATGCAGGAAATGTCAAACAAACACTTTTACGTATCTTATTAGTTCAATAATGAGACTGTTAACATGCCTAAGAATTGAATCTGAGGAAATGTGAAAAAACAGCATAACTTATAAAATAATGGCCCGATTATGCTGATTTTCGAACTTGACCTGCGTTTTAGTAAGATTGATTACTCCTGTGAGTTTCATGACAACAGGTCTATCGGTTTTCCTTGAAATGTGTTAACAGTGTTGCACATATGCTGAAAAGTGAAAAAACAGCATAACTACTAAAATAGTGGCCCGATCATGCCGATTTTCGAACTTGATCTGCATTTTAGTAAGATTGATAACTCCTGTGAGTTTCATGACAACAGGCCTATCGGTTTTCCTTGAAATGTGTTAACAGTTTTGCATATATGCTAAAAAGTGAAAAAACAGGATAAATTCTACAAATATGGCCCGATCATGCTGATTTTCGAACTTGACCTGCATTTTATGAATATTAGTCAGCTCTGTAAATATAAAGCCAAAAAGTAAAACTGTCTTCCACTTATGGTGTTAACGCTGAAAGTGCACGGCGACGGCGACGGCGACATGATCGGCGACGGCGACGACAGACGCAGGTGATGGCAATATGTACAGACACATCTGTGTCTGTACATAAAAACAGGAGACTGCCCAATTCTGATGCAATAATACATTATGTTTAACTGCACAGTCAACATAAAATTTTAATTATGCACAACAGGTAACGCTGATGAAAGTAAAAGCATAAGGCTCCAGGCCCATCAGAGTTCAAGTTTTCAATTAGAAAGTGCCAGAATGAGAAAAATGAAAATTTCACAAAAAATGCATAAATTTAATAAAAATGATGACCCAACTGACCTGGCTTTCTAATTTGAACTGCATGCCAATCCTAAAAATCGTACTTATAAGTTAAATATAATAATAAGTAACACAGTTTTCTTTTCATAATGTTTGCAGTAGCAGTGCAAAAAGATTATTGTCAATTTTGATGTAACATTACATAATAAATTATAGAATAATTATCACCAATTTTTGATTATTGACTATAAATAGCATGGACATGTAGAAAATTTGATTACCATTAGGCTTCATGTCCATGGGAGCTCTCAGTCCCACAATGAATATGCCAAAAAGATAATGAATATTTCACTAAGTGTATAACTTCCAGAAAAAGAAGCCAATTAGACTGCTTTTCCAACTCGGGCTGCATTTTAGTCCTGTGTTTCTTTTTTGAAAGTTTGACAGTAATAAGTAACACCGTTTTCCCATAATGGTCATCATGGCAGCAGCACCAAATATTGTGTTTTCTTCTATTTTGATGCAACATTACATAATGCTTAACAGCATAATGACCATCAATTTTAAATGATAAAATATACGTGTCATGGATTTTCAGAAAATGTGACTAGCAAGGGTCTTCAAGCCCATGGAGGTTCTAAGTCGCACCTTGAAAATGTCAATAAGTGAAAAATTAAATTTTCACAAAAAACTGTTAAATTGCCAGAAAAATTTACCAAACAGACTGCATTGCCTACTGAGGCTGTATGTTAGACCCATGTTTCTTTCTTGTAAGATTGAGAACAGCAAGTGACATGTTTTCCCTTAAATGGTCATCATAGGAGCAGTGCCCTAAATAGGGGTTTCTTCAAATTTTGATGCAACGTTACATAATGTTTAACAGCATGATAACCATCAAATGTTATTAATAAAATATTAGTAACATGGACATTCAGAAAACATGACAAGCAAAGGTCTTCAGGCCCATGGAACTTCAAAGTCACATCTTGAAAATGCCAAAATGTAAACAAGACAGCACTGTCCTGAAATGGGTTTATTTCCATTTTTAACACTTTTTTAACATAAAACAAAATAAACATTTTACTGCCATTTTTATATGACCAACTAAGAAAATTGATGAGATGGGAAAAGTATCAATAGAACAGTGTTAAATGTCCAATTTCCTCCATTCTGAGATTCTGAACATAGTGGATGATTGAATCTGACAAACTGCAATGATATGAGTTTATTTCCATTTTTGACACTTTATTACACAATACATGATAACAAGTTTACCATGTTTTTTTACATAATCAACTAACAATGTTGTAAAGATGCAGGAAATATCAAACAAATACTTTTACGCATCTAATTAGTTCAATAATGAGACTGTTAACATGCCTAATAATTGAATCTGAGGAAATGTGAAAAAACAGTATAACTTCTAAAATAATGGCCCGATTATGCTGATTTTCGAACTCAACCTGCATTTTAGTAAGATTGACCACTCCTGTGAATATAATGCCAATTGGCCAATCCGTTTTTCTTATATTGTGTTATCAGTGTTGCATTTATATTGAAAAGTGAAAAAACAGCATAAATTCCCTAAAAATGGCCCAATCATGCTGATTTTCGAACTTGACCTGCGTATTAAGAATTTTCATCAGTTCTGTAAGTTTCAAGCCAAAAGGTAAAATGGTTTTCCACTTACTGTGTTATCGGTGCTGCATATATGCTGAAAAAGTGAAAAAACAGCATAAATTCCCTAAAAATGGCCCAATCATGCCAGTTTTCGAACTTGACCTGCATATTATGAATATTCATCAGTTCTGTAAGTTTCAAGTCAAAAGGTACAATGGTTTTCCATTTATCGTGTTATCGGTGCTGCATATATGTTGAAAAAAGTGAAAAAACAGCATAAATTCCCTAAGAGTGACCCGATCATGCTGATTTTCGAACTTGACCTGCGTATTATGAATATTCATCAGTTCTGCAAGTTTCAAATCAAAATGCAAAATGGTTTTCCACTTATCGTGTTATCGGTAAAAGTGCACGGCGACGGCGACGGCGACGACAGCGACGACGGCGACGGCGACGACAGACGCAGATGATGGCTATATGTACAGACACATCTGTGTCTGTACATAAAAAACCCTTAATATTCTTAATATTTAAGAGGTGCAGTTTTCCTACCTCAAGTAGAACACGTTTCCATTATTTTCTCTGAGCACAAACATGTTTTTCCTGTTGTTCACAGAGAAGGCATTCAGCACTGATCTCAGAGCTTGGATACCTAAAACATACCACAACTGTTATGACTGCAAATTTCTTTGTTTCTAAAAGATATTCATGACTTATATATGTTCTGGATATATTTATACAAATTTGAAAACAATTGCAAAACCAAAATTTCATTATTATCTCCATCAGACACATTTAAAATGACTTTTTAAGAGTACTTGTGTTACATTTGCACATGTAATAAAGCATTCTTCAGAATTTGTACCAGGCAGTAATTGTACATTATTATCATGGTTTTTTATTCCCAAACGTCACCCCTGCTTTTACCTCTAGACAGCCCAGTTCTCCCCAGTCCTGTTTTTAACCTTGGGTGCAGTGTAAACTGATGTTTCCACACACAGTCACAGGCAAAGTGCCCTGGTTCGAAGTCAAGAGCAGCAGCTAGGTAACCTTCCTTAGGGCCAAGATCTTCTTCTTCATCTGATTCTTAAGTCAAATAACATAACTAAATTACCCAACTTCTACATTCTTTGCAACTTTGGTGCACACTGAAATACAGGTATAAAATTACAACTTCAAAAACCAATTACTAGCAAAACCAGTATGCATTCTTCAAATAACTTCTTTAAAAATCTTCATAATTTTCTAGCTCCCTTTCTAATCAATGAAGAGAAGCTTTACCATCACTCCTTCTAGAGGCATGCATGGCTTCCAGATCCCTCTTCCAGGAGATATCCTCATCTGCCTCTGGCACCAGCAGGCTATTGCACATTCGGGTGTCATGGAGGTCTTGCAGCAGAAGTCGCTACAAAAATATATTCAATTATCTCAAAGGAATCATTTTTAATGCACAGCAAGTATTCACAGAAAAAAAAGCTTGCAACCCACCTGATTGACAATCCTTCCTGTCTCTCTGATGTTACTGATGACATTATTGTATAATATCTTCATATGCACCAAGTCTTCTGTTTCTTCCTCGCCTGTGTAGCTGAAAGTGACATTGATAGTTGTAACAACTTTTCACAGTTGGTATTAAATACTTTTCTTTATAGTTTAATCATTAGAACAACTATTTCATTTTAAACTGACAAATACTCTGCTCATGCATTAACACTGTTATCAAGACATCTTAGTAGGTGTGAAAGTTGTCATGTAATATAACCTTGTAAGGGAGTATGTGCCATGTGTTGTCACATTACATTACCAGGTGTGGAAGATGTCATGTTATATTGCCTAGTGAGGAAGTAGATGTTATATTACCGGGAGTGGAAGCTGTCATGTTATATTGTCTGGTGTAGAAGTAGATGTCATGTTAAATTACCGGGTGTGGAAGCTGTCATGTTTTATTGCCTGGTGTAGAAGTAGATGTCATGTTAAATTACCGGGTGTGGAAGCTGTCATGTTATATTGCCTGGTGTGGAAGAAGATGTCATGTTATATTGCCTAGTGAGGAAGTAGATGTTATATTAACGGGAGTGGAAGCTGTCATATTATATTGTCTGGTGTAGAAGTAGATGTCATGTTAAATTACCGGGTATGGAAGCTGTCATGTTATATTGTCTGGTGTGGAAGAAGATGTCATGTTATATTGCCTAGTGAGGAAGTAGATGTTATGTTATATTGTCTAGTGTGGAAGTAGATGTTATGTTATATTGCCCAGTGTGGAAGTAGATGTTATGTTATATTGTCCAGTGTGGAAGTAGATGTTATGTTATATTGCCCAGTGTGGAAGTAGATGTTATGTTATATTGTCCAGTGTGGAAGTAGATGTTATGTTATATTGCCCAGTGTGGAAGTAGATGCCATGTTATATCTCCTGGTGTGGAAGTTATGTTATATTACCTGGTGTGGAAGAAGATATCCACTTTGTCCCTGTTGACCTTCATGAGTAGCCAGAAGTCTGGCAGTCTAGGCTGCTGTGGACCAGTGTCATGCATTGACAACATACCCCCCTCAGCATCTGAATCACTGGAGTCACCTTCATAGCCTAAAACATTCACAAATGTTTGTGTAAAGCACTAGAATGGGAGGCCATCTTAATTGGGCTCCAATTGTACAAACTTGTACGCTATTTACAACATGAAAGGGGAAAACAAAACATTTTTTTTTTTAGTTATAAGGTGGTATATATAACTATAACTTATATTTTCCAGTCACTGATTATCAGTGATATTCAACTTCAATAAAAGACAACAATAATAAGAAAAAGGAAGATAAAAAGATAATTTAAATGAAGATAGACAAAACAAAACAAAGTAATTAAATGACTCCTATGTTATATAACCAATTCTTAAAATTGTCTTACTATAACTTGAAGTTAAATAAATGCCAATGCACAACAACAGAACATGTTTCTCTGAACATTCTTTCACTCAATCTACTGGGAAAAAATACTGAAAATTGAAGTACTAATTTCAAAATGTGAGTACATGCATCAAGAGAGACTTTCCTAATTATCATTAACAGCATAAAACATAACAGAAACAAAAAAAGAAAGAAAGGCTTATATAGCACACACAGAAAATAAATTTTAATGTCAATCTTATTATACCAAAAAGTACGTGAAATGCACTTTCACTGCTGCTTGTGTCTCCATCGTAGCCTATATAAAATAGCAACATAATATAAACAAGCATAATTCACAATCTATTATTGGTTTCATTTATTCAACGCTATACTTTTCAATACTTTTTGTTGCATTCACTCAATTTTTTAAAAGGCATACATAACACACGTTGGTAGCAATTATCAGTGTTGATAACAAAGTTGAATCAAAAGTTTATCCTGCTATCAAACAGACTAAATAATCTGGACATACCTTCTTCAGTGCAGCTCCCATGACTGCTGCTATCAAATATACCAGACATTTTCCGGGATATTTTACCAGAAGAATGCCTCGATCTTGAAGTCCCAGAGGAATGGCGTGAGCGATTAGGTGTCCCAATGCCTGAAATAATACTTTTTGGAGTTCCAGAAGAGTTTCTAGACCTATTCATGCTAGCACCATTAACTGGAGTTTGAGGAAGACTGGACCTGGGTCGGCCTTGCTTTCTCACATCTTGAGATGACATGTCCACCTCCTTCATCAGAATATCCTCACTGCCATCATGCATGCTAGGAGAGCTGGCAGACTTTTTGATTCTTAATGCTGTATTATCTTTATCGCAGCTCTCAGTCATACTCAGGGACTCTTTTTGTGGTTTTCGTCTGACATCATCTTTACTTGACTGGCTGCGAGGTCTGAAGGCACTTTCTACTGCTGCTGTGACAGTGTCACTGAAACTGCTACCTGATGTGACTGCTTCTTGGGCTTGGTTTGTCACGTGATCCTTCTGTTCCACCACAGATTGCATCAGATTAGAAGAAAGATCTTTTGCTGAGTCATTCTTGTCATCCAGAACCTGTACAGAGCTTCCACTGGTATTATCTGAGGTTGAGTGAGGGGGGTCAGCAGAAGCAGTCCTGTCAGGGGTTGGTTCCTTCAAGGAGATGACAGGATTGAAGGTCACTGGGCCGTTGTCTGTTCTCAACTTTGATGACAATGAAGTGGTGGCACTGTCCACACCACCTGGTACCAGGGTAGCATCAAGATCTGATGACTGAGCCTCCTTTGATAAGTCAGGTTCTGAGGTGCCTGAACGAGCCATGAAGACATCACTTATCTTTTTTTCTTCTCCTCTGGTAGGTGAATTGTCTCTGCTAATCTTGTCCAGCGCAGACTTAATGGCATTGGCATGGACCTCCAAAAATAGAGTGGCTTTGTCAACGACCAAGTAGTAGAAGTCCCCCTCTTTTAGCAGGTAGTAACCAGGGATGTTCATTCTCTCAAACTCCTAAAAATCAGAATATATCAGAATCAGAAAAGAAAAGGTTTTTAATAATTAGATTTATAGTATAAATTCTAAACAAGATATGAAGTAAAAACCATTCTTATGCTGACTGATTTTTGGTTCTGTTATTAATGCCTTAAAATTTGCTGAAATCCCAATACAGAGAGAGTATGCATACCACCAAAGCTGCATTATTCTAAAGACTCATACCTCAATGAACTTCAAGCGACTCTGCTGTGGTCCATACACAAACTGTAGAGGTACTTGCTCTGTGATACAGGACAGTTTCCCTTTGGATTCCTGGACATGTCTGGAGACCATCTCCAGTGTCTCTACAGTAGGCGGAGAAATATGACATGCACCTGAGGCTATCTCATCTTTCAACAGCCACTCAATCTGAAGTTTGATGTTTTAACATAAAATCAGTTAACTTGAGACAAAGTTTTTTCCCTAATTGATTGACTTAAAAAATAATATGCTGTTCAAATGAGATAGGTTGTGTTTGTATAGTTTTGCATGGATGAAAAAAATGGATGCTTTACATACTTTCTTCAATTGCATGCATGGTCACACAATTTCCAAGACGATTTTCTTATTATTTTATTATCCAACTGTCTATCACAATGTGTAAAATTCTGTCCTGTATACCTGTGCTTTGCATTCATTGACAGCTTGCTTCTGTACCACTGGGAGATTGGCCAATGGGTCGGCATTACGTCGAAAACTGAGAAATAAAAATTGTTCATCTAATGATGTACAGCTCTCCTTGATCTAATAATACCATAATGTTAAGAATGCCCTTAATTTATTTTAAACTCCTACTCCTGCATATCATCTGCAAGCTAACTGCAGATATTTATTGAGTCGTGTTTATTCAAAATGGGTTTGTTAGATTTAGATAACACATAACAGTTATATAAGCTGGCCTTTCACATTTAACCATTTTATAACAACCACTGAAACATTGCAATTTTCAACCAATAAGTCTGGTTACTTTACACTTCACCACAAACTACAAAGCAACTATGGATGAGAGTGTAAAGCAGCCATTACCCAGCTCTGGTAGGAGACTCGGGAGGAGCAATAGTTTTTTCAGAATCCACACTGTAACTAGTGCTGAAACCAGAGGAGACATGAATAGAAAAGAAGTAGAGAAGTGAACCCGTTTCAATAATGCCTTCTTACATTTTCAATAACCAAGGGAACTTTTGTAGGATGGTTATCCAAATCACCCTGTAGTAGCATTTGCTCACGTTCCTAGTTTTTTTATATGAACATTTTTACAACTACTTCAGTTTCAACACAACCAAAGACTAATTCAAATACTTTTCACAATTATTACTACAAATCTTACACATTCTTGAAACAGGGAAATTATATAACAAAAATGTGGCAAAGAAGTAGTTCAAAGCTTTGGGGTCAAAAGTCTAAGCTTTAAAGCCTGGGAGTTAACATGGAATGATTTAGTAGAGTTAAAACAATGGCACTAACATAATTCTGGATATAAGCAATTAACTCAGAAGCAAGCGAAGTAAAGCAAATGAAAATATTAATTAAACAGAAGTTGTGCATACAGCACAGTCACAAAATCAGCTTTAGATTATTTATTTATTTATCTCTCAATTACGTAATTCACACAGATTAAATACCTCTTAGAGTTTTAAAAAAATCTGACATCTGTGTTCCCTTTTGATCCCATACTCACCCCACATCTGAGGCACTCATGGTCTCCTCTGTATTAGCAGGATCTCCCGGAGGGGAACTACTGTATGCGCTCCCAATGGAAAAGGCCCTATTAAAGTTGGGCTTAAACCTCTGTGTGGACAGATCAGTGTCCTGTGGAAGGGTCAAACAGATGATGTCCAGGGTGACAGTCAGTTCACCTAAGTCAACATCTGGACCTTCATCTTCAAAACATTCACAGAATTCATCTGAAAATTAATTTTTTTAGAAATGATTCTAAAAAAGCTGTTTTAAATTGTGTTGCAAAATGTTCCTTCCCAATCAAGTTGATAAATGAAGTCAAACTAGAAGTTCATGGAAAAAGGCATATCAATGTAAAGGGTGTCAAAGGTGCCCCATTCATGTAGTGTCCAGGATACACCACTGTATATAAACAAACACTGAAGATCACTTGCTAACTACCATCTACTGAAATCTTATTACAAAATAGAGAAAGAGAGTAAACAGTACATGAAAAAATTAAAATATGACTTGGAATTAATCTATTTACTGAGTTTTGTAGGTACAAATCATACAAACAACACTGATCTAAAGCAGATAAATACTGTAAAAAATATACGTAGAGCATATAGTATTAAAATACATACTCAAACAGGTGACAAGATTTCCTACTGGCACAGAGTCAAATATGCTCTTTGTCTTCACAGTGCACGACAAGTGTAAGAACAGTGGTTGCACATCTTCATCATTGTCATCATCTTCCATGTTCAGGGACCCAATCTCATCACCAAGGAAGGAACTCATAGTCCCTGTGCGTATGGAGGTTGATGGTGAGTCTCCACCATAGATGGCAGCAGGGGAGAGAGGGGACTGGGGAGGCTCATCTGCATCTGACCTGAAGATGTCATCCTCAGTTTCTTCTTTCTCCAGGTCTGGAAATATTAGAACATGGCAGAGCTTTTGGGTCAAGTTGTAAGTACTCTAAAAGTAATATTAATATTTCTATTAACAAATATCAAGGGTGCACACTAAGTTTTAACTTTATTGTAAATTGCAGAATTACCCCACATAAAAGTTATCCAACGCAATGTATTGAATTAAAATATTTTGCAACAACTAGGATATGTTTTGGCTTAGGTCATAGTCTTTGACATACAAATCTTACTTACCCTCACAGAATGGATCTTTTTCCTCTTCTGTTTCTGTATTTCCCTACATATTTAACAAATTAACTGTTACAATTATATATTTTCTGAGTATAAGTGATCTTTGTATATAAAATTAAAACAAATTAAAATCAAATTTTTTTTCAATAGGATAAAATGTGTTTTAATTGAAAAAACTTGTCTCACATGCTGACTTACAGAGGGACGTCTGGGCAAGAGTGGAGGCCTGTAATAGAAGTAATCTGGACAGGAAGAGACAGATCTGAAATTTTTGGCCAAGATATCTGCAAATTTCTTTTTGATCTGCTTATGCAGTCCTTTCACCAACTCTGTACACCTGCAGGTCAGCTTTGAAACTGGAAACTTGATGTGAGCCCTGGAGGGCTGGAAGTATCTGTTGGAGTTCGGGTTGGACATGGTGACACCAGAATCTCTGAAAACAAAATGACACATCTTTTTGTTGATCAATGGCAATAACAGTCAGATAAAATTGTGACCAAATACTGAGGGCAATGCCACTGCTGTAAGCAGCAAGAAGCAAACAGGTATTTTACTTATAGGGGTCAAAATACAGGTGGCACTTATGTATAATACAAAGAGGGGGAAATAGTAAGACTCAATTCAAATATTCCACATATAGAACCTGATCTTTAAAAAATAACAAAGGCCTAATAAAAAAATCTTTGTAACATTCATCAAAATATATGCATGCTCTCTTCCACAAAATGCTGTGCATGCGTGTGTGCATACCCTGACAATGTGCTCTTTATCTCTTCCTCCACATCACCAAGTTCTCTGGCAAATATGACATGGCTCTTAGGCACTGCTATCTCCAGGTCCTTCTTCATACACTGCTCTTTATTGTGCCTCTCTATCACCTTCTGAATGTGACCACATACTGTTTGCAAGTACCTGAACAATGCAGAAAATAAAACCTAATGTTTTAGATATCAAGTACCAAATAACCACATAGTTTTACTGACAAGTCTCTCATAATTTTGTACTCAGGAAGGTGGTATTTCATAAAAGTACAAAATCTAAATATAGTCCATAAAATAACAAACCTAATGAAACAAGCTATAACAGCACACACAACTTCAGTAAGAATAAATTTTGTGGATAATAATTCCTACCTTGTGATGTCAATCTGCAGAGGTACGCTCTCTTGGCATATGCTACTGATAGCAGACTCAGTGTCCATTCCACTTACTTCCTGTCCTTGCTGGAGACTCTTGTAAACCCCTTGTGAAAATATGTCATCAAAATATTTTATTTGGTACACTTACAGCTATTAAATATATTACTCTATTCCTTAAAAAATCTTTTCATTTTAAAATTATAAAAAGATCATCATGTATCAATTAAACAAAATTTAAGTTGTCACAAAGAGGTCTAAAACATCACTACTGAAGAATACATTCTAATTCATGTCTGTCTTTCAAAAAAAAAAAAAAAAAAAAAAAAAAAAACATACCTGTGACAAAGCTCTTGTAGTAGGCATCACACATCATGTTACAGTGGTTCCTCAGTTCCTCTGCCCCAGTGAATATCTCAGTTGACCGCCTGTCAAATGACACGTGCAACTTATCTTTGACTGGACTGGTCAATGTGTCCTGGCGGCTTCTTGACCCCTCTTCTTCCCCACGGTTGACAACAGTGTCCTGGGACCCCTCACGTGTTGCGTGGGGCTCCATGACATCTTCCTCCATGTCCCATGAAGTAAATGTCATATCCTGGAAGATGTCCTGAGGTTCCATGTAGCTCCACTTAGAGACCAGCTGCTCCGTCAGGCTGGACATGGAGCACTGGTAGATATACATTGGAAGAGTCAGAGACTTTTTACTTGTGAAGTATGAATCTTTCTTGTATTCTCTTTGTTCATTTCCATTCAGATCTTTCTCATTGGAAGCATCTTTCTCTGAAGTTAATCCTGTATCAGGGATGTCTGCAAAACTTTCATTGATGACATCTGTTTCTGAAGACTTTTCCCAGCACTGTGTCTGTTCTGGGTTTTCAATAACATCTGTCTGAGACTCTTCCTCATGAATTTTATTTCTTCTCACAGCATCTTCCATTTCTCTGTCCATTGAACTCTCCTCCCCACTGCTACTAGAGGGTGCAAGTGATATTAAATCCAGGTATGTTGCTGGGATGAAAGTGACAATAACGCAACCCTGTCCCACCGTTTTAACATAGCAGTTCCACCTGGGTACCCTGTGTTGGCCACACCCACTCCTGCTCTCCTGTCCATGAGATTCCTCTGTCTGTCGTCCCTGCACAGCTGTGACACTATGCTGTGAGATGGTCTTGTCTGTGCATGAAGACAATATACTCCGAGAAACTATCTCCCTCAGGTCCAACTCCTTCTCAGGTGTGGATTCATGAGTGATGTTGGCTGTTGTAAAAGGATATGGTTGCTCCTGTACATCCCGTGTTCTCTTTTGTATAAGCTGAACAAAGGTACCACATTCTGCCATGTTCATCTCCACCTCCCTGTCATGCAAGTCTTTCAGCTGTTCTGACAGGAGCTGGAAGAGGATGGCGTTTGGAGACTGGGCTGGACTGCCCTGGGGCTGGGTGGGGGTGCCAGGCTCTGACATTGGGTCATTTTGAGCAAAATTTGTAGATTCTGAAAGTTCATCAGATTTAAAATTTAAATTGTAGACATACTGACAACATGTATATTATATATAATTCAAATTCCACTCTGGGTGGCACTGGACTTGATAACTGACTTAGAAGACAGAAATTGACTGCAGTCTGCCTGACATTAAAAAAAAACATTTGGAGACAAAATAAGAATAGTGATATCTGTCCTATATAAAAAATTAATAAATATTTGCTAAATTTAACAAAGTGAACATGCCAGAACATACCTTCAATAAAAGTTGAAAACAAGATTTCCACTTGCTGACATTTTGGCAAAAGTTTCATCAAGTCAAAAGGAAAAGGAATACAATGGATGGCAGACTCTGATGTCCCTCTCTGCTGACTGGACTCTTCAGAGTACACAGGACACCTAGAGAAAAGACAAAACACACATGAAAAACATATTTAACAAATGACAGTCTCTGCATTTGTAAATTTGCTTTAAAATTCTTCAAAAATATTGCCACAATATTATAATTTTCTCTACCATAACAAAATACAAACATATTTCATTGAAGTTGTACGAACTTGATTAGTGCCAAATATTACACAATTGCAAAGGATCTAAGGCCTTTTCATTTCCCAAAATTCCAATTGTTCAAAATTTCTTTTCTTTTCCAAATAAATTGGATACTTTTGTGATTGATCTTACCACTTTTCAGTGGCAGGAGCCAGTACTCGTACAGGTTCTTGGCACATGTTGATCAGGTGTTCCAATGTCAGCATGGTAGATATACATTCTTCATCAACAGGGAACAGCTAAAAAAATCATATACTGTTATAAAATTGATGTTAAAAGTTAAAAATTTACATGTGAACTACTTCAAGTGCTCAAATTTTAAAAACCACAACCAGTGTTCGAAATTAATGCTGGACCGTCTGCCTGGGGCAGATAACTTTCAGAACGGGCCAAGAATTTTTCCTACCCATCAGACATTCAGTCCAGCTACTTTTCAAGATGGCTGGACCTTCGGTTCAAGCATATAATTTTCCTAAGTGGCATATACTGACCACATCTCAAATTGTCATAAATAAAATGTGTATTAAATTTATTGCTGTGTACTGAATTTACAGCATCAGTGCCCTCTACACTGTACTCTTTGCACAGTTGGCAAAATTTCAAAGATGCAAAGAACTATGAATCTAATCTGGAGATTATACATAGGTGGATACTGTCCAGTGCTGTTTTAGGGAAGATGTGGAGGTCTGGGTAACAGCACTGGTTTTATTATCAAAAATATAAATAAATAGACATAACCCCTGGTGTATTCTGTGCACCGTGTGATTTGCAGGAATATTTGACATGTCTGGAATATTTCATTTAGTGTCAGTATATTCAGGCATAAATAACAAAAAATCAATGATTATCTCCAAGAAAAAATATAATGTGCAGATTTAGTCATTTCTTGAGATTGGAGTATGATAAAAACCTCTCAAGTACTAGAACAACACACCTATGGTACATAAAATATTTTCATATGAATAAGGATGACAAGCTACTAAAGAAATCTTTCTCATAGAATAAAGCAGTAAGTCCTTTCTTATCATTTTCTTTAAACAGAGTATAAACAGATTTGCTTTTTTTGTCTCATTTCTCAGAATGAATATGAGTAAACAGAAAATAAGATACTTAAACAAGGTCAAGTTAATATTTTAACGAGAGTCTTTTCATCACCCAGAAGAACCAAAATGTTTATGATTACACCAGTAAAATGAACACTAATTTTGGTCCAAGTGCCAAGGTTGCCATCTCTCTGAATCAACAAACACAGGCATCATCTGGAGGTTACTGTTGACACTGCTTCATTTATCAGTGAGTTGTGTCACATCAAACATTGTCACATCTCATCCTCCTATCTCCTGCACTAGTAACCCTGACAGCAAGAACATTTGGTACCCGGCAGATGTGGCTGCCTGTGCCCAGAGAGAAGTGTACCCTAGAACCATTCTTTTTTTACATTTATTTTGTATGTTAACACAATGTGTCAGGTGGAATAGTTTTTAATTTGAGATGTAAGAATCAGTGGCAATAACTTTTAAGTTAATCATGGGGATGGAGAATGGGAGGATGAAAACAGACTGACTAAAATAATTGCCTTTAAGTTACTTTAAAGGGATAATAACTCTTCATATGAGATTTATATTTCACAATAAAAACATTGTGAATAACTCACAGAAATATAATATATTCTGTTTTACCACAAAAACGGCAGTTATAGCTATTATTCTGATATCTAAGCTGGTCTTCAGACCACGTGACCTCCAATGATGGCTATACTCTGTTATAATCTCTTAAGAGATTTTAACAAAAAACCAAACTTTTCAGAAAAAAAACAGGGACTTACTTTGAATGTAAAAATGGATTCATTAACCATTGGTATAAGTATGGGAAAAGTGTTGTTTACTCCAGGAAAATTCATCTTTGGCCAAAACGAAGAGTTATTATCCCTTTAAGTCTGGGAGGTAAGAAGGGATGGAATCACACCATATGCTACAGATGTGTGCATATGTTTTTGATATATAATTAAAAAGAGGTGTACATATATGTATTAAATTATTCAATGATAAATTGACCTCTCATACTATAGTTTTCAACACAATAGAGACCCAGATAATTTGCAATTATTTCACAAAGTTTTTACTGATAATGTAAGTCAAATAAAGCAGTTTTGCATTTGCATGCATGCTGTTTGTAGCTTTTAAAAGGCAGTTAGGTACTATATTAAATGTTCAATTAGAGATGTAAAAAAGAAAATTTAAGTAGATTTATGGATTTAAAAATTCAAGAAGTCATCAGGGAAAGTAGTAGTGGTAGTGGTAGTAGTAGACATGGCATCTAATTGTTTTCAACATGCATGTTTGGCCATTTTCACATCACATTAACTCCTCCATACAGGAGAGAAATATTCAAGACTATTTTCAAATTTTATTGAAGATGCATAATGAAGGATTTGTTTATAATTATTTATAATTTGAACAGAATGTTTTTTGTGCAAATAGAGTCCAGCCAAGATCACAAACAGATTTTAAAGGAAGTTGTGTTGTCTCAACTACAACAGTCAACACTGATGCAGTGCTTGCTCTTCCTACAGCAATAAACACCATCTTAACATGCCCAATATGAGTACGGTAATTATACGACTTAATTTATACACGAATAGGTCAAGCATTTTATTTTGTTCTTAATTTTAATATAAATGTATTCACTACACAGATTTAGTATTTATTTTCTCTTTTTTTTTTTTTTTTTGTAAAACATTTTAAAATAATTTTATTAATAAACTTGAAAAAGTGGACCACTTAATGAAGCAGGAACTCAGACAAAAACATGATGATAACATTTTTATATTTCTTTATTGTGAAACATTTAAATAAAAATGTACAAAATTTGATGAAATTGTTTGAAATCGAGCCAAACTTGATATATGGTGGCACATGACACACTGAACTTGTAAATGCCCATTTTGTGATATGGACTTTGTAAGAAGACCCCTCAGCCATGAATCTGGAGTTGCATAATATCTTGTCCTTCATATTGTTGTCTATGATCTGTCCTTGTCTGCCCTTTGCTTTATGACAGATGGTGTAAAAATCATCGTCCGTGTTAGTATTGCCACCTGTTGAGTTTTCAATGCATGGGCAGTTGGAGGAGTTGAATCTCACCTGCCTTGTGAAACGATGAGATAAAACTTCTCCACTGCTTCAGCACCAACTAGAAATCCCATCCTCCCTTGCACTATCCTAGGTATGTCCTCATCAGTGATTTTTTCAAGGAAATCAAGAATTTCTATCTACCTATGACATTCCGTCAGTCTTTTTCCTTATCTCTATGAATAAATTGGAAAAAATAAAACTATAAATCAATCACCTGATGCACAAAGGAGAATTAAACTCTACAGTAGAACACCATCCTGCAGAATAATTACAACAGTGGACCAGCTTCAGTATATCACATGCTCTTGACTTGACTCAAGTATTTGTACCAGTCAGGTGTAAAGACTGGTATCCAGGATGCAAAGCAGAAAATCCCCATAAATCTTTCCTAACCATCATCTCTAGTTTTTTTTTTATCAACCTTCCTGGCATAACGGACATAATTCCTCAGCTGACCTCACTGAAGGGAACTTAAAAAGGATCTGGAGCTTTTTCACTTTGCATTATCAACCGCGCCTTATCTAAAATTAATCCTGAAAAATCAGTTATGGCATCACGCTCCTCCTCCGAACTGTTGACTTTTCAGTTAGCTCTATTTGAGCAAGGTCTGAAGTTAAGCAATGGAGAGATCAAATCCCATGACTGACAGACACAAGTTAAGGCCATGGAAATAATCATAGAACAGACAGTGCATAAAGCACACTATAACCACAGAAAACATAACCTCATTGGTAATTAAGGATTATCACAACTGCATACCTCCATCTAAAGCTAAGTAGATGATCCATTATCACTAAAGTTTGTCAGACGGCAAAAGTCTTCAATGGAGTAAAGTATTAATGCAAATATTGACTGGTAAATCACAAAAGCAACCACTAAAATTCCCTTCATATGCAAGTGCATGTGAAATTAGATCTACCAGCAGACTCAAGTCTCCACAAAACACTGCTCTATTGCTAACACTTTCCACACTTCACAGCTTCCTCATCAACTCCACTTCTTTATGCTGGAATGCCAGACTATAGTCAGTTCTGTTAGAAATCAATAAATGGAGACATTTGCTATCAGGTTATTTTATAAATTTTGAACATATCATTAAGTCAACAAACAGTCTGGTGACAACTGCTATCAGCAATATCAGTGTGACAAGATCACGCGGCAACATCACACACAGGACGCACGGTCAATAATCAATACTGCTAAAAAGCGATATCAGCCCCTTTAGCTTGACTGCCTGCATGTGCAACGTCAAAGACAGCAAAAAAATCATGCTATCCTTTCCAAAGACATGGATGGAAAATATGCTCTGAATTAAGATCCTTTCTTTAATTCTTTCTTTTTTCCCTTTTTTAATAAACATCTTACCCTACTATTATCTTTAAAATGTCTCATTTTGGCCATCATGCTTAATATTTGAAATGCTTCAAAAAGAAAGTTACTATAATTTAACAACCAGCCTGTCTTATGACAGCATAAACACACTGACAATGTGTCTCCAATTTTCTACCCTCCCCCAGAAAATGAGGTGACAGCCAGTTCTGCTTGGTAAACATGGCAAACTCCCTGTCCAATGTAATGTACAAACAAAGGGTTTCCTTTGCTCTCCATGATTAATCAGGATTTTTCTGAAACCACACAAATGTGGCATGGCCTTTATCAACCTACCCACTAGAGATGCAGGCTGACCAAGCTACTTACTATTTGAAAGTTGGATTCATAAGGTATAATGTAGTTTCCTCTAAAATTACTGCTGATCCCCTCAGACAGCTACATTTAATCAACATTTTTCTGACGCTTTTAAAATTTCAAGCTGTTGAAGTATTTGAATGACTGTTCAAGAAATGCATAATGAATAAATGTTTCATATCTTCAATTCAAGAGCTATTTTTAAACAATTTCAAAATTTTCTTATGAAAAACAGATATTATCCATAGAACAACATTTTGCAAAAAAAAATCATCTGACAATATCATTGTTCACTAGTGCCAACACAGCATCAACTTACAGCACACAAAAAAAAAACTCATAACTACAAAGCTCAGCAAAAATAATATCTTTCTTCAAAGCTATAGTTACTAATAAGATCCTTACAAAAAAGTACCCTGCAATAAAAGTGCCAACAAGACTAACAGGTAAACTTTCACAGGACTGAACAAAATGCACACAAATCTTACTAAGAAGACCTCCCTTTGGAATCTATGAATGTTTCATGGCACAGCTCTAAATTCCTGAAGAGTTCCCCTTTGTGTTACTAAATTAGCTGTAACCTTGCAAAGGCATGTCCATGAGAAACTGACACTACAGACCAATTCTCCCAGGGCAGTTATCAGCAAACAAAAGAAATGCACTTGTGTCCATTTTTACCAAATACTACCCAAAGTATTTTAAATAATAAAAAAAAAACATTCAAATGTCAAAATTCCAAAATTATCAACTAGTAACAACTGCAAAAACCACACTTTAAACTAAGGCTGATATACGTAACTACCTTTGGTGAATTTCCAATGTATTGCATACCATAACTGAATCTGACCAAATCCAAATATTAGCAACACTTTTACAAACCTGAAAGAAGATACATTTGAATGTTGTTAACTGTGACTCCAACCTGAGCTGGAAGAGTTAGATCTGGCACCAAGCTTACATATAACTGTCAGCCCTAATCTTCCAACTCAACTAGGAGCACCTAATAGTTCAAATGCATCCCCCATCTTCTTCCTTCCTGCATCTCTTCACATCTAACATGAGCATGGTGTTGCCCACGTACAATCAGCATGTCATATAAGCACTGATATCTCATCCTTTTCTTACTGGTTCTTGACAATCTTGTGCAAAAAATAATCTGACTAATCACAGACCTTCTTCTAATAAGCCAATGAAAATGCACAGTCTTTACCTTCTCCATCTTATCCCCACTTCCTAGAATATATCTCATACATTTCCTAGGATTGCAAGGAAAAGTGTGCCCAAGCAAGCACCTACTACAACCTGCACTTACTATGAACTCATGATCTGAAAACCCATGACAAATTTAATTGAATTAGCCAGTGCTTGTACTAATTGGCATCAATGGATCATGAGATCAGACTACATAGTCATGTGATTTAACAAATTCTTGCTTTATAAACTACACCAAATCTTAAAAACTCTATAATCAATACACATGACCAAACAATGACTGATTTTTAACTAATTTTGCTATCAACTATGATAGAAGAACAATTGTTTCGACCAACTTTTGTAGCAATAAAGCAAGAGCTTACGTGCGACCCATTTTTCAACTTTAAGTTACATTATATCTTCCTGAAGTGGAAGTATTCAGTACCAATGCAGGTTGAATCGACACCAAACACAAAAGACATGGATGTGCCCACGATCAAGTTCTGCCGCATAACAATAACAGACCTTAATATAAATGGATCCTGTAACAATACTGTGCATTGAGGCTAAATATCTGTCTAGCTGAGCAACTTCAATATCTCCCTGCCTCATATGAAGAAGCACATAATACAAGGAACCATGTCTATCCCAGCCTTTACCTAAACTACAAATCATTACCATTTGTATAACATAAAGTTTGCACTAACATGTAATTTACACAAAAGATGTTTGAATTTCTCCTTCAGCCTGACTTCCTCCCCACTTGTGCACATTACTCTAAAACCTTATAGTCATAAAGTTTTGCTTTCTGCTGCCTGTTTTCCTTTCACAGTTTGTTTGCTTGGAGCTCAACACATCCAGGATACTGTTAAGTGTATGTATGTGTGCAGACACACCCGCAACTGTAAGTATGTGCACGTATGCCACCAGGTTTGCCGTTACCACCACCTCCCCTCACTGCTGCCATCTCTCTGGATCCTCCTGTCCTACTGGAATGGCAACGTGTCAATTCTCTAGTTACCTGGGATCTAAGTAACAAGGCATACATATAGCTTAGGGGAGACAGGTAGTTCA
Source organism: Lingula anatina (assembly GCF_051362555.1). NCBI lineage: Eukaryota > Metazoa > Brachiopoda > Lingulata > Lingulida > Lingulidae > Lingula > Lingula anatina. Next base: position 57,307,741 of record NC_141767.1, read on the forward strand.
TGTAACACAACTTCTCCCAGCAACAGCATTTATAGCAAGACATATAGACTTGAACCAGGAACTAAATGCCACCACAATGACTAAATTCCTATATAGGAAATTTTCTATTAAAAATCGCATTTTTTGAAAAAGGAAAAAAAAAGTACAACCCATCAGCAGATTTAACTATGAGGCAGACTGCATGGTGGATCGGCCCACTAAAACCCATGACACCAGTTCAAAGTCGACAGATGAGATAAGTTTTGTGCCTATCAGCTGAAGTCCTATCGCACTTGGTGGGGGAATAAACTAGTGGCAGAGCAAACACCACTATCACTATACACCTTTACTGAGGAGAGGTCATGCCTTGCCTTATGAATCCACTTTATAACTTACCGATCTGCAACAGTTCTTATGAATGAATTGTCAGTTTTCTGAATGACCCCAAATGCACCATTGGTGAAACATTTCATGATAAAGAACTGCTACCTGTATACTTTACCCAAGTTCTCATCATTCTACATTGGTCAATGCATCAACTAAAGTAATACTGAGAGAGAAGCTAATAGCATATATTAAAAGTGGATTGATAAGTTATCATGTGACAAAAAGAAAATCAATGACCAGTGTGAATTAAAAAAGAAAACGAATAGGGCTATTTTCATCTGACAAATGTGCATTTTACTTTTTCCCTTCAATAAATGTACATAAAAAGTTAAATGGATTAGATCTCGGGATCAATCATTATTTCAGTAACAATACATACATTTACTCCTATATTGAACTGATATTATTAGGCAGTACCTAAATTACAAGATTATATAGGATACTGCAGCATTAAAACCACCTTTCACTTTGGAAACTTGTTCGGAAGATTTTGGGACACTGATAAATAATCAAATTCAATGCAAGCTATTAAAGATATTTAATATGCCTGTCACATGTTTTTCTATAGCCTGTCTGGCAATTTTGTGACATAGATGAATTAATCAATTTACTGATATCTTGTTTCAATACCCTGGGTATAAAAAGAAACTTTGGATATATTTGTCAAGTTCTTCAAGCAACTTGCTCAATATCGCAATTCTCTTTAAGGTAAACGTGGAAGTGATTTTATTTCTCTTTGAAGTCCGCACACAAGACTTGACCTGTGGTTTTTAGTATCACTTCATCAAGTGACTAAATTCTGTTCAAACAGAACTATGTACTCGAGTTTACCTCTCGTGATAGTAAAACAATTGTGTACTGTGGAGTGGAGGCCTCTTTCACAAGCCTTGGCTCTTGTTAGAGCAGAGATAACAGCAAGCTGGGATGGGCACACCTGGGGACATCTTATGTCTCATGACTCGGCAGTTCGCAATACCTGAGCTAAACTGGCCATAGCAACACTGCAATTAGATGCTAAATTTATTAAAAATGATGAAAATTGTCTGCATAGTGCCTTTTTTTGAGTTGCACTGAGATGGCTTAACTATTCCAAGCATATCTGAAACCAATCCTCAAATTTAATCTCAATGCTCACAATAATTTCAACTGCAATTTGCTTCACGCAATCTGGTTTTTATTATATTAAAATTTCTTTGTAATGACATCTCTTTAACATTTTTGTGAGAAAGCAACACTAAAAATTAACTTTCAATGTCCAGGCCTCCATGTCTTGACACAGCATCACTGGAATATTCTGTGGCACCCAGTCAGAAAAAAAAAATTAAAATAATTTTCTTCCAAGAGTAGTATAAGCAGTTTCATACAAGACATGTACATGTATAAAAGTCTAAAATGATAATCCTTGTAATTGCCCTTTGTCCTAATGGCCAGACTGGCTGGTATGGGTCGTTATGACCAATGAAATGTATGCACAGAGAGCCCTGACCAGTAACTTGTGACTAAAGACAATAGAACATCATGGCCTGGACTCTAGCTTTTATAGGGGTCCAGACAATCAGACAATATGTATGTATGCAGAGTCATATCTTGATCACAGCCTCCATGCGATGTCATCACATGCTCACAAGTACACATGGCTGATCAGCACAGTTAATTTTGAAAAACTACTGCAATCAAATCTCTTCCCACTTCTGAAGAACCTCCTAAAAGTACTTCACAAGTAGATAAATGTTATAAAGCAATAAGTGCTTGAATATTATATGATAAGGTTGACCAGTTGATGGCATGCAAAACCATATGGTGTAAGAATTAGAGATTTTGAATAAACTAAAGAATCTCTTTTATTTAAAAAAAATTGTCAGAACCTAATATTGAATTTTTATAAAAATTCAATTAATTATCCTCAATTACAAAAAAAGAAAAGCACAACTTATCCAGTGATAGGATATTTTGGATCAATTTTCAGCATTTTTTGCAGGAAATTACTGGATAGATCTTTCCACAAAGAAAGTTTTTACTTATGTGTTCATTCCCAGACCACAAGTCTCCTGTCTGATAACTTTTTAACCACCTGTCAACAAACCTCAAATGACCTCTGACCTTTCTATCTGGAGAGGTGCTCTCAAATATAGATACTCTAATCTGTTTGTTAAAGTCAGCTTATGACAATTTACAGGATAGAATTTCTTTTTAAAATGATATAAGCTGAGGCAAACCATAAAATTTATAGGCTCTTTACCCAAATAAACCACATCTTTTACAATTTTGTCCAAATCTTTTTTCCATTAGTTCATCCATCACAATGTGTAGAATTAAAAAAAGAAGAAATATAGTATTAAAAACAATAAGATTTTAAATCAGAAATGGACAAAAAGGGCAACAAATAAAAAAAACAAACATTTTGCTTGCAAAACAAAATCCTGCAAAATAACTACAGAAAGCTGAACTTTCATTAACCTCCTTCTACCCACTGCCCTTGGCACTCAACAACAAACAAAAGACATGTTAAGTACGCCATACTGCCATCCATAGTCACAAATGCACACTTAATCACAAAGGAAAGTAATTAGTACATTAAGTTTCCTGGCATAGCATATGCTTCCATTAGTGGTAACTGTGTGACATGTCAAGGCACAGGTGCCCACAGCTTCATCAGGGGTTTATGAGGTGCACAGTGGAAACCAACAGTGTGTGGGCTCACGCAAGGAAAAGGTTTATTTTCGATTATAGGCTACTAGTCAAACGTTAACTAATTCAATATCTATTTTTTTAGGGTGAGTGGGTGACATTTTTTCCAGCTGGTCCCCGGATCCTGGTTGCAACTGCAGATAGTTCAGCCATCTTCATCCCATGCTAATCATCTCTGTGATAAGTTATCAAGCTAGGGGAAGGAGTGGACAGACACGACAAACAGATAAAGGGATCCACAGCATGGGAAAGCACACAAACACACAGAACTAACAGACATGTGAGAGATAGGAAGACATGGAAAGAAGCTTAGGATGAAGAGACTTTGCTTTTTATCACAGCTTAAATTATTTGTGTTATTAAATATGAGCTCGAGGGTCCATTGAAAGAACCTTAGGGAGGGGAGTTTCGTCCATTTTTATCAGCTTCCATTCAATACCTGCAACTGAATTGACCTGACAATAAATCCTCAAATCCCAACTTATGTAATGTATGGCACATAACTCTGAGGGTGCTGTTTCACTGCAGAGATTAAGGTACTTTTTCACCCTTTTTTATCCAATGTTTCAAACAAACAAAATCACTTTCCACCGAAGCAATATATGTGCTTTATGTTAAGGACTTAATTTTAAAAAAGATGCATAGACTTATTTTCCTGATAATGTTCTCCACCCACTTGGTCTCCACCTGCATGCTGTCATCACCTCAGGTGTTTAGGTAGAGTTGGATTCTCATAAAGATCACTCATAATTTAACCTACCCTGGATATGAAGAGACACCAGCAGAAGTGCCAGGGAGATAGAGATTAATTCTGAAATTTGCAGTCTGTCTTTTCCAACTTCTTTTATACTTTAACATATGCACTATACATAAAATTACTTTTCTAAAAACAGAAACTTAATGTACTTTTAGGAAGTTATTACACTTTCATCAATATTTCAATATACCATTCCTACAACTTTCTTGTTTTTTTCTTTAATTCATCATTTCATTTTCATAAAACTTCCCCTTGCTGAAAACAACTGCAAGCAAATATTGCACTAAATAAATACATATTATCATTGAAAATGCACAATTCTCCATACCTAATAAAACTTAACATCCAATACACCAAACTGGTACCCAAATTAATCAAAACACGATAATTGGTGATATAGCACAAATACATCAAAGGGCTTTTATCACAGAAAAACTCAAATATTATTGCATCTGATTTATAACTCCAGCATGTGACTGTCAGGTATATGTAATGGTCTCAGGTGAGGACCACAGATACAGGGTTCACACACATGGCAACAGGGTGATAATGGCCAGTTCATGCCAATCAGCAAGTTTTAATAATATAGTGAAATCACTGAGATAAGATTACTTTTTCGACCACTGAGTTAGATAACAGATATCTGGGCATATTCACGTGTAAAACAGTCTCATTGTTTGAACAATATATATAAAAATGTGCCGTTCATCATCTTTTCATAAACAAAGTGAGAAACCTTTCACACTTTCATCTTCATGTCAATGAAAATCGATTGTGAATATTGTGAAGAATTATTGCGTGACATGCTATCTGTTTACATGATAAATGAGATTATAATCCTACATATGATAAGGAAAAGCACATACAAATTAATAGATACTCCTTGCATTATCAGTACCTGTAGGATGCTATGATAACAGTGTTAAAATAACAGTGTTATATTCTCCCCCCCCCCCCCCTCCTTCTCCTCCCAGACTTATAATTCCTTTCCAATTCCATTACAATCTTTCCCAATACCAAAGTGTATCTATCTTCCCATTTTATACCAGAGTACTGGTGCACAGCAAAGAGAAATAGGATTTCAATAGGAAACCCAGCATAAGTCCCTTCATGTTTCTGTGTCCTTAAAATACTGTAACACTTTCTCACTTTCATGTCATTGTGCTTTAAGTATTTTTGTGGTGTCTTAAAATTCACAATTCTAAAAGCTAGTCACAGTACAGAGTGGTAAGTATTTTACATCTGTTCCCAACATTCCTGGCTAGTCTTAGTTGAAGAATGACAATGCATTACACAAATAGAATATCCCTGCTTTAAGTAACATTTTATATCTTTATATAAATAATTAGATGACAGCTTGTTAACAGAGATGGGACTCAAAGGTGTTCCTTCTATGAAATCTTAACATAAGCTATATTTTCTTCAATGTCTCTTTATTATCATTGTACAACTTAACAATTTATATACCCAAATATTGTTGGCAGTCGTTCATAAATAATGGTCCAGGCACTCCACTTGTCATCCTTTACTTAAGATTTGATCCAAATGCAAAGAACAACCACATTATATGTCAATCACAAATCAACATGCTGTACTTGTGGGCACTTGGAAACTCTACTGCTGATGGCTCATGTTCATTGTGTAATCAACTCTTAACAGTCTAGCAAGATCTCATCACAACAGGTATTGGCATACTATAATCATAATTTCTGCACAAGGTTGACCTTTACCTTGTCAGTTATTTAGGATAGTGAAAATAAACCCATCATTAAAAGGCATAGTAATGTGTTTAAAAAAAATTGTCCAGAACCTTGATATAATCAGTGAAATGATCCACCTTCAGCAACTAGTACTAACTAAACACACTAACCAAACAGAGGTTCACCTACCGCATTAGCCAGCTGCTTGAAGTCTAGTCCATCATAGTGGTTCCTCTCTGGGGTCTTGTTGACCACATTACCATACTGTGGCTCTATCCAACACTCAGTGATAATCTGAATCTCACCATCACTCTCAGCACGCTCTTCCACATCTGTGTCGCTCTCTGAGAAGCTGAAAAAAAGCAATGGACAGACAGATAAGGTCAGTCACACTTACTAGATTACAAACAAAAAAGAGAATATATTACATGCTATAGCCACATTCGGGAGACAGGTTTACGTTGACAATCATTTCATTTGTTATCTGCAGCAAGTTGGCTGAACATTTGTATGAATTAAGCTACAGTTTATATCATTATTTTAGTGCATTTTTCTTTTATTACTTTTAAGTAAAGCTGTTAAAACAACACACACAAATATGAAATTATTTTATCCAACTCCTCCTCAGAAAATTACACATATCTAAAAAGAGTAAATATTCCATCCACCATACAGTCAACTAAACTTTTTGTTGTTATTTGTTCAACAAAGGAATAATGGGCTGAATACTCCAGCAACAGTTTGATATTTTACCTTTCCTTTGTAGTAGTATGAGGTGGGAAGAGGACATACTGCATCACACAGGGCTGCAGCTCTGTGTCATCTTCACACTTAGGATCCTGTCATAAAATAACACTAGCTATGAAGAAAATGTAATTTTCAATATAAATCATCATCATTAACAAGGTCAAACATAAGCTTGCACTTCCTAAGATTGTAAAAATAGCGTGTGTAAGTGACATTTGTACTGATAAATGGTAAATACTTGTCTTTCTGAGACCTAATTGTATGCAGATTACATATTAAGTCATGTGTCTACTTCCCTCTTAAATATGAGAATGTGAGAAAAAATAAATATGGACTTCTATTACAAAAGTTCAGAATATCTGTAAGTGTAAAACAGCATGACAGTTATGTGCATTACCTTCATCTGCATTTCAACCACCATGTTAACAATGCCAGAGCTGGTGTGAGCAAAATGGAAGCCTTCTTGAAGACGGATCCTGAGGTAAATACAAACTTCACTCTGAATTTCTTTTAAAATTCTGTTAATTGCACTATGGCACGCCTGAACATTTTATTCTTAAGTAAATATTTCTTATATAAGTTTTCCACACAAACTAAGGTGCCATCTCTACCTGTTCTATACAAAATGAAATTGAAAATTTATCTTTATCCTGAGGTTCAAGCTCTATTCTACTACGTACATATCTGGGTATGGGAATATTTGGACATATAACCTTAAATTAATCTGATGTTAGCCTATGAACTACCTTATCATTGACTGACATCCATTAAAATATCCCAATCTTATAATTATGTACATAATGTAAGATAAACTTACTTAGAGAGTGTTGTGAGCACTCGGCCTATAGCCTGTAGACTTGGTGGAGAGGAGAGCTTGTCTTGGACTGACCACACCCACCTCCTGTGGTACAAGTACTTGGACAATGTGGTGAACAGACTGGATGCAGACTTAGTCAAACTGACCTGGGTCATCCCCAGCTGGGCAGAATCACGATAAGGGTTCTCCATGGACATAAAGTCTTCTGGGATCTTTTCGTACCTTGGAGAATCAAACATAGTTATAAATGTTTGTATTTACTGATGAAAATTTAGAAGTTTCATGCTTTTGATGCTCACACTTCCCAATATGTTGATAAAAAATGTTTCATGTAAGAAAATACATTTCAAATTCAACAATCCCAAAAATTCATAACCAATTAACAAATACTCACAAAAAGTCTAATAGCCCATTCTGTTCTAAATAAAATAATTATCTTGAATGTCAAAACTTATATAAACCTGATCAAGATCTTTTCCACTGGTTTGTTCATGAGAATACAGCAGCGTATCTCTGCCCTCTGTCTCTGCAGAGGTGGCTTCCAAACCTGTACTGGACTGGTCACTTGAGAGTGACCAGGGGTCTGAGACAGGCCCTCCTTCTGAGTGCCACGCTGGGGGAAGTTCAGGGTCAACAACTTGGCCTTCACTTTGTTCACAATCTAGAAAGCAAATATACATCATTTTACATTTAGGCTGAACATTCAATATTACTTTGAAGCTCATTTCTCCCTAGAAATAGACCTTGTATCCATTTTTCAATAACTAGCCCCCAAAAAACTATTAATTTTCAATCTATTTCTTTGACTTAAGAAATCTGTCGGTCGCAGCACAAGTTTTGTGTGGCTTATATCATCAAAATAAAGTCTCATCAAATTTTTGTCACACAACCTCATTTCACTTATCCTTAAAGTCCTAGGAAAAGGCAGCCTTCAAAAACCATACAGGGAGGCTTGGATGTCATAATAAACTTGTTACCTCATTCCTCTTGTGTCCAGGTGTCCCTGTGGGGAAGGCCACCCTCAGCACCATACATGGGGGCTTGGATGTCACTCTGATCACATAAAATGAGCTGGGAGGCTTGTCTGGTTCCCTAATCACATAGAAATATAGGATGCAGACTGCAAACAGGTGAGCTGAAGATTTTTTCCATTCAGTCTATGACACATTTGTAAAAGGATTTCTCATTTTTCAAAGTAAGATCATATGCAAAATCTAACACTTATACAAATACACTAAATATACAAATATAATAAATACAGATTATAGAGTCCAACAAAGGATGTTTTGTGCACATGCTTTATTTGTACAGGTATCACTTACCACAATAAACAAATTTTCAAATTTAGTCAATTACTCTTTCATACCTCTCAAGCTAAGTGCTTACCCAATCAATTTGATATAAGAATGGTTTTCCATCAGAATGAAGCTGCTCCAGTCTTTCAGCAACTCATTCATGGAGGTCAGAGCTTGTCTGCACATCACAGTATTGAAGCGGCTGTTGGAGTTTGGGATATGCAGGTGTTTGGGCAATGGCATGTCATGCTCCAGAATGATGCCTATGCGATGAGTATGCATCCACTTTTGCCTGCATAAAACAATTGTAACAACCAATTTATTATTGAACTGAAATGTGCAATTCATACTATACAGGACAGCAAGACCACATTTATTTCTTATTCCAATTTTTTTTTTTTAAATTTATTTGATTCTTGCATGTTTTACTTGCCATATATTGATGTCCAGCATCATAATTGGCTTCCAAAATGAAGCAAACTGAGACAGAGCCGTGTCCCTGAAAAAATGAAGTGATATCAGTAAGGACATTACTTTAAAACATCAACTGTAACGAATCTTAATAGGATAAGCATCTTTACAAACTCTCAAAAGAAGAAATTGTCCACGATATCCACAAACAAAATACAAGAAACATCAACATTAGCCTAATCTACTCAATTAACTCTTTAATTAGTTGATTTTTAAACTCTGACTGTAAGCTACTTTATGTTTTACAGCTACAGCCTGGTAACCAAAGTCTATCCTTCACAAAACACTCACTTTGAGCTTTGCTGTATGTAGAGCTGAGGACTGGGGGAGTTGGTGGGTAACACAAACAAAGGCACTCCACTCTTGATGTTCTCAGGGATGGTGTAGAAGGCTGGATTGCTGGCAAAGGATTGGATATGCACCATCAACTGATCAACTTGAGTTAGGCTAAAATAGAATAAACATGTTTTAAAAAATAAAACAAAACCACATATTCAAAGCTATATAGACAATTCTTGACTATGAATAAAACATTCTGGTGGCGTCTTATACATTTTTGTATTTAAATTGAAATGAAAATATGTCACAAATAATATATATAATTTATATGTATATCATTAACCTCCTGTACTTCTTTATTGACACAAACAAGACAGGCTCAACAACATATCATATCATGGTACAGTAGTCTTTCCTCTAAATCACTGCATATAACTACTGCAAGATGAAAGACACTGGTTGGTCAAGCTACCCCTGTTGCATGAGCCAGAAAGTTTTGACCATGGCTGTCCGGTAGGGACTCCTGAATGGTTTCTTTTGTGTGCACGTCACATCATGAAGGAACTCGTAGCAGCCCTCTGTCGTCACCTCAACATGGGTCATCATCCTAAAAGACATCAAATAAGGCAATAAAAACTTATTATTTTAATTTAAATTTACACACACACATGCGCAACAATGTAAGCACACACACATCATTTCTTTCTGTTCAATTCATAACAAAGATATCAAATGATAAAAAATAAAAACAGCTGAATACAATTACTCTGGCTGTTTCAAATGTAAATATATAACTTTATCCTTCATGGCCATAAAAGAAAAATTTGCATAAAATAGCAAAGATAATGCAAAAGAAGGCAATTTGTAAAGTAATATTGTGACAATACACAAACCCATGCAAACATGTAACACTAAAAAACCAATCCTTCCAAAATAAGTCACAAAGCAAAACAAAAAACTAAGACAAAACTATATTACTTTACAACATCTATGCAAATTTTGTCCACTTGAAAATGCAAAGTCAAGTTACCTACCCCAACAAACATTAAAAACTATTAGTATTCAGAATCCCGAGTTTTTCTTTAAACACCTGTAGTCACCTATCTGTCATTACAGAAAGCTAACAATTTTTATAACTATCTATTACCTATAATCATAAAAGTACATAAACCAATTCATTCCATGGGCCTTAATACTGATAATTTGATGATGTTTCACCAAGAAAAACACTGATCCATGAAAGCAAGAATGGAGGGAAAATCTTAAAAGCAGTGGGCTTTGAATATGAATATCTGTTCAGCTCTGGTATGAAATAAAAAGCAAAATCAGCAAAGAAGTGGATCCATATGGAAGGATGTGTATGCTGTACACCATAAAAATTAGGTAAGGAAATGAGTCTTAAATCAATAAAATCAAAGCAAACTGATCATGTTTGAAGGGGTAAATTAATTCTTCAACAACTTTTACATTCTGATGAAGTAACATCTTACATCCTATTGGATTGATCTTCATATTCCACAGTCAATAATTATAAGATATTTTATCAAAAAAATGGATAAATAAAACTTATAATATATTTATTTGAAAAGCAAAGATCAGGTGGGTGCACAATTGGTTTAAGCAAAATGAACTAAGAAACCCAAATAAGGCACAAACACAAATGATAGACAAATAAATAGTCCCTTGCTTTAGAGCAAAAAGCAGACCACAAAGCTCATAACTAACCTCCCTTCCATCACTTTAAATGATACAGTGTCTGTTTTTGACTTGCTAAAAGAAAAATGACAAAGCTAGGAAAATTAGGAAAAAAGAAAGAAAAGAAATGGGAAGACAAGCAAAAAAGTGAGCACATAAACTGAAATATGACAGCTTGTTAACAGCCTGCTAAATATTAAACACATTCTCAACCACAATGACAAACTCTAAACATAATAAATGTCTGAAATCTTGCAGTGTTATAATTTTCACCATTAACTGAAAATAATCAAAGAGGCCACAGAAAACAAAAAAAAAAAACACCCGAGTCCTGGTGCCTTTTTGAAAGTTCTACATCAAAATGACATTTAGATATAACTAAATGAGAAAGATATTGGCCACAATGTGTTGCACATGTTCAGGGTTCAGGGCGGAGGAAAAATCAGAATCACACTTTATGTTTTCTGTGCTTTGCTTCCATAAAATTCTAATGCTAGAAAACATATCAAAAATGTCCCCATTTCTTGCACAGGATGTTCATTAAAACTTATTTCACAATATACAAGTGAACATATCAGTGTTTATATAAGGGTATTCACCTTATCTATTCATTAACTATAACTTACCTTTCTCTGATGATAGGCCATGAAGCAATGGCTAGATACTCTATCCTAACATTGTCTCTCCATGGCAACACAAGATGGACCTCAATCTGACTTTCTCCTGAAAATCAAACCATTATATTTTTTTATTCCAATATATACTTATACTGATAGAAAAAAATTGTAGAGAATCTGCTTAAATTCTTCAAGTGCACAGTGTGTCAGCATAAAACTGGTACACTAACTTACCCCTGGTGATGGCTACATTTTTGATAGTGAACCCTTCTCTTAGCCTCACTGATATCACATCTAGTATGTTGGCATGCAGGTTTTTTTCCATGTGTTTCTTCCTCATGGGTGGGGACTCCCAAACTGAATGATTGCCCAGGGTAAGAGGCTTCCTGGCCATTTAGAAATCACAAGATACATGATATTATTACTTGATTATATGAGAAAATTCTTTGTCACTATATGTCCAATATTAATTGCTATATGAAATATGAAGTAAAAGTGACTGGCTGACAAAGTGTATAAGGGATGGATTCCAAAGTGTATATAATGTTTATGTGAAAAAAAAAAATCTTAACACTGGAGAGTACACCAAGAGAACAACATCTACTAAGGCAAAATGTAAAAAAAAAAAAAAAAAAAAAGACCCATATTCATTTCTTTTCCTCTGGAACTGTCTATTAAAAAAAATCAATTAAATTGGTTAAGAACTTTTTGATATTGAATGAAAATGTAGCCTTCTTTGTTGACAAAGACAAGAATAATGTTTTCAAGTATCACAACCAAGAATGTGTTTTGTTACCTGACACCAAAATTGACATCTTCCCATCCATCTAGTTCCATACTAAGATTGGCATTCTTGAATTTCCATCCAAACAGAGCTTTATGATAGCAGTTCATCTCAAATGTGTCAGAGGAAGTCTGGAATATGTACACTTAGAATTAAAGACAAAATCAATCTCTTCACTCGTAAAGATGAACACCTTGAGTTTTTAAGCATCTTTCTGAGCTTGGAGAAATATACAGATCTTTTGTCTTCCTAAAGTTTGGTTGGTGAGTAATGCATTGTCAAATCAGCTCCCAAAGAAAGGTAAAGCAGGTAAAGCCATAAAAAAGACAGAACTTGACAAAAGCTTTATATCACTTGTATAGATGTACTATTTCAGATTACCACGTCAGGAGGCCCCTTGAAGTAAGCACCAAATGTGGCCTTGGCAAGAAATTGCAGCAACTCTGTACAAGGTACTAGTCCAAAGTTATTGTTGGCATGGCAACCACTTCCAATCTGCAGCACAGAGCATGTGACTGTGCTGTTTCTCAATTGCGCCAGCAATGACTCAAATATCAGGGCATCAGGAAGACTGACAACTCCATCCGTGATGATAATGATACCTATGGGTAACAGAATATTCGTCTTGTAAAAAAACAATACTATTTACTAATATATGTATAGATCTGAGCTTGTGTTAATTGTTACAGATAATGACAATGTTACTTGTTACCTCACAGTAAAAATCTGCACTTACCTGCGCTGCTGTTTTCAGGTAACAACTGTAGTGCCAGGATGCCGTACCTGAGCAGGTTGACAAACCCTGAGTCTGCTGCCACCATGGAGTCAGGCTGAGGGTCTATATCAGCCAGGTTGCCATCTTCTTTTGGATACAAGCCAAACATCACACTCTCATCATCCTGTGAACCATGATTAAGAAATTGAACAGTACACAAAAAGATGAAATTATTCTTCCAGAATTAACTTAACACCTGAATCTGTGTTCAGATTAAGCCCAGTTACAAGCATTAGAGTCAACAACTTTTTAAAAATAAAAATAATGTAACTGGCTTGATCTCTCTTCATTTAAAGCCAGTATAAATACCACAGGTGTGATACATTTTCAAGGTTTAATTAAAAATCAATTAATATTAAAAATTAATATTTTAAAAATCAATGTATACAAGTGTATTTTATAATGGAACCTTATAAATCCAAGGTAACACAGCTTTAATATACCAATTGGCATATTATAAACCAACAACATCTTAAGATGTCACATCTGCAAAGTGGATGCAGGGTAGGATGTATCCAAACCACCACTTTTGCTTGTGAGTTTTTCAGCATTTTTCCTTCACCTTCCGAAGCAATGTTATAAATAAGCAATAAAGCATTTGGTATGTACAATGCAACAAACACTGTGTGATGAATGCTAGGAGAAATGGAAAATGTCTTCTCTGGAAAAAACATTTTCATGTGAAATACTTTACTCAGTGTTCTCCAACTCACATCAAAGCTTGGCATCTCCTTGGCAAATGGTTCAAAGCTCTGTGCCATATAGTTTTCCAACTCGGTTATCTTCTCTTTGATCACTGCCAGGAACTCTTCAACATTCTCATGTGTGACATGGCAACCCTGAACAAGAACCTGTGCATAAAAGAGAAGAAAAAACATAGAAAAAAATGAAGACCATAAACAAGATAAAAATGCAAAATGTCATGAAAATATGACAAACTGTCTGATCAAGTTAAAGCAGTTGCACGTGTTGTGGGCATGAAGAGTGTCAGATTATGCATTACCAAATTTATATGCTATATTTGTTAAAACACAATGTACAAGGCTGACACTGTAATTATGTATACTTCATAGTTTATATCCAAATAACAGTCATTAGATTGTAAAAGCAAGACTACACTTGATAATGTTGGACTGTAAGAAGAACCAATCTTTATCTTACTTGCTTAGCCTTGCAGCTAACAATTGGTGCATATGTGACCACTGTGATGTAAAGCTGAGGTTCAATTCTCAGCAAGCTACCAGGGATATAGAACTGAAACACAAATAGATTTTACTCTGATTAACTGAAAATTCAAAATTGGATACATTATGTGCTGATGGAATTCTTTGAATTTAGCCCTTTAATGAAATGTCAATTGGTTACAAAAGCTGTTTATGTAAGCACTGTACAGCAGGTCAAATGATACTGAATAGTTGTTGTTAATTTAAAACACATCTTCTCAAATTTTGCTTCAATCTGTGCCATAGTTTATGAAAGACAACCAATAAGGCAAATTATATGACTTAATCCCAGATAAGGCCGTAGCATACTTACTGGTTGAGCTAATCCAAGGAGAGATTTCTTCAGAGCCAAAAATACTTCAGTTATCAAAACTGAACAATGGTTGATATCCTGAAATAAATAGTTATTTCTAATAATATGAAGTCTAAGAATAACATACATAAATATACATCTATTCTTTTGATTTTCTTTACTAAATATTTTATATTTTAATGTAATAGGTAATACATAAACACAATAACATACTCTTTCCTCACAGATACCTTTTTCTTACTATATTAAAGAGCTTAAATATAAACACTGATATCATGTCAGGCGAAATGTTGAAATCAACACTGCCTAGTAGCAAATTACAAGGTGAATTTATAATCTTGTGAAAACAAGACCTCTAAGCTTGTTTCAAATGTAAAGTAAGTAGTTTTTTTCAAAAACAGGAAAATTTCTGGTTAAGTGGTGAAGCAAAAATCCATCATAGTGACCTCAAAAGCCACTTAATGATTATTTGTTGATGTACACTACTGTGACCCCTAATCTATATCTAAAGTAAATGCTCTCCTGTCACTCACCACAGAGCCTGAAGACGGACTGAGGTCCAGTGCATACACCAATCTATACCGCCTAGCAAAGAATGTGAGCACTGTGTTACTGGTCAGTCTGTACTGAGGCCTCTTCCCTCCCCTCTTCTGTATCCTGGCAGGTTCTCTGGGAACCACTGATATCACTTCTATCTCGTGTGTGTACTCAGACTGGAGATGTATGCAGAAATATTTTACAATTATTTCATTTACTCAGTCCAAATATATTTATTTGGCAAACAAATCTATAACATTTAGGAAAAAAACTTGTTTTAAATGAAATAATATAAATTATATATTATTAAGTTCATGCTATCTTTTACATTTTTAACCTTCCCCCTGTGTTTAATGCTTACATAAGGTTTTTTTTCCATTCAACACTTACCAGATTTGACTTAGGTGTATATTCAATGACTTGATTGAGGTGCCCAAAATACCAGAGTGCTCTTATATTTCTTGAGATCCTATACTCCCTTTTCATCAGCACGTACACATTACCTGCCTCCAGGATCTGGAAGATGTGCAGCTTGTTTAGGAAAGCAAATAATAAAAACACCATTTTGACAAGTGAAATTCTATTAAACAGTTGTTCTCTCAGTTTGTGCCATAGGCTGTTTACTAATGTGTAGAGTTCTTGGATCAAAGGTATGAAGAAATGTGAAGTTATAATGTACTCCCACTCTGGGTCTCCTATTATACATGGGTTCCATGTTACTAGTATGTATTTGCCAAAAAAAGGTACGAGTCAGATGTGTATTCTACTGATAACTGCCAAATTAAATGAAACTTTATTCATAAGCATTTTGAAAAGGAACACCAAAGTAATTATTCGAATTTCAAAACAAAAATTTGAAAGATATTAAGACTTAGAGGGTGCAGTTTTGATCACAATTTTTTCAGTGTAGAACAGTTATTTCCACGATAGCTGTTTGGTTAAGCTTAAGATTAAAATCATTCTCAAGTCAACCCCTCATTTTATACTATACTCTATAATGGTTATGAAAAAAGTTTTTATCCCTGCACTCTTGTGAAAAGCACTAGGGACCATTTTAAACCACCATTTTGTGAATCTGAGGATCTGTCAGTGAATTTTTAGTTTCTTCTATCTGTTCCTAGACCAAAAGAATAACAAAGTTGAAACTTTGGAGAGTGATAGAACCGGCCATCAGGGATGTGCAAGGGCCCTTCAAAAATTCAATGTGCCGCAGGAAGGGGGTATCCCTGAGAGGGGGGGGTTACTATTACTATTACACATTGTGATTTCTCCTATCTTCTTCTTGAATTTTTTTGGGATTGACATATTATAGAAGACATGCATATATCCTAATTCAAAATTTTGGTCCCTTTGGATATAGATACTAGTTATTCTAATTTTTTAAATTAATATTTATTGTTTTGCTTTCTTTTCTATTTCTATCAGTGTAACACTTACCAGCAGAGGGGATGAGTTATCTAAAACAAAATAACAGTAAACATCAAAGTATTATGTTATTATTATTATTATGATGTTTACTTTCAATAATCAAGACCAAGACAGTGGCAATTTATGATTTTTTTTCATGGGAACGTGTTATGCTGGGCACAATTAACCAATTAACCACTAAAGAGTGGAGCTGTCTATAAGGAAACATGTATCATATCCTGAAGACTGCATGTGTGATAACAGGTGCCTTCCTCAGGACAAAGTATTGAGGCATATTATCACTGAAATCATGTGCATCTTGCATGGACATAGCCTGAATCAGGGTCACAGTTTTAATAATATCAGGTGGTGTCTGCATGACACGTCTTTTATGATACACAAGTTATATAGAGAGCTTATAACGGGTATAAGGAACCATAAACATAAGAGCATAATACAAGCATATAAATGCATAAATCACTAGCAGAACCATTTCATTTCATCACCCTAACTTACAGCAGAAAGTTTGTAAACACACACCAGGCATCACACCAAAACACGTGATTCTGATTGTTGTAATATTTGGTTATGGGGAGTTTAAATCATGCATACCTCTCCCTGCCGCTCACTTACGTCTTCGTCTACCATGATTTGCTTGGATGTCTGTCACCAGTACATGGAAGCATTCTAGGACAACTTTGAAATACAACTTGGGAAGTACCCTGGAGTTCCATTATAGGTTGACCTAAAATTATCTAGGTTGCGCATGCTCACTCTACTTAATTTAACTTCCGGGAAAGTTGAACATGCAAGTGAGTATATTTTCATTTATTTAAATTGTGGCACTGTACTAATTTGTTATATGATAACCAAGTTTAATTCACAATTTCGTATGAACTAGGATCTTTTTCATATTTTTCTAGGATGTTTCTGGTATAAAAACACACTGGTTTTACAAGAAGCTGAACAATGACAATGTTTACCTTTCATGATTTTTCTCTTAGGCTCAGCTAAAGACTTGAAATTTTAAAACACACACAGAGAGCTCCATATCTGAGGGAAAAAGCCTTTTCAATTTTTAGTCTATTTCATTAAGAATTAATGCTTAAGCATTAACTATTTATTATTATTATTATTATTATTATTATTATTATTATTATTATTATTATTATTATTATTATAACTGCCTTTACATGTTCTGTGTGTGGTAAGGCACATGGAAGTATCTAGATAACAATCAGCTAGCACGTCTGTCTAGATACGGGGTGGGGGGTGGGAGTCTCAAATCTTTTGCCTATCTCTTACCTACTTAAGTCGCACACTGCTGTGTCAAGACATGCTATATGAACACCATTAATAGTGCATTATACCATATCCTTCATGCATTAGAACGTATAATTTAGTGCCTATCTTATCAAAAAACTGAAATGGGAGTACTGATGCACAAATTTTTGTGCAACCAAGCTCTGTATAAAAAACTGGTAGATAATGTGATTTTTTTTTAGATTCATCAATTGGATTAAGGTGACAATTTAGAGACTAAGACCTCATTCAAAACAGGGATCAAGTATCCAGATCCACCAATCAAATGTGGTTGACCCACTTGAATGTTTAATGAGTAATCCCTGCAGGAAATCTTTTCAGTGTATAATTCTGAATTAAACCATTGTCTTTTCAGTAGGTCGCCATATTTGAACTGGGAATCTATTAGTCCACTGTTCTGAATGCATTCTAAGATTACTAGTACATAGACATGGATATTTCTTTGTAATTTCAGCGAGACGAAAAACAATTAGACAACTCTCTGGAGGCTACCATACAAAGAGTGCAAGATCTCAAGGGTTCCCTGTCTGCATTGCTGGTGAAATTGGAAACTGAGTATACTCTAAACTGGTAAGGATTATCAAAAAGAATAGATAAAAGTCCATGATTTGCCACAGTTGCACAATTTATGAAACATGAATGACAATAAAAAGATCTTTATATAGAAATAAACATTTTATAAACATGGTAATTATTATAATATCATGTAAAATTTGTTTTCAGGCCTTCAGTCTTAGACAGCTTTGCTCTGCTTTCTGGACAGATCAGCTCCTTAAACAAACTTCTTAAACATGAGAAAACCCCTCTATTGAGAAACTATGTTTTGCTGCCATTGCTGCTTTCACCAGACAGGGATGCAGACTTAGAAGTGAGTACACTGTTACCAAAGACATACGCCACATAATTTGCCCCACCTGACACCCTATGCACATATCCCCAAACTTAACTATGATTTCATTTTTGCCACCCTGTTACCCTTAAACTGTTAACCTTTTTATTGAGGTTGTATTCTGCATGTAACATTTTGATTATAAATTCAAGTTTGTTTATATCTGTTTATATTCTTACATTTTTTACATATGAATTTTTAGAAATTGACAGAAGGCAGAGTCCTTGCCTTCAACCATGAGGTGGTGCCAGATTACCTGAGGACAAAGCCAGAACCAGATGTGGAGGAAAGACAGCAACATATCAGTAAACAGGCTTCTAATATGACTGTGGAAAATGCACAGGTACAAATTATTATATTACAGATCAAGTAAATGAGGGTGGCTAAATGTCTTTTTTATGCCTACAGATTACTTTAGAAAAGTGCTGGAATATCAACATAAAGTGACAATATTTTTTAAGTTAAATAAGTGTATGGATTATTTTATATAACTGATAATTAAATATAACTATTTTATATGTGAATTGCACAATTCATAATAGTTCTGAATTTAAAGGAAAACTAGATTATTTTTGCGAGTAATTTATTTGTGTCATTTTATTAGAAACAGATGAATGCTGTAAACAGAATAAGCACACAACTATTGGACATGATCACCAGTTTTAGAGATGAGTGGGAATTAGGTAAGTATTGTGTCACCATCTAAAGAAAAGCTAAGAAGTTGTGTCTTATACGTATTCCAATAAATCATGTCTTTAACAAAAATTTTGTCAGGTTATTTTTTATTTCACTGCAAATTGTAATCCTCATAATCTTTTCATTATAGCTCAGAAAACCAGCCAACAACAGACATCTTCCATAGCAGATACAAATACTTTACTGGCTGCAGTTAACTTTGGTAAAGGTTTAAAGTCAGGCAGTGAGAATGTGCATTCCAGCCAGTCCCAACCATCTCCTGCAGAACATGCTCAACCAGGAAGACAGGGTGAGCTAAATGATTAAAAGAGCTTGAGGTTGAGATGCAGAAGTGCTCAAGTTAACTTCATTTTAAATAAGATTTAATATTCTAGCATAGCTTTAACAAAAACATTATTTTGATTTGGTACAGAATTATTCACCACTTTAAATTATTACAATTTCATTTTAGCTTCCAGTAGCATGAAAGCCCCTAGTTCCATAAAAACCAATATCAAATCAGCCTCCAGTTTGCACCCGTACCAGAGGTGAAGAAGATAGAAACTTTGAAAAAAGAAAGATTACAGCACCCATGGGACTAATGCAGTAAAGAAAGTTGTACACAGAGTTTTGGCATACAGCATCTTTATATCACTTGCCAGTGAATGTTGCTTCTGTATATCACTTGCCAGTGAATATTGCTTCTAAAGAGAGATTTTTCACAGTGTCGTCTTATTAAATCCTTTGTGTATTTGGGGACTCACTAAAGGGCGCTCACCATTGTGTTATTTAAGATTGGAGTTTTTTTTTTTTTTTTTTTTTTTTTTTCAAAAAAACTGAAGATTTGGTCAAAATCTATGAAATAACAACAGAGGATTCTAATTGTCAAAGGAGACATATTTTACCTTTCCTGGTTATAAAAAAAGGCACAATTTTAAGACGGGTTAAGATGGGTGTAATGCAAGACAATGAAATACTTATTGAGTGAAAATTTTGCAGATGAACGCTTCCAAAGAATTATGACAAAATACAGGTCAAGTTTGAAAATCAGCTTGATGGAAACTTTTTTTCAAAGTTTTTTTTTTTTTATTGTAGCATGTTCTATTGACTGTTACACAAGTAACATGAAAACTGTTACAATTTGCTTTAAAACTTGCAGGACTAATTAATAGGACTATACTACAGATGGATAATTATATTGATCGGCTTAGTTTTGATGAAGTTATGCTGTATTTTTATTATTATTATTTTTTTTTTTTTTTTTTGTACAGTGGTTTTTCCTCAGATTAAAGTCTTCAGCATGTTAGCAGTCTCATTATTGAACTAATAAGATACATGACATTTTCTGCATCTAAACAATTTTGTTAGTTGATTATACAAAAATTATGGTGAATCTGTTACCGAGTATTGTGTAATAAAGGGTCAGAAATGTTCAGAATTTCAGAATGGAGCAAATTGGACGTAAATTGTTCTGTTGATATTTTTTCCATCTCATCAATTTCGTTGATCATATAAAAATGACAGTAAATTGGTTATTTTATATTATGTAAAAGGTGTTGAAAATGGACATTTTTTCCTGCTGTGTGTCTGTACATTTGACAGATTTGCTGCCTTATTCAAACTTAAGCATAGAGAGAGATGAAGCTTTTGAACATGTGCGGAATGACACTTGTATTAGTGTAATTGAGCAGCCATATCAACAACAGGCTAGCCGTTGGGACACAGAAGTAGCTTTGCAACAAAGTATGAACAAAATGACCCATGAACCAGCAACTGCTGAAATGTAATTCAAGAAAGCAAACAAAGTTGTTTTAAAAGTTATTATTTGCCAAGTCACTATGAACAATATAGTGACAATATTAATAACATTGCAATAATATCCATTGGTTGAAACTTTGAAATTCTATCAAACTGAAGTATCACTGACAATATGTAAATATATATATAAAGATATATGTGTAACATTAGAAAGACTTGTTTAAAATTTGTTCTGGTCGTAGTACAGACAAGCAAGCAAATACTAGCTTCTCTCAAATTATAACATCAGTATATCCTTGGGTGAAATATTAAATACCTTGTACTTGTCACATTTGATAAAGGGAATATCTAAGTACATACTAATTTATAGATTAGCCATTTTATTTTTATTAAGTGTCATTCTTGGATGTGGTGCTGTGCTTACAAGTCATTTAAAAAATCTTATCGGTCTTTCTCATTTTCCACCCAAGTGTCTTTTTAACCCTCTATACACAGTATGACAATAATGAACAAACCTTACATTTATTTACAATTGTGTTATAATGAGACTTGTTACGTCAGGTATGAGAAACTATCTACAAGTCAAGACTGGGATGCAGCATTCATTGCACAGCAATGGCAATTATATAATCTCGATTGTACGAAATTTCAAAATATTCTTAATTCTTCAAATTCAAAACCAAATCCAGCAATGTACAACTTGTGAAAATAATAGGGTAAAGCTTAATTTTAGAAGAATTTCCTTGGAAAAAATGTATCATATTCCATTTAAAAATGAATGCACATATGACACTTACCAAAAAGGAACTGCACCTATCAGAAACAATTTTATTACAAATGAAAGTGTCTGTTCAGATTCTTTAAAATTTCTTATCCTGACTTTTACAACAATGTATGAGTACCAGGTCAAAAGTGATACCTGATTGAGATTTTTGTAATCAAATTCCTTGAAATTCATCAAATACATTGAAATGTTTTATATACATAACCTTTGTGTCCCCGTTAACCCTCATCTATTGTAATATACAGCCTTGAGTAGCAGAAAATCCATTCAAAAGCAACAGCATCTCTTCTGACAACTATCAATTAACATTTAAACACAAGAAGAACAACCCTCTTAGTTTTCACCAATTTTGAAATGTTCCTTGGTTGTTAGGTATATCAGTGAGATGAAAATCAACCAAATTTAAGTCACCAGAAGCAGCCATGTAGTAATGATTGCCTCAAAAGCACCTTAGTAGATTCGACAAACAGGCAGAGCAAGCTTAAATAGAATCCCTCAGCTCGTCATGCACTACTACAATTTGAATTCTATACTGTGCCAATCTTGAAAATATTTTCTATCTACTTCATTCTATCAAAATATTTTATAACAGGATCTTGTGGACTGACAGGAATCCATCTGTTCATTAAGGTTTTGGATAAATAGGTAAAACTTAATACGTTCTTGATAAAAGTGATAATAGCTGCATAAGCTTTCTAGCACTTCCAATTTTAAATTAGTTTTGTTCCCCACAAGTTGTAACAGCATGGACAAGCCTGCAATTGCAATGTAGACCTCAAAAGACTTTTAGGATTTCAGTATTCAAATGTAAACCTTTTTATTCTATATTAAGAAGTGAAAATAATCTAAGCAGCTACCATTCACTGTGGTCTACTAGCTGTATTGCTGTCAGATATGTAATGCCTGTGATCACACCATCATTTCTTATCTTAGAGAACTACATTTTTCAGACAAAAATCAACTCCAAGCAGACAGAGCATTTCCCTTCATTATTCTTTGTCAATCATCTTAGCCACTGGCAACCACCATATATATATATATATATATATATATATATATATATATATATATATATATATATATATATATATATAATGTTGCACTTGCAGGCTTCATTTGCTTTATTTATTGTTCAGGAATAATTGTACGATATGGAGTATAGTAATGGGTGCTGGGAGCCACTTATCAAGCTGATGTGAGTTGACAATGAAAGTAAAATCTACAAGGCAAGCTTAACATTATCAAAATACTAAATTTAACCTTCTTTTCCCTAACCCCCCTCCCTAAAGTTCGCAGCCTCTCTAAGCCTATACATGGTGTTGGTGTGTGCTAATGCTGTCCTACACTGGAATTTGTCTTCATGTTGATAGGCTGTGACTGGTCAGGCAGCATGATGTTCCCTGGCATCACATAGTCACCTATCATGAACTGGTTGCTCACGGGAAACTGGTTAGACTGGCCTAGACCCTGCTGAAAATCATATTACATGCCAAGAGTTAGTTACTCACAGGGAACTGGAATTATAACATGTCACATTTTTCTGACAGTATGTAAGGTTATTAAATTAAGGTTTACATTCAACAGGATTTTACTTTAATTGATCTAATTTTTCCATTCTTTACTCCAATTGCCATGTATTACCTAGCAAAAAAGGATTATAAAGACAGAGTGAACAAATCTTTATAACAATGGTCTTGAGAATTTCTGTACATAAGTAAATGTACAGTTTCCATAAATTTCAGGATGATACTAACATGGTTTTGTGTAGTAAATACAGCTGGTGAGATACCCCCTCCTACAGACGTTCTGGTGGCATTACCCTGAGACACAAATCCAACACTGGGTATACTGCCAGGGTTCACTGGAGCAGCATTAGCTGAAAAACCAAGAAAGTTAAATATCCTGCTCAGAAAATTGCCAAGAATAATTCATGACAAATACACATTTATATAACATACATAAGACACTCAAAAACTATTAGAAAAGTAGTTAAAACTTTTGTAAGGGTCTTGGCTGAAAATAATAATATAAACACTGTAAGAATGTTTAAATCCAAGTGTCTTTGCTTTTCATTTTAGAATTCTAGCCAAATAAAATCTCCAAATCTTTTACCTGCATCCATTAATGTAGTGCAGATGAAATGCAATAAGATACAATAGATAAAGAGTATTTTTATCCAAGATGGAAGTCACAAATGTACTTTTGTCCCAAATATAACAAGAGAGCTGTGAAATATATTCCAAAAACTGTTCACTGCATACAACAATCAAATCCAGTCAAGCCTTCAATATGACAGCGGCAGCACCTACCAAGAGGCACAAGGTTTGTCTGAACCACGCCCTGCTGGTGAGCTAGACCACCATTGACGTAACCATTCACTAAGTTATTGGACAGCTGTTGTGCACTGGCTGGAATAGGTAGACAACACACACACTGTCAACTAAAGAGCACTGGTGCAGTGAGAGAATGTAGTGCAGACAAGGGCATCAATAGTTATAATGACCCTACTTATACCAGTTTAACATGGTGGTTTAATAACTGTCTCTTCAAAATTGAATCATGGAGTAGAATGGGCTATAGCAACATCACACCATGTTCTTAAGGTTTGAATTTCTTCATCAACTGGGCTGCATCTAACTTAACCATCCAAATTTAAATATAGACATCAATTTGAGTGTACATCAAATCATTTTACACTCAACTTGAATACTGTCAATGTCAGTTGATTTAAATTGCATAAAGGAACTGCTACAGACATCTCTTTTTACAGAACTATTACATATATACCATTCTGATGACATTGTGAACAAACAAAACTATTAACTAGATAAATGATAAAGAATAATAGATGGTTTTCACTTCTATCATCCTTCGTGTATTTTTTACACACAGGTCAGCACTATAGTCTAGAAACATTTTCTTTTCAAACTACCTTTGGCCATTGCTCTTACTGATCTTTAGGATCATAACTGTCAAAACTACATGAAAACCTCTCCACTAAAACAAGACAGCTGTATTTTCATGAAAGTGTTTAAGGCAAATTTATGAATGAAATGAAACTAATTATAAACAAATATAAATATAAACATCACATAACATTAAGTAAATCTATGGAGAGAACAGTGCATTACTCAAACAGATTCCTACAATTTCTAAATGTGTAAAAAGAAAGTGAAAAAGGAGTATAGCTAAAAGTTACCTATTTGCATAGTACTCCAGTAAGCCTCAGTGGGGGACTGTGTTGACTGGCCGGGTGGAGGCTGAGGAGTATGGCCTGTGTAGCGGAAGAAGGGGTTCTTCAAGTCTAGAGAGTTGACCGACTTGTTATTTGTCCCTGGGATGTTGATTTCAATCTCCACATCATAACTTTGTCTAAAAATATGAGGAACACATGTGTAAAAGAAACTAAAGCAATTAAGGAACTTTACAGTTTTATAAAAGATCATAATGTTGCCTGTGTGCAGGTGTGCATCTGTGAGAGTCTAAATACAACATTCATAGATTCACTTATTATTTAATGATAAATATTCTTTTTAACAATATATCTAGCCAGTTTTGTTTTCAACATTCCATCCCAGTAAGGACACAGTGCTCTCCCATCATTTCACAAAGACACAAGGTATAACCTTTTGTTGGCCTTGAGTGTCACTTTCCCTGTAAGTGTCTGCCCCTGTTTGACAAACACTGGCGTCTGCAGCAGGCACAGTACTTGGTACCAATGAGTCAGCGGTTCTGTGGGGGCTGTTGATAACCACACATGCTGTCTGGAAACAAAGGAAGCATCAAATAATAACTACCCAAATATTTTCATTTTCAAAAATATACAGTTTACATGAAATCTAACAGAAAAGCCCTAGTAAATAAATTCAATTGAAAAGACCTTCCACATTTTACTTTAATCTGCAGGTTAAGCTGTCCACAACATTCCAAAGATAGACACAATTTCAATGCTAAGAACATAGAAACAAATGACCAAAGTACACGAAGGCAATATGACAACAATTTAAAATGTATATCAAAATTTAATATAAGAATCAACACAGTGAAATCAAAAGCTGCTTCAATCACTGGTTCAGCCATGTGCACAACTAGTATATTTGCTCATGTATAAAATCCATATACACTCCACTCACTGTGATCCCAGGAAAGCCACATCAAACCAGAAGGCCAAGCCATGGATTGTGCCTGTCTGCAGCATGCTGTAGGTCAGGGGGATCTCTATGGTGTACAGGGCTGACTCTGCAGCAGTTTGGAAGTCAACAGTGTGTTTCACTGACCTGGCCAAGCATATTCTTATGTCAAATGTATCCTGGATAAGAAATACAATCACATATGAATATGTGCCAACAGTGCCACAAATCATAAAATGGTCAAATATTAGTCAAGAAGAAGAAGTAGAAGTTAAAAAGCCAATGACATAAACAAAATAGTAATCCCAGAGCAAAATAATAATAATCCTAAAATGCCAATTCTTTACCAATTTATCTGTTTGAAGAAAGTGAAGAGAACTCCAAGTTTAAATCCTTGTTATATAACCACTGTGTCAGTGCAAAATTAAAACTACTAGACCAATATCAATTTTATTAAAAACACAACATTCATTCTTGGTCTTGTTATTTTAAAAATTCAGCACTTCTGCATTTTTGTATTTCTGAATTCAGCATTGTAATGTTGAGGAATGAAAATAAATAAAATATCATGTGTGCTCATTTTGATATATTACCACTATAGGTTGCTTGAAATATTCTTGGACTGCCGCATCTCTTAGACACATCAAGTCCACACCATGAAATGACTGCTGGTACCTGATTGGATGTAATTAAGGACATTATGAATTGTTTAAATTGTCTTGAAATAACTGAACTTCTCATAGATCAGGGTATTCAAGACCATTAAATTTTATACCAAAAATAATCACCATGGATACCTGCATTTCTAACAGTTTATATACATATAAGCTTAAGTTTGCATGTACTTTTGGTGGTAATAGCTAATATACAGATGGTTTATTACTCATTTAACAGGAAATACATACCAAAAATTTGCTTTAGAATACTGTTCCATGTAGAGAGCTTCATCAGAAAATGGGGCTACATGTAAGTCTCCCCTTGAAGGATACATTTTACCTACAAGCAAGTTAACATGTAGTCTAGTAAAGATTACTTTTTCATGTCATGGAAACTGAAAGCCAGTCTGTGGAAACATGCAAGAAACACATTTCTATCAGATTCTAATTTGTACTGAATGGTTATGTATACTAAATTTAAATAACAACAACCTGGGATTAGTGCATCAATACTCCAACTGTATGGCGTAAAAAATATCTATGATTTAGAAAATGGGATAAGAAATATGACATTTAACATCCTGAGATTTACACAGTTCAATTTTAAAGTATCACTTTAATTCAATTTCCCTTACCTCCAGGTTTTAACCACTTTTTGGCATGCAGAAAGCTCTCTAACATCCTCTCATTGAACAGCATATAGCCCATGGGTTCTGAGATGATCACATCCACTGGCTCTGGGATCTCCACTTCCTCCACTTTCCCAGGAACAATCACAATTTTGCCACTTAATTTGTTCTGGTGCACCAATTCCTGCAGAGACATTTTCATTTTCAAAATATGCACAGTTCACAAAATGACCTCATGAAACAATAATAGTAAACACTAAGAACAAATTGTATTTTCCAGTCTACAATTGCAACTAAATGCAATAATGTATTATCAGTAATCTTTTACAAGATTTTTACAAATTCAGAAGACGTTTAAATGGGGTACAAAACATGATTCAATACCAAACAAAATATGTGACTCACAGTGACTGTGACTGTGACCACACGATTCAATCCGAAAACAAAAAATCATACAGTAAGACTGTCTAGATAATTTACCTTTGCATGCACTGCCATAGAGCTGGCCTCAATACCGTACACCTTCCTGGCCCCAGCCTGGACAGCAAAGAAAGACAATATTCCAGAGCCAGCACCGACATCAAGAACAACCTGAATGTTAGGAAAGTTGCACTTTAGTATCAGACAATTGATTTAGGGGTGAATTTCACTGAACACATTCAGAGAAAAATAGCATTGGGAATTGAAAAACACCATGCTAAATAACAATCATCTATCACCCAGGTGATTCCATATCAATTAAACTTCAGGTTCGTAGGTACAATCTTAGAGAATCTTAACCAAAAAATTGTTTCCAGTCCTTTCATGTATATCATAAAGACTAGAGCCACAAAAGGGAATCATATGAAGGGGGACACCCAATTAGTGCACTGCCAAATTGTGAGAGGCAGGTTTTAAAATTAAGTGATTCTCATACATTTGTGACAGACATATGATATATATACAATTATTGAATAAGGCTAAAAATGCATAAATGTTTTCTAGTGGTGATGGCTTTCAAACAATAAGAAAAAAATGATTGCTTCATCTTCTGGCAGTGAATTTAAACCAAATGATGGTTAAAACATCTCATTTTATGCTGATAAATTTAAGTTTATAAGTCACTGATGTGGTCCCAGAGGAATGCTGGTTTTAATCACAAGCGGGGTGGGGGTGGGGGTGCCAGACTGCCATTCAAAGCATTACTGTAAGCAGGGCCTGGGACTCTGATATGTGTATGGCATTATTAAAAATCTATATTCAGATGCCAGACTAACAGAGGCTGTAATAGCTGTATAGGTGATGTAAGTATTACCTCCTTATCAAACTCTACAAGATAGCCCAGCACTGAATTCTCAGACGAGTATATTTTCTGTCATAAAGATCTACAAAACTGACCACCTTGGTCCTCTGACATGTGCATTATAGCCATTTTAAAATCAACTAGACTTGTCAGTAAAAATTTGTGATGTGTTTTTTTTTTAATCAAAATCCACTGGATGGGTCAGCACATATTTCTGATGTGTGGGAATCACTTGAGACAGCCCATAGTCTCATTTTATGCTATCTCAGATGATTTCATTACCTTGTTATTAAAGTCCACAGGATTGGCCAGCATAGACCTCTGATATGTGGATGTTCTGATGTAATCCTGCATCATATTCTGTTGTTGTGAAAGGTACCCATAGAACTGGAAAAAGATGTATATATTAGCAATATTGAAAGTGGTTTATTTATTACAGCTTTGGGGTGCTTCCGAGTTTCTTCCATAACATTTTGTAATTAATCAAACATACTTTTAAAAAACTGTTGACCAGTGTGACAGTTTTACATTATGTATGTACTTTTTATTTGTTGAATATATATATTGGAAATTCCTGAAATCTTTATAAGATTTCAACAATGACATGCTTTATAAAAAGGCGCATTATATTAGTTTTAGAAATATTTTGTCTGTTTCCTTCTAATTTCCGTCTTAATTACAGTCCCTGAATTCAAAAAGTTAAAAGCAGGTTCCATATTTCTCAAACAGAATTTTTCACATGGCATTTTTGAACTATGGCATGTGGATTCTAGTGGTATTACAGCTGGTCAACTGAAAAATTACATTTTTATAAATTTTAAATAAAATCAAATACAAATGTTAGTCAAACACAATATATGAAAGTTTAGGTATTCATTGTCATTATATAACCTCAGCTTCAGATGGAAATCTGGCAGTCCTGACTATGCTGTATGTCATATAAATATTTTATAATGTGTCACAGAATAAGAACAAGCATAAATAACAATGAAATGGATCTATTATGGCAACTGTAACATGTGCTTAATAGTAAATACCATTAATATAACTGTTCACTTTCTATTCTGGTATCATCCATGGACTCAGTATCTTCTATACAGTATATTCATATTTGACATTCTTTGCTTTTATTCATTATTTAGCATATAATTAATGAAGAATTTATACACAGGGGCAGCAGTGTATTTCATATGGTGTTATTAATAATTTGAAGTATTTGAAGTGATTTCAAGCAGATGATCTTGTCAACTGACAAAGTATAAATCAACATTCTGATCAACACCATTATTTCACTCAAACATATTGCATCAGTCACAAGCATCCCTTTTCTATCTGGAAACAGTTCAAATAGTTCACAGATAGGTAGTCTTTTTTAATGTTTTGTCTGACATAAATCATAAAGTTTCATTATATTTGACTTTTAACCACCAAAAATAATCAGATTGTTTTGTACCTTTATTGAAATGACACAATAATGTCTCGTATAGGTCAGTGTTTGTTAACCAGCCAAACGGGGAGTCTTAAGAATATCAAATCAGACAATGAAAACTGAACCTCAGAGTATAAGTGTCCATTGCCTAGTATCATATAAAACAATAAAAATATATCTATGCAGATTGTCTTTGAGGCACGGTTTCATTTTTTTTCTGTAATCCTCTTCTCAATACCAACTCATGGGTAGTTGTAGCACCTGTAATATCTCCTTCCACAAACATATTTAGTTTTGTGGCAATGTCTATACAAGAAATCTTATCATAAGCTATGTTAGTCAGTTTCTGCACATATTTCAAAAATTCTGCAGTCCTTATCTTATTAACAGTTACTTAGAACATCATTCTATAGAGCAAAATAAACCAATTTATAAAACCAAAAAGATACCCAATTTTTTGCAAACATAAAACATGACTAAAGCAGTTACTGGGAAAAATGGCCCTACCTGAAAGTATTGTGCTGCAGAAGCCTCTTCTGTCCTTTGTTCAAATATTGACCCCTTGTCAGGTTTTATGTATTGATTCAACTGTAGTTGGAATGCTTGAACATCTGGAAAATAAAGAATTAAATAGTTAGGATTTTATTCTAGTACTTCAAAATCACATTTTTTATAATTTAACAATTTACAATTCATGCAGTTCCAAATATTCTATTAAAATGGACTCAAGGATAATCAGCTTAACACTCCCATCCTTTAACATGAGATTATGAGACATGACATACCAGTTTGAGAGGGGAACCTTAAAAGGATCCCCTCACTATCAAGAGACACTACTAGAGACTGGCTGCCTAATGAAGAGACTTCTGTGTTTTTGTTTGCTACCACATTGTATGCCACTTGACCACCTGGAAGATATAGAAACAAAATATGATTGCTCTGTGGAATGTTCTGCTGACAAAAATAAAGGGTTATCAAATCATGGATTAATCAAGAACAAGTTTTGTTATGTTGCAAATTCAGATTTACCCCGAAATTCTACTGGAAAGAGCATATTCCTAGTCCTAGTAAGTTTTCAATCGCTAGCATTCCTATTTTATGGTTTATCAAAACAACTGGGCATATTACAGTCTTTGCTATTACAATCAGATGGAAACTATGCATGTTATAAAATACTATCTATGGGCTGGATTGACACATACAAGGAATTGGTTGAGCTTAGTAACCAGACAAAATTGTTATGAAGAGATCATAGATTTTAATGGATTTTTCTAAAAACCATTTGCTTTAAAAAATGGGCAATAAGAGAAGGTGAGGGGTACACAGAAAACTGCCCTGTTCCACACCAGTTTTGAGGTGGGCATTAAACTCCGCTGTGCCCAAATTTTCTTTGGACAATAATATTAGAATAATTGTGCAAAATATATATATAAATTGGGATGTTGGGATGCAACAGGTTTATAATTCTAAGAAGTAATATATATATATATATATATATATATATATATATATATATATATATATATATATATATATATATATATATATATATATATATGTCATAGTATAAAGACCATTAATGTGGTGACAATCATGATACAAATACCATTATAATTTAATGTTAGTGATAACAATAGTCTATATAACATTTTGGCTCCAAATCCAATTTTTCTAAAAAAAAAAAACAATAATAATAATAATAATAATAATAATAATAATAATAATAATAAGCAATTTTCTTCTACTCACGAATCATTGTACAACCTGTCCCTATACTTGGATATGACGTTTTGTACCATTTCTAATTAAATAATTTAGTTTAAAATGAAACATGATTAATTTTAACTTTTATATTTTATCATTTATTGTTGGGTCATCTGCCATCTTGGCCACACAACACAGGCCTACCCAACTACCAGACTCGGCACCGAATGATCCAGAATTCACCAGTAGATCAGACCACACTACCCGTTTTCAAGGTGTGTATCAGATCGCATTACACAGTATCATACCCTGAACAAATTTTGAGTGGTGATGCAATGCTTTTCAACACCGCTGAGAATCGTCACTATCACATCGCGTACTAGGCAAGAGCTGTGTCGTGTCTGATACTGTGTAATACAATCTGATACACACCTTGAAAACGGGTAGTGTGGTCTGATCTACCGGTGAATTCTGGATCATTCGGTGCCGAGTCTGGTAGTTGGGTAGGCCTGCAACACTAGTGGCTCTTCTCATACTGACTTGTTAAGTTGGATCAATGTAATTACCAAGCAATATATTTCATAAAGATATTATCCTATTTTTTACAAATGACCTTTTCAGTTTAAATTGAAATTGATTAATTTTAACTTTTATATTTTATCATAAATATACTCATTTACTCATGTCCAGAGTCATTTTTTCAACTGTATTGCGCTGTGTTACGAATTTTTGTACAACCAGGTTGGCTTTTCAGCTGTGCGCGCGACGTGATTGGTAAGCATAAGATGTGAGAGCCCTTCATACAGACCTGTGCCTCTCTATCTTTCATGCATAAGGACCTATATTACATATCGCAAATGTAAATTGGAATGCAAACGGCAGTTACCCATGAATCTTCGTGCCAGGAGATACAAAGAAATGAAAATAATAATTTAGGACTTAAACTGCATTAGAAACAGAACAAAACGCCATTCTAAATTAGCAAAAGGGAAATGAAATGCACTGAAATAGACTGATATCTCGAGAGTGATAACACTTTTCCTTTAAAAAATCAAGATTCCTCAAAGACACTTTTCATAACAAAAACCCAAACAAAAAGAACCAAGCTGATTATGTCCTGCATGTTGAAAGGGTTTTTTAAAAGTGAAATTATGATTCGATTGCTTTCTTACCTGAGTAGAATATAAGATTGGCACCTTCTGCAGCCTTTTTGATTTCTATATCAAAATTGGTATCTGATTTTGTGTGGAATTGCCCCGTTTGTTCATTAAATGAAGCCAGGTGCACGTTCCGGTGAATCGCCATGCTGTGTCGGGTTCTGAGTAAAAGAAGGAATGTAATACGATTAAAACAGAGAGAAATGGAAAACAAATTTTATAGAAAATTTATCTAAAAGACAAATTATTATTATGCTTTGATTTACATTCTGATAGTTTTTTATTACAAAATGACCATAAACGCGAAATTCCAATCTCTGCCTGTAATCTATATTTTAGAAGTAGCCATTCATCAATGGTTATTTTACTGTTTAGTAATAATTTTTTACTGAGGCATATGTTATATGAACAAGTGGATATTTTTTTTAATTGTTTAATGGTATGCTTTTGCTGTCAAATGAACGCCCACTTTTACTAAAATCAAACATGTATCGATTGAAAAACTGCAGAGCCCGCTATCTTCAGTGGCGCTATCTGGTGTATGCGCATGAATATATGTGTAAAAGATGTGTTTTTCTTGAGTTATGTGATATTTTGTTGATTTTTAGCTCAGAACATTGGGTGATTAATATAGATTAATATAGATATGTATCTTCAAAGTTTCTTCCATTCTTGTTTCTTAATATGTTTGCTAGTTCCGAACTATTTTCGGCAGGTGCGTGCAGCTTTTAAGTCGCCATTTTGATTAAAAGCGTGTACGAGTGGAAGACGATCAAAAATGAATCAAACAAACCAAATGCCTGGTAATAAGAATGGGGCAAGTGGTCCTCCCATTGACAACGATCTTTTGGAAGTTCTTAAGTTGGAGAGAGAGAGCATTGGTGACACAACATTTCCGAACGCGGCTCGGCTGCTAGACAAAGGTAAGTTTACAAACCGGCGAACTTCAGCCGGCGAAATTTACCTGCTGTATATTCTATAATTAACAAAGAAACCCGTTTCAGAATACTAGTGTTCTATTCTTGGGGCCGATTTTTTCGTTTTTCCATGTTTTTGCTTTTGTTTTCCTATTGGCCTAGAGGGCCAGTTAAAAGAAATAAAACGTTTTGTTGTCCAACAGGGTCAGTCGACATGCAGGGAAATCGAAACTACTGGGCTAAAGCCAAGAAAAAAAGTGCTCTGACGACTCTGTAAATGTATTTTTGTCTTTAAAACTTGAAGTTTTTTGTCACTCATTTGAAAATTCAGTGTCCTAAAATGTGCCTCTTCCAGTATTTCTGCTCTTGAAAAATACAAGGCAACATTTGAAGCGCCCAATTTTAGAACTGTCATAAAGTGCTTTACTCTGTAACAAAAGCAATAATTACAATAATTGTAACAATTCTTATGGTACTTTCTTCACTGGGGTTATCTTGCATTAGTTCAAATCTCATCCTTCTCGCTCACAAAGCATTTTACTCAACAAATAGCAACAAAAGCATCTCTGGAGCTAACTGTAGGAATTGTCTATTCCTCCTGTATTGTGTGGCTTATAGAGAAACTTAGCTTATTTTGCACACACTGACTGCATAGTTGTATTGCTGCAATGGTAGAAAGTATTATGTAGGCCATGTTACAGGAGAACTGGGCTCCGTATCTTGAAAGGTTCGCTATGTTGCGCACGTGCGCAAGCGTCTCGATTCCCGTATATCGAAATAGAATTGGTTATGGAATCAAGACACTTGTGCATGTGCGCAAGCGTCTCGATTCCATGGCCCCGTATATCGAAATAGAATCAGTTATGGAATCAAGACACTTACGCACGTGTGCAACATAGCGAACCTTTCGAGATACGGAGCCCTGGCTTTTCTACTCTCCCCCCCCCCAAGTGATGACCAACCCAGGGGTCGAAATGTTGCTTTCCCGCTTTCCCGTGGGAAAGCTATTGCGAGCTCGGGAAATCTATGTCAAATCTTACTTTCCCGTCCGGTAAATCAATGGAAATGCCCGGGAAATGCAAAAACTTTTCGGGAAAGCGCACTTAGAAGTCCCTTTCCCGAAAAACTGTTACCTATAATGAAATTTATTCCCTGGCACCAAGCCGTCAATTATTTAACCATTTTCCACAAGCTCGACGTAAGTACTCACTCTGAAACTAAGGACGCACGCACGTGACTAGCTAGAATTTGTTACGGGGCCTCCTTTTGAATTTCAAGAGAGTTGTCAATCAAAATCGTCTCGAGGCATTTACATGGGGTATATCTGACTCGTTCCCGATCCCATTTACACAATGTTAAACACAGAAAGGATCAAGGCTGCGCAGCTAGCAGGTATAACATAGAGAAGTACAAACCTACGCAGCTCACGGAAACAAATTAATGTGCGGGAACAAAGTTAACGCAGCGTCCAAGCCTACACAAATAACGGGCACCAAACAGCGTAGTACGGGGAACGAATATCGGTCAGCCATTTGTGCACGATCAGCTGATGCAAGATTCAGGTTGCGCGCATAAGTCGGGCTCAAGTCTAACGGAGGTTGATGGTCAGAAAATAAAGTTCCTCAAGTGGAAAATCAATGACGAAAGCAAGGGAAAAGCAAGCAAACTTGCTAAACAAGACACATGTAAACTTCAAGACACGATAAGAAATGAGGGTGAAGCAGGTGCACATGGCGACGATACAGGTACCAGTAGGCCTACGAGGCTACGTCGTAATAATAATAATAATGTCAAACAAGTTTCATATCTAATGAACTGTAAATTTAATGATAAACAAGACGTTTTTACTTTTCTATTACGTAGTAAACATAAAAATTGCCCTACCTCGTTCTCTTTGCTGAAGACATGATGTATTGAAAAACAAATGGGCCTTTTCACCGACTGAGTTTTTCGGCTCTTCTCAAGAGTTCCACCTGGACTTATTTAATTATTTGATAAGTGATTGAGTTGTTTTTCATTGAACTCCTACCAAACTGATGACCTTTTTAAAGATGTCACGGGTTATTCTAGCCTTTATAATTAAGGACCTAATACCTTTATTCTCTTTACTTTTGAAAATGCAGTGTTTGTAACATCAAAATTTCACTGCACTTCTTCAACTTACCCTTTTCTAATTGGTGTGAAATTGTCTACTATTAAGAAAATGCCCCAAGTTTCAAATGAAATTAAACATTGTGCACACTAGGAACAAGTCCAATTGTTTACTGGTTTGACTTTTACTTTTTAGCTGCCAAAGATGGACCCATGGAGAATATAGACAGTGGCGAGTATGGAGATGAGACAGTTGAAAGGCTTTCAGAACATTTTAGGACACTGGATAATGCTGGCTTTTAAACAAACATGTGCCAGGCTGAATGGCCTCATTAAAAAAATCCATGCTGGAACTTCATGAAAAGGACCAGGACATAGTTGCCTTTTTAAGTAGAATGCTGACTGTACTTAAAGAGATTTACCCTAATATTTGTGCTCTCTTGACCATTGTGATGGTCCTTTCAGTCAGCACAACAGATGCAGCATATGTATTTGGTACTAAGATTTCAGTCACGTTAATGTTGACAAATATATCTAGTTGTTATAAAAAACACTATATATGGATGCCATGTTAGTTTATTTCATATCAATAAACATTCATTTCTCAAAGATATGTTCTTACCTATATAATTCATCATCATATTAAAATAATCTAATTTAATATCAGGGAAATTGGTTTTCATGAATTTGTTGTCAGGGAAAGCTACTTTCTTGCAGGGAAAATAATGTACAAAATCACTTTCCCGGCAGGGAAAGTATGATTTTCTAAACATTTCGACCCCTGCAACCCTGCCTTTGATACTGCAAGGAACAAGGTATTAGTCATCTGTGCATCTATCTAGTAATGCAGATATGAAATCAAGATTGATGTTTGCCTCTTGATGTTTTTCTTAAGGTACTTTGTTATTGAGGATAACCGATGAATTTGTGGTCTTTTTCCTCCCAACACAGTTAAGGGGACAGTTTGTTGACTTAAAGTAGAATGTTCAGCTTGTAAATAGCTTTATGTCAAAAAAAATTGCAAAGGTGGAAGAATATTTGTATTAAAGGGTCTTTGTGCCATGGCTGTTGCAATAGTATGTTTAGTTAACATCATAAATTTTTGTATGATATCAGAAATGTTTGTCATATCAAGTTTATCAATTTACGAAATGAAGGCATTAATAATAAATTGTTAATAATATTTTTATTATTTTTAAGTACAATATTCCCCTTTTTTTTTTTTTAGAAATTGAGCAAGTAAGCAGAGGGAAGCTCTCAGACTTCTTAGATGTTACTTCTGACTCTAAGAAGTGCAAACTGAACTCAAAAGTATACATTCCACACAAAGAATTCCCAAAGGTGAGACAGAAAATTGAACTTCTGCATCAGTTATTTTCATGTTGAATTGTTTTACATTTGAAGTGTCAGAATGATAACCCTTCTCAAATATGTATATGTTAACTGGCTTTTTATTCCAGTTTAACTTTGTTGGGAAGCTTCTAGGACCTAAAGGATTGTCTCTAAAAAGACTTCAGGAAGACACGGGTACAAAAATGTCAATCCTTGGAAAAGGTTCAATGAGAGACAAAAATAAGGTGGGTATTGTCATAACACTTAATATATCTGCAAAAAAAATGATTTTGTTTTATTGTACCACCAGCGTTAGCGCTGGCGGTACACATGGTTTCGGTCCCGTCCGGATCGTTCCGCCGGCTCCGC
This sequence comes from Lingula anatina, assembly GCF_051362555.1. Taxonomy (NCBI): domain Eukaryota; kingdom Metazoa; phylum Brachiopoda; class Lingulata; order Lingulida; family Lingulidae; genus Lingula; species Lingula anatina. Next base: position 57,345,337 of record NC_141767.1, read on the forward strand.
CGGCTCCGTTGGCTCCGCCGGCTCCGCCGGCTCCGCCGGACGGCTACCGTTACCGCTTCTCCTCCTAGGCGGTAAGGCCCCCCGTACCCATCTCTTGGATTTAGGTCACCTATAATCTCAACTCGTTCCACGTAAAATTTGGGCTTTGTCGGTATTGGGGTCTGGGTGTGGCACTCATTGAAATGCACCCTTGTCCAAAAATGGCAAAATTAAATGCTAATTATCTACCCTACGGAAGGGGTTATGGGAAAAATTTCTACAGAAGGCTTTCCAAAAGTCATATGTGTAGATTTCAAATATGCCCTTGGATTTGACCTTTGACCTTTACTTCAAGGTCAAACGGGCCAAAATTTTCAAAAAAATTAAATTTTTTACGAAAAAAAATTTTTTTGCCCTGTTATTCAGACACCACACAGACTTAACCAATAATATTATTGGAAAGTGTTACCCTTCAGGTCATCCTTCATCTCCGTGAATTTGGGGTCAATCAGTGCATTTTCACCGGAGTAGCGGCCATAAGATGGCGAAACTGAAAACTGTCTCTAATTCGGGAACCGTTAATGCTAGAGACCCATTCTTTTTTGCATTTTGTAGAGCATGTAAAGCCCAACACTGGAGGTGGTCTCCGTTTTTTTGTATTCCGTACGGTTTTCAAGTTATGCTGTATCAGAAAGTACATATTGGTGGTGAAAGCAAAATGTGCAGTACGGTAATGGATAATAAATTTTGAACTCTGGAAAAATAAAACATAAGGCTTGGCAAAGCAGACAACTTGTGGTCAAAAATGACATTATTTCATCAAATTTGAACTTCTGGAACTTCAGAGCACCTCCCATTTCAAGAATTTTGACCAAAATGACCTTTTCTTTATTTTAATTAATTTTTGCTGTAGGAAATTTATGGCACATTAAGGTAATTCCAAAATTATAACATTTAGTCCCTTATATCTCCAAAACTGGCAGAGATAGGTCCATAGTTACTATTGAAGTTGAATAGGAAGTCATATACTGGCAATCTTACTGTGACCTTGAAATTGACCTTTGACCTACTTTTCACCATGAACTGAACTTTGCAAATTTTGCTTCCCTTTTATCTCCAAAACTGGCAGAGATAGGTCCATAGTTACTATTGAAGTTGAATAGGAAGTCATATACTGGCAATCTAAATGTGACCTTGAAATTGACCTTTGACCTACTTTTCACCATGAATTGAACTTTGCAAATTTTGCTTCCCTTTTATCTCCAAAACTGGCAGAGATAGGTCCATAGTTACTATTGAAGTTGAATAGGAAGTCATATACTGGCAATCTAAATGTGACCTTGAAATTGACCTTTGACCTACTTTTCACCATGAATTGAACTTTGCAAATTTTGCTTCCCTTTTATCTCCAAAACTGGCAGAGATAGGTCCATAGTTTCTATTGAGCTTGAATATGAAGTCATATACTGACAATCTAAATGTGACCTTGAAATTGACCTTTGACCTACTTTTCACCTTGAACTGAACTTTGCAAATTTTGCTTCCCTTTTATCTCCAAAACTGGCAGAGATAGGTCCATAATTACTATTGAACTTGAATAGGTCGTCATATACTGGCAATCTTACTGTGACCTTGAAATTGACCTTTGACCTACTTTTCATCATGAACTGAACTTTGCAAATTTTGCTTCCCTTTTATCTCCAAAACTGGCAGAGATAGGTCCATAGTTTCTATTGAAGTTGAATAGGAAGTCATATACTGGCAATCTAAATGTGACCTTGAAATTGACCTTTGACCTACTTTTCACCATGAATTGAACTTTGCAAATTTTGCTTCCCTTTTATCTCCAAAACTGGCAGAGATAGGTCCATAGTTACTATTGTATTGAATAGGAAGTCATATACCGGCAATCTTACTGTGACCTTCAAATTGACCTTTAACCTACTTTTCACCATGAATTGAACTTTGCAAATTTTGCTTCCCTTTTATCTCCAAAACTGGCAGAGATAGGTCCATAGTTACTATTGAAGTTGAATAGGAAGTCATATACTGGCAATCTAAATGTGACCTTAAAATTGACCTTTGACCTACTTTTCACCATGAACTGAACTTTGTAAATTTTGCTTCCTTTTTATCTCCAAATTTACGCTGTATCAAAAAGTACATATTGGTGGTGAAAGCAAAATGTGCAGTACGGTAATGGATAATTAATTTTGAACTCCAGAAAAACAAAACAGAAGGCTTGGCAAAGCAGGCAACTTGTGGTCAAAAATGACATTGTTTCATCAAATTAGAACATCTGGAACCTCAGAGCACCTCCCATTTCAAGAATTTTGACCAAAATGACCTTTTCTTTATTTTGATTAATTTTTTCTGTAGGAAATTTATGGCACATTATGGTAACTCCAAAATTATAACATTTAGTCCCTTATATCTCCAAAACTGGCAGAGATAGGTCCATAGTTACTATTGAAGTTGAATAGGAAGTCATATACTGGCAATCTTACTGTGACCTTGAAATTGACCTTTGACCTACTTTTTACCATGAACTGAACTTTGCAAATTTTGCTTCCCTTTTATCTCCAAAACGTGCAGAGATAGGTCCATAGTTACTATTGAACTTGAATATGAAGTCATATACTGACAATCTAAATGTGACCTTGAAATTGACCTTTGACCTACTTTTCACCATGAACTGAACTTTGCAAATTTTGCTTCCCTTTTATCTCCAAAACTGGCAGAGATAGGTCCATAATTACTATTGAACTTGAATGGGAAGTCATATACTGGCAATCTTACTGTGACCTTGAAATTGACCTTTGACCTACTTTTCATCACATGAACTTTGCAAATTTTGCTTCCCTTTTTATTTCCAAAACTGGCAGAGATAGGTCCATAGTTACTATTGAGGTTGAATAGGAAGTCATATACTGGCAATCTTACTGTGACCTTGAAATTGACCTTTGACCTACTTTTCACCATAAATTGAACTTTGCAAACTTTGCTTCCCTTTTATCTCCAAAACTGGCAGAGATAGGTCCATAGTTACTGTTGTATTGAATAGGAAGTCATACTGGCAATCTGAATGTGACCTTGAAATTGACCTTTGACCTACTTTTCACCATGAACTGAACTTTGCAAATTTTGCTTCCCTTTTATCTCCAAATTTACGCTGTATCAAAAAGTACATATTGGTGGTGAAAGCAAAATGTGCAGTACGGTAATGGATAATTAATTTTGAACTCCAGAAAAATAAAACATAAGGCTTGGCAAAGCAGGCAACTTGTGGTCAAAAATGACATTATTTCATCAAATTAGAACATCTGGAACTTCAGAGCACCTCCCATTTCAAGAATTTTGACCAAAATGACCTTTTCTTTATTTTAATTAATTTTTTCTGTAGGAAATTTATAGCACATTATGGTAACTGCAAAATTATAACATTTAGTCCCTTATATCTCCAAAACTGGCAGAGATAGGTCCATAGTTACTATTGAAGTTGAATAGAAAGTCATATACTGACCATTTTTAATTATATTTTTTTGTATATTTTGAGAACTCCTGTTGATTGCATTTTATAGAGCTTGTCAAGCACAAGACTGGTGATGGTGTCCCTTTTTGGAGGGGGGGGGTCCATACGAATGCGCTTACTCCAGCTGGTGGTACAATATCCGGAGGCGGTATCGCCTCTCTGATCCTCTAGTTTTATTTATTATTTATTTTATTTTATTATTTTTTTATTTTTATTTATTTATTTTATTTATTTATTTATTTATTTTTTTTTTGGGGGGGGGGGGGGGGGGGGGACTGCAATCTAAACATGATATCCATGGAAGACCAATATTACTTCAGCCTTCAAGAGACTTAACAAAGAGGAGTGAAAAGAACGAGATTTCTTTTAACTCTAAAAACATTATTTTAGGAGGAAGAGTGCCGGAAAGAGGGTGGCAAGTACGCACATTTGAATGAAGAACTCCATGTGTTGGTGGAGGTGTTTGCTCCTCCTGCAGAAGCTTACTCTAGACTGTCACATGCTATGGCTGAACTAAGGAAGTACTTAACCCCAGTAAGTACCACCTTTTTGCCAGTATATGACATTTCTAAAACTAACCTGATCTTTTTATGGATTTAGAAAACATAATTGTTATTATTCATAGGCATAAATTACTTTGGCTGGGGGTTATTGGGGCTAGGTGCATCAGGGCAATAATGATGACAGTGTGACTGAAAAAGTGGCAAAACAAATATTGGCTGTTTCCTCTCGGTTATGTTGTATAAGACTCCATTCCCACAGATTTTAGATCGATCTATCCCTGTGGGGAGTCTCACTAGATTACTGTCAGCTTAGCCGGCTTAAGCGTCTGTCCCGCGGACTATATGCTGTAAGGGGGTAATTAACTGTCGTGCACGCTCAGCTGACTGCGTGAACCCCCAGGGATGGAACGATCTAAATCTCTGGGAATGCACTCTAAGAATCTAGTATGGCTCTGGACCTATGCCATGAAACAAAATTCATGATTTTTGCTGTGTATAGCAAGGCAATTTTATGATCTTTATATTTTAATTGCAGGAATACAATGATGAGATCCGACAGGAACAGTTCCAGGAGCTGATGAACTTGGGTGACCCAGGCAGTGCCGGGGCTCCAAGAGGAAGAGGGGGAAGAGGACGTGGCATGCCTGGTGGACCAGCCCCCAGGGGAAGAGGGGCTATGGGTGGGGGTCCATTGGGAAGGTGATTAGAGACAGGATATCTCGGACGTTGGAAATGTTAAAAATTTTAATAGCCAGTTTAGTAATGAAAAATTGCCAAAATTAGTAACTATTTTAAGTATTAAATGTCAAAAAAAGGCCATAGCAATTTCCTGTCTATTTTTAGGGGAAGTGCAATGGGGCGTGGTGGTATACCTGCTGGCCGTGGGGCGTCACGAGGGGGATTGTTGTCTGGGCGTGGTGCGATGGGTGGGGGTATGGTGCCTCCACCAGCACCTACACCATTAGTTGGAAGAGGAGCCCTTGCTAGAGAGCCAGACTATGATGATGGTTATGTGAGTAGATTCCTTCGGCCAGTACATTTGTTAACACCATAACTGGATCTTTACTGCTTAATTTCTGTATATGTGCTCAATTTGCCAGTTTTCTCTCACTAGCTTCAGATTGGAGAATCATAAAATGTCTTCCTAATTTACATGTAAATGAAACACAGAAATTTATGATTATCAACAGAAATCCTCATTGCCATAGATATCAGCAGTTTGTTGCATACTTAACCCTTATTCAATTCTATTATATGCCTTAAATAAACTTTATTTCTTGAACTAGTGCACAATGTCCATAGAAGATTTTGCCTTTAAATTTGATATGTAATAAACTGCTTCACAATATGGTATTTTGAACAAAGAAGTCAAAACCTCATTAGAAACTTAGTAGTTACCAGTGGACTTATATGTAGTTTCATTTCAAATATTTTTAGAAAATAATATATTAACTATGATAAATGATAGTATTGTTGTTTCTTTCAGATATTTGTTGGTTAATTGAAGGCTGGTTGTTATCATTCAACAAGATAATTCTGTTTTTTAGGGTGCTGGTTATGATGATGCCTATGGAGAAAGCAGCTACAGTGCAGGGGGAAGAGATGCTTATGAGGAGGATTACTCTGCAGGAGGTGCAAGGTTAGTTGCAAGCTTGGAATTGAGAGGAATTACTGTATTTCACATCAAGAGGAATCTTTCCATGTGTTGACATCTATTTCATTATGTTATGGCTAAAACCAAGGTGTGCTTGCTGTATTCTTTGCATGATGCTCCTGGTCCTGGTCAGGTGTTTTACCTGTCTTTCCAGTGGTTACACCTTGGTCTTCTCAGCCTATACTGACAACAAGATCATAGTGCTGCCAGGAGACTCTGTGCTCAAGGCTGTCTCCAATCTCTGTGACATTGTCATTATATAACCAAAATGTTAAATCCTCATATATTAGTTACATAGGTTATGGTTAATAACAGTACTTCAATAAAGGTGAAGTGTTCTGTGGCCAATGGATTAAGAGTAAATGCGTGACATAAGACAACATTGTTGAATGTTTAATGTGCACTTGACATTTTGACATGGTGATTTATACAGTATTGTTTTGTACCTATTTTCAGTGATTCACAAAATGTTGACTATCCAAAATTAAATTTAATTTTCTGTGTTAAAAAATTTTCAGTGACACACAGTACTTTGATTATGGACATGGGTCTACTGCAACAAGGGACAGATATGATGATGCAGGATATGGTGAGCCAGACAGGAATTTTATACAGTGCATGTTTTGATTATATAAATTTATCAGTTATGTAGTTGGGTCATGGTCAGTTAATTTTTAATAGGTTCTAAGTATATGAGAAAACATGTTAGTCAATATTTGGATGGCTTACTGCCTATTTTGAGCATGGGAATGTCCAGTGGTTATAGCCCCTTTACTGTAACCAAGTGAACACATGATTTTTTTCCCTTCAAGATATTTCCTTTTATACATGCTATTTCTATAATTCTGGATCCAGTGAACACTGCAGTATATATTTGCCAACAATATTTCAGCGGACTTTATGACATTTCACTTCTAGGTGATTCATGGGGATCTGGAAGCCTAGGAGGTGGTCGTGGTAGTGGTAGCACATACAAAGCTCCAACAAGTCTTAGAGCAGCACCAAGGCAACACCCATATGGGCGGGGTTACTAAAGCTGGCAGCCCATGTTTGGCACCTGCCTGTGGACCTGTGTCAGCTATTGAAGACTACCCAGGAAGCTTTGTTGGCAATGGCACATCAGAGGTAGCCTAGTCCACACACACAATTGGCAGTCAAAAATAGTATATAATAATATGTAACAATGGTCACACCTTAAACTCCAATTAGACTGAAAAAAATAATAGCCCTGAAGAACACTCATAACTTCAATTTGAAAAACTGATGTGTGCACAGAAAAACTGCCCATGATGTCTTTAGTTTTAAAACTTGAACAGTATAATCAAATATCTTGTAAAAAAAAAAACTTTCAAGTAATGGCCTTTTATCATCATTATCAGCATGGCCAGGGTTGAGCCTTTTAACATATGGTGTGACTTTCTAGGAAATCCTAGTTTATTTTTATGTAAATGTATTTTCGTAGCTTTGTAAAAAAGAAAAATAAGCTCTTTTTTGCTGAAAAATATGAGTAGATTGAAGTATCATATGAAAAATCAGAATGAGTAATGTATGTTGGGATGTTTTCAAGAAAGTGAATACAATTAATGAATATCCATTTGTATATAAGCCAGTTGCACTCAAACTTGTAAAATGTTTTCCATTGAAATATATCAATTAGAAATTTATAAAGCAAAATATATATGATGCAAAGCAGTTGATCAGTAGACGTTCTGTCAGCTGCATTATATTAATCGCCAGGTTTACAGTGTTGCCACAAAGCTGCATAAAAAAAAAAAGAAATTAATGATTTAATGTCATTTTTTAAATAACCATGCATCAAATAACATTTTTTAAATGAGTTAATGAGGTCCGTCTTTGTTTTACTAGACCCTAGCATGTGCAAAGGGGCTTGATTTTAATGTAAATGCACCTGATTGCAGTACTTTGATATGTTTGTACAAAAAATATATTTGTCCTCATGGTCGTTTAAAATTAAGGTGTAAAATCAAACGTGGCAACACTGATAAATGCTAGGCTAGTGTTTATGTAATATGCTTCGATTAAATGTGTACAAATAAACAAAAACCTAATTACTTTTGTTTGTTAACAGGAATGATTCCACAAGATGCTGAGAGTTAACTTGAATGGCTTTAAATGTTAAGTTCTGAACTCGTGTAGGGATCCTTATCCTCTAAACATTTCATAACTCATTAGTTTGGTTACTATAAACAATGTAAACAACAATACTATAAACAATTTTTAATTTAAGAATCTGGCATTTTATGAAGTTAAAAATTTTTTTAATCTTTGTATTCTTTAATTATCTGAATGTAAATGGTGTCAGAACTACATAGCAACAAACTGAACTTGTATCTGACTTGACAACACTACTAGTTGAGGTACCAATTTTAATTTTCTAAATACACACTGAAAGAGAAAAGAAAAAACAAACAAACAAAAAAAAGATGATGATAGAAATGTAAACCTCCAGTAAGCAGCAGACAGACATCCCAGATTTAATGCTGTCCAGGTAACGTAACTAGTAATGTCCAGAAATTGAAGCAAAATGTTTACATGATTTCAAGCAACATCGGCTTCTGGTTATTGTTCAAGATGAGGATTGACTATTTGCTTGAAGGTTTGCTCTAATGCTAATTAAGAAGTTGTGAAATTAAAATTACATCATTTTTTTAATATTCAATTTCTTATAATTTGGACTAATGGTGGGTTATCTTTTTATACAATAATTTAATGGTGTGCACTACTGTTGTTAATTTTATGTCTAACCTTTTCTTTTTCCAATTTTAGGGTCCATAAATTCTTTTCCCTTGTGAGATGGAAATGTGACTCCTGTCACCACATGGCCTACGCTGGTGTGACCCACTTGTCTGGGAGATCTTGACATCAATGCCAAAAAAACTTGCAAACTGTGATGCATGAGACTGGATGATGTTGATGCATTGAATGTATTACGTCTTTCAAACTGCGCTGTAATAAGATCGATGCAGTTTTACATTTTGGGTGCCCAGAATTGATAACTTTTCCTTTCTATAGAATTTTAACAAATTTTAGTGTAAATCCATACAAAATTGATAAGTGGACAAAATTTTTCGTCCAGTATAATGTGGGCAATTTTAGAACAAAAAAGCAACAGTATTACTAAGCTCTTCCTAGGGTTTGATCTATTGTTAATTTCTCCCACTTTCAAACTTCATGTCCACTGCTTTATTTATTATTACTTATTTTTTTCCATTTACAAATTACAAGAGTAGGGAAAATTCATGGGAAAAAATACCCTCGTCTACCAACATCAATTTTTTTCTAGGCTAATGTAAACTTTAATGTAAAAACTATATATTTTTATTTTTGATATTTTTACAAGTAAAAGTCCTTTAAACTGTTGTGTTTGTGCTTTTGTTATACATTTGGTGTGTGTTTGTGGCTTGTTCAAGATTTTCTTGTACCAACATTCAAGAAGAAGGAACACTTGACAAAGGGGCTCTCTGTACTAGATGTCGGCCGAGTGTTAGTTACATGCAAAGATTATTGCTGGACGAAGTTTTTTTTTAACTGCCTGACATAGTCCAGCCTGATTGCTTACAAATGCAATTTCATGCACATCTTCCCTTAATGAAAACATAACGTGGAACATAAACTACAGGGCCCAGTTTTATAAAGGACGTTTAGCACTAACCAGTGGTTAAATTCTCCTAACGCCCATTAACTAAAAGATGGTTAAAATTGTGTTTCATAAACGGCGTTTAAATAGCCGGTTAGTTAACAGTCCAGTGTTTAACAGGATATAATATTTAAAGGTCAGTTAACTAACCGGCTGTTTAAACTCTGCTTATGAAACACAATTTCAACCGTCGTTTAGTTAACGGGTGTTAGGAGAATTTATCCACTGGTTAGTGCTGAACGTCCTTTATGAAACTGGGCCCAGATGTTTAAGTATGGTTGTGATGCCAATATAAAGCTCAAGTGGAACTAGCTGTGTTGTCACATGCAGCAAGAACTGTGTCACAATGTGGTATATTTTAACAATAATAATAATAAATTATTGAGCACAATAATGTTATTGCATTTATAAGCTCTCTGGCTTCTAAAAGAAGGATCAACACAATGTAAGTACACAAAAAGACACTAATAGGTGGACAAGACCTCTGATAATGCTTGTTTGACACAAGTCATTTTAACATAACCTTACTCAAAACTTCTACAGCAGTCACCCTGCGAAAAGGATAGATTTTAAGAAATTGTGTAAAGTTGTCTAACCTTGTCTACTTAACCCTGCAAGTTTTAATGGGATTATTGGGAATAAGTTGTGGCAAAGATTATCAAGAGGGCTTTGTCATGCCCTACGTTCCAAAGCTTAGTCGTGGTGCATCGCATCATGGACAACATTTAACTAAATGAAATAATTTACAAAAAATGTTACATAAAATCATGCAAATAAAGTTTTTCATAACTAGCGTGTGTTAGGTTTGATCCATTCGCCGAGTCGCTGATGACAGCAAGTGGATCGCAGTGGTGGATTTACAGGGGGGTTCTGGCTCCCCCCCTTCGATTTCTGGTCCCCTCTTGAAATTAGAATTTTGACTTGCTGAATTATAGTTCTAAACCGTACCAAAATGGCACCGTTCGACCTCTAAAATACCAAAAATTTTCGGCGCTCTTGAGCGGACCCCCCCCCCCCCCCTTCAAATAATCCTGGATCGCACTTGAAATTACCACCTGCAGGATTTATTCAATAGTCATTAGAGTAAACGTGCAACTGATACATTAAAAACCCTTAAGATATTTAACAATGCCTGTGATACATACATAAAGAAAGTGTATAACACTGTCTCCATGCCCCTTGTTCATCGTTTGATAGGATTGTGCTAGATGAGATTTGCACAATCGGGACAAGTCGCTTATCCCCAGGATTTACTTGCATTATGGTCCGCATAAGCGTTTTATAGGTTTGGGTAGCTACTAAAAATCAATGAAAAATGTGAAACAAGAGAGCTCGTTTCTACTATGGTTATACAAACTTTTTTTTTTTGAAAGAAAATATAAAATTTGCAATATAAAAAAATCTCGTTACTCCCTTATGAATGGGCATGCTGTAGATAACAATAATTGCTTGGTTGGAAGGCCACACAAAATGCTCAGTCATGAACAGACAGAGATAGGAGTTGCGACAGAAGTCATTAAGCCTACAATACAGTGAACAGGCTGGTGATTTGTCGAAAGGTTTTCCAGAACACTTCAGTAACCATAAATAGTACGGAACCTTGTAAAATGGTGTAACCGAGCTCATATATCTTTGGACAGTGCCTTCCAACAATGGGATGCTGATAACAATGTTAAAATATTGCAGTGGTATCACAAGACAAATAATAGGAAGAACGACACTGATTATGTAGGATGGCATCGATATGATAGATGGCCTAAATGTGGACATGATACACCCTAGATTACAATGTACTAAATGTGTTTTCACCCAAATAAGAGAATAAAATAAATAATTGAGGATGTAGTTTCATAAATAGAATATTACATAATACAAACCAATCGAACTTAAGATTTCACATTTGCTAGTATAGCAAATGATAATAATAATAGTAAATAAAATAATAATAGTAATAATAATGATAATGATGATGTCCGTATAGCTTGGGCAGATAATTTGGATTCTTAGGCAGGTTCTAACAGGCAAACTAACATCTGACCATGAAATACATGTTGTAGGCAAAATTTCGATGTAGACTATATGACGTCCTAGGTTGGAGCTTCTGGCGTTACTTTCCTTGTACTGTATTAAATTTGGTAATGAATTCAAAGGTGTCATACAAAGTCAAGAAAAAAGCATCATTGCCGTACACTGTCATACATGTATATACATGCAAACCTATTTTAATAATAATTAAAATTGATCTACATACCAGCAGTCATTATTATTAACAAGAGACGGTTTTTGTTGACATCTTTAATAGCTGAAAGCCAGTTTCTTTTTTCCTGTTTCTTTCTTAGAATATAAGAAATACAAAGAAATTATTATGCATCATTAAATACAATGTTTCTTCCGAGGTGGAGTGAAAATTAAATGTCGTGTAAGTGTAGTCTTAATTCCGAAATGTTTTATACAGTGTGTGGTTGGTTAACCACAACCTCTTTACCCCATATCGCATCGAGCTTTTCTACTCATGATACAAAACTGCGAAGTAGTCATCATTTGACAAATATGCGTACAGGAAAATCAGAGTTTACCGTATCCTTATTCAATAAACCATTTTAACACAGTCCCCATCCCTCAAGAAAAAAGACACCCTCTGCTAAAAGATGCTAATTATTAACCGCGAAACAAAAAGTGCCGTGCTCAGTAAACATGGGTATGAATAAACATTGTAAAGACAATTGTTGACGTTCCTAACATTAAACTGTAAGCTAGTGTGGTTCTCTGTCAGGTGCGTGGTCCGATATGCGTGACAGTGTCACTTAAAGCTGCCCAGGTGTACTACAGACTTGGTGGCGGGGCTGTGGTGATAAACATGACAGGGCCGTAAAATGCAGGTTTCGTTCCCACACTTAACTCGACACTAACAAAGTTATACACCACATAGCAAGCTTACGCAATCTTATTTGTTTTGATCCTTCTCATGTATCATTGACAAAATGGAGACACAACAACGTATTTTATACGTATCTTCGTTCAGCTGTGCACGGTGAGGATCTGTATAACACTTGAAGTTTAATTTAAACAACTACCAAGTAATTTACGGTAGTGAGGAAAGGACACGTGCATAGATACGGCGTGTAAAGGAATGCGGAGGTGTCCACGTGCAAAGCTGGGGAGATAACACCTCTGTATAGATTGACCAGGACGCCGCAGGTGGGCTGCAGACTCAGTGGCGCCGGGATAATGACACCCAACACTTCAAATAAAACATCCGACGATTTGTTGGGAGATGGGGGGGGGGGGGGGGGATATTGGGGGGGGGGGGTAAATTTATGTGCAGACTTAAATTAAGTGGGTTTTTTTCAGCATAAAAAACGTTGGCTTTCGAGTAAAGTGGTAACTTGTTTAAAGGGATTATGTCAGATTGCGATACTATCACTTCGTGGCGTTAGATATTGACTTTTAATATTTCCATAAAATATGTTCATTATATTAGTAATCGGCAATAGAGACAATATTATATAGAAATTGCTTAATTATTTGACATCTTTAAACCCATAAGTGTAATGAAACCACCTTACTAAATAAGAAAGTAGATTTATTTGTGACTACACCTACCTCGAGTGTTGCATTTTATTAATATATCACATAATATTGAATAATCATTATCTTCAAGAATGGTATGACTGATAATCTTGCGCAAAGGAGTCAAACAGAAACAATAAACAATCATTTATTCGATATCTACTGTTTCTGAAATGATCATCTAATCCCCTGACTGCTACATACAAAAAAAAGGATTTCCTAACATTCATTGTATAAAATGAACAAAATATCTTTGTAAATTAGTGCGTTATATATCTATTATATGACGTTTTTCTTTCATTTTGTCCGTTTATTGTTAAGATTCTTTTGATAATAACCGCATTCAAAAGATGACCAAGCATAATGTACTCCCGCAGCACACCTCAAGCCGTACGTTGTTGTTGTCAAAATGCGTGGTTCACGTAACATTTAAAGAATGGGCTGGTTTTTCCACGCTCATCGCCGTCAAGTTTGTGCTTGCACTCGTTAAGAAGGTGTGAAGACATTCATAGTTCTTCACAGAAGGACGTGAAGGAATTTGGTGTGTATGTGTATGTTGATAGCTGGTACTTAGACTGGCACAGGTGCAGCGTAGACTGACTGGCGACGGCGAGGAGCTTTCAGGTCACATGACGAACCTATCTTTGCACACCTGGAAGCACTGAATGTATTATTGTGTTGTTACCTGAGTGTCTGACGGGCAAGCAAGGGAGCATCCGTGTGTGCACTACTTACGTGATGACTTTGTTTTGTAGAAGTCAGATAGATTGAAATAGCCAAAATGATTTTAAAATATTTACACCAAGATAATGTTAAAACGGTTTTAACATTTTTTACTCTTTTAGTTTTCTTAATACTAAAGTTTGGACATGAAAAGTTCAATGATTCAAATTACTAAGGACCTTCTATTACTTTCTGCAGCATTTAAAACTGTTCTTCAGAATCTTTGTACTCAATTGTTCAATTATCAGTAGATAAATTTTCAACTTTCTGAACAATATTTTTTATCACACTTTTCAAGTGGACAGTCGTTCTAGCTAGCAATTTCATTAAATAATTTATTGTAATTTTTCTCGTTTGATCCCCAGAACAATGATTTCTTCACATGATATCTAATCGTCTGCTCCAATATGATAAATAATGTTAATTTTCAGTACTTCAGCTAGGGACAATAAGTCTGTTATCCACGCACCTGCCCTCCCTTAGATAAGGACCTTGATAATACTGTAAGCTTTGCTCTTCAACTATTTTAACGCGTTGTGAATATAGCTTTTTCAATAAAAACAAACGTATAAACCCGCATCAGCGCGACACCTCCATAACACCGAAGTATAATGAAACTACATGAAAAAAGTTGCGGTGGCAGGAAAGGTCGCGAAAAATTGCCATTTTCACATAAACAAACAGGTGTTCGGGTACTACTTGTCATAATCAAATCTAACTTGGAGCACTATTTTTATCGCCTATTCTATTTGCAAGTTTATCAACTTAAAACTCCACTTCTCACAGTGACTCTCATCACGCACAAGGCTGCAATGGACGGCACACCTGTGATCAAAGATCATTGTCATGTGACTAATAACTGTCAAGCAAACAGCCACGTAAATACTGTGCAACAAGGAAGAGTTACTTGATACGCGCCAACATTGTGTAATAAAATGGGTTATAAATTAGATTAGAAGCTCGTTTAATGGAAAGGAAATTACAACTCTTCGACTCCATAGTGTTACTCTGAGACAATACCAATACAACTACTAGTATACCTTTAAAATACAAGATAATGAAAAGACGTCTTTTATCTTGCTACATTATTATTATTATTATTATTATTATTATTATTATTATTATTTTTTAAGCATTTGTGTATTTGTTCATTTTCATTTTATTTCATAATATTTATATGTTTATATATTTGATGAAACAGAAAAAATCTTTAAAAAACAGTACCTGAGAGTGTTTAGAATAAATGGCCTTAATGGGTATGAATCGCAGTTCTTTCGAGTTGATTTTGTAGGACATACAGAACAAAGCCGCAACAACGGCGACATGAGTAGGCAATTTTTAAACCACAAATTACACAGATGAATATCGCGTCGCAAGCCTACATGTACTTCACTGGCTTTATGGTAGTTATCATTGAAATATGTTTTATATAGCAGAAAACCAATTCTGGTCGATTTCTCATAAATAAACTGGTCTAAATAATTTTAATCAAATATATTTTGTACTTTGTATCGGTTTTCTAATTAAACGAGCATATTTTAAGTAATGCATGGTTTCTTTTTTCTTTATTCACGTTCAATCAACTTAGAGTTAAGTTGCCTTTAATCAAGTCAGCTTTTTCATTTGATATTCAGAAGCAGGGAAATACATCAAAGAAACCATCTTATGGTAAAACCCATTTTATTAAATGTTTCAGCTCCTTCAACAGGTGGGAGGATTGTCCCTCTGTCTGTACAGATAAAACTGTTATTTCTATAATTACATTTTAATATATTTTCTCATTATCTCACTGCTAAGTTCCCGTCGCTTTTTCTGTGGCACCGCTGCGCATTGTAGTAAGGCGCCGTAATGAGTTGCACTTGATCAGTTTTCTACACTAGCCGATCGTGCTCAAAGTGGGAGATTAATCGGAGGATATTTTGCCCTTTTTATTTATCGTGAAAACATTTAATGTGTAGGAATGTAAACAAGCTCTCACCTTGATAAGTGAGCGTTCGACTAAGCCCAGGTGGGCTGCAGACAGACTGGCGTCGTCGCGTTTGCATAGTCACCGGAGTGTAAACAAAGTTCTACTGTGAACCATGGGCGCATATCTCAGGTGTGGGGGAGAGCCACCCGTACAAAACACTCATCATCCCACAGACGTATTACTGATTGCACGCTATGATTAGATTTGAAAAGCAAGGTAACAAAAAGATTTAGCGATACCTCTTTGTCCAGTTTCGATATACTGCGATTTAGGACCTGTTAAGTCTGCATTAAAGCCAAGTCGCAGACATAGTGTCGCCTGGACCACAAATTAGGTGGTGCGTTTCACACCTGAAGGTTGCTCTGCAATTTACCTTTCCACGTGAATACAAAAGTCGAATCAACACGAGGTGTTCATGCAACCGAAGAAGAAATAGAAAACAAACAAACATCCACGTAGATATATAACAATACAAGAGAAAGGCGGGCCCAGCTGGGAAAACTATACAGTCCCCACGCACCTTGATCCGTAAACCTCCCCGACACTAAGGGCACCAATGTCAGGGGCGTCTTTAAGAATGTATTGCCTTCAGTTGTGTAATGGAATGCATGGGGACGAATACTGGAAAAAAGTTGAAAAGTTCAAGTCCTTATTGCACTCCTTTTAACCCATTCTTTTCCGTTGGCTTCGTGTGGAAGGCAACTATTGAACTGCACACCTGTTGGAATATAATACTCACTGTACCAAATATACATAGAATCAATGCCAGTGTGGAAAGTTAGGTAATAATAGTATAAATCACCCACTGCTTGCGAGAGGCTGCCCCATGATGAACCCGATGCTATTTTAAAACAGCCACGATTTATAGTTTACGCAACACCAGTTTTCTAAACATATATGGTTACCTGGCTTTTAAATAAGATTCTACGCAACGCATTAAGAGAAAATGCGTGTTGGTATAATCTAACTCAAATGTTATCATGATTATAATGATAAAATGTTAGTTAAACAAGTTGATTAAATCAAAATTTGAGCCAAAGAAAAAAAGATAAAAAAGCGGTTAACTTTTAATTATTATATAAATTTTAAGTTGAAATATAATCACTTAAATTTTATAAATTATAATATAATGAAAACAAATTCTGAAGATGGCCAATTGATAACCAATTGAAATGAATAAAAAAGAATATTAATAAGAATGAAAAGCACCTTACAAAGAAAACCTTTTTAATGTTTATTACGTTGCGTGAGAGCGGATAAAACGAGAAGAATCACTTGAAGAATTTTCACAGTTGTCGCAAGAAGCAAAATATATTTATTTTAGATATTTTACATGATATAAATCAGTTTAGATTATACAGTGCCCACATATGTGTATAAATACATTTGTTTGTTTGAAAATCTTTTTTTTTTCTTTTAATTATGATTTTATAATGAATATGAACATATTGAACAAGTTTGTAGAAGTCAGTCATCAAACTGATAGTGTGGCAAATGTAAGCCGAGTTGAGAAGTTATGATGTTGTAATACTAATATTTTGTGAAAAAGCACTCTACGTTGCAAACACACAGGTTAACTATTATCAAATTATGAATCAAATTGAAGTCTTATTCAGTTGGAAAGCAACGTTTCGTTGCTCTGAGACTCGATGAAAATTACCCGCGAAATAGATATTGTCAGAATTATTGATGGCCGTTTTCTTTACGAGTGTCATATTTTAGCGCAAGCCTTTTAATGCCTACAATAATAGACTGTTTTTATTATGAAATCTTCGCAACGATTAAGAAAATTTATCATTATTTTCGGGGGAAATTCTACATGTTATGGGGTTTCTGACACCACGCTGTCCCCATCTCAAAGCCTTCAAACATCACACCATACACTGGATACTGATTTATGAATCGTTGAACATATCTTGGAGGTATGCTGGCAATCTAGAAAAAGCGTCAGCTGTTGCTTTAGGTAAGAGCCTACGTTCAAAATTAAAAAAAAAAAATGTAGGCCTGTACTTTTTACAGACGGTTAAGCTTAACTGAGAGAACCGTTCGACTTCATTGCTGAACATTTGCCTACTTGATGGTTGCAATCTATTTCAATTCTTAGTATGACAAATGAAATCTAGTATCATGTAATGCCCTACACCATTTAGCGTAAAATTCCATGGATAGACTTTTAACAATCAAAATGTACATTATATTGAATAACAATGGCAATCAAGACGTTACGACATTAAAGAGGATCATTTGACGGGTCCTCATTGTAGTTTTTTTTTAGTTTTTTCTAATTTGGCTGTATAACAGATTCGCTGAAACAAACTTCACGATAACAACAGAGTGCCAATGTACGCTTTGGTGTAATTTTTGCAATGAAGCATTTAAAGAGAGGTTGCTTGTTATTGACAACGGTTTTTGCTGACAGACAGAATCAGAGGGAATCTGATTTTAAAAAAGAAATCAAAATGTGTTTTTGCACAATATTTGTTTGATCAATAAAATTCCGACGGTCAGAAGTTTCACCCAAATCCTCGATAATGAACTGCTTAAGGAACTACCCCTTTGTCTGCCACCTTCCAGTGAATGAAGAGGTAAACAAGCGTGGTAATATGTAGTCGTTTGAACAGCTGCCGGCTTGTGACGTAGCGCGTCTCTGATTGGCTACTGTCGGTTATCAGTGACATTGGCACGCGACTGCATTTACTCAGGTAATGGCGGCTTTATCGATAACAAAAGAAAATGTCACTAAGTCCCTCCTCCCTATGGAAATATAATACAAATGGCACGCGCCATACTCTTTCTGCACACTCAGCCACGCGACCACAAACTAGTAAGTTCTCCTACAAATTTCTTTAGATATTTTTTACAAAAATGAAAGAAGTGAAATTTTTGGAAGACTTTTACAGACGACAGACTGTCCAGATGCCGGAATCGTGGGTCTGGCAGCTGGATTTTTTGCCAGCCCGTATTCCGAGTGTGGGAAAGTTGAAGCAGATGCATTCTCATGAGGTAAGCTCTTTGTTTAGCAGCAGATGGGACAGATGGCCCAAGCCATACTGGACAACTACCTGGATCTCACCTGGAACTTCTTCCATGGGAAAATTCAACTTTAAACTAAGATAAACAAATTGCTATTTATTATTATTGTTGTTTCCTAAGAATCAGTGGAACAACTCTCCATCTGGTGTAATTTGTGTGATAGATATAGCTGAATAATTAACCCATTTATATTACTACTTATTAATTTAACGTTATAATTCACAAGTTCCAATAAAATTGATATATCAGGGGCGCTGATGTTCATCCCATAAAAAATCTAACAATTTTTTTTGCAGGATGATATAGTGAAGCATTATTATCATTTGTTTAAAAAAAGGAGTGGGAGCACTTTAAAACGAGAAAATTAAGGGCGACATCTTATAAAAATCTGTTTGATTGTGCTTATTGTCATTAAAACAGAAGTGGTAAGAGGATAATGATTTAGAACTAAAACTAAATGTGCAATTCCTATGGCACTTTGACACTTTTTACAATTCAAAATAAATATTTTTTCTGGATGCAGTTAATATATATATGTGTGTGTGTGTGTGTGTGTGTGTGTGTGAGTGTGTGTGTGACAAAAAGAAATAAAAACAGCACAACTGCTGTTTTTTATTTCTTTTTGACACACACACACACACACAGAAATAAAAAAAACAGCAGTTGTGATGTTTTTATTTCTTTTTGTCATATATATATATATATATATATATATATATATATATATATATATATATATATATATATATATACTCGTACAGGAAAAACACTTACTTTCAATATATATAATTATTATTTTATTTAAATTAATAGTAAATCAAAGAAACCAAGCCGTGCCTTGATATGCACTGGTATGTGTATGTGTGCCTAAAGTTCAGATCTCCATATTTTACAATTATTCATATGATGGAAGGGATCGCTTTTTTTTTTTTTTTTACTTGAAGTGTTTTTATTTTCACATATTTATTTTAAAAAACTATTTTAATCTAGATTTTAGACATCCCACTATTATATCAACATCTGTTTTCTGTTGTTTTATTGTTCGATAGAACGTGTATTTAATTCTCTCTTAATTTAGCGCTTTACTCTTTACAGGTGCGACGATACCACCTGCGAGGCGATTCGGGAGTAAGAGGAAACTCGTGACATCTTTATGTAGGCTTCAATAACTTCAACAATAATATTACGCCTAAATGTGCGGTGAGAGCATTGAGATAGAGTGGAGTTATTTAGTAGATGGCCAAGTTTGGGTATTTATTTTTCCTAAATCCTTGTGCGGGCCTGGCGCCGAAGTAAATTCAACCAACAACAGTAAAATACACATGAATTTATGCAAATGTGCAGGTGTTCAGAGTGTGAAAGATCTACAGGCCGAAGGTGACGAATTGTAATGCAATTTATCAGTCACCGGTGAGCGGAGGCTTTGATGTACACCTTGATTGGCAGTGTTGTTACTATAGCGACCGCCGGCCCGGCGCCGAGTCGATGGCTGTATACACAGTATGAATGGGTGACGTCACACGGCTGGCGCCACACTGCCGGGGGCAGCTGTTGTTGATTGTTGCTTGTTCTCGCCAATTTATCACTTGTCAAACCTGATCGGGTGTCATGTGAAAAATATATACACAAGAGCTATGGGAATTTAAATTATTCAGCAAACTAAAGGACTCTTGACCACTACTTCACAGTGAAATCTCCTTTTTCATCATATCTATATTTTAAGACCACGTGCGAGCTCAAGTAGCGTTCTATTATGGTGGGAAAGTAATCAAGTCACCCCAGTTGGCGGTGGGAATCGGCCTAAAGGGGGTGGAGCTTATCACAATAGGTATGAAGAATCCTTGATGTTGATTGGTGGGAAGGATTCATCCCTGCCAATCAAGTGCCTTCAAGTGCTCAAATTGTTTGTACATAATTAATCGCGAGGCGGTGCTCAGCAGGATATATAATGAGAGTATATTCAGCCTGGAAATACACTTCACATCATTCCTTAGCTCGATCGAAACGAGAGAGGACACGAAAGATACCTTAACTTGTATCAGCATTTTTATCTATTTTAGTCAACGGATATTTACATTTAATATCAATATGAAGGCTCAGATGAAGGAAACCATCGCTGCAGAACACCCAGCCCTGAACACATTGAAGGCAAAAATTACTAAGGAGAAAAATAACGATGCCGCTGCGGAAATTCAAGCCTGCTTCGCGAAGTTGAAGGATTTAGTACCAACAGTCCCACAGAATAAGAAAGTGTCAAAGGTGGCGTTGATTCAACACGTTATTGACTATATTATGGACTTGGAGTCCGCGCTGGACTATCACCCAATGATGAATTTGGCAACTTTATCGTCATTGACCTCTGGTCTCTCCAGACCCCCTCTAATAGAGAGCTCACAGCTCAACAAACAGGTGGGTGTTAACTAAATTGTCATGTTGTTTCTATAATTATGTTTGCAATTTAATGATAAAATATTTACAACTTTTAAACACATATTACGACAAACAGTCATATCTACAAGATGGAAATGGAAAGGGGAAGTATTAACGAGCACTGAATATGGCCTTCAAGACGGGTGTTTTTGAGATGTAGTGATGCATTGAAATATTTTGACACATTGGTGAGTCAGGCAACCATATGTCATGCTACTGTACAATTGCAGTCGGCAAATGATGTATTGAAACAATACCATTGCTGATATTTCTCTTAAATATTTTACGAGGAACTGATTAAAGCATTGACTGCACCTGGGAAATATTGCAAATGGAAAGTTATTATTAATATTGTTATCCGCAAGCTATTGTCCTTCCGCTATGCAGGTGCAGTTGCATGAGAAATGATTGGCCTGTATCCAAAGAGCGTGATATTTGATATATTTCACGAGGACAGCTGCCTCTTGACACTCAATCACATGATATGCGTAATATCGTACGAAGCTATACCAAATAAAATGCATTTCATATCTGATGTCCCGTGGGTCCATATATCATTCAAAAGAAGAACATTTCTGATGCCCTTTTGTTATCTTTTTTCTAGGAATCTAGCTACACTGAAGAAATGGAAGCTTCTGATGCTGATAGCTGTGAATCTCGGCCCCCGTCTTGCTGACTCTACACGATCAAGATCAAGAATCGTTTAACTTACTGGTAGGTTTATATTCAAACATCCTCTGCAATCTCCTTCTTTATTCCACTGTCTGCTAATCAATATAGTGCTCTGTCGACCTTAGATGCAGTGAAAACAGACATTTCTCCTGAAAATCAATATTGTAATTGGGATTTGGGAAGGATTTTGCTTTACTTGCGAGCCAACATTTTCTCAACAGAAATATACGAGGAAATTAACATTACTACCAACTGCACCTGGCCTAAAAAGCTTCTCTGTTAGGTTAATCATGTCTGTTTAATTGCTTGATGCTTGTTTGGGAGTCGCTGATCGTGAGAAATCTCCGATGGGCACATGCAGCAGGGCCCAGAGCATTTTTGCACGGGTTGCCATACCCACCTGCGCATCTGGCTATTGTCAAAGCTACCTCCTGGCATTTATGATCGTACAAACTTTGACAGGCTGGCATGGTGAGAAGCCAAAACATCAAAACCTTCAGGGCCCCATTTCATAAAAATGCCAGTAGATGTGCAGCTGCGGAAGATTCGATTCCCAAAACAAATTGAGTCGATATTTTATAAATGCACTTAGTTTCCGTGCGGAGTCGCATCTGTGGGTAGAGTGGATAGACAGGCGGGCACCAGCGTGTTTTTATAGACCCATCATTTGTTTTTCTTTAACAATTTACCCAGATGTTTTCTGTTCAGACGGATGTTTTACTGTGCGTTACTTTCAAGTTCACGTGAAGTGATACTTTGACTTAAGATGCTATCACGTATTAGCTAAATTTTCTCTTTCTGTTCTTTCCAGATAAAACCACCCAATTTAGTGTCTCCGTGAAGATACAAACACACTATCGCGCTGGCAGCTGCTGACTGATACTGACACCTGGCGACAGCGGTGATGGTCTTTTTTGGGCTCCCAATCAGCAAAATGATACGCAACGCCATGGGACATGGCAGACAAACCAACTAAACATAGGTGCCAGGACCAAAGAACAATGAGACAAAATAAATTTCCGTCTCCCCGCACGACGCCAGTGTTTTTGACGATCATGAATCAAATGGTGCTAAAGCTGTGTACAGCACCTGACACCCAGAGCCCGGCTATGGAGAGTAGCGTGTGGCGCCAAGGTGCTCGACAGCAAACATTACAACTCAGGGATTTAATCATCACGGGACAACGCACGAGAGAAACCTCCAACCACCTTGTGTCAAAGCAAGGGTTTGAAAGGAAAACTGAAAACGTGACTAACTTTTGATATCTTTTTGTTGTATGCACGTGAAGTTGGACGTTGAGTCCCGTTTTGTAGATTTTTATTTTCTTTCGACATCTTGTAAAAATCACCCATGTACTTTAAGTAATAATTTGGGGCTATAGCTAGATATATGTGACCGGTTCACATAGTGTATTGTAACATTCGGTCGTTGTCTATTGATTTGACGGCTTCATCCTCATCCCATTATCATGACACGGTGACAGCTTGAATGTAATCGACATGAAGCCATTTCTCATTAATTGTTCCACGAAATCGATCCTCGATGGTCGTATATAACCACAGCAAACATCTGTTATGTGGTAAACCTGCTTTTACATTGGGTTATCACCCAAACCCAATATAGAGGTGCAAACGATGTCACAGGCATGTTCCTAAAAATATGTAGTGCACAGATTACAAACTATGATTGATTATTTTAGGGTCCCACATAAAGAAGTTTGTACTAAAGTTTCACTTTCCTGGAACCACGAATAATAAAAAATAATTAATCATCTAATCCCAAAAAAGAACATACGTTACTGTCACAAATGCATAACGTCTAGCTGTGGAAAAGTTTTAATCACTTTGAAAATTCAATCATCACGGGTTTTGTTCTTTAATTTATCTCCTACATGTATAACGTTGTAAAAAATTCCGAAAAGATTATGTATAGAGCAGTTAATTGTTTTTTAGCGACATAAGTTTGCCTGTCACTGAATATTAAAAAAACGGGGAAAATACACCCTACCGACAGTAAAATAAGCATTTGATAAATTATTTTTCCACTCGTGCTCGAATTATTATATCTGAAATGTCAAACTATCATGGAATCACTATATATTTTTCGATCAGCAAAAGAAAACGTTGTTTTTTTCTTGCACCAAGTACTTAAACAAAGAGAAACATTTTGTCAATTTTTCTAGGGAACATACGTTACCTAGTATTAGCCATGATGCAAAGTCCCATTAGTTACAGTTAAAATATTAATAAAAACGTCTTACTTCATATTTAATTTAACTTGATCGAATCACTTCAAAATATATAGGAACACGGTATAAGAATTAAAATTAGGTGGCCTGGAACATACGTTACCGGAACATACGTTACCAGTGGAAAAGCTATTTGTGTTCGAAACCAGCTCCGAAAGAAAAACTAGCTCCTGATCGAGATGTCACGTGATTCTTTTTGACGTCTGCTCGAGCTAACGTTAATTAGTGCGTGAGTTGAGGTGAGTTATAAGTGTAAAGACAACATAAAATCCTCAGTGATTATGTAGACGAAGTAAATGATTTTGCCGTAATAATAATGTTATGTACATTCTATCAAATACTTTAAGAAATAAATGTCAAACAAGACTATGCTATGAAAAAAATAATCGCCAACTAGTGCATTGAGTGCAGTGCCAATTAAATACATTGCAGTGGCGGATTAAGGGGGGGGGGGGTCAGGGGTTTTCTGATTTCCTTCGATATCTGGGTCCCTGATAAAATTAGAATTTTGACTAGCTGAATCAAATTTCTGAACCGTACCAAATGTCACCGTTCGCCCTCCGAACCACACGCGGGGGGTGGGGGGGGGGATCGGAAGCTTATCGGACATGTGCCGGGGGGGGGGGGGAGGGGGGGAGGGGGGAGGGGTGCGCATCGGACCCCTGCTTCAAATTATCCTGGATCCGCGCCTGCATTGATGCCGGACGGAAAGATATCATTTTACATGTACATGTATAGGCCCTATTATATATGTACATACAAATAACTGTTCAGAAAATGGCGAAAACAAGAGCTGAGATTCAAAAAAATTATCGATCTCGTAAAAAGGAAAATGAGCGTGAAGCATATCTGGAAAGGGAAAGAAAAAGAGTTAAAAAATACTATATACCTTCCGCCTCCTTAAGCGACCGTGAAAGACGAAAGAGAAATGCGAAGACTAAAGCACGAAAACTTAGACTTCACCAAAGAAAACAAGAGCTTCTAGCTGCTATAGAAGTTACGGAGGCAAGTCCACAGCAATCAGTACCGGAGAGGCTTGTTGTACGTGTGAGGTGGCCACAGCGTGGAGATAAAAGATTTAGAGAAAACTTAAAGCAGGCACAAAGAACAATTAAAGAACTACAGGCACAGGTAAATGCCATGAAAAAGAGGGAGAATGCTATCCGGCAGCGATTTAGCCGTTGTCGAAGACGAAATATGGGATCACCTGAATTTCCCACAAGCCCCAAAACCAAGACAGAGCGCACCATACGACAGGCTATGTTGAATAGGACCCAAGCTAACACTGTGAGGAAGCAATTGCTTATAGGAAATGTTTTAGTAGCTGAAGTGGGTCAAGCTAAACGAGTAACACCAAGAAGTAAGATGAAAATTTTGCATAATATAGTGGCTGGGAAGATTGCGAAGAAGTATCGTTGTCTCAGGCATCTTTCTGCTGCTACTGGCATGTGCCGGAATCGTTTGTCGAGGACTCGCGAAAAGGGGATGAACTGGTCGAAAGGTCGACGGATACGAGTAGCAGAAAAAAACAGGCAAGCTGTACAAGATTTTTTTAAAAGAGACGACAATAGTAGAGCCCAACCTGGAAAAGCAGATGCGCGCAAATCAGAAGATGGAGAGAAAATGCAAACTAGAGTGCTGACAGACTACATTGCTAACTTATACTACAAGTTTATGAGTGAGAATCCGAACATAAAGATATCACTGGAAACCTTTCGACGCCTTCGACCCAGACACATTCTGTTAACATCACATATTGCCAGACACAGCTGTCTTTGCACAAAGCACCAGAATATGGCGCTGCTTCTAAAGGCTCTCAGACGGGAGGGTATAAATGTACCTCTGAGTCCTGATGCGTTCATTAAAGGTTGTACAGACTTAAACGAGAGTGAGTGGCAAAAATTACCCGAAAAAGTTAAATACAGTCAGTGGAAACGAGTGGAAATCCAAGACAAAGACCGCAAAAAAAAAGTTATGCGCGTATGTGAGAATGAAGTCCAGAAAGACGAGTTCTTGTCCTTCTTCAGTAACCAAAAGAAAGAATTCGGCGAGCACGTAGGCAGAGTAAAAACACAGTACGAGCAATTAAGAAATCTCAAGGAAAATCTTCCAAGAAACCATGTGACTATACAGATGGATTTTGCGGAAAACTATGTATGTAGGTCCGCCGACGAGATCCAGTCCGCCTACTGGAACAAAACTAGCGTTACCCTGCACCCCGTTGTCATCCACTATCGTGATGAGGATGGGAAGCTGGCCCACCAGAGCCTTATCGCTGTCTCTGATGAAACAAGTCATTCGGCTTCTACCGTGTATGCAATACTGTCGAAAGTTATGCCACACGTGAAAAGCCTTGTGCCCGTGCTGGAAACCATCCATTACTGGACGGACAGTCCGACTAGCCAGTACAGAAATAAATGCATATTTTACATCGTAGCAAATCACGCGAAACTGTTTGGTTCTACAGCATATTGGAATTATTTTGAATCAGGACACGGGAAAGGACCCTGTGATGGGCTGGGTGGAACCGCCAAACGCATGGCAGATGCGGCCGTTGAAAGCGGAAAGCACATAATCCAAGATGCCGTGCAATTCTATGACTGGGGTGCCACATCATCTATGACGAATGTCAGGTTCTTGTTTGTCAGCTCCGAGGAGGTAAAAGTCAAGTCACAAGAGCTGGAAAAGCTTACCTTAAAGGCTATACGAGGCACTTTAAACATCCATGCTGTGGCAGGGCTAGGAGATTCTAAAGTGAAAGTGAGAAAACTAAGTTGTTCTTGTCAGTTATGCATCCAGGGCAGATTGTGTGACACGTGGGAAGACACACATTTGCTTGTACCAGCACCCGTAGAAATTGAAACAAGACTGAGCAAAGAAAAAAGCATAACCCATCGCATCACTGGGCAGACGGTGGCTGTGACGGTAGGCGATTTTGTAGCAGCGGTCTATGAGAAAAAATGGTACCTGGGGAAAGTACAAGATATCGACGTATTAGACAGAGAGGCAGAAATCAACTTTTTAGAGAAACGGAAAAGTCTCTTCCAATGGCCAAAGAGGTGTGACATCATTTGGATACCTTTCGACAATATCTTGTGTCGTGTTGAGGAACCATGTGCGGCGGGAAAATCGCATCGAATGTTTAAAATTACACCAAGCGACCTGGACGCTATTCATGTAGCCTATAATTTGCCCTAAATAGCGGCTGGTAAGGGACATTGAAACCCTTGGACTCTAAAGTGAGATCCGTTTCTTACACTCACTCAATAGAAAGACTTAAAACGCAATTTTGTGAGCCACTTACTTTTTATAGATAAAACAAACATTAAATATATTTTTCGTCAATAATGTCGAAATCCGCAAGAAAATTTAGATCTTTCAGAGATGATGTTAGTAAAGCTCATTTTGAACGATTTCTCTGCTGTGTTGGAAAACTTATAGCTAGGTGTGTTGAAAATGGCTTCGTTTAAAGAGGTCCTAGGTTTGATGTTTCTAGGATCTGTATTCCTTTACATACAAATGATTAAGACGTTTGATACGTGGATCCTGTTGTGTATTAGGTTATAATTTTTGATGTCTGAGTTACTTTTACACACCTCAATAAATTCTACGAAAACACTGAAAAAATATAATTTATATTTATTAAAATCGTCTCCCTTGTTTTCTCTATGGCTGTGGAACATACGTTACATTGTGGTCTGCGAAGGATGCGAGGCATATTTGGTATTGTACCCAATACACTGAAAAAATTGCAAGTTTCGATGAAATTTAAATTCACGGAGAATATGACCAGTGGTAGATAACTTTTAGGAAACAGAGTTTTCAACTTTCTATACAATTGGCAATAACTGCTATTGAAGTAGTCTTCTACATGGACAGTGTAAAGAAAAATGATCTTTAGTTTGAAAGTTATTTTCCTAGATCTAGTCAAACCAAATGTGTTTTTCTTTCACTTTTCCATTATTAATGACTTATAGGGTTCTGAAAGTGTGTAGTTTGCACAAATTTCCACAGCGTTCAACTAATGATCGGAATTTATATTAGGCGATTCAGCGGTAACGTATGTTCTTTCTTACACTTTTTTACTTGAAACGGCCGTCGCTTTATTTGCTTAGAAAACAAAAACACGTGGGCGTAAAATAGAGACATTTGTGGATTTGTGTTCTATAGACATGTAAGTTTTGAAAAATTGGATAATACATCGAATTCATTCAATTTCATTTTTTGAGACTTGAACTTGTGAAATGCACCTCTATATTGGGTTTGGGTGTTATACTAATTAATTGATAAGCTATTAGTTTATTCTTTCCAAGTAGACCATATGGTTCCAGCTGATTAGTGCGTTCAGTTGATTAATTTAGACGTCATTACACATCCTATTAAACGGCGTTCACCCAAGTCATAACGAGAATATTTTTCAGTTTATCAAACAGTTCATTTCTCTTCATTTTCGCATCATTTTACGCATTTTATGCCATGACTTATTCAGAATGAGTCTTAACACTGATGTACAATTAAGTTTTTTTTAAGTTTTAAATTTTGTACAATTTTGAGATCCCCTAAGGGGTTGCTAGTCCGACTGTACACGTAACTTCGCACAGATGTGCTGGTATTGGACTGTGCCGAAATCAAATATGATTTTTTTCTTGATGATGTCAATAGAATAAGTCTATAAAAATAAAAAATAATGAATCATATGCACGTTGTTTCTCTTTCCTGTTTTTTCCATCGTCATCCTGTACTGGGATATGAAGTTGACAGCAACACACGAGTTAGGAAGTGTGGTTGAAATGGCGGGCTGCTGATATGGAAGTTTAATATCCTCTTGTCTGCTATCAAACATTGCGAATAGCTTCTCAAGGATATTGCACATTTGTCAACGTGCACACCATTTTTTGTGTGAAGAAAGAGTTCGATTATGATCAGATCAAAAGTGGCTAAAATGAAATCAATATATTACAAACTTGTCTATAAGGAAAACATATAATGACCAACTTCAGATGAACGTAAGAGTGGCTCCAGCACTCAACGGGTATTATTAATGTAACACTAGCACAGTTATGAATTTGCGGAAATATTCAAGCTCACATCTCATGATATTATGGTTCTTCAATATCTGCACTTAAGACAAAGACCTAATCATTTCACTGATGAAGCCTATGTGTTTAAGACCCACGTGACACTAATGAGTCCCCATATTACAGTAGGAACTGAAGGTTACACAGTAATCAAGAGTATCATCGAGTACAATTCTAACATTAGTATCCATGTGAAATTTATGCTGAGGATACTCTGAATTATGTATGTTATTTCTTCTGGCGACGGTGCCGATGTTATCAGAGCTCCTTTGACCTGTGGTCAGGTGGTGAGAGGGGAAAAAGGGCCCCACCACCACACCTGTCTTCTCAATCAGAGCAGGCTCACTGGCGCACAGGTGCGTTCCAGTGGTTTTAACAGGCTTCCTACCTAAGATTGCGATCTTAATTGTTGTTGTAAAGACAGGTCATCTTTGAGGTGAATAAGGTCATCTATTAGCGATAAGGCGTCTCATGTCACCGAGGACCATTGTTGTATGTTAAAATAGCTGTTCTTTGCACAAACTGCCAAGCAGTGCCGATATCTTGAAGAATGCCGAATGTTTTAATGGATCTTTATGTCATGTTAAAACCAATCCACCTTTTATGAGATTGAGCTTGGCGCTTTATCTTTCACGAATTGTTAGCATGCGTTGTCTGAAAATATCTTATATAGATAATTTATTTCCAAATTCGATAAAAGAGCATTTCGTGTATATTGGCTATTACAATTGGGGTCGAGTCCCGTACGTCATCTGCATTTGTTGGTGGTAGGCTTATAAAACCTGTTACGTTAAAATACCTCCAAAACTACAGACTGTTTTACGTTCTATTTGGTTTTATAAAAAAGAAGAGGATATACCATCAAGGCTCTCGAGGAATTTTCGCCTCGTACACCATGTTTAATGAAAAGCGCCCTGCTTAAAATATTTATATTGTCAATTTTCATAAGTACTTTTTCAATCATGAAAAAGTATGCGATTTGACCGACGTTGATTGTTAATCGAATGTCTGTTGTTGCAAGTAAAATATCCTGTTTCCCACCGACATGACCGTCAGCTGGTGGGTTTCCCAAGTGATCTTCACGTTGTCCTCGGTCCCATGAGAAACAGTTGGGGCATATGCTATATCATATTATATTGACTGAGAAAATCAATACAGTAACCGGTTAAAGTCAACAGAAGAGTCAGAAGCAGTCTCGGTAATCTTACTGTATAAATATGACCAAGTAATCTTGTCATCGGGCTAACTGAGAAAACAAATTATGAACATTTTCACCTTCATATATAGTATATGGGGAAACGTTTGTGAACGTTTTTATTATCTAAAACCTCATTCAAAACTGTATTCATGAAAATGATAACAACCAACAAGTCAACCTCTCACCATGTACCTTTTTTTTTTTTTTTTTTTTTTTTTTTTTTTTACAAAAAAGGCACTTAATAATATACAAGCTCTCTCACTCCCTTGCTATGCCTCTCTGTCTCTCTCTCTCTCTGGTTTTCGATTAACATGCATTCAAGGTGGGCCACGCCGCTAAAGCCGACAGGTGCAGCGCGGCAAAGGGAACACAAAAACCTGAAAAGATACAAACATGGCTGTGAATAGAAATCTAACAACCACCAGGGGCAAAAGGTACGCACAACATTGTTCAGTAGTGTTAACCGTAATATTGATTGACTACAGGCCGTTTTCTTCACTTTTCTGTGTCGATGAAAGCGACGAATTAAATATGTAAATAACCGTGTTTCACTTTTCACAAGATCACGCACAGTGG
Organism: Lingula anatina; assembly: GCF_051362555.1. Taxonomy (NCBI): domain Eukaryota; kingdom Metazoa; phylum Brachiopoda; class Lingulata; order Lingulida; family Lingulidae; genus Lingula; species Lingula anatina. The sequence continues at coordinate 57,376,160 of NC_141767.1, forward strand.
GCGAATGGTCCTCTGATCTTTTCACCCGACATTCACCTTCGCTGTGTTGTTCCCTTGTCAATCTTTTGGCAAATTTCTCGCCTCTTTTTCCGTGAAATGTACAAAAAATAATCTTATGTTGTGCTGCTGTGTGAAAATAATTCTAAAAATTGCACCTCTAAAATTTCCCCTAAGATATACACAAAATATATAATATTCGGAATTTGTTAAATACCTTAACAGTGAGTTTCAAGAAATGAATTTTTTTTGTCTATCGTTATTGATGCAATGCGATACAAGAAAATGTAACAAAACCCACTTGCTATCATCAAATGTCTAAAATCACGACACGGTCGCAACATCACATGACGAGACCCCTCTGGTGCAAAGTATAAAAGAAAGAAGTAAGTTGAATTGCATGAATAGAAACAAGGTTATATATCAAATTTCCCGACCAATTAAGTGCTATTATCAATTTTGCTTAGCAGAAATTGTTTATTTTTTATCACATGTTATGGAAATATTGACGCATGATTCCCCCTATAAACCTGTGTAATTGAGCATATCCTGAATATTTTCCCAAGCATTAGTTGTGACAGTGTTGTCATTGCTAACCCAGTCGAGACAGCAGATATAATTTTGATACAATTGCACACCTGCAAAATTTTGATATCAATTACGACCGACGTCTCATTATTTGACCCCGCGTGGCATTTGGAGAAGGCGCAACCGTCTTGTGTCCTTTTTACCAGCTCTTCGCTGGTGACAGCAACTGGCACCTGCATGTATTGTGTGTTTTTTCCTTGCATTTTAGAATGGTTAAATTCTATTCGAGCAATAGTTTATGGTATTTCGGGCTTCTCTGTTAAATAACCAATGCATTTTCACAGTAAAAGTAGCTAACGGTAGTGACCCCCCCCATACACATATGCGAATTATCCTAACCCCCCACATTAAAGGATTGTTCATTTTTGGGGTGTTTTGCTCACAGGTGTATAATAGGAAATTAGTCTCTTAACATCAACAGCTGGTGATATAAATTAAACTTCATTAAAAAATCGAAAGATGCGTCCTTCAAATGCCTCCTATTCAAATGTTCAAGTAGTGGGGGCTTATGCACGCATTTAACACGTCACAATTTTTTTAGTGTGACAGGGAAAGTAACCCTTTTGCACTTCAGCAGCTCGGGATTTTCTGTAAGCGGCATATACAAAATTCTTGAAACTACTATGTGAAACTGCGACAAATACATCAGAGGTCAAGATAAAGCCAGAATGTCGCATAATGACCTGTCGAAACTTTCCCTGTGCCGAAATGTTAGGAAATTTAATCGTTATGTTACACATTTCCTGCAGGTGGGCAAACGAAGGTGCTATTTCTTTACTAAGTCTAAGTTTCGTTCGTAAGTAATTAAAAGCTGATCAAAGGATCGAATAACTTCTTACCCTACAAGAAGATTCAGTTTCTGCGTTAATGGCCAGGTGTATAAATAACGCGGTCTTAATTGTTGACTTACTTACACACAAAGTGAATGGGCACTAGAAAACACTTTCAAGTTCGCAGATTATGCCGTCCGGCACGAAGAAATGTCAACTGAAAGAAGACACGTTGTATCACCTGACAAAGTAGCTGTTTTACCTCCCACCCTCTGAGCTGGAGGACATGATGAATCAAGTCGTATGTCAGAGCGATGGATGTAGATAAAACAAAAGCGGTGCAATAAATTTACAGGAAATCCCCTTTCAATCTACGCAACTGTGTTAGGTCACGTACTAGAGGGCTGGGAAAGGAAACGGGTAGAGAAATATATATTTCATTCAGGAAACAGAACCGCCCACCTGTATACCTAAATATCCCAACTCGTTACGAGTCATTTTAAAAGTAAAAGCTCTGTCACATATTGGAATCTTAAAATATAATTATCTGTTTACTTATTCCACCAAATTTAAGAGTTCTGAACACGGAGCTGTAATAAATACTATTTCCACACAAACTGGTGGGCAGTTCTCCGCTCATCGTGTCAATGATCAAGTACATTAATCTTATTTGATGTATTTAGAAGTCAATGTCTGGTCTAAAATGGACTCTTGCATATATACAGTATGTTTTTGCAGAATTCTACATAAAAGCCATCGTTGGATGGATAACAAAGTGGATGTTTTCACCATTACAGAGAATGTTCACCAAATCACTATTTGCCCTCACCGCCCCCCATCCCCGCCTACATACACGGCTACTTCTGTGCAAATATATGATAAGTGATGAACTGAGGAAAACATATAGTCTACTTTGACCTAATATTCAGTAAACAGAGACGTATGCCAGGACTTTGACATGGACAGGTGTGTTTGTGTAATATACAGAGTAGGATGCCACATTTTGCCACAAACAACAACAACACATCATGTAAACATGCCATGTTAGTGCTATATACCTAAGTGATTGAAGATTACTAAAGGTCGGTTGACCAGTGTCAGGAATATACCTTACGGTATTGTTTAGGATATTCTGATGTCTACGAAACCAAGGCGCGACCCTTTTTCATCCAAACCGAACGGAACCTTTACAATTTTGTTGTCACGCAAGAGAAATGAGAAATGATGGCCTAGAATTTCTCCAACTTATGTCAGCAAACATGTGTCATAAAGCATTGGTCATGCTTGTCCGCTTCCTTTCTTACCCGTACACAATCTAAATACAAAACGATTAATCTTTTCTGTCATTTTCAGTGTCAGTCATATCTGTCATCTCTTATGCATTACGACGACAGAGGCCTCTTTAAACATATTAATAAGCAATTTTAAAGTGTTTTACACGAGCCTAGCACGATAACAGGGGAAATCATTTGTTTGCGTTTCCGAACTTTGCAGAAAATACCACAAATCCAACCGTTATACATAAAGATACATGTAATTGGTACGAAAAAAAGCACGCTTGCTTACAATATTTCTATTTTTCAAATACCCAGTTGTTTGGGGACTCTGCTCATGTTAGGCGACAGTTATTTATTTCGTAATACCATTCTTTTAAGTTTAATATTTTAAGTTTTCGATTAAAATCCCCAGGACGGCATTCGAGTAGAAACAAAAATTTATGATAGATTTCCTAACTCAAAGAATAAAAATATTCGTAGGTTCCAAAGTAAATAAAATAATATTATAAATATTGAAAAAAAATCTTGCAAATACGAAATTGTGCCGGAAAGGTTTTTTTTACATGATTAAGAGACAAGGACCGTAGGCCTAATGTGATGATAGCATTGTCTGTATAAAGAATCTATGACTATGATGATCGAAAAAATTTTACTAAAAAAACTAAATTTTAAGCGTTGTATGATATTTCCCCTCTGTCATAAAGCAAGTGTTCAAGTGATCTTAAGACCTTTAGAAGTACCGAAACATTGGCATGTTAGTTTTGGTTCATTTCCAATGAAACTATTGTTCTACGTAGATTGATCCAAGAAGTTATAAAGAGAAGGAGTAGAAACAAGGGGTTTCCTTTCATCCTATCCTCGTAACGGGCTTAATCCTAATAATTACCCAGCTGGTGGTCTTAGGGAGAGCTTGTGCCTAATACATATGCAAGAGACCGTCCACGTGGGTTGCTTCAGCCAATTGGGATAAACCCTCGCGAAGTTTCTAATAATCTCACAGAGAAAACATGGTGGGATTACAGAAAGGTGTAGAGAGAGATTTCAAGCCTGGACGCAAACATTTTGGAAAATAAAACTCAAATCATGCGAGATACACCTTCATTTGATCTAGGGCCGATTAGTTATACAAAAATTAGTTTCACATCAAGAATGTATGAGAACAATTTCACAAACCCACCTTCAACGCTAAAATTTGCACCTGTAGAAGTCTCATATTTATTTTAAATTCTTTTTGTCGTGTAAAGGCGTGTAAAGGAAATTTACCTTCATCCAGGAATGACACATTCAATTTACAGCCGTGTACACAAAACAGTAGTACTTGCAATTTCCGTATGCCAGCCTCGTTTCTTTTTCTTTTGGCACATTATTGCTTATATACCAAGTAGAGCTTAAACAGGAAAATTGGGGAAATGAAAATAAGTTATTGCACTAAGTATGATTCTAAATAAAATTTCATTAATACATATTTTTGTTTAACTCTTTGTCTATTACAGGAGGCCAACTAATAGTAGACTGATAGTTTAAATTCATTAGAAGAAAAAATCAAAGAAATATTTTTATTGATTGATATTGCTTTATTTCAACATTCGAGCAACTTGTATAATATCTATAACAAAGTACCAGCAATGAAAATATGTCAATATTGTTACACCCAACAGTGATTAAAGCAATACAAAAATGGTTAGTTTTTATTTTGATGTGGTGATTATTTTATTTTATACTTTAGACAATTAGCCAGTTAACACTAAATTCCCTTTTAAAACTTGGACCACTAAATTCCCTTTTAAAACTTGCACCTCTTGTGCACTATAGTTTAATATTAGTGGCGGTAAGAAAACAGAGCCTTGTGCCTCATCAAGTTGCTGCTGGAAACAATCATTTTGACTGTTCAATTATGGCTACTTGTACATCTGCCAGCAAAACTAAAGATCTTTCACCTGCATTCTCTTCAACCTGAAATGAGTAAGTGCGGAATTCATTATAAAATGTAACTCTATATCCTAAACGAAACTCTGCAAACATCATATTGCAATAAAAAATTGAAAAAAAATTCCGAGAGTTCCCTGTCATCAAATTTTGAAAAAGTCCCATTGAAAAGTTGTTTATTTGAAACGATGTTTTTCATCTAAAGGATTGATTCATTTAATATCACAATGTTATATTGTAATGGTGCGCGTGCTTAACTAACCAGAAAAACATAAATTATGTGCTTACACCACGTTAAAATTACCAAGAATTGTCCCAAACTGTCACCCAACTGTCTCTAACCAATTTAGGGACCCGCCATTTTGAAAAAGTCGGATGAAAAGTTGTCTATTTGAAACGATGTTTTTTATCTAAAGGATTGATTCATTTAATACCAAAGTGATGTATTGTAATGATGCACATGCTTAACTAACCAGAAAAACATAAATTATGTGCTTACATCACGTTAAAATTACCAAAAATTGTCCCAAACTGTCACCCAACTGTCTCTAACCAATTTAGGGACCCGCCATTTTGAAAAAGTCGGACGAATAGTTGTCTATTTGAAACGATGTTTTTCATCTAAAGGATTAATTCATTTAATACCAAAGTGATGTATTGTAATGATGCACGTGCTTAACTAACCAGAAAAACATAAATTATGTGCATACATCACGCACTTAAGAAGAAAAAAGTCCTAAACATGGAGGTCCCGCTGAATCGGCCTCAGATCTTCGAGCTAACGCTGCTTTCTGCACAGGCAAATTTGACTGACAGCCACCGTATGAACATAAAACAATGCTCAAAGCAGATTATCAACTCTCACTTACTTTTATATCGCTCGACTTGGCGTTTTTCTACGTATAACTTCCAAATATTCGCATTAAACATGAATAAATCAAGACGTATACGCACTGGTTCAGCTTCTCCGTCTTGAGTCACGCGGAGGCGAGTGGAGGATTAGACCAGTTACGAGGATCGAATTTCAAAGGACGCCGCTTTGAAAAGAATGCTGCGATCTGATTGGACGAGAGAGATAATTGATGTCCCGTTTCTACTCCTTCTCATTATAACTTCTTGATTGATCTAACTCCAACTCGGATTAAAAGATAAACACGCCTCCTCCTGGCGTTGAGTAGAAGATACAGATAAGCTGGTGATTATACGGGCACGTTAGAAACAAGAGAAGCCGTGTTGATCTGTAAATCTGATTACATTCAGCGAGAATCCACGCGGAATATGATCGATCTAAGTAGAACGATAGTTTCATTGGGAATGGGCCCCTAGACGGTATTCTAAGCCATAGTAACATTAACTTTTATGTGATATTTCCAATCCCAAAGTCAGCACAAATCTTTTATGAGATAATTGTAAATGATTAATGTTTTTTTTTGTTTAATTGTTTTTGGTTTTACATAATTAATAACTAACATTTATTTTCAAAAACTTTATCTTTTATATTTCATTTGAGTTGTTTACTGAGTGGTTAAGTAGAATGACACAACCAAAGTATTCAATAAGAAGGCAAAATCGAAAACGCACACCAGTTTATTAATGCATGTACTTCATTAATGAAAGAGAAAGTCTCATTTTCTTACTAGTCCAGATAGAATTATTGATAGAGTTCAGATTTGCCGTCTGCCGGACACAATGTCGGTAATATAAATCAAGTCCATCAGTAAACTTAATTTGAAATGTTATGTGAATACAATAAAATGAAATATACTTTGTGAAGGGCAACTGTAAATAAACGTTCAGTTCATGTAGATTCGCATAGTGTTCAACCGCTGGTAATACAAATCATAATGAAAATGTATGCACCTCGACTATATTACTTAAGGCCTTTTATACACACACACACACATATATATATAAAGAAAATCTGATTATAGATATGAGGTTTAGTAATAACAGAATATTTGTAATTCATAAAATGGGTTTCTTTAACGGTTGGAGATGTAATCTGTTACAGCTAATAACTCAAATCAATTAAATGATTGTGTGTCAGCTTGAGCAGGGCAAAGCCGCATATTGAAGACCGCATCTGCGCAGGTGTGTGCAGGTGTACGAACGTCACACACGTGCAGTCTGTGCGCGGCACACGTTGTCTTAATTACTCCTGGGGCGAATGCCTCATATTCTCTCTCTCATTTCTCCCACCTCCTAACAGCCATTTCCTCTTAGAGGTTATTTCATTAATATTTACATACGACAGTGCCTGACCTATTAAAATTTAAATTCTCGGCTTTGTTATTACTTAATAGTAAGGCCATATATTGAGAGACAGAAAATACAGCAACGACAAGTACAAGAACGTTCTCTCGTCGTTTCATTATAACTAAAAAGATTTTTCAAAACGAAAAAAATTACGAGTAAGGCCTACAAGCCTGACCAGCTTGCCCATTGTTTGAATATTCTTGTTTTCTGAATGAACATTCGCTTTTATCTAAGTGCATTCTGTGAACTACGATAGTTGGAACTCCCAAGAAAATGACAGAGTCAATTTTCCTCACCTGAGCAAAAGATATCGATTTATTCATCATTCCTGGTAACGATCATTTAACCAGGGAAAATTTCATACTCGTGGGAAGTTCAATTTCTACGATAGCTTTCTGGAAATTCTGCTTGATTGATTGTAAAGGCAAAAAAAAAAAAAAAAAAAGGTTGTTGCGCCATTTTTCTTCGCCTCCTCTCTCTCTCTTAATTATATGAAATCACGTGATTTGGACTGATAATGGCACTAATATAGAACTTTCGAACAAACTGTTGTTGGTGGACGAACCTTAGGCTATTTCCTTTCAGTTTATTTAGATGAACACTCTACATGAAACACAAATATGCAACTGCATCCACCCTACATTCCTGTTTACAGTTTTCTAAAAATGATACGTTAAATTCACAAGTTAAACTTTTGGGTTAATACATTTTTGTGTTTTCATGATAAAAGGTATAACGGTCGATGTAGCCCCGAATCTAAAAATAAAAAAAAAAGTCAAGCGCCTCACAGAAATTACAGCAGTAAATGGCCATGCGGGATTTAACAGTTATTATACATATAATCATCTCTAAGAACTTGATCTCAAATTGACAAAATCACGGCAATTGAGGTTATCCAAAGGGAAGTATATAGAGAGTTAATGGCGTGGGAAAATCCCCCTCTAACCACACGAAACAATTGTCCACCATAACGGGCAGCCGGAGCAAAGAGGGAATCACCTGCTTTAGTGTAATACCTGGATTAATGATGTGAAGGGCTGTTGTTGGTACTCTTAGACAACCTGTTTGAACATCTGTCTCAATGTATGCCAGCTAGTGCGAATTGTATGACAAAGCTGGGTGGCTGTAATGTTAGTTACACAAGAAACTCTCAAGGACTCACTTTGTCATTAACTTACTTAGTCTTGATGGTTGATTCTATACAGAAAAATAACTTCAAATTTGACAGCATATAACGGATGTCCTGTAGAAATAAAGATAAAAGTCAGTTCTTTTTCTCCATGTGTGTTCAATCGTGTCATTGCTTATAATAAAAGACAATCCGTTTTGCGTATTAAACTTTTAATCTCAAATATCTTTTTATAGATTACAGACTCCAAATAAACATACATCATAACTAGTTTCTTAGATATACGAGATGGGTCTAAATAACGTTTACTTCTCGTGAAGTATTGGACAAAAAATTAAGTGGTTGGTTGGGAGAACGCATTGCATATTTGCAATTTTTAAAATTCTTTTTTATATAACAGCTGAGCTGGAAAGGCCACGATTAATTTGGCTTTTAAATGGCCAGTCAGTCCGCCTCCAAAGAATGATATCTATGAAATATGAGCGATTGAGATTTCCCCTAATTTGCAAGACTTGCGATACGAAGTGTCGAATGGGTGGGGGAAAGGCACTTGCAGAGAATCTTTTTTTATTATTTTATTTTATTTACGAAATAGCATATAAGACTCCATCATTTTTGTGAGCAGTCAATCAATCTACGCAAGTGCCTGTCCAGAGAGAACAGCGCATATTATGGCCTCCTTTCAAGAGAAGGTCGTTGACCGGTCGTCTGTCGCAATGAATGCTTGAGTAATGTTTACCAGAGGGCCTATCTGTCACCTACTTTGATATTTTCTCACATACAGAATATCATAAACCTCCCAAGAGTTACCGATTTTCTCTGTTCATCTATTTTCATGAAAACAAAATGGCGAAACTAGACAAATCTGGCCCCAAACGGTAAAAGCAGAAATTGTTGAATAATCCTAAAAATATAAAACAACCCCCTTTATTATTTCGTTCAAAAATTGTTTCAGTTGAACGATCTCGCGCGGAAGAAGGCGTCATAGCTTAAATTATAGTTCCCTGTCTCAGAAAACTGTAATGTATTCCTAAGCACAATTATATTACGTACAGAGCTCCTTGTTACGTTCTAAGACAAACCACCCCTAATCAATTTCTGCTGAAGACACTTTCACTCTGATTTTTCTCAGCCTGACCACAATCAAGACTCCACTCTGAAACACACGTTCATTTATGGAAAGAACAAAAGCTCTGGCACTCAGCAGGCTTCCTCTGCGCGGACAAACGTAAATACATGCCAGAGAGAAGTCGGTTTTACTAATTACTAGCAATTTCTTGAGAGATAAAAGCTTTCTCAGATCGCAGGATGCAGCTGTGCTTATTTAAAGTAAAATGCAGGGAAACTCTTGATCAATAATCCAGAAAATAATTATTCTCGTATAGATTTCGCCTTAATAACCTTCACCGTGATTTCCTGTAATTTGTGCGCGAGGCTGCAGAAGCTTCAATCCGAGGTAAAAATCTATATTCTTTTATTTAGTTTCAACTGTTCGAGGAGAAGAAACTGGATTCGATTTTATTACCACTGCATTTTTACCGCTATTTCTTTTCTTCTTTAGTTCGCCCCCTGTCTTATGTGCAGATCCGAGGAATGCGATTTAAGGTGCATGAAAGTCATGTTCAAGCTGGCAAAAAAAAAAATAAATAAATAAAATAAAAATAATAATAATAATAAAAATAATAATAATAATAAAAAAATCGCCTTTTTTGAGTATTCTAAAACCGCATTTCTATACGGTTGAAACATTTTCAGTTAGTGTCAAAACTACACAAAAGTCCACTTAACCAATTTACCGTTGTTTTCCTCCTTCATATGACAGTTGAAAGCGAAACCCGTCTAAAATAAAGAAGAAAAATTGACATATTGAGCATCAAATGACTTGTAACCATGACGACAGTTAAGTAGGTCCGGATAAATAGAGCCCAAGAGATGAACGTAAAGATCAATCTTGTAAATTGATGCAGCTACATGGCAAACGCTAGTTGCATTTAAAATCTTTCTTCTGCCTCTGTCATCAATGAAAAAAGTAAACTGGGAATTTTAGAAAATGTGGCCAAAGACTAATTAAACGAGAAGTTAGACATCGAGTCAATCAAGGTTCTCCTCAAGTTCAGTTTACCGAGGTTGTTTTTATGTAAAGAAACGACCCACATACTTTTCTCTTAAGAAGCAGGAAATTTCAACGAATCCTTCTGCCAAAGAAAATGCATATCAACGCTGCACCACCACCTTGATTGTGGAGGAACAGTGTGTTAGTTGTGCGCTGCGCTGGTCAATGTACAGAGCACCAATCGCAATGATTACCATTTACGTGCCACCCAACGCGTTGTTCGCGTAGAAAAGGATGCCCGGCACATGACCAGTGGCCGTAAAACAAATACAAAATGAAATCCAAATAAATATGATACATTGTAAGTCTTTCCTTGTGCAGATGATACAGACATAAATCACACATTAATAATGAAATTGTTATCATATTTTTAATTTTATTAACAGCAATGTAAGCAAAGGTTTAAAAAATATTATTTTGAATTTAAAAATAGTTTTGAACGTAATTTCAAATGTAATGTATAAAAAACATGACAATGAAATATTTGCAGTACTATCAAAAAAAAAATTGTTACAAACTACTGAAATTATAATGTGAACAAAACATTAATTTACTTTCATCCAGTAAGACTACAGAAATGACAAGGGTTGCTCTTCTAGTTAAATCTTCTACTTAAAGATATTTAAAGTATGAAAATATATTTAAATCTGTTCATCTTACATCAAGTACACAACAAGAAACAATGTTAGCTTTGAAAGATCTTGAAAAGTTACTGATTGTAAAGTGACATACAATATTAAGTGCATCTCAGTGGATGATATTTTATATTTACAGCAATAATTATGGACGATCATATTGGTAAATGTCCTGACAAAAATTTACCAATGTAGGACTCTGTCTCTATGCTGAACAACAGCTTACAGTGCAGAGCAAAAATAAAGTTATAACAAAATAGTTTCCATTTTTCCTTCAAATTATGCATTGAATAATGCTTTACTTGCAATTGCCAAAGAAAGATAAATACAAAAGTCAGTAGAATGAGTTTGCACAAATTCAAAAATCACAGCAAATCTCCATAAAATAAGCCTCTGTAACAACCTTCAAGATGTTAGAAGCTCATTTAATTTCAACTTCTTCTAGATTAGACCCCTTAACAGGGGGCACTTGGGCAGAACTTCCATAATCATCAGACTTCTTGTAATCATTTCCTGGTAACGTGTAAATATGCCTGTCTTTAAACAAGTCGGAGACAAGTGCACTCTGAAAATCGAAAAATAATGGAAAAATATTAACAAGTAAATAAAATTTCATATCAGAATTTCTAACATAAAGAGAATGAAGAGGTACTGAATAACAATTGATTACTATAAGTATTTTAACTATCTTTGAGGCAGACATGGGTTTAAAATTGAAATGCAAGAAGCCACCTAAAGCTGACATATCTGCAGACAACTTACCACAACTAGAGCTACAGCTGCGCCAAGACTCAGTCCAGCTAGCACATCACTCCAATGGTGTTTATAGTCAGAAATTCTGGACAGTCCAGTCAGCAATGCCATGGTTATAACCACCAACTGTAGGAATGGTTTTAAAAGTCTGCTTCTATTCCACTGCATCCTAGCTTGTATGTAGATCTATTAATGAATATAATTAATATTTGTTATCAATCCAGTGTCTCATGGGAGCTGGAAGGTCATGTATTACACATAAAATGTAATTCACATGCATGAACTCATACTTTATTTGTTTCCTCTGTCAAAGGCAGTATTTAGAATCGAGATGTGTTCAAAGAAGACATGTATGGCACGTACAATGTAGTTGCTGAAAATTGATACACTGGACCACAGCATGGTCTTTCAAGTAGCACATTGCATAAATGGAAGCAACATAAGACAGAAATGTGTAAGTGGCATGCAATACATGTACAATAATAACAATGATTACTTACAGCTAGATACATCATACAATACATGGAATATGAGGCATGACCTGATAAAAATGACAACCTGTGTAAAGACAAGAAAATTGTTAATAATAATAATAAAATGACATTTGCAACATTAAGTTCACTTAATTAACAACATTCATTCATCTATTACATATTAATTATAGATCAGTTGATGTCATAGTACAGAAATGCCTTTACCTGGCTTCATGAACCAGTTTAGCATCCCCCATGCATGTATAATCCACAATATACCGCATCAAGTCATCTGCAGTGCTACAGTTCAATGCTGAGAATTCTGGCTTACATACAGAGATGAAGTGGGGTCTTAGGCGCCCAATGCTGTATTTACAACAGTCTGTGAGGAGCTGACATACCAAGGCTCCAAACAAAAACACTCCTATGACCTTGTAACAAGACCAAACAAATGGATGGACCTCACGTGAACACATTTGGTGACTCTTGTGGCCTGATCCTCGACAATAAATTAAAGCTTCTCCTAGCAACATCTGAAAGGAGCAAGAATAAGGAAATTTACTACTAGTTTTACATCTTTTATGACAAAATCAAGATGTAATCTGTACATACAGTAAAAAAGTTATCCAAAGATTTGCATACAAACACATTTTTTTCTTAAAACAAATAGCTGTCTCACATATAAATCAATGGTATAGATATTAAGGTAAATAAAATACAAAAACCCTCTTGTTATCTCAACAAAGTTAGGGAAAACATTAAATGGTTCATATCCAAGCAAATCTTATGTCCTTTATCAGTGTTAGTACTAAAGGGCCATCATTTTTTAAGTTCTGAAAATACTACAAAATTAGATTATGATTTTGAAGCAGCTAGTTATAATACAATTTTTGAGCAGGGCTATAAATTTTATTACTAGTATTTCAATCATAATGATGCAACATGAGTGTAGGAAATTAGCACTAGCCTATCTACAAAGGAAATGGAAAGATTTAATGCAACAAAAATATATTTATATGAATGATATTTTAGGGAAGCTACTTGGTTAATATGCTCATTATTGAACACTTTCTATTGAATTTGAAGAAACAAATCAAAAGTTAACATAAATCTATCACAATAAATTGCGACTTACTGAAATGATAGGTAGACCAATGGATACTGTGAACATCACTGCAGCAGAAATGGTGGAATTTTTGAAAGGGTATTTAATACTCTCATCATCACAGAAGAAACCTCTATGGAAAGGTTTGATTAGAAATTCTAAGAAGAAGAGCGGTGTTGCCACTACAACAAAAGCATATTGTTAAATTCTAAATTGTTTGTTATGAATAAGCATCAGCAGACAGCAAATCTGTGCCTACTAGACTGTATCTATAATCACACAGCTCAAAGATCGACCTCTGATATTGGTATTGTCATTGATCTTTCTGCACAAATTTGAAGATCAAAACCAGCTCCAAAATCAAAAGTTAATCAGTGAAAAACATTTCTGAGGTCTAAGATATGGATGGTCTATAAACAAATTTATATAATTCAAAATATATATGAATTCCAAATAATCTTATTTATCAATGGGAGCTTTCAATTTCATTTGTGTAAACCCTTGTAAATTGTTTCTGCCTTGACATTTGAAGCAATGTCTGCCATCCATATCTTCCTCTGTTCTCCCTGTACCCCACACTTACACAAAGTACAGGTAAACCTGTCCCCACAGCAATCAGCACACCTGTGGACACTGTGCTCTCTTTAAATGGATGCTTGATACTCTCATCATCACAAAAGAACCCTCGATGGAAAGGGTCAATGGCAAAATTTAAAATAACAACTACAACTCCAACTGAAAAGAAGATAAAGACTTAAATGGATATATGCAATTATTCATAGTCTGCTGCAAGACTTAGAATCTCTATACATCATTTTGTGCTGTAAATGGGATAGGAGGACAAATATTAGTTATGAATCAATTGTATAGAGTTACAAATATTGTAGCTTGAATGGAAAACTTATCAAATTCTAAAAGTAAAGAATGTCTTGAAAACGGGTGGCATGATCCGATCTACCGGTGAATTCATGTTCCTTTGGTTCTACGTCTGGTAGTTGAGTAGGCCCGATATAGTACACATCAGAAAACTAAATTTGAGAGCTAACACATTAAACTTTGTGCCATGCTTTGCTTTGCTTTGTGACATATCCCACAATGAGCAGGCTGGATAATAGTTTTGCCAAAAAAATTAAACACCACATTCTGACATCTCATAACCATATTTTATATAAATCAGAATTAATCAGTATTGTAACTTGTAAGGCACTTGTTAGGCCCTTTTTGTGAACCAGTTTGAGGGATTAAAGGGATAACAACTCTTAGTATGAGATACATATTTTATAATAAATACACTGTAACAACTCACAAAAATATAACCAAATCTATTTTACCACCAAAATGGTGGTTATCTCAATTATTCTGGAAACTGTGATGACACAAGACCATGTGACCTCCATAAATGTCTACTTTTAACAGTAAATCCATTAAAAGTAAATAAATAAATAAATAACCAAGGACTAACTTTGAATGTTAGATAGATTCATTAACCATTGGCAAGTCTGGATAAATTAACCACAGGAAAATCCTTTTGTTCCCCAAAATAACCAGTATTTACCACTTTAACCTGACTACCAGTGTACTAGTATCGAAACTGAGGGTCTGTGTAACAGAAAGTCCGTCCTCATTTTAGTTATAAATTATAATGGTTAGGGTTAGCTTTACCTAAGTGGGTCAAAATCTAGGGAGAGGCTTACCTGTACAAATGAATGGGAAACGAATACTCAAACATGGAAGACTCTGTCACGCTACACCGTAATTAGCATTACGTACGATAAGAAAGTCAACCAAAAAAAAAAAAAAAAAAAAAAAAAAAAAAAAAAAAAAAAAAAAATTCCCCAGCTCTCCACACGGGGTTGGGAAAGGGAGCAAATCACCGTAGCGTACTAACATGTTAGCACCAGTCTAATTAATGCGAAACAGAAAACGGAAACATTTTGGATCGATTCAGAAAGAGAAAGTACACTGATATAAATCATATGCATCACCCCACCGTATACCGCTTAACGATGTTTGACAGTGTGTATGGCACTTTCTTTCTCACAAAATATCTGATTACCTGTAGCAAGGACAAGGCCATCGATTAACATTTGGATCCAACTGCCCATTTTCCTTTTTCGGAGACAGTAAAGAAAACACATCAGAAACTTCCTACTCGCTAGTGAGCATCCTGTACGAACTAACGACACCTGCGCATGTGCGAATGGAGCATACCGCCAGGGCCTCCTTTTACAAGACAAGCTGAATTTCGTACAGCATGACAGATGTTGACACACAAGATTTTACTTGTGAGAAAGAAGGGGGTGGAGGAAATTTTGGTTTGCTTGCCTGCCAGCGAGTCCTTTATGGTGTTTGTTTAAATTTTGGCAAATAACATGTTTCTAACATTATAATATTACAGAGAATAATAAAACAAGCTTCTACAATTAATTTTTTCTCATTATTACCTCCGCCAAGGAGGTTATGTTTTTACCCCTGTTTGTTTGTTTGTCTGTCTGTCATCATAACTCAACATAACTGAAAAGTTATAGACCAATTTTGATGAAATTTTCAGGAACTGTCAGAAGTGGGCCAAGGAACAGATGGTTAGTTTTTGGTGGTGATCCGGATCAATAATCAATCAATAATCAATAATAATCAAAAACTAGACTGCAACTGGCTTAAGCCAGTGGCCAAGGATTCCCCTGCAAAAAAGGGGTGTGGAAAGGCTCTTACAAGGGCATGTGAAGGTCATGGGTAAAATTTGACCCCATTTTCTGAAAGAGCATGTGCGAATGGGGGGGGGGGGGGGGGGGGGAGGGGGGCGGGTCAACAAAACATACTTTTAGCCCACTTCAATATTTCTCCATGAAATAGCCTAATGACCTTGAAAATGAGGGTCAAGGTCAAATTTGACATTTGATTTAGAGGTTTTGGGTATATGTTTGGGGTAGTTTACTGCCATGACCAAAAACCAGTGTTTCATGGAGAAATTGCCAAACACAAGATTTCTGCAATGTCATAAATATTTAAAAATCTATATTAAAAAAAGTAATTAGGCAGTCGCTACCAAAGTATGGCTAACCTAAGATAAATATATAGGGCATCATTTGCCACTATGATCGGGGCTCTGGGCCTTCCGGTTTTTGAGATCTCGGAAACAAACCTTTTTTGAGCCCGTTTGGCAATTAGCGACCTTGACCTTGACCTACTTGCATAAATGTAGGTCATTATCTGTGGATTTGGCTCAGTATTATTGGCCATAAGCCCCTTAGCCATATGGCTTATACTTTAGGCCTAATGGCAATTTCAAATTTTACAAATTTTGCCTTTAAAAGCTCCTGTGACCTTGAAAAGTAGGTCAAGTTCACTGAAACTGGGTCTATGGCATATTCTTACCATAGGCTACCTATGTAAATTATTTCAGATTTTTTGCGAAAAAAAACGCGCAGAAAGAATAACTATAATAATAATACTACCAAAAACAATAGTATTCCCCTATGGGGAATCCTAATTACTGCCTTGGTGATGGTCTGCGCTCTCGGGGTGTTTTTCTAGTTTACAAATAGTTTTTTAAAGATGCATATCAAGCTAGTAGAAACTGTCTGGTAAACATTGTAAATTTACTAGTATAACAAATAAAAATATCACAGGGTTTCGATTATTATTTCCCTTCATTTCATTTTTGGTTTCATTATGAACCAGAGGGACCATTCCCACAGATATTTGGATTGATCTACCTCCCTGGGGAGTCTCACTTAATTGCTATCAACTTAACCGGCTTAAATGTCTGTCACACCTAGTAAAACTGTTAGGGGGTAATTATCTTTACATCCTAGCTAATTCGGTAGGCTTGACAGACATTTAAGCCGGTTAAGTTGATAGCAAATTAGTGAGACTCCCCAGGGAGTTAGACCGATCAAGATGGATCAATCTAGGCATGGGAACCCAGTCATAGAGGGGAAGAGAAGCAGGTCAAGTTTATGACAAGAAATATGAAGGTGCAGATTTAAAGCCTTTTATTGACTGACTGAGTGATAACTGTAAGCTTTTTTTTTTTTTTTTTTTTTTTTTTTATTTTACTCAAATTATAAGAGAAACTGGAAGTAGTAGTTTGTATGTATTACAGGGAATGAACACAGCTGTACTCTTGCTTGTTATGTATTTTAAGACATTACTATATCATTCCTGTCAGAAATAAGTGATTCATAAAGAAGTATTGTGATATTAAAATTGTACTGCAGTCCTGGAATTTTTGTGCTGGAACCTTTCCATTTGAGTATACGACATAGTGATGTGTAAAATATATAAAAGTTTTTTTTCCTTCTGTCAAGTAAATCCAGTCAGTGCATCAACCAGTTTATTACACATCATTTTGATTTGCATGTTGTCCATAAATTCAGCACTGGAAATTGCATTGCTAATAGCTATTGTCTCACGCACTGAGCGTCCTTTCACCCAAACCCGACCATTCATTCCTATGGCAACTTCAAATGGTAGGTGATGTCCCAGTGTTTTTAGGAGATTGCAGTCTGATGACAACAACCTGAAATATTGAAGTAAGAGAATAATATATCACAGTGGCGGATTTAGGGAGGGGTCAGGGGGTCAGGGAGGGTCCTAACCCCACTTCAATATCTGAAAAAAATCACAACAATGGTTCCCTTTAGAAATTAGAATTTTGACTAGCTGAATCACAGTTCTAAACCATACAAATGGAACTGTTTGCCCTCAAATTAGGTAAATTTTCGAGGTCCTCCACCAGTGCCTGCACCCCATGCTGAGGAGGGGGGGGGGGGAGGGTCAGCTTAGCAAGCCTGGACCCCCTTCAAACTAGAGGATCAGAGAGGCGATACCACCTCCGGATATTGTACCACCAGCTGGAGTAAGCACATTCGTATGGAAAACCAAAAACAAAGGGACAGCACCACCAGTCTTGTGCTTGACAAGCTCTATAAAATGAAAGAGTTCTCAAAATATGAAAAAAACTTAACTATTAATGGCCCAATCAAGCAGATTTTGGAATTGACCTGTATTTTCCTAACATTGATCACTCCTGTGATTCTCTAGACAATAGACCTATTGGTTTTCCTTGAAATGTGTTATCAGTGTTGCATCCATAGTATGCTGACAAAAGAAAAAAAAACCTGGGGGCAACACTGGGCAGATCTCTGCTGGTTTTGAAGATATGCAGAGATCTGCCCAGTGTTGCCCCCAGGTTTTTTTTTCTTTTGTCAGCATACTATGGATGCAACACTGATAACACATTTCAAGGAAAACCAATAGGTCTATTAAGCAAGAAAATATGCAAAGTTCAGTTCTTGGTGAAAAAGTAGGTCAAAGGTCAATTTCAAGGTCACAGTATATGACTTCCTATTCAAGTTCAATAGTAACCATGGGCATTTTTTTGCCAATTTTGGAGATATAAAGGTTCAGTTCATCATAAAAAGTAGGTCAAAGGTCAATTTCAAGGTCACAGTTGGATTACCAGTATATGACTTCCTATTCAAGTTCAACAGTGACCTTGGGCATATCTCCAGTTTTCGAGATATAAGGGGTAAAAAATTTGCAAAGTTCAGTTCATGGTGAAAATTAGGTCAAAGGTCAATTTCAAGGACACAGTTAGATTGCCTGTATATGACTTCCTATTCAAGTTCAATAGTAACTATGGGCGTATCTCTGCTAGTTTTGGAGTAATTCACATTTTATTTTCACCACTGAATATTGCGTTGTACTTTTTTATATAGCGCAATGCCTAAACTGTGTCGAAAATAAAAAATTGCCCTTGACAATTTCTACAAAAAAAAAAAAAAAAAAAGGTCTCTGGCATTTACGTTACCAGAATTAGAGAGAGTTTTCAGTTTCGGTATCTAATGGCTGCTTCTCCCATGAAAATGCACCGATTGAACCCAATCTTCCAAAGATGGAGACCCTGATTGTAACCCCTCACCATAATATGAGAGCTTAGGTCTGTGTAGTTTCTGAAAATTGGTACAAACAAATATTTTTTTGCAGAAAATTCCCATTTTTAAAAAATTTTGGCCCGTTTGACCTTGAAATAAAGGTCGAAAGTCAAATCTCAGGGCACATTTGGAATCTCCACATATGACTTTCGGTCAGACATCTATAGTAATTTTTCCCATAATTCCTTCAGTTTGGGAGATATTTAGCATTGAATTTTCAAAAATTTTGACAAGGGTGCGTTTCAAAGAGCGCCACGCCCAGGCCAATGCACAGACTGAGACAAAAATACCAGGGGGTTCAAGTTGAGATTATATGTGACCTAAATCCAAGAGATGGGGACATGGGTCCTTGCGGTCTAGGAGGAGAAGCGGTAATGGTGACTTGTATCCCACGACACCCTGCGGAGCCAACGGAGCCGGGGGAGCTGTACGAGACGGGTCAGGACTAAAACCATGAGTACCGCCAGCATACGCTGGTGGTACTAATAATCTTGAATCATTAAGAACACGCGGCTATTTCTACAATTCTGGACTTCTGTTTTATGGTCTGAAGGAGCTTGATACATTTTTCGTTCAATGGCTAAGAAATGGACCAAAATGCCATCAAAATCTTATAAAATCCCAGTTATAAACTGCTCGGATGTGAATGATTTTAAACACAGAAGTTAGTGAAGTTCTCAGTTTCCAGTCAAAAAATGTTGACTTTGATTGTTGCGCATTAGCTATCATAGTCTGTGTACCTGATCTGTCTGAGTTCATACTTTTTATTCCATCATTTGACTGAGAGCTTTCTTTTAAACATTTGTGACGATGAACAACAGTCCCTTTGTTGTCGACATCGACAAATATATCACGTTATCACACCTACTGCAATGTCGCTGTAATAGGGTCATGAATATTTGAGTACTTTTTGCCAACGCTTACTATAAAAGCGAGCGCACACCACTTCTGGGTGCGGTCAGGTTTTTTCTCTTCGAAATGTAATAAGGTAAGACACGTAGAACACTTTGGATATGTACATATTTAGTTGTTCATTTATTTGATATAAAAGATTTGTAAACCGTCGTCACCTATTAGTTATTCATTAAGTCAGGTGATATTAGTATAAAGTCATCTTTTTTATATCAATATATATATATTTAGTCGACATGTACGTTATCCTCCTAGACAATTGCTTTCCTGGCCGCCACGTTACTGTGTACTCAATCTTTAAGTTGCCAAATGTTGTGTAAGTACTTTAGCTACAGCATATATTTAATTTCATAGTTTTAGTCATATTGTCGATATTTGCGTGTTCATATCTCTCTCTCTCTCTCCGTTCTTTATATTTGCATTTGTGTGTACACTTAATGTAATATATTTATTTATTTATTATTATTATTATTTATCTATTTTACTTATTTTTTGTTTAGTTTCACCACATCAGAAAACACCTCAGAACTCACTTCAGAACTCACCTCAGAATTCACCTTAGAATCTACTATAAATAGCTACAAAATGTGCGTGAACAATAAAGGTGAAATTAAAAGATTTCTTTTTGAGTTATTGACTGGTACGCAGTAACACCCTTAAACATCTTTTCTATAACATGAACAATCTGAAAGACTGGACCAGTGATTTTGTAGCTGTTTGACACAACTGTTGAACATCTGCTGAAGTCTGTGTAAATAATTGTTAACTTCCTGTGACAAGTGTTAAAGGCTCAACACTCCCACTATGTTCCTGTAACAGGTAAGGAACATCTAACACAATCACCATGTTTCTGTGGCAAGCAATAGCCTCAAAACACACTTCTGTAATGCCCCTATTTCACACAGACCACGAATCCCACGAATGGCCATGAATTGACAAATTTCAGGATTCGTGGTTGAATCGTAATCAGTTCGTGAAGTTCTTAACAGATTCGTATATATTCATAGTCAGTTCTTGCACTTCTTGACCAACAGGAATTAGTGGCAAAAACTTTGATGCCCCTATTTCACACAGACCATGAATCCCACGAATCGCCAGGAATTGAAAATTTCAGGATTCGTGGTTGAATCATAATCAGATCGTGAAGTTCTTAACAGATTTGTATATAATCGTAGTCAGTTCTTGCAATTCTCGATCAATCGGGAATTCATGGCAAAAATTTTGAGCTGTTCAAAATTTTGGCCATGAACTCCCGATTCCAAAAAATCGGAGTGAATTTCTGGACAATATTTGTGCGATTCCAGCCGAATCCCACAAATATTCATATCACTATCGCACTTGTATCATAACTGAATTGTAGAGCGTGTCGAATTAGACCAGAAAATTGGCAAAATCTCACGAATCCTCACGAATCCTGAAATTTGTCAATTCCTTGAGATTCGTGGTCTGTGTGAAATAGGGGCATAATGAACTGACTTCTATAATCACCGTCTCCATGTAACAGGTAATGAACACCTAGGAGCACATTATAGGTTCCTGGGAGTAATGCAGTATTGAAGATTTCTATCCTCCCCTCCCTCCAAAAAGAAACCACATACAATTGGAAACAATTAGTTTTTAAAATCACATTTAAATGCTCTTTGTAATCTTGAAAATAGTATAGTATTAACTGATTACTAAAAAGAATTATAAATCATTTGAAACAAATGCTACTAGTACATAGGACTATAAGACTAAAAACCAAAGTATCCATTTCATTTTTTATAAAATTTTAGTAGAACAATTGACCTTAAAGATACCCATTCTTTAAAAAATAGCATTTTGTCACCTGTATAATACTCACTTCCTAATTAAGTTGAGGGGGACTGTGAACATGAAACCACCATCTCTGATCACTCCCATGCCATTACTCCTGCCATTACTGCTAATACACACCAGTTCTGGCTCCATGTCCTTGTTGGCCACCAGCAACCTGCCAAACACCAAGTCACCTATCTGAAAATCAATGCCCATTACCTTTATATGATTTCAAACAGAGAAACCCTTCCCCTAACTGTCACAACCTATACAGTTTGCCTACCCCACCTTAACTCAATAAGCAAGCACAAAGTGCATGTTCCTTTTAGAAAACATACTGTTAACAAGAAAGTCAAACATTCCTCAATATTTTTTCAAGTTTTGGATAATAATTACTAAACATACCTTAAAGCTTAATGTAGATATCAATTATTTTAAATTACCTACTTTCACGTCTGGTCTGTTTCTTTTTGTGGCACCTTCAAATGATAGGTATGACAACGATGCTTGTTCACTTCCTCCAATGTCCACTCTGAATACATCACCTGCTTTCATAGTTACAATACCAATGACATTTTCTCCCTTGGTTGGAATGTACTAAAATAGTAACAAGAAAAACAATTAGTAAGGACTGGAAGGGCTGTGTATACACATTCATTTATATTATAAAAACAAATTCACAAAAAATTTTAAAACAGATTACAGGGAATCAGGGTAAGACACGTTTCCATACCCAGATTGATCAAGCAGGATCGACACATCACTGAGGGGTTTCTCACTAAATTGCCTTCAGCTTAAGTGACTTAGATGTCTATCATGTGTATCAAGCCCTTAGCACTATTAGAAAAAAACTTGGGACCCTAATAAAAATTGAGAGACGGTGTAGCTGAATTGCACAATACACCGCAATACACTTGAAAAAACAAGTTCAGTTGCAAGTAAATATAGGAAAAGGTATAAATAGGGTGATATTAAAGCAAAATATATTACCTAGTACTTAATATCGCTGATACAACTTAACAAATCGGCAAGATCTTGTCATCGTCTGGTCTCGCCATGTTGGCGAGTGGCTCCTCTTGGAGAGCCACTCGCCAACAAGGCTGCCGATACGAAGATGTAAAAGTCTTGCCATTTGTTGAGTTATATCAACAGGCCCATAGCCAGGGGGGTTCGGGGGTTCAAAAGAACTGCCCTTTTTGCTGGGAAAAGGTCTGTTCTGAGTAAAATTTGATCTTTTATAGCAAAAGGTCCACATTTTCAGAAAAAGACCCCCCCCCCCTTTGGAACTGCTGGCTACGTGCCTGATCAACTATATGTAGTGCCAAGGGCAGGTAGAACCGGCCGGGTAGCTCAGTAGGTAAGAGCACTCACCCTGTAAGCGAGGGGTCCCGGGTTCGATTCCTGGTCTGGTCGGTGATTTTTCTGCACTCACCCCAAAACGCTACAATGGTGGCAGCGGTGTTGCGAGATAGGGCTCGCGTCTTTCGGCATTTGGGGGGGAGGAGTGTAGTGCCAGGGGCAGGTAGAACCGGCCAGGTAGCTCAGTAGGTAAGAGCACTCGCCCTGTAAGCTAGGGGTCCCGGGTTCGATTCCTGGTCTGGTGGGTGTTTTTTCTGCACTCACCCCAAATCGCTACATATATTAAATTTAATTAAAATTACTTAGTATAGTAATATAATAATTGGCTTTTATATCACCCTACATTGTTGGGAATGACCGTTTCTTTTGTGTAATTTGCAACTGCATGGATGTCTGGCATGCCTACTGAAGCAGTTTTGTTTTTCATGTGTATTGGGCTGTGTTGCGGTGTATTCCGCAATTCAGCTACACCCAGTGGTTTTAACGCTCACCCGCTTTTGACGACTGTCAACCCAATATATATTGGGCTCTTTGTGTTTTAAGATCCCAGCTTTAGATACTGTAACCTGATCAGAATCTCTTCGAAGCCCTGGTCCTGTCACAAACCTGGTAGAATCTTCTGTATTTATCATAAGTCTCACTTGGTCACCAGGTAAAACCACGCTCCCGACTTCGGCCATGTTGCGGAAATACCGACTACTTTGTAATAGGCTTGTCTTGTGCAAATCGAAACAATGCTCAGCAGCGGGAACACCTGGTGACGCGAAAGATAATGAAAGCAGAATTAAAATGAAATATTTATTTATTTCTACCTTATTTAGTACGGGATGAAGTTAGGGTTGGTAGTGTCAGACTTGAATGATAGGTTTACATATCACCTACCCCCTGGGAAGCTTTTATTGTTACTGTAAAGGTACAGGTAAACACATAATTGTGTAATATTTGAGGCGCTCTAAACTTTAGGTTAAAACAGCTTCAACACACTTCGTAGCTAGGGCCCTGCGTACACCTTTGCTTTAAAAATCTCCATACAAACATATACAAGGGACTCCGAACAAGCTCGAAAATATACCTGAAACACTCTTCAAGACACAAACCGTACCGTATGTGCTACTACATGTAGTACATATTGATCAGCACGTAAAGCTGCATGTCAAGAATTGCAAATGCATGATTTTCTTTTTCTGCAAAACTGACCAGGATAAATAAGTTTCTGTATATGTTAACCAACTGTTAACTTACAAATTTTGGTACCAGTACATGTGTAGGCCCAAAGCAGCGTTGAAGCGGAGATGGGAGTACTGTAGGGATTATCATGCAGTAAGCGATCCACGAACGGAAAACAATTCCCTGTCGGATTTTTTTCTATAAAATTGTTGACCACCGCCCCTTCCCCGCCCCGGAATATAATTCCATACACACATGCAATCACACACACTTAGGGAGAGAGGGAGACAGACCTTATTCAATGTATCATTCCAAGCGACGCGTGCATGCTTGCAAGTACATGTGTCTGATGGTTAAATAGCTAGTAAGGAAATCTGAAATCCAATTAGTATTTATTTTATAGAATGAAACTAGTCGCCTGCGACATCAATAATTATGTGAAAACACCACTTTGTGAGACAACATATATAAATAATTTTCAATAATTTGTCATTAACTTTGAGTATAAGTGGAATTTGAAATCGAAACTAACTAGGAATTCCTAAGCTGTTCTTATAACTTTCGCGCAGTTGCCGAAGTTGCGGATCTCCTTACGGAGCCTCGAGCCGCTACACATGCAGACGAAAACATGGCGCAAACATTCGAGTTGTGCGTTTTGTTACTCCTGTATCTTTTAGGGTTTTCTCCAGTACGGTGGAATTTAGTAGCAGCTGAAACCAACCAAAGTTACTGCCCCAGTGCTTGCACGTGTAGTGGATACGCTTTTACCGTGAGAGCCGACTGTTCAGGACAGAATTTACATGGAATTCCGTCCGACTTGAGTTCATTCACTGTTCAGCTGTGAGTATTAGTGTTGTTAGCGTGGTACACTAGAAAAGGGTGCCTAGCCTGTACACAGATACTGGATGTTTCATTGCAGCCGGAAAACGGCCCTGTGAAGGAGACCTCCGACAATATTAACTCTTCACTGATTTTTAATGTACTAATTAATGTTAATACCAAATTTGATAATCCACTAAATACGACAGGGGATTTCATTGTGAACGTATACGACAGGGGTTTTCATTGTGAACGTACATGTAATGTACGTTTACTCTATATCTACAGTATACAGGTAGACTGTTGTTTAAGACCCCATTTCCATAGATTTTAGATCGATCTATCCCTGTGGGGAGTCTCACTAGATTACTGTCAGCTTAGCCGGCTTAAGTGTCTGTCCCGCCTACTGAAAGCTGTAAGGGGGTAATTAACTATGGTGCGCGCTCGGCTGACTGCAATTTAGTGTGAACCCCCAGGGAGTTAGGTCGATCCAAATCTTAATCTCTGGATCAATCTAAATCTCTGGGGATACACCCTAAGACGTTACTGACAATATCATATCACCAGAAAAAAATGGAATCGAAAATGAAAAACACACTGAATGTGTAGTTAGACAGATGTGCTAACATTTCATCTTACATAACTCCGTTCTTCATCAGTCACAAAGTAGAGTTCGCAGATGAGTTGTTTTTAAATGTGGGTATTACTACAACCAGTATCCACTGCAGCTAGAATGGATTAACCTCTTTTCTAGGCCTTAGAAAGGGGCAGTTAGCCCTTGGGTTCTGTTAGCCCTGCCTGGTTTCTCTAAAAGAATGGCTTTAGATACATGTAACTACGTGATGAGTCTTTTTGAAATGCAGCTCCGTTTCTTAGTAAACTAAATGCAAATTATGTTTTTGTGAAACAGTACCCTGGAGCCAGTTGGCTGTTTGATGATATACATGTAAGAAGGTATATTACTAGTGATGAGGATTTTTATTGTAGAACCTTTTGTTCAGTCAGACAGTTTTGGGACCAATCTTGCCATTTTGTGTTGAATAACATGCTAATTGTAAATATGGATCCATTTCATAATCAGTGCAGCAATGCCTTGCATGCTGGATTATTTTAAGATCCTTGAACACTTTTATTTCAGATTGAGCACATTCTGTTAAAAGCTGTTGCAAAAGGCGAAGGCAGTTGAGATGAAATATGAATGAGGCAGAGATAGGGAAGGATTTATAGCATTCTTGTACATATAGATATGCAGCAGGGTGTATGGTTTACAGGTTTACTCTGCTCTGGAAAGATGGCCATGTAGGCACAGCAACAAATTAGGCAATCTTGATGAATTCACACCTGGTCATTAGCACTTGAGTTAAAGCATTGAATAATTGTAATCTTCTGGGTTTCATCAGCGAGGTATTTGGAAGCATATGGTACTTTTTTCCAAAGGCAATAAGTTTGCTGATAAGTTTAGCTACCAGATTGCAAATTCATTGTGCAGATTCTCAGTTGATCTTGTTGTTTTTTATCAATTTACAGTCTTTCTTAAAGATTAGGTAGAATGGTAGTGAATAGAGTGGAGTGCAAACCAGTATGAATATATTAACACCTGTGTATACCGGTAGAGTTTGTTTTTGAAAATGTAGAGTTACAAGAAAATTTGCAAAGAAATGGCAATTTCTGCTTTCCTTAGTGACAATAAGGGGAGTATTAAGCAAAGAGGAAATGTGAATTTTTCCTGCCCTAAGAGCGTGCACCTTGCTTGGCCACCTAGTGTAAGCATGCCACTTTTATACCTGTTACATGACCCGGACTGGGATTTTTTACCATAGGAAGCGAGGAAGTTTTCATCAATTTAATGCATCATTTCCCCAATAGACAAAAGTTGTCAGTTTGAGTCTGACTGTGTTGGCATTAGTGAATGGAAAGTGACAGGACCCTTGACTTAAATTAACTGCGATTTGTTGACTGTTGAAAGCTGGCAGTGGAATTTCAATGGCAATATTCCACGCTACCACCTGAGTGCAATTACCAGATATAATTTCATGGGTAGTTTGACTAATTGCATCAAATTCTCTACAAATGATCATCGGAGAGGAAAGAATAAATTAATGGTAGGCTTGCAGTTGGTTTGTGTGTCTAACAATAAGTTACACAGAAGAAATTTGAGATGTTGAAAGCTTAGCTGGATAGTACAGATGATTGTACAACACTGAAAAAAAAGAGAGGCATCTCCAAACTGAAATTTTTAAATAACCTGGCTAATCATGACTTGTTGAAAAATAAAGATAAAATCACAGCAGAAATACAAAATGAAATCTGAAGATGCCTCAGTTGATTCAGGGGCATGCCATAATGGCCAATAATCAATTGTAGTAGATGGAGTTCCTGAAATGTTTTCATGCTGCTTAAGAAGTAACCTAGGGCAACATCAGTAGAAAAATGTAATCCTTTTTACTATCATTGACATTGTGTTGACCTTTCAAATCACCTCCCCTTCTGGCACAAGCAGTACCCACAAATGTTGGACATCTTACTTTATTGCTTTAAGATTTATGTCCAAGGCTTATTTGATCTTTACATGTTTTTTCCCTGCTATCATTGATGGTCTCTCTAAATAAGTCAAGCTAAATGGATTTATGAATACCGCAGTCTATGGCAAGCCAAAACAATTTTTAAGTCATGGTTCTTATTTAAATACACTCTTTTCATTCAATTTGATGTATAAAGCAGTGTTTTATTGCTTTTGATTGGTCTTATAAAGTTATTCCACAATTAACAATTCTTTCTAATATATTATTATACATTTTTCATGAAATGGACATTTGTAATTCTTAATAAAAAGAATGACACTTAATTCCTGTGTGCCCTATGCACTATGTCTCTCCTTAAATAAGTTCCAACTAAGCTAATTAAGATAAAGTTGAGGCTTATCATTATCAAGTAGCTGGCATCAAAGCTGAAGCAATGAGGGGGAAAATAACATGTTTACAAAAGTCATAAACAGTAGCTCATGTTTTCAATTAATCCATCCAGCTAGGCTGCTTGATTACAATCTAATTGAGTTAATGGAGATTTCAAGATATAAGGATTGAAAAGGTCATAGAAATTGGTTGGTAGTTTGGCCTGTGAAATAAAAATTATCTTTTAAAGTTTAGTGGGCATCATTCCACTTAAGAAAAATGTTCTAATTGCTTCTGCTTTTTATTTGCTTGGTGTGTATAAAAAGATTTGTAGTATTTTTAGGATTGGCGCCTTCTGAAAACCTAAAATCTCCAATTTCTTTTGAGAAGTGGCATGCCAAGGAGGGGGAAAAGTGTGTGCCACACAAGTGGTATAAGGAAGCACCGATAAGAGTTAAATTAGAGAGCCACAGTGGCACAACCAAGCATACGCTTTCAAGTGATTAGGTTACCGTTAAAGCACTTACCTGAGCTGGAGTGTGTTAAAATAATATTGATGCTTATTTCACATATTTGTCGACCATTTGTAGACCAAATATTTTGGTCCATTTGCTTAACATGACGCTAAAAGCTGTGGCATTGAAAGGACTTGACTATTCTGAGGAAGCTTGATTGAGCATGTACTATGCATGTTTGCATGAACTGGACCTGTGTGTATATTCTTGAGTATTCAAACATATCACCGATATCCCTGTTTTCACTGTTGGCCATGTCATAGCCCATTGTCTCTTATGTTAAATGCGGAGTAAGTAAACAGAGGTGGCAAACACAGGGAAGCTAATGTCAACACAATCACTCTTGTGTTCTACAGAAAATCTGGCCGTCCTTTTTCCTTCGCTTGCTCTATCAATTATGGGTCAGTGAGATAGGGAAAACTATTATTTTCAATACAGGAGCTTGTGAGCAAAATTAAATCCTGTTTAAGGTACCAAGCTTTGAGGTTGAAGGAAATATGCTGGTTCTTTATAAATATGTGTTTCTCATAAAACTATTAAGTTACTCTGCAAATATTATAGAAGGGTAAAGTCAGAAAAGAAAACTTCAATTTGCGTTATGTCATTGCTTGCTAAACAATTCATGAGTAGAGGGGTGGTGGTTGCAGGAAAGCACTCCTGTTTCTTCTGGCATCATTAAGGGACCGCCCTGCTGTTAACTGTTTTCTTACAGACCACATTCTGTCACTCATGGCAAAACTTGATGCTGACACTGTAAAAAGAACGTGCATTGTATTTGGGGATATCATGTTGCTGTGAATACTGTTAGCTCTTCACATAACAACATTGACAACTTTTGAAACCATACTTCAAGAGAGCTTTTTACTTTTCAACCTGTTTAGTTTATTTGACTTTTTTTTTTACTTTTTTAAAATTCATTATTATGAATTGATTGTTACAGGCATTTTCTAAATTCAACTTTTGTTTAGTAACTTCATGCTCATACTATGATGATTTTTTTCATGTGATTATGCTGAAATTCTAACTTAAAAATTATCAGGAAGCAACCGTGGTTCTTTATTCCAGATCCATTCTTTCAGTTTATTTCAAGTAGACTAATATGTTAGAGGATTACACAATTTATCTCTCGATCTCTTATCCCCAATGTTCTGACTTTTTGTGATTGATTGCTCTCCCTCACAATTTTGCATAAATATGTTACAGCTATTTAAAAAGATATATATGAAAGAGAAAAAAATCCTATTTTCTTTTTTTTTTTTTTTTTCATTTTCATATTTGAGAAAAAATCTAGGTAATAAGTTCTGTTGTTCGGAATAGAAGCTTTAATAACAGTTAACATCTGCTGTCAGATGGGGATACACCCAGTACAAAAGAAATAAATCATGAACAATTTAAAAAAAAAAAAAAGATACTTAGACTGATTTCACAAAACTTTATAATATTTTATTTCTGGATAAAAGTCATATTTAAAAACAAAATATTATGTTGTTAATGCAATGCAGCATATCCCTGCACTTCACCACACTGTAAGAAGCACCCATTCCCAGGGGCACCACCTGCTTGGATATCTGTTCCTCTGTTTATGGACTGTTGATAACAATCATCATAATATTAACAACAACCAACAACCAACAAAAAACAAACAAAAAAAAAAAATGAAATATACCTTTATGAATGGCTATATTTAAAAGTATCAATGGAAAAGGTTCTATGTATTTGTAAAAATAGTCATCCAACTTTCAGGATGTTTTTACCACTGAGAATCCTAGTGTCCAACATGTTTGTATGTTGTTTATTAATATATAAGTTATATAACATTACATGATGATTAGTGTTTTATGTAGGATTGATTTATGACCAACAATCAAAATTCATGTAAAAATGAAATTCATTTATCAACCACCTTCAGGGACCCTATCCCCATGGATTTCTGTGCCACACCTTTGGTCTTGACTGTCACAGCTTTGGTCTTGACTGTTTATAGTGATCATCAAATGACATAAAAAAGTCTGCCTTCATGCATGGCTTTTTAAAAGTATTGATAAAAAATTATGTGGTCAGTAGAGTCATCAGCCCCCAGGGACAGCTCCACTCCCAGTGGTACTAAAATTCCTTTGGGTTTATGCACATCTCTGATGATAGATTAACATGTATCAATCCTTTGAGATTTCATAATCCTCACTCCATTACTCAAGTGAGGAGATAGAAGAAATAAAATTACAAATGCAGGACATATCAGTGGGTGGGATAACACCATCCCCAATATTTGTCACAAAAGTGCAGGAATAAAAATATTTAATTTGATAATAGTGAAAATGTATGTGGACTTAAGCATTTTTCTGAAAGATCGTGCCCGCAATCAAAGTCTCTTCATCAAGACAAAAGTTGAGTTGGTTGAAAATGCATGTCAGGCACCTGATCAGCAGCTTGATACTACTAATGGTTTGGTTAATGGTGGCAATCATGACCATCTACAGTAAATTATGGGTGGGCCAACCATTTGTTCCTTATCTGATTTGGGCCTTCATATTTAGTGCCACAGTAGGGCTTAGCTGAAAGTTGAAATGGGTTTCAAATGGAAAAGTCAGCCACAGTGTAAAACAAAGGACTGACTTGTTTCAGTAGATTTGTTTTGATTGAAATCTGGTTAACGTGGGAATTAAGATGGTATTAAAGAACAAATCACAGCTGTAATTAGTCTGAGAGAGAGAGCGCAAGAAATCTATACGAAGCAATTCTGGTCATTGCAAATACTTATATGGTCTGCTATTTTGTAAGTTGCATTAAATATAAATCAAAGCACTTTCAAAAACCTACTTAGAGCATCTTTTATAGCTCCTTTTGTCA
Organism: Lingula anatina; assembly: GCF_051362555.1. Classification (NCBI taxonomy): domain Eukaryota; kingdom Metazoa; phylum Brachiopoda; class Lingulata; order Lingulida; family Lingulidae; genus Lingula; species Lingula anatina. The sequence continues at coordinate 57,407,428 of NC_141767.1, forward strand.
TGTTGGTGCACTTGAAGTCTTCCTGATCTTAGTAGTTGTAGAAAAATGCCAGGTGATTGAGAAAAGTGACTTATTTCCATTATGACAAAATGAGAAATTGTGCAGCTGAAAACTGTGCAGCTGCTGATTTTGTGCTGCTATTATGAAAAGTTGATCACTCCAATTGTGCATTCCACTGGATGAATGAGATTAATGAAGAAAGGCTGGTGAACTTATTGCATTAATAAGTATATAATGTAACAAGCAGATAATATGGATTTGTGGGTTGCTGTCAAAGAAGAAGGTAGAAAAAAATTATAAATATCTATTTTAATTTTTAAAAAATTAACATAGTTGAAATAGAAGAAAAATAACTCAAATTCTTGCTAAAGCACGTCACGATGTGGAAGTCTTTTGCAAAGAAAAGGATATGTATTGGGTATATCCTGAAAATGCTTTAAGAATTTTTGTCAGTGTATAATTGTTAATGTATAATTAAATCATTATATCTGACAATTTGGGCCCTGTTGCTGACAAAGAAAAAGATTGTGGATTTATGAAATTGTGAATTGGCTTGTAAACAATTCCAGCATGCCTTCTTACCAAAGGTTGCTCATTCACTATTATCGGGATTTAATACATCATGCAGTGGACATAACCAGTAAAATAAATTTTAAAAAATCATATCAGAATTGAATGTGTGCACATCTCTTTACTTAAGCGTTTATCTTTGACAATATAAGATAAACCATCAGCCTGTCAATTCTTATCCCCAGCCTTTCTCTATGAAGTGTCCTATCCCCCTATAATCAGAACTTGTTATCTCCACCTACTGGTAACCTTGAGGTAGTTCTGCCAGCCTTGGAATGTGCCATCATTTGCTGCCTGATGTATATATTTACAGGAGTCAGTAGCTCTCCCTACTAATCGGGGAAAATTAATGTGTATTATCATGTCCATGCAAATATGGCTTGTATTGAGATATCACCTGAGGAGAGGCAACAGAAGCTTAAGGCTGTTACAGGGGAGGGACCATGGGACTGGCATTCAGCCATGTTCAAACAAAAATGCACAGTGCAGAATTTGCACAAATTATGAAAGATTTGTGAAAAATTGTATGTCAAATTATCGTTTGCTGTGTTCAATGAGATTCTTAAATTGCTTGGTTTACATTTGGTAAGGTCTGCCTCAGCACTTGGCGAGAACACTGCTGGTATGGGCCTTGTTGCTGAGTTTTTTGTTCAGTGAATATGAAGACCTTTTCACTCTGAGACAGTTCAGACCACTTGACTGATCACCCCAAGAAAGAGAGAGATGGATTTATGTCTGTTAGTGTATCTTTTAGAAATGATATACAGGATTTATGGAGTAGTTTTTCTCAAGGCTTCTGTTATTTAAAGATGGTAGAAATATCAGTATATCATATGGGTTAAAGAAATTCATTGAGATTACTTTCTAGGCCTCATTCTCACAGGGATTTTTAAATGTTGAGTGATGGATCTTGTTGCTTTTAGTCAAAATATATCCCTGTCTGTCAGGATTAAAAGTTTATTGTGGGATTAAAGATTAAAGAACATTATAAGTTCATTCGTAGGGGGGAAAGAATGCAAGGATTTTGTTAAACTGGTAGAAATTTACCATATCAAGTTGCTGGCATGCATGTTGAAATCTGCAGGTGAGGTGAAAGATTTTCGCAAAGCTATAAGATACCAAGATATTTTTGTTTGGCAACAAAAGAAATTAGCAGAGAGGTCATGAGTGCTAAAATGTATGGAGTGAGTTCATTTGATGTGTAAGGTGGGTGGAAGGGAAAGATGGGAGATATTTTTTCAAGTTTTGTCTTTGGTTAGATATTTTATGCCCAATAAAGATGTTCATATTTGTTTATTTCAATTTATAGTTTCTGACTGCAAATTTCCCAAATTTGAGTTGGGATTTTATTCAAAAACCATCTGGCCCTCATTATTCACCAGCCTCCCCCATTTAAAAATCTTAAAAATGGACTGGTGGTGACAGGTTTGTAAAGAACAGATATTAATTTGACAGTAAGGAGTGGATCTTCCAGTGATACTTGATACCCAGTACAATAAGAAGTAACAGCTAATAATGCTGCTTTGGGGAGTGGGAGGGACATCGCACAAACTTGCATTCTTTACAGTATGCGGGTGCTAGTCAATTGCAAATGTGTGATTTGAGGACTGAAATAATGGAAGTCCTTGTAGCATAGTTTAAAGTATGCGTGATGTTTTGAGGCAGCTCTTGAAATTAGATGATTTTTGTACAGGCAATTTGAAAAAAGAACTCCCCCCCCCTCCCTTTTAATTCCCTATCTAATTTTTCCTTTGTTTTCTATTTTACTCTTCTGGTTTCAATTTTTTTCCATGCAGCATTTACGTCAGAATGTACAGCAATTTAAACAGATTTAAAGAAATATTACAGACCAATGTAACTCCCTTCCTTCAATATATGAAGTGATTTATCTAAATGTTTGAGTTTCTTAGCAAATGCTGAAATGTCAATGAATCTGTAGTGTCTTTTACATTTAATATAAAAAGCTTATCATGCAATTCATCTCCTTTAGCTGCAAGATTAACCTATAACTGTCTGACAGTGTGTACCGGGCTAGCAATATTTCAGTCCTTTTCATTGGTCTTTTTTAAACAATGTTATTTTAAGTAAGATATTATGCACCCCAGCATCCAAGTATGTAGATAATGGATTTGATAAGCTGGGGAAATCATAAATCGGACTCAGTCAGGCGAATTTACCAACTGCAGTTCATGATATATGAACATTCAACTCCATCCTTGATACAACATCTTGATTTGGTTAAGCCCATGTCAAGGAACAAATAAAAAGCTCTCTGTTTTTTTTTTTTTATATAATGATGCTTTGAGAAAATTGTTGAGTTATGTAGATTGACCATTTATAAAAATCTGATGTCTAAGGTAGTATCGTAATAATTGCTTAAGGTTTAGCTGATACAATACAGGGCCGTAGCCTGAGCAAAATGCCAGGGGGGGCAGTAAGCGGACACGAGTGGGCGAAGCCCCCGGTGGGGGAGGGTGTGGGAGGTGGATGATTGTCTAGTGGCCATGAGTGCATTTTCTCACAGAATTGATATCAACTTTGCAATTTTTTTTCCACCTTTGCGATTATTTTTTTTTGCACCTCAAATCCCAGGGGGGGCAGCTGCCCCCCCTGCCCCCCCGGAGGCTACAGCCCTGCATAAAGCTATTAATATTAATATTAAGCTTCTCTCATTACATTGGTCATCTTAAAGGCTTATAACATTTACTTTCATGATTGCAGAAAATATATTTTATGGCATGCATAGCTGAGGTTAACACTGTTTGTATGGCATTTCATTGCTAAAATAGTATCAAGTAGGTTGTATATTTTCATGATGTTTAATTGATAAGCCAAGTTTTATGAATAATACAAAGCACATCTGAAAAAAAAAATGATAGACCAAGGGGTGGTGAAACTTATCTTATTACATTATGGTATTATATATTGTGAAATCATCAATAAATAATCCTAGTCTAGAAGATTTGAAGTGAGATGAAAAGTATTTAAGAACAATTCCCAAAACTTTATTTTTAACCATTGGTGTCTGACCACTGGCAGTAGTCAGGAGTGGCACAAACAAAACCACTAAAATACCAAACTCTCTTCAGATGTTTTTTTTTTTTTTTTTTTGTAATAATTTTCTAACACAATTTTCTTATCTGTATGGGTTTTGCCTGGTTCAAGTTTGAATGGTTACTACTGATAAAAAAAGTGCGCATATTTTAATTTTTCAGCAATGAAGTAATCTTTTAGTAATTCTGTATTTTGTTTTTGCTTCAGGGACCTGAGTGTTAATCAGATCACCAGACTTCCTGACTTTGCTTTCTCTCAGTATAAATTCTTGGAGGAGCTGTAAGTATGAATACATTTTAAACAGCAAAGTAAAAATGGTCTTAGACCCCATTCCCACAGATTTTAGATCGATCTATCCCTGTAGGGAGTCTCACTAGATTACTGTCAGCTTAGCCAGCTTAAGTGTCTGTTCTGCCTACTAAAAGTTGTAAGGGGCTAATTAACTGTTGTGCACGCTTGGCTGATTGCAATTTAGCGTGAACCCCGAGGGAGTTAGGTTGATCCACAAAGTTGGAAAAGCACACTGCGATCCTGAATCAGCGGTTGAACAGTGATGACATGAAGTCTTTTTTCATGAGTTATATGCCAAAAAGTGGGAAGCGGATATAGCTAATTTACTTAGGCTCCGTTCATATGGAAAATCTATTTTCTAAAAATCTAAAAATCTATTTTTGGTATCTTGTGATCACAGTCTGTGCCCTGGATACCCCGCGGCAGAGTAGTATCTCTAAGCTGTGAAGTTCATCAGTTTAGTTGTGACAACTCAAGCATGCAGACCCGTAATATGGCTAGTGGTAGTGCAAAACAAGTTGGAGTAACTTTCTACTGCGCATGCGTCAAGGTATCAGAATCTCCTCCGAGTGCAGCCGAGAATTAATTACAGCTTTGGAAGTAACTCGCTCGCGCTGCCAGTAATTACGCCACGGGGTATCCAGGGCACAGACCGTGATCACAAGATACCGAAAATAGATTTTTAGAAAATAGATTTTCCATGTGAACGGAGCCTTAGTCTCATTTAATATTCATGTGACTGGGTCATAACGTTATCAATGGAAATCTCTAGTATTTACGCTGAATAAGGAAACGAAACTACTTGCCAGCTGTGGTCTCGCTGTCGTGTGTGTCTGAAAGAAACAAAACAGGCTTGGGTCATAACATCTGTGATTACACGCTCAGATGATAGGATTTCCTTACACGTTGTTTTATGAAAAGCAGAGTGTATTTCAGGTATTAAAATCCCGAAATTGAACGATTTGTATAGTTCAGGTGTATGGGAGATAATTCTTTGTACTGAAGTTGAAAGCAGAAACGATGGTATAATGCACAACAAACCTGCTTTCTTCACCCATCAAGATTTGCGACAAAGAGCAATTATTGTTTTTCTGTAGTATGTGTGCCTTAAATGATCCCTGAGATGACCAAAAATGTGTCAATACTATTCTGAGAGCTTTCCTTTCCATAATGTACAGCTGCAAGATAGACTGGGATGTCTTTGTCCCAGATTTAACTGCTGTTTTAGTGTCGGCTAAGAATTAAAAAGTTAAAAATACACAGCAATGTTTGGAAATAAAATTGTTTGTTATAATAAGACATCCATCTCCTTGCACATGAAAGCGCCCCCATTATAATCTAACACACAATAATATTTTAAAAGACTTTCAATGATGTTGTTACCCAGTTGTTACCCATTGTTGTTACCCATTATTTTGGATGTGCGCACACACACACACACACACACACACACACCTGAACAGCATGTTAAGCAATGAGTCATATGTATTTTAAAATGTTAAAAAAGAGAAAAGAGGTCTCTTTTTCAATTCTACGAACAAAAATGATTTTGTAAAATGTGGAATGACAAAGAAAACCCTACAATAGTATATAGGAAACCCCATATAAGAAAAATACAGAAGATGAGATTCACTTTCTTTTAATCTGTCCTTTTTATTTTTTTTATTCAGATTTATGACAAGAACTTTTAGATCAATGTCACTATTTTAATCCATGTTTTAGCAATTATAGTTATACAGGAAGTTTTGTTTTTATTATGAATTGTGAATACCAATTTTTATTAGCTAAGACAGTTTTTGAAATGTTTAAAAGACGGAAATCTTTTTAACTGTGTCCCATAAGCCAAATATGGCTGGGTATTCTTTTAATTAGTAGTTTATTTTATGTTTTTTTTTTTGTATTTTATGGTTTAAGAATATGCGACACTTTAATAAATACAGTAAATAAATATATATATATAAAGTTAAAAATTCAACAGCACATTTTTTGCATGTGGGAGATTTCAGTTACAGAAGTTTTAGATCTACTGATACTAAAATCTATTTGAAGAATTCAAGAATATCTTCTACAAGTTATCTTTTTTTATACTATTGCCAACTAAATTGAAAAAGTAGTGTAATTTAACTTTATTGCCAAATAATGAGACAATTCAAAAGCTGAATTGAACATATTTTTTTATTTCCTTGCTGAAAAATAAAACATTCAAATGGTATGTTCTATTAAGAAACCAGGTTTGAAACGTGTGTCTTCTGTCATCTTTGCCAATCACTCTTTTTGTGAGGCAGGCACTGTCTGAGATTTGTTTGCAAATGCTTCATGCTGAACACTGAAGGCACCTGAACCAACACCCAGCCTTACAATTATTGCATTATGTTTGCATTCCTATCAGTTGTAGTCTGACACCATATGAACCAACAGTTTGTTATTATTACAACTGGGATGCAAGAATTCTGTGGAGTACTGGGAAGAGAATATAGAACTGTAGAAACAATTAGTTGTTTAATTAAACTTGATGCAACATGTTTTGTTGTGCTGATTTGGTCTCTTAATTGCTTGATGTTAGGTCTCTTTTTTTGTACAAAAACTTGGTGTGTATGTGTTTTGTAGATTTTTTTTGGCCAAAATAAACCTTGAAGAGGCCCAGTAGGGCTGAAAAATCTTGAAACGAATTTCAGTGTTTTTATATATATATATATATATGCTCAGATAAGTTTGGATGTCAGTCTGACAATTGTGCTTTCAGATCAGGTTCAGTTAGATTACTGTAAATAGGAATTAAGGGGATGGGTTATAGTGGAAATTGTTCTGATACAGATGATACAGTTGTTGGTGCTTTATTAACAGCTTGAAAATATCCATTTCTCAAGTTGACAACAACTTTAAATTGTTAGTGTTCAAGTGAACATTTTAGTATTGACCTATAGACTGATACTGGTAAACCCCATGCAGAGTAGCCTCCTATTAAGGGACCATTCAGATCAAGAAGAGCCGAGTGCTAGTAAGGCTGCGACCTAAACATGGCGGACCTACATGAAAGGAAGACCACATATCCTGTAATGGTCTCTCTGCCTCTCACATGCCTCCCCACGCGTTGTCCTTTGACCGGTTGAATTGAGCCGAGATTTAATTACTGTGCCCCTGTAGGGACGACACGTGGGGAGGCGTGTGAGAGGCAGAAAGACCATTACAGGATTAGCGGTTTTCCTTTCATGTAGGTCCGCCATATTTAGGTCGCGACCTTACTAGCACTCAGCTCTTCTCAATCTGAATGGTCCCTTAGTTTACATGGTTATCACCCTTACTAGTATTTTTCAAAAGTTAGTAGTATGCCAGTTTTATAGATTTTAAGGATCCTGAAAGTATGTTTTTTCCCCCAAGCCTTTTTTAATTGAAATTGGCAAAATTATATTTATATTCAAAACCAGTAGAAATGCATACTGTATAATATATAATATACTTATATGGAAATGGGATGGTGAGTTCATTTGGTTTACCTTCAAAGTGCTAGCATTGTATGTTTTCAAACTTAGGTGAACCAAAGAATTATCACCTTTATGTTGCTTTCTTTTGACTTAAGGGAATCAAAATGTTTGCATGCCATGGGTTTTAGCAAGGGCATATGCAGTTTGCTTGATATTATGATAACATACTGGCCATTTGAACTGATGGGCTGCCATTTATTAAAGAATTGTTCAGCTTTAGAACTTGTGTTGTTATCACATTTTTGCAATTTTTTCCATTTGGCAAGAATGTGACATTTCTAACAAGATTAAAATCTTATGATGAGAGTCTTTTCAAGCAAATTTAAACCCTAGTCAAATGCCATGGTGCATTCTTTTTTTCTGTCTTTGCCAAAACAAAGCAAACAAATAGCTGGGAGTGGTATTTAAATGCAATTTGGACCAAATTAGGAAAGTTGGGTTCATGTGGAATGATCGATATTTACTCTCAGCAGATCATTAGTTTGAGAAAACACAAATTTAGTCAAGATAACTATAACACTTTAATTTTATTTACATAATATCAATACTTGCATATGCATGAGACATTACTATGTAAAGCATTGGCTCAAACATAAAATGTTTTATTAAATATGGTTTTGTTTGATCAAATGTAAAAACATAAATAGCCAAATTATCTGCTTATGTAGGATGAATTATAAAGAAGTATACCCGTAGTAATGTTTTTTTTTTTTCTTAATTCTCATTTCAGTCGATTGGATGGCAACTGTTTGTCTTGGTTGCCAGCTCAGGCTTTTACTGGGATACTGCACCTGAAAACTCTGTAAGTTTCATGTAAGATAATTTTTAATATTTTGCAGAATTTGATAAATTGTTGTAGGATTAAAATTCATCATCATCTTAATTACTGTTTCCCCTTCTCCTGATCATGAATGAGGGAGGGGGATACATTTGATGGTAAAATTACTTAATATACAGGTGGGATTGTCACTAGACAATTATCTAATCTTATATCTTATGTTAATATTTATGATAATAGCTATTATATAAAGATAATATGTAATATTGAATTTTGTCCAGGCATCTTCAAGGCAACCAGTTCACTGATGTCCCTAGCAAAGCTTTGGAAAGCCTGTACTTTTTACAACAACTGTAAGTACTTTACTTTTGGTAACAGAATAGGAATCAAAAAGAGCTTTGATTTATATTACATTTATAGAAGGGCATGCTGTTGTGATTTAAAAGAACAGGATTTTCTGAATGATAACAGATGCTGAAAAATAATTCAAAATTAAAATAAATTGATCAGATTACAAGGTCATGATACTTACACTGTTAACGTGTATGTTTTTGACACAAAGACAACTGTAATTGAGAAGGTTATCTTGTAAATGAATTAAGGTCAGGAACTGTTGTTGATTCAGATGTGAGAAAATAGTAAGTTTCCCTTTTTGATACAGCTTTAGGCTGGCATCATGTATTTCATCTGATGTTCCCACAAAACAAGTGGTCATGTAATTACCCTCTGAGATAAATATATGTAGCTTCTTGATTCAAGTATGGCTATGTGAAAGACCAAAAGGAAATACTCCCAGAATTATAACCTGCACTGTATTTACAGTTTTTTTGTTTGTTTTGTTCTTTGGCAAAACAAGAATAAAGTGCAGTTTTTTCCCTATCAAAACCACTTTTCTTATGCCCGCAGCCTGTAAATTTAGTTTGGACCAGTAGATTTTTCAGAATGTGTGAATTTAGTGGTCCCACATGGGCATTAGATTTTTTCTATATGTTTTCAAAAGAGCTTTCAATTTGATTAAGTTAAAGTTAAAGCCAAAGACTACATAACGATTATGACATAACTTCATTATGTCATTACACCCACCTAACTGTGACACTGACAAGGTGCATTTTTCCTATGTTATTTATTTTCTTTAGAATGGTTTTCTTTAGAATGGTTTTAAATCTTGGATTTAGGTCACCTATAATCTCAGCTCGTTCCACGTAAAATTTGGGCTTTGCCGGTATTGGGGTCTGGGTGTGGCACTCATTGCAATGCACCCTTGTCCAAAAATGGCAAAATTAAATGCTAATTATCTACCCTTTGGAAGGGGTTATGGGAAAAATTTCTACAGACGGCTTTCCAAAAGTCATATGTGTAGATTTCAAATATGCCCTTGGATTTGACCTTTGACCTTTACTTCAAGGTCAAACGGGCCAAAAATTTTAAAAAAATAATATTTTTTATGAAAAAATTTTTTTTTTTACCCTGTTATTCAGACACCACACAGACTTAACCAATAATATTATTGGAAAGTGTTACCCTTCAGGTCATCTTTCATCTCCGTGAATTTGGGGTCAATCGGTGCATTTTCACTGGAGTAACGGCCATAAGATGCTGAAACTGAAAACTGTCTCTAATTCGGGAACCGTTAATGCTAGAGACCCATTCTTTTTTGCATTTTGTAGAGCATGTAAAGCCCAACACTGGAGGTGGTCTCCGTTTTTTTGTATTCCAAACGGTTTTCGAGTAACGCTATCAAAAAGTACATATTGGTGGTGAAAGCAAAATGTGCAGTACGGTATAGTCAGGTGGCTCAGTCCAAATTTTTTCCAGAATTGTGCAATAGATGATAAAAGCATGAAACTTTCCCCGATGAATAACCATTGGGTGTTCATCTATTTTGGATCAGGGGGTTGACAAACACCCAATGGTCATTCATCGTGGAAAATTTCATGCTGTTATCATCTTTTGCACAATTCTGGATAAAATTTGGACTGAGCCGCCTGACTACTTTTCACCATGAACTAAACTTTGCATATTTTGCTTCCCTTTCATATCCAAAACTGGCAGAGATAGGTCCATAGTTACTATTGGACTTGAATAGGAAGTCATATACTGGCAATCTAAATGTGACCTTGAAATTGACCTTTGACCTACTTTTCACCATGAACTAACCTTTGCAAATTTTGTTTCCCTTTTATCTCCAAAACTGGCAGAGATAGGTCCATAGTTACTATTGAATTTGAATAGGAAGTCATATACTGGCAATCTAAATGTGACCTTGAATTGACCTTTGACCTACTTTTCACCATGAACTGAACTTTGCAAATTTTGCTTCCCTTTTATCTCCAAAACTGGCAGAGATAGGTCCATAGTTACTATTGAACTTGAATGGGAAGTCATATACTGGCAATCTAAATGTGACCTTGAAATTGACCTTTGACCTACTTTTTACCATGAACTGAACTCTGCAAATTTTGCTGCCCTTTTATCTCCAAAACTGGCAGAGATAGGTCCATAGTTACTATTGAACTTTAATAGGAAGTCATATACTGGCAATCCAAATGTGACCTTGAAATTGACATTTGACCTACTTTTCACCATGAACTGAACTTTGCAAATTTTGCTGCCCTTTTATCTCCAAAACTGGCAGAGATAGGTCCATAGTTACTATTGAACTTGAATAGAAAGTCATACACTGGCAATCTAAATGTGACCTTGAAATTGACCTTTGACCTTCTTTTCACCATGAACTGAATTTTGCAAATTTTGCTTCCCTTTCATATCCAAAACTGGCAGAGATAGGTCCATAGTTACTATTGAAGTTGAATAGGAAGTCATATACTGGCAATCTAAATGTGACCTTGAAATTGACCTTTGACCTACTTTTCACCATGAACTGAACTTTGCAAATTTTGCTTCCCTTTTATCTCCAAAACTGGCAGAGATAGGTCCATAGTTACTATTGAAGTTGAATAGGAAGCCATACACTGGCAATCTTAATGTGACCTTAAAATTGACCTTTGACCTACTTTTCACCATGAACTGAACTTTGAAAATTTTGCTTCCCTTTCATATCCAAAACTGGCAAAGATAGGTCCATAGTTACTATTGAACTAGAATAGGAAGTCATACACTGGCAATCTAAATGTGACCTTGAAATTGACTGTTGACCTACTTTTCACCATGAACTGAACTTTGCAAATTTTGCTTCCCTTTTATCTCCCAAACTGGCAGAGATAGGTCCAAAGTTACTTTTGAAGTTGAATAGGAAATCATATACTGGCAATCTTACTGTGAAATTGACCTTTCACCTACCTTTTGATGAACTTTTGATATATTTTTTTGCATATTTTGAAAATTCTTGTTGATTGCATTTTTACAGCTTGTCAAGCAAAAGACTGGTGGCTGTGTCCCTTATTTTGTGTATGTGGGGGTCTATACGAATGCGCTTGCTCCAGCTGGTGGTACAATATTCGGAGGCGGTATCGCCTCTCTGATCCTCTAGTTTCTTTTGCTTTTGATTAACTGAGTAGTTTTGGTTTTTTAAAGTAAAAGCAAACAGCATGATTGGGTTATTTTTTATAATGATTTTTTATTTATTTGGTAAATATTGTTGCAGTGTCTTTTACAATTTGGTGTGTGTATATCTGTTGACTTTGCTGTCTAGTTACTGTGCCTATTTTCACCTTCCCAGCGCCATGATATTAATAAGGTTTGGAAAATGTGTAGAATTCTTTAAATGTTGTCTCAAGGAACTACAATAGTGCACAGCACGGATTTTTGTCAGGGATATATCAATTTATAATGAATGGTTAAAACATTTGTTAAAAGCTTAGTAACTGTTTAAGGTCTGATTTTGGACATTAATTTTCTTTTTTACAAAAATAATGATAATCATAGATGATATGATATATAGATGCATTGATTGTTAATACTTCAGATGAGGCTGACTCATTCCATTTCTGTATCTGCAAGCCAATAATTTTTCTTATTTCAGACATTTGGATGCAAACCAAATTCTCACTGTTCCTGCAGACGCCTTCTATAACATGCCATACCTAAAGCAGTTGTGGTTGGATGCTAATGAATTGACAGCTGTCCCTAGAGAGGCACTCAGCAGACTTCCAGCTCTGGAGGCACTGTGAGTTCCAAACAATAACCAAATGGACAAAGTTAATGTTAATTGCAGAAATTTAGACTATTGGTAGTACATCATTTCAATATTTTTGTTTTTCAGCTTTTTCTTATTTTCAAGTTTCTTTTCAAAGGCAATTAGGAGAAAATCTTAGTCACAAATAATTACATTAATTGTTTATTTGTTTAATTTTTTCTTTGTAGACACTTTTATTATAGGTTATATATGAAATTTTAGATAAGCACTATTTGCATTTTAATTGTACTTTTTGCATATTCAACCACCTTGGTATAATATTTTGCAAAAGAAGAAAAAGAGAAAGGAAGAAAAGGAAAGAAATTCCATCTTGGCCATCAAGTTGTTAGTTGTAGGCCTGCAGGCCTAAAAGGCAGTACTGAAGACAGGCCGTGACAAGGGGTTGGACACATTAGTTTTCATCTAGGCTATAACTTGTCAGTCTTGGTAACATTTCTAAGGCTTGGGAGTTTCGGAAGGAAATCCATGTCATCCACTGCCTTCCAGTATGAACAACCAGTCACACATATTTAGTGACTTACTTAGGAAAAAAAACATGAAACAGCTACTCTTGTAGATCACAGCATCATCAAGCATTCGGCCTGAAATTTGAAACATAACTGTTTCCTAAAAATTATTATCACTAAAACATTACTAAATAGAAATCCTTAGAACCACAAGCAGCTTACTAGATAAATTCCCATACTCCAAGAAGAAAATGTCTGTCTCTCATTTTATTTATAAAATTGGAAGTAAATATTATATTGCACCGAATAAAACATTTTTGTAATTTTCTTATGTGAAGTTGTGGGTAAAGATACACCTTACCTCATACCTTTATGGAAAAATGACAAATGATTTAAACATGGTGATGCATAGAATCATCTTCTAGTAAATGTTATACTAAGGAAAACAGCTGTTCTGACTAAAGACAAGTTTTAACCAAGATAATGTTACTTTAGCAAAATTTATTGGGTGATTATGCAGACATTTTACATTATCTGGCACCAAACCAGATTCTTAAAAAAATCATCATTTGTAGTCATTGGCAGATTTGTTTTTAGACTTATATCTACTATAGAAAAATGATTTTTACTTGTAAAAAAGCTCCAAGAAGCTGATCCCTTTTAAAGATTGATGAAGAGAATAAGATTAGATAAAAACGTATTTATTGTACTTGAAAAGAAACCTACGGACTATTACAAAGGGGCATCAAGTGCCAATAAGCAATCATGGAAATTTTCCAGCAAAGATTTTGGCCTATTGAAAGGTCATAATGGACATATTTTATATTTGTTCAGTTCTATTATTAGAAATCTGGTGAGGAATAGAAGGGGTAGATGGAATTTTCTGCTGCATTCTGACTTCCTGTTCACTTCTCTGATAAGGAAAAACATGCTAGATGATATAATTAATGATATTCAATGTTCTGAAGTGTTAATCATATTTATATTAATACCAACCTTAATGTGACATCTGTCTGGTTTCAGGACATTAGCTGTTAACAATATCACTCAGGTAGAGGCTCACTCTTTTGCCAATAACAGGAAAATGGTTGTAGTGTAAGTGTTAATTAGCTGCCTGCCTATTTACGTAGTTTCATGAAGTGTCATTAATTAGTACATATACATTTGATTTTTTTGTAATTTATACAGCATGTGATGTAGCAGAATTACTTTTAACAGTATGGATATGATTGTTGGAACTCCTTCCATGCTTTTTACATGAAGGCGCTTATCACACTCATGCTTTTCATTATCCATATTCAAACTTGAAACTTTGATTCTGATGTTGAAGTCTGGAAAATAAAAGCTTTTGAGTAAAATATGTATGAAACTTTCATAAAACACTGGTTGAAAAACATGTCAATTAGCATTCAATTAATAGATTTGTTGATTTAAAAAAGTAGCAGTTTTTTTTAGTCAATATGAAGATTGATTAACTAATTTTTTTTCCAGTGACTTAATTATAGGATTTATATCCATGCAAAATATACTTAAAACACCTTATATTATGTCCGATACTTACTAAGTTCATAGATGTACACTTCTGTGCTAAGTTGCAGTCTATGGTCAAGAGATGTTCATCAGAAGCAGCCTTGGCATATTATTGTAACCATAATTCAACAGAAAGGACATTTAATCTGATATTTCAGATTGCTGCACACAAATAACATAGGTATAATAGATGAAAAGGCATTTGGAGGATTAGCAGATTTGAAAACGCTGTAAGTGTGTGAACATCATAAGTCGTCCCACTTTTATATGCAGCCATAGTAGTGGCTGCACATATAACAGTTGCCATTTTGATGGAGATTTTTGAAAAATTTTCCCTGCTTTGAAACCTTGCTTTTGAGATATTAGGGGGAAAGGGACATTTCCTTTTGCCTGAAATAGGCTGGGGTCATCTGTGTTACTGACATACTATGTTTGAAAAACAACACTGGTTAGCAAAAATGTAATTTTTAGCAAGTATCAATCTGTGTTGAAGTCTTTTTCTTTGTTAGAAACTTCAGTGTTTTACAGGACTGTTGTTTAAACTGAAAAATGTTGTTATCCATTTTTAATGTAGGTAATCTACTGGGCTGTGCATTTGTCAGCTAAATTCAGCTGGTTTTTGCACAGCATGGAGTTAATCATTAAGTCACATTTATCAAACTAAAACTTTTTTCTTGAAAAAGAAAGTTAACATTTATACCTTGAAACAATTCTTAAAATTTGGATGAACTTTTTTTTTGAGGGGGGAGGGGTTAACATTTTAATTTTGAAGGCTTTACTGTTGATATCTTGTATACTCTGCAGGGAGCTGCAGAACAATAAGTTGAAGAGTGTCCCCATGGCCTTGAGGGATCTGCCACAGTTGACAGAACTGTAAGTAAATCTGTGAAAGAGCTTTAGATTTATGAATCACATTATGCAAGTATTTCATATATCAAAGAAAAACTTTTGAAAAAAATTGAATACATTACTAAGAGAAATTATTGAGTCTGTGAGTATAAATCACATTGTAAACATAATAAGTGAACAGTGTGTATGTACTTTTTCGCCACACCTTCCTGTGTTTGAAAGTGGTATATCTAATATAACCAGGAAATTAAAAAAGAAAGCAAGATTAGTGCATGATAATTTTTCTAGAGATCTTAGTGGGAACAAAATCAACCATATTCCTGATGGAGCTTTTACATCAAATAAGGAGTTGAAGCTGATCCACCTGTCTGGCAACCCTATTCTTTCTCTAGGAACATTTGCATTTACTCAGCTGCCATATTTGGAAAAACTGTATGTATACAATTGCTCATGTTATGCCATTGACAAAAAGGAAAAAAAAAAGTTTAAAAGTTTACTCTTTAATAATATTTTTAATAAATCAAATAAATATTATACTTATTAGTACATTTATTTTCCATCGCAATCTCAAAATATTTAAAATTAAAACTGTTGTGAAGGGAACTTTCTCCTTCACCTGTTTTGACAATTTTACACTATAAACTTCTTAAATCTTTGAAAAAAAATTGGGTGCAATTCTCAAGACTTTCAATTTAATTACAGAGTAATTGCGAATATTAAAGAACAGAAGGAGTTTCCATCTTTACAAGGCACTGGGAAGATCAATACCTTGAAGCTCAGTGGAGGAAGAATTGACAAGGTTCCTGAAAACCTTTGTGATTTGATTCCTGGCCTGACATCTCTGTAAGTATGTTTTACACACACACACACACACACACACACACACACACACACACACACACACACACACCCCTAGACGTTTAACAGTGCACTAATTGAAATACATTTTCTTCATGATAGATGCACATAACAACAAATAATTGACAAACTGTAATTTCAGTATCTAAGCACCTATGACTTTTAGAATTGGACATCCATTTTTCTTTATTCTCGAACAGATGTGAATCTAATGAAAATACAAGTTTGATGATCATCTTTCTTCCAGAGATCTGCATTCAAACAAGATCAAAAATTTACCAGACCTCTCCAGTTGTACAAAACTGAAGATTCTGTGAGTAATGTGTTACAGCAGACCAAAGTTAAAAGATTGGCATTTTTGCCAATATGGTTTGTTAATCAGTACATGTAGGTTGACAATTAGAAACAGCATAATTCATCAAAAATAAGTTAGTTTCATATTCCGGTTTAGGTGTTTTGCAAGTATTTATGATTAAAGTAAGATGTTTAATGATTGAATTGTTTTCCAAAGACAGTTAGATTTATTAGATATATTTTATTTCCAGAAACTTTGCTGAAAATGAAATAAGCAGTTTGGAAAGCACACCCTTCAGGAATCTGCATAAGTTGACAGACCTTAACATCTCAAACAATTTACTCACAGAGTTACAGTTTGACGCTTTTCATGGACTACAGAGCCTGCTGTATTTGTAAGTAACATCTTAGCAAGTATAATCTGTGTACTGAGTCTGTAAGTGTTGGTGAAGTTGTAATTTTTTTTTTCTTGTAGGGCACAATATTTGTTTTAAAAAGCTCAGGATTTTTTCTGTTTTTGATAATTAATCAGTAATCCTGAACTACCGAATTATGATCGTACTCGGAGAAAAGTAAACCTTTTGAATTAAAAAAGATTATTTGAACCCATGAAATTGTTATTTTTCTTTAAGGGAATTACAAAACAACCACCTGAGCAATATTGACAGAGATGCCTTTGGCAGTCTGACTTCTCTACAGGATCTGTATGTATCTTAGCATTCATGAACATTTTTTGAATATGGCTTATACATTATATATTATCTGAAACTAACATGACTACTATGAAGATGTTAAACGTAGATTGTACTCCTACAGTTCATGATATAGCTATATTGGTATGTAAAAGAAGGCATGATAATTTTTATAAAAATTAATTCTATTTTTTATTCTATATGAGCATGCCATTTATTATGAGGAATGTCTATCATTCCCATCTGAAATAGTTGATAAATGTTAGTGTTATTCTTATTAACACATCCACACATGATGAATGTCATTCTGTTAATTCAGAAACCTAGCAAACAACCACATCCCCTCCCTCCCTACCAAGGGCTTAGTCAATCTTAGAAGTCTGAAGATAGACCAGAACTATGAGATGCGAGCATTTCCTTCAGTTGTGCAGTTCCCAGTTATTCAAAGTGTTCAAACTTCCTACACTTACCACTGCTGCCATTTCATGAATGAGGTGAGGTGGAATGTTTAATAAATAGATAAATTGTTTTAACATTCAATTTCCATGTTGACTGTTATTCATTAAGTACATAAAAATATTATCTGGCATTTGAATGTACTTTGTTGAGGTTTTTCCTCATGTTGCACCAGCACTACAGTGAATAGAGCCACCGGTATAGTACGAGAAATTCAAGAATGTATGTCTTTGACCATGTATTGATACGTATTTATTTACTTTTAAGGTATTATAACGATTTTGCACATTATGTTTTCTAGGGGAAATTCCTGGTGTCATCAGATTTGTACGTACCAGTGACTATGAACTGGACAGACTTGTCTGGTATGTCAGAACAGTGACCTCTTACATGGATTTATTAATGAAACATGATTCATGGCATTATATCTGTAAACTGTTTGGAAGAAAAAATTGGCTTATGAATGGTCTTGAGTTGCATTTGAACAGTGATACCAAAAAGGAGAGATATGGCTTATTAGACCAAAATATCCCATGACACTTGCTGACGGTGTGTACAGGTTTTGGATGTGTCACATAGAGCTATTATTTAGGTGGTAGAGTTTTTTCTTAGATCGCAGAACAAGTTAAGTGTTTGAAACTTAGAAAAATAAATCAGATTGCTGTAATTTCCATGAGCCTAAGAAAAATAAAATAAATTGCTTAAAACACTTCCTTCAGTATCTTTCTTTTATCTTTTATACTTTATATTTTAAACTTTTTATACAGATTTTCCATCTAATCCAATGTACTCGGGTGAGGCACGGGACAGAGACAGGAGATCACTTGCTATAACCAGGAAAGTACCAGTCCAGTGCACACCTGAACCAGGTAAGGCAAATTCATTTGACACTTGAAGAAAAGTTAGATTGCTTCTTCAAAAGACATCATCACTCACAGGTAGGTGTATTGCAACCAATGCCCCACAGTGTTAAAAAATACAGCTTTTTTAATGTGTTAAATTAGTCCTTGCACTATACACCCATGTCACACAATTTCCCCCTTCAAGTTAAATAGAATAAATATTGGATAGACATGACCAATATGATTATTCGTATAGATCATGTTGATTACTAACTGGCCAATGTTGACTGGATATCTTCAGGTCCCCTGATGCCTTGTAACAATTTAATTGAGTGGTGGTCCCTGAGGGTTGGTGTGTGGCTGATTTTCCTGGTTGGAGCTGTGGGCTGTGCTTGTATTATCCTGGTCACCGTGGCCCAGAAGAGAAAGGTGGACACAAACAAGTTCTTGGTGTGTAATTTAGCTTGCGGTAACCTGTGTGTGGCTGTTTATCTGGGATTGTTGACCTCAGTGGATGCAAGCACAATAGGTAGATATATAGAGCTGAATATCTTGTATCTAAAGCTATTTCAGGCAGAACTGTGAAAATTGTCTGTGATATTAAGTAAAATTGAGTTGATCAATTTTAATATCCAATTTTTTTTGAAGGGGGGAGGGGTACTGAGAGTTTTCTGTCTGAAAATGATCACGTGTGAGTTGAATACTCTGGCAATGATGAAATGGTCAAATTTATATTGTGTTTCAAGATTTAATATGTTTTCAGTAGTGGTAAAATGCATTGTCTGTTTTACTTTAACACTTATAAGGTATACATAGAATTTGAGAAATTACTTTGATACTTCAATATGAACGCTACTATAAAATTATAATAGAAAGTAAAAAATAGTGCTATATAAAAGTGCTATAATCATTACTAACAGGTATGATGACTAAAATTGTTGATATTATTGATCAGGTCAGTTTGAGTCTAGTGCCATAGGCTGGCAGTTTGGTTTGGGATGTAAGGCAAGTGGCTTTCTGGCAGTGTTTGGCACTCAACTCTCTGTCTTCACATTACTGTTGATCACAGTAGAAAGAGTGTATGCTATTATCCATGCTGGAGACTTGCAGAAAAGAGTCCCTCTCAGGCATGCAGGTTGGTTTAAATCCCCAATTTATACTCAGAGGCAGCTTGTAAAATGTTCGTGACTATTTTCCATTAAACAAAATTGTATTTAGTTTGTAAAATGTAGATTTTTTATCTTCCACTTTATTGCAAGTAAAAAAAATAAAATAACTTAGAGTACACCAGCATATGGCTACAAAAACTTAGGGAAAACATAATTGAAATTAGTAGAAATACCCAAATATCAAAAGATGATAGCAAGTTTGCTTTATTTCAGCTTGTCTTGTGTCATTTATATGGTTGGTTGCTGTGCTGTTTGCTTCTCTGCCTTTGATTCATGTCAGCAGCTACTCCAAATATGCCATCTGCCTGCCCATGGAGATAGGAGATGTAGCCTCAAAAGGTAACGCCAGAGCAATTTCTTGGTTTTTGAGAAAGTGAATTTCATAATAATATAGAACATAAAGTCAAGAATAAGATTTAGTTTTTAAAATTGGGTCTTTTTTTTTTTTAGTTAAGAAGATGTTTAAATAATAAAGTGTGAAAGGGTGGATTAAGTTCACTCAGTTGCATCTTTCATATCAGATGTGGTTTTGATGAAAGTTCGTTAATAGTCTAGATGACTGGTGCAAAAATTGCTCAAAAGGTGGAAAAAGCATGAAACTTGGCACAAATGTTCTTTGGACTATGCTGATCATTTTCAAGGGCAGTGCCCAAAATTTCAAAGCGTTGCTTAGCAACCGTTGCTAAGGAAGTGATTTACCTTAGTAACAAGCTAATTGGACCTTTCTTGTTCAGTTTAAATGATTTAAAAAGGCTTTTAATAATGTTTCAAACCATCAGAACTATCACTATACTATTTTAAGACATTAAAAACCCAAGTAAACCATTGCAATAGTTGCTAGGCAGCATATTACCCTAGCAACAAGTATTTAACATGCTGAATTAGCCCAGAAAGTTAGTGTTAAGGTTGATTTTTTGTTGAGTTCCTCTAGACAGAGGGGAGTTCAAATGTCATTAATAATATCATTGATGTAAAAAAAACAAAAACATTTTTACACCATCTTTTATGGAAAATAGTTTTTTAATTTTTTTCAATTTTTGAGTTTTGACATAATGGTTGTGATAAGATTTCATCTGGGGTTAAATTGAAATTTTCCTGAATTTCACTCAAAGAACCAATAAGGTTTGCCAAAAGGGATAAGAAGTTGCTTTTAGTATTTTTAATCCACCTTTTGTTACTACCGATTCCTGACATTTTGCCAAGAAAAACGCTCTCCACTTACTCTTATTTTCTTCATAAAGAAGTCTCTTAAGCCATGTAAAGTTTAGGGCCTTGGAAAAATTTTTATTTGCTGTACCTTTTTCCGTCCATTTTTGTAATCAGACGCCATCCTTGCTCATTTTATTTTGTATCTTTTTCCATTCCTGATAAAGTTAAATATGATATGCATATTTTAAGTATTGAGGGAGGGGGGGGGGGGGGCTGGTAGGAGAGTTTATACATGCCCTACGTAAGATGAGAAATACTAAAGGTTTAACCACTGTTGACTTTCCTATTATTGAAAGGTTTCTCAGAGACCAGATTTCCAAGATATTTTTCATTTTGTTCAATATTTTCTAAAAAGTTTTTTCACATTGTATTTTGTCAGTTCAGCATGGTTCTATTTTAATTCTATTTGTTAATCAATAGAGTTCAAAAGTTTCTGTTCACACCCAAAGGCCGTTAGATGCCATATCTTACTTCCACCAAGGCTGCTCTACATCAATATAAGAGTATTCTTGCGAGATGAACATATCTGAATCAGCACTACGGTGCCATGTCATCAGATACCATGTGCTCACTCTGGTTGGACTTGTGCAGAACAGTGGGCCTAAGTGGACACATTTGCCAAAAGCTATTGACCTGTCCAGAGTTGCTTCAGTGTGCATGTAGGTGCAGATGTAGAGGCTGACAATGTGCAAGGGCAAAATACACTGTATATTGCACATACAAGGGAGAATTAACTATTATTATTATTATTAACTATTGCAAAGTTTTATAAAGAGTCGTAAGGTGATAAAAGCATGGAAATGGCTGGTTACTAATTTTGAACATGCTGCCTTAAGTATCTGCACTGGCAATTTATTTGATCGGATGTGTGTAAACACACAATTGGTTCAACTTACTGGATTAAAAGTATGAACATCTTGCTCAAAAGTGTAGTTCTTAGCTAGTATTATAGATTTGCCTTACTTAATAGACTAACGCAACTTTAAATGCTTGTTGCTAGGGTAATATGCTGCCTAGCAATCGTGGCTAAGGTTAATTTGGGTTTTAATTGCCTTAAAATAGTCTAGTGATAGTTCTGATGCCCTGAAACATAGTTATTAGCATTTATAAACTTTTTAAACTGGACAAGAAAGGTCTAATTAGCTTGTTACTAAGGAAATTCACTTCCATAGCAACGGTTGCTAAGCAACGCTTGGAAATTTTGGGCACTGCCCTTGAAAATGATCAGCATAGACCAAAGAACAATTGTGCCAAGTTTCATGCTTTTTCCACATTTTGAGCAATTTGGCCAAAATATAGCACCAGTCATCCAGACTATAACTAATTTATGATGATGTTATATTTTTTTTCAGTGTATGTGTGCATTTTGGTGGCTATTGATGGTGCTGTGTTCATGATCATGATTGCATGCTACATCCAAATCTGTGTTTCACTCAAAGGCACAGGTCTAGTTAGTTTACACGACTCCAGAGTAACTAAAAGGATGGCTGTTCTCATCTTTACGGACTTGATCTGTTGGCTGCCCATCATGATCCTTACCCTGGCAGCAGCTGGATTTGGACATGTCCTCATCGGTGCTACAGCAACCAAAGTGATGGCATTGTTTGTGTTCCCCCTGAATTGCTGTGCCAACCCACTCCTGTACATCACACTGACCAAGCAGTTCAGGCTGGACTGCATTAGTGTGTGTGGCAAGAAGAGGAATCATTACACGGACACTGAAGATTTTATCAGGGTCAACAAAACGTGTAACTTAAAGGACTATGTTGAGGATGGTTCAAATACTACGAGATTGGAGCCTGATTCTGTGATGAAAATGAGAGTCAGTTGCTTCCATGACATGTCAGAAATAGATCATCTTCAGATTAGAGATTTAGATGAGGATAGTGGGTGGGATGATGACTTACACCAGTGTTCAGACCATACTTATTATCACATTAGCAATGCACGTGAATGTTTCAACTCATTTCCAAAATCTGAAGTTCACAGTTGCAGAACTCATGCTGCAAGTAAGTGCTGCAACAAGGATAACTATCCTGCTAGAGGAGGAACTCCGTATGAAGAGACCATCCCCTTGAAAGAGCTTAATTACAGCCAAATTCCAAATTCAGATTCAGACCTTTGGGAGAGGAGACATGCCTCGAGCAGATTCCCCATTGGTGGGAACAGATATGAGAAATGTTGGCAAAGGAAAATTGAAGTTCAGATGAATCCATATGATGGAGACAACAAAGATGAACAAAATTATGTTCCAATGTTAGATAGTACCAGCATGCTAAATGGAGACGGACATTCACTGTATCTGAATTTCCCAAACAAAGAGACAGAGTACTTATCTCGTGAAAGTCATAATGTTTCCCTTTGTGAAGGCAAACCACCTGAATGCTTAAGTAAAACTATTCATCCCAGTCACATGACACCATTTAATGTTGGTTTGTATCCCCCCAAGAAACAACAGGCATTGTCCCCAAACTACCTCCTGTACGACCCAGAACACAACGAAACACAGGATCAAATATCACCTCTTCAATCTCATCCAAAGTCCATCTCTAGACAGTATATGAATATTGGAAAGTATCCCCTTGATGTCCAGTGTGTTGGTGAGGATGAGGGGATGTCTTCTTCTTCCTCATCTGTGGCATTGCAGAGAGACTCTGGGTATAGTGTGTCTGGTTCTGGCTGTGATTCTTCAGACTCTTGTTCAAATACAGAAATGGAACTCGCACAGCATCAAAAGAAAGAAATCATTGTGGATTGTTGTTCTACAATTTAATTTTGTTTGTGTAGCATTTAAAAAGCAAAATGGAACAAAAAACACTATGTTGCCAAAATTAAGCACTTAAGAAGTTTTTGATATTTATGTTATACATGTACCATATAATTTTTGTGCATTTAAATGTGAATAGCTCTTATAAGTTAATTTATACATTTCTGCATTTTATTTGAGAAAGCAACCAGTTTTAAACAGTTGTTACTGCATTAATCTATTAGGTTTGTTGATGCAGAGCCAATATAATTATTTATTTATCTATTAAAGTTGCTGTTACACAAACACCATTCTGCAGTTTTGATTTCTGTTGTGGGGTCTTTGCTCAAAATAGCTATTCATTGTGGACTGGAATTCAAACGTTGAAATAAGACTGTTTTAATGCCTATTCCTATGGATGTTCAACTCTATGTTCAAGTCATCCATGCCTCTCTTTATCCTCCTTTTTAAACCCAATCTTAAAATGTCCCATGCTATACAGTGGAGTGCTACATTTTACCAATAAAAAAGTGACAAAGTCCTTGAACAACTGATTTAAGAACACTGAAAATAAAAATTACTTATTATCAAGTCAAGTAATACTGAATGAATGTTGCTAAAACAACATTTACCTAACCTTATACAAATACCTTTGCTGATGAAGTTTCCAGCAAATATCTTGCTGCTTCATCTGAGGACAGGTGTTATTAAGGCAGGACTTCACATGCTAATAAATGTCGTAATTGGATAAGAATGACCATGAAAAGCACAAAATATAATGCCAGGAAATTGGACCTTTCACAGAAAATTTCATGCTTAAAGATACATAAAGTGAGTGCGAATTTTCAGTAACACATATAAACCCATTCTACTAGTTTCTTATACAATTAAAAGTTGACATGCCATGCTATTAAACCAAGTTACCCGACTTCAGACAAAAATAGCTTTATAACTACAACTTAACATTTTTGTAAATAAGTTGGTTCTTCAGTTCATAAGTCTGCTTCATTATGTAGTACTTCACATGCACTGCATAACCATCACTATTACTCCCATGTATGGATGTATAGCTGTGTGTGCAATTGCATACTTGTTCAAATGAGCCTGCTGAGGGATATTTATAGCACATAAAGAAGAAAATCTGTTCATATAGATTATTTTTCGGGGAAATATGAAACGATGTGCTCTGCTATTTCTCTAATTATACTGTTTGAAGCAAAAGTGGAGTTTGGTGCCGTTTTGTGGCAAAATTTGACTCTAAGTGCATCTTTAAGGTTCCAATCTAAAGGGCACCTTTTTGTTTTTCTTCAAGGGCCAACATCTGTTCCTCCATAGACTTCTATAGCATATAAAACCTGAAAGCTTTTGGGATTCAGTCACCCAAAGGCAAAAATTGTACATTATTGTGACATTAACAGTAGTACACACAATGTAATTTTAATTTCTTTACCTCCCTTGCATCACTCTCCACCTCTCTTGAATCATTCACCAGAATTTTGAGTTATGCCTTCACTCTCCAATTAATCTTATGGACAGCATTGAAGAAACTTGGCTCTGTTGGATAACTCCACAACCCTTCAAATGTTTCAAGGAAAATCTTAACAGAAAGAAACAATGCTCTAGTTTGGTCCTTAATCTTGGGGACAATTATAAATAGGTAATTGCATAAACTTCATATTAGTCGATATAATAAAATGCAAGTCATAATTGTCAATGGTTAGCCATTTATTTACCGTTTAATGCATAAAAAGTGCACTATTTACACTGTACTGTACAATTATAGAAAAGAACCGGTCAATGATTTATGACAATTCCTACAAGAGGCCATTAGCCCACAATGAATACAAACCCTCGAGTCTTTGTGACAGAAGACCCTGAGATTTACTACACATAATAATTGTTATTACACTTTAAATAATCCTCAAAGCTTCTAATACCTTGACAAAATTGACATAATTGTATTTGTATCAAACTTAATCCACTTCATATCACTGTCAGTAAATAAGCAACCACAACATTTCACAAGAGTTTGTGAAATGAGCTCATTTACAGTAATAAATGTATAAAAACTGAAGAAATGGCTGCAAATTCACCATCTATGAAATATGTTCTCCATTGATCTTGACGTTAAATTTTAAAAAACTGTCTATTACGGAAATTGCAAAACATGATGAAATACTAATAACTGTCACTTCTGACAGATGTGAAGTTTCATTTTTAAACAGTTTAAATCTTGTTTCTTCTTTCCAACAATAGTTTTAGTCAATAATTTTTATCATGCAGACTCCATAAAAACTGGCACCATGACCACTGCTGAGTTCAGAACTGCATCCCAGAGGCAGCAAAAGCATGCAGATTACCCATCTGACTTAAACCACTCTGAATATGGTTGATATGTATCTCAACACTATTCTGGAAACACCTGATTAAGAAAGAATAAAACATATTACGGTGAAAAGAACAGCTAAAAATGACTTGGATTTTTGGGTTCAAATGTTTACGTAATAACAAACCATTCAAAACTTTGAAAATCAATTTTAACTAGAGGATCAGAGAGGCGATACCGCCTCCAGATATTGTACCACCAGCTGGAGTAAGCGCATTCGTATGGAAAACCAAAAACATACAGGAACAACTACCAGTGTTGTGTTTGACAAGCTCTTCAAAATGCAATAAACAAGACAAGAAATATGCCCCCTCCCCCAAAATAAAAAAAACAGCACAACTTTTATAAAAATCGTCTGATCAAGCTGATTTTCAAGACAATAGGCTTGTCAGTTTTCTTTAAAATGCATTATCAGTGTTGCATATATATTGAAAGAAAGAAATAGGCCTATCTCTGCCAGTTTTAGAAATATAAGGGATAGAAAATTTGCAAAGTTCAGTTCATGGTGAAAAGAAGGTCAAAGGTCAATTTAAATGTGACAGTTAGATGTCCAGCATATGACTTCCTATTCAAGTTCAAAAGTAACCATGCGTGTATCTCTGCCAGTATTGGAGATAAAAGGGATGGAAAAATTGCAAAGTTCTGTGCATGGTGAAAAGTAGGTCAAAGGTCAATTGCAAGGTCACATTTAGATTGTCAGTAAGTGACTTCCTATTCAAGTTCAATAGTAACTATGGGTGTATCTCTGCTAGTTTTGGTGATATAAGGGATGGAAAAATTACAAAGTTTAGTTCATGGTGAAAAGTAGGTAAAAGGTCAATTACAAGGTCACAGTTAGATTGCCAGTATATGACTTCCTATTCAAGTTCAATAGTAACTATGGGTGTATCTCAGTTACTTTTGGAGTATTTCACATTTTATTTTCACCACTGAATATTGCTCAGCTGTGCTTTTTGATATAGCACAACTCCTTGACTGTATCGCAAACAAAAAAATGGACACCACCTTCAGTACTGCGCTTGACAAGCTCTACATAATGCAACAAGGCAGCAAAGCTGTCAAATGTACAGACAAAAAACAGGAAATAACTATGCACAAAATAGGCTACTGTCAATTCTGATGCAAAAGTACATTATGTTAAACTGCAAATTCAACATCAAATTTTAATTATGCTCAACAGGTAATACCAATGTAAGTAAAATGTGTAACAAGTTCACACTTTGTATATGTATAACTTCCAGAAAAAGAAGCCAATTAGACTGCTTTTCCAACTCAGGCTGCATTTAAGTCCTGTATTTCTTTTATTGAAAGTAAGGCAATCATAAGTAACATGATTTTCCCATAATGGTCCTCATGGCAGCAGTGCCCAAAATACTTTTTTTCAAATTTTGATGCAATATTACATAATGTTTAACAGCATAATGACCATCAATTTTAATAATAAAATATTAGTATTATGGATATTCAGAAAATGTGACTAGCAAAGGTCTTCAGGCCCATGGAACTTCAAGTCACAACTTGAAAATGCCAAAATGTAAACAAGACAGCACTGTTCTGAAATGTTTTTTTTTTTATTTTTTATAATTTTTAACATAACACAAAATTAACAGTTTACTGCCGTTTTTATATGATCAACTAAGAAAATTGATGAGATGGGGAAAATATCAATAGAGCAGTGTTAAATGTCCAATTTCTTCCATTCTGAGATTCTGAACATAGTGAATGATTGAATCTGACAAACTGCAATGATATGAGTTTATTTCCATTTTTGAAACTTTATTACACAATACACGATAACAAGTTTACCATCATTTTTACATAATCAACTAATAATGTTGTAAAGATGCAGGAAATGCCAAACAAACACTTTTACGTATCTTATTAATTAAATAATGAAACTGTTAACATGCCTAAGAACTGAATCTGAGGTAATGTGAAAAAACGGCATTTTTTTAAAATAATGGCCCGATTATGCTGTTTTTTTTAACTCAACCTGCGTTTTAGCAGGAATGACCACTCCTGTGAGTTTAATGACAATTGGCCTGTTTTTCTTATATTGTGTTTACAGTGTTGCATATATGCTGAAAAATGAAAAAACAGCATAACTACTAAAATAGTGGCCCGATCATGCTGATTTTCGAACTTGATCTGCATTTTATGAATATTCATCAGCTCTGTAAATATACAGTCAAAAAGTAAAATTGCCTTCCACTTATCGTGTTTACAATGAAAGTGCACGGCACCAGCGACAGTGACGACGGCGACGACAGACGCAGGTGATGGCAATATGTACAGACACATCTGTACATATTTACTGTACTGTTTGAGAACAGTAAGTGACATGGTTTTTCTTAAATGCTCATCATGGGAGCAGTGCCCAAAATAGATTTTTTTCAAATTTTGATGCAATATTACATAATGTTTAACAGCATAATGACCATCAATTTCTAATAATAAAATATTAGTATCATGGATATTCAGAAAATGTGACTAGCAAAGGTCTTCAGGCCCATGGAACTTCAAAGTCACAACTTGAAAATGCCAAAATGTAAACAAGACAGCACTGTTCTGAAATGTTTTTTTTTTTTTCCATTTTTAACAATTTTTTAAACATAAAACAAAATTAACAGGTTACTGCCATTTTTATACGATCAACTAAGAAAATTGATGAGATGGGAAAAATATCAATACAACAGTGTTAAATGTCCAATTTCCTCCATTCTGAGATTCTGAACATAGTGAATGATTAAATCTGACAAACTGCAATGATATGAGTTTGTTTCCATTTTTGAAACTTTATTACACAATACAAGATAACAAGTTTACCATCATTTTTACATAATCAACTAATAATGTTGTAAAGATGCAGGAAATGTCAACCAAACACTTTTACATGTCTTATTAGTTAAATAATAAGACTGTTAACATGCCTAAGAATTGAATCTGAGGAAATGTGAAACAAGACAGCACTGTTCTGACATGGGTTTATTTCCATTTTTAACACTTTTTTAACATAAAACAAAATAAACAGTTTACTGCCATTTTTATAGCATCAACTAAGATAATTGATGAGATGGGAAAATATCAATAGAATAGTGTTAAATGTCCAATTTCCTCCATTCTGAGATTCTGAACATAGTGAATGATTGAATCTGACAAACTGCAATGATATGAGTTTATTTCCATTTTTGACACTTTATTACACAATACACGATAACAAGTTTACCATCATTTTTACATAATCTACTAACAATGTTGTAAAGATGCAGGAAATGTCAAACAAACACTTTAATGTATCTTATTAGTAAAATAATAAGACTGTTAACATGCCTAAGAATTGAATCTGAGGAAATGTGAAAAAACAGCATAACTTCTAAAATAATGGCCCGATTATGCTGATTTTCGAACTCAACCTGCGTTTTAGTAAGATTGACCACTCCTGTGAGTTTAATGACAATTGGCCCATCTGTTTTTCTTAAATTGTGTTTACAGTGTTGCACATATGCTGAAAAAAGGAAAAAACAGCATAACTACTAAAATAGTGGCCCGATCATGCCCATTTTCGGACTTGACCTGCGTTTTAAAAAGATTGATTACTTCTCTGAGTTTCATGACAACAGGCCTAACGGTTTTCCTTAAAATGTGTTTACAGGGTTGCATATATGCTGAAAAGTGAAAAAACAGCATAACTTCTACAATAATGGCCCGATCATGCTGATTTTCGAACTTGACCTGCGTTTTATGAATATTCATCAGCTCTGTAAATATAAAACCAAAAAATAAAACTGTGTTCCACTTATCGTGTTTACAGTGAAAGTGCACGGCGACGGCATCGCCATCGGCATCGGCATCGGCATCGGCGACGACGGCGACGACAGACACAGGTGATGGCAATATGTACAGACACATCTGTGTCTGTACATAAAAAACAAGAGGTCTCTAGCATTTACGGTTCCAGAATTAGGGAGAGTTTTCAGTTTCTCCCATGAAAATGCACCGATTGACCCCATCCCCCCAAAGATGAAAGGAGTACCCTAATTGCATCCCCTCACTATAATATAAGTGCCAAACTCTGTGTAGTTTCTGAAATTCAGCACAAATAAAAGTTCTTTTGCAAAAAATTCCTATTTTTAGAAAATTTTGGCCTGTTTGACCTTGAAAAAAAGGTCAAAGGTCAAATCCAAAGGCATATTTGAAATCCTCATGTATGACTTTCGGTCAGACTTCTATACTAATTTATCCCATAATTCCTTCCGTTTAAGAGATATATAGCATTGAAGTTTCAAAAAATTTGACAAGGGTGCATTTCATCGAGTGTCACGCCCAAGCAAATGCACCGACTGAGACAAAAAGGGGGTTCAAGTTGAGATTATATGTGACCTAAATCCAAGAGATGGGGGCAAAGGTCCGTGCGGTCTAGGAGGAGAAGCGGTAATGGTGACTTGTATCCCACGCCACCCTGCGGAGCCGGCGGAGCTCACGGAGCTGTACGATATGGGTCGGGACTAAGACCATGAGTACCGCCAGCATACACGCTGGTGGTACTAATTAAACTTGATGGGCTAAATGCCTACTTGGATAATAATACCCAACTTAAAAAGGAAGAGGATAAAAACAGTCAAACTGAAACTACAAAACCAGCAAATAACCAACAATTTTCAACTTTTCTGACTTACAAAGAGTTTGCAGGATTAATGGTCTCCTTGACTTCTGCTAGTGAATCTTGAAGTGAACGGAATTCGAAGGAATTCATGTCAGATTCAGCAAATGTCTGAAAGCAATGTTTATAAGTTTGGTAAAAACATGCAATGCATTATTGTATGGTTTTAACACAGGTAATTTGTGCACAACTTCAACCAGGGAATATTTGCTTGCCAGTGTTAATAAAAACCTTTTTTACATTTAATATACATACTTACTTTGATCTGCATCATCATAGATGTCAGTTTCGTCACCAAATCCAGCATCTTCTCACTTCTGACCTGACGCCTGGCAACCTATCAAACACAATTCTTATCAAACTGTAGGTAGGAAGAATAGGTGATCACAAACAAACTACTGGTAACTTTTGCTGGTGCATTTTCCAAATAACTTTCAGAAAGTAACACTACAATATCTATAAAATTGTTTTGCCATATTTCATAGTAAAAATTATTAATCACACCACCATGATAATTGCAACAACAGGACTGAAAAAATCAGTATAGAATGCTCATATAATTTAGGACATAGTCAAATATCCACATTATGCATACATAAACAAGGTAATAACAATGTTACCTGTGACAGGTTGATGGTCCTGACCAGATCCTCTGCTTCCTCTTCTGTCCTACGCTTGATCTCACTGGGTTGGTCTAATGCAGGCAACCCCTGGTCTGGGGCCAACTATACAAAAAGAATTTGCAGTTAAAAAAACAACCATATACTTAACAGAACTGCCACATAATATATAAATTTATCTTACAAAATAAATTATAAATAAAATAAAATGGACTGTGAATTCTGTGACATCTATACCAGATGTGGAAGAGTTTTACTGCAATTTTGTTCTAGTGCCAACTTATAAAGATTGAAATGAAAAGCCCTCACCTGTTGACAGAACTGCTGCACTCCCACCAAGTAGTCATTTAGGTCCTTATTCAACTTATCCAGCTCCAGAATAAGCCCTGCATACTTTTTCTGGAACTCCATTGTCAGGGGCTCTTGGTATGACTTCTGGAATGCATCAAAATTGATTTTGAAGCTTTCATCATTTCATTCATCAAGCAAAGACCAATTACATTGTAGTGCTTATAGGAATAATACATTCCTCCAGCCACTTATTTGACATTCAATGGTAAAATCTGAATTTCATTTGGTAAATATAGGTATATAACTTCAGGAAAGTGGAAATTGTAAATTCGAATGTACATCATACCAATTTTTCCGCTTGTGTATTCATGTCTTTCAACTGTTTTAAACATTCTTTCTTCACCATCAGAATCTTTGATAATCTTGTCTGAAAAACAGGTAATGAACGCTTTATAAAGGTATCATATGAAAAAACTGTTACTCACTAAAATATTTTTTGTTGTCAGCTCTCAAACCTATCTGTAACACCTGTGCCATAAAATACACCGTTTTGCAGTAAATACAAGTTGGTACCATCTAGGAATCATTTGGGTATTTTCAGCTAACCAATACAGGATTTGTTGGTGTTGCAATTCCGTTTAAATGGAGATGATGGCATGCCAGGATGGGAACAAAATGCTTTGATACCTTGCACACTATACACAGTAACTTACCACTAAAACAAGAAATTTTATAGGAAAACCACCATATGTGCCACTGTCTAGAGGCATTACTCTGCCTTTTAATGGTGAAGATCCAAGAAGAGGGTCATTATCCTGCAATTAAATAGATCACCTTTCTCAAAACACATCATGAGAATTACACTTGACATAAAATAAATGACCAGATCAAACAACAAGAATTCTTTTATAAAGCAACCGTTTTATTATTTGGACCTTTAACTGTTCATTTAATTCACAATTAAATACAAAATTAATTTATTGGAACGCATGTCATTAATTAATTAAAATTGGGAACTGTCTTTTTCTTACCAAAGTGGGGGATCCTGGTAAAAATCTTGGTGGTGAAAAAAGATTTTGTTGCCTGGGCCTATGTTTCTGCTGAAATGCTGACAGTGGGATGGTTTCTTGGGGGTCATTGCTCTGGAATACACACAACTCTCCAACTTAGCACTCAAAAATTGCACACAAATCACTTCATGGCACATAAAGCCTCTTATCATAAAATTTGTCAGTTCTATTTTCTTGCATATTTAATTTTGTGATAAAGGTCTTTCAAACAACACATTAGCAAAAAATAAAAATATCACTTACCCACCACCAAAGCTCCATTAATCTAAATGCAACATAAACTTACCAGTACTTCAAAATCTGGGATTGAATGTGTCCCTAGGCCCTGTCTGTCAAATGTGATTCTGTAAGTATTGGACACAGTGTCCAGAGCTTCAACTGACCCAGTAAACAGCCCATCTTGAGGACATCGCAGACGTGCTACAAAAAGATTTTAAAATCTCATGAAATCTATTAAAAACACAAATGCAATAAATCAAAAATATTTCTGCTATGACTGGATCGATAAAACATTTGGCAATCATGTGGCAATCATGAAGAAATTTACAGGAAAGATAACTCTTGCCCAATGATGACAACTTCAGTGGAACAACGCCGTGTGTTAATCTATCATAATTTTGTTATCAACAAAAAGAATGTTGTTGAAAAACAAAATTTCCCTCTGCAAACACTGGCCAAAATTTTGTGTTTACCTGTGACTTTGGTCCCTATCACAAGAGGCATTGGGATTTCATCTGGCATGTCCTTAAAACTTAACAGCTCATTTAGTTTTCTCTGCTGAAGAAGTCTTATCTTTGCCCTTCTTGCTTCTAGTGCTGCCCTCTCCTCAGCAAAAAATGCTGAAGAACACCTACAGCAAAGAAGAGGAACTGTCTTAGATCTTTATCTCATTAAGATTATCTTCCTAAGTGATAAGAATTATCAGGAATACCATAGTGCATTTACAGGGATAATCCTGGGCAGCGCGATTGCGCCAAATGTGCAAGCCTTTTCTCAAAGGTGCAAGTAAAAACCCGCGCCATTTTGGCGCGTACAAATAGCAGAAACTTTTTTTCATAATAAAGATCTCCCTACATTATGATGTCACTTGAAGTGCGCGTAGAGATGTTGAGAGGGCTGACATGAGACCCGTTTCACAAAAATTTATCGAAACTGAAACAAGTACGGTGCTAAATGAAATTAAATCATAGTCCAAGAGTTCAACACTGAACTTCATCAACATGTTTCACACTTACTAGTTCTTGAGGACAGTAAACTAAATAGTAAATGAAACACTAAAAAGTTATAAGTTGATTTACATTCCAATCAAGCATTTCCTATAAAGTAACCTATCTTTGCCTACCTTCTTGGTTTCCCCATGAGACGCCTTATTTTACACCACTCCACTCTAGACATTTTACGCAGCTTGAGTTGAGGAAAAGTTTCTCGAAGACATATACAGAAATCATTCTCACCTCCAAACAAGACTCTGCAAAGAAACATCAAGAAAATAATATCTGAACATTAAAAAAAAATCTGCTAGTGCCTATTGTCATACTTTTGTTGGAGAAAAAAATACAAAGTTTGGGAGCGATGCCTATATTTCATCCAATAATATCTAATAATAGTATTAAAAATAATACAATAAAACAGAAACACCCAAAACATACAGTGCAGAGTTTTGGTAGATATTCACTGGTCAATGTTAGAACAGAACCACTAAAAATGCATTAATTAATTAATTGACGTATAGTTTAAGATTGACACTTACTGACATAGGTTTCCATAAAACCACTTATAACATAATCATTTGTGAGTTCAAGATTGATACTTACTGGTCAATGTTAGAATAGAACCATTCATAACACACCCACTTATGGGCTTTGGGTAACTTAAGTAAGTTTCTCAGCCTTACACCTATAGTGTGTGCTGCTCTTTTGTCAGGGGTGGTTAGTATACTTCTTGCCTTGGGAATGAAAAATATTGAAAATTAACCAATGTATCTTTAGAAAAGACAATAACATGAAATTGATGATGAAGGAAAGGAATAAAGAAGATGGAAATCAAAATGGCATTTTCAAAGACTTCAAATTAAGCTAATAACTTATCAAAATTGTAACCACAAATAAGATAACATGACGATAACTAATTGTGTCTAAATAAAATGTTGGCAATTTTTATTATATTTACTTACTGGAGAAGAATACTTTGTTTTCTTAGGTGGCATTCGCATTGCTGATACACAAGTTTCTTCATCTTCATTGAATATCAAACGATTTTTCTTCCTCACACGGGGAGGCTAATTAAAACAGGTGAAGACATAATCACTCACAGCAGAGTCATAATTTATAACCACTGTTCTCTGCATTTATATCTCTTATAATACAACCTTCAACTTTTCCATAGATCTACAATTCTACCAATCACTTTAGATCATCTAAATTGTTGAAACATAATTGATATAACAGTTAATCAAATATTATATATAAAGCCATCATCATGGTTCACTATTTAACGCATAATTGATTATAAATGATGAAATGCCTCATAAGAGATAAAGCTTTTATGGTAGTCTGTGACATCAGCCACTGGTCCGCTGCGCATGACCAGTAAATTTACGTGGACCAGATTTTTTGGAATGTGTGAATTTAGTGGTCCCACATGGTCATTAGATTTTTTCAAAAAAGCTTTTGATTTTATTTTTTTTTTTAGAAAGTTAACTTTAACATGATGATTCCAGATAAAAAACATTTAACAAAATCAAGGTCTTGTTATAACTACATGAAGGCAATAGGTGTAAATATCCAGGATTTTTTAATTTTTTATTCGGGCCAATCAGTGTAAGAAATTAAGGCTGGACCGTCTGCCCGGGGCAGACAACTTTCAGAACGGGCAGAGAAGTTTTCCCACCCGGCAGGCATTCTAGCCAGCTAATTTCCAAGATGGCTGAGCTTTCAGTCCAGCAACTTATTTTCCTAAGAGGCAAACACTGGGGCCAATGAATCCCGATTCAGGCCAGAAGATTTTAGGAAACTGGTGGTCTGCATGGCCAGTAAGGTAAAAAGTTTGTCACAGTCTGTTATAGGAAATAGAACAAGTTACTTACATTCCCTCTCCTTGCTGGAGGTGTCCGTGAATTACCTGGAAATATAATGTCAATGTTTCCTTTATAGTTTTTGAAAATATGGCAATCTTGCTTATGAACAAATTATAACCATATGCTCCATGAATTACCATTACTAAAATGCACATTTTCCAAATGCCCATCACCAACCTTCCTAAACTATTTTCACTTATTCTTTTATAACTAAGGAGCTTTCCTGGTAAACTACATTTTCCGTTTTAACGCCCAGCCCCTGAGATTCTCTTTGTGTCCTGCAAGGACAGTGGGAACCAGGGCCGATTTATAGACTTGTATTCAGTACAAATTCTTTGCAATCTCGATGTTTCTTTTAGTTGTAGATTGAACTTTACATGGTTAACATTATTTTAGTCAAGTCATATAACAAATATTAATGACATATAAAATTTACATTGCACAATTCTATTATGTCTAGAATTATGTATGTAGTTCATTATGCTATTATTACAAGTTTTTTACTACTAACATACAGGTTTCCCTCTTTCCTGTATGACATGGTATAACCATGGCAGAGGAAAATCTCATTTGAGATGTAGTTTAAGGAAGAAACTAGGTGAGACTTACCAACAGAGACTGCCTAAAGTATCAATGAACATACTGTGCTCTTACATGACATTTTGAATAATTCTGAGTCATCTCAAATTCTCTATAGTACACATTTCAAAAGTGGACATGAATTCTATGGACCTCTTTTGTTGAAAAAAATCCAAAACCAATATATATGATGATACCATGGGGTGGGGGTGGGAGGGGTAGTAATCACAGTTCACATGAAATAAAATCAATTTACAGTAAATAAAACTTCATTTGTATCTCATTGATAATGCGAATCAAAAATCCTGAAAATCAGAAATCACCAGGTTTAATGACTTTGTTTCTTCAAGGCCAAAGAATAAAAAACTGCATTCACAAGTCATAGGAAAAAAATAAGATAGAGAAATTTAAAATCAAATTTTCAAAGCTGTGGCACTGGGACAATATGTTAATCAGGGACCTTAGTGCTGGAGGGTCCATACATATATGTATTAATATTATTTTTATTCAATAATACTACTGAATGAACTACTAGTACTGTGACATCTAAATGTTTAGACCAAATTTGTGGCTTTAGCCGTTTTGTAAAATATGTCCTTGTTTCAGCTGATATTAACATTAAACATAACCACCTTCAGGGCCTTCCAGGAGGTTTCTGGAGAGATAAATGATGTTTATTACAGTATGATTTTTAAGTTGCCAATATGATCCAACCGGTAGGTTATTTATTATCATCCATGTGACTGTCGAAATCAAAATGTTTTACCGAAAGGATCTATATTACCGAGTCTTTGTTGACAAATTGCATGGTGCGTATAGCATTCAATGTATAAAAACATTGCCAGTGGTATATCTAAAAAGGGTCACAATTAAACCCCCCAAAGAATACTTTGTATCATGTAATAAACAAAATGCTTGTATTAAACCAATCTGAAGAGCAGAAATTAACTTTGAAATTGAAGTTAGGAAGCAATAAGTGCCAGCGCAAGGCAGATCAAGACTAATTATTTTTAAGATCATACTTGAACCCCACCCCAATTCCTCTAAAAAAGGGGTACATTTATCCAATATACAACATGTCTTAGTCGGGCTTTTATTATCCAGCTTTAATCGTGCACTCAACATGCAACGGACCCATAAACTTACTTTCACCAGAGTCGTCTACCTCCGCCATGTTTGACGCGCCTCTTTTTAAAGAGGAACTCTGGGTAATCTCGAAATGAATCGCGTGGGGACAGCTCCCTAGAGGAAGAGGTGGGGAATCCGAATGATAGTGTGCCTGAAAGAGTTAGCATGCTGTTAGTGTACGATGTACCTCCTTGGTTAGTGGAAGTGATAAATGCATGCATAGACGCATGAAAAATAAAATTAATGTATAAAAGTCTAAATGTAAAAATTTAGTAGTGTAGTAATTATAGAAATAATTTTAAGTCAACTAATACGAATGAACCAAGTGTTGCCCCAACTACATGTATTGGGCTCTAAGGTCAGATTTTTTGTACGACGGAGAAATTCGCAGTAAACCACAAAGTCGCCCTAATTATACATATTTAAACATTTTCACCACTAAAAAATAAACGAATAAATAAATCGAGTTGCTATGCTTATTTAACAACGTACAGTACATGTATTATTGGTGAACTGACCTGTTTACAAAGATCTACAAAGAGTCGCCGCACATAAACTAACTTATCAATTTTATATACCAACAGGCAAGGAGTTTTAAAACCCCTTGCAACAAGCTACTATGAGTGCTGGAAGCATTAGGTAAAAAGAAAAAGAAAGGTAGGGGAAAGGGGTAGCGATCATAGTTTACAGGAAGTAAAATCGTCAATCCACAGTAAATTATACTGTATTCATATCTCACTGATATTGTGAATCAAAAATCCTAAAAATCACTGGGTTTAGTGACTTTATTTCTTGAAGGGCGAAGAATAAAAAGCTGCATGCACATGTCACGCAAAAAAATTAAGATAAAGAAATTTAAAACCAAATTCTCAAATTAAGCCATGTTGCTGCCACAATCTATATTTACAGGACCCGGTATGACTGAAATACGCAATACACCGCAATACAGCGCAACACAGTGCAATACACTTCAAAAATTAAATCCAGTTGCAATTGCACAAAAGAAATTACCATTCCCAGCAAAGCAGGGTGATATAAAAACAACCTATATTGCTAGGTAAGTAATATCGTTGATATAACTTAACAAATCAGCAAGACTTTTATATTGTCCGGTTGGCAGCCATGGTGGCGAGTGGCTCTTCTTGGATATATTACTGGCCAAGAAGAGCTACTCGCCAACATGGCGACTGACCAAACAATGAAAAAATTGTCAAGTTGAATCAGCAATATTAATAACTGTGCACTATATTTAGCTTTTATATCGCCCTATTTTATTTGAGATTACCCTTTCCTGTGTTTACAGTACTTGCAACTGGACTTGTGTTATCAAGTGTATTACGCTGTGTTGCGCTGTATTGCAGTGTATTGCGCATTTCAGTTACACCCTACAGGACCTAAGTGCCAGAAGGTCCACACATTTATGTATTAATATTATTTTCGTTCAATAATAATATTGAATGTATTACTAGTAGAGTGACTTAAAACCTCTAAATGTTTAGACCAAATATGTGGCTTACATGTATCTGCCATTAGGCAAGGAGTTTTAAAACTCCTTGCAACAGGCTGCTACTAGTGCTGGCAGCATTTACGGGTAGGTAAAATGAAAAGGAAAGGTAGGGAAAAGGGGTAGTGGTCACACTTCACAGGAAATGAAATCATCAATTTACAGTAAATAAGTTGCTATGCTCATTTAACAATGTATCTACTGGTGAACTGACCCTGTTTACAAAGAGTCACCGCATATAAACTAACTTATCAATTTTATCTGCCAACAGGCAAGGAGTTTTAGAACTTGCAACAGGCTACTATGATTGTTGGCACACTTAGGTAAAAGGAAAAAGAAACATCACATATTGGCCTTAGTTTGCAAAATTTTTGACGATTCGAAGATTTAGTTCAAGAAGGTTGCTTCTACTATATGTTAATTGACCTGTTTGCCAGCTGCACTACAGGTAAATGATAACAGCAGGGTTGTTGTAGGGACTAAGATTATGGAGGGGGAGGGTGTTTGTCCTTGGCATTAATATATTGTATCAAGTTTAATCATATATAGTATGACATTTTCCCTGTAAAAATGTATGGGGTTTGTGAGATTTTGCAAATTGAAAAAATGAAATTTAATACACCCAGCACTTGTATACCCAAGATCAGAGAAAGGGTTGTAAGAAATATTTATCTCTCCAGAAACTGAAACACTGAGATTAATGCATAAGGGATATGTGTGATTAAAAGACCTATTTACTTCACCTTAATCATATATTTAAAAAAATTAAATCCGTCTATAGCTCCAACATGTGACAGTGCAACTTACATGGAAGTAGTTTGAATACTGTAATTAATTCACTTTTTCACATTTATTGATGTCCTAAATGATTGATCAAAATTTCACATTTAGCTATGGAAATATATGCATTTGTGTAAACAACCCCCACATTTCATTTCAGTACTTGAGGGTGCTGCCATATTTGATATTTATGTGCTTGACAAAATATTACTCTTTTGAACACTGTTTCAAACTCTAAATTAGATGGTCAGATAGTTGTACAACAATACATGTATGTCAGTTTGGTCCTGCCCCCAGTCAAATGCGCAGGTGCTTGGAGTACTGCAAAGTAGACCACCTCAGCAATTTAGCTTGCAAATTTTTTTAATGCAAAGATCATGACAGGATTACCAAACACTGAAAATGAATACTAGTTAAAATAAATTTTAAGTATTTAATGAAAAGACCATGACTGGATTATCATGCAAACACACCAAAAAACGAATAACAGTGTATCTTATTTTTACTCACATCAATGCTTGGCTTTGCCATCTGCCAGTACTAAAAATAGGTACCCCTGCTGCTCAGCAAATGCCTCCCACCTAATGGTGTCCATTTGCAATTCGATGATCTGAAATTGCCCTCAAAAGCTGTAAATTGGTGGCAGTTGCATGGATTTGACACCTCAACACTGTCAAATAAATAATGCATCATTTGTGCATGGTGGAATAGCACTGGTATTTACTGCAATCGCGATTAGCAGGACCAAAGATGGGCCTCTCTTCTCTTATTATAAAGGGTTGGGTTTTAAAAATAATTTTGCAATTTGCTTGCTCTCTGAGCAATTTAATTTATTTATTGCAAATGCTACTTGTTGTTCAGTGGTATTTGAAAACCCATATCTGTATTGTTCACCAAATAACAGATAAAATATATTTTTGTTTTAGGTGAAATTTACCTGTTGCTAAGGTTATAATTGCCAATTTTGAGAAATGTGTAACTTGCCTAGGCATTAATCATTCATTTATTTTTAAATTGCATTGTTTATATATGTACCAGACATCTTGGAATTCTAGTTTAATTTTACATTCCCATAGCATGGTTTGTGAAACATAATAAAGATGTCAGCTTCAGTATGCACCCGTGTATTTCATTTTTGGAAGGTGGGTGTGTACATTTTGGTTTTGCAAAAGGGAGGGCTACCATTCTCTGGATCAGCTTTTATATATACAGTAGTAGGTATACAAGCAAGTCATATTGAGTACATATATTGCAAAATATGCACCTACTAGTAAATAGGACATATTATTGCATTATGTTATCTCTATCTGTTACACTTTAGACTGAAACTGGTTAGTTGCTTCATGATAAGACTAAGGATGGTTTACGGAGAATTTTGATTACTTAAATGAAGTCAATATTTGTGCAGGTCACGAATCGTCGCAGTTCAGTGTTAAGGCATAGTTCCTTCCTTATCTTCGCTACGGCAGCTGCAAGGACAGCATGTTGACCACGGGGTGTTTGTCAGTACAGGGTAAAGTATAACTTTTTTTAAACATTTAGTGGATTTATTATGCGTTTAAAAATATTTGATATAACCCTTTTTCTAAACATTGGAATTGGAATGACATGAAACATATGAAGAAGTAGATTCATACAAGGCTTTTTATGGCTCTGTATATATTCTGAACATTCTCTGATCAAGGTATCTGTGTTCTGTATGTTCTCCTTGTCTGGTATGTATGCTGCTCACCCTGTAAATGCCAAACTGTATTTCTTTTAACTAATTGAGTCACTTTGTTTGGTAAAACTATAAATGCCAAACTGTATTTTGTTACTTCAACTTTGCTGAGTGTCTTTGTTTTGTAAAAATGCCTTGTGGATATCAACAAGAATGGGCATTTTTGACAAGAGTTATCAAACTTTATAATTTTTTCTTTTATATGTATTTTGTTTATGTTAATTTGTCCCATAAATTTCATGTATAGTTGTGTCTTTGTCAGGATAAAATACAGGTTCCAAATGAAAATCAGCACGATTAGATGATTTTTTAATGAAATTTATTAATATTTGTTATTTTTATGTTATTTTGCATGAATGATTGTGATGCCCCCCCCCCCCCCCCCCCCCCCCCCCCCCCCCCCCCCCCATATATGTACCAAACTGTAATTTTATTTTTACTTAACATTTACTGAGGAGCTTCTGGTAAAAGGCTCATCCAAATAAAAAATCAGCACAAACAAATTACTTTTAAGGGAGATATTGAATATTTCCTTTTTTCCCTTTTTTTTGTTGCATGTAGTTGGCATCATTCACCAAATTGGAATGAGTTTTAACTTCAAATTAACTCGAGTTGAACCTGTACAGATGCTTTAGATTTATAGCTTATATAATACACTGCTACAAACTTAGTGTAAAATGAACAGTCAATTAAGTATTGTATGGTAAATACACACTGTTCATGGAATCAGTCAGTGCATGTTTACTGGGATTTCCCAGTTCCTGTTAAAATGTGGTTACCGTAGTGGAATTTCCTACTTTCTGTTTATAGTCTGTATGCTATTTTTGCCAGCTTTGCTCTCTGGTTTCTGAGTCTGTGCTATTGTTACGTACACATGTGTAGGGAATAGAGAGAAAACACTAGCAGTTTGAAGGTACTGATTGGCAGTAATTTCTACAAAATGTTTTTGACTTTTTGAGAATATTCTAATAGGAAATGGATCTTATCAGTATGATTTGGGAACATTGTT
Organism: Lingula anatina; assembly: GCF_051362555.1. Lineage (NCBI taxonomy): Eukaryota > Metazoa > Brachiopoda > Lingulata > Lingulida > Lingulidae > Lingula > Lingula anatina. Next base: position 57,449,673 of record NC_141767.1, read on the forward strand.
AACTACTCATGAATCTTTTTAATAGATATATCTAGCATGAAAAAGATTAAGTCATGAAACAACTGCACCTGTAATGAAAGTTTGTTTTGCTCTTTCTTATCCCATTCATGATTCTGTACTGAAATTAATTCTGCTGGAATTGATGGGATATTTTCTCGTGGTGTGTATTTCCCAGGTATCAGTTTATCTTATCTTATTACAGAACTATCCTGAAAGCGTAAGGCTACATTTTGACATTCAAAGGCATTTCATTGTAAGGTAATCTAAATTTCAGGCAGATGATTGTATTTCAGTTTTGATGAAATGGGCTGTAGGTACAGTACTTTTATGTGTAGCTCCTTCACTGTTCAGAGAAAGTGTAAATTTTGCTGGCATATACTTGTACATGTATATTGAATAACACTGAGTTAATTGAAATATCAATTCACTGCCAGATACTGTAGAAATTAGTGGTACTACAGAATGTGCACAAAAGATGATACTTTTTTTAATTAATTAATTAATCTATAGATATATTGATTGGCATAAATATAAATTTGAAGAGTCATGGTGGAGTTGGAGTTGTTAAAATGTTTAGTGCATTAACGTTATTTATTATAGTTTAAAACTTGAAGTGGCAATGCCTGTGGTTTGTCTTAAAAATACACTGTATATATTTACCTACGTTCACACAAACAGTTATTTTAAACATGTATTCAGTATGTTTTTTACTAAATTTAATAAATATTGATTGATGCAATATGTTCATTTCATGCCAAAAGTCTTCTTGGATCCTTTTATTAAAATATTAAAGATTTAACTCATAAGCTAGTATAAACCTTCAGCTGTGTTACATATATGCAGTTTTTAAAAAGGAAAATAGAACCAAAAATAAATACAATAATCTTTTTACTTCCCTTACAGTCTCATCGAAGTGAATGACATGAAGGGTGGACTTAGGTCGATTTGCCTCATTCTCATGATGTTGTTAGAAGTGTTATCTGGCTTTCCTGACTTGGCTAGTTTCCGACCACCGCCTTTTGGAAGTACGTAATTATGGTAGTACCTAGAGTCAGAGCTTGAGGTGATTTGGTACCCTAACTTCCATCTGCAGTGTTTTGAAAATCATTACCTGTCAATAAATTTGTTTGAAAAAATGGAGGAGGTGTGTATTTTTGCCATCATATTCTCTCTTCCATTGTTAAAGTATCCCTTTTTTTCACTTTATTTTGTCATTTTCAGGTCTACTTCCCCGGGACCCCATAGTTGCTGAAAGACAGATTCTGAATTTGACTTGTGAATTGGATGTGTCCCTCCTAAAGAAGGCCATCAATGCAACAAATATATTTTTCACATTTCATCCCCTTCCCCTGGATAATTCAGATATTAATGACTTCAACCACTCAGTGGAGATAATATCTGAGACAACAGCAGTACTTTCAGTTCTCAGCCTTCCTGTGGGTAAGACTGGCAGGTACAGTGCTCGTTGTAATGTCAATCAGACAGGTGGGATAATCACAAAGGGACCTGCACAAGAGATCATTGTGGAAGGTAAAGATTTTTAAAATTCTGTTGATATTACAAAGATCAAATTGTTGATGCTTTCCCTGTTTATTATATGATGTGTCGTTGTGTTGGATAATCCAATTGCTTTTCTTTGGGAAAAATAATATAAGATAAAACTAAATCTCTAGTATTTATAGCACATTTATTTTGTTTCAGGCCAACCAGATGTTCCCAAGAATGTGCAGTGTGTCTTCCATGCCAGGACAACACTCAACTGTACATGGGATAATGGGAGAGCCACTGGGAGTGCCACCAACTGGACATTGCTTTGGACCATGGATCCTGATTCCAGGTAAATCATAGGGCAAGGAGAGAGAAACCAAGAGTATTCAGGCTCTAAATAACTTTTTAAAAGTTTTACTGCTTTGGAAAATAACATTATAATATAAATATAGTTTTCTCCTTCTTCCTGTGCTCCTCTATCCCCCCTTTTTTTTTTTGGGGGGGGGGATGAGGGGAGTTTATTCAGTAAAATTATTTTATAATATTTATTTCATCATATCTTGACAGAAATTAGATTTAGGAATTTTATGTATTGTTACCAAACTAGATGGCTGTTAGTATTGCTAATATTAACAAATGGTATCATGTCGTTCCAGTCGGTTGTTTATTTGTATATATTGTAAGTGTAAAGATAGTTGCAAAACCCTAAGATGCCCTTATATTGCATTCCATGACAACAACTGAATAATCTACTGTAATTGATGGAAATTGTTATGAAAATTTTCTCTCCTTCATGCAGCCCTGTTCCCTGTCAGCTCCTTTCAGCTACTATGGACTCTTGTAAGTGGGTGGAGGAGCAGACAGTGGCTCAGATACAGTCTGGTACTACAATGCTTGTGCAGGTCATTGCACAAAACACATTCTGGACAAAGAGGACTTCCAAGATTCTGGTTGATCCTTTTAAATTAGGTATGACCAAGTGAATAAGATTATCTGCCATATGATGGCAGTTTGCAAAAATTGGCAGTGATGTATGTACCAGTACGTATTCTGTGCATCTTAAAATACTTGGAGTTCCATTGACAGTTTTGGATGTGGTCAGTGAAGCCTTTTTATATCTTATCTTTGTGCAAGTTGAGATTTTTATTGTTTCTATCTTTAAGATGACTTAAAAAATAAGAACCTTAAAGTTGCAAGAAAACAAAAACAGATTTATATCTATTGGTATTACATGTATCTATGTAATTACAGTAAAGCCAGACCCAGTTACACACATTGATGTACAGACAAATGCAAGTTCAGTTTTAATTTTGTGGCCTGCCCCGAAGTTTTCAGAGGAACACACAATTCAGTGGTGGAATGGGACATGCTGTGTAAAAAATGTAGGTTAAATCATTATTTAGTTCATTTTTATAGTATTTCTTTGCTTTGATTGATGTGGTTGACAAAAAATGACAAAAAAAGGCTTGGCAAAATATTGACATGATGATAATTGCACATTTCCATAGCTAACTTAAATACTGTGAATTAGTTTTCTCAAAGCGTTAATTAAAGGTCTGTGTGAGTTTTTTTTTTTTTTTCTCATCACCATGGCCACCAGTTTTTAGCAGTTGGCTTAAAAATTATATTCTTTTTGTTGATAGTCTAACAAAAATGCAAAATCTGTTTTCTTTGTTTATTTTCAGTCCATGAGAAACTTTCTTTTAACTCTATCACTACTCCATTAACTACAACAGAACTATTGTGCACTGTGTTCATAATGCTATGATCTACACTGCTACCCCTTACACTGCTACACTTTAACACTTCTATGTCTGTAGACCTGCTTTTATTTATATCTGTACCTTAAAGTGCCCCAACTTGCACTTTTAATTGCCATCTGATGATAAGTACTAAATATTGGAGGATGACGGACTGTGAACATGAATGTATACTAGTACATATCATTCTGTTAAAGTTGGGGGATGACAGCAGCAAATAGCATATGACTTTGAATGGTTGACTGCAATGTACAAAAACTAATCAAGTACCTAGGCTATTTGAGAGTGAATCATCATGTTGCTTGAACCCATTTAATGATAGCATCCAAAAGTAGTCGAACTTGAATAGTTCACTGCAAACCATTTGCTAAATTAAACCAATGCAGTATAGCTCTACAGGATTTCCAGCTGCAACGAAGTCCAGTAGTTCAAGTAAGAATTTTAGTCCTATAATATAAACTATCAAATGCTCTTAAAACAATTCATCCTAGCAACATTTCAATTATAAACATTTGGTAACTAAAAGGATGCTACAATATAGATGACACATGCAGTTTCCTTGTCTGGAATATTCATTGGGTTGGTCACAGGGGAAACATCTGGAAGATGGGCATGGTTTGCCTTTTTACCTAAGGTGTTTAAAAATCATATATGAATAATTCAATTTTAAAAAAATGTTTATTTCTTTTCAGCTGGTAGTACTAGGGACTGACATTGTATCAGTAGTGATTGAAGACATGGCTCCAAACATCAATTATACCGTATGTATCAAGTCTAAACCTAGGACAAGTGGCTTCTTCAGTGACCCTGTTTGTAGAGTCATTGGGATGATCCATACAACTACAGGTACTCAGATTCTTTATCTGTAACTGCAGACTTTACTCACAGTAATAATTGACCGAGTGAAATGTACTTGAGTAGAGTAACAGGCAATTGTATAACTAGCTAATTTTAATAATAAATAGCATTACAATGGTATCAAACCTATTAGTTACTGTTAATTGTGATCCACTGTCATCTGTAAACATTACTATTTTTCACCTGTCACTACTGTCATATAAATTTCCTTCACCTCTGTTGGCAAATTTTTCATGTATTAGTAGCCAGTGATATGGTATTAGAGCCAGTGGCTACAGGATTTGTGCCAGTGTCAACTGTTGGCATTGTTACTGGAGTGACCTTAGCAGCTCTCTTTCTGATTGGAGGCATCTTGTTGCTTATGAAGTAAGTATTAAAATATTGGTCTACTAATAAACTGTTTGGATTCAGTTAATAAACCGATGAACAAACAAAGAGCCTTGCTCTCTCTCTTAGCTTGACAAAATATTTCTTTGCTACATAATATACATGTAAATATGAAATAGAGTAAGAACTTGAACAAGAGTTTATTAAATTGCAGGATGCACAAATATGTGCACAAAAAGATTGCTATCATGGTACCTGAAACCATAAAGGAAGAGGTGGGTTTATAATTTTCTGCTTTGGATTTTCTAGCACTGATAATTAGCAGACATAATTAACATTTTTCTACTAGTGGAATTTGCAACTGAGTATTTAACAATATAGTTATGCAATTTTGACATCAAAAAGAGACTTAAAATTTGGTCTGACGAAGATGGTAGTCTGTTGTTGCATGAGAACATTTACAGATCAATCAAGCTCTTAATTCTCTAATGCAAGGTGGAATTACTTGAATGTTTTAATATCTTCTGAATAACTAACCTATAAAAATTAATTATTTGAGTGCGCATTTATCAGGTACTTGGACAAAATAGTTGCCAGAGTCTCAGAATAGATGATGAAAGTGTGGATAGTGGAATCCAGTTTTCTTCATCTAGTAGCATCACCCCAACTAGTCAAGGACACACTTATTACCAAGTAGGCAGACAAGCAATTAACAAAGGAGAAAAGGTCCACTTGAATGATGCGCTCACAGCTTGTAGACTTTCAATGACTGCTACATCTTCTAGTGAAGGAATTAAATCTATGTCATCAGTGTCTGACCAAATCAGTCATGAGGATTTGACCATAAGTGATGGGGAGTCTCCCTGTACAGCTGTTTTGACAGATAATATTGAGAACAATGTTACACCTGCTTCAATAGATGATATTGTAATCAGTGGCATATCCAATGCTATGACAGAAGAAACTGTGAGCAATGTTACATCAAATGTGACAGGTGAGATTGTGACTGGCACATCTGATACAAAACCAGTAGAAAATGAGACTGTGTCAAGGCAACAAAGGGCAGTGTGCACCCAGGCAACTACTTTCAATCAAGTCTGTGAAGAGTCATTTGAAACGAGGATTTTTAAAGAAACAAATTGTTATGAACCTGATGTTTGTATGGGTGGACAATGTGAACCATGTGTGTATTATGAAGATTTATATAGCTCTGGTGATTCTGAAGTGTCCAGTACTAGTAAATCAGATGGCTACAAGGGATGGACAGTCAATGTGGGTCTGGGATGTTATGCAGAGAGTAGTATCAATTCATCTGGATATGAATTATCCTCTTGTGTAAACCGCTATGGTGAAACATCTTTTAATCAGAATGGAAGGGAATTAGATATACCCCAGTTTGAAACCCACAGAAATGAAGATATCATACAAGAAATGCAGCAAGATACACATGACTCATTATCTGCTGATACTACTCAAGGAATACAGCAGGATTCCCTTGACATAACAGCTGCACAACCTCTATTTGGAGGAAAAACAACGCATGTTACTTACACTGAAGAGAAGAACTCGTCTGGAGTAAATGGGAATTTATGTGTTTTATTGGATAATGACTTTGAAGGTGGGAAGACAGAAAACATTGTTGATATGATTGGTTCATCAGTAGAGTTAGAAAATACAAGTAATTCACTTACTCAGAATGAAAATTCAGGGAATCACAAAATGCTTCAGATGCAAAAGATTAAATTTGCTGAAGCTGACAAACATTTATTTAACAATAACAGAAGTTTGGGTCAGAAGTATAATCAACAAAAAATATTTAATCCAGCTATCCTTCCTTCTATAGGGTATGCACAATTCAGTCTCAGTCCAACACCAGGTAATATTGTACTGTACATGTAGATTGTTCTAAAGATGAAGAAAAGGGGCCAGATTGTCAGTTCTCAATGTTAATTTAACCATCCATCAGGGCCTCTTTCTGAAAACCTTAATATTTTTGGGGAACCAATGCAAGTACAGACTAAGTTTACCTTGGCCAGTAGATGCCAATAAAATATTGTGTATCGGTATGATCAGGGAATTTGTTTTCTTGAATGTTCTTTGTGCCTTAAGAAACACAGTGTCGTATGTGGCCAGTAAAACTCTAAATACTTATATTTTATATTACATTTTGAAAAGCAATTTCATTCTCAGCAGTATACATCATTTAATTTTACTCTTCTCTTCAGCATAGTGAAAGGATTGTCATACAACAGATATAATTCATAATTTTCACAGAGAAATGCTATAGTGGATCTACAATGTATGTGAGACAGGTGGGCAGTGGGCGCACCCAAATCTCAGTTTAACCATTACTCCCCCCCCCCCCCCCCCCCAAAAAAAAAGAAAATTTACAATGTGGAACAAGACAAAACCAAACAATTTTTCAGTCCCTGTGTTTTTTCAATAATAGAAAAAAATCTGCTGAGAGTGCAGAGGGCATTCCCCTCATTGTGTCCGAAAACTGCTCAAAACTAAACTCTTAACTCAGATTTCAAATGAAGCAAGACAAATAGTTTGTCTCTGTGACCCACCTCCAGGATTTAGCTGCCACTAACATGAGATTAGAAATTATTTTCTTGCAGTCATATACTCCATGATAAAGGTTACAGCCTATGTCTTATTTAGTTTTATAAAGAGTTTTATTTAAAGTTTTAGTAAATTACATTTCCTGAAAGCTACCTGCACAGTTATAATCTTGATAATGTTCATAAATCAATATTTGAGAAGCTCCCCTAAAATATGTATACAGGGTAAAGTCTGAAATGTTTTTTCCCTATATTCAGTCTTATGAAATAATTTTTTATGTTTATTTTACAACATGTAATTTTAAATTACAGTAGGATTAGACCGACAATTTGAGCATATTGCCAGTATGACTACAATGTGCATCATGATATGTAAATTATTATATTGTGCAAATTTAAGTAGATTTTTCTATAAGTTAAGGCTGACTAGTTTGTTATTGATAGGGTTGATAGAGAAACTGTCTAATTATTTTAATGCATCTCAAGTTTGGTGGCAGCTTTCAAAGTACTGTGTGTTCCCTGTTTCTGAAAGCACACACAAATACATTGTACCTCACTAATGTGGATGTAATATGTACATTATAGATTTGTTGAGGTGAAAAGAGCTCATTGTGAGTGTGCTGGAGTAGCATCCAAGCTTAAGGTTGCCATTACATGCACAGGGAGTGGATCATTAACACAAACATCAATATTTACATGAAATATATATGCTTTTTTGGTTGTTTTCCCTTGGTGGATTATGTCAGTTTATCCGTTCATAATAATCACACTACAGTGTTTCTGTTGGTAATAACTTTTTGTTATGCAGCTTGAAGAGTATACGGTTCTTCTATTCTCCTAATTTGCTATTGCTCCCTCTACCACTACTGTCTCTGCTGTTTTCTCTATGTATCCTGTGTGTATTAGCTATCAGCTGTGTATTTTCTCCCTCTTAAATACCCTCTTATCCCAGCCACCCTACAAATCAATGTCATCTACTTCTACCTTCGATTCTGTTGGTTAGTACCTGAGTTAAGGACACACCCATCTGGAGGTAGGGATCCCCTGAGGGTCCCCATACCTCCTGACAGGAAGTATATCTTATTTAGGTTATCCTGTCCACACTGCTTCTGTCCACTGTCCCCATCTTGTCTTCATACTGTCACCTATCTATGTTCAATCTAATTTAATGTAAACTGTACTGGGTATTGATCAGTCATATTATATGAAATGGTATATAAAAATAAAAATCACTATAACAATAAACTTACATCAACTTCTGAATTTCAGTAATTTGAAAAAATCATTGTCCTAGTGCTCTATATTACTGTATATTTGTATCCTGTATACTTACATTTTGGTGATTGTTTTTTATAACAAATGGATGCCAAATGAATCATAGCATATTCATGTCATGTGATGTTACAAAACTCATTTTAATTTCTTATCAAATCTCTGCTTCAGCATTACTTAACATAGATATGTGTAACTTAATTTGGCTTAAGCTGGACCATGTATAGACTTACCTATCACTACATTTGTATGAACACTTTGCTTAACTGTTTTCCTCATACATGTAAGTAGAATGAATCATAATTCCTTGAATCAAAAGTGAAAGTCAATAATGAAATGCAACTATTTGAAGTTTTTTTCTGCTCAAAAGACCGCACTCAAATGCTGCTCATGCTAAATAATGCTACTTATTTTTCTGATTGTTGTCACTGTAAATGCACTAAATCTTGTAATTTATATTTATTCAGCTATCATAATGCATTGTTTTACTGAGTACATGTACAGTTCTGGGTAGCAGCTTCAGATTGTAGTATAGAAGAAAAAGGTACATGTATGATCCTAGTTTGGTCTATAGTGAAGGGGAAGGTCACCTTTTTTTAAGTGTGCTCCCTTCGTCCCTTCACTTCTTTTGTGCTACCTTATATTAATAAAATCCTAGATCTGCCTGTGTAAATATAATTTAAAAAGTAGGTCATTGAGTATACAGCTAGCTGACAAATATTTATATAAAAGAGCACAGGCTTTCAGCATCTGCAGTTTTGCTTTTTCATTCCAAGTCCTTGTGCTTACAGTAGATAATGATTTTTACATTTATAGAAGTAGAATGAAGTCCCAGAATCTTTTGACATCAAAAAGAGGTGATAAAATATATTCATTGACATGGATTTGACAGTTCCAACTTAAATTGACAGGTACAATAGGTAAGATGTTTATTATTCTTACTGAAAACCTTTAAGTCGTATAATAAAGGATGTGTTTGGTCTTTAGCTGTGTGGTTCAAATGGGGTGGGAGGCTTTTATAATTTTAACTGGGCTGACAAAGAGGAAGTTAAATACAAAATTCCACTCATGACTAGCACTGTACAGTATTGTTCTTTCACTTTTAAAACCAGGTCCTTCTTGATATACACCAGGCAGTTTGTCTCATTGAATGGATTGTGACACATTCCTGGGTACTAAATGATTGCGGATGTAGGAGGATGTGAACTGATTTGGCAAAATTCTGTGTTTATGACCTTTGAGGAGGTTTGATCAGTACAAGTATGCTGTGACATTATCAACACCCCACAGGGTATAGTTCCTTATCAGTTAGGAATGCAAGGTAGGGAACCTTCATTGTTACAGTTACTAAGTCGACTTGGTATAGATATTAAAATGTAACTATTATGCTTAACAGTGGAATATAGACTCAGCGTGTTTGATGAAATATATTGATCATGTTCTGAACAATTTATGATAGGAGGAAAAAGACCACATAGTATTTGATGTAAACTGTGTACTCTTTCCAGAATTGTTCATTAAGTTTAAATTTCTTTTAGCTTGATTTATAGCACAGTTTTGCTACATACTGGGGTATATTACTTTGAACTTAAAAAAAGATGCCAAACGTTGGCTTGATTGATTTTTTAATTGAATATACAAATTTTAAATCATTATTTAAGGACATCTGTGAGATTGAAGTGGTTCAACAGTATGAGAGAGAGATAACACATTATGGCAGGAAGACATTGGGGAACAACTATCCATTTCCTTCTTGTTTTTATGTTGGCTTCCTCAATTGCGAGACATATTGGAGGTTAGTTTTTATTCTGAAAGACTTAGTGTCTAGGTAATATATATAAATTAGTATTTTATTTAATTTGTAGTTGTTCAATTAGTTCAATGACAAATTAAATGGGACCACAGCAATAGTCAGAAGGTTCAATAGTCGGAATTAATGCATGAATAAAGGGTATACCGGTAGTTTACAAATGATTTTTCAGACCAATGAACTTTTGGATTGTCGAGACGCCCCCAATTAAATGAACCTGTTTTTACTCCCTTACCTTTCCATTATGAGTGAAATTTAAGATTCAACTACTCCTTTATCATTTCCATTATGATTGTGACTCAAAAATAGATACTTAAAATAAAAACGGGTTTATGGATCATATTTCTGTGAACAGTTTAAGAGATTGTACCTTGGTAATAAAGAGAAACATGCTGAAATATCAAGGAAAATTATAAATGTTTTTGCTATATACAAGTATACTGGTAGAGATTTAGTGTTTAATGCACATTGTGTGCCTTTGAGTACTAGACCTAAGATCTAATAAACGTATTAGATCTTAGACTAGACCAAGCATTTTATAAAATATCATACATACACGTACCTGTCTTCAATCTCTTTAGCAATTAATCAATAAAGTATATTTTGTTAGCATTTAATTAATCAAGTATATTTTGATATTAAAGTTTGAAATGCAACTCTAATTTGTGACATTGTTATTCTAGTAATGTTACCAAATGATCCCACTGTTGCCTCTGGAACTACAGCTAACCTCACCTGCTGCCTGAATGATATTTACATGTACAAATCAACAGACATTGAATTTGAACAACGAGGCAACCCTATAGCAAACACCAATCTAAGCACCACCAGGAGAGATAATTCTTCCTGCTCCACACTGTTCATTCACAATATTCAGTGTAAGGATGGAGGGATGATATACTCTTGCAGAGCAGGAACTGACATCATTGGGCAGCAGTATGTCACAGTAGGATGTATGTACATTTATGTCTCACTTTTTTCCAATTAAAATCCTAACATTTTAATCTATTAAGAAAATCATAGATTGTTTTCATTTCCACCACTTTTCACAGTGGCAAAATGTTTCTTTTTGTAGATTGATTTTTCTAATGGATGGTGATATATGAAAAACGTTTTAAACCAGTATAAGACGTTATAAAATTGATGTATGTTTATTTAAGATAACCTAAGGAGCCTAGATTCCCGTCTTCACTGTGTCTCCTATAATGAGGACAAGTTGACATGTTACATAGATATGGACTCTATGGTGACAACTACTGTTATAATGTCGTGGTCACGAGATGCCAGGTGGGCCATTTAACTATATTAGAGATATATATGACTACATGTACATGTAATATAACTAGTAAATATTATATTACATCTGATCACATTTATGTGATGCATGCTTAACTGGCATGTATTATATTTCACATTTCTCTTTTTTTTTTATTTCAGTAGTTCTTGATAAATTTTCAAAATTTTATGTTTCAGTACACAGTATATTTGCCCACATGAAGTTGAAAATGAACACACATGTAGGCAACAATACAGCTGTACCTGGAAAAAAAACGATGGTGTAGATTCATACTACAGCCAGGTGCCTATCCATTTATCTGTGCGAGCTAACAATAGCCTGGGAACCAAAACATTTACCAAAACTGTTGAAGTGGGGTTTCACATAGGTACTGGTATTACTGAGGCCTCATTCCCAATATTCAATTAATCAACCCAACTCCACAGTGACTCTAAATTATTGCAATCTTTTTAAAAGATGAAGATGCCACCTCTTGTTTTTTATGTACTTGCGTAATCACCAGCTTTTCTGTATTCTACTCAATACCAGGAGCCTTGTTAATCTTTAATATCTTAAAATTAAAGTTAACCATTTAAAATATGGTCCTTTGCTTTGGGAAATATGATTTATCTATCTTATTCACATCTATTGAGTAATGGCCATATTGTATTTCATATCATTTGTTTCTCAACTATTTCGATTATGTAACACAGATATCAAAATTGCTGATATTAATAGATCAATAAAAAAATGAAACTTGTAGGACAAGACATAATATTATTGTCAAACCTGATACACATGGAGCAAAATTATAAACAATTTATAATTTTCTTTTTTTTTTTTTTTTTTTTTTTACAGTGAAATCTGAGCCTGTCCATAACTTGACATGTGAAGTGTTAAACAATACAACAGCCCTCCTCACCTGGGCCTTGCGCCTGTCTGAGGACATGGAATGGATTAGGAATCAAAGTGGGGGATTCCAGTTCTTAGTTCAGTGGAGTGGTGTGAATGATAAGCAATACTGGGTGAGCTTGAAGTTTTAAGACAGCAGGCACCAGCAACTCCTAAATACATGCAGTGGGCGCTAAACCTTCATATAGCAAAAATATATATATTTTTTCCTGTACTCACCAAGGAATAAATACCCTTTCTAAGATTGTTGAGGACATTATTATCTAGTATATAACTGTTTTCTAAAACTGTTTTCTACTTTTAATTCTTTCATTTTTACCCTTGCATGTTTTGTCAATATGGTTTTGGATATAGTTTTTCTAGCCAATAAAAAGTGATGTAAAAGTGTTTAGTTTCTAAAAAATGAATTTTTGTTATACAGGTCATATATTGTGTGCCTAGCTTCTAGCTAAATACATAGAATAATCTTTGTAGCCTTGAGCATGCCTGCATTTCTTGATTGCTGGGCTGACAAAGATGAGGAATAATTTGTTTCCAGTATGTATGGGCTGACTTAATTGTTTTTGTCTGTACTCTGTTTCATCAGGTACAGCATGTGACCTTATTATGTGAAACTCAATCACCATACAGTACATGTTTAACATTGGTAGAAGGCCTGACAACGGGATAAGATTTAAAGTATATGATGGGTTTATTGTTGTCATTACATGGTCTATTGAAACAGGCCATACATAGATAGATGTATGTGTACCTGTATTTTTACCAATCTTAACTGAAGAGTGGCACCCACCTGCTTTTAGCTCTGCTAATAGTTGCTAGGTATGGTTGAAAGGTTGTAAAAAGATGCCTGATGACCAAAATGCCTGATGACCAAAATCAGACTTTATAAACAAAGTTACTGTTTAATACTTCAAGCTGCAGCTTTGCGATTGCAATTCCCAAATTTATGACTTAAATTGCTATTTTATAGTGTGATCATAAAAATATTACACCCCAATATAAACTGCAAATGGCAAGTCCCCTCAAGTCTTTGTAAGAACAAGATTGAGAGGGCATTACTTCTTTATGAATTGTTCATGGTTGAAAAAAGAACCTGTCTTTAACCGTGAGACACCCAGTTTAAAGCTGGACAAAGTGTTCACAGTTTACAGTGAATGTTGCTATCCTTGCAAGTACATTTTACGATTGTACTGTGATATAAGTTATTAATTTAATGATGGCATAAACCTACAGCATGAAGTCATTTATGGCAATTATTGCTTATAGACCTGTAGATAAGTAAATCACTGATCTTCCCAACTTGACAAGAATATGACAGAACTTCTGTGTACAGTACGTATTGATTTTTTCCCTCCACCAAAGGTAAAAAAATAAAAAGGCAATGATTTTTACTTTTGTACTTTACTTTTCAGAATAAGACTTTTGTATCCATTAGTAACATGTTGACCTTGCGTTTATCCGACCTTGACCCCAATCACCATTACAATGTGAAGGTCATGGTAAAACCGAGAGGGGGACTGTACTGGAGTGAACCAAAGTCATTGGAATTCTGGACTAATTTCACAGGTACTTATGCTTTTGAATGAAAAGCATGCCTCATTTCAGTGCATGCATATACACTGCATGTTGTCATTGAAAAGAATACTGAAAACAAAGTCAAGAAGATTTGCTGCCAAAATTTGGGTTTTTCAGACTCTAATGGAAAATAGATTGAATACAATATTTTGAACAATTGACAATATACATCTCTTTCTGTGTCTATACATGTAGCTACAGAAGATACCTGTACAGGAAACAGTTCAAAGTATCTGTCTCAGCATTTGGTAAACTGTTTTAAACCCTTGATTTTATTTTATTTTATTTTATTTTTATTTGACTGCAATGATTTCATACAAAATGTAGTCATACAATTTTAACAGTCTAAGGCTTCGTTCACATGAAAAGTCTATTTTCAAAAAATCTATTTTCTATTCGCAGTATATCTTGTGATCATGGTCTGTGCCCTGAATATCCGGTGGCGTAATTACTGGCAGCGCGAGCCAGTTACTTCCAAAGCTGTAATTAATTCTCGGCTGTGCTCAGAGGAGATTCTGATACCTTGACGCATGCGCAGTAGGAAGTTAGAAAGTTAATGGCGGTCGCGGTTGCTTTGAAAAATGTGTTTGTTGATTTTGTGCAACAACAAGACGAAGAAGATGAAGAAGCTATACACACGACAGATACGAGTGCAACCGTCATGATCCGATGGCAAGCGATGTGGCAACGGAGGATGAGATTTTATAGAATGTGGGCACAGCCAAGAATTAATTACAGCTTTGTATAAGTAACTGGCTCGCGCTGCCAGTAATTACGCCGCGGGATATTCAGGGCACAGACCATGATCATAAGATACCGCGAATAGAAAATACATTTTTAGAAAATAGACTTTCCATGTGAACGAAGCCTAAGGGCCCCTTCCCTTTAACACACCTCTTGGCATTGAGTAGAATACACCTGGTGATTATATGAGGATGTTGGAAACAAGAGGAGGTGTGTTAATCTGTTTAAATAAATGCATTCAGTGAGAGTCTCTGCACAGTTGTATCGATCTGAGTAGAATTATATTTTCGATGGGAATGAGTCTTAACAGCTGTTTATGATTAGAAAAAGAAAGACATGCTTGCCTTATAAAAAGATAATACAAAAACACTGTTTATATGAATATACTCATAGCTTATAAATGTTATCATTATTTTAGTGCCAAAGAGTGCTGAAGACAGTAGCAACATAGAGGCTGGGATCTTGGTTGCTGTTATTGCTCCTGTTTTGGGGGGCTTTGTTGGCTTCTTTCTAATAATTTTGACTGGTTACACTGGTTACAAGGTTTGGAGGTTAGTTGAGTCACAGAATATTGAAAGCATTGACAAATTTCATTTGTGTAGCCCATGTCTGTAAAAGAAGTATTTATATATTACGTATACTAATAATGAAAAGTTTTGTATAAATTTAGATATAAAGTTTATGAACATAGGTGGGCTTAATACAATTTTTTTTTTTTGAAGGAGGGTGTTATAACTAAAGACTATAGTACAGTACTTCAGAATTGCTAGTAACTCACATTTTGGATTTATGTTAAAATTGCAGGAAGACTAGAAAGGTTATATTGATAGAGCTTCCGCCAGACATTGAACAACAGGTAATCATAGTCTTATTATGCACATGTACCGGCACATGCCCTGTTTAGGGGGTAGAGGGTGGGATACCTTGACAATTATGCAAACTAAGAAATGTGGTTATGGATTCATTTTTACTGAAATCACTGATCTGTTAGTCCTCAGACAACATGTACATAATAGATGTGATTTGGGAGTAAGAATATATTTTTTGGTTTCTCTGCCATAAGCATAGGAGCAGCATAGTCAGATTAATTGTGTAGTTTGTGTATAATTTTTTTTTTAGGAAAATCTTGAAAATATGGATAGAAGCACAGTTGGTAACAGATATCTATTGGTAGGTTCTACTTCTACTGATTTCCACTTGCTTTGCATTAATGCATTTGTAATGAAAATAAATATTTTTTAGTAAAGAAATGTATACCTAGGCTATAATGATTTCTAAATCATGAGAAATGTTGTTAAGTTAATACATAATTGAATATTATATTTGATAAACATATCAATTTAGACTTCTTTGCATTATTGCCAGCTGTACAGTCAACCACTCATGAGAGTTAATAAAGAAAGAAACTGATTCAATGATTAATTTCAACCAATGAAAATTTCAAACATTATTTTTCTGTAAATAGAGTTTTTAATTCTTTCTGTGTATGAGTAGATGCCAGCTGAGGATCCAGTTACTGTACAGGGTAGCCAAGACAGTGGCATTCTTACTGGTCAAGATGATGACAGTTCACATAGTACAGGTATCAGCACTGCTCAGTCATCATATGACCAGATTTGCCCAAGAGCAGGACAGCTGCAAAACCAAACATATACACAGACGAGCTCTTCAAGAATCATTGAACTCAGTGAAGGTACATTGCAAGGTGAAAAATTTAAAGAAAATATTGAAAGCCTCAGTGGAGATACATGTAAATGCAAAAATTGTAGAGAATTATTATTCCTCTATCATGCCTCTAGGAGGCTTTGTTTAGTGCCAGATGCCATTAACAGTGAGAAACAATTTAAATTTCCGGATTGCTGTGTTCAAGCAGCAAAGAAAAGACCAAAATCTCCAGCCTCCGGTTATGCTCTCCTGGGTGGTGTTGATTTCTCAGGTAAAAGTCCTGACAACCTACCCCTTTTACCTGGAGAACCAGATGAAGGGGACAGTTGGGAATTGTCTTCAAAAGAAGAATCTCTTGAATTTGAACAAAATTTAGTCAGTGATTATGGACTGTACATAAAGTGGCATATCACTCAAACCAGGACTTCCCAAAGTGACCTTGATGACACTGATGGTGATGGTGCATGTAGTGAAAACTTAAATGTTTGTGGAGTTACTAGTAAAGACTTCCAGATGGAAAATCTGAAAGTCTGCCCAGATTACCAAGGTATTCACAACACTACGGACTGGCTCTCTGAATGCTGATAATGTTGATGATCATGATATTTTTACCACTGAAAAAAAGGCAAGCAGTAAATGCCAGAGATGTGAGATGAATAAAGAATATAGAATATACAACATTGGTCAAAAAAGTTGTCCCACCCCCATTTCCATGTACTGTTATTTACAAATAATCACCTCACAGCCGTAAATTGTTAGAAATAGTGCTTTTTATTCCAGATACCGTGTCTAACACGATTAAGGGTTCAAAAAATATAAAATAGTGGTGAAAATATACAAATTTTATACCATTAAGTAAAATTTATAACAGGTACCCCCTCAAATCCAATGTTTCTCTGTGATTTCAACAGATGTAAAGAAATATCTATTAAATTGAAAAGAGGCCATTAAATGTCACCAAATTTCCACACAATTAGCATTAGGGTGTGCTCGTTAAAGGTCACATGCCTAATAGCAAGTGCGGCTACCACGTACTGCAATTATCTCCTGTAGATGGCACAGCAAGCCTTCAGCACGGGTAACAGTTCTGTTTTGTGGGATATTGTCCCATTCTTCTTAAACAACTTGGGGGAGATGGTCCACGTTTTTATGGAATTGGTCTCCTCTGCAGTTCACACTCCATTTCATGTCACAGTTGATTAGTAAGGTTAATATCAGGGATCAAAGATGGTGGGGCCATCCTTAAAGCATTGTGTTTCTACAGCAAATCACTTGTCAGGCGAGAAGTGTGAGCAAGTTTGTCGTCATGATGAAGCCTTGAGTTAACCCATAAGTCAGTTCTTGAAGATGGAGTGAGATATCAGCTAAGAATGCAACGTTCATTGATCCCACAGGCATCTGAACATAGCCATCCATCACTGGAAGAAAGTCGGTTTTGATGCAGAATCAAGTTATTTCTTGTACCCCATTGATGGTCAAATGAGGATCCACAGCCATGTTGAAAAATGCCTCTTGGAAGGGTGTGTGCAGGATAATATTGCCTGAGGTGTTAGATCAGTCCTCATCTGGAGAACATTCCAAGCCCATGGTATTAGTACATTGTTCCTTTTGGAACAAAACGTAACTTGGGCATTTTACTGTAACATTCTCAATAGATAGCTCACGCCAATTGCAAGAGGTGACTTCAGGGATGCTGCCAGCTTCATTGTGACAACGCACATGCTCACAGTTCTCGTCTGGCAATCGATTTGTTGCAGAAAGCGCTCTGAGGATGGGACAACCGTCTTTGAGTCCTAATATTAATCCTATTGAGCACCTGTGGCATTAATTGGAATGATCATTGCAGAGGAGAACCAATTCCCAACTAATCTGGACCAATTCTGCCACGCTCTTTAAAATGAATGGGACAATATCCCACAAAACAGAATGGTTATCCGTGTTGAAGGCTTGTCGCGCCATCTACAGGAGATAATTGCAGTACGCGGTAGCTGCACTCACTATTAGGCATGTGGCATTTAACGAGCACACCCTAATGTTAATTGTGTGGAAATTTGGTGACATTTGGTGGCATCTTTTCAATTTAATAGACATTTCTTTACATCTGTAGAAATCACAGTGAAACATTGGATTTGAGGGGGTACCTGTTATAAATTTGACTAAATGGTATAAAATGTACATATTTTCACCACTATTTTGTATTTTCTGAACCATTAATCATGTTAAAAATGGTATTTGGAATAAAAGCCACCGTTTATAACAATTTACACCTGTGAGGTGATCATTTGTAAATATAAGTACATGGAAATGAGGGTGGGACAACCTTTTTGACCAATGTTGTATGTTGAAGAAGCATGACCAAATAAGGGCTTCATTTGGGTGTACTACTATAGTACTTATGTGGTTTCTAATAGTGCCAACATCAACATTATATATATTTACTTGCTACTTGGTAAGATTGTTATTCCAATATATATATATATATATATATATATATATATATATATATATATATATATATATATATTGGAATAACAATCTTACCTAGGCAGATTTTAAACCCACCTAGGTGGGTTTAATATCAAGCCAGAATAAAATCCCAAGGCACAGACAATTTTAGATTATGAAAAGATCTATCACATCTCTAAGCATTTAAGTTCTAGATTCTGTAATTAAGAACATCTGTTTTGAGCGATCTTGCATATGGGGGAATGCAAAACATTTTATTTATTTATTTATTTATTTATTATTATTATTGTGTTTTTTTTTTTGTTTTTTTTTTTTTGCCTCATAGATTGAAATACAAGAGTAAAAGTAATTCCAGCCATCTTTTTGGCTCTTCGATCATTCCTAAACATAACTCGGGTGTAATAGGGCTGTCTGCAAAGGGTTAACTTGTTCCGTCCAAATTTTTGTACCAAATATATATGTAGAACATCACTTTTTTATATTCTGATTGGTCTGTCTGTCTTTGTCATCGCTCTCAATGTTGCTATCTTCTGCTAACTTCCAAACCATATTTTTGTTATACTTTAATTTACTGAAAGACTTTCTTTGGTAAGATGGCAGTTTGCTTTCGAAAATCGCCATGATTGGTATACATTTATGGTAATTATTCTGTTTATTATTATTATTATTTTATTATCATTATTATTTTTTTTTTATTTATTTATTTATTTATTTTTTTTTGCAGTTTTGGTGACGTTTGCCTCCTAACTGCCAAACCATACATTTGTTTTACTTTAAATTTACTGAGTGGCTATGTTTAGTAAAGATGCAGGTTGCTTTCATAAATTGGCATGATCGGTTTACATTTACATTAATCATTCTGTTTTTTTTTTTTTTTTTTTTTTTCCAATTTTGGTGATGTTCATCCCATAACTGCCAAATCTTATCTTTGTTTTACTTTTAATTTACTGAGTGGCTTTGTTTGATAAAGAGGCAGGTTGCTTTTGAAAATTGGCATGAAAGGTTTACATTAATGGTAATTATACATTTTTTTTTTTTTTTTTGCACAAGTTTGGTGTGGATTGCCCCATAACTTCCAAATAATATTTTTAGTTTACTATAAATTTACCAAGTGTCTTTGGTAAAGTGGCAGGTTTCTTTTGAAATTAAGATTATCAGTTTATGATAATTATTTTGTTTTTAATGTGTGAATTTTTCATTTTTCACACATTAGCATTTTCAGTGGCTTTTATATCACATGGAATTGAATCACTTGCTAGTTTTTCAATGTCCATGTTACCTGTAGTACATAATGTAAGAAGGTAACAATGCTTATGCTATTTTAAAGCATTATTTTGTGCACTTTTTTTCTGTGTAATGTCTGAACATTTGACAGCTTTGCTGCCATGTTTCCTGTATGGTATCTGTATATTTGTCAGCTTTGCTGTCTAGTTGCATCTTAACTCAGGAAACCACTGTTGCCTCTACCCTGAAATCAGTTTGGGAGAACATTGCTGCCTCTTGACAGGGAGGACTATGGCACCTTTAGTTTCTGGACACTGGTGGGAGTTTGTCCATTCAATCCAGAACACTTGGAAAGGGAATTTTTATACTTTCATGAATTACTTTTGTAAATTTATCTGGACGCTAAAACTACCCAGTAAGTTTCTGAATTTCATGGATGGGACTTTTACTGTATGTTCTTGGACAGTTAAGATGGCAGTTGGTGGGCAAAATGATTAACTGTGCAATTCGAAATAACCCCTTCATAAATTTGTCTCATTTAACGTTCACTTACGGTTCTCAATCAATTCTAGAACATTTGGCGTATATTTTTTACAGTTCTAATGTTGTTTTGTAATGAATTGAACAGTTCAAGAACTGTGTCCTTCAGAATGTCCTAGAACAGATAAAGAACATCTTTCCTAAAAAGAGAAAAACATGTTCTAGGTCAGATTGAGAACCATGAGTGTTAAATGAGACAAATTTTTGCAGGGGAATAGGGGTGGGGAGGGGGTGCGAAACACCAACTTTCTCAGTGTTTTTCATTCCTATATTTGTCAAAAGAACACAGACCAAAATCACATATATATATATATATATATATATATATATATATATATATATATATATATATAAGTTATATCATATTTATTACACAGTTGCTACCTAAGTTGTATTTTATTCCCCCCCCCCTCTTTTTTGATTAAACTTTTGGTGACTGAAAGTACATAAAAATAATAATTTGGAATGTTAACAATAAACATTAGAAATACATTTCAATGTTTAAATTTTTGATTGCTTTAATGAGGCTGCTCACTATTTTGAATTTCTATTCAGGTGAATAGTTAAATAAGTGATAAATTTATTTTAAGGTATACTATCATCATTTGAAACTGCCTCGAAGTCATATTTATTTATTCCATCAGGGGTGGGCCAAACACTGACACTTGAGTTTTTACATATAGGAGAAAAAAATATTTTTAAAGAAAACTTGATTTTGTGTGAAAATCCCAAATAGGATACCGTTTAGGGTACATGTACAACTATCTCTGTTGAAGAATTAGATCTTTATCAAAGCAGCGCATTCCAAAAAAAGTTGGGTTTGATTGGGTTTGATTTTAGCATGTTCATTTTTATCGTTTGCTGATTATGTTAGAACACACCAGCCTTAATCACTACCTGAGGTCTTCTTTGGCTTTATAGAATGCGGATTTTGAGACTATCAGGCTGTGTACGCCTGTGTAAGTACCCTGCCTCTTCCCGCCCCCAAACAAACTGGCACAGCACAGCACAGCAGCCAAGAAGATAACTGTTTGGGTGGATGTAATCACACTTGGACAGGTGTCCTTCTACATGTGACAGTTAGAGAAGGCAGAGAAGACCTATGGTAACATTGGTTGCACTTGTGAAGTGTTTATCTCCAGTCTCATAAAATGCCACTACATGTAGTGTGTGCAAGCCTGTTGATTAATGTGAAAGCATCCATAAGAAAGCTATCTATGCAACAATAAGCTCATTTTGTGCTCAGGTGCATGCCTGTGAATGTTCTCATACACCACAATAGGACTACCAATTTCTTAAAACCTCTTCTGCCATCATCAACAATCTGCCCTGGTGCTGATAGATCTACAATGTATATCACAATGCCCATATTTGGCCCACATATAGGCATTCACATTTTTGCCAGTCCTGCAGTGTAAGGGAAAGAGCCTGCTTCTCCTCCAAGAATTCTCCACTGTGTCCTTTTTGTGTCAACATTCAGTGAAATTATAATTTTGGGTTCTCTTCCGTGATTGTGAATGTAATTTAAAGACAGAGACAAATTGTATAACAATGCCGTGTTATATAAGTATCAAGACAAATATTCCAAATGTTGGTTAGGTTTAAACGATCTTTAATTTTTCTTATGTTATCAATAAAGAAGACACAGTGTATTAACACAAAGAATTAACTTCAAAATTTTGTATGAATTTCTTTAATTACAAATATCTAGGGCTGTAATCCGAATCCATACATTTGTGTGTATAGAGGAAAAAGGTTTCAAATAATCTTTCATATGAAAAATATGGAGTATATGTAATGTATATTTTAATCAACATCATTTAGAGATGCCTATAAATAAATTCATAATACAGGACTCCAATGGGCGTTATGGTGTTAAGGCAACCTTAAAAAAATTTTTTTTTAATATCAGTCAACCCCATCCAAGCGTTCCTCCTCCGCCTCCTCTTTTTTTTCTCACATTCGACTGCTCAGAGAACCACTCTGGATTCACAACATAGGTGGCTTTTGGATAAAACTTTGGGTTGTAAAACATGGGGCCTGTCTTAAAATTAATGTCTTTCTCATTTCTCAATTCATTGTTCTGTTCTATGTTAATTTTGAACTCGGGTGCTGGTATTGAGTAGGCAGGTCGAGCATCCACTGGTCTGGAAAAGATAAGATGGTATAACGTTTATTGGTATATACATGTATCTATAATTATTTTAATACAATCATCGTAGTAGATTTTGTAATTTAAAAGTCAAAAACAAAACAGACCTAATATGCCTTTTGATTTTATTCTTTGAAAAGTAATACAACGCTAACTATGTATGATTTATATTTTGTGAATCAGTTAAGTGCTACTTTATACCACTCACTTCAAAACTTCCCGTTTCCAGTCCTCAAGACTGCGATGCGAATTAGACTTTCTAGGACCTGTCGCTGCTTCTCCATTCTCTATAAGAGGTGGAAGAGTGATGAGTTCAGAGGTTAGGGCTGCTATAGGGGGACTCTTAGTTTTCCCTTTTGGGCGTGTATTAATAGAAGTGAAGTACTTGGGTGTGGACAAATTCCGATCTTCTCTCTCTGGCAATACTTCTTGCTTTTTGTTTGGTGGTTGGTTACGAAGTAAGACCAGTTGCCTTGGGGTTTGTGTGCTACCACTGGATTTCTTCATATTTTGCCAAAAACTTCTCATCGCCTCAGTTTCTGTTAAAATAGACAACAAGGTATACTGGTAGAACAGAAGTGACTGTGAGTGTTATATTGCCAAAAGTTCAAATAATGATTAAAATGTACATGTATCTATACAGCTAAATTATTTCAAATGCAAATTAATTGCAAACTTCTAAGTATGGCTTATTATAAAATATCGTTGAAAAATCGGGCCTGATATTGTATTAAAATGGTTAAAGACACTACGCAAACCTTGCCTCCTTATTCACAGCATATTTTGATAATTAAATGCTAAATATTTCCCTAACCAAGGGAATTTTGAAAAAAGTTACAACAGAAGTCAGTGGAAATTTGGAATTGGACCAAAAATTTTACCTTTGACCTATATTTCAAGAAACCATGGGTTAAAATCTTGTAAAATATTAAAATTTTCTGTGGAAAAATATTTATTTGTACCAATTTGCATTGATGTTATGGTGAGATGTTAGAGCACATTCAGAACAGCAAACTAACAGATCCGCAGATCAAACATGGCCGACCCACTTGAAAGCTTCTTGCGCAATCCCCAAATCTATCCAGTGCTCAATCGGTAAGCTTTTAAGTGGGTTGCCAAATTTGATACGCAGATGTGTGAGTCTGCTGTTCTGAATGCACTCTTAGACTACAGTCAATCGGTGCATTTTCGTGAGAGAAGCAGCCATCAAAACATATACTTCCATAGCTACCATTTAACTTGAATGAGGTTAATTTCGTTTAAACTTGGTGTCAATTTTGGTGTTAAACATCATGTAAAAATTGCATCAAAATTGACAAAATAACCTATTTTGTGCATCTATTTTGTTTTTATGTCTGTACATTTTTCAGCTTTTCTCTTTGTTTAAAGAAAATTCCTGTATTTTCTTTATTATTATTTTCAAGAAAAGCAGTACAAAAATTGTTGTGTGCCAGTACATGTCAGCAACAACGTGTCGGGAGGGGGTATCCAGCTGAAGTAGCAGTGCTGCCCTCTTCCACCGCCCTTTACTGGAAGATCTTGGTCTGCGACACTGTTATGTGATCTGGACAAAATATTTTGCAACGTTAAAGAAAAAAATCCAGCTGCTAGTGCAAACAACACGATGTAGGGTCACACCACAGACTCAGGCGAAAGGGATTTGGCGTTATTTGATCTTCAAATAAAACAAATAGCAACTAACGAGCAAATACAATGATACAGGCTGCAAAATATTCTACTGGCCAAGCCTTAAAGAAGTGTCTTCAAAAGCAGGGAAGTAGGTCTTACATATAATACAATACTTCAATTGACCAGGGTATAGCTGCTAGTTAGTGTAATAATGGAGCTATTATTTTAGGCACAAAATCACTGGTTTGCTTTTACTGCATTACTCACATAATCGATTTGGGTAAGTAGCAAAACATTGTCGCATGGAAGAAAGAGCTCTGTAAAGCGCCTTTCAAATAATTTGTATGAAATCTTTGTTAAAATCGATATCAAGTGGTTAGATAAATATGCATGTTTTCTTTTCTAACCATTTAGGTCGACTGCTAAACATACAAACACTACAATATCACCATTGTGAACGGTGAGAAATGTACAGAAGCGAGACGTGTAGGTTTTTTAAACTGGTTCAAAATTAAATGCTCAGGAAACTGAACAATTCGATTTGGAATGCAGTATGCCTCTGAACTTGACTACGGTAAATGTGGCTGGTATAACCAGCTACAGGTAAACACACTCTTTATTTAAATAAAAAATTCTTACCCAGTCTCTTCCGATTACTTGCCATGCTCCTGGCATCTTCTTGCCCTTTCTGCATAATGACAGGTAATATGTCGTAGAGCTCCTGCATGCTTTTGACGCGATCTAGAAGCTGAAATAAAATCACATCCAAGCAATAATTAGATTTTATAGATTTTCAAATAAAAGAAAAATAGAGAAAAGGTGCAAATCGATTATACGGGGAAGCCAAAGCACATTTTTGTGAGAGTATTGCGTTTACCAGTACCTACACACACGTTAAGAATGGCAGTGAAGCAATGGTGGCAAACTATAAAAACTCTGCTGGCAATCCTTCAGGTGGAGTACTCCAGTTTCAGTTATCTTTCAATTTGCAATAAATTCTATCAATAAAAGGTGTTACATTCACATTTCAAAGGTATTTTTAACGGATCCCCAGCTCAGTTTTACAAGTGCACAATGAATACAGACCACGATCATGATACTAAATGGGAGTACATTGGATCTGAAACTGGAGTCGTGTTTAATACGTGACTGAAGACACTTAGGAAGTATTGGTTTCATGTGCATAATATGTTTTGCAACAGTGAACCCACTGGCTTCTCTGCGTGACAGATTTATGTTTTAATTTAAAGCTCTCCCACGATCGCGTTGCTAGGTTATCAGCGTTGCATATTTGAGCGACCAGTTTTGATAAAAGGGGTTTAAATTGTAACTCCCAAAGCATATAATCTATGCACACTCATATACCCACTTGAACAGCAAATTTTATATTTAAATCCAATTAATTTGGCATTTTAAGCAAATAAACTTTTAAAGTTAATAGAAGTCTTCTTACATTTTATACATCTAGGGAATGTTATGAAAAAAATGTCCAGAATTATCATTCGTTGCATAATCAAAGCATGGTGACCTTCAAAAATTGAAAAAAACTTCTGTTACTAGTACTACATACATTGTTTTGTGCATTGATGAAATTATAAATATCCCTAGTGAAGTTCACTAATTATCAAATTGGAAAATCAAAAACTGTTCCTAAATCGGAAACATTGCAATCTAAATCCACCTGTTTTACATACCTTATTGTACCTGCGGTCTATATATTTCACCATTAGCTCAGTCAATGCAAGTTAAAAATCCCTGTGCGTTTTCAAGCTGACCGACAATCGTCTTTCCCATTGCACTGCCTGAGAATGTTGACAGTGGGGCGCAATTCTGGCTGCGCTACTGAACTATTTTGTATCACTGCACACTTGTTAATTTACAACCTAGAAGTGTCAACACAATTCGCGATTAAAACAATCAATCTAATGCAGCACACGCTGGGTGTTTATCTTATCGAGCGAAGGTACTACTGACATAGGTGACTGCACGCGCGAGCCCTGCCTTTCTTTTGAGTTCCCGACCTATTTACGCTGGATTAGCTTTCATGAAGGCCTCGTCGTCCGGACGACGAAAGATAAAGCTCACGAAAACAAACCGGTAATACTGTGCCAATTTGAACAGATAAACAGGTGCGAATGTTAATAGAAGAATGCAGATATGGAATTTTCATTGAGCAGGGGTCTCTCCGTAAAAAACATGATATAAGGGGACGTTGAATTGGTTTTATGACGATAGAAAATGCATTTTGAATTTTAGTTTTTTAAGTTCTGTCTTTTATGCCAAGTATTTTTGTTCTTATTGTAGATGCATCTCAGCGAAGCAATGTCATTAAAACGCCATTTGATCGCAGCGTTGTATGAAACATTGAATTTTTGAGTAATAGATGTTCTTATCGTGTCCATCACTACGAGGAAAGAATATTTCTTTTCTTTTTTCCTGAATTGGCCTAAAACATATTTTAGATTTATTGTAACTGGAGACTTAATGGAAAAAGGCATAGCTTGCATGGTAAGGCCAACTAAGCTACGCAAATATTTACATTGCTATCCTGTTTTCTAAATGCAAACTTAAAGAAATTATCTGATTAATCAAATCTTAATGCTAAATATATCCATGAGGTATCTTGCGCACAGTAGAGGACTCATTGCAAATATAACACAATGAAGTCTGCTATTGATTTAAAAGCTAAGCTTAGACTTACAGCATGTTGCCATTAAAATATTTCTATTTCTTGATATATTATAGACAAAGACATAAGATATAAAAATTAATGAGAAGAAGATTAGAAGATGAAGTCACAGGCAGCAATGTCATCATCGGTGACGGAGACGGTCCATGGCAGTACTGAGAATTCTTTGCCAGCAGTAATGTGTTAGTTGTGATACACTTGCACATTCATGCTCTGTCCGAGACCAAATGTGCCAAGGTGCACCTAGTTTGTCTCTCATCTCCTCTTATTATTATAATTAATAATCTGTAACATAAGCTTGCACGTTATTAGCATGGAGTCTCTGTCCTGCCTGTTATCCTGGAGCACCAGTCATTTTATATTCACTATCATTCTACATCATAGTATGTCAGTCTATATAAAGATAAGTCATCTTGAAGTAAAACGAAATCTTGATTTTCTTTTCAGATTTGGTGCTAAAATTGACGAGACAAGTTACGTTTTTTTTTCAACATAAAATACTTTCTGCTCCGTTGACACTTTTCTCACAACGCACTTACCATCCATGATTCCACTGAGATGCCATCTACCAGTAGTGGTAAGAAAACAAGAACCTTTGAATAGCTTTTTAATCTCTTCTTGGCTTGCTTTAAATAAAATCAAAGACATGATTCAAGGTATTTTGTTGTCCTGGATCTTCCAATATTTTACCTTTTTCTACCACTATTTTTGCTTTTATTCCAACGGAGGGTCACTTCGATTTTAAATGTAATCATATCTCCGCTCAAAAACTGATTATTAATTTGGAGTCATAATCCAAGGCGTAGTAGGGGTAGTAGGGTAGTAGTAGTAGAATTTTTTTTTCTTTTTTGTTACCTTGGTATCTTGTTTTTTGCAAACTATAACACAATTTCATTAAAAGACGGGGTTGGGGATGGAGTCCGCTCCTCAGTCTTTTTCCACAACCTGTATCCACGAGTGTGACTGAGCTGTCGGAAAGTGACTCGGTAATCCTTTAAACGGCTGTTAATAACTAAACTGGTATATTTGTCTTTTTTCCTCTTGTACGGATCGTCCCCTTACACAAAATAAACACGTTATATTTCAGATTCGGTCGTGCGAATGTTGGTGCATGGTTTTTATAAAAAGTAACGAAGAAAAAGTCCAGTGTTATTTTCAGAGGCTATTCTTAAACATCAGTTCCAGCTTGGGCATAATAACGAACGTTATTATGTCTAATGTTCCAGTTACAGAAGAGATTTCATATCCTGAAGAGAAGTATGTGTTTCTTAAGAATGATAAACCTGAGACTTGTATTACGACGTCCCATGGTCTTCTAAGCAATAAAGAATTAGGCCCTATCATAAAGGAAATGTTACACAAATGTTAAATTTTACACAAAGAAAGGGTTAAGATAGTTTACAGCACGATGCATGTCAAAAATATGAAAACTTACTTCGAGTGGCGAAAATAAGTTTTTTTCGCATAAAACTTTTATTGCATTTTCGAAACTTCCAAAAGTTTACCGGACATTTTATGCTGAAGGAGCACATGATCGGTCTTGTGATTTAAGAAATAAAGCCAATGTTCCAACTTACCCGCGTTCCAACCCACCCCGCTCTCCCCTACATCATTGAAAACAAATCAATCAATTAAACTATGTACATAAATCCTTCACAACTTTACTGATTTCTGATCTATACTTTACACTCTGAAAATGACAACAATATTTTATTAAAGTATATGCTGTTCCTGTTTTTAATTGTTTTGCGACTACCCTTTTTTATCTCTATTTTATATACAGAGTGCTGTAGGCTACTTACTCAAGTGTATAACTGATGACGCAAGATCTACATATAAGATACAACACGCGCATAAAGTCAAGCTACATTAGATCTGTTCACTTGTATAGCTCGCGTGCAGTCACATCTAGGTTTGTGAACGCATATGTAGGCTGATTTAAAAAAAATCACGAATATTTATTATTATTTTCTCAGCTAAATTAAAAATATATAACTCGCCTTCACTTTTCTGATCTTAATTAAATATTGCGTTTTATCTCAACAAGAACCACTTAGCATCTAGGACAATGGTCTGGTTCACTGCAGATATGGACATCACAGCCGCAAACCCAGACTGCATTGCTTGGCGTAGTTTGCTTGCACCGTGCACTGCACCATGCACAAACAGCATTATTGTGCTCCAATAGTAACAGGTTTTACATGAACAATCTATTACTGGTGAAAGTTCATGCATTTACTTTTATGATATATTATATTATATACTGTTCTATCACAATTCTTCAAAATACTATAACATTTCTCTTAGATATAACTATCATCAAGGAAGGATATTTAATTTTGCTGGGAATTAAGTAGCCTACGATAATTTCTTATCGATTGCATGGACCTGTTGATGACCTACATATTGTGCACGTGAACAGGAGCCGACAGCTGCGTGATAACAGGTCACAACGCTATTTACAGCTGTGAACGTCTTGGAGAACTAGAGTGAGCGCGTCTTCTGTTGATATTGTGGACAATTCCCTCCTGATTTTCTCCCCCAGGGATCAGGTAAGTTGCCTGTAGAATCTGGATTACCTTTGGTGATGATTATTTGCAGTTCTTGTCAATTGGACCGTTATGGCGTGACATTACGTGATCGGTCTTTCAGACCATAGCACTCTGACTGAGCTCTTAGTCGCTAAGCCAGACATAACTTTGGGAATAAGGGTTTATTTAATAACTAAAATACATTGCTCTTTTGTTTTACGATATTCGAAAAGGTACGGATACACAATAGGTATGCCTATGGGTTTATCAAATAAAAGTGAAGACGACACGACCGTATAGATCTATATTATGTAGCCTGTAGGAAGCAGCCTTAGAGAAAAAAAGTCATATGTTAAACTGTTTAGGCTGTGTATTTCATATTGCTGCAAATTACCTCTGACGGGGGTAGCGCTAGCAATATATATATATATATATATATATATATATATATATATATATATATATATATATATATATATATATATATATTTTTTTTTTTTGTCAATTTGTTATCAAAATGATCATAATTTGACTAAAGCAAGTCAAATCGGACCTTTTTTCTTTAGCCATTTTGAGTCAGTTTTAGCATTTGGCTAAATTGACGAGTTTTAGTGCTACCCCAGACTGAGTTGCTACTAAAATGTATTTTGGGATATAACAATATCCCCATGTGACCATAGTCAGGGGTGACGTATTTGTATTTTTTTGTCTTCTAAAAACCCCAAATAAACTTTGTCCTCATGCACTGATCAGCAGTTGAAAAAGACGAATGACTCATCATTAATATAGTTCAAGGGATAATAACTCTTTGTTTCGGCCAAAAAATGAATTTCCCTGGAGTAAACAACAATTTTCCCATACTTACCAATGGTTAATGAATCCATTTTTACATTCATAGTTAGTCCCGGTTTTTTTTTTTTTCTTGAAAGTTTGTTTTTTTGTTAAAATCTCTTGTGAAATATAAATCTCATACGAAGAGTTATTATCCCTTTAAGTTTTTGTTTTCTCTCTGATTTTCAAACATGTAATGAAAAGTTATGACCCATACTAATAAACTCCCATTTTTTCAGGCTACGGACGTTAAATGCGTATCATCTTTACCAACCACATAGCTGTTTTTATTGTAACCAAGGATATTGGCAAACCTGTACATAATGGTGCTGTCAGCCATACTTGAACATAGAACTGGGAAGGATATCGATGTCCAAGAACCAGTTTATAAGTAAGAATGTCTATTAAATTAATTTATATAATATATTATTTTTTGATTTCTTCCTTTCAATTAAAGGTTTTCAGGATTATGCCTGATTTCAGAACGTTTTTTTTTTTTTTTTTTTTTTTTTCCATATGGTCTAAATACGATAAGAAGTTGCAAGCTACACTTTCAGTTTTCTTCACCTTCATCCACGTTTTTACTTGAAAGGAAGAAATCAAAAAATGTCACAACTGTGAGATGCTCATACACTATACCTTGAGGTCTGCCAATTACTTAATTTTTTTTATCTTAAAAATAAAAAAGAAAAAAAGATGTTGCACATTTTCCCCTTGAAACATTATATTAAAAGAAAAACTCTTGTGTTTGGAGTATTTTTCTTTGTTATTCTGTATATTTCAAGGCATGAACTAGCCATGGGAAAAGAAAAGAAGGCCATTAAGGTCACCAAGGCAGAGGATCAAGCAGCCCCAGTCGAGTCTGGCATGAATGACCAGAAGGAAAAACTCAAGGAGAAGGAGGAGCCTGCTAATGGGGCATGGGGGCCTGTGTTCAAGAACAGAGAAAACTTTGTACAGATGCACATCTTTTGAAAGACCATGCTTAAGCAAAAAGAAAATCTTTGTGTCTTTTGCTTTTTGTCATGACACAAAATTGACTTCTGTTTTTGTGGTGGACCATCTTTGAATGTGATTTGTAACATCTGACTGATTCAATAGTTTAAAAACTGTCAAACTTCTAGATTTTGATCTTAAATTATGGAGTGTAATTTGATATAATAATAAAAAAAACTACTTAAAACCAAACAGAAGTTGGTTAATGAGAGCAACCTGCCCAAATGTTGAAGAATACAGATTTTTAATTAAGACGTTTTTTCTTAATGGAAAAAATGAATTGCACAATGGTTTGATAAGTCTAAAAATTTACAATTAACCCACAAAAAACCTTAACGTTGTTGATTTTTATGGGTTAACGGCCAACCCTGAAATAAAACCGCTATGTCTTAAATATCACATTTTAAAAGAGAACAGATTTTTTACTCTGTTTACCAACTTATTTATTTTTTATTTACTCATTCTTGAATTCATTCCAATCATCGAATGCATTTTGAAAAGAGAAAGTTTTTTCTTTTTTGTATTATGTTTTTGCAGCTATATATAAATGTTAAGGAAGGGTTTTCTTGTCATCTTCACTTTTCCAGCTATTTAAAAGAAATGATCCCGGCAAATTTAATGGGGGTGTTATAAGATATAAAATAATCAATTCCCAATTAGTACACTTCCCTCCCGTGTCCAAACTTGAGTATGCTGTACTTCTCCCTCGGTGAATGTGCTTGTCTTTTGATGTTGAAGGTATCCGTTGATATCAAAAGATAAGTAATATTTGGTTTACCATGAAAAACTTTGGAGTATATTTATTGTCAATGATAATAACTTATAATACAAGTATGCTACCACTAACAACAAGAAAATTGTGAACTATCAATTATAACTGCAATTTCCATGAGAGTAGAATTTGCTCTCCATTGCACCCAGTCACATTGCAGTTCGCCCGTTGTATTTCAATTTAGAGTATATCCCTACGGTAGGCATACCGGGCTCTTTTTTTTCCTTAAATTGTTTCTATATATTGCATACAAAATACCAGTGTTTACATTATGCATAACAGAAATATACAAAGAAATGATGTAATGAATAAATATAGAATAGCCGTATGTTTTAAAGCCTAGATTGGGACCCACAGTTTCCACGGCCGCCGTTCGATGAAGTGTGCAGTTTTACATGATATTTTATTATTTATTAATTTGGCATCTTCAATGCGGTAACTGGTTACTTTTTTTAAGATAAACGTGTCATCTTTTCTAAGCAAAATTACCAGTGGGCAGGCCCTTTTTGTCACTTCTCACTGGACAAAAACAGCCTTGAGTATTCCATATTCAAATGACATTCAGCCTCCATATTCAAATGACAACTACATGTAGGGCCTATATTAAAATAAAACCCCGCCATGATAAGTTTCATGAACCCATACTCTTGTTCGTTTGCTCTAAAGCATTTTGAGATATTGTAGACGTCTTCTCAAGATGGTTACTCCAGTAGTCCCCCTACTGTTATTCTAACACCATTCCAAACGTAATGCTGTGTATAAGTTTCTTGTCAGGATGTGGCTTGTTGATAATAAAGGTTGGTAAGCATATAAGCTCATTCATTTGAAAAAAAAAAACGAGTGTAAATTATGACTGGTCTTTAAAGGAAATCAAGACGGATTAAAACCTTCCTTAGGCCTACTCTTTTATCTCCTCTTCCAGTCTCCATTGAAGACCACACATAGGGGGCCTACATACACATGCACACGTGCTCGCACATGTGGGCACCAGTATAATTTTTTTAGACTCCTCGTGGTTGGGAACGGGGTTGAATCCATCCGTACAATATAAATAGTTACAAACGATTATGGTAAAACACATTGCGCTCTTGACCATACTACAGTAAAACATGAAATTTTGTAGAAAAAAATTCAATTTCCTTATAACCATCAAGGTATATCTACAAATCTTTTAACATTACATCAAGATTATTACCAAATAAACCCGTTTTGGAGATTTGATTTTTTTCACACTTATGAGTAAAAAAAAAAATCAGTACGTAACAGGAGCGGATCCAGGATTATTTGAAGGGGGGTCCGCGGATGCGAAGCCGCTGACTCCCTCTCTAAATCCGCCACTGCGTACGTTACGATGCGTTAGCTGAGCTGAAGAACGCATTTATTAGTCTCATCTAGTCTCAAAGGTAGATTATATATCATAGAGAAATAGTCTAAAAGAATATCTACCATATGTGACTTTTATAATACTTGTATCTCACATTTATCGTATGTTCTTTTGTATACCTACTTAACGCAATCCTTTAATATATTAAAAAAATCCATAAGTGTATGATGACTTAATTTACCAACAATACAACCGAAGTCACACAAAAATGCGGTATAATTTTAACTTGTTTTGGAGGTAAATATGTATACAGATGTTTTCACTTTTAATTTTAAATACAAGGCAAAATTAAACATCAAATATAAAAACACTTGGCAAAAAAGTTAACTACCCCGAATGAATTAATTGTAAGCACCAGGTAAACGACTCCCACCGACATCAGATGCAAATTTGAAACCGTTTTGAAACGTCAGCTTGTAATGTGGCTTACATGTAAATAACTAGGCTTATGTATCCACAGCAACCCCTACAGTACAGATTAAATTACCTTGTTTATGCCATGATGTTAAGAGATAACTGCACATAACTCTCCATCATCTTGCACATCATAATGCGCCAATTATTCAAGTAAGGGGTGTAGATCAACCGCCACAGATGATCACTGAGCGCGATTTGTTTGTTTCATCAATCATAAAACTAAGTAATTGAATAGTAGGAAGCCCTTACGATCGATCATATTACGCCTGCCCTTTTGCTCTTGACAATGAAATCGCCAAGTCTTCAGAACAATTGACTGGTGAGACATTTGAGTCGCCCGTCACGTGAACAAAATGAAGTAAAACGTATTCCGCCTCATGTTGTGCCCCTTCCTTCAAGTGGGTGTGGCACGACACTCTTACCGCGCGGTTTTTATCTTCATACGAATTGCTCTTTGCTAGAAATGGGTTCCGCACATTACTATTTAGTCTATTACACGCGTCTTGTTCTCCCATGGATTTAAATCTCCGTTTAAAGGATCCTTCATAGGTAGAGAAAGTATTCTGTCGTGATAACATGTCATTTCTTAGGCTTTTTCTGAGGGAGATGGCTCTTAGAAAAGCATTTCTAAATTTCGTAGATATCAAATTGTAGAGAATGGGATTTCCGGCACTATTCAAATAAAAGAGAATTCTGACGCAATAGACGAGATTGACCATTCCTTCAAAGGGTATCGACTCTTTCTCCTCTAGGCTGGAAAAAATCAACCACATCGAAAACACACGGAAAGGAAGCGTGCAAAAGAAAAACAACAGAATAACAGATATCAGCAAGTAAACGACCTGTTGTCTTTGCTTGATTACTTTTTCTCTACGCTCCGAACCCACTCTGCATGTACCAACCACCACGTTCTTTCTGTCCGCCATCAGGCTTCGGCATATCATGGCGTAGATGATAATCAACAACAGACCAGGAGTAGCGTAGAGCACCACGTTCACAGTGACGATGTAGATCTTCTTCCAGTATTCATCGATCGAAGTTGAACATACTTTTACTGGGGTATCACCCAACCAGGCATCTCGCTCTTTCGCTATAGCGAAGAAGGGCGTGGTCACAGAGATGGCGCAAATCCAGATTCCTACCAAAATCTTGCCTGTCTTTCTTGTTGTGCACCGTTGATCAGCATGCAGCGGCTTGCAAATAGCGTAATATCGTTCCACGCTTATAACTAATATAGACAGCATGGAAGCATGAATGACCACTGTCTCCAGAAAAGGAATCAGCTTGCCTGAAAATTAACAAAAATGTTACTTTATTAAAGAAAACTTAGATTTTTTAGGAGACGCCCATTAACATTACGTATATACTTTCCACTGATCTTTAGGGAGATCAGGTTGACAAATATTCAATGGTTCTTTGGCTTGGGAATTCCAAGAATACGTTAAAGGTAATTATTGTAGACACAGACACGGTATACTTAAACAGAAGTTATCATTGTGACACTCATGGGAGTGAAACTATGAGTAAATAACTCAACAAATGTAAAAAAGCACGACCGCTTGTCGCAATGTGTTATGTAATGTGTCATGGTATTTTTTTTTCTTTTTGTATCTTCACTCGCGCTATCAAAAGATAATGAATCAGCTGTATATGAGTAGACATTTTGGAAAATTTAGATGAGCGGCATTTAGTAGAACCTCCAGGCCTTGCTCAAAGTGACAAAACACCCAATCAAATTTAAAGAGTTTCGCAGGCATCAAAGACTGGGTTCCCATACTTAAATCGATCCATCTGGATCGACCAAACTCCCTGGGGATTCACGCTAAATTGCTATCAGCTCAAGATGCTTAAATGTCTGTCACGCCTACCGAATCAGCTAGGGGGTAAAGATAATTACCCCCTAACAGCTTTACTAGGCGTAACAGACTTTTAAGCCGGTTACGTTGATAGCAATTAAGTGAGGCTCCCCAGGGAGATAGATCGATCCAAGTATCTGTGGGAATGGTTCCAAAAAGTGCATAAACTGTTTATCGTCAAAAAACTTTAATAAACCTTTGTTTTGTAATAGGGCACATAACTCTGTTTAAAAATTGAAACCCTCTGCTCGTTTTGATTATTTGAATTCGTTATTGATCAAGGTCCCCTCATTAATTTGCCTTAGGCAGTCAATTCTCTGAGACCTTTTAGTGTAAATGCCACTTGTCCATGAAACATTTTCAGAAACATTATTGAAAGGATACAATCATCAATTGGAAAATTACCATATCCTATCCCCTCTCTACGTTGAGACAAAAACAACACTAATCCTCACTGCATATCGTGAGTTTCTTAAATTCATAACGAAATAGCTCAAACAGGACAGGGTAGCTAAAGAATTGTATGTAGTCAAACCTTTTTGTTGTATTTAATTGGAGTGTCTTTTCTTTGAATCCTAATAGACAGCTTCGCATTAAGTAAATGAACTTTAAGCTCCTTCGGTGTTGCAATCGAATATCAATAGATGTTAATAATTATTTCGACGTTTTTTTAAACCTAAATAACGAGGTTGTTTATGACAGTGTGCAGTGTTTCTAGGTTTATGGTGGTTGTTTCATCCCCATGGAGGTCTATAAAGTTTGATATCTTTTTTCCGACATTTATTACGTATATTTGATTCCCGGATGACTTCCAGAAACGGGCTTTTAAATGACTTCCGAGGCAAAGTGGTGGTGGTGGTGGGGGGGGGGGGGGGTATTCTGCTGTTATACTATATCTCTTTCACCATTTGCATCGTTTAAGAACAAGAAATCAACGAAATATTTGCTTCAATTTAAGATATTCCCTCTTGTCCTTATTCATAGTAACTGATTTGTACGAGATTTAAGCACAAATTTCATTAACCGTTTTGCCGGCGCCCTTCATTACACGTTTTTGTGGTTGAATCGTTTTGTTATTTAAATGTCAATCTGGGCCCCTATACACAGAGCTGCATCCTTTGTGCCTATCTTGTTGTAAAAATATTGAGAATGTGCAGGATGTTCATTGGTCGCGCCATATCCAAAAACTCATGTCGCTGTGTAGTTACTCCAGCAATCCATGTGCTTCCTTTGAATGACCAAATCTTAGGCCCGTATTCCAGAATCTCCCTTTAGCGTTAAGAGAGACTTAAAGTCGACCTTATACGAAATTTGTATTCCAAGACCTTTCTTTATCTCACTTGAAAGGAGTCACTTTACAATCATCCTTAGCAAAGGAATCGGCCATTTCTAGAATCTGCCTTTGCTTAAAGATTTCCTTTATTTTCGGTTGAGGAGTCCTTAAAATGTAAGGTTGGTCTGGAGTAACTTTTAGTCTTCCTTAAGCAGCCATCGTGTACAGTTCTCTTGTGAAAATCAGCTCCATGGGGGACCATGTAAACCAACTGGTGCGTCTTTATGATGTCAACAGGAATGCAAGACGCATGAGAACACGCCTACCTAAATTCAATGAAGATGACTTTACCGATGACGATTTCTTTGCAAGGTTCCGTTTCTCGAAAGATGGCTTCAACTACCCTGTACTTTATTTACTTATTACTATTTTTTTATTATTATTTTATTATTATTATTTATTTATTTATTACTTGCTTTATTCACTAAATTTGGCTTAGATCAAAACATCCACATGCAGTGATATTGTCCATATGCACTGTTGCATGATAGCAGTTGACCAGTTGACCCCAATTATACAACATTACTAAGGCGTTTATAACGAGGAGGGTGTCACAAAGGCCTACTTTAACCCATGAGGAGCTCCTTTATGCCAGTGTCCCTTACCTAAAGGCTGACTTTTGTCAAAGTTATTCCTTAGCAAAGGAGAGGCTTAAGTGTGGTCTTAGAATACCATTTCGTTAGGCCTTCCTTTACAAAGGAACACCTCATCAAAGAAACCCTTTGTAAAAGTTGACCTAAGGCCTATCTTAAGGTACATCTTGGAATACGGGCCTTAGACTTTCCTGAGAAACAATTCCAAAGGGCAGATCCAGGCACTCTTATGTGTTATGGCAGTTTTTCAAATTCCGACACAGTTTAAAGCATGCCTATATTTTTTCATCCCAAGTATTATTATTATTATTATTATTATTATTATTATTATTATTATTATTATTATTATTACTGAAAGATATGTATAGATATTCAAAATGAGGAAATTATTCGGAAAAAATATAGCCGTCTTTTGAAATATTTTCAGAGGTAAATGCCTTTATCTACATTTGCATATTCCAAGCGACAAAGTTGAAAGGTGGACACACACTTATTACTTAGTACTACAGTGAATGAAAGTAGCTTAACACAAGTTGTTTCAACACTCATTTGCCTCGACTTCCATTATTGCAAAGTACCACGATTTCTTTATCCTATTTGCTATACAATTTTTCCCAAAACATTCTATCAATGTATGGTCTTACTCCTGTGGGTTGAAAGCAGTACTTTCCTGAGTTGTTTAATTGTGAAACATTGTTACGTGATAACAATTTAATTAGCTTGAAAACACTTTGCTTTGTATAATAAAAAAATGATATTTCTGCCTAATCGTTGTGTAGCAAGGACATCTAAGAATAAAATGAAATTCATCATCGATGTCGACTAAAATACATAGCAGGTTCTTAATTTTTATTTGTGTCTGTTTACCCTCTAGTTTCTATAGCTAGATTATGTGATGAAAGTCTAAATTTGGCAATTTATTCTTATATTTATGTGAAATTGGCTTATTTAAATAGAATTGCACTGTAAAATTATCAACAAGATGTTGGTACAATAGCCCTTTACTCCTTGTGGATATTTCCACGGTCAATGTTTGTCTAAAATTATCTTTCAATCTTTGCTTTATCAATGACAATATAAAATTACCTGACACATTTTCGTAAAAAATAAATGACAAGCCAAGTGTCTTCAGCTCATTCTGTACTCACATTACCCAATCAAAATTTTAGTTAAGCAGATCTTTGTAGCACGCTGTTCAGGGCCGTAGCCTGAGCAAACTGCCAGGGGGGGCAGTAAGCGGACACGAAGGGGCGAAGCCACCAAGGGGGGAGGGTGTTGGAGGGGGTGTCCCCCTCCCACGGTTTGGAAAAATTTTAAAAACTGTATGTATAATACTGCATTCTGGTGCATTTTAACTGTTATTTATTGCTCAATCAGAAGTCAGAAATTGCGATTATTTTTTTTGCACCTCAAATCCCAGGGGGGGCAGCTGCCCTCCCTGCCCCCCCGGAGGCTACGGCCCTGCTGTTATATTACAATTTTTCGGGGAGCGGATTTTCAATCAATATTTTAAAAATCTTAGCTTTCTATTTAAAAGAAGTGGGTATCTCCCGGTTTCATAATATACTAAGTTATGTACTAATGTACTGCTTACTACTAGTGCTACTTTTGACACCCAACATTCTTTTTAAAAATGTGCCCTTCTTATATCCTTTGCCATGTTAAATCTCCATGCATAATTTAAAATACTACTAACGTACGTATCAAATACTGCACAATTTGGTGGACACATTAAAGTCATTACAACTACATGTACTAATAGCAAACAATGTTTTTTTACCTTGTTCTGCGATATGTTTTTGTGTTTGAAAAAATTATGAATTTGCGAAATGTTTTGCTTACAGACGCAGAAATTGGGTTTCAAATTATAAAATTCTAAATCTTTGATATCATTTAATATTTCAGTTGAAATACCCTTTAGAAACAAATTCTCAAAGCACACAACACTTTATCCTACGGCAACAGACTGAGGCATAACTAAAATTGCCCAACTCCGTTCAGCACAACTTTCCTAAACTTCTCTGTCTGTATTCAGCATGCAGTTCAGCTGATTCTCATAGACCTTTATCTTCTATTGTCGTCACAGTAACACGAGACCCAGATCTGTTGCTTCATATTTGCATATTGAGGTGAGGTTTACCATGGACAAAAATTTATTATTATGTCCAATGGTTTAGTAAAACACTTTTTTTCCTTCTGGTTTTTATACTTTTTAAAGGGTGGGGGTCGATTCAAACTTATCTCTAGTGTACAGATTAAGTGCTGAATCTACAAAATTCGAGAAATGGATTTTTATGTGGCTCATATCCTTTAAAAGCAGTCCAGGTGCCTGAGAAAATCAGGAAACCGAAAATGATGTTTTTGCCCTAAAAATCCCAATATTACGCTACATGATGAACTTGGAGCTGTGTTTCAAGCATAATTAGATGTTTTGAAGATATTTTAAATGAATGTAACAGGAATAAAAAATGCTAAGACCGTTATTATAAAATATAATTTCCAACTTACAGCCCTCCCTTAATTAGCTCGCAAAGTGATAGCAAACGACCGCCGGAATTTGTGGTTACAAAAAGGTTACAAAAATTTGCAAGGCTTTACATGACATATATGACAAACTCACATTAAACAAAACTCAGAAGCCTTTCAAAGTCGCTGCATTATCTTATCCGGCCGTATATTTGAATAGAGGAAACAGCTGCCAGATTGACGCTTCCTGTTTTACGGTTTACAAAGTTGGACACGAACACCGTCATAGAATCTGGTAAAACAGTCACGTCATAATTATATTTGTCTTATCCATCCCAAATTACCACAAATATCCACACCATCATCCATAACAAGGAAACGAACAACACAGCGTGTCGGTTGTTCGAGATTTGGCCAATCAACTACCGAATCAAAGCCGCTGTTAAATGTATCAGATAACGCCACTGAAGATTTTTTTTTTTTTGAAAAATGACTTTGACATAGTAACACATACAATAATATATTGCCAGTATTATTTCTGTTTTATACTGTATGCAAAAATTAAGTTTATCTGTCTTTTTAGGAAGAATCAGAATTAAATTATTGCATGTATTACGTTAGGGAATATGAAATTTATAAAGAATTAAAAGATTCCCAGCAATTTTTGTCAAAAATGCTGCTGATAAAAGCGTCAATTTCATTTTGCCAAAATAGATCAGACGTAGCAACATTAAAGGCCCTTTTCAGAACTATATGACTTCGAAGTACGCATCCTCACAAACATCTACATGTATTATTATTTACTACATTCCGGCAACATATTTGAGCCCGATTTCCAATCGCTTGAGCTTGCCGTCGTCAGTGTTAAATAATAAGCTTACCAAATATTAACCATCACTTAAAGATGTTCATTCTGAAAACCTCTACATTATATTATAGACCGACCTAACTCCCTGGGGGTTCACGCTAAATAGCTGTCAGCCGGGCGGACACGAAAGTTAATTACCCCCTTACAGCTTGTAGTAGGCGGGACGGACATTTAAGTCGGATTATCTGAAAGTAATCTAGTGAGACTCCCCGCGGGGATAGATCGATCTAAAATCTATGGGAATAGAGCCTTAGATGTAACGAATGAACACAATATTCCGGTCCTTGAAAGCTTTAACTAGTACTGACGCTGTTCTATATCTTTCCCTTGAAGTGATGAATTGAAACGGAGATATTAGCCTTTAATGTTCCCAAGCGAGTTCGACGTTATGTAACAGTTATGTAACTTGCATGGGCACGTTTAGC
Source organism: Lingula anatina (assembly GCF_051362555.1). NCBI lineage: Eukaryota > Metazoa > Brachiopoda > Lingulata > Lingulida > Lingulidae > Lingula > Lingula anatina. Next base: position 57,491,096 of record NC_141767.1, read on the forward strand.
TATACTACGCAGTCATGCTGGATCTGTCCTCTACCATTATGCGATCAAATCGTCACAATGTCTTTGGTCTGACTACTAGGATTTTTACGTTATTCCCTTCACAATCCACTCTTAACGCAAGCAAATTGGGATGCTAAGTTGTCATCCTGTACCAAAACATCAGTATGACCTTGTACGTACACAGATTAGTAGGAAAAATATCTGCGCATGCAGCACTATAGAAAACATCTCTCTGTACGTGTTGACCTTGTAGAGGTTAGGTTCTTGTTTGAGGGCTGCCTTTTTCAGGGTCCAGTCAAAACTTTAAGACTAAATTTTTGTTTACTTTGATCAAAGATATATCAGTGGTATCATTAGTCCACTCAGCTGAAATAGCTTAAGCCTTTTTGCAATCTCCAAATTTCGCAGATAATATTGCGTGACAATGTCCAAAAGATTTTACGGATAATCTGCGAACAGCGAGGCCGGAAGCGTATCTTGCTTCTCTCGCAAGGAGATCGCAAGTGAGACATGCGTGGTCCAAGACTGCATTCCCAGAGATTTAGATCGATCTATCTGGATCGACCTAACTCCCTGGGGGTTCACGCTAAATTGCTGTCAGCCGAGCGCGCACCATATTTAATTACCCCCTTACAGCTTTTAGTAGGAGTCCAAGAAACCATTCCCACAGATATTTAAATCGATCTATCCCCTGGGGAGTCTCACTAGATTGGTGTCAGCTTAACATGCTTAAATGTCTGTCACGCCTAGTAAAGCTGTTAGGGGGTAATTATCTTTATCCTAGCTGATTCGGTAGGCGTGACAGACATTTAAGACTCTTGAGCTGACAGCAATTTAGGGTGAACCCCCAGGGAGTTAGGTCGATCCAGATGGATCGATCTTAATCTGTTGGAATGCAGTCCAAGGCGGTCGTCGAAAGCAATGAAGGAGCAAGTGCCCTTTGAGTGTTGAGTGCGGTGTCATCCTCACAGCTAACGAACACAATCGAAAGCACGGTGGGAGTGCGTCGCAGGTGCGCCACCCCCACGCCAGGAGTATAAAAGATATGTCTCAATAATTAACTTCGATTGTGCAACGTTTACAACAACTTTCAAAAATTTCGAATGTTGCATAATTTAGCTTCTAATATGCCTCTAAAAGACAGCGGAGAACTAGGAGGCAAAACTGACGTACGCCGTCAGTAGGTCAACACAAGTGTGAAGCAAAAGTGACGTAAAAAGGAAACACTTTCGCCGTGCGTTGCATTCTCTTCATAAGTGGTGAGTGCGTGCCACGTACGCAGGTAGCAAGACTAACCCAAGAAATGAGTACAATTCCCACGGCCACCGCACCTTGCAATTAGCGTCCCTGCTTGGCAAGGCAGACTTGCGCCTTTCCATTGCAAACTTTCCTCTACCTCTACGAACGCCACGAATTCTACTGCACCCACAATTCGCAGGGGACGATCCTAAAATTCATGCGTCCGGTTGTGACCGAGGCTTTTAGTTTCATACCAATGCCTTCAGATTACTTATCACGTTGTTTGTTGGTTGTATCAAGGAGGTACAACTCCTTGGTTGTATAATAACACGTAGGACATCAATAAACGAAATACGCTTGGATTTATCCAGCTGCTATGCTGGATGCGATTAAGTCTTTTGCATTCCGTATATTTCGTTGATTCACTTGTTATATCTTAATTAACTCCGCTAGTTGGCATTTTCATTATAAAATGAATGATTTTCGGAAAACACCCCATTGGGGGTTGGGCGCTGTTGCATCACCCCATCGAGCAGGTTGACGTTTGGGAGCCGATTACAAGAGATGCAATACTTGTATCTTGCGACGTAATTTCAGACCGAAAGAAGTTGCACAAGAACTTAATCAGTGATAAGTGCCTCGGGGACATTAATGCTGAGTAGAACATAATTAGAATCGTATCCATATCAAGTGTAATTATGACAACATTCAGGTCCTGGATGAGTACTAGTTCTACATTATCGTAGGTACGAACACCACGTCAATCTCGTCAAGAGTAATTCTTTAGAATCATGTGTCTGTACCGCACAATCACTAGACCGTGAAGTAACGCTTTGTCTTCTTTTACATTTTTAATTGGAATAACGAGGTTTTGCTGGATTAATTTGAAACTTTTTTTAGAAATAACGAAGTATGTCATATCGAATTTAAGCTATGCAGCTCATGAAAGTTGTATTCATCGTCAGAAGCTGTGGCCATCGTTTATTCATTATTTGACGGGCCGTACAAACTCATCAATCGTGTGGAATTTAAAGTACTCCATCCGATATTTGCCCACCAAAACAATCAATTTCAAAATCCTGCGCACGTTTTTAAATAAATCTAGTATGCAGTAAGTAATGGCGGGTGTACCTCCCACGTGCACGGTAAGAACCCATCAGGACATTCTGTTCAATAGAACCACCAATCTTTGCTGGGGATTCTGTTCCACTCTTGGAACAAGGCTTGCCTTAACTGTTGTAAATTTGATGGGCGTGGGTTTCTCCTGTACTGTGTGCACTGCCTTGCCCAATTTATCTCAACTGTGTTCAGTTGGGTTCATTTCAAGGTTTTTGGAGGGTTGTGCAGAAGGTTCTTTTTGTTCCAAAAATTGCTGCAAGTTGTAAACGTGCATGATCAACTAGGGAACAGACAAATTTGCTATTATGCAGAAATTTGAAGCGAACCATGAAAACATTTAACACAAGTGTGACTTCAGCTATGGTAACAGTATTTAAAGTCATGAATTTGAAGCTTGAATTTACCAACAATAGGGGGATTTTTGAAGTCAGTTTTTTCCCAAGGCCCAAACTCATGTATTCATAGAATATCGTTACCTTGATAACCTAGGCTTGAATGTTCATATGAAAAAATAAAATTTTGTAGCAATTAATGAATGCAGGAATCACAACTGATGAAAATTTGAATTTTTTTAAGCAAAAATTTTACCAACTTTATTTTTAAGGCATTTTTGGGCAATTTTATTGTTTTCCTTAGTAATTTTTATTTTTTTAATATATTAACTTAAGTGGGCATGGATATATACCCAAAAGCATATATATTCTGGTTGCGATAGCAACGACGGCAAATTCCATATCTTTTAGACCTATGGGACCTATTATCAAAATAATGAAAACAATGTTGCATAAAAAGTTGCACTTCATGAACTTATATATGAAAAGTGTGTAGCTTTCTGATCAAAAATGCATGTTGCCACCCTAAGTGGCTTCATAAATCAAGCAAAAATACCCAATTTAAAGATAACGAAAAACAATATTGCTGATAAGTCGCACTTCATTGACTAATATATGAAATGCTTGCAGATTTTTGATCATCAATACGTGTAGCAACCTCGTTTGTATTTTCAGGGACCATTACTATGGCAACAGTAAATAAGCCATGAATTTGAATCTTAAATTTACCAAATACAGGGTGATTATTTTATGTTATCTTTCAAGGTCCACACTAATGTACTCATGGAGTATCCTTACATTGATAACCTATGCTTGAATATTCACAAGAAAATATAACATTTTGAAGAAATTAATAAATGAAAGAATGACACCTGATAAAAATTTTGATATTTTTCTAAGCAAAAATTCTCCTAAATTCATTTTTCACACATTTCATGTTTTCCTTGGTAATTTTTATTGTTTTAAAAACAAAAACATAAAGAGGCATGGATATCTACCAAAAGGAATTAATGTATACTTTGGTTGCCATAGCAACAGAAGCATATTCCAATTTGACAACAGTAAATAAGCCATGTCAATTTTCTAGTAAGGTCAACACATTTATTTACTGAGTATTCTTGGAATCATGATACATGAAGCTAAAATAACCACTTTTTGGCAAAATAAAGTGTCTTAGTAACAAAAGGACATTGCAATGCAGATCAATTTATCAAAAGAAAATACCTGTTTTAAATTTGCTTATCATTCAATTTGATGTTTTTCAACATGCAAATCAAAACATTGTATTTTTCGAATTCAGAAATTGGCGACCATTTTGGATTTTTCAACCCTGAACAAAGTCTCAAAACAATTTAACTTATTCAGCCATATATTTCATCCCATAACTTGTGCAATAAATCCTCCATTTAGTAGTCTGAGATGTTTTATAGTAAGAAAGGTTTGTTGACATATCAAAAGAAAAAGTCCACTTCATGTGGTGCGCATGGCCATCTTGGGTTTAAGCCATCTATGTTCAAATATACAATTTTAAGATAAAGCAACTGATATTATTTGAAAAGAAAGACTACAAATAATTCAAATCCATCAAAACATGTAAAATATTTCTAATTTTTGATTAACAAAAACAATTCAAATTAAGGTATTTGTATTATTTCACAAAAAAATTTAAAAAAAAATGGCCGCCTGGATTCGGTCACCATCTTGAAAAAATATAAAATGCCCGAAAATTGAAGAAGGCGTAAGTACTTGTGATCAGTACAAATTTTGATGATTTTTAGTTTTAGTTTTCAATTTTTGTATTTACATATGACATATGACTTCATCGGCGGCCATCTTGGATTTTGCTTGTTTCCGGTACAAACAGACACTTTTTCAAGCCGGAAACAAGCAGAAATGAAAAATTCATGTTCTAAACTACAAGAATCAATCATAAAACCTTTGCCTGACGGGGAGTGCAGCCAAATTGGATTTTTTGGGCCTTTGACTCAAATACTATACCAAGCACTGGAAGGATGTTAAATTGTATGTACTGAAGCTATTTTTATTTTAGATGCTTGGACACGATCTGCTACATTATTTGTAGACAATTTTAATGGTTGAAAATGTGATAATAAATAGGAATTATACATTGCTGATTTAATTATTTTTAGTTTCCTTTTTTCTGCATCCGTGTATTTGTTTTATTGTTTACTTAGATAATGACTTTGCAAAATTTACAAGACATACAGCGATGAATCATTAAGGGTATCGCATATATACTCATTATTTTTGTAAAATGATAAAATAAATAAACGGAAGCGTCAAAATTTCGCACATTGCTTATTAGCCTCATATAAAATTTTTTTGCTATCGTAAGTTTAAAATACGTGGCGTATGAAAACCTTATCAATTAGTTAAAAATCCTGCCAACAAATGCAATTTATGTTTTCTTTTGTTTTTAAATATTAAGATATATGATCATGATATTTAGAAGTCATACATGACAAATTATATCCTATACTACGACAATATTTTCGAATGCCTGCGACCAGTGTCATTTACCAGAAAGTCCCCCATGACAGAAAGTCTGCTTCCCATTCATTTGTACAGGTGAGCGTCGCCCTAGATTTTGACACACTTAGGTCAAACTAACCCTAACCATTATAACTATATCAGGCCTACCAAACTACTAGATTACACGGTATCAGACGCGACACCGCTCTTGCCTAGTACGCGATGTGATAGGGACGATTCTCAGCGGGGTTGAAAAGCATTGCATCACCACTCAAAATTTGTTCAGGGTATGATACTGTGTAATGCGATCTGACACACACCTTGAAAACGGGTAGTGTGGTCTGATCTACCGGTGAATTCAGGATCATTCGGTGCCGAGTCTGGTAGTTGGGTAGGCCTGAAGATGATTGTGTCTGCTCTTGCTATAACTTTTAATCTTAATTTTTTGATAAATGTACAAAGTTCGATGACTTGTAGGCCCATGAAGCTGGGTAATTTGCATTTTTTCACACGTCACGTTTAAATAAATACTACCCGAGTTCCATAGCAATTTTGTTTCATTTCTTTATCTTCGTCCTGTAATTTCTTTCTCATTTATGTGTGCAAAATGTGCAGATACTGTTACACAGAAAGACAACGTAAACAAGCCATATTTCATTTTTCGTTTTCAAATTTCCATCTAAACGCTATATCAGCATTTCTTTAAAAGTCCATTGCCCTCAAACAAGTGATGGATGATGACGCTTACATGTTAATCCACATGTTGCATGGACTTCAAATTCAGTTACAACAAGCAAACGTTGGATAAGGTTAGGTAAAGTTATATTAACGATGCAGGGCAATAGAAGATGAGGTACAAGATGGGACGTAAATGAGTGTTAATATATTAGATGAATCACTTTGATGTGTTTACATGTTAAGCTGCAGTATCCATGCATTGTGGATAAGAATGATGTTATGTACAGCGTTCTCCCACGCCAATCGCCCCACTTGCTGAGGTCAATGGCGACGCAAGCGTGCCTTAACCGCAGCGTTGGCGTTATCACGATTCTAATGATTATGGCTTTAAAATATGAAAAACTTCAGGTTGAAAACAAAAACCCGGTACTAAGGTTATTTTCAAACAGTTTCTACTGATTTACAAATGACATGAAGTGTCGTTTGCGATCTCCCCATTTAAAAAGAACAAATACTAACGGTATGATTCAATGTGTCGCAATTATTAACAAATTTAAGAAATCAGCGCTGACGACACTGAAGTACAGTTACTATGAAAACGAGCTGAAACATATATAAATTCCCACAATTAATGATCCAAGTTAACCAGAAAACCTTGTCGACCCCGTGTTGTTACTATTTAAGACCTAACCTAACCTAACCTAAGAAGCACGGGAGTCAACTACAACTACTAGGCGTTTATTTGGATATATTCACTTACGGACATTTAACCTTCATTAACATTAGGCAAGGAAAAAGTTTCTATGAAAGTGTCGGATTCGCCTTGGTTTGTATAAAGAATCTGCCTGACACCCGTATATACACTTATAGCATTTTTGGAAAGTGAACATGTCAATACTGCAATGACTGCAGCATATATAGGCCTATAACCTATAACGTTCTGGGAAATGACGAACAACTAAACCTTGGTCCAATACATATGTATACGGATAAATTGATATAAGAAACATGCGAAACACCTTGACAAACGCATTCTAATTACGACCATTTTGTTCGAGTAAGTCGATTTTTAATACGGCCGTGGAACTATTTCGAAAATGTTACCAGCCATCAATTTGATTTTGTGCGGCTAATCAGACAGTGTTTCTCGGGTCTTTGTATAATAGTCGCTTTAATATTTTCTCGTAACATTTTTTGCAGATATTCAAAATGGGGACTAACCATTGCTAAGTGTTAATAAGTAGAAATGTTTGCGTCCAAATTTTGCGCAAAATCTCACGTCCCACGCGGCCATCGCTCCTTGCAATTAGCGTCCCTGCTTGAAAGGACATCTCATGTGGCCCTTGCGACTCGCAAGGCAGACTTTCCTCTACTTCTACGACCTCCACGGCCTCCGGAACAGCCAAAAATCGCAGAGGACGTACGATTCTGAAATTCGTGCGTCCGGTTGTGACCGAGGCTTAAGAAACCTGTAAGCGACCAAGCGACTAAAGACCGTCAATCGACCATGCAGTTACAACTGCAATCTTCTAGCGACCTGCTGCCGACTACTTGCGACTGATAAGAACCTTGTAAGCGACCAGGCGACTAAATACCTTCAATCAACCGTGTAGTTGCAAGTGGTATGCTACTGGTTATTGAGACAACCAAGAAGAGACCGATAAGCAGCCTTTAGGATACCGATATTTTTCATCTTTAGTCGCACTGGTTATGGGTGCACAAAAAGTGGCCTTCATGTGTAAACGATCGCTGGCGAACTGTTAGCAACCTTATGCGACCACTTTAAAACCTCCTAAGGTTGCAAAGAGGTTGCCAAAGGTTGTAAGCACCGAGTGACCCAGGTTTTACAAAGCACCAAGTTTAAATTACAACTGTTACAAAACGTTTGTTTAATGCATACCTGTATGAAACGGAAAATCATACAGTTGACTTGTGGGGATTATAACTGAATGGTGTCTGAAATAGATTGTATCTTAAGTATCTATCTATATATCTATATTTTTTTGTAGTTACACTTGCCAAACTTTAAGTGTGTGTTTATTTTCAGCCTGCCTTATGCGTGGTCAATAATATTAAATTGTCTAAAATGTTCTTGCATGTAAACATGCCGTGCGTCCTCCCATATGAAATATAAAAAACTCTTAAAGATGCAGATTAAGCGAGCATTTATGTCGAATTAATTAGCCCGACCTGATGCCATTATACCCCCTACCAGGGCCGCAGTTATTATGTTGACATTTTTTTCTCACAGTAAAAAGAATAACCGTGGATTTAACCAGACACATATCTGTGGATATCTATTGAAAAATCAGTTTGTGGCCCTGGTAGAGGGTTAGGTCATTATATAATTTTAAATGAGATAACTTAAAGCCATACATGTACACATGTACAGCAGTTATTTATTGCATTATTTTTTGATAAAAAAGATATTTGCAAAAATGCTTGTTGCTTACCTCACTGCTTACGAACTGAATGGGAAATAAGTACATGTAAGGCAAATTAAGGACCAGAAATTTGAAAAAGGTGCAGTTATAAGGACTTTTTCTGAGAGATGAATTTCTTCTTCTTCCTTTTTTTTTTTTTTTTGCATGTGAATTTCATTTGGGTTGTCGAAGAAACTGGCACTAATTATTCATATATGGTAAATGGCATTTACGCTGATACGTTTCTTAGTTAAATTCTCAAATATGTTTTAACTCTGGATGTTTTGCCAAAATAATTTTGCATGTGGTAGAAAAACTTTAAAACAAAATATGTGTCTGTGTCAAATTTACCAGTTCTATAGTGGGCATACCACTCACTTGTGTTTTTTCAGTCTACCCACGTGTGGTCGACAATTGGGTTAACACGTCAGGCAGGCGAGTTGTCCATTCCTAAGAGTTTTTGCTTTTAGCCTTGCAGTTTTTATGCCTTTGTTGCATCGAAGGAGAGGACAAAACATCCTTTCATGCTTTCATAAAATAGCTTCAAGATTTGCTATTGCTATAACAGCACATGTAGAGTAATATACAACATTGGTCAAAAAGGTTGTCCCGCTTCCAGTATCATGTGCTTTGATTTACAAATGATCACATCACAGGTGCATTGTGCATTTGTTACAAAAATTGATATTCATTCCAGATACCATAAAACATGATAAGTGGTACAGAAAATACAACCTAGCGGTGAAGACATCAATATTTAATATCATTTATTCACAATGATTACACGTACCCCCTAAAATCCGATGTTTCACTGTCTGTGATTTTCATAGAGGTAAAGAAATGTCCATTTAATTGAAAAGCCACCACCAAATGTCACCGAATTTACACACATTTAGCATTAGGGTGTGCTCGTTAAAGGCTCTGTGCCTAATAGCGTTTGTGTCTACCGCGTACTGTAATTACGTTGCCTGCCTTCAACAAGGGTAACAATTCTGTTTTGTGGGATATTGTCCTATTTTTCCTAAAGAGCTTGGGGGAGTTGGGTTCCTTTGCATTGGACACTCCCATTCATGCCACAGATTCTTAGTAGGGTTAATAAAATGCCTCAAAGATGGTTGCTCCATCCTCTGAACATTGTTTTTTTTTGCAACAAATCACTCATCGGCGAGAACCGTGTTAAGTGCATTTCCACGATAACGCCTGCGGTATCCCTGAGGTCACATCTTGAAAATGGAGTGGGGCATTTGTTGATAATGTTGTCAATTGCCCCAATAACTTTTTTTTCGGAATAAACAATGTACTAAAACCAAGGGCTTGGAATGCTGTTCATACGTGCACAGCCCCGACACCTCAGGCGATATTATCCTGCACACACCTTCTAAAAACCATTCTGCAACATGTTTACGGGCCCTAATTTGACCATCAACGGCATACAAAAAATACCTAGATTCTTCAGCAAAACTAACTTGTTCCTAGTGATGATTGACCAAGTTCTTGTAGTTCTGGGGTCGCTGAACCTAACATTCCTCTGATATCTCATTCCATCTACAGGAGGGGGAATTCGGGGTTGATCCAGGCTTCATCATGACAGCACACTTGCAAACATTCCCGTCTGGTGAGTGATTAGTTGTAGAAACCCAATGTTCAGAGACTGGAGAAACCATCTTTGAGTCCTCATAATAAAACTACTAAATAATAACTTTTTTGAAATTCCAGAAGAACAGCTGTTTCTATAGGCAAAATGGACCAAGAGGTCTATTTCTGATAGGAAATTTGAGAAATGAGTATCATTTAGGTCGGTAAATCCACCATCATTGGAAACGCAGCCAGAGCCTGTGTAACTATGCACATGTATATACCTGTACTGAACAGGGTTGCGGATCCTAGACATAACTCACAATTTTTTTTATAACAATCATTTAGACTGCTAAAAAGAGTTTCATCATCGACAATTAAAGGCCCGACAGCCTGAAATATGCCTTTTGTTGTTATGTTTTTATGGTTAAAAAATCTATTACTCTTATGTAAGCATTTCCATTGTTACATTTCAAATTGAGTTTGGTAACCTTGTCTGCTGATAGTTCATTGTAAAGCTTTACGGAAGAGCCAGAATCTCAGTCAGTCAAAATGAGGTGTGATATAAAATCTCTCAAGTTTTGCTGGATATGAATGAAGAACAGCATTAAAATGACCTCAAACAACCAAAAGGTGAATATATTTAAATTATTAAATACAAGATGGATGATCGATCATTGTTCTACATGTATGAGGCCGGGGAAGAAATCACTAGAATAAAATGTGACCAGCAATGTAATTGCCAAGGAAGTATCCAATGTCTGTCCAACAACATCCTTCCTCTCTTTGAGTAGAACAGTACCAACAAAATATTGTTAGATGAAAAAAACAAATCAGAACAAAGTTATATCATCCATCCATCCATACTTTAAAAACATTCACGTTTTGGTTGTTTGAAGCTAGAATAATTGATTCTTCCGTATAATTCCATCCAACAGATGTTGAGAGATCTTATCTCTTCTCATTTTAACCGACCAAAATGATTGAGGTGTTCATTGTCTCCATAACTGAAGATTCTGGATCTTCGGTCTAGATTGACAGTAAACTGTCAGCCTACATCGTATCTGAATTCATTCTGAAATGTACCTGTCGCAGTACTTACATCAGGAATGGATTCTGCAACCCCTAAGATATAGATAAACTGCGAGGCGCTGAGATTTACGGAAACTAGAGTAAATATTTTGCAAGTACCCTGAGTGTCAGGGAACTATAAAGCTAGCTGGCTCACTATACTTTTCCAACTTTTCGCTTTACAGTGGTGTTGCTGATGTGGGTAACAAATGAAATCAAGATCGAGCAATACCGATATCTAGAACCTAGGTTTTATTTCGCGTAAAACACCGAGTACTTAACCCAGTTTGAAGCACGGTTTATTAACCCTGACGCTTTGAATGACCATTTACACTAATTAGGGGGGTCCTACCAAATCGTGCAGATCCCGTGAACGTTGGAGAAAGTGCTTTTATTGAACAGAACAACAAGCACAGTAACTTCCAGTTTTGTTTACTTTTATAATACATATATTCGGTTTTATGGCCGCGAAATATTCCTCTGGGATTGCGGGTGGCAGAAATATTTCCAATTTTCTGATAGCCCATGTAAAAATATTCACTGGGCAGTAGAAGTGCCTCATGACCGATGTTGCATTATGCAAATACCTCAAAGGGATAATTTATTTCTTTGGAAGATCATCTTTCACATGCCACTTCCAAAGGCCGATTTTAAAGGCGATCAATAGTCAGAGAAGAGGGCATCAAATCTCGATCATGTCATCATTTCTACAGCACACTCTACAAACATTTTGGGTAATACTGAGAGAGTCTCCCAATATTACCCAAAATGTTTGTAGATACCGGAATTTATGTGGAATGAAGAAAATTTAACGAACACATGACTAAGGTGACCTGCTGCATACAGCTTTTTGACATTACAAGTAGTTAGGAAGAAATCCTATCAAAAAGTAATAATAAATAAAATAATATATATCTGGACTAGTAACCATTGCAGCAATCTCTGTTTATTTTTATTTCTAAATGTACAGTATGTATTAAAACATGAATAAATGTTCAATTTTTCTTTTATGTTGTTTGTTTTTTTCTTGCATGATTATTGAAGCTTGTAACATGATGATTCTGAGCAGCCCACAAATTATGCCATCACAACGGAACACCATTTTGAATAGTGGTTTTTATTGAAGACAGAATATCTAACAGGATTCATGGTACAGAAAATACACAATGCCGGTGAAGATACACACATTTTATTGCCATTTATTCAAATTTAGAGAATGCATTTAATCAAAATTGATGTGCCACAGTGATTTCCAAAGGTGTAAAAGATTCCTATTAAATTAAAAGAACACCACCAAATGTCAACAAATTTAAACACAATTAGCATCAGCATGTGCTCGCAAAGGTCACGCGTCTAATATCGTGTGTGGCTACCGCTTACTGCAATTATCTTCTGTAGGCGGCGCGACATTCCTTCAACAAAGAGTTTTACCAATTATTCTACCATTTATTTAAATTCAGAAAATGCATCCCATCGAAATTGATGTTCCACACTTATTTCCGAAGGGGTAAAAATTCATATTAAATTAAAAGAACACTACCAAATGTCAACAAATTTACACACAATTAGCATCAGCATGTGCTCGCAAAAAGTCACGCGTCTAATAGCATGTGTGGCTACCGTGTGCTGCAATCATCTCCTGTAGGCGGCGCGACATGCCTTCAACAAAGGGTAACAAATCTGTTTTGTGGAAAATTATCCCATTCGTCCAGAAAAAAACTTTGTGGGTTTGTTTCAGATTATTAGGGGCTTGGTCCTCAATTTCACACCACAGGTGTTCAATAGGGTTGCTATCAGGGGTTTAAAATGGCTCTTCCATATACAAAACATTGCGTTTCTGCCGCAAATCACTCATCAGACGAGAACTGTGAGCAAGTGTGTTGTCATGATGAAGGTTGTAGTAATATTTGAATCCACCTCTTGCCTAACAATAATTTTGCCTAACAATATTGCGAACATTGCATCTGTGGTACTATGGATGGGACAGGCACCAAATTGAGCATCACTCATTATATCATTTTATTTAGATGGAAATAGCTTACACATACAACTGATTAGGATCATTACCCTATAATATCTTAGGGAAATAACCTTTGCCAAACAGTGAATTGAATATGGCACGTAGAAATGCCATTAGAATTTCCGAAAATTCTATAAAATACGCATTTAGAATGACGTAATGCCCATCACTTTAATTACCAGTATACTTAAACGATTTAATGGATCTTTTATTTCTTCTATCGTGATTTTGCGGTTTAATTCCAATGAGATACCTAAAACTTGCATTTTGGGGGCATTGCGTATCTCATCTCCCCCTTTATCACTGCACAAGTTTCTTAATTACTGAAAAAATCATTTATCGATGTACTGGATAGTACGCTTGACGCTACAGGGCCTGATTTTTTTTCTTATTTCCTCGGCAATCTATACTCAATTTGACACTGGGTTATGATAGACAAATGTATGACGGTTTATTTCAGGGTGGTCGTCCTATTTGAATAGAGGAGACACGTATCAATGTCGTTCATGGTTTCATTGAATAGTTATCCACTGTATAGTTCAAAGAAGTTCTTTGAAAAACTACATGCACAAAACCTGTTTTAACCCTTGCGTTGAATGTTAACATGTATAAGAGCCAAGTTTTCCATTTCTGTCAAGATATATATATTCATATTTCTCATATAAAGTCACACTTGTGAAACCAATAATTACCGTTATGCTGCATTTTAAATGGTCTTATTCCTAGTGCAATATATAGAGAAATATGATCGCCCAAAGACCAACAATATAGTAAATTTGCCGCGAGAGTACAGAAAAGTAGACATTGTTTCAATTATGATTATGAAATGATTGCTTGTTTCTTTATCATCAAAATAAATTATCTTATTAAAAGTAATATTGTTGGTTGATTCATTGATTATTGGGATTTAAGTGGCGTGTAAATTTACGTAATTACCAATCAAATATTTACAACAAGGCTAAAATGTCCATTTTTCGCACCTTACGCTGATTTTAGCGCCCTCAATACCACAGCCCATTGGTTTTATAGGACGACCACCCTAAAATAAATCGTCATACATTTGTCTATTATAACCCCGTGTCAAACCGAGTACAGATTGCCGAGGAAATAAAAGTTACTTTATAGACCTCTTTTCAGGATCAGCGTCTAGTCTTCTATAGGTAGTTTTCTGTATAGCAAAACTCTCATAGAATTATCTGGGCTTATTTTTCCTCATAATTTCCAAGTTGTTAGGAATACTTAGCGCAAGAATATAATGTCGTTTTAGTCAACGCTCACATTTTATAGGCCGTCTTACAGGCTTATAGAGATATTTAGTTGTCTGCCGACTTACATCTATTGAACAAGAATAGTGCTTTTTATATAGTAAATGCACACTATTTTATGCCACACGTGTCATCACAAATTGTTTAATGGTTTATATAGAGGCATTTCTCTCTCTTCTTCATTAGTGCAAAATACCCTGTAATAACCTTTCGATCTCAAGTACACAGTACCCTAAGCACGTTTAATTAGTGGCCTCTAGTGGTCAAGCCCCCTTTACACTGGACGGCGTCCTTTCTGCGTCCAGCAGTCCGGCCCCATTTGAGAGTTAAAAAATTATAATATTTTACGTGCCGACAACTGGCCGATCATTGAGCATTCATTCTGATACAAAATTAATGCTCGTGCCTCCTTATTAAGACCACAGCGATGCCAAATTTCATGGTCGCAGAGAGGACGCAGAAAGGACGCCGTCCAGTGTAAAGGGGGTATCAGTAGCAAAGGGATCTCAGCAATAATAATTCAAATGGGTCCTGCAAGCACACTCAACTCCCACCGAGGAAAGAAAGATGCAATCATTTTATGTCAGTCTCGTATACTAGTGTTTAGTCAGCACTTCGGTGATTTCAGGATATATTTATATATATATATTGTTAATCAAAGAACCGGGCGAATCCAAAGTGTAAAGGTCACAGATCGGGACCTAGTATTTCAAATAGTTAAGTGACCCTATGTAAAGTTTCTACTCTTGGCATGAGATGGGAGCCTCCTATTTCCACCCCTTGCAAAAATTTGTCTCATTTAACGCTCACTTGCGATTCTAAATCTGTCCTAGAACATAATGTTTTTCATGAAAAATGTTCTTAATCTGTTCTAGGACATTCTGAACGACTTAACAAAAACAGTTCTTGAACTGTTATATTGATTACAGAACAACATAGAACTGTAAAAAATATACCAAATGATCTAGAATAGACTGAGAACCGTGTTAAATGTTAAATGACACAAATTTAGCAGGGGATAATAATTGTTATAAAAAGAGATGTAGAATCAGCGAAACTCATTGGACGATATGTGGGGATGATAACTGAAACTCATGTTAATGCAACACGTGTCAAGACAGATTATGGCCTAGATAGAGACATTTTTCTCTTTCTCATCAGTGCAAAATAGGTTTGTTATCGTTGGTTTCCAGCAAAGGGATTTAATCTTAGTGCTTCTTAACGGACAAAGCTATAGCAATGCATTTACAGTACGTAGTGGAAGAAACGCCCCTCTTTCTAATCAAACAAATAAGGCATACATACCAAATACTGATTTAATTTCACAAAAAAAAAAAAAAAAAAAAAATTATCATGTCTTGGTTTATGAAGGGTTTTCACATGAAAATCAGCCTGTGGATCGTTTAGGAAACCTTTAGTGTTATGTGTCATACATTATTCTAAGAACTGAACGTTTTAAGCTATGACAATGATTTTGTACTAACTGTCCCATAATTGACAATGTTGCATAAAGCTGCAACTTTCGAAATTGTATTCTTAGATATTTCTTCACGCATTCTTGTCGTTAGATATATGATACACAGAGTTTGAGGTCAAAATATATAGTAAAATTAGAAAAGCAATCAGAGAGTGTACATCTTTTTAATTTTATTAATTAGTTAAAACTAATTAATTGATCAAAAGGATAACTACCAAAATCGAATCCTTCGTTAATTGCAAACTTTCCAACAGTTTCTGTAAATTTCATCAAAATCCGTCGGCAAAGTTTTGCTGAAGGTTACATGTACTAACGGATAGACAGACAAACGGGAAACGACCAAAACCAACCTTTTTGGCAGAAGTAAAAACATTCAGGTGTGACGAACTAAAGCAAAGGTAAGATATAATGCACGATGAATTTATCGCAAATCGAAATTTTTGCATGGTTTGATAAAAATAAAAAAATCCATACCATCTTGTATTGATGTTTGGGTTTTTACTTACACATGGCCTCTCCAAGATACCATACTTCTTTGCAGTAAAACTCGGCTATAGCTGTCGGCATACACACCAGAAGGACAAACAAGTCGGCAATACTGAGGTTAGCAAGAAGCAAGTTGGTCGAGTTCCTCATATCTTTGTTACGCCAGAGTACAAAAAGGACTAGTCCGTTGCCTGCTACTCCACACAAAAATATCACGCTATAGAATATCGAAACGTATATCAAAACATAAAGTGGGTTCTCTGGTGTTGTAGCGTTGTCTAATTTTGAACAAGTTTCGTTTAGCTGACTAGAATAATTTAGAAAACCCACTTCAAATGGCGTTGATAAAAGTCTGGTATTGTTGGTGGAAAGAGCTGAAGTATTTTCCATGGTTGTACATTCAAGCTGTTGCTACTGCATTAAGCGCAAAGTATATAATGTTCTCATGATAAAAACACGAGTCACAAGAATAAGCATCAACGCCTGTGATGCTTCAGCTTGTCGACTTTCCTATGAGAGCGTGCATCGATCCACACAGAAGCGTAATAAATAGCAGCCTAACGATTAGGCAGTTGGTGTTATTCTGTCTTGGTTTAATCTGGAGTCAGTCACAGCAGGGAATTATATCGTAGACGATTTAATTCCCTGGTCACAGTTACGCTGTTTTATCTCCATCTAATGAGGACTTCTCTGTCTGAGCCTTTTATTGAAAAGGGGAGTGTTTTGCGCACGTCACACTGCCTTAATAGGCCTCAGCGTTCTCATTATCTGGAAATGCAAAAAAATTATTAATAAAAAGCAATTAAATATTGCAAGCGTTGCATTATAGATTTTGACTTCATATTAATCTCATGTTGGTATTCTTACCACAGGAAATTGCAAAACTGGCGTACTAACGTTTAGAATGCTTATTTTTCTCTTTTTGTGTCATTTATCAAAACTGTCATCCTCTCTGAATTCAGATAAACAAGCAACTGTCTGTTGGAGGGTAAAAATTAAAATTAAAACAACAATGGGTTATCATCTTTGACAGTCTGTCAAAAAATTATTATGTGTTGGATTACAATGGGGGGGGGGGCTTTTTCGTGAAAAAGGATGGATTTGTCTTATTATAACAAACAATTGCGTGTTTCCAAACATTAGTGTGTACTTTAAACTTTTTAATTCTTAGCTGAAAACAGCACTTAAATCTGGGACACAGACATACCAGTCTGCTTTGAAGCTGTGCATTATGGTAAAAAAAGCTCTCAGAATAATATTGTCAAGTTTTTTGGTCATCTCAGGGATCATCTACTGTACACACGCTAGAGAAAGTTCTTCTTCGCAAATTTTGATGCGTGAAAAAAACGGTTTGTTGTGCATTACTGTCGTTTCTGTTTTCAACTTCAGTACAAAGTATTATCTCCATTACACGTGAACAAAACAATTCGTTCAATTTCAGGATTTAAATACCTGAAATACACTCTGCTTTTCATAAAACAACAATGTGTAAGGAAATCCTGTCATCTGAGCGTGTAATCACAGATGTTATGACCCAATCCTGTTTCGTTTCCCTCAGACACACACGACAGCGAAACCACAGCTAGCGTGTACTGTAGTTTCGTTTCCCCATTCAGATTCGGCCTAGGGACTAAGCGTAAATAGTGGAGATTTCCATTGATGACGTAATGACCCGGTCACGTGAATATTAAATGAGACTAATTAAATTAGCTATAACCGGTTCCCACTTTTTGGCGTGTAACTCACGAAAAACAATTTCATTGCATCGCTGTTTAACCGCCGACTCAGGATCGCAGGGTTCTTTCCCAATTCTGTAAAGTTAAGTGTACTCTTGAGAGAAAAGTTTCATTAGCTCTGTATGTATCAATTTAAATTATTGTTTTTCTTTTTATCAAGAGCTTATAAAATATGTAGGTTTTACCTCCAATATTTCTGTGACTGTCAGTCACCATCATCAGGGAGTAAATGACTAGGGTCATTTCACCTGGAATGAAAATCCACGTCAATTGCCCCTATCTATCTCACGGTGCTCCAGAGGGATGCAGAGGAGCCCCGGGGGGAAGGTGTAACAGTTACAACACAAGGCCAGTGATTAGGGGCAATTGACCTGGATTTTCATTCCAGGTGAAATGACCCTAGTCATTTACTCCCTGATGATGGTGACTGACAGTCACAGAAATATTGGAGGTAAAACCTACATATTTTATAAGCTCTTGATAAAAAGAAAAACAATAATTTAAGTGTACTCTTGCCAGTCCGGCATGGGGCAAAACGCCCACCATAGGCATGTCTCGACGCCCATCACTACGCGCCTTCCGGAATTTGGAATATAGAAGAGACCGGACTTACCACTGTCCAAAAACCTGGTAAGATTATGGCGGCAAAGGGAATACGACAAATCAGTTAAGTCACAAGTGCTGAGCGGGGAGTTTTGGTGATCCTGATCTGTGCCTTCAGCGCAAAAGGAAACTTTTTGCCACCAATATATATCTTTCCAAGAAAAAGAATTGTCGAAACGCTCATGAAAGACGCACCATCAGAAGCTGCAGGATATGTGAGTCAAAGACTGCATTCCCAAAAATTTAGATCGATCTATCCGGATCGACCTAACTCCCTGGGGGTTCACGCTAAATTGCTGTCAGCCGAGCGCGTATGGCAGTTAATAACCCCCTTACAGCTTTTGGTAGGCGGGACAGACATTTAAGCCGGTTAAGCTGACACCAATCTAGTGAGACTCCCACGGGGGATAGATCGATCGATCTAAAAATCTATGGGAATGGGGTCAAATATCTATAGGAATGGGGTCAAAGACTGGGTTCCCACAGATTTAGAGCGATCGATCCATATGGATCGACCTAACTCCCTGGGGGTTCACGTTAAATTGCTGTCAGCTTCCGAGAGCCGAGCGCGCACAAAAGTTAATTACCCCCTTACAGCTTTTGGTAGGCGGGACAGACATTTAAGCCGGTTAGCTGACAGCAATCTAGTGAGACTCCCTAGGGGGATAGATCGATCTAAATATCTATGGGAATGGTCTCAAAGTGGATGGACAGACTCGGAGTTGTTTCTCACGTGGTTAAGGCACTTCGTCAGTTTTACAGCCTGCTCTCGCCAAGACCCCGATATGATATTGTTGGATGGACATCATAGTTCAAACTGTGAATCAGATGACTGTGATTAATATTGATATTTTTTTATTAAGATAATAGTATTACGGAGGGTAGTTAGAAGTTAGTTTTGAGAGATTTATTCTGCCAACGTTTAACATTTTCTGTCTTTTCAGAGTAGAGAAATAGGAATTAGAATCGCGAGAGAAATGGAGTGAGACTAGTTGAAAGTTATAGATACAATAGTTTCACTGTTTGATAATATACTTAGCTGTTTTTTCTGCCCACGTTTGACATTTTCCCGTCTTTTCAGAGTAGAGAAATAGGAATTAGAATTGTGAGAGAAACGGAGTGAGACTAGTTGAAAGTTATAGATACAATAATTTCACTATTTGATAATAAACTTAGCTGTTTTTTTCTGCCAACGTTTGACATTTTCCTGTCTTTTCAGAGTAGAGAAATAGGATACAATAATCCTTTTAGTTTTGAGTCAGAGTAATACTGTTTAAAGATAAAATAACTTAATTATAACCAATTTTTAATTTTTTCGTATCTACTCAGTTTAGCAAATGGAATGATGATTAAAGGATAGAAAGAGTACTTGAACGTTATAAAGACAAATGTGCTGTTAGTTTTGTTAGTTTCACTGTTTAATAATAAATAAAACTCTTTATTTTGAATACATTTGATGTCTTTTTTTCTCCGTTTAAAACAATAACCCGACAAATATTCTGTTCCTTTTGAACGGTCTATACCTTCAGAAGGGAAAACTGACACGTTTCTTGCTTAAGGGGGGCGTGTAGCCCTGGTCTATCCTACAGTCTGACAACACACCATACCTTGTGTCTATCTGGGGGAACTTTATACTCCTTCCCATAGAGCAACAATTTAGTTTCTTTCTTCATTTGTGAGCTCCCGTACCTTCACCCTGGTAGGAATTTGACAGTCAGAAGACCGTTACACCTTTACACCTTACACCGATGACATCTTTTATAGTGCACATGGATGAAAATTCATCTCTGGTTACGCGAGCAATAAACGGCAACCCCAACGCCACTTAGCACACTATTCACACAGATGGTGCAATATTTTTGTCACCCCCTATATATATGATATATGCTTTTGGTCGCATTTTGTGTGTAAGTATGTGTATAACACATTCAGAGAGTGGTGAGGGGGTTGGATACCCTTGAAACCCCTCTTGGATATTGTCTTGATGTCAAGTCCTAAATCACACACTTATGGTGTTAAGATCAATAGCTTAATATGCGTTCCACAAGTTTTGGTTTAAAATTACAACTTCATGAACGTGATTCGGATTTCATTATTTGGGTTACAAGAAATAAAAGGGAAACTTCACGCGTTCGAATATTGCCCACAGTCCCGAAAAGCGTCTTATATTTTCTAATTCAGACCTTAAAGACGATCAAACCCCTTCAATTAAAGTATGTCTGCAGTGTACCTAGTGTCGTATTAATCTTCGCAGCCTTGTCAGGTAGCCATGGTGCCTTGCAACGTCTTTTTATGCACAGAATAAGGCCGTAATACAAAACAGCAGGCCATATTCTTGTTCAACTGCATAGTGTGTCTCAAATAAACAAGCAACTGCGTATTGAATTGCAAAATAAACTTAATACAGGGGAATAAAGCAGATAGATTAGTTTATGGAACAAATGATGGTCTTCGGCCCTTTTTGCCCATAGGGAATCAGCAGCTGTCATTAAACAAATTCCATACCAGAGAACGACGATATGTAGGCCTACATCAACCAAACGTGATAGAGTTGCATCAGCCATTATGTGACCTCTCCTCATCAACTCCTATCTTCAAGAGATACGCGGACTATCTCGTTTTCTATATCGTGATCTGGAGGTCTGCATGACCTTCTAACTTGATCAACCACAACCAATGCCATATTTAGACCACATCAATATCAATTATTAACCAAAACACATTTGGGTTTTAATTATTTTAATCATTTTCTTTCAAGGATGTACTAGCTTTTTTTTCCCTTAAGCTATCAACTGAACAACAAACTTGCAAGTCTAATGTAATGGGGCCATATGGTTGGAGAATTCTTGCTTTCTGGGAATTAACTACTATAATTCAACAATGTGTTTATGTTGAACATAACATATCATATCTTACATAGCATACCCATATCAAAGCTCTTCATTGTTGTATTACCACCCTTAGACAGACAGAAAACAATTTGTAGCAGAGAGTCAGCTGGGACTCGTAGAAACCCCATTCTTTTGTTTAACTTTAGTTCATTTTTACAGAGCATTTATGTTCCGGTAAATCTCTGAAAATAATGTAGGTGGTTAGTTAAAAATGTACTAGTACAAACTGAAGGAAACTGGACTGTAAGTTAAATAACTTTCTTGTAGTTTGAGTAAATTGACTTCAAATAAGCTTAGATCATGCAGAAAAATTAAGCACGATGAAATGTTGATAATGAAAATGTATGATCATACTACAGACGACAAGATTATTTTTATTCTAATCTTAACCAGTCTAGATGATGCTGTTCATTCATACGTACCTTCCTGTTATTGCTTTATCTTCTCTGTCTATGCTTTTTTTCAGTATTATTTCATGTTTTGTCAGTTATAAAAGATGCCACGTTAGCATTTTATAGACAACAAGTCGCCCATTGTATACGTCATACATGAGTGTAATTACATCGAAGCACAGCTCTTGCTGCCGCATACATGTATGTAGTGGGCGAGGTGCCACGGCTGGCTCTGTGAAAAACAGGATGATTGCACTTTATTTTAATTTTACGCTTGTCGGTATTGTTATCCGCTTCAGTGTCTTGAAAGTGAAACAAAATTGCAGCAACTTCATTTATTCTTGAAACATCCTGTTAAGATTTACAGCAAATTTGCCACAATTCTTTTACTGCTTGTTTGCTGCAAACTTTTGATTTTGAACACAATCTAACAGCAAAAACCTTACTTTCTGAGGAAAATGAGTAAACATGTTACAAGTGATACCAAAGACATCTACAATTGCTTTCAAACATATCACTTAAATCAATATACAAAGAATTGCTAAAAATGCCTCCAAAATGCTGTTTATTCAAGGTTGAGATTTAGTCCGAGCGAAATTTTCGGAACCTAGAAATTCCGAATCCTATGAAAAATTTAATTGAGTCGGGGTCCCGTGGTCGATGGAGCAAATTTAGCATGGGCAATTAAATATATCCAAAATGGCCATCAATACCCATAGAAATAATTATGCACCCTAAAATTTTCTTAAAAAATTTTATTATCACACTTTTAGACATAACTTTGAGACGTCTATAGAATTTCACTCAGTGATTAAAAAACACAATCGAAGGATGTGGAGAAATATCCCGAGGATGCTAACCCCAGGGAAGCAGATGCAGATGTAGAATCAGTTCTTTTTTAATTCTGATATGTAAAATCTCAAAATTAAGAAGACAGAATTAAAGTCACATTTTAAAATTGTCTGTGTGTTCGTTTGCACAGCATTGATTTATAATTTAAGGCAATTAATTTTTGCTGGTAGTGGTTGATAACTGGGTAAATTATTATATATTATCAAGTTATACACTTTCATTACGGCGAGGCATGCTGAAAGATAAAAGACAAAGGTAAAAAAAATATGAAAAAATTGAAACATAAATGCTTGTCATACATTTTCATTTAGCTATTATTTCGCTAGCTGTTGTCAGCCATTTTGGATTTATCAAATGGCAACAACATTCAAAACAGAATCCAATGGAAATGTCTTCAACACCTACGCTGGCCATAGGAACAATAAGTCTTGTATCAATTTCCAAAAAAGTGTATATTTGATCTACCGTAATCGCTCATTGCGGAGAAGTGACAGCTTGCCAAGAGGTCAGTCCAGACGATATCAGGCAATCAGAAGAAAAAGAAGTATCAAAAGGTGATTGAGGCATGAAATTTCTATAACGTCCACATAAAAGATGTTTTATAATTCTCGCGTGTTACCAGCGGTAAGCTGTGATATATTTACAGTTCAAACAGTTGAAATGAAATAAATATTATTAGATACATCGATGTTAATGTAAATGTAACGTGTTAAGTCCAATTACCGGCGAGCACAGCCAACGGTGCTTTAAATTGACAATTATCAGCTGCTGACAGAAATACTTTCCTTTTGTTATGGTGGGTATGATAGAAAGCCAATAGATAAGGCACATACATGTATTCCCCATACCAGCACTTTATTCTGCAGCATCAAACAATAATCACCCTTGGATAGCACGCTCTTAAGTTGGGAAAATATATTGCTTCGTTAATGATATAGGTGTATCACTGGTCCTTTGGGTTTACATATTCATCTTACATCTAAAATATATCTTTACCATCTCATTTAGATGAATGTTTCCATCAAGGTATTTAATAAACGATTTATTCACGGCAGAGTATGTCTGTTGCAAAAGGTATTTTGCGTGAAATTGTTTTTTCATGTTTGTGAATGACAAAAAGGAAAATAGTCTATGCATGGTTAAACATTGAAGGAAACAATTGCTGAACAGAGAAAAGACAGAAAGTAATTGACAAAATGGCTAATTTCACATTTTTTGGCCGATAAAGTCTAAAAAGCGCCTCTTAAGAAAAAAATCAAGATACCAATAATTACACAATGCAGCAGGAATAGTATTGATAGGTGGTAGAAATTCTTGAAACCGAAAATGACATTTTACCTGCGTCTGTCACGTAATCCAAGGGATTGTGCACAGGACTCGGTAAAATGTATCTATAAAGTATGCAAAATCATATTGTGTCGTAACATTGGTTAGATACTGACCAAGGTATCCTGCCTTGACGACATCAATATGAACCAGTACTAATACTTGCTGTCAGTGGTTTAGTTTATACGTTAATTTGAATGTTTCCAACGATAACGCTTGTTGTACAGAAAACAGCCATCTCATTTTCCGCGTGTTATCTCTGCAAAAACTCTAACTAACTCTAAAGTAGGCCTACGTAATATTGCTTTGACAAAGTAACTAATTTGAAGTTGACAAGCAGATAGTGATTGTAAGTATCTGCATGACAGTTTTATCTTCACTTAAACGCCTTGCACTGTCAAGCCATTTTAAAAGAGCTACAAATCGATTTACTATCAGGATAAAAACCTACACAGCGTTTAGTTTGTGGAGCGTTGCCTTGTCTCAAGAACTGAATATCAGAAAACGATTGGCAGTAGATTGATAGGACGCTCTCGAATTTGTTCAACGACATGTATTGTAATTTTTGCCCGAATAGCATTCTGCCGCATGCCTGACCTGATGTATGACTAAATATACTTTGGTGTATATACTTGTACTTCAGAAAAAATTACGTCATATGCAACATGCACCTCAGACGGGTGTCAATGCACAAAAATATGGGGGCAGCAAGGAATCTGAAACTGGCATCATAAGTCGTCGTATCATCCATGGCACTACAGAGAGAGAGAGAGAGAGAGAGAGAGAGAGAGAGAGAGAGAGATTTCATGCGACAGCATTATCTCATAACATGACAAAGAAAATTGCCGCATTATTTAAGCGAAAGTGGAAAAATACCTTTAAACTTATCGACCCCTCAAGCTTGGGGGTGACTCGCGTTTACAGATCTTGACTCAGAGGCCAGTTACTTGCGTCCACCGAAGTTAATTAGTAGTTGATCGACCTGATGGCTTAATTGAATCTTTGGGTACTGTCTCTTATCTAAGATCCACTAAACTAATATTGCTGTTCTGCAGATTTCACGTGTTAAGACGGAAAGAATTTTTTTGAATGTCGGACACTTCACCTTAATTTCTCCTTTTCAAAATGTAAATTTTATTAACTAAGATCAATTGTGCGTTACAAGTGGGAACATTTTTTTCTGTCACACATGTACTGTTTTTTTTTTCACCTCATACACGGGCTGTTGTGAAAACGAAAATTGAGTGATGAGGACTTTGGATAGAATAGAACATCAGTTTCGGGTAAAACTATCGCTTACTTTCTACCCAGCTTGCTTCCGAGTTTGTTCCAAAATTCAGACAAGAAAAGGTCTACATTTATGTTAATTTACCAAACATTTCATTTAGAAATGAGCACATGTTGGCTGGGGATGACAGTATTTCCATCCCACTAACACATATTTGTCCTCCTTTCCTGACACTCGTCCTAATTCTTTAACAATCTCGGGATTAAAAAGTCAAATCCCGCAATCACTTCGAGCATTGCTTTCCGGGTTGCGCGCGAATAAAGAACTGTGCCAAAATGAACATAAATGAAAATTACCAAACAAAAACCGAAAGACTTTCATATCGCTAAAGGTACATATGAACCAAGCATCGGTGGAGCGTGGATTCTCAGTAACACATATAAACCACTTATACTAGTTTCTTATATGACTCAAATAAAATCAACATGCCAAGGGATAAGCTGAATAAATCACTCGATCTGCCATAAGAGAGCTGTAGACTGCCACTTTCTTTAAATTTATGGTCAGAAATTTAACCTACTTTCGTCACCTACTTTTCTGTCCCATTGATATAAAGCATAGAACTCTTGCAGAAAATCCGTTCAAATATAATTTTTCGGGTAAAATTAAACAGTGCCTTTTGGTAATTTTCTAACTATATGCTGGCATTTAGTTAGCTTTTGTGGCAAAAAAAATTAAGTTCATGAGCATCTTTAACTGATCTGAGGACCAGAATAGAGACGTAACTCTAATAAATGTCAGGTAGATCGACACTTCCCCCCCCCCCCTCCGCCCCTATTCATGGGTGGCTGGTGGCAGCTGATGCCGATAGCCTCTCGTAACATACGTGGTAAGTTTGATGATTCGGATTTAAGGATCTTGGTTGAATTCCAGTTGATACTTTGGTCGGTGTCTATTACGTGTTCAGAAATGGCAAAACTGGTAGACAGGTAGACAGTTGAAGACCAGGGTTAGTAAACACAGAAAATCAGTGACTGTCGGCAATACCAGAAATTCTTCTTCCCAGCGGGGAAAAACGTTGTTTCAACGTTGAAAAAATGTTGGACTTCAAGACTGACAAGTAGTTGTATTAGAATTGGATATGAAATTTGGATCAACTTCAGTTTACGACATTGATCTAACGTCAGAAAACATCTTCTTTTCAATCAAAAGAAATTAAAACGATTTAGATATTCATTTATTCTGATAGCAATCCGTTAAACCTGTTGTTAAATTATAGGCTTCTAATTGGTCGGTTACAATCCCTGTTAAATAACAGCCGTGATCAGATATGCATGTATCGGAATTTCCGACATTTCGAACTTCAGCAAACATAAAAACTTTAATTTTTCACAGGAATAGCATGACAATGTAATAAATGACACATGCTTGCCATGACCATGCCAGTGCTATTACATTTTTGTAAGAATGGCCAGAATAAGTAGTCGTGATTTTGATTAAAATCAATTAAGGATTACCTTGATGCGTCTACGTTGCTCAAACTGATATATTTGCTGATCTAGGTGGCTTCTAGCGTGGAGGCAATGTACGCGGGGAGTTCAAATATTTAGGGGGATCCGTTAATATCTCACGGACGCTCAAACACATGCAGTCTCCTCCACACACACGCCCGGACGAAATGCACTTCTCAACGATTTCTTAATTGGAAATTATCTTGTCCTCGGTTCTGCCGTCACGCCATGCCAGTAAGTGATTTTCCCCTCCAATGTAGTTTCAGTTGAAACAGAAAATCATCACAAAAGACACCATGGGAATAACAAAGCAGCAAAGTTGTCAAATGTACAGACCGATAACAGGAACAGAACTGTTAAGTATCAGGTGAAATATTGGCATCCAGTGAATTTCCTGTGAAATGAAGGAAATTGCATAAAATATATTCAAAAAGAATGATTTATTTAAAGCGTTTTTTATTCGCCTGCATACGAGTTACATGTATTAGTATAAAACGACCTTCCAGGTGGACCCCTACTTTAGTGCTATGAATGCATAAGTCTGAGAAAAGTAATATACCTGATTTTAACTTTTAACTGAACAAGATTCAATGCTGAAAAAAATACAGAAATATTTTTTTAGAATTTGTAAAAAAAGAGGTGGGGGATCTTCCATTCCAAATCGGCCTGCATTTCAAGGAATGTATACTGTCCGTTTGTATGCTGGCGGGAGGGGTAAATTAATTACTTCAGCAAATTTAATCTGATAAAGCTGATATTGGAAATAATCTGGAACCCATGGGTTATATAAATACATAAAAATCATAAGAACATATATTAGAAAGATATATTAGAAAGATATATATATGTACATAGGCCTCTATATTTTTAAAACCCGCACATTTGCTTGTTAGCAAAATATGCTCGGTTATTATTGATCTTTTCAATTCGGATTCGATCCAATCTCCCTGGGGAGAATAAAACCCTGACTTCTGCACATATGGCTCAAGGAATTAGCATTCACAAAGAGTAGCACCACCATATGTCTTTTTATCTATATGCTGAGTGCTTAAGCCTAGGTCCCAACTACGTTTTTGACGCACGGTTTTTAGGTTCCGTGCGTCCGGCTAGGACGTAGCGAGGAGACAGCAGGTAGCATTTTCATGGTCATTGGTTTATGTATGAAGGAAATACTGATGAATGCATCCACATTGCAACACAATTCAAAATTCTCAAATATTCGCTTGAAAAGAGATCAACACCCTTCGATTCGGAACGAGTGGAAAAGGTTATTTGCAGCAGAGGCGGATGAGAAGAAAAAACCAGAGAACGTTGGACACAATATTTATTTGGATAAAAAGTCCCGCACACTGCTGAGGGATGGCTTCGTAATTGACCGGTTTGCGATTCAGGATTTTCGATAAGCGAGCAGAAACAATCAATTTCAATTTTATCATGGAATATTAATGGTGTGAAAAATAAATTGGATCAAAACTATGTGCAAAACTTAGCTCAGGATATAGACATGATATTTTTGAATGAAATCAAAACGGATTTACATTTTTCCTTACCCGGATATGTTACTTACATTAGCACTGGCGGGAAACAAAATACCCACCGTGGTGGGTGTGCCGTTCTGCTTCGACATACTTTGAATGCAGCGATATCTTCGATGGATGTTTCAAAACCGGACCAAATAAGTTTTTCGGTATCGTTATTTCGTAATGTTACATTCATTTCTAGATACATCCCACCGAAATCATCCCCATGTTTCTCAATGAGCTCTATTGGAAATCTTAATTCAGAAATTCAAACAGCATTAGAGAAAAACCGACATGTGGTGTTATTGGGGGATTTAAATTGTCGCTTTGCATATCTAAGGAAATTATTTTTGAGCAATACTGAGGATGACTGGTATTACTCAGAAGCCAAAGACAAGATAGCATACCCTAACGATAACGCACATTTACTGACAGGTATGCTCAATCCTCTTGTCCTTATTAATGGTTTAACAACGAAAACTTGCACGTTTTCAAACGACCTCACGTTTAGAATGAGTGAAAACTGGATATCGGAGTTAGACCACTGTTTTGTGTCGTCCGCAATTATCCCTTCAACGGTGAACTTTACTGTGCTTAAAGACACGAATCTGCCTTCCAACCACGCGCCAATTATAGTAACTTTTGATTCTAATAAATGGAACTCGCCCAGCACCCGCTTAGAATGTCTATTACGGCGGGTTAAAAATTTAGGCGGATATGATCAGTTTTTACAGCAGAGTATACGTCGGTATAATGAGCAAAGTTTTAAGTGGAA
The DNA here is from genome assembly GCF_051362555.1 of Lingula anatina. NCBI lineage: Eukaryota > Metazoa > Brachiopoda > Lingulata > Lingulida > Lingulidae > Lingula > Lingula anatina. Next base: position 57,520,108 of record NC_141767.1, read on the forward strand.
TGATATGAACAAACAAAAGTTCACAAATTTTCTGCTATCTGTACCGCCACCGACGATGGACAGTGCTGGAATTAATGAGATATCAGAGGGAGTCAACAATATTATGCGAACGGCATGCAGGATATCTAAAACTAACCATGTAGAGAAAACGGAGCGTCAAAACGACCAATGCAAAAACCCACAGAGTAGATGGTCCAAGTTAATGAATAGTAAAGACAGTCGGTCAGTATGGCAAGCAATTAGTTGGAAAGGCGCTACTGACAATACAAAAACGAACAACGACACGCCCACAGATGAGCAGTTTAAAACACACTTCGAAGGACTCTTGAGTACGGATAACCGCGAACCATTGTTCATCGAAACCGAAGCATCGCATCCATACATACCGATAACAGACGAGCCAATTTCAGCCCGCGAGGTATCAGACTGTATTAGAACAGTGAAGCCAAATAAAAGCGGGGGTCCATCGGGCATACCCCCAGGGTTGGTAAAAGCTCTGCCGGACACGTGGGTTATATTCCTAGCTTCGTTCTTCAGCTTGATTTTTTCTAGTGCCACAGTCCCACCGAGATGGGCGTATAGCCGCCTAAGTGTTATCTTTAAAAAGGGCACAAGATTAGATTGCAGTAACTATCGTGGGATCTCCATTATGGATACTTTTGGAAAATTGTATGATGCGGTCTTGTGTTCTAGACTTGAAAAATGGTTCAAGCCTTCGCGAGAGCAAGCGGGTGCTCAGAAAGGACGAGGGTGCATAGAACAAGTGTTAAGCCTCAGACTGCTTATTGACTATGCATTATGCAAAAAAGTAAAACTTTTTATTGTGTTCGTCGATTTTTCTAAAGCATACGATCGAATTCCACGACAAGCTCTGATTAGATCTTTATGCCGCCTTGGGTGCGGCATGGCTATGATTAGTGCAATTATTGCTTTATACAATGATACTAAATTCATACTAGGAGCCACTGTGATTACTGCGACGATCGGCGTGCGCCAAGGCAGCCCATCTAGTTGTTTTCTGTTTACCCTATATATCGACGAGTTCGTCAGAGACCTACGGTCTTTAATACCTCATGATGGTTTCTTGGGTTGGTTACATTGCCTTTTACTAATGGACGACACTGCCATTCTGGCCACTAGTAGAGAGATGGCTGAGAGAAAATTACATATTCTGATTAATTTCTGCCAGAGATCAGGGATGACGATTAACAATGACAAAACGGAGTTTATGGTGATAAACGGGGAAGAACGAGATAAAATACCTTTGACAGCTATAGATGTATCGGTTAAAAATTGTAAAGTGTATACATATCTAGGGGTAATGTTTAGCCAGACTGGCGGTTGCGTTGAAGCGGTCAGACAACAAATTTCCACAAAACAATCTCAACTTCTAAAGTTTGCGTCTTTTATTTCGAAAAACGCTGACTTCCCATTTCCTATAAAAAAAAAAGGTTATGGAAGCAGCATTGATATCTTCGGTGCTGTATGGCTGTGAATCCTGGTTATGTTCAAGTTACAAAACAGCACAGTCGTCCTATCATGCAATTATTAAAACTTTATTAAATGTCAGGCAGAGCACTCCTAATGACTTAATACTAGCCGAATTAGGAATACCCGAACTGAGCGCCAGGGTACGCGCGGCGCAAAGATCCTATATGACTAAGAATCTTCAGACACGATCTGGCATGGAGGATGATCCTTTGATGCATGTGTGGCGGCTTTGTAACGACAACGCCACCAGGGGAGCCCGATATCTGACCAAAGTGGTTAACTCTAATAACATTACAGAAGCAAATAGAGCTGAATTAAAGAATCGAATTAGAAATTCAACCAGAACTAAATATGCTACATACTGTAAGATGAATCCTAACTTGTCCATACACGACATGTATTCATCATACAGTCTCAGGGAACGGGACAGGATAGCCTGTTCCCGGTTACGGCTAAGTGCTCATAGTTTAGCTATTGAAACGGGGAGATGGTCACGCCGCCCCAGAAATATGAGACTGTGTACATGTGGAACTGATGTTCAGACGGAGGAGCATGTAATTTGTTTCTGTCAAAAAACGAAACAGTTAAGAGAAGACTACAATAGGCTAGACTTTTCAGACATTACGTCTTTCTTTAACAATACGGGTGACATTAATACAATGGCTAATTATGCCCATAGATGTTTGATGTTGTCGGAGACGGAAAGGCCGGAGGATTAACTGTATATGTAATTTACTTTTTGTTTTGTTTTGTTTAATATTGTATTCTGCTCGGAGACGGTTAAATAAAGAATCTATCTATCTATCTATCTATGACCATTCGCTGTTTATAAGGATTGTATACAGTATGTGCTGAAAAACAGGATGCTGTTCAAACTTGATATGTATTATGTAACACGGCAGTGTTATACAATTTGTCTCAGTCTTAAAATTACATTCACAATCATGGAAGAGAAACCAAAATTAGAAACAAAATTCTCGGCAGAGTAATCTATTCAGATAATTGAAGGTACACAATGTACACTCCTTTCAGATGACAGAAAAGGGAGACCTGGTGACGAGTCTAAAATCGTAGATGTACTTTGGCCTCATTATTTCCATTTGACTCTTTTGATCTCTTCCTCCAAAAACAGTCGCCACACCTGAGATAATTTCGTTAAAGCCAGTCCCAGGTCCGAGCGTTATGTAACCTTCCAACCCGGAGAATATATCCATATTCAGGGCAACTGTAACAAACATTGGAGTCGACCGTTTATATCGGATATGGTTATTTATACTAACTAATAGTTTTACGGCACGCAGGAATCAGTACGATTCCCTTTAAAATCTGGGCCTCTAAAGTAGAAAGAGAGAGACCACGGGAGATCGTCACGACTGTCCCTGCCTGCGTGCCAGATAGCCCGTGTGTGAAGAATAAAAATCTACATGAACTACAATTGAAGTCGTTTTGCGTTTTCAAGCCGCCGTTCTCTTAAAAATTCCCAGTAACACATATAAACCACTTCTACTAGTTTCTTATACGACTAAAATAAACCCGACATGCCAAAAGCTAAACTGAATAAATCACCCGAGCAGCCATAAAAGAGATTTAAACTGCTTCTTTCTTTAAATTTTTGTCAAAAATTAAACCTACTTTCGTGGCCAACTTTTCTGCCCCACTGATATACAGCTAGAATCCTAGCAGAAAAATCCGTTCAAATATCATTTTTCGGGTAAAATTAAACATTGCCTTTCGGTAATTTTCTTAGTTATACTACTTAAAACTATACGCTGGCATTTAGGTGGCTTTTGTGGCAAAAAATTGACTTCGTATGCATCTTTAAGAAGAATACAAAAAATCTAGTGATCATACGAGTACGTTGGAAACAAGAGGTGTGTCACTGATTGCACTCAAAGAGAGTTCCCGCAGAGGGCAGATCCACGTAGACCGATTGTATCTATAATAATGGGTCTTAGACTGCTTTCACATAAACCCATCGTACTAGCTGGATAAATCCAAATATACGGGGTATTTTCGTTAAGTGCAGTTAGTGTTATCAGCTGACGCGCCTCCTCGAGTGAAAGAACTTCCGAGAGCCGAGAGAGCACGATTGTTAATTACCCCCTTGCTGCACTAGGAAGCATGTCAGACAATTAAACCGATTACATTGACTGTTAAGCGGAAATACCCGCAGAGTTGGGTCGATCCAGCTAGTACGATAGATTTATCTCCCTTAGACTGCGTTCCCATAGGCCCAACGTACTAGATGGATCGATCTAACTCTGCGGGGCTTCTCGCTAAAGTGCTTTCATTGTTATCAGCTTAATTATCTGGCACGCCCCCTTGAGTAAATAGAGGTCAATTGACCATCGTTAATTCCCCCTTAGAAGCTTGAGTAGGCGTGTCAGACATTTAAGACATCCAGCAAGTAAGGGTGCTTTCCCAGAGATTTAGATCGATCTAAAGATTAAGTTTTAGATTGACCTAACTCCCTGGGGGTTCACGCTAAATTGCAGTCAGCCGAGCGGGCACCATAGTTAATTACCCCCTTACAGCTTTTAGTAGGCGGGACAGACGCTTAAGCCGGCCAAGCTGACAGTAATCTAGTGAGACTCCCCACAGGGATAGATCGATCTAAAAATCTATGGAAATGGGGTGTAAGATATGGTTTATAGGAACGCTCCCTTAGTGTGCTATGCCATGGATCACTCCAATGAGCTTCAGGATTATCACTCACACTGTTTACCATTAAGGATATAATCCAGGGGCGGATCCAGGGTTATTTGAAGGGGGGAGTCAGCGGTGCGAAGCCGACCCCCCCCCCCCCCCGAAGTTCGAGGAAGGGCCATTTGGCACGGTTTAGAACTATGATTTAACTAGTCAAAATTCTAATTTCAAGAGGGGAATATTAGTGAGATATTTTTCAGAAATCAAAGTGGGGGGGTCAGGACCCCTATGCCCCCCTCTAAATCCACCACTGTAATCACCCTTCGCCCACCTTCAAAACACCTTACCTACTGCATTACATAAATTCTTTTGGGTAAAAGATAAATCTTCAGTGTTCGTTGACTAAATTAATTAACATTTACACATTTGTCATCTTACGGGTGACGTCATAATTGCGATTTTGGGGTAATAATTGAAAAATCGATATCTCAAATTTCTCTTTTACCTGAGCACCCACGATCACTGCTTCAACACCGATTTATTGACACCACTTAGTACTCCAATATCCTGCCAGCAATTTTCTTAAAAGTCTTAGTTCAGATTTTATCGTTGATAAAGAAAAATAATGCCTTTGTATAACGAAAATCTGTAATTAGGGGCTCATAATTCCAAAACAACAAACATGATGGCACGGAATTGTAGCCTATACACTCGTGGTCAACTCTACCAATTTTCGTGATAAAATCTTGTTCAGGGATGGATGAAGTTACGCCCCATACCGATTGCTCTCACCTCAAAATAGAAATGTATTAAATAGACGATAGTTTGAGTTACCTATGCTTATATATTGCAACGAGAAATATAAACGCTGATATTTCGTATTTCCGATGGGTTATTGTTTTAAATCGGCACAAAGATAGATTGAATAATTAGACGCAGGAAACACCTAACTTTCGGTATCTGGATGATAATAAATGGTTACAATACCTTTAAGTGCGTTAACAGTGAAAAGTACACGACAGCAAGAGAAGACACGCTGGTGATGTCCGCATGTACAGATACACTGTGTTTGTACATTAAATGTGACTATGGATACCGGGTGCTGCTTTTTTCTGACACGTTCACTTGATGATGAGACAAGTCTACGCATTAGCCACAGGCACAGCATTTTGGTCTGGTGAACATCAATCGAATTTGATGCCTTTCACCTCTGTGATGTGATCATCCGTAACCGATATTGATCGTCGCCTAGAAAAGCTCCCTATACATAGCAAACCATGGATTAATGAAAGGTCACAATACGTTGGAAACAATGGACATCTTTAAAACATAAAATTAATGTGCACCTTTATATCATCGCTTGTCAAATGTGAGATGAACTGCCTTGTCAAGCATTGTGATGTTCATGGCGCATATTTTTAACACAATAGGTGTAAAACACTCTGTATTCATTCACTGTAAAAATGCGTTCAGCTTGGTGCATATTACATTTTCATGACTGTTCGCAGTACCATTGCAATTAGAACCTTTGAGCTGTACTGAAGTGAAGTAAATGGAAGGAAACCGCTTATCAAGATGAGGAAGTATATCTGATATTGCATTTCTCGATGTGTTCTAAACAGGAAACTTAAAAGAAACTTTTTGGTATCTGTACACTGCAAGTAATTTGGCACTTCACTGCTTACACTATGTTTGATATGAAATTTTCTCTGAGCTCTACAGGCAGCATAAAGATATCATCACTATCAATTTGACCGTACACGTACCAACGTATATTGTACATGTATCGCATTTTAGAAGCGTTCCTAAGCGTTGCATAATCGATCCTCCTCAATCTCCAACACGAGATTATTTTCACTTTTTCGTGGAGTGGCCTTCAGGTCCAATTTCCCGAATATCGGTTCCAGTCTCTTTGGTTTATTCAGCTTCGACGTACGTTATAATCATCCCACAGCTTCACCATCAGGGTGTCAAGAATAGGGTGTGCGCATAAAAAGGTTATTTTTTTGTTTATATTACACCAAATATCATGCCAATTGTTATGATCTGTTTTGATGAAATGTCTTCGCGACAATTTTTATCTTTCATTAAAGGTACAACAAAAACAATGACTCTGTATCTAATATTCTGAGCAAATGTTAAGAATTCTGTATGCAATTCCGAATGCAAGCCAACATTGAACTGCATGTTTATTTACTATACACGTATATAAGTTTCAGCCGAGAAATGAGAAGGGCTACCCAACCTATTTCACCATTGCCTATACTGTTACCGACTGAAGTGTTATAATTAAATTTGAATACTAATTATTTGTCGAGGACGTAACATTCCTTTTGCTAAGCTCCAGGCGATTCAATTAATTCATTTCTTTCAGCGCTAGTGTCGCATCCAAGGACGTATCTCGGACTCCCAGACATCCTTAGCCGATAATTTGGACCCTACTACCACAGATCGCTTTTGGCACAAAATGGATAGCTGGGGATTTTGTGATTAACAAATTCTCATAATATATATTGAAAAGCTTTTAATTCAAGCTTAACATTAAATTAATGCTTGTGGTCAACAAATACATCCTTAGTCTCGAACTGGTTTGTGCTCAGATATTTAACTAATTCTTGCAAGAAGAGAAATGACACCTGAGAAAACTGGTATCATCCAAAAAAGGAGACTAAACTGCTGTAAGAGATTAAGTTAAAATGCATTTTCAGTAATTCAAAATGTACCATTTTGGGTTCACTGATTATTTGAACCTATGAGTAGTCTCTGCCTTGACGGGCGAGCTGCCACACCAGTTTTACCACACCAGAATATCTTCACTTAAAAAAGAACACAACAGTATCCCGTGATCCGAATACTTACTGATCCGCCGACTAAATATGGCCGACCACAGATCAAAAGCGCCGTCGCTGCAGGGGCCTAGCAATTTAAAAGCCTCGGAGCAGATATTTAATCCGTTTAAAGTCACTTACACTGCTATTTATGGACATGCTGTTTCTTTCAACCAGTAAATCTTAAAAACAACACTGTTTGTACTTACTGCATATCACCATGAAATAAATTCTTGATATCATACATGAAACATCGTATTGAATAGCAATAACGTTACGTGTGTCCATTCCTGTTCAAACCCAAACGGCTTTTGGTCTGGAGATCCTAAGCAATCGACAATAGCCTTGAGCAAGACCCTTTCATCTTGCTAAAACAGATGGAATTAATTCCTGCGTGTTATATTTGAAAAATTGTTAACGATGCAGCGAGGCATTAAGTCCATTATGTTACCTTCATGGCTACGACGCTTCCGTTGGTGTGTGTCAGTTTTTTCTTTTTCGAATCTACATATATATGTGTTCTTTTTGGATTCTAACCTGAACATGTGCATGTCCAGCATCAGGAATGATACCGCAGAAAAACTGTTAATTAACAGGGGTGTGAACTAGGGCATTTGCAGACGTGACTGTGACCTTTCCCATGGATTCATATTGAGTGACATGTAAAAGTGTTTTTTTTTTTTCAGATGCATGTCACCACAAACTTCTTGTGAGATATTAGGCTCGAGAGCTGTTTATTCTATACACCTCAAACAACGAGCTCCGATTAGCTGTTTTCTCATTAATTTTTTTAACAAAATTACAAAATTAATCTTTATTACTTCCGAAAAAAAAGTGTATTGCACTGCTTGTTTGTGAGTTTGTTTGTGCGTTTGAGTTTGTGGTAAATTTCTCTCCGACGCTAGAGGCCAGAATTTTAGAGATTTTCGATTCAAAACCTTTTTTTTTTTGTAGATAGATGATAGACCCAGCATGAACTGATTTGATTTTTGGTGCAGCAGGGGGTGGGGGGTGGTTGATTCTTAATTCTTTTATATTTTTATTTTTGCTATTCACAGTATCATACCCCGAACAAATGTTGAGTGGTGATGCAATATTTTTCAACCCCGCTGAGAATCGTCACTATCACATCGCGTACTAGGCAAGAGCGGTGTCGCGTCTGATACTGTGAAATGCGTACTGATACACACCTTGAAAACGGGTAGTGTGGTCCGATCTACCGGTGAATTCAGGATCATTCGGTGCCGAGTCTGGTAGTTGGGTAGGCCTGCCATTAAAATGAGAAAGTTCACACTTTGGATATTGAGAGACCTGTCATCAAGGATCACTGGCACTTAGGACATGAAGTGCAACCTGGGGTTGGGTTGTGCCTGGGGGTGGTTGATTATTCAAAATTCTTTTCATATTGCTATCTCTGCTAACTCCTCCTAGACCATTAAAGCAAGGAAGTTGAAACTTTGGGGGTAGACTTATCATCAAGGATGTGCTTAAAGGGATAATAACTCTTCGTTTTGGCCAAAAAATGGATTTTCCTGGAGTAAACAACAATTTTCCCATACTTACCAATGGTTAATGAATCCATTTTTACATTCAAAGTTAGTCCCTGGTTTTTTTTCTAAAAAGTTTGGTTTTTTGTTAAAATCTCTTAAGAGATTATAACAGAGTACAGCCATCAATGGAGGTCACGTGATCTAAAGACAAGCTCAGATATCAGAATAATAGCTATAACTGCCGTTTTTGTGGTAAAACAGAATATATTATATTTCTGTGAGTTGTTCACATCATTTTTATTGTGAAATATAGATATCGTACGAAGAGTTATTATCCCTTTAAGTACTTCGGACTTTTGGTGCAACTGGTGAACGCAGTTGGATATGCATTCAATTAAAATATTACTTTTACCTATCCAATTGATAAAGTATTATATTTAACAAAAGTATTACTTTTACCTCCCAAATAACAGGTATCTAGATATCTAAGACATAAAAGATGTCTTACCTGGATTATTCAACAATAAAAGCCAAAACCGGGGTTTAAAAAAGCCTCAAATTACAGTTTACCTAAAATTAAGATATTAGAAAATAACTGTCTCAGTGATGCCAGCGAAGAAGTTCAATGGTTAGATCCTAATCACTAACTCCCACGTCACTTTTCAAAGGGCTATATGGTTTACTGTCGATAGACTTCGGAGCAGCAGTCAGATTCTTGCAGTTTTATGATTGAAAATTATTGAAGTAATTCAATGACCTTTATGATGGAAACTTCTGTGTGTCGTGTTTTTTATTTCGCGTGATAAGTCTTAAAAGATTATGTCTACGCTCAGTTAATGCTAGCACTCCATATAACACACATTAAATTTGGTTGAATATTATCCGTAGTTCGACCTTTATAATAATAATAATATTTTGTTTCTAGAAAAGACGATTACCTTTCAACCTTCCCTATTTCAGTACGCTCACCTACACGGATTTATAGAGAGTAATATTGATCTCAAAATAACACTTCTTCATTTTAGAAGAATCGTGTACTTCTCCAAGTTGGTGAAATTGACGACACTATGATTCCTTTTATCCTACTGTTTAATTCTACATCAAAAGGGCATTTCAGGCAACCCCATGTATAGAAATTATTTCGTGAACATCGCATTATATTAACACACAAAAAAAATTCCTATAGTTCTTATAGTTGAATAGTTGAAAAAGTTTGTTTTTTTCACTCACAAACTGAAAATCGCTAATGAGGCAAGATTAAAAAACCTGCACCTATTTCTTTTTATCCAATTGCACAGATATTAAACACTCGCAAGTCCTAATGTTTTAGCACCTTACGCTATCAAGATTAATGTCTTTATCTCATTTTATTGAATAACGACATATTACGCTTGAAGCTTTAATTGCTGTCTAATGAATGGTATTTTTCGACAATCTTTAATTAACCTCACTCACTAGCTATTATGCCGGAAATTATGCCCTACGCAACTGCAATATTTCGTTTCGCTTGACGCAGAGACGTAGTTTCTGCTTTTTTAGAGTTTTTTTTAATCGTCAAGATCAGCATAAGAAGCCAACCCCTGACTTGAATACTATTGCTTTTGAAGCAATGCATGCCAGGCCACTCATTGTGTACAAACAGTGATCATACAGTTTGTTATGTCGGAAATTATGCCCTATGCAACTGCAATATTTCGTTTCGCCTGACGCAGTGACGGTGTTTCGTTCATGAGATAAAAGAAAACTCTTAAAAAGCAGAGAAATGGTTTGATATTCATCTCTCAGACTCCATAGGGAATTGAACTTGCCTGATAAGCCCACTGCGAAAAAATGTTGACGGGTTGTGGATCCCAAAGTAGGTTGCGAAAGGCGATTCAATCAGACAGCTGAATAAAAGTTTCTGTCGGCCCGGTATCTTGCATCTGGAGTGATAAATATAAAACTTCTGTTGATTCACAATCAAATAAAATAAACTGCATTTTATCATTTCATATCAACATGTTTGCAAGTGTTGACATATTGTACATTGCAAAAGCAGTATAAGTATTTGTCAAGATCAGCATAAAAAGCCAACTCGTTGACTTGAACGCTATTGATTTTGAAGCAATACATGCCAGGCCACTCATTGTGTACAAACAGTGAACACACAGTTGATTATGCTGGAAATTATGCCCTACGCAACTGCAATATATTTCGTTTCGCCTGACGCAGTGACGGTGTTTCGTTCGTGAGATAAAAAACTCTTAAAAAGCAGAGAAATGGCTTGATATTCATCTCTCAGACTCCATAGGGAATTGAACTTGCCTGATAAGCCCACTGCGGGAAAATGTTGACGGGTTGTGGATTCCAAAGTAGGTTGCGAAAGGCGATTCAATCAGACAGCTGAATAAAAGTTTCTGTCGACCCGGTATCTTGATGAGACAAAATTATTCTTTATTTATAAAAAAAATCATAATAGATTTGTTTGCCTGAGGTTAACTTCCACCACACACAATAAAATGAGGCTAACTAGTCAAGCTGCTGTCAATGATAATTGCAGAGTTTCACTCGCCCGCGCAGATTGTTTTAAATGGTCTTAAGAGGCTCTCGCCTTAGCTGGCTGACTGTATGGTACTTCCATTGACGTTTGGTACATGACAGAAAACCAAACTCCTTACCTCAGTTATTTTCTTTTTCATCTCGATTTTACGTATGGACAATTCAATAAAATTGGTTAAAAGTTTGCGTGGAAGTCACAGGAGACAATAATTTCGCACAACTCCAAGTCCCCAAACTGAAAACATCTAAAGAAAGTTTTCTCTTGAGAACGACTACAGTTTAATGGAACAAAGGTCTGTCAAGGGGGACTAAGCACATCGCCTTAAGAGGCAATTATTTGATAGATAAACCCGTTGTCCGTCATAAAAGTTAAATGGCACTGGTTCGTATTAAAGTGGTGTGAATGGCGAGGTTGTGACCTGGAATTTTAGTGAGGAAGCAATATGGGCGGTAGTTCTAAGTCATACGCTAAAACACTTTTGCGTCAAACCTCCGCTGTGCGCTTAGCTAAAGCGTTTTACACCCATTGCCACCTTTTACCTATATCGGCTATAAAATTGAATTGATGCCAAAAGAAGAAGTAAACTTAAGTAGTTTTATACTACAGACATCTATACAAACACAGAGCTCCAAAATACCAAAGGTAAGATTAAGTTTTAAAGAATTGGAAAGAGCTTTAAATACTGTCATGTGATGTGAAAACAGTAATCGTGCCATGCGAGCTATGTGAATGGTAACTGACCGTATCAGTCCATTTTAGTTCATGCGTATCATAACCAAGGGCACTAAGTTCAAATATACACTGAATTTAGGCACTTGCACCAATATTTTTTCAGTTTCTCCCAGGTTCCATTTAACTACCCTTGTTTTGTAAGTCATTCAGTGACTATGGAAACCGCGCATACGTGTTCGTTTAATATATCAACTGATCAATGACGTAAGACGTTCCTACTCTAATTGAATTAAACCTTGATTAAATACACCACGTCTGTGGAATTCGCCTGTACGCTTACTATACATCATTTTGTGTGTAAGGTATCAAACTAACGGGATAAATCCATCTTTTGTAAATTTACCTTGATGTTTAAGATTGCAGTCCAGACAATACTTTCTTATGCAGTAAAAAAAACAATATGTTCTACTTTATGCAGATTTCTGTACTCAGTCAATTCTTGTTGTTCACAACAGTGGTCCCTCAACACAGATAAACGTGACATATTTTCACTTACGCAACCCTTATTAGGGCACCAGATTTTCAGAGAACTAACTGAGACCATATATATCATTTATCAGAACGAGTAAATGAGAACATACATTGCTCCACTTTTTTCACATTTTACATTTAAATATAGGCCTATTATTTTTATGGTCCCACAAGAACTCTACAATATAAACAAATTCAGGTACTCAAATGTTATCTAGAAGGTTTTTTTTAGGAAATATGTTGATTCCACTTTCATCAAGCTATATCTACAGTTACCAGATGGTGCATTCATTTATGACGGAATCAAGAATCAGAGAAAGATAAGACGTGGCACCATGACGGCAACATGAAAGAGTCAACAGGACGCCTTCCAACACTGCATTTGTGGATTATGATTATTTTTGTATTGAGCGACAGAGGAATACATATGACAAAAGCGGTTGAGTCAAATGTTTTTGTGACAGAGGTAAAGACAAATTGCGTTTTTGTGCCAGTGTCTAATGCAATTCCATTTAATTGTAGTACATCACAACACGCCAGTGGAATAAGTTTTAATAATAAGTTCCTTTTATAACTACTACTCTTGTTATCCTAACAAGATTCAGAAAGTGGGAGAAAATCTCCTTCGATGATGAGGCACCAACCAAACATGATAACCTTCCGTTCTGAAGTACAGAGTTCTCAAGTGCCTGGTAACAGTAAATGCATCCAATTAGTGATCCCTAGATCACCCTATTAGTTCGCAACAGAGACTTGTTTAACCATCAAATTCAAATGGAATCAAAAATAGAAAAATTATTTAATCGTGTTGCAACGTAATAGATAACTTCAGCAGCCTCATGCCCAAATGCATTCAAAAAACAATAAACCATTTATTTGACGCGATTAGAATTCTTTTCACATTTCCTTTAAGGATACAAGAGAAAAAAATGATCCAACCAACTTGCCAACTTTCATGGCCTGCAACATTAATACAAAAGGGGTGCTTAATAACCACATCTTTCACTTATCGATGCTACACTGAACACATTTAAGTTGAGTACGGCTTTAAAATGATCGGCAAGCATAACGACCAAATAATCATCTAGATCACCCTCATTTTCTACACCCTCCACCATCAGCGTACGCCTTGAAACAGACTAAGGGCGCATTCCCATAGATTTTAGATCGATCTATCCCCGTGGGGAGTCTCACTAGATTACTGTCAAATAATCCGGCTTAAATGTACCTACAAGCTGTAAGGGGGTAATTAACTTTCGTGCCCGTTCGGCTGACAGCTATTTAGCGCGAACCCCCAGGGAGTTAAGTCGATCTAATTGGATCGATCTAATCTCTGGGAATCGTTTAGAGTCTGTAGACCTAGTCAAAGCCTTGTCATTTGTTGCCATTATTTGATTATGTTGCCCCTTTTTCTTTCACATTTAGATTATGATAATTAACACAAGTGAGACTTTTTCTCCATCATTAGGATTACTCACCATTAGGCAAATATGATAGAAACAAAAAACACCCAGCAATAAGATCCTTAATACGCCTTTTGGTTTCGGTTTGAACAGCGAAACCGAACGCCTTCAAGTAAGTACAAAAATGCTAGGGTTACAAATGGTGTTATTTTGATTTCAATATAAACGAAAACACACCTTCCAATTATGTTTGGATATATATTTTTAAAAATTATACCATTGCTTCGTTGGGCCTATGGTATGATTTGCAAGCTAATAGTGAAATCCTGTTCTAAATGCTATAGCTTTCTCTCAGCATCCTGATGCCGTGAAAAAATACTTAGTGCTGTCTTTTACACGCAAGTTTCTCACTCTCTTACGGCTTAACTGAATTAGCCTAGCAGGCTGTGCAAATAATTCACATCGGGGCCTAATCTGATGTTGTTCATTTTCTGATGGGAGAGTTTTCAGAAGAGTATTCATTTAACATTTCCCAAAGTAGATAAAGTAAGACAAAGAGAGGGAACGCACGGTTATTTTCTAATTACGTTTTCTTTAGTATGAAAAATCGTTTTCCAGTACGATGTAATAAATCTTTGAAGCGATCTTATCCCCCAGAGCTCTGTGGATAGAAGTTTCGATCGGGAAAACGACCCTAAGAATAATAAGCCGATGGTATAAATACTTCTTAAGCCAATTCAATTTAAACGTATCCATTTCACTTGCAGACCGCTCCCTGTGCTTTAAAAACCACCAAATATCACGTTTGCATTCTGACGATACGTGGTCAACAGCTCTGACAGCATTTAACCCGCCGGGTTAAAAATGCAGTATTTTGCAATCAGATGTGTGAAACAATTCAAACGTGAGGTTTTTCTGCATTAATCTAGAGGCGCGAATATAAGATGCAATACGTCTATTCAAAAACACCGGAGAGGTTTCTTTTTGTGCGACAATCATTATCATCATCCACAAACAACTCGAAAACAAGGGGAGTGGGTTTTACGTACCAGTTCAAGCGACCTTTTTGTTCATAGCAATTAAATGGTGTAAATGTGACTTGTTCAATAAAAAAGCTGACGCCTCATCATTTGTTCAAAATTCTAGATCAAGAACTGCGGTTTATATATCATGATGAGGCATGATACTCCTTGTCCGTAGACCCCCCCCCCCAAAAAAAAAAAAATAATAAAAATAAATAAATAAATAAATAAATAAAATAAAATAATAAATAAATAAAATAGAATAAAGGCCAAAATAAACTATATATAAGTATAATTTCAGTAAGTTAATTGGTTAATTAAAAGCGTGGCAGTGATTCTCACTTTAGGTGTAAAGATAAGGTGACATGAGTAGAATAGAGGCATTATGGACTTTCATGGAAAACACCATCTACTGGTACATACGTGTCGTGGAGTGTCTTACCACTTAAAGGTACATAGAGTTAGGCTGTGACTACACGCACAGTGTTTTGTTGATGCCAGAAAACAGTATTTGGTCTACACGTTTAAATATATTTGCAATGTAGTGTGGTCTGTTTTTAACCTTACCACCATTTGTGTTGGACATCTCGAAAAGCGTCTTCTCATTCGAGAAGAGCATGATTTAAAAAATGATAAACAATGTTGAATTTATTACAATCATAATCGTAACAATATAGTAATCATAACACCCTCTTCACCAGAGGCTTGTTCTAGCTGTTGCAAAATTGGACTAAGTGAGAGGATTATGTCATGCTTGTTTCATCAGGTTTTAGCGCATGTTTAAACTTAGAAACCATTCAGAATAGGGGACTAACTAGTCCGACGATCAAATAAAGCTTGCCGCCTAATCCGCTAATAAACAATGAATAAACATCCCGTGGGGAAGTATTCAAGTGGGTCGGCCATATTTGGCCCTCAGACTAGTTAGTCCCCTGTTCTGAATGGCCCCTTAAACTCCGTGGCAATTTCTGCTCGGAGCTGCTTTCCCTCACATTTGTCATTCTGAATTTTTTACCTGATCCACAACCAATTTTTATGAGAAATCTTTCGGAATGATACTTATTCTTTAAAACGTGTTATCTAAATTTTGGCCAGGGTTTTACTTGAGGTACAATGGGAACGTCTTTTTTCAGTTTGTGGTCGTTGAAGTTTTATCACAAAATTTAAAAATAATTAAAACGGTTTTATCATTCCTAATCCCACTGTACCCCATTCACATTGGCTATGACTTAGAGAAGAGTTTTCACTTTTTACGCGGCTGCATTTTAGACTATCTAAAAGTTAATACATACCTTTCTTTTTCCTTTGCTCCCTTATCACTTTATCACCGATGGAATTCTCCACAATGTTTCCTTTAATAGTTAGTACGTTTTTAAACCTAAAAGTATGTGTTTTATATGCCGGCTTCCTCTGCAATTTTCTTGTATTTAGGAAACGCGATCACAGTCATTTCAAGAGGTATTGCAACGTGAGCTCATGTTTATGCGGACACGACGTCGAACACCTATCACATTTGCCAGTAGATGATGGACATCTCCAAGTGTAAAAGATCAAGTGAGTTGTGTGCCTTGGGAGCTTCAGTTACAAATAGGAAACAATTTGAAAACTAGTTTGCGTCTGGTGATCGACTGTGCGGCTGAATTTTATTTGCGATAACTCTGAGCGGGTAGTTTGGATAACAGCTTTTATGTCAATGAAGTCTGAAACTTCAAAATAGGAAGATGTTATTACTTTTTTCTAGTTAAAAAGCAACATTATCCATTCATCAAAACTTAATCCTACCTTTCACTTAACAATCATAAATTAGGAAGTGATAGGGCCTACAAAAAGTTGGCAGTTAGTTTGCTATGCCCATATGGCACGTGCTATACAAAAACGATGAATAACTAAGAGATAAATAACTAGACAAAACAAAAATTGTCTTTGTGTGGGGTTGTGAAAACAAAGTAGGTGAGTCTTGAAAAACCATGCTTCCTTCCATCCATTTACTTTTATCTGGACACGAGCATCCACCAAGTGCCACCCTGAGCTTCAGAGTTAACTTGACACTAACCTTTTCACTGTAGCCTATCTCCATCGTGTCAAGTTACTTGACACGATGGAGATAGGCTACAGTGAAAAGGTTAGTGTCAAGTTAGCTCTGAAGCTCAGGGTGCCAAGTGCGTGCCTTCGTTGTTTAGTGTTAACTGAAAATCGTCTCAAGTACGGAAAAATCAAGGATTTATCATAGAATTCTATAAATCTACTGCAGTTTTGTAAATGACAAAACAATACAAAATAAATATTTTGAACAACCATTCTTTATTCTTAAATATATAAAATAAATACTGTACATTTTACCTTAAACTTGAATCAGTAATAAAATAATGTGGTTTATTCTCATATTTAAAACCACACCAGTCAATTTCTCAACTACACACCATATTGCTTTGATTGTGTTAGAGGAGAGTGCTGCACAACTGTCACATTCACTCGTCTTTAAGTACACTGCTGATTAAAAGATATATATTTATATATATACAGATGAAGGACTATGTACACAGTGGATTCGATAAAGACTTATCTTAAAACAAAGCAGTTCAAAAATTCTAAAAGAAAAGCACTATACAGTCTGTATAGCTATACACATACAGTTATATATGACACAATTAGTACTCCTGTTGAGATAAAACAGAACATACTGATCACAAATAAGATAAATGTGAAGTGTGCAAGTAAATGCTTTTACAAATAATATATTCAATCACAAACTGAATTTACATGTAACCAAAACACTATACTATTTTTTCTTTTGATTTTTTCACAATACTAAAAGCAAAGAAAATGATAATAATGATTCAACATCAAACTGAAATTATGATAAGATTTGTACATATTGCTATGAAACCATGTTGAAATGAAAAATGCAACATGTTCCACAGAAAACTCTATTATATCCAGTACACTTAAGATATACTTTGTACTAAAATAGTACCAAGATACCAAGCTTAAAAAAGCTTGATGAAAAAATGAACTTTCTTTTCAGCTCTGCCTTCCTTTAGAATGAAGTGAAATGCACCAATTGCATGGCTATTCCACGAAGCACACCCTCTTTCTTTTTAGTATAAAACTATATTCAATTCTAAGCACTGCTCAGCAGGCTTCACTCAGTGACATTGACTTTAGATCTCTTCATCAACCTTCATATATAAATATATTCACATTAATTAACTCCAGCAGATTTCATAAGAAAACAGCAAGCACCAGACAGCCCAATGTCTTGCAACAATTATGTTCAGTGCCTATCAATTATAAGGACAGACACTATAACAGCCTTGCCATGCTGACTACACGTGAATGAAACCGAAATGTTGTATTCACTTTCATCAGTGACAATAGTGCAGCTGATATAAGTAAAACAGTGCACCACACTGAAATATTCAGCTGTATTTTATATCTATATTGATGAAAATCATTTCAAAGCCCATCAGCTCTGTTTAGCCTTTAAGTTAAAATGGGATTCGAAATACAGTTCCATAACTGAACGAACACTATCGCACTGGACATATAAGTATAACATGACTGCGACACCTGTGCACCATTATTAAATACTTATATAGTCATTGTACCATTTCCACTATAGGTTTAATAAGTATTGTCAAAGAATCAATATATTTCTTCTGCTTCAAGTGGTAACTACTACCTGAATTTGGCAAATTAGCAGGTGTTTCACCTTCTGCTAATATTTGAGAGCGATTTCATGTCTCTTCAGTCTCAAAAGGGTAGAAAATAGGCAAGCAATCTAACCATAAAGAATAAAATTTAAACATTAAAAAAGTTTTTCTCTTTTAGCCATAACCAAATATCAGTAGAGGAAACAAGTTGCATACAACTTAATGCATATTTCTCATTAATTTATCCTGGATGACAGGCCATCTTGGAAATCCTCTATCAGATCTTACAAAATGCTAAACTTCTACTTATACAAGCAGCTAGCAGTACAAGATAAGATAAACTGCTCATCACCCAACCCCCTCCCCCCCTGAGAAGTGCTCCAGCATATCACCTCACTGCAAGTTTATGGCATCTGAGGTAATCTAGTGCTTTGTACTATTACTTGTAGTAAATGACAATTGTCATCAATACTGAATTGGAAGCTGTTAACTCAGTTGGCCATGCCTTTTGATATATAGATACATAAATATATACACTTATTTTCATCCTCAACACATAGCCTGGTTGGGGTAAGATCCTTTTTAAGTTCTTTAAATGCACAGACTTCATAATCTCAAAAGTACTTGTGGCTTCTTGCATGAAAACATCCCCCCAAATGCATAAATATAAATGCATTATGATAAATATATGTAAACCATTATTTTACTTTAGTGTGTTTGAAGAAAGAATAAGAATTCTAGTTTATAGCAAAATTGCTCAAACTTTTGCTGGGAAAGATGACATGTCTAGAAAATAATAAAACATAACCTGACATGGTTACTGAACCTGATTCTAAAGATAGACAATGAAAATAAAGAGTCAACAGACTGAAATGTGCACATGACAGATGCAGGAGGCCTATGGTCCTACACTTGAAGATTCAGCTGCTGAGAAGTGAGGGAACTCTACAATGGTGGATTCTTTTCTGGGTGGGACTGCTCCGCCCTTCTTCAACATGCTGGGGTCAAATTCTGGATGTCTGCGAGCATGCTTATTTAGGTGATCACTTCTCATGAACCTCTTGTCGCAGATAGGGCACACAAAGTTCTTCTCCCCTGAAAAAATATCAAAATAAATTTGCTTTTCATGAAAATGTTTCACCAATTTAATATCTGTTTTCACTATCATGTTCATGTTTAAACGTGCGATTTTCTACAACTCTGGATGACACAAAGAACATTACAATATCAGATGAGACAAGGTTTTAGGTGTCAAAATGTTTTGATGTTGGCAAAAACCATTACTCCTTGCATTTGGAGTGATAAATATAAAATTTTTGTTGATTCAAAAAAAAAAAAAAAAAAAAAAAAAAAAAAAAAAACCAAATAAAATAAACTGCATTTTATCACTTCATATCAACATGTTTGCAAGTGTTGACATTTTGTACATTGCAAAAGCAGTATAAGTATTTGTCAAGATCAGCATAAAAAGCCAACTCGTTGACTTGAACGCTATTGATTTTGAAGCAATACATGCCAGGCCACTCATTGTGTACAAACAGTGATCAAACAGTTCCCTATCTTTCTGGTTCTTAAATATATATCAACCACAGAAAAGTAAACATGACAAACAAAAACTGCCATTCTGCCTAATGGACCAAATCAAGTACAGTGACATTTCCCCCAAGTTTGCAATATCTCAGTAAATAACCAAAGCAGTGGTGGGGGTGGCAGCGGGCAAGACAACAAGAGGGATTTGAATTATCCCCTTCTGTGACCTAATCATAAATTATGTCTTGTTGAATACTAAGTTAACAATAGGAATAGCATAGGCACTGCTTCAAAGAAACCAAACTCCATGTGACCACTGTGTCCCTGAAATTATTTACTTATCATCTGACTGCTTTCAAAGAAATGTTTATAGTTTGGGGACTTCATATTGATCAAACATTTATCAGTGTGTTTCAAAAGTGATTCCAAATTGTATATATAGGGAATTTTGTGATTATCACAAAAGTGCTTCGTCATTACAGGGTCTTAAACACACAAGCTTTAAACACAAATTGCCTTTGTAGTGTCCTTGTTATCAACTTATGCTGCAAAGCTAAGCTAAAGAAAAAAATCAATAGCCTTGGTAAGAAAAATCTATGTTGATTTACAAAACGGTGATAAGTGTGCCCTGTCTAAGTAAGCAACAGTTGGACTTTTTAGCTCCATGTCAAAAAACCATCAGTACACCTGCCTGGAGCTGGGAACATCTGCCTTCACATAATACAAACTCCACACACTTCTATAGTAATACATATATACATGTAAGCCATTCAGCAAGGCCAATGACACAAGGTAACCCTTATGCATTAATAAATCTTAATTTCCAACAACAGATCAAGGTTGATAAAGAGGAAAGGGATGGGGGAGGGGTAAAAGGTGTACCATCTTTACACCAATATATAATTGCATACATGGCAGTTGTATGTTAATATATTAAGTCCCACTACATACGATGTTCCTTGCAGAGATTTTTAACATTAAATAAATAAAGCATTTCTGTTATGCTTACAAGCTCTGTCCTGATTACACCCCCACATTAATTTCTTTTCAAGAATGTCCTTTACCACTAGTATTTGTATTCTTGTTTTTACAAATCCATTCTGGTTGATTACATATGACAGATATGTCCCCTGCAGTGCAGGCAATATTTTGTGCCCCTATTAAAAATGCAGATGTCATCAACCATGTTACAAATATCACCTAACAAAGACCATTGTTTGCAGTTAATGAAGACCACAACACTGGTCCAACACTGACAAGTGGATTGATGCTGTCATAAACAAACCATTAGTATGTTTACCAGTGTGATCCCCAGACCAAAGGTTTTACAAAGATAACATGAACTTTGTGAAAATTTGTCTTCTAATTTGAGACATTTCAGAAAATGGTAAGCTCCAATTTTCATCCACTGTAAATCCTTATCCAGGTGACACATAAGAACATTACTTTTACTCCCATTTTGAAACTAGGAAACAGTGCAGAACACTAAATATATAGTAAGCTACTGACAGCAATCCCATAATAACAGATGTGCAAGAAACATGCATACAGGTCATTGATAAAATACAGTTATACATCTCTCTGGAATCAATACAGCAACCAACAGGTCTCCAGCTACCCTAGACATTATCTTCTAACAGTAAGAGGTATTTCCACCTGCTCATAGTGTCAGCAGGCCCCCTGCATTATCCCAGCACTCCAGGGTTGCCAGGGCAGACAGGTAATGCCACAGAGGACAAAGAAGCCCACAGCCAGCTTGTAGCTAATCACAATCAGATTACTGCCCTCCACCTGCCGAGAGGCTGTAGGTCATTAACTGGTGCTATCACCTAACACTTCAGCAAGACTACTACAGCAGGAAAGGAATGGACAGCAGCTGTCTGTGTACATGCATACCTAATGAACAGGTGGCCACAACTCAGCAATGATCACCTGGGTTGACAGTACTGTTCACATGGATCAAAACTGTCTTTCTCAAAGCCTGAGCAACATGTTAACATACAGAAAAGAGCCAAGGGTTGGTAGGGGGATTAGGGTGGCATGATACCCACTTCTCTTGAACCTGCAAGCAAGAAAAGCAGAGCAAGGCAAAAAAAGGATTCGTCCTGTGCCTCTCTCTTTCACACACACACACACACACACACACACACACACACACGTGTGGACCCCAACCAAAGTGCTGTATCTATAAATAACAGCATAAAATAAAGCAGATACTCATTCTTAACTTAGCCAATCACCAATCACAGTGCCAAAGTATACACACACACACACACACACACACACACACACACACACACACATATTGATTGTAGTGATTACAAAGGCACAAGACAGGCCCTGGACAACTGTACCATAAAGATGGTCCATGTGAATGAAGTCTGGGTTTACAGTGCAATGCAAACCTTTCCTATGAAGTGGTTACATTGTAGTGGACCTTCACTTCCTCAACACAAAGACAACTACTGAACACAGCTGTTACCTTTATTTAGTATATTAGTACTTTTTATGGCCCTTCTTTAACTTAATTTGGTTTTCCAAATGCAATTTTATTCTTTAAACACCACCTCACATTTACTGAAGTATAGTTGCTTATTCAAATGGACATCTTTTTTTTTTTTTTGCCATGCTTCGGCAGGCAATTTGTTTTTAAAAGTCTACTGTGGAATCAAACAGAAGATGTAATAATTGTTGAAAGACATGGATTATGATCTAATGCACCTGTTGGACAGTGAAGTGTTTACTGAACAATTGGGCATATTGCAAATAATATTTTCTTGTATTTTTGAAAAAGATAAAAAAAGTACAAATATAGGTGGTTACAACCATTGCTGGCAAAACAAACTTCTTGTTCTAGTTAAAAACTGTTTCAACCAGTTGATTACATTATCCAGTATAATGGCTTATTGTCTTTTTTATACTACTTAGAATACCTTTATGTAAACACAGCCAGAGTTACACAAAGTTCAATTTTGATTTAATTTAGAAATAACAGGAGACCCGCTGTTCTACCTCCCTTCCCTTCTGTCTACAGCAGTTAACATTACTCCATCTTGCTATTACACTGTGTTTGCCTATCCCCTGGCATTCACCAATAATCATATTTGAACTGTGATTATATCCAGTAGGAAGATTATTATTATCAGACTCCAGTTCCGACAGATGCTGTGCTTCACATACATGTACAAAGTCTATATTGTAATTACCAAGGGGTATAGGGAAAAATCATTCTTCATTCACTGTGTATTTTTTTCTATCAGTAAACATAAACAGTCAGAGTATTTAAAAAAAACCTTAGAAATAAATGCCACTCCTATTCTATGTCCACAATAGAAGCAAAGTCATACACAAGTTTACAATAGGCCACTGACACGTATGATAGTTGTTTTTCATTAATTAAAGAAATGAGTGGATATTGCAAAATTCCCCCCCCCCCCCAAAAAAAAGAGTAATTAATGTGCCACTACTGCTGTGTGCATGAAATCAATGCAAAGGTCTATGTAAATGGATCAAATTAGAAAAAGCCATGGTGCAAGTTCTATAGCTTTCTCATAATATAAGAGATGTGCAACAGGCAGGGTAAGTTAATTTACCACTACAGCCTTTCACTTATCTTATCTTAGCCTTATGGCAGAAGGGACAACTTTCAGGTATCTGAAACATCTTAAAGGGAATGGTATGCTCAAAATGTTCTGCAGGAAATTTCACCTTTTAGTGCACTATACATTTACTTTGTATCTGGCTGATCTGTTCGTAAACACTTCATTCATTATAGACTTCAGCACAGTTACACACTTATGCGTGTGCACACACACACACACACACACACTAATTCCTCTGAAATTCAAAATTTACACATACTAAGAAAACTTTGAATCTAAACTAAAAAATCTGGAGCTACTCTGAAAAATCACCATTTCACAAAAAGGTGCAACTACCCCGATTAGAAAATTTTCTTCAAAACAAATTACCATCATCTGTGTTGTATTGTACACACTCTGAGTCCAGAAATAATTTCAGTAACACGATAAAAATAAGAAGCTCTCTCTACTTTCATAATCATAACTGAGAGTTAATCAGACAGGGGTTCTATTAAGCATTGTAATGGCCTTAACTAGAAACAGACCGAGTATAACAATGGATGAAACATCCTTATTTTTCCTTCCAACAGCAGATTTAAGTGCTCTGCAAAACATATCTCTTGAATTGAGTTGAATTTTAAAGTAAAAATGATATCAAGCCATCCAACACGAACACAGTAATTTTATAGCTATAACTTAGTACAAGATAACAAGAATCTGCATAACTTTTATAAAAAGAATAACACAATTCTCCCTTTACAAACAACAGAGATACTGAAAGAGTCAGCTAGTTTCTGTTCCCTCCTCCCATATGCAGCTACATAAATAATATCTGGCAACCTGGATCTAGGGACACCTTCCAAAGAAGGTTCCTGTGACCCTAAAGTAAGGTTACTGGAAAGGAGGTCAATGCTATGGTATCAACCAAACACTGCAAATACTGGGCTCACTCTACCTGCTTTGTTTTAGACAAATAGCTATATAATTTCAAATCAAATCAATGCTAAATTGAAAATATAAGCTGCCCCACCCTATCTTTGACATATAAATTATGTAATCAAGTGGGAAAGCATGCCATGCTAGAGTAAGCACAAAGCTGAAATAGACATTGCAAGCTCTTCACTTACCAGTGTGGGTCCTATAATGACGGGCTAGCTCATCAGATCTGGCAAACCGCTTTCCACATTCTGGCCAATTACATGCAAAAGGTCGTTCCCCTAAAAAAAGAAGCAATGCCATAAATCAAAAACAGTCCAATTTCAATGCACATTTCAACCTCCAGATAATACCTTAAAGGTGTACACACATGTACATTATTTCTCATATTAACTATTACTGGCTTTTAATAATTTCTTTCTTAATAACCTGAAAAAGCCAACAGCAGCTAACAATTTGTACATTTTATGTGTCCTTTACTTATACTGAGAATTTACAAGTACTTCTGACCAAAAACTATATGTTAGATTAATGTTGGACTCTATTTATGGCCATAAAAGATAATTTCTGTGACATGACTTTCCTGATATGAGACCAAACAAAAATTATCACTTCTCAATGTCAATGATTGGATAACTAGCTGTCCTCATTTTCACCACTTCATCTAAATATTGGATACATGTCTCTAAGCAGGTGTACCTGGCTACCAAGGAGGTGTTATATGTATAGAAGGAATGTTTTTAAAACCATGACTAAATATCAAATTGTCACCCTTTTTTATCTATTGTATGTAGGAATCATGCTGATTCTGAAATGAAATGACAAATTCATCAAAATGTATCGATTGTGAATACGATAAAGCAGTAAATTATTGTAAATTAAACTGCTTTAATGTAAAAATTACATTGTAAAAATCACAACCTGAAGGATTCCATTCAATTAAGAAAAGTGCCTTAAAGATCCAACAGATATACTTCGCAAGGCCTGTGGAACTATACCAGAATAAATGGTTTAATGACTAATTAATATGACTTTCTAGTAATTGGTGTGGGTTAATAACAGTTTGCACAGTGCACACAACAAACACACAAGAACTAAGTCTAAGCTGTCTCACATATGTTGCACAAGAAAAGCAAAATCAATCAGGACAGCTCTGATACTTTACATCCAGCCTGAAGCCTAATCAACTGAACTAGCCCCATTTTTTCAATTATGCACCTTGGAGGAAGGGTTATTACTCACAAGAGTACTTTCTCCTCATTTCATTTCATTCTCAGCAATTGGTACAGCTGGGGCCTCTTAAACCAATCATTAGCCCACAATTAATTAATCACTCCTGCTGCCACTTACTGAACGCCAGTTTAACTAGAAGTTGACATGCAAAGTGGCAGCTACCATGCTTTGCCATTATCAACCATTATTGATGTTTTCCTGCCTGCACTGCAAGACAGTGTGACACACCCACTTTGAACTATTGTTTGGATATATTCTTGGAATCTGTCTTAAAAATTTTTGCTCCTTGTTGAATTAAAGTCAAAGTACTTTTCAATTCTTGGCTTAAACTAAATTCAAAGCCTTAGAACAATAGTTTAGTGTAGCTGTATTTAACACAGTACTATTCTGTTGTTTTGATAAAGACCACACATGTATAGTTAAGATTTACTGTTGCAAAACTTTTGATTTCAATTTGATTTAAATAAGAAGTAGACATATTCATTCCAGCATACCGCAAACATAACTTTTATCTCAATGCGGTCTCAGTCTACAGTGTTTACATGATCAGCTGATTTCATGATAAACTGGTTGCAGCTCTATAGGTAAAACAGCCTGCTGGTCGGAGACCTTTTAATTTTCTATAAAGTAAACACAGCCTTTTATTTAACTTTCAATACCAACTCCTTTCAAACAGAAATGTTGCCCACAGCCAGTGACAATGGACTTTAGATTATATGCTACACTACAAGGTAGAATATACTGCAGACTGCATTCTCAGATGGCATATTAATATCAACAATCGAACCAGGTTGGATTATTCACCAAGGGACTTGATCAGTGCTTCAAGTTGTACATTATATGCTATACTGGAATTAACAAGAACATATTGCTATTTCTGTGTGACAAATTTACAGAATACCAGAATAATATACCTTTGTCTGCATAACTGTCTTATTCTTACTAAGTTAGCAAATATGACCACAGGATAAAAGTGTGGTCATTCGGCTGCTAGTTAACAGTCATTTAGCGCATCTTTTCCCTACAAACAGCAAATGGTTACAAAAACCAAGGGAATATGAACAATCAGGAGTTTTGTTACCTGTTGCTTTCTTGGTGATTAAGATATTGCACAAGTGTGGACAATGTTATTAAAAGTCTTTAACAGTTGCTACAGTTGAGTAGGAAGGCAACTGATCCCTCCACTGTCCTTCACACCACACAATCATTTTTATTTTTCATGGTTAAGAACCATCATCAGTGTGTAAAAAATCTTAAATAAAAACATGACAGCTTGATTGAAAATGTAACCTTGGTGAGAAATGTACTCCTGTCAACCTACTCACAACCAAAAACAATGACATTTCCCCTGAACATGGTTGCCTTATTTTCAGTGGTGTTGATCAAACAAGACCATAAGCAACTAGGCTGGCTACAACACTTATCAAAGGGCACCAACTTACAAACACACAACATGTAAGACCTTACAATTAAACCTGTTTCATACAACACTATGCATCTCACTAACAGTACTTCATGAAACGATGCGTTAAGTTCATATGGTGTCTAACCAGTTTCAAACACACATTTGCGTAAGATATCCCTTTGACTTTAGCATATATTTTATGTTTATAGTGTTTTAATTTGAGGGTGGGACAGACAGATGTTAGATAACTTCTCTCATGAAAGTATTTCTATTTGCTTGTGCAATATCTTGAAGTGTTGCAGATATCTTGCATGGAAATACAGGTTCCATGCAACTATTTACACCTTCTATATATGATAGACAGACATTAAAACAGTCAAGTATTTAAGTGATGTCATAGTTACACTAAGGCTGTAGTATTTTAATAGAGTTTAAGTAAAACCCCTCACCTGTGTGTGTCCTCAAGTGTGCTTTCAGGTGAGAACTCTTCCCATATGCTTTCTCACACCCCCTGAATGTACATTTATGAAGTCTCTTCCCCTGGTTATGTTGCTGTCCTCTCTTTGCCTTCTTCTTAGGTCTGGAACATGTGCTACTGGAGTCATCTAAATCTGAAACTGGGGACATAGACACCGCTCTCCGCTTGTTACCCTTGTGAACGGATTTGATCATAGATTGGTGGTCATTTGGGATATCAACGAAAAGACCTGTCGGACTTTCTGGTGACATGTCCATTTGGTTCATTTCATCACTTTCATAACCGTGATCCACTGGGCTTGGGGTTGTCTGACGAACTTTATTAAGATCTGCAAGGATCCTCGCCACCATAAACAAAGAGGGGTCACGTTTGTCTCGATCAGCTGTTGCGTGCTCCGAACATGAGGAGGGACGAAACGCTGGCGATGTATCACTGTCCTGAAAGTCACTTTCGTCACTACTGCTTTCTTTGATTGCCAAATTCTTGGCAAGAGAATTCGACATGGCCACTAAGCACTCTGCTGCCACTAAATCCTGCCCCTCCATCTCGCATGGAAGTAAAATCTGCTACTGTAAGCAAACTCAAGTTCAACAAGTCTACACACGCCCTCTTTGTTCCAGACAAAGAGAGTAGTTCAAAGTCAAGTTTTCCTTTTTAATTTTGTTGAACGCGCTTAAAATACGGCGTTATAGACAGATTATAAGCGGATCACATAATACTCACAGTTTCTTGTCTCTTACTTTAACCGAACAATCCTAATATGCCATAGTTACGAGCTTGATTTAATGCATACGTTTTCATGGCGCTGCGCGTGTAAGTATTATGGAGGGCGGAGTTATGCAGAGAGTCTGTGACCTCGTTTCCATTTGATAATTTCATTGGACAGATGTAGAACTTTTATTAATCTAAAAATAGAAGTCAGGGAAACACCCTATAAATTGCCAAATTTATGGTTTTACAAATCACTGACGCAAGGAATATTTTGCTTCGTCATAAAAAACCCTACTTCAATGCTTTCTTGGAACAAAAAACAAAAGAGAATATTTCAACTTATGCTCACTGATAGTATCTCCTTTATGCAAATAACGTCATTAAAAGTAATGCAAGTCACGTCAAATCATAAAGGGCTTAAAGGGCATTGAAATTGAGTTACGAAGACAGAAAAATATATAAAAAACGTATATATATTAAGGGATATAAATTAATAAAGTTTAGATGTGAAAATGATCTTTTTGTTAAAAAGCATCCTGACAAAAGTATAAGTTACTAAAAATAACCATGAGGAATTAGCCAGTCCTCGATAGTATAGTGGTAAGTATCCCCGCCTGTCACGCGGGAGACCGGGGTTCGATTCCCCGTCGGGGAGGCTTTATCTTTTCGTGTTTCTTTTCCGTTTAACTTGCGCGAAATAGGTGTTTCAAAGCAGTTTCAAATGAGACGTTCTTTTCGGAAAAGTATAAACCTTTAAACTTCCTATCAATCGATCCAACTGGAAATTGGCATAGAACCTACTAGTAGACCAAATTTTGATTCAGAACGAACTATTTGGACCGAGCTTGGGCCCGATGCAACAAGTATTAATTTTCAAACTTTACTCCTTCACAGCACCACAAATTGTACAATTTTTTTTGGAAGAGTATGCCCCACACACCAAACCACCCCCTAAACCTCCGTCGAAAGTCACATATTTGTGAAGGGCTACTTGCTTTTCGTAGTATCAGTAAATATTTTTTTAAATATTGATAACTGTGATAATCATCATAATGATAATAACATTTTTATGATAATCATAACTATCAAAAGGATTTTGGGCATCTGCCTCTGTTTCTTTTTTTTATTTTTTTCGTTTCAGCTAAATAACATATTTGTCATTTGCTGTCAATTTTTTTAGTAGTCCTTAGTCTTTGATACATGAGTCACTGCTTGATGCAGGACAAGGTTGGAAGGGCAGAAACGGGTGGACAAATTAAGATAACGTCAGTCAAAATACTCCAAATGAAGGGAGATAGAACCTGATACCCGAAGAAAACAAAATTGAAATAAGGATGCAACATTCTAAGTTGGATCCTAGATTGAAACTAGGATAGAAATAATAACGTTCCCTCTGTAGATTGAAATGAGTTGGTCAGCAGGTGACCTAACTACATGTATTATGAAAGAAATGAAGGCAAGCGAATGCAATCGTCATTTATTATGGCTAATATATGTTGTTGTCCTCTTGCAATAATGTATATATATTGGTTTGACAAACTTAACTGTTATCCCTCAGGGAGGACTTAACGTGAATGTGACTTCTTATGTCTTCACACCAGTCGCAATCACACCCATGGCTATGTGATACCTCACTATACGACAAAACTATATGAAATGAGACACTGTCTTTTGAGCAAAAGCTTATACTTGCACATGAAGGTAGAAAAAAACGTTGTTAGAAAAACATGCTGTGTAATGTATGCTGTATTTCTTGAACTTGTATTATGCATCGGATAGGACCTATCCGTTTGGTTCCTCTTGTTACAAATATTGATCTATATATAGATATATATGTTTTCAGAAGAGGAAAAGCAGGTTTTGATTCACAAGTTCGTTGATTTGGTTATTTTCCGGAAAGCATTGCTTTTGCTGGAGGTTTTGGGCGAATAAATCTACTTAGTCTGCTTCGTGCGTCCATTCCTAACATGGGAGGCAGGCGGCGACCAGAAGATGTTGCAGAGGCACATCGTGATGAGTTTACCTAGAGCGAATCATATTCATCATATTAGAGAAATATAGTCAGACCTACGCGCAGACTTAGTCGATGCCTTATTCAAATATAAAAACGCGTAGAGGACTGAGGATAGTTGTATTTTATGCTAAGCACACACAGTTCCCCCCCCCCCCCCCTCTCTCTCTCTCATTATGTTTAGAAATAGTTAACGTTATTTCTACATGTCAGTTGGGATGACCCACCTGGAATTCATCCTGAGAAGCGTCATATCCCTCACTAACGGCACAAGCTATCGTCCTCTCACGGATCACTTTGAAAGGTGGTACCGTAGCTGGGACTGCTGACTGGAAAAATTGTTGTTGTTGCATCGAAAACCGACCTGCTCTGCCATCCACCCTCACATTTTGTTTGTCAGTAAACATGCGGTTAAAATTGCCCTCTCTATTTGTGAGTTCCATTTTGTAGCGCTGCACCTCTCGTCGGAGCCTTTCTAACTCATCGTGGTATTCCTGCAAGTACAGAATGGCACTTCACGATGAAAGTGAAAATAACCTTGCTAAGATACAAAGATTTTTCGATAGATACACTCTATTCAACACAAAGAATTTAAGAAGAAACATGAGGAGGGAGAAAAATGAAGAAAGCACGTCTTAAAAGAACAGCACAAAAACATTAATCTTGGTGTTGCTAAAAGGGTGCTGACCTCTCTCATCTTCCAAGTATTGAGCATTTAACTTTATTTCGAGATAAACATAAACTAAATCTATACAAATAGCAAATTCAAGAATGATTCTTCCAATTAACCAACCATATAGTCTATGTAAGTGTGTCGATGTATTGAGACTTTGCGAAACGGTCAAATACCATAAAATGTTTAGCAAGACGATATATATATATAATGATTGAATTTTAGTACGATCAGTCGATAATACATGCATTACAGGAATTTCTTATGGCAGTGCCAACTTTCCTTACCATATAATTGAGACTTTTTGTACTTCGTTTAGGATCAAAATCCGTATTGTTTGCAGCACCCTTATTAGCCATCTCACTGAACTTTTTAGCGAGTTCTTTTTTGAGATTTCTGTAATCACTTTCCAATTGTTTATTCCTAATCGTTAGCGCTTCCTTTGATTCTGAAGATTCCTCGAGCAACTCCCGAAGTCGTTCAATTTCTTTTAGAAGCTTTGAGTTAGTTTCTTCTAATTCTGCGACAATATCCTCTGTCTCTCGCTCTTTTTCCTTCATTTTCCTCTCCATATTGCCTACAGTCCTTTTTAAATTTTCTATCTCTCTTTCCTTCAAAATCAGTTCATCCTTTTTAGAATTGAGATCATCGGTGACCCCCTGTCTCAAATTTTCTATGTCTTTTTGAGCATTGATGAGCATGTCTCGTAAACTTTGGCACTCTCGTTTCTCTTCAGATAATTGCTTGTCCTTTTGTTCAATTCTCTTCTGAAGTTCAGTTTCCCGCTGCCGCATTTCAATTTCAAGAAGTGATTTGAATTTTTCGCCTTCAGCGGCTCCTTTTTGTTCCATTTCTTTTACTTTATTTTCTTCTGCCTCTATCCTGCTCTTGGCATCTTTAATAAGAAGGGATATTTCGTGTTCGTATGCATCTTTGAGAGCTTCTATCTCAACTTCCCTCTCGTGATTGCGAGTAAAAAGCATGTGAACCACCTGAGTAAGTTCAGCCACTTTCTTTGACATCCGAAATTCGAAGGTTTTTCTCGCCTTTGCATCCGCCATTTTCTCGGTTACCTTTTTTGTCACCTTTAAAAATAAGTCCTGCCTTGCTTCTGTCTGCGTTTTATCACCTGGATTGCTTGGCAATTGTGTTATCGCCACATTTGTGCCTCATCTTTTTCTGAAATGTCAACAAAATATTAGCATCACCATGGACATCATTACAGACACATAATGAAAAATAAGATGACATAATACCATTTCAAACACAACTGCATGATACAGGGGGTGTTCTGTAAAGAGACGAAGGGGAAACAAAGAGAAAAATCACCCTTCCTATGTAGTTATCTACCTACATCGCGACAACAACCGGGTGCATATAGGCTTTTTCAACTTCAATGTGAAAAAACTATAAGTAATATATGTGCACTGAAAACGTGTTATATAATACATCAGCAATGTTTTGGTTTCCTATGGTAACACTGAGAATGAGAAGACAGCGTTGTGAGATTTATTCAAATTATTACAATATTACATAACTACTTAAATTTTTTTCTGTAGTAATGTGACAACATTTTCAGCGTTGGATGTTAACCCATAGCGAGCAAACATGGCCTCTGCCATTACCTACAGTATCAGCAAATATATGAATATAACAAAGTAGTGAAATGAACAACCCTACTTGTTATCTACTGTATCGCCACATTCTTCGTCCACATCTTGAACGATTTAAGACGTGCATCGTCTAAGTTCACGTCATTTTCCAGACGAAAGTGCGCTACTCTATGAATGCCTCGTTAACTACACACGTACTTTCCTCTCTCCTCCAGTCTTAGACACAAGTACACAGTTCACTCGCTCTCTCGTATCACTTTCAATGTCACCTGACGACACGATGTTTAACGTCGAAACGTTTAAGTCGCACCTACCCTTTAACCTGTAGCGTACAAATCCTAACACTGAAACGTTTGATAACAGGTTAGTTTCGGGCTGCGGTGAGGTGGTGTCGAATACTTCACTCCAATACAACCGGGTCTGAGTCGTCGTCTGGCCCTTAGGCTTCGAAAATTGTAACTTACTTTTCTGGATGATATGTCAACAAGGTTTACAGAACAGAGTAGAGACTGGCGACAAATTAACCTGTTACTGCAAATACAAGTCTAATGGAGGAAGAGTCAAACAGCTAGGTTCAATATTAGACTCTTACCTGGATACAGTGCCAACCTTTATCAGACTCCATACATTTGTATTTTTTGTATAGATTTGTGAACTTAGCTGTATGCAGGTGCTTAAAGAACACAATAGGCGCGTTGCCTTGGTCTCATAGAGGTGTGTTTGCCGAGCCGTTCATTTATCACAACATAAATAAGGGGGTGTAGGGGCAATTGCGCTCTTGTGTAAACCTATATGGCATGAATCTTTAGCTTGTTTCGTGCTTTCGGTTTAGTTTAATTTGTGATATGCCTGGTAGATAGGGATGATATATGTCAATGCGGATACTCGAGGAGATTATAATACTTGCAAATTGATATACCAAGCTGGTTCTATAACGATGAAACAGGCTGTATAATGTAGTCATTGTTGAACGGGAAATCAGCATCGATTTTCTGCGCTCTTCTTTGAAACCAGCTCACATACTAATGCTACAGATGGAGTTAATTTCTCATCTGGGTAAAGAAACATGGGGTTTTCAACATCTATGACCCTTTTTAAGTTCAAAGGTTTTTTAATCTAAAAGAAGCGAGACGACAAGAGGCGCATATCTGCGAAACTGCCTATAGCGCCTTTTGAGCCTCCCGTTCACCATTAAGAGTAAGCAGCCGAGTAAGGTAGCGTTACGCTTTGTTGTTGTTACCTAATCATGCAACAATTCATATTCAACTGAAATAAATGCGTTCTTATCCAATATCAGTGCAGGGTTAAATCCTGTATTTTCCCTGTGCCCGCCAACACAAGTAAGCATTTATGAATAACTTCAGTGCAAATACGTAATACACCTTATAATTCCGTTTCAAAATAAGAACAGAACCATGTATTCATATTAATAAGAAAGTTTAAGTTTGTTTGTACAGGGATAAGGACTATGGGGTTGCTTACAGGTACAGAGATTTGATTGCCATAAGCTATTTTGTGCAAAGAAAGTAACCTCTGACGAGACAGCGACCGATATCAACGACAAATCTTAGGTCGTTTTTTGTTTTGAAAGCTTAAAAAAAAAACTAAACTTTAAAAGGTGGCTGATGTGTTTTGAAAATACAGGGTTATCTATAAATGTTACCGTGACAATTTTATGTTGCTACTTGAAAATAATCACACGACCATAAAGAGTAAGATGGTATATGACAAAATGATTTTTAATACTTGAATTGGCCATGGTACTTTCTTTGATATGGTATATACTTCAGTGTAAATCATCCGTCCCTTACTCAGATGATTGATCCTACTAACGGATTTAAACTCCAATTTATGTTTATAAAGACAGGATAAAACAAAAGAATAAATTGATTGTCAACGAAAATTTCAACTAAGGTGAAGGCCTACCCTTTGATAAATATGAAAAAATCAAGTGTTTCCCATATTAAAATGTATTTAAAAAAAAATCAAGTTAAAAAAAAAAAAAAACATCAAGCAAAGTGAAAGGGAATAAAAATATACCGTAATTACAAACAGCGACATTGTGGACTCAATGACAATGGAAAGTAGGGAACATTCTCTGCCCAAAGGATGCCTTCTTATGCCAAGTGACAAATGAAAATGGGTAAGCTCAGAGTAAAATATTAACTCTAAACACATATCCAAAGATTATTTGGAATCAAAATTTTGATTGAATTATGATTAATAATATGAATATTTCAAATGACGCTGGGTTTTTTTTCACAATTGAATTTGGTCTGTTCAAATAGCAACATTTAGATTTCAGTCAATATGCAAAGAGTATCAAGTCCATCAGCACAAACAGTGAAAGAAAATGTTTATATTGAAAAAATAGTTGTATATATATTTCTTGTGTCCATCAATAAATAATTCATTCATACATGCTTGACAGGCAAAAAAAGTTACAGGTTATGCAATACACAGCCTAAAGTTGAGCCTGTCACAAAATATTTGAATCACATAGACATAAATGCCCGTTAAAATTAATGCACTCTATTGCTTTGATAGCTTTTAGTTTATCTGGATACTGTTACAGTACAAGTTGCATACAAAAAAGTTTCAAAAAGCATTCAGTGAATAAATCTTTAACCGCCTCTCATTGTAGATAACAAAATACAATATGCAGAAACCAACTTAGAAATATTTTTATGACAAACTAAAATAGGATTGCCATCATCTGATATCATCTCTGTCCATGTTCCATATTTATGATGCCATAAAATTATTTTTGGTAATCCTGGTCACTTCAGTCTGACAAAGAATTTTCACATCTTTGGATAGTTTTCTAGTTCATATGGCTGTGGCTGGTCCATGTATTCGTCAATAGGCTTACTAAAAGCTGCATTTTTCCTAAATGGTGTGTCTTTTGTTTTGATTTGTGATACTCCCTGGAAGTGAAAAAATGGGATATGCAATTGTCTTTCATATCATTTTTCGATATGACAGAATGTTGGTTTTTTAAATACAATAGCTACAAGCTTTTTTAAAAAAATTATGAAAATAACGTTATAGCAAAAATAACAATGAATGATAAATGATGCAAAAATCCAAATAGCACACAGGTATCAAATCAGCAAAACTTCACAATTACGTAATTTGATTCATGTTGTTTGAAACTGTAGACAAAATATGAGATCAAGTTGTTGCACACCTAACACAATCCAAAACAATATTTTCCTTAAAATACTGTCCTTCTACTGCAGTGACTACTTACATGAAGTTTGTCTACATGTTCTGTCCAGAATGTCACTGGCTGTTCTCTGGTCAAGTCATGTGGCTGGAATAATGGGATCACAATTAATATAAAAGACACACCATTTTACAATAATCATCTTTAAATATCTGAAATCTCACTGGTGATTTAGATTTGTGGCTGGTTCCTAAATAACATGCTATATAACTTTTTTTTACAATGACTCTTAAAGCAAAGTGGGCAAAAAATTGGAATTGGTGCCACCTATGCCTTTAAGTTACAAAATTACATAGTGTTAATTTTCTCACAATTTAATGTTTTCAATTCTAAATTATGTGGCGATTCAGAAAGTCAAGGATTTAATATGCATAAATGCACTGAGCTATACAGCAAATCTAAAAAACACTGCCACATCTTTTATCATGAATATACATGTGCCTACCTGTGTAGGTGCTGGTTTTATAGATTCAAATTCCTTAGAAAAATCCTTTGTTGTCACTGACAGATAATCAGGCTGCGGAGGAGGTGGGTTGAAATCTTCATGGACCTCTTTGCTGGAGTTTCAAAGGACAGTAAATTAATGCTTTAAGAAACACCTCTGTGACATAAATGTCACTTTTGTTTTATGGATAAATGGTGTTTTAATAAGTTATTAAAGAACTGTGTGTGTTAAATATACTAAAATTACATGCCATACAGCGAAGTAAAGAAAACCATAAGACATTATATAACCTATGAATTAATGGTTGCTAAATGTGTATTCATTTTGCTTAAATGTTTTGATGTTTACTAATTATATCCAAGTAACCTACCTCACTTGTTCAAAAAACATTTGTTCTAATAGTTCATGTTTCTTTCCTGCAAATGCAAAATGATAATAAGTGGATTGATGATAGAAAACACTATATAAACAGCTTTTTTAAAGGCAGATGTAAGTTTAAGTTTTCAATATAATATTAAACAAATAACTAGTCAAGAAAATTATGTGATCAATCAGAATGTCTTGCTCATATCAAGCGGAAAGTGACTACACCACTCACCAACTTGTCTGACTCCTGGTTTGGTTGGTGGCCTGTATGACTCTCGTACAGTGGTAAGGTTTTCTGCTTTGGCATCAAACTCTGTAGAAAGCACCCCATTATGACCATGTTTGAATACTTGTGCTAAACTTGTGACATCTGCACCGCCACCAGCAGGGTCTAAATGGGCTACATTTCTCTAAAAATGTTAAGATCTGTTATATGTATTGTCATTAGGTATATAATGCAAGTCAAATATCCATATTCAACATTATATGCATAGTAACAAAAATCACTTTAGTTTTATATCTGTTAGTGTTATCTAGAGAGCTTCTTAAACCAACATAACTGTCCTCCCTGGTTACTGTCACTCACATCATTCTCGAAAAATAAAAGAAAATAAATCTCAGAGGAATGAACAATATCTAAACTGACAAGCTCAATGTGTTCAATCAGTGGTGACTGTGACACTCCGGCTCAACTTTCTTGCCTCATGACAGTAATGTCATTGTAAATAAAAACATTTAACTACAAAACTCACCTCTTCGACCCAATTTTCTAGTAAACAGCGACCCCCCGAGTTATTAAATCTTATCTCATTTCTTCCTTGATTTAAGGTCGACATATCTGATATAATTTTAAGAATGATATTAACTTCTTTCCATTTAATGTGAAAATAATACCCTGTATGCTAAATAAAGCCTACTAATATTTATAACAATATGGCGGCACTGTTGCTACAGAAACTGCGCAAGTATTGATGCGCATAAAGTTTCTATTACCTTCCCGATATCCTTTGCGCGGCTTTCAACTTCGAAGACAATAATGGCAACAGTTCTTACTTTTTCATAAGGAATTGGAAACTGATGGAGAGGGGCGAAGGTGAGAAAAGTCGCTTACAGCTTCATCCAGATAGAAGAAAATCTAAAATTCCCAAACCGTCCGCAAAGCATTCTCGTCTATTTCACAAAGGTTCGACTTATAGCCGAACATATTTGAACAGAAAAGAAAGCCTTAGTTCAAATGATGAGATGCAGTGTAAAGTATTGGAAAACCACGCAACTCACATCCTTCATAGTCTTGAATGCTTGTGGAAACAGGAATCTATGTGCGATGTGTCTTTATTAGCAGACACCTCAGAGAGAATTTTAGTCCACAGACTTGTCTTAGTTTCAAGTTGTGATTATTTTCACGATTTATTTTCCCGCGAAACTATGTGTGTCGACGAACAAGTGCAAGTAAGGCTTTCTGGTATAAGCGTCAGTACACTGAAAGATTTAGTAACCTGCATGTACACGGGTCGAATATCTATCAATGACAGTAACGTCCTAGATCTGCTGACAGCTTCTGACTATTTGAAATTTTATGCAGTTCAAGAAGCCTGCGGTGTATATTTGTCCGATCGACTTAATAGTGAAAACTGCCTTCGTATGTTGAAAATGGCTTATACGTATAATTTAAGAGATTTAATTGACAAAGCTTTAAAAATAGCTGCTGAAAATTTTACTGACATTGCAATTACTCAAGATTTTCGCCAGCTTGAAGTATCGCACGTGAAGGCTCTTTTAGCGCAAGATGGACTGAAGGTGGATTGCGAACTCGATGCCTTCAATCGAGCTTTAGAGTGGATTGAAGTCGATTTAAACGAAAGAAAACAACACGCTTTGGAACTTTTGCGTCAAATTCGCCTTCCCCTCATAGATGTTTCTGATATAGTGGACCACGTGGAAACTGTAGGGTATCTAATGGAGATCCCTGGGTGTCAAGAACTCGTGAAGGAAGCCCTGCATTACCATTGCTTGCCTGCCCGTCAGAGTATACTACAGGTACCTCATTTCATCTTTCAGATTTATTTCTTTTGTAAATTATGAACCAAGACAATTCACTTTTTCCTATTTATACTATTCCTGCTTTTCCTATTTATATTATTCGTGTCTCTGTCGGTTTTGTTTTCTGCATTACTTTGAAATCTCCGTATCTCAAAAGATAAATGAGTAAATGTTTTAAAACTTCTTAACTGTATGAAATGGATTTTGACAACGATTCGGATTCTGAATTTTTGCTCAATACGACATTTGCCATTCATTCATTCAAAACATTGTGTCTAGTCCCGTTTTGGATATCATTTTCACATATTCAAGATATGCAATGATGATAAATTACATAGCACGCATTATTTTGACTCACAAGAAAAATTGTTCTGTTGTTGTCCCGTCTTTATTTATTTCACATTTTCTTTTGCTTCGTCCAAATCTCTTTGTGTATCAACTTTTCTCCAACTATATAATGTGAGCCAAATTTAAAAGAACGCTGGAACAGATATACACGAAAAAAGCATCAAACGGAAATAAATTTGCTTTTAGTCGTGACTATATGTATTTTGCTTTTTAAAAGTCGTCCAGGACAAAGCCTCGCTCAAATTTCATTTTGGAAAGCGTGTTAGCTGTGGGCGGTGCACCTCGCTTGAAAACAGACCCAGTGAGTTCCCAGGTACTGTTTTACAATTCACAGACTGATGAATGGAGAACCTTAACCAATCTTAAGGAGCCAAGACACCACCATGCAGGTAAGATACGTTCTTTAGAAAGAAAACATGATTTAGCGCATACCAAAAGTATAATTGATTTCAACTTTCGAGTCACAACAAGTTTTCGATGGCATACAGTTCGTTCCTGACCAAAGATAACTTCCCTGGAGATCAGCAGAGATGACTTGCACTTATGAAACGGAATTAATGTGGGAATGCATGGCTTCCCTCCTTGAAATATGAAAAATCGTTTTTTTTCTGGCAAAGCCACAGAAACCCTTTCCTATTGTCATATAAGTAGATTTGGATGATTGACTGTTTTAAGCGGTGGAACTCGGGGATAATCTTATGGTTAGTTTTAATTGCTAAAGGTTTATTCACTTCTCACGCTTAGCCTACATTATATTGGCATGCGATCGTCAATCAACCACCTACGTTACGCCTTTGATAGATCAGAAATGCCGGAGCATGATTAAAAGACGACTGTTAAATTGCGTGTATTTATGTACTTTTCTTCGGTAACAACATGTTACAAACAAGTAATAGTAGTACATTGGGTACACTGTTGTTTTAAAAACACACCCTGTCCCATCTCCTTACTCGTCATCAGTTTTTTTCTCAAAAAAACTTTGAATTGTTAATTATCCGTTTGACTTCAATGCGAATCTCTTTGTGTTTTATTGTTTGTACTTGTAACTCATATATATATATATATATATATATATATATATATATATATATATATATATAATCCGTTAAATAATGATTTTAAATGTATTTATTTAAACTCCCTTACTTGAAGTCAGAAAGTTTTCATTTATGATACATGTAGATCCTGAAATTTTGATTTACCTGTTGACTGTTTCGTCTGTTCACTCTGACAGAATTGGTCACAACTGAGTGACTTGGTCACTGATCACCATATCTTGAATATTTAAGCATCTGTCTGGTGACTTATTTTGTCTATGTATTTACAGCTTTCGCTCTGTCTCGCGACATGAAGTGTTGCTCTTTTAAAGCGCTTTTAATGAGATGTACGTCTCGATGCACGAACAAAAAAACAATAACAATATAGAAAATACGGTGTTTTTGGACCTAAAATGTTTCTCAACTTAAAGGCATACTGCCAGCGTTGTCCCAGTGTCATATTTTCCACGTCTACGTGGCTGACCAATCATTCAGAACTTTATTGTTTATTTTGAAATGATATTAAGGACCATTCGCAAATAATTTCTTCGGCCTAATTAATGCCCACTTACTCCACTGAGACCCTGTTTGAAAGCAATCAGATTAACAGACTAACATGCCTGCTCTTTTTTCCAACGTACTCGTATAATCACCACCCTATACCAAGGTCGCATATTTCATTATGTGAACTTTTCTCTGACGTGACCCTGTGACTTTTCACCACATGGAAGAAATTAAATCTGCACGCGTGCTGATGACACTGTATACGCTCTGCATGAGCTGGGCTTCACGCCGATGTGGTTAAGGCTGCGTTCACATGAAAAATCTATTTTCTAAAAATCTAAAAATCTAAAAATCTATTTGCGGTATCTTGTGATCATGGTCTGTGCCCTGAATACCCCACGGCGTAATTACTGGCAGCGCCGAGAATTAATTACAGCTTTGGAAGTAACTGGCTCGCACTGCCCGTAATATTACGCCGTGGGGTATTCAGGGCACAGACCGTGTGCGGTACCTTAAATAGTTACAGGTCGAGCATTGCTTCGTGAGTAAGAGAAAATCGCGTAAAATTCGATTTGTTGGAAAATCACAAATGGGTTATTTTAAAAGTCACCTGTAGACTAATG
This sequence comes from Lingula anatina, assembly GCF_051362555.1. NCBI lineage: Eukaryota > Metazoa > Brachiopoda > Lingulata > Lingulida > Lingulidae > Lingula > Lingula anatina. The sequence continues at coordinate 57,561,146 of NC_141767.1, forward strand.
ATTGAAAAAGAAAGAAAATCGTTTACTTTTTAAACGATGTCTTTAAGATACAATGTTACATTAGATGCGCTGTTTTACTCATGTTCATTCATTTAAATTGACATGATATCTGACGCTTCTGCCCTCTAATTATTAACGCACATAAACCAAAAGCTGCAGATTACATATTTGGACATATGTAGCTTTGAAATAAGGCGTAGTATTTATTTTTGTCTTATGTATAGTGCCTACAACATTGATATATTGACTTCTTTGTCCGACAGTGTTTTTCCGTTTGATACTGTGAAAGATAATGTTTGTGGGGAGAAATTTGCAATTCATTTGGACAATCCTGTGCCTTGTAATATGCCTCGAATTTAAACCTTAGCAGTCTTTCGTGCCAAAAAGAACAAACGTTATGCAGAAGTGGGCGGGGGTTAAGATCAAAGCGGTAAACTACACTGTCACTGTGGACTATAAAGCCACTGTTTGATGAGGGATGAGCACAACTGTTATCTGGACAGATAAGCTGTAACAGTAATAACTGATGTGGTAAGCTTTTACGAAAATTCAGGGTCAGTTGGTGCATAAACTGGGAAATTGTTTGGCGTAAAGGCATCTTGTGCAATCCCGTTTGTATGTCTTGATATGTTTCACGAAAGTCTTTATTCAGCTTTCTCTATCTATTCGCGTATTTGTTTATTCGTTGTTCTCGTTTGTTAATATTTAATTTGAATGTCTGTGTTTTGCCTGTCATTCATTCATCCAATCATCTATTCTTGTATCTACTCATTTACTTCTTTACTCACCCCCTGCACCTCTGGCCGTCTATCTATCTGCAAAAGGCCACGAGTGACGCGGGAAAACCAAAACGATATTAGGGATTTTATTCCAAGGTTTTGCTTTGTGGTCTTTCAATATCACAGGAAAATTTATGGATGTATCACCGTAAGTTTCATTTCCATTCTACACCTACGACATTTTTCTTTCTATTTCTTTTCATTTTCTATTTCCTGGCTCTACTTCTAATACCTATTCCTCTAGTATGTTGCATAAACTTTCGTGCTGAAATTTAGAAGTATTTGAATACTGTGTTTGTACTAAGTAATATGTGTATATTGGTATATGCTTTCATATGTGTCCTGTACGAGAACGTGGTGTTATTTCTTAAAGGACGCACTTGATATTATTCTAAGAAGGTTTGTGCTCTTGTTGTCAAAAAATAGAAATATCCCATCTCTGTCTAATCGTACGTGTGTCTCAGCTTTGGAGTTTTAGTCCCACGCAAAAAATACGGAAGTGAGACGTTTTACCAAAATTAGAAAAAAAGAGAAATATTTATTTGGAAAAAGTGATAAATTATTGGAAGAAAACCTCAATTGGTCATGCTGAAACCTGAACTCCAGTAGGTTTTCTTACACAACTGATTGTACACCTTTTTTCACCGAGCCCCAAACTTACAATGCATATTGCTGCATAATACAGAGAAAATATGACCAAGGAGTCTTTCAAACCATTAAAATGTGTCTCCTAGAAACACACAAAAATATTGCATAAAATATAGCGTTATTTAAAGACCTTTCATTGAGGTTTTATTGGACGTTCAAGCATGACGTCTGCCTGCCTCTGGCATCTAGCAGGGCGTCTGTTAGACACATGTAAAAAAGACACTGATTTGTTTCATAAACGTCTCCGTTATGAAGACATGGACGTCTTTGATTAACACCTCATCAATGTCTCTGAATGTTACAGATGTAGTAATCCATCGTATGGCCACAGTCTTCGTAACAATAAACCAGGCTTTTTCTGATAAATACGTACATTATTCGTTTGTTTGTTTTTGAGCCGTTAATTTATACATATTCAGTCGTTTTATTTATTTATTTATTCATTTATTTATTTATTTATTTATTTTGCTGTGTGACTACTTTCAATCTGAATAGAAAATACGAAAAGAAATATGTGTGAACAGGATATTGGAAATTTGTTCCTAGAAATAGAATTATACCAAGAATCAATTATAAACCTCCGACCAACAACCTTAGGGTTATCGTCTAACAGTAACTAGAAAGAGAGAGTGCAGACCTTCGCCAAGATAAGTAATACACTGTAACTAATAATTAGCCAATTGTTAATTTATGGACCATTGCCATAATCTAAACACTTTTAAAACAGCCCATTACTGACCTTTCCTGTAAATCTAACCATAATCCATCCATAACTATTTAAAATAAGGCTGGTGACTAACAGACAAGCAAACAAACAAACGGAGATGAAAATATAACCTCCTTGGCGTAGGTAATAAATTCCTCACACACATTATGCTCACAGATACTTGATTCTGGAGAATGCTACACCCCACCTCTGCACTCGTTTAAACACAAAATCTAGCATCTTAGAGTTTCATTCTGTGACAGGGGATACCCAACTGGTCACATATGCATACAGAATAATATGACATATGCTTTCTAAATTTGGACGACAAAATGTCAATGCTCTTTTATGGTCGCTGAATAAGAATAAGAAAAATTGTAAGTATTTGGGATTCTGTGTCAAAATGCGGTTGGGGTTTTCTCACTATTTGTCATTTTCTAAAATGCAAATTGATGGTATATAAAGATTAAATGTAACACCATAACCGTAGTTCCCCAGTTTTTACATGTATTTGACGTACATTTTAACATATCACTATTGTATATATGCATTCTGTAGTTTCATAGTATTTCACGCTACGGAGGTAGTTTGCACATTAATTCATTCCAAATTCGTTGAAGACCATTTAAATAATATGTTTTTATACTAAGCGGTTTGGGAGCGAAAATGACGAGGTTAAAAACTAAAGGGGAAGAGACGTAATTTGATTGCAAACTCTAGAAAAATTGACCATTCTTTAATATCAAATTTAGTGTTACTATCAAAAACTGGTCACTGAATTTTACTCAGATTCTATTTCAACAACAGTTTTACTCTTTACCCCCAGTATTCTAATGTTTAAATAAGAAATTCTTCTTTTTTATTTGTAAAAATTTTAACGTCACAAAGCTTAAATTTGTTTTGTGGTCTTTCAATGAAAGAAATTCTACGTCTTTTGAGCTATTTAACGTTTTACCATAATCATAGTGAAGTTATTTTCTTATTTCTGTAAATTTTGTTTGTAGAGTCATAAAAGTCCATGTTCCGTGTATACAACGCATGGCTTATATTTAAAAATCATATCCGACACGAGTGGTGACACAGAAAACATACAATTTCATTCCCTGAGTTTTTCATATTTCTTGCAATTGGTGCAATTGGAATTCCCTTCACTACCTTTTTTCTATAGGCTTTAGTTTTCTTTCTCCTACAGTTGCTGTTCTTAGTGGATTCCTGTACGTAGCCGGCGGTGAAAAAACGAACGGGCAGGAGACCCCCCTGAACACCGCTCACCGCTATGACCCACGTACAGATACTTGGCTACAAATTGCCTCCATGAAACATTGCCGAGAGAGCTTTCAGTTGGGTGTACTGAACGGATTGCTTTACGCAGTTGGTAAGTTCTCTCTTTCTCTCTCTCTCGCTCTCTCCGTGTGATTATTGGCGTGTGTGTCCGAGCGAGAAAGAAAATTAAACTTTTTTTCATTCATCTGCTTTCAAGTTTTACAAGATGTCATGTGGGATCAGAGCGTTTTGAAAGAGACTATTGACGTCCAAATGCATTACTGAATTATTGAATCTACCTAGATCGATCTAGCAGGATCGGCCCATCTCCGAGGGGATCGATCTAAGTATGGGAATTGGGTCTAACAAATCGAGTGGAAAGTTGAATTTACTGTTGACATTTGATAAGGAAATAATAATTAGATTAAGGAAGCCTAGGTATTTTCATACCTAAATTTGAGACCTTTGTATTTTATACAGAAGCCATTATACTGATATTGTATAACTCGTTAACAATCCAGCCTATTTAGGCAACACCTGATGCTAAGTTGTCAGGCAGCTGTTAATAGAGTCTTTTCCACGAAATCGTGAGCATGCGCAGTTCGCGCCATTTTGTGCGGGACTGTTTCTCAGGGGGAAAGAGTAGAAGGCACTGAGCAGAAGGGGCCTTCGGTACTTTTGTAGTATACCCCCCACCCTGTAACTTTCTGTAACTTTCACTTTTCAAACAGTTTTTTACATTTTATTGTTTATCTATGTCAAAGCTGTTGAAATAAAATGCTTTTGTAATTACCTGTGGACTTTTTATTAGTGTTAACAGGGGCGGATTCAGAGTTATTTCCTGACAGTCTTCCAAATTATCTTTGTTGATCCGTTCTTCATTTTTGACCGTCTTTCGACAGAAAAAATTAGATACCCGCCAATGTAAACTTGAAAATCTGACCGTCTTCTGGAAGACCCAGAAGACGCCCTAAGGCCACACTTTTTTTATTTTATGGATGACATCCTGCGCACGCACCGATTTTCGCCCGTTCTCCAAAAAAAAAAAAAAAAAAAAAAAAAAGCCCCCCCCCCCCCTCCAGCCCCCAACAAAGTCGGTTGTGGCAAATGTCGTTATTGAATTTGCCAGGAAATGAGCTTTCTGCGCATGTGTATTTTCGCTACATGGAAATGCATCCACTTTGCCGTCAAATTCATCTCTAGGATTACTTTCAAATAACACAACAACAAAAGTCATAAAGAGAACGGGCGCCATCGTTTTGGATTGGTATGCCATTGATATTTGGCATGGAGATATCACCTTTTTACAATTGTGCGAAAGGCTGGCGGCGGCCGAAAAATTTCTGTGACATTCTGTACAAAGCAGCACATTAATACCAGGTTTTCTGTAGCGAAAAAAGGGACGACAAGGGCGTCGAGGTATTTGGTGGGCTGAAGGTCGGACAGGCCACCTGACAGTTTGGCTGCTTCGTGTGAGTTGAAGTAGACAAAATGTCATCGTCCGAATTGACCTTTAATAGATTTGGCAGTATTAAGCATATCTTTGCATTATTTTTAAACATTTCTGTGAAGTGTTCAAAATGCTGTAATATTCTGAGAATACAAATAAAGACACACTGTTTGATTGATATTTGTTTTATTGATTGCTATACCAAATGAATTCATGAAATAACCTTAAATAGATTTGGTAATATGAAGTATATCTATTCATGACTTTTTTACATTTCTACGAAGTATTCACAATGCTTTAATATTTTTAGAGCATGGATAAAGACATATTGTTCGTTTGATACGTGTAACTGTGGTAAAATTTGTGTTTCCAGCTGTGTACTGACAGCATTCCTTTACTTAAGCAGTATTTTTTTTTGGACGATTTTTTTTTTCGCCCTCGCGCACCGATTTTGGGGTACCCAGAGGATGTCATCCATAAAAATAAAAAAGTGTGGCCTAAATCCGCCCCTGGTTAATCACGTTTAATCCAGCCCATTGAAATACAAAGTTAAAATCTTCAATTTACACCCGCAGTCAATAACTTGCCGCATTTTCGTTGGCTAACTCTAAGGTAATTTTATGTGAACAAGAAGCTCATAATAATTCACAGAGGAAATCCAAGTATACAATGTATCAATCCTATGTTCACATAAAATAAGGTAGAGTTAGCCAACAAAAACGCAGCAAGTTATTGACTGCGGTTACATTGTAAATTTTCACATTGTATTTCAATGGGGTGGAATAAACGTGATTAAAACTAATAAAAAGACCACAGGTAATTACAAAAACATTTTATTTCAACAGCTTTGACATAGGTGCAAAAGACAATGTAAAAAATGTTAGATGAAGGTTTCAGGAAGTTACAGGGTGGGGGGTATACTTCAAAAGTACCGAATGTCCTATCTTTGCTGTCGATGAGGTAAGTTTTTAGTTCTTTCATTGAAAAGTCATCAGGTACTTCTGCTTAATTTCTATTCCAACTGCTCCCATGAATGTGTTTTCGAAAAAAATCAAGTGATAACATGTTACGAAACTTTGAAAATTCAGATTGAAATGAGCACTCCTCGATATGGCGTCCGTCGTGTACACTCCACACTTTCCCCCTGAAACTTCAAATCCCGCAAAATCTCGCGTTCCCACGGATAATTTAGCGGAAGACACGTGACCGTGGAAAAGACTCTATTAGTAACTTATTGACGCACTCAATTCAAGCAACAGTTGCTGCCACCTCACTACTGCCTTGCAGCCGTAATATGGAAATATTTACTTCCTTAGATGAATGATCGTTTGATTGGCACATCTGAAAAAGGAGACACTTTTTTGTGTATGTGTATGCGTGTTTTCGAAGAAGCTACTTGGAGTATGGTTTCATTACTATAGAAATGGATTTAGCTATAAGTCTGCAGTACTTTCTGCCAATAAATTTACACGAAAAAACTTTTGCCGAGTCATGCGAGAATAACATTTCTCTATTTCAACATTAAATAAATATCAATACAGATGAGTTATCCATCAAAATAAATTTGAAACCTGTGTTTTTTTTTAGTTTACTTATTTAATGCAAATGACATATTCAAAAAGTTTTAGAAAAGTCAGTTCCTACATGCCAGTAAAACTGGTCAAAACCAAACAGATGCCAATTTTGTGCACACCTTGAATGGACAGGTGTCATATCTAGTGACAGGAAAAGGTTGGTCTTGCACGTTTACACACTCGTTAGCACAGTGAATTTTCTAGTGTCAAATGGAACTGTTTCGGTGACACATAGATTTGGCAAGTAATAAGAGGCAGAGATGACAGGCCGTTGTAGTGCTCGTACAGTGTAAAAAGGACGTAGACAGTACTGTGCGTAGTTATAAGCTAGGACCCTAGTTATAAGTCACAACTTGCGATAAAATGTGTCTGTTAGAGGTGTAATGTTGAGCCTTAGCATTTAAGATGGTCGGGTAAATTTTTTCAGGTGGTCGTGTAAATCAGAAAAGTTCCCTCGCTGATGTGGAGCGTTACAACCCGGCCGTTGATGAGTGGGAGCCTATCACTCCCCTTAGTACCCCAAGACGCAGCGCGGCAGTGGCATCGTTGAACGGACGCTTGTATGCAATGGGAGGCTCAGGTAAGTATCAGATGTCTCTTCATTTCTATCCTCTTTTTTATCTCATTTTCGACTTACTTTTTGTTGTAAACCTTATCCGCGTGAAGCAACTTGACAGTTGATGACCGCACTTGGCCGTAAATAATAACGATTTACGTGCCATGGGTTTCATACGAATTAATGTGAAAAATACCGGGGCTGGGCCTAGATCTAGACAAGTTTTTCTTGAAATACACTTACATACAGTGAATAAGGTCTATTGGTCTTTTGCGTATTCCATCGTATTTTCAAATTTGGTCCATTATCATATAGTGCGGGTTTAAATTTTATTTCAGCTAAATCAACGACCTGGTGAAAAGTATTATTCCCCTAAGAGCTCATTTTCTTTCAGGCTAAGCAACTCATATACTTGATATCTTGAAAATATACATTGACTTAAAATCTTATAGCAACCATTTAGGTCTTTACATTTTGATAATAATAATTATGATAAAGACCGCAAGCATTTTACTTATATTTCTAATTATACCTATCTTTCTAACAATTTGTGTGAACAATTAGTACCTCATGTGATAGGTTTGCGTATGTCTAAAAGTACGGTATCTAATTAAGATGTTTTTTTTTTTATTTGTCAGATATACCCCTTTTACCCATGGAATTTTATCAAATTACTCGCACTCTTCACAAGATTTCTCGTGTATAGTATATGTGTTTTATGATGATGTATCTTCAGTTCTGACTAATACAATAGTTCAGAAACAAAAATTAAAACAATCACTCTTTCCCACATTCATGCGTATTTTTATTCCTCTGATCTGTTTATGTACCTTCCCTTTTTAAATATTCTAATTTATTTCGAAAATCCAGGTGATCGCCTTATTTCCAGCAGGGTAGAACGGTACAACCCCCTGACTGACAACTGGGAAATCCGGCGCTCTCTGAGCACCCCTCGGTTTTTTGCGATGTTGGTGCCGTGGGCTAATCACTTATTCCTGGTGGGGGGAGCTACACTGGACCCCTCGGGGAACGTAACGTGCGTGAGCTGCATAGAGCGTTACACACCCGTGACAGACACGTGGTGCACGTTATCGTCCATGCAAGAACCACGCGCCGAAGCTGGTTGTGCGTTGCTTGGCAGCAAGATTTACGTTGTGGGTGGTTATAGCTGGAACCGCGGTGCACGCTTGAGTAGCGTTGAGGTGTATGATATTGATAAAGATACGTGGTCTCCCGCAGCAAGTATCCATACACCATACACTGGAATCTCTTGTGGCGCGCTGACACTCTACAGGCTTCCAAATAAAAGTCATGAATGATATTTTGAAAAATTTCCGTAAATCCTTAGATGTCCATTTTGAAAACATAATTGATGAAAACGTATTAATCCCAATACTGTGTTCTTTATATCATGGTGTATGATCTATATCTAACTAAATGTCGTAATAAGTCATTGTTCGGTTTGAATATTAATTTATCAAAATATATTTCATCTAATTCAAATAAATTTATTACTTACAAGGACATTGCTATGGTTTAACAACGTGTTGTTTATGTGTTGCTTTAAGCAATGATTAGATAAGGGATACTTCTGCATACTTATAAACAAAACTGAGCGGTCGCCAGTCGCTGACATCTGACCACAGAAATATGCCGTGGGTCTGTCAGCAGGTTAAAGTTAACATCGGGTTGAAATATAAATACACGCGTGCTTAACGAATCATTTGCCTTGTCTAAATTGTCAAATTATTTTTGGACAGTAGGTTAGTTTGGGCGCGGTTGTCTTACAAGAATGTAGGGTGGTCTTAATGATAAAGATTTCATCAGTCGGAAGGAATGTTGTCATTTCCCAATTCGCCCAGCACTTTTGATAACCAAAATTGCCATTTTACCTTTTTCGTTTCGAATGCTGTATATCTAGCTTGAGTGTTTCGAATAACTTGTAATCAGTCATTTGTAAAAATTTTACTAGCGGTATTATTCCATATACTGAAAAAAAAGGGGGAAAGGACATTTTTAGATATGATGTCGCTCATATATTTGGACGCCCTGTGAAACAATGCAACCGGTTTTTATAGAAATATATTTCATGGTTTTATCTAATCTGAATCAGTCAGAAGTTTTTTCTTACATTTTTTTTTTCGTCTCTGAAAAATTGTTTTGGTAAAATGGCATTTCCTTCAGGAAATTTTATGCGGTAAAACATATTATCTATAGCCAAAGACAATTAATAAAAATGACAAAATTGACTCAATGTAGTCAAAAAGTTTGACAGCCACGGAACTAGACTGGTATGAAGCCGATAACATTTTCATCTCTTTCATATAAGACAACAATTTGAGTCAAATCACCGTGAAATCGCGTTATCTGCAGATTGTGCCCTTTTGGTAGGATTCGAAAGACTTAAAAAATGTCAGATTTTTCGGCGGTACTAATTTTTTAAATACAAAATCAAACATGAATTATCCATATTTAATATCTGCGGTAATAAAAGTCTTTAGAATACCAATCAGAACACTTCTTTACTAGAAAAACTTACTCATTTTCGCGCAGTGGAAAAAAAGATGAAGCATCTGTTAAAATTCAAAAGGTATTGTATGAATTGTTAATATCTGAAGCCATGTAGATCATAGTCTTCTGAAGTATAGGAAACAAATTAAAATTTCAGCCGACCAGATACATCTCCTTAGTGCTCACCTCCAACCGGAGGCTAATTAGGTGACCAGGCGCTATCGGTGTGATCAGCACCGTCGTTATTATAATCATGAGAGCTGACCAACATGCCCGGCGGGAGGGAGGTGGCCAGTTAAATACAATGGAGCATCGGCTCATTATCAGGCCTCACGACTTGGCTTCAACTGCAAAATTCATCAAATATCGTTTGTTTGCAACCAATTTGTTTCAGTAAAAGTTACATTTTGATTCAAAGGTCCTAATCTGCGTATCACTTTGAAATCGGTGATAATGAGTTGTTCATGATGGAAATCATACAACGTACTCTGTGTTTGTTTTCAATGTCGGCTAGAAGCACATGGTGCGTAGTTGTGCTATACACGTCTCGCGAAAACACCGCTGCCTTACTGGTACATCTTAGGGTAAATGAATGAGTTTATACAACCAAATTACTGGAGAATTACGCAGGTAAATAACCGTGGAAATGCATCGTTTCGTATCAGGTACAGTATCTAAAATGAACCTGTATCCGAAGAATGAGCATAGGTAATTGTATGCATCGATTAACTTACAAAAGGTGTCCGATGACTGGAAAATGTGAAATAAATCACTTTCTCGTAGGAATAAAGCTACTGTACATAATAGGTTCTAGCATGTACCTGCCCGGCTACTTAGTACCTGGAAGTTCCCCGTGGTCCAGGTGAAACCCATGTGACCAACTGTCCTTTTGTGGTTGAAAGATTTGTATACAAATCCCCGATTTGGCCACTGGGTAGCATGCTTCTTTGATCAATGCGGTTCAATGGCTATTAACACCGTGTCGTCATTTCGTTATCTGATGTTTCAGAATCAGCGAAATCGCTGGGGCGAGGCTTTAATAACCCCCTGCCAGTATACACAATGCCCTGTTAACTGAGCGGTACAGGTACCGTGTAGGCGTGATGCATGCGCGGCTCTCACAGGTATCATTCAGAGACCAAACGTGACAACTCGCACAAGGAAGCACACTTTCTTTGAGGAAAGCAAACTTTTGGTTCTGTGGATAAACCGTTATCGGCAAGGAACGTTCTAAGTTGACAAGGCACGCGACAAGTCGTAGGTGGGAATATTGCTGAAAATATTACTTTATCACGAAAACAACTTTGTGACCACATTTTATGAAAGGATACCTCATCTTGAGGAAGCATAGTTATCATCAGTGTACCTTGATACACACGCACGACCTGTGGATGATTTGTGAGTGAGGAAAAATCATCGCATTACAATTACGGATCAGGAAAAATTGTTTAAAGAGGACACCTGTCCTCAATTTTGGGCGGAGGCGCGTTATGGACAGCAACTTCTTCGGACCATCACTCAAAAGACGACTTTTGATTCTTATCGTGGCATGTCAAATTTGAGATATTAGCAGGACTAAGGAAACAAAACCCTCGGAAAAAAGTCTTACAAGCGTGCTGCGTTATTGGTATAAAATGACCCTGTTCCTAACAAAAGGATGACATTAATATCTGCTTTCTTTAAAACGCCATACGAGGGATAACTTATGTTGGGTGCTGCATAATGATATCTCCTTATTTCAGAAACAATTCTCAAGTGAACCCTCAGATATTGTGGGTAGTGGTGGGATTAATAACTATCATGTCGGTCCGTATTATTAAGACAGCGCCTCTGCAAGAAGATCCTGGAGTGGAGACTAGGAGCCTCGCAAGTTTATCGGGACAAACAAGAAGAGGACAAATTTTAGAAAACGAAAAACATTTAAGAACAAATGCAAACAAAAACGCCAGTGCGCATATGACCGCAGAGGACCTAACTGCCATTCAAGCCGATGATGCATCGGTAGCCAGAGCTGCTTATCACACCTCTAGAGTTTCCAACCGTGATAACGATCGCCACATGCCAAGTGTCAAGATTGAGTGTGAGCCCACGTCGACAGAAACTTTACGACAAATGCTTGGCCCAGCATTCAATGCTCGCTATATGTCTATCAGCAGACCTTACTTGCGTCCGTCGGTCGGGATGAGTTTGGCTGGTGGCATGGTTGGGGATGAACCTATCGAGATTCGCCGGCGCCACGATCCTGCCAACCATCACGGACAGTTCCGAGTACCTGAAGGTTTCGAACGCGATTTACCCAGTGACTACGTCAGTTCTCAACACAGACGACACCATCATGGGCAACACAGGCGGAGTGCTTCGGAGAGGTTTCTTTCCCGCGTGAAACGTGCGAAAACTTCACCGCGCCGACCGGGTGGCGGACGTGGTGGCTCACCACCGTGGCAGTGTGACTCGAGGATTGTATGGGATGACCTGGGCTCCGATCACTTTCCAAGATTTCTGCGGACGGTTGAATGCACGCAACAAGACTGTTGGTTTGGACACTATAGCTGTGTTCCTCGTGCATTTACTGTTAATGTTCTTAGAAGAAAAACTGATGCTTGTGTCCCTGTGTATGGGAATCCCACAGGACAAGATGATCGACGCGAAATCATTCGCTACGAACACGAGTGGATATTTGAGGAACGGTCCGTAACGTTTTGTTGTGATTGCAGTGCAGAATAATTGACAATTGTAAATGTATTCACTTTATTGCCAAATCAAGGTGACAGCGTTCAGAGCGTCATCAAGTAGAAATTGCCACAATCAGCTCGTTAACTTATTAGTGTGTCAGCCTCAGGGCTTGACGGTGTAAATAGATAAAGGCCACAGATTAACGTCAATGGATCCACTGCGATCAAATATGTGATCGAAAAGATGCCACTGTAAGTTTTTTTTCTTAATCAAGTATTGTGGGGTCGTTTTTTTTCTATCCTTTATATCAGAGATATGCCCTATTTTTCTTTTAAATCAGAGATACATATATACAGTCCTGTATTATATATGAATTAAATTACCTGGAAGGTTGTCATTATATATACTGAGTGTCCTGAAAAATTTGATGCTAAATGACTGACTAGAACAATTTTATGAGACTGTCAATTGCAGATAAGATTTATTTAAAATTTAGTGTTTGAACGCATGATATCAATTTTTAACGATTACTGATGCCTCAGTATGCAGTGCGTGCGTCTTTTTCCCTCCGCCTGTTTAAATCGATTTACATCAGATTAATGTACTTAAAAATTATACGGTTGCATTATAATTATGTATTCTTAAATAAGATTTTTAGAAATCTCGAAAAAACAAATACATGCCTTTTAGATCATTTAATTTTTAAAAACTTTTTAGAGAGCGGAATACAAATTCTCTTTATGAATGTTAAGATGCAAGTGTTGCATGTGTTTAATTCCATTACGCTGTTACCTACTGTAATAGTCCTATCTTGTCCATTGTTTTTCTTCTATTACCGGTTCTGTGCTGGTGGTGCAGTATTCTCTCACTAGTGTAAATATTTTTAATTGCACGGTCCAAGCCCTCCTGTTACTATGATTGGAAAACTTTAAATAAAATGTATTATGTGATGGTTGTTCTTAGTCCTTTGTTTTGAGTTTGTGTTAAGATGCATTTGCCGGAATGAAATAAATTCATCCGCCATGACTACTTCCTTGATTTCATTTGCCAAATTGTGAAAAATCGCAACACATTAAATTCTAGCTGTCAAGGTCGTGAACAACCACAAACATAAAAAGTCGAGCATAATTTAAAAGGATCGGATTTTAATAATATTTTTATGATGTTATTGTTCTCACTGTTATAAAAAAAAAAGAAAAAAAAAACAAAAAAAAAACAAGGCGATTGATCACCAATCCACGCTGTGGAACTCGGGGTAAATCAGAAATATTACGCTTAGCCTTATAAAATATCGTAGGATATTACCTAAGTAAATAATCCATAAATTTTAAACTGCTGTCATTATCAAATCCATTGACAACCCCAGAAAATTGTGGTAAAAATACCTAGCTCAATTCAAAAACATGTTTGAAGGGGGTTGATAACCATTTTACAAGAACTGCCTCAAACGAAAAATTGTACTTGCTTTGTAAAAGAAAAGCTTGATACAGAAGTCGAGATTTGATGTGGTTTATTAAATTCGATGTTAATAAACTTTTTGCGTCAGTCAATAGACAAATGTACAGCTTGAACACTGTATCGTGTTGAATGTTCCTAATCAAGAAAGCTTACGACACGTATATCTATATATATATATATATATTATGTTTCTAGGCTCCAATTTTGTTTTTGGATATTTAGATAATATTCCCAGGTATGACTCCATCAGCAAATATCTGAGAATCTCACCTTGCATATACACATCACAGTACGCAGTCACAATGTGTTGTGACCATGACTTTCGTTTTCCCCCAACCCCCAGTTAATCCAACTGGTCTAAAGCCATTTTCACACTCAAGATGCCATGTTTGTGGGAGTCTCTTCAAAACAGTGACCGTCCTGTTTCGAGGTACGCACACCCCGTGCTCGTTTGAACATTTGCCTTTACATAAAACATCACGAATAAAACGAGGGTCAAAGCCCTGGCCTAGATCACGAAAGTGAGTCTCTGACATGCACTCACAAGGCGCTAAGTTCCCCACACCGCGTTCTGCGCGCACCTGTCTTTCCATCCAGCGAGGTCTCATCGAGGGCCTTTCTGGTTCAAATTGTTCCTCGCCACTGCGCCTTAAGGCAATTTGAGATCTAGCTGAAAAGTTAGTAGTGCTTAAAGATGCCCCTATGATAGCCCCCATCTCCGGCACTCGTGAGCCCGTCTGAACCCCTTCCACCACGTCACACTTCCATCGCCGGGGTGCTGCGCTGACGTAGGAGCTCAAGGAAAACAGGACCATTGCCGTTGCTACACCCTACAAAATGCAAATTTTCCAATTTCAGAAAACATCAATGTGAGGATTTGTATAATTTGTACGTTATTCATTATTAGTGTTTCTACGTTTACGTTTAAACGGTGATTTCTTTTACCAGGAAAAAACTTCTCTTTTTCTGACCCAAAATTTGATCTTGTTTCTATGAACGCATGTGGATTTTGCAGTTAAAAGGTCCGCTTTTCAGAAAAGATCCTCCCATTAAGATTGCTAGCTACAAAACTGCTTGTTTGCTACAACTCAATCTCCCTGTTCCTCAAGAAATTAAAGGCGCACTTTAAGATCGCTTTACTGCAACAGACGATTTTTGTTGTGAAGAGTTGTAGAGAATAAGCTGCGTTACTATTTGTTTTATACAAATTATAATGGATAACGTTATGAGGCAGATTTAATGGCCTATTTTGGTTAATTGACTAAAATAATAGAACTACAAGTAGCTGAAAGTTTGTCTTGACAGTCTTTAAACAAGTCGGTTATAACCTTTGCCGGTGGTATATATATATATATATATATATATATATATATATATATATATATATATATATATATCCTGAACATCGTTTTATTTAACCAATCAAACAGCAATTATGTAACTTATTTATTGGTCGAGTTAGCAGCAAATGGTACAAGATTTATTGAGTATTAAAAGCAAGTCACTAATTCGCAATATACAGGTCAATTAAAAAAAATTAAAAAAATTTATTAAAAGTAAGCGAGCGGAAGATTGATTTCCAAGTAGAACTATACAAACATCAGTTTAGCAACTAAAAACAATAATTATTGGATTTATCTGTTCTTACACAAAAAACATAAATGCACTAAATTTTAAAGAAAAGTTTGACCTTCGTTACTGCCGCTCGCAGCACCATCTCACATTTCCCAACCGATCTATCTTATTTTTTTACTTCAGTAGAAGCGAGTATGATATCTAACCTCACAGAAAATGTCTAGAATGTTTATTTTAAGTAACTGAATAAATATCTTGCGTCTACTTTCTCTGTGTCGCCGCTGTGTCAGGTTTTTAAAAAATTGAAAAAAAAACTAGGTTACGTCTTTTGGTGGAGGTAATCATTTATTACTGTTTGGTGTATTTGCAATATTTTAGCCATTATTGTAATATTTTAGTCATCTATTCAGTTACACCCATGATTATCTTGACGATATGGTGACAGGGAATAGTTAAATGTTTTACACAAAACACGGCATTACTGTATTCTCTTAGAAAGTAATTTCCAAAACCTTCTTTACCAGGCATTGTGAAAAAATATAATTGATTGTTCAGGACAAAATGTGTCAGTAAAATAAGCGTGTATTTTGTAAAACCCCTCTAGCAAAGTCTAATTTTTGTAAGTATTAATAAAGTGCAAATATTATCCATTACAAATATTATGGTTGTTGACAACTTTCGTTACAAAAGCAGCTGAAACCTTCGTTACTAAATACAAAAATTTCCCCATACTAGCAAAGCATGAATTAAAAAAAATTCCATGAATTACATAAAAAAGCTACATTTATCTCTTTCTGTCACCAGAGATTTAGAAAAAATAGAATTCGCGTTTATATCTTTAACTTCATTTTCACTTTTCTGTTTTCTTCATATGGACCTATATATTGAATATGAGTTAAAAGACTTGTTGTGGATGTTACAGTTACAGTTAATGTCGAAGGGTATAATCTGACTATGAAATTATTACACAATCTGATCTACGTGTTCAT
Source organism: Lingula anatina (assembly GCF_051362555.1). Lineage (NCBI taxonomy): Eukaryota > Metazoa > Brachiopoda > Lingulata > Lingulida > Lingulidae > Lingula > Lingula anatina. The sequence continues at coordinate 57,577,328 of NC_141767.1, forward strand.
TCATTTCCGCAAAAAAGAAAAAAAGTCTCAAAATACCAATCGATCGAGTACAAGTGCAACAAATGACACATATAAAATGAAAATTATCACTTTATGTTGACTATTTGACTATTGACGTCATTAATCATGATCACCAGTTCGTTATAACCATTGATAAATGGTCTATTGTTAACTCATTTTTCATTTAATATTTTGCTATATACATACATATATATATATATCCTTTTTTCTGCATTCATTCAATTGATGGCATTTACTTTCTTTGAGGGGGGTTCAACTCATGCGATTGAATCGCTGATTGATTATATATGGGTTGTCTTATGACATGTTTTAAACCAAACCAAGTCTCCGCATGTCCAATAGCTACCGACTGCTCCTTTATCATAATCCTTTTGCAGGACAAACCCATCAAATCGACCAAAATATATCTTGTGCTCAAAATTCTTTAACAAAGACAAAGTATAAAATAACATGCTATTTAGAGAAAAATCATTAAAATTGTTGAGTGCGGCCACTACAAGACTTTACATTAATCAATGTAAAAAGGGTATAATTGACTTGCTTTAAAATGTTTGATAGTAATACCAACTATATCTTTTTTAACCAAACTTACCTTCCACATATGTGATGGACTGTGTGAAAACCCCATGTCGTCCAGCGACAAAATTTGCAAAATACTATCATCAAACTCTCTGCCTCTCACTGATATACTCATGCCATCGTGACATTTATAAATACATGTACATATCCGCCATCATCACGAAATAAATGTTTTCTTTTGCCGCATGAACTGCGCATGTCTTAACTTTCCGTCACCTACGAGATTGTCAAGTTGGTGATTAGCAACTTTATCCATTTATTTGCATCGATAATTGTTACAAGCCTGCTAACCACATAGTTCTGTTACAAACAGATAAATGGATGGCCCATTTTATCATATGGATACAGGCAGTGAAAAGAAAGAGAAGCACTTATGATGCAGACAGATAGGAGCCCAATATTTTTAAATTAACGAACGCAAATACAAGACCGTGTTTGAAAAAAAAAATTACATTCCAGTATGTTTACAGCAATTCTCTGGAAATCTACATTGATATTGACATATTCAAATATTGTTAGGGAATGGCTTGTTCAATTTTTGTGGTTAGTAAACGCTTTATTTTTACACGTCTCACTGGATATGGTATTTGTAATTGAGATGGAGATAATGGTCTATTAACTCTCTGATGTATGTGGATGAGGAATTGCGTGTGAATGTATGATTATTTGGAAGGTGAGACTGATTAATGGGTTTGCTGCAGATTGGTTATACGAGTCATTGCATGTGGAAGCACATAGAGAAATTCATTATTTCATAAAATTGATACTTATACGTATTAATATCATTAGATATCATTAGAAATGATATCAACAGAGGAGAAAGGAACATGTTAAATTATTTTCCAAATGTCAAAAGATGTATATTCTCAAAAGTGACAACCATTTGGACTCCTTATAATTCATACTGAGGATATATAACGGTATACAATTTTCATTTTCAAAACAAGTACCATATTACAGGTTTCACAAAAGAACATCGATTGAAATAGATAGAAATAAGTTCTTAAGTTATTATCATGTTTGAAGATTTAATTTTTGTCATTATTTATGAAAACTTGCACACTGAAGCATGTCCCTATTTCTACGTATTTTTTCCTTTAGGGCAATATTATTTTCGGTGGTCAATTTGAATCCTGGACTTTAAAAAACCCAAACAAGAGCAGAGGGAATAATAACGCAAAATCTAGTAAAACCAACCTTCGATTTATGTGAAGTTTACAAATAGTGTTTTTTTATGCCCAACACTAAAGCTTTTTAATGTAATCTGCCCACACTCACTCCATTACTTCCGTGTAAATATGATCTTGTCTTTGAAATATTTCACTGAATAACTATCGTGACATTTTAAAGGACTAAAAAGACCAAAGGTTATGCAAGCAATTGAGGTAACTTGATGCTCAACGTATTTTCTTGTGAAAAGAATATACATTATTGTTTACATACTGAAGGTTTTCATCCTACACGGGAAAAAAATCGAAATCGAAACGTGTGATGAATGAAATCCAACTTAAAGGCATCTTAAGTTTGGTGACATTGTAGTGGCTGTGTGGTTTTCTTGAATGAAAAAACGTTTTAAATACAAGTCTTTTCTAGGAAAAAGGCGGGCAGTCACGGAACGGATCTTATATCTTTAAATTTCCCATAAACACGTTTTCCACATTTAGTTTTTTTAGGTAGGAAATAATAAATAGGAAATAAATTGAAATGGCGGGGGATGAACTTGCAACACGACTTATAATTAATATTTTAAACATAACTTTTTTCAAAGTGACGCAAACAATTCTCTTTTATAGGTCAACGTCTAAATTTTACTCTGGTTACACAAATTAGATGATGGTAAATGAACTATTTTTTAATACGAAAAGATCAACTTGACAGCATACGGATAGATTCTGCTTTTACGGTCAAAGGTGGTGGTTGAAGTTTGATGATTTTAAGCTAATTTTAGACATGTTCATATTTTAATTGAAAGGAGTATGGCTAGGTCGATTTCCCATCGTTCACAGAATTAGCCAAAGAAATACCTGTGAATATCTGTGGCCCTGGTAAAGGATACATTCACGCTATTTGTTCCTGAAAAGCAATCATGTTGCTGTTGTGCTGCAAAGTCAATTCACTGTCCCCAAATACGTACATGGTCCAAAAATGGGCACAATCGGATCATTTCTTGTTTTTCAGCGATAGTTATAGATTTACCATAACTTGTAATACCAACCAATCGTGAGGCATCAGTCTTACCTCCCTTAGATTCTCACTTAGCGTCTCCGCAACGCAAATTAACGTTTCCGCAGCTGCACCTGCCATCTGTGTCGTGTTTGTGTAAACATGAAGATCAAAATTAAAAATGGCTGTTCTTATGAATATCTCAAACCGCAACTGCGGTTAGTTGTCTTCTTAAATTATTCTCTTTCTGTAAAGTGACGAGTATTCTACAACGTGGTGCTTAAAAATAGATACCATCAAATTAGAAAAAATATGCTGAGCATGAAAAAGGTCCGCCGTGAACTCCAAAGGTCGCATTTATGTCTTTAATGTTTTTTAACGTGTCGCAAACTTCGCCAGGGCTGCTTTCTTATAATGATGATTCGCTCTATACAGTGATCAAACTGTACATGTATATTCTCAGATTTGTAGAATTCTAACATGTCCGAAGAGTATTGAGCTTTTGAAAGGATTTTAGGTTAAAAAGAAACATAAATTCAGGCCCTGGAATTAAAAAGAAAATACACCATATTTCCAGAAATTATCATCAATTCGATTTTACGTAATTAACCGCGCCAGCAGTTGCCTTTATCTGTATACCAACGTGTCATCGTCAGAAACGACCACCTTTTCAATACATGTTTGAAAGATGGGGTCATCTGTATCCGTCTCCGCTGCGTTTTTTCACTGCATCGTTACTTAGCCTAGCAAAATTATATTACCTGTATCGTTACACCAGCACATCGATACTCCCACCGGACCATTGCTTACTCTCGCAGGTTTTTGAATGAAAATTTGAAAAATTTAAGAATTGTTTATTTTTTATAAGAATGCTGTATATACAGGATTTAAGTTTAGGAATTATGTTTTATATATTGCATTTTAACAGGGAGAAGCTATACTTTGGGGGAGTAACAATGTGGGGTAGTGATGGTGCTGGGGTGTAACGACCCGGGGAGTTACAGTTTGGGAACGTAAAGATGTTACTCTGTACTAGTGCCAAAGTGATAAAATTGATGCACAAATTCTCTCTTAAAGTAGAAAAAAGTAATGTCTTAGGCAGAGACATGTGTATGAATATCTATTGGAAAATAATTCTGTGGCCCTGGTAGAGGGCAAGGGGATATATATACTTACGTCCAAAAATTTTAAGGCATGCGAGATGCAGAGCATGCGCACTAATACCACTTGTATACATGATTATTCAAACAGCGAGTGGCGACCCATATACCAAGCTCAGAGCATCTACTGGTTCGTGACTTAACCCATTCACATACAGTCACACCAAAATGGCGCTGTCTCAGCATCTAGGTGGAGGGTATATTCGTGCACCAACCATGGTAAGTGATAGCATTTTCATGCGTTTGAAAAACTTTTAATCGTCCTCAAGGTATAGAAGTCAAGTGCAGCAACCTTGTCTAGAATGCCTCTTACTGTTGACATCTCTAACAGTCGATGTTACGAAATGATCCAGAAAGTATGGATGGGTGTTTATAGTTTCATATAAAGAAACGAACTTTGGCACATTAATATACTATATTAATGCCACTTACTTCTTACTCTAGATGCCTACATACTGCAGTGTTACAGCGGTGATAGCACCCTGTTCCTCGTCCAGAGATCTTTTCGACTATGATGTTAATTTTTTATTGCCATATGTTTGTTATCAGAGTCAAACATAGAGTTTGTTGACAAAATATAACCTTGCTCGGGATGGGGGATTAAACTGTAGGGTCGAGCCATGAACTGAATCTGAAATAAATGCCTCGACGAGCCCCCGTGGGCGCTGCGGGGGCATTACCTGCGACGGTACTGTGTATTCCCAAACTGTTAGTGTCTTGAGAAATACATAACAGATTAAATTTTGCACGAAAAATAGCATGGTCGTGATCGGAAAAAGGGAACTTGAAAAGAAGAAAAGAGAGTGGCTGCTTTGAGATATGATGACTAAACCAAAGCTTACGTAGTAGGAAGTAAGCCGACACTTTTTTATTTAAAATAAAAGGCGTACAAAGTAAAGAATAATAAAATAAAGTTTGATGAGAAAGTTAATTTTGAATAGCATTGGTGGTAACGTAGACATAGTAGAAAGAATAGAAAAGTTATGAATTTAATTTAATAAAATTATTATAATTTCACGCCGATATTAGGGAGAATTAGGCATTTTAGGAAAACCAACCTTTACTGAGGCATTAGTATTTATGCGCGCACACATATTTAAAGCATCATACTTCTGAATAAAAACGACCTATACAATGAATGTACTTGTTAGGTAAGTTGTTAAGTAATGATATCGAGGTGCTTCATCCGCTGATTACAATCAACGTTTATGTGCTGCTCCCAAATTACCATCTGTAAACGGCAAGGCTAGCAATTTCATGCACAGATAAGATTTGCTAAATTGAATAGACTTGAAATCTAGCCAGAGCATGGAAGCATATAAAAGCATTTTGTTATACCTCTCTCTCTCTCTTTCTCTCTCTCTCTCTCACACACACATACACACACTTTAAATCCTAACAGAGCTATATAAAACGATACTGAGTCCCATATTTACTATTGCTTTCTGGTAAAGGTCCAGGACTTCACTCTGGGGGAGGGAGGCACGGAAAAAAGAGAGGGTATAGTTAAACCCATTATGTGCTCTCGTTCCATGGTAGCTTATGTTTGCATGTAAAGCCATGCCATTAAAGGGGTAAGGGATGCATATGAAGGTACTATCGGTTTTTTGCACCTACCTTAGGGTTTATTATAATTTTTTATGAGTATTTAAGCCCCGTTTAAATACCTACTCATTCTTAAAAGGCGTGCTTAAATAACATGTGCTTGGGTTGACTGAATGCATAGAATATCAGTATCAAAATCATCAGTGAATGTTAAGATCGTTGGCTTCCGCATCACATGGTTAATATATGAACCTATATATTCCAATTCCACCATTACGAGCTTGTTTTAACCAAAAAGGACATACTAAACGTAAATGTATTTACATTGCTGGTAAATCTTCAGTACATTCAATATGCGAGCCGGCATTTTCGAACAACGTTATCTTGCGGTTACCCTAATGCCAATAAATTCTTATAAATTCTTGGATCTTGAATAATGATAGTCATAACAGCATCTTTTGTCCAGGTCATATGAATCCGGTCCATTCAAAACACACACATTTATATTAGGATGAAAGGGACATTTGGACGGAACAATACTAGTAAACCTGTTTTGTGGCACTCGATAGCAAAAGGGTAGTGATGGGACATTAAGTTATAAGGTTGGAGAGACTACCTTCATCGTGGAGCGTACACCTACCGCCCACTAGATATTTGTGAAGTTAAGCTGTGTCAACAAGGCACGTACAGCAACGAAGCGTTGAAGCCTGCGTCATCTTGCGTTAAGGGCAGTAACAGCATACACAAATGTTCAGCATTCTCCCCGCGGTCACTCAGAGCACTCGGGGACACAGACGCACTGTGTAAATCTAATATGCCATTTTGTTCAGGTGCTACCAGGACAATGGAATATATTAGTTAGGCGGGAGCACCCAGCGTTTACACAGGCGATGAGGATATATATCACTTGTATGCGACCTAAGATTGTACAAATGAGTTCTACTCTGCATCCCATTTTATGTAGTGCACTAATTACTTCAGAAAGTATTTATAGCGAACGATATTTTTAAATGTTGCATTTCAGATGAATACTTGTTACCAGGCGAAATGATCAACGTCGTGCTCGATACCTGGCAACAGGTAGCCATCATTGGTGGTTGTGCAGGTTTCCTCCTCCTCGTCTTCTTATGTATGGTGTGCAAACTGTGCCCAGGCTGCTGTCTGTACGAATACTGTCCACTCAAAGCTGTCTACCCGGACCATAAATGTAAGTAGCTGCAGAGTTTTATTTTCTGTAATTCTTCTTGACGACACACTAACAATTAAATGTCAGTAAGACGTATTCTTAGAAGAAGGTTATTTTCTCTAGATTAAGTATCGCTGAATGAATATTTTTGCCGCGTTTCGAGTGGCTTGCATTGTTCAAGTGCATTCCTAGAAAAAGGTGTGGAAATTGCGCCGTTTTTGTGGAGAAAAAAATTCGCAGCACAACTTTTAAGGATCTTTTAAGAGAATCGAAACCCTTCTCAAGCTTAAATATAGAATCGAAACTTTGTCTTTAAAATCTTTTTAAAATGTGATTAAATGGTATTGTAAATGTTTTTTTTTCTTTTACAAAAATGAAATAAAGTTACTGCAGGGTTTTTGTTAATTATTTATGTCTTCACTTGTTCTAAATGATACCCACGTCGTGTTTGAATTCAACATAGATGAACATTTCACCAATATTTATATTCTGTGTAATCCAGTATTATCAACATTGCTTATTATTTTTGCTATTGTATTGCGTTTCACATTTCTTTTGAAATGAGTTATCAAATTGTAAGTGCAGCTTTTCTTACTTCTAAGAACCCAGTCTATATTCTATGAGGGCTGTAAAAGATATTTTCTTACTATTTATCTGAGATAAATTACAACTTCACTATAAGAATTGTCTGTTGCTGTGTACTAGTGTTGAACGTTTCATATTTGTAGTTTTTTCAGTGGTAAAGAGTTATGGTTTCATTTGCAGATGAAAATATACGGATAGCCTATAAAGAAGAAGAGAAATTCCCTACAAAAGCGTACAAGCTGTCCCCTTTACCTTCCACAGAGTACATTTATAATTTAGAGCACAAAGGAACTGATACAGTAAGTTTAAAGCTATCCTTGATGTACAAGTGCGTCCGACTAAACATATGATATTATGCGTCATGGCGTCTGTTTGGTGTGTATGCGTAGACCTGGAATTGAAAATAACGTGGAAGATCTGGGAAGTGTTTGGGCGAAAATAGACGTAGTTAAAATGAAATAGAAACGAAAGTGATTCAGAAGGCAACATTTCTAACATGGTAAAGTGAAGGCTCGTCATTTGAATTTATCTATGGAATTAAATACTCGGTAATGGCATGAGCGTGAATTATAGTCATCAAAAATACAAAAAAGGATATGAAATTGATTGTGCTAAATGAACAACTTGGAGGATAGCTTGAAAAAACACACTTATCGTTCCATAATCCGACATCGATGACTAATAATGATTATTATAATCTTTTCTCATTGGCCGCATTTCAACAAATGAAAAGCATTAGTTACGAATTGATTATTAAAAGTTAAAAAAAATAAGAATAAAAAAATCATCATTATAAATAAGATCAGTTTAAAAGGATGGAAGATATAAAACAATAACACTCATCCGTATAAATTATGCTATAAATTGATTTAAACATGCAAGTTTCTTAACGTTTCTTAAAACTATCCAAGTCATTTGCAATTTTTATATCAATATGCAAAGTATTCCACAGATTTGGTGCATATGTTGTGCCCATTCACCATATTGCTAGTTGAATGTTTTAAGAGTAAATTATTAAAAGCAGAATACCTTGTTATAATATTTTTATGAGTGAATTATTAAAAACGCTGCAGGCCTTTTTTAAACAAAATTCTTCTCTTTGTTCATTTATACACACATTAATTTGCTTGGTTGTTTCTTTCTTATTTTTATTCCAGGTGAATGGCTTGTTTATTATGCCCAAAGACTACGGCTCCGTGGAAAGTCTACCCATGTCTGATGGCACTAGCGACTCGGGCCTCAGCAAACCTCCTAGACCAAATTTATCCTTCACGTTAAGTTATTATAATAAGGACGAAAAACTTGTGATAAATATCACAGAGGCGCGTAATCTGCCGCCTAAAGATGCTAGTGGTGTTTCAGACTTCTTTTTGCGAGTCTCTTTCATCATATCGAAAAAACGTCGCAAACGGCGACAGAAAAAGTCCACTGACGAGCAAGAATTTACCGTGGAGACGAACCACTATCGCCGCTCACAGGACTTAGAGATCCAAGAAACACTTGCTATGAGTATGAAATCTAGCGAGTTGAAGCACGCCGTGTTGAAGTTCGTTGCCTGCGAGGCGGACAGGTATTCTAGGTGCCGGGAGTTAGGACAAGTTGTGATAAACCTGAAAGAAATCTCTTTTGCAGAAGAAGTGCAACTTACTGAGGTTTTTCGGGAAGTGGAAAAGGTAGGCGTGAAATAAGTTAAAAGTATATATATATATATATATATATATATATATATATATATATATATATATATATATATATATATATATATATATATATTCTAAAGCAAAACATTTAAATCTTCTTTACTATAATATGGTTCAAAGATTATTTTTTTGCTAATTGTCTGTCCATTTCACTGCGAGTTGACTTATTTGACACAATTGTTCATAAAGGATATAAAATACTGTATGTTCTAAGCGAAGCATTCATGTATGCCGACATTGTAGACATGGAAATATTATACCAGCATTATATGTTCTGATTTTATATAACGGCAGGAATACTGTCCCAGCAATTATTAATGAACCACATTTCAGAGGAAACATTAAACCCTTAATTTCTCTGATGATTGTTATTTCCCTCCAGGATGAACAGTTAATTTCTCCGATAATTGTTATTTTCCTTCAGGATTCTCTGGGTGAAATCCTGGTGTCCCTGTCGTATCTCCCTTTGGCAGAGAGAATCACAGTCACAATCATTAAAGCAATAAATCTTCTATCACCTGCAGTAGATGTCAAATACCCAAGTAAGAATTTAAACAGGGCGATAATTCTATTTTCGAAAATATTAGTTAATTCTAAATGATTAGGAAATTCGGGGGGGGGGGGGGGGGGTATTACAGAAGTCATTAAATATTAGATTTAGCCGGTATTGGAGGAAACGTCTCTCATGGCATTTCGAAAATCGGCAGTGCATACAATTATAAAGGGCATTACAAATTCTATCAGGCTGCGAAACTCACGTGGATACGGAAACCCACATCCACGCGTGCTTTGAAATATTCATATATTGATGTCGAAAATACATTTTACTCGGTAATATTTAGAATTATTATCATAACAAGCCATCGTGACAAGATTACCGCTACTAGTCACACAGCCTTTTTAGTAGTTAGTAGTATTCAATATCCCACTCGTTAAATTTCATTGGAAAGGCATGTCGGGAAATTATTTTACCTGCAATATGACTGGCCTGAATTTTAATACATTATAAAACATATATGTATATACCTGTATGTCTCAATTAAAAAAAAAACGTAATGAAAACCACAAATACAGACAATTATTTATTATGAAATAAAAATCCTGTTGATATGTAATATGACGCCAACAATTTATTTCAGATGTCTACACGAAAGTTGTTATGGTCCACGACGGAAAAGCCTTGCAAAAACGAAGAACTGCCACTCACGGAGGAACGACGGAGCCGGTTTTTAACGAGGCCTTGTCATTTGACGCACCGGCAGAGAAGATGGAGAACCTTACCTTCGCTGTGACTGTCATGCATGCCATGTCGTTACAAGGGAGCAATGAGTTTGACAAAGTAATAGGTAAAGCTTGGCTTGGGAGAGACTTTAGTGGAGAAGCTCAAGACCACTGGTTTGAAGTTATCAGAAATCCAAGAAAACCAATAGCTAAATGGTATAGGTTGATGTGAAAATGCGCTTAACAACAACATGTCATTAATAATTCCTCACACAGAGGGTCTTGCTCTTTTAACTTATAGACGAACCCAGAGGATAGCATTTTTATCCTTCCAAACTATATTTTTACGATCTACTGATTGGGATGGAAGCGTTCGTTTACCCGCACAACTCTTGGTTTTACGGGTTATTGTATTTGCACGTTTTATATTTTAGTATATCTGCTATGATACAAGCTACTACGTTGGTTGTATAAAGGAACTGTTATCATGGAATTTAACGTGTGTACGGGTATATAGCAGATTTCAGACGAAGTACAATCGAATGAGACAGTAGCGCACACTGAAAACTGATACACATTCCAATGCATTACAAATATATTTAATTTTAGAGTCTCAGTTATGAGCCTCACGTGAAATTTGCAGTGCTTATTTCTACTTGCATTTTGTACGTGTCCACCTAAGTTAATATTATTTATTCTCTGATATATCATTAGACTCAAAATTTAAGTTACTCTGGACGAAAAAGTGCTGCAGCTATTCGTGTCACTGCATGCTCTATAATGGGTTATTTCAGTACGACACCCTCATCGTTGGCGACTAGTTCATTCCTAACGTGACCAACACTGCAGCATCTACAGAAAGATAATGATGTTGAACTTATTTCTCCGGGAAACATATTAAAGGATATGACGATATTAATTCTTGTAATCTCTTCTGCGTTAGTGAATATTAACTCAGTTACTGTATTTTTGCACTTTGCTCTTTTTCACGGTTACAATTTTTCGATTTATATTTGTTGCAATGTAAACTTTATTTGTGCAATATCTTTCAATGTTTAACATCGCATTGGCAGTTATTATTTGAATATATATTTATCTTAGATTGTGAAATACTGCGAAAGGGCCACTTACAATTTTAAGCTTTATTAAATTATATTGCCATTGTATTGGCTGCAAATAGTCTGAATTCAAGCCTCCCTGTATTTATAAATTGTTTACCAATGGTTGTCGTCCTATGTAAAGTACGACACGGTTATATAAATATTTTATTGCTCAGTATACTCGTGTTGGGCGGCGGGTACTTTCCAGGAACTATCCTGGTGGGCATTTTCATATTATTAACGGATAAACCCTATTATTAATGTTTTAGTACAGGGGTAGTCCAGGGTCAATATTAGTAACTAGCAAAATCATGTATTAAAAGGTAATTTTATTCAGACGACCCTGAAAATCCATTAAGGTCATAACAAGAAATAACACTGTGATGTGCACGATTGGAGACATTTGGTAAAATGCATAGAACGGAGGCTGGATTCCGCATCAGTTCTTACTGCGTGATTATTGGTCAAGAAAAGGTCCAAGATCGGCACAGTAGAACGAGCTTTAAATAGTATGCGTCAGGTTTGCAGATTGACTATGTCTACCTTTTTAGGAGATGGCAGGTTTTTTTTTAAGATTTCATTTTACATGACAACACCTACCCTTGTCACAATGACATATGACAACCTAGCCACACTATATAATAAGGGACCTGTCCCAAACTGGTAGTTTACATGTAGCTGCTACTTTTAGTTCTAGGTCTTACACGAAAGGTAACGTTTATTGGAGCAAATCCAAGGCTTGAAAATAATGTTTCGGAAAAAGGAGCCCCGCATAAAATTTCACTGGCGCGAATAACTAAGCAGTGCGCAGTGTGTGATGATATGCCTTCGTCTACTGTGTCATGCCAAGAAGAAAAAAAGACACAAAAACAGAATTAGATGTTAAGACTAAGTCTTAAAGAGGTTGCAGATTTAAATAATGTATTTGACAGTAAAATTATACCCGATTTCAACCAATTATGAAAGCTTACAGCAAATGCCTCTTTATTTATAAGACTACTCAAATAGATTTGGTATTCCTCTAAAAAATTTAATTGTAAATAGCATTTAAGAGTAAGAGATACCACAATATTGTTCATAAATTTGTTTTGTTGAATAAAGAAAATTTTATTTCTGTTATCCATAACTATTTACATAGTTATCATACATATATTTTTTACATAATAACAAACTTATTTTCTTCTCCTTGATAGCTGCAAATGTTTTGATAACTTCTAAACAAAATGTACAGTCTTAACTTGAACATGCCTTTGCCTATGCACACAAAATACATTCACAGTTTACAATCCACGCATACTGTATAAAATCATTGTGTACCCATGGGCTTCTTTTTCTTCTTTTTCTTCTTCTTTTTCTTTTCTTCTGTTTGACATTTATCCAAGTCTTTACTCTGTGGCTGTGAGTCCTTAGGCTGTAAAGACAGACTTCCCATTGATACTGCATCCACATCCATTGGGACTTCTGCTCCATTCACCAAATTTGAACCATTTCTGCCTTCAAAATGCTTCCTCACTTAAAAAACAGGAAAACAATATTTATCTTGACATACCTAATAACTGCAATTACCACAACATTCATTTACTGTGATGATTATATATAAAATAAATAAAATATCATCAATTTGTTTTAAAATTCCTTTTCCATGTTACAATGGAAGCGGCATTTAAAGTTAATATATAGAATACTTATCCTCTCAATCCAGCAATTGGGTCTACATATTATGTAAATTTAACAGTATGTTTGCATTGCTTAGACAACCAAAACAAACTGGAAATGCACTTCATTATTTATGACAATGCTGGTATGCATTTGCTACAGCCTGAAAATAGTGCAGTCAACGAGACTAATATCTATCAACATTTAAGCATCGTATCTACTACATATTTTTTCTTTTTTGTTGTTGTTGTTGATAATATCCTTTATTTTTCTTCCAATCTAGGGTGCATTTAAAAATATATATCATAAATAACATAAGGTCATAGCATCAGAACTGCTTGCATATCTGCTTATTTGATGAAGAAATCATGAGCAGACTTTCTCAAATAACACAAATCAGTTAAAGTATATGACAACAGACTCAATACAGCAAATTGGTTGCAAAAGTTTGCCCAAGAATCACCTTGAGGAAAGCACATAGCTTTGCAATTTTCAACCACAGATGTGGCATCTTGACCTCTTAAATCCTTATCACATAGCAAAACTCCAAAATTTTATGTGTTGTGTCTTTTAACAAATTGATTAAGAAGATTTGAAAGCAGTAGCCATTCTGGTTCTATCAGGCTATAATGACTTCTCCCCATGTAATTTGCAAAAGCCAAAGAAGCAGCTAAATATCATTAATGCAGACCTGTATGTCTCTCCTTATGCAATTCACATAACCTCACCTGCAGCACTTTCTCGTATATCCCAAACCTTTAAGGCATTCTCCCCTCCTATAGCAAATACAAAGGCAGCATCTGGATTGTCTGCTACACACTGGAGTTCACCCTGGTATAAAAAATGGTGTGGTTAAATTATTTCAGTGCATAATACACTTTTTTTATACAACACTTTCAACTTTGCATCATCTCAAATATAAGTTAAACATTGATATGGATCTTGTTTTGATAATCACGTTTACAGCATTTTTCTATCACAATTCCAGTTGTTCTTCTAAAAGAAAAAAGAAAAAAAAACATCTGACCTGGCTTACCAGAAACAAACTATTGGTATGGAAGTACTCTTACTTTAATGTACAAACAAGCTGTTAAAATTACTTGATCATGAACAAATAACACTACTAACCATTCCTAACTGTTTGTCAAGTATACATTCTGGCTTGTTATTTTCAATGTCCCAGACTTTGAAGGCTTTGTCAGCAGAAGACGTTACCAGCAGCCCAGGCACCTGGCTACTCAGACGTAGACCTAAAATGAAGACAAAAATTATCAATTGAAGGAATGCAAAGCATGCATCAATATAGGCTTTCATTCTGGAAAACACACACACACATTTTCAACAGCACATCAACACTCACACACACATGCACCTGCATCTGCACACACACACACACATTCAAAGGGAAAACATCTGCTCATTTTGGCCAAAAATGGATCTTTCTGAAGTAAATGACAATTTTCCCATGCTCCCAAGGTTAATGAATGCATTCCAACATTCAAAGTCCTTTTTTTTTTCTAAAAAGTTTTTTTGTAATAATTTCTTCAGAGATTAGTACAGAAAGTAACCACCTATGGAGGTTTTGGTGGTATAACAGAATTCATTCTATGAGTTGCTTACAATGTATTTATTGTGAAAAATTTCATACAAAGAGTTGTTCATCCCTTTAAATGTTGATGAAGGATCAAATTGTGAATGATAATGATATACAACAATAAATCAATCTTCCATACATTAATTAGTTAAACAAACCTGGCAGTTGTAGTTAGTTGACCACATTTGCTATGAAATATCAAAGAGCTACAATGATTGTTTAATGTAACAGTTAGGCATGAATTACAATGAGAACTAAAAAAGATTTTTTTACTGAGGGAGAAAGAGAGTCCAAGTATGTAAATGTGTGTGTGTGTTTGTGTGTGCGATTCATAAGTCAAAAACTGTACGATTGCATATTTTTTTTACTGAGGGAGAAAGAGAGTCCAAGTATTTAAATGTGTGTGTGTGTGTTTTTGTGTGCGATTCATAAGTCAAAAACTGTAAGATTGCATATTTATTTGCCACTGAAAAAAAAAGATGAAATTTCAAAGACCTAAAAGAAAGGGATTAGTATAAACAAGTTTTTAGTATACCACAAATTATACATGTCAAAAAGAAAATAGGATAGAATACAAATATACAAGGGTCATGCAGAAGTTGACAATTTAAGGTAAGAAATTGCTTGAAATACACCCAAATTTTAATTTTTTTCCTAAGCATATGAATGATTATAAGTAAGGCTCAACTGAAAACTAATTTTTTCATCTGTTTCAGAACTATTTCAATAAGGCAAATTTGCTTGAATAATAGGGGCCTAAATGACAAAAAACAAAAATAGGTAAAAAAATCTTCTCTTGTGGTTGTCATTGTATAAACTCAATTAAGATGCATAAGATCAACAATCCATCCTAACAAAAGAATTCCTCCCAGCTGTGAATAAATATTTTATTTAACAAGATCTGTTATAATAAGGCATACCCTTCCAACATCACACCTTCTAATATGTGCCTCCAACCAAATATGGGTAAGTGGGTTAATTGGTTAATCCATATCTGGGTAGTGGGTCATAAGAGAGCAAAATCATTCTTCCATTTCAAGTTCAAGGCAATTTCATACCAGTGCTTGTTCCAGACATGGATCACAGAGAGGCTAAAACTCCATTGTTTATAAAGAGGGAAAAAACTTCAACAAAGAAAGATCAGGCACTGGGTTGTAATCTTCTGGAAATATGGCTATGAACCTGAATTTGGCAGATGTGTTGGGGAGCTCCTGGCCCTCTTTCTATCAGGGGTCAGGGACAATGAAAACAAGCAACAAATCTGAATGAAGTGCTCCGCTGCAGTTGTTTTTCCACCACACTTCTGTTACGCAGCAGTCTGGCACCACCCAGCTTTTTGTGCATGGTAGGTAGACTGTAGGATCACTTTTTGCAATTAAAATTATAACCACTATTAGGATGAATAATTAAAATACTTATCTTTAGCACTTTAGATCATTAAATTAATTAAATTAAATGGAGACTTTCAATGGTTTTAATCATTAAATTCCTTTCCTTAAATTATCATTGCTTTTATTCTTCTTTCTTGCTGTCTGCAATATATTGAAAAAAATACTTTTTCAATGTGAAACAGTGTAAGTTTATTAAATGTTACCCCTAAAAAATCGGCAAAGAATTAATCTTTCGTCAGTTGCTCATGCAAAATGATAAATATATTATTTATATTATTTTCATCTCTCAAGGACTTTACCAAGATGCACCTGAACACTTTCACCTGCCTGTTTCTATTGGTACAACTGTTCCAAAGTAGGCACACAGCTAGACTGAACACAACAAAGCCCAGAGGTGACAACTCGACCAAACAGCAATGTCAACTGGATCTGAAGATTCCAGATTACAACAAACTGTGTCCAGATCACAGGAAGCAGATGCATCGTCACAATGTCCTTCTTACTAAACTCATTAAGGCACAAGAAGCTTTTATGTCTGAAATGAGTGTCTTAATCCAACAAGTCAATGAGAAAAATATACAAGATGAGCAGGATCTGCAAGATGATGATAAATTGAACAAAGACCAAGGAGACAGTGCAAATCAACTAGAATCAACCCCGGTAGAAAAAAATGGGGGAATTCTTGTGGCTACTCTCGAGGTGAATGAGGTAAAAAATCATGAAAAACAAACTGAGCAATTAACAATGCGCCTTGAATACCTGACCAAACAAATGAACAAGCAGAATGAAGTCCTTAACCAGATGATTCTAGAGAGATCTGAGTATAAGATGAACCTGGAAAATATGAAGATGCAGATGTTTGATGCCTTGCGTGACTTCAAGAGCCTAGAGACCAAGGTGGACACCATGCAGTCACATATGACTTTTCAGTACAGACCACAAGTTGACGTTGCTCCTCTCACCGAGTTCCATCAGACTATTTACCTGGGTAAGTGACATACACATAAATGAATCAAACAAACACGGACATTTCCAATAACTTTAGTCCTTTTTTTTTTTTTTTTTGAAAATTAACCTGTTACAACAACATTTACAATAATGTATTTTATGAAAGCAATGAGATTTTAAGATGAATTTTGCAGATTTTCACAGACAAGGGAATTAGAATACATAAAAACTTGTTAAGAAACATTTTTTAATCCAAATTTCA
This sequence comes from Lingula anatina, assembly GCF_051362555.1. NCBI lineage: Eukaryota > Metazoa > Brachiopoda > Lingulata > Lingulida > Lingulidae > Lingula > Lingula anatina. The sequence goes on from NC_141767.1 coordinate 57,594,439, forward strand.
TGATGGTAAATGTGAAATGCCATTTAAAAAGCATTAAGAAACAAACAGAAAATTTAGCATTTATGACTTTTGAATGTTTTGGAATGGCACTTTATATTACCATGATAAATCTCAGATGAAAACGGACACTTTAGACAGATATTTGTTAACTATTTTGTACAGAGATTCTTCAAATCCTTCATTCTTACAAGTAAGTTTTGTTTATAGATGAACAGTATGCCCTTCCAGTAGCAGATCCAGGCTCTGTGGTCTTCGAGTGCACATTTGAAAAAGACCTATGTGGCTGTGCTCAGGATACAGATGATGACTTTGAGTGGACAAGGCACAGCAAAGAAACAACTACAAGAATGACAGGGCCATCACATGACCACACAACTAGAGGAATGGGTATGTGGGGTTCCCTGGTATCTAAGAGCTAGACATTAGGTGCTAAAACCTCATACGCTGTTAACCAGATTTCATTTTCCCAAATTTGGGCAATCAGTTGCCTTGAATATTTTTTCTTAGCAAAAAGTCAACTAAAAGAAAAACTTAAATTCTTAGACCATATTTACATACTTTCTCAATATTGTCATATTTCTTTCCAAATAATAATAAACTCTCATCATGGTGAAAGGGCCACTCCATGGAATTTTCCCACCAAAATTAACTTTCTTGTGTGAAAACAAGGCAATGCGCGTGACAAATGATGCTGTTACTTTGACTGACCACTCATAAAAAACTAAAGTATCAAATTAAAAATGGAATAAAACATCGAATCCAAGTGCAGGGATGGGTCAAGCAATAATTCACGAGTAAGGGGAATTGTTCTATGCCCCAGGAAAATTAATTTTCGCAGGAAAATTCTATGGAGTGGACCTTTAAAACAAAGAGATGTAGTCATCAGTAACAATGTAAAAATTACAAAATTTTCCTATCAAAATGCAAATCTTTTTCCAAGGCTATTACATGTACATTGAGACATCTCCCCCACTGAAGCCTGGGGATAAAGCCCGCCTTACAACCCCTCCTATGGCCATGAGTAAAGATGGCTACTGTGTCCAGTTTTACTACCACATGTTTGGCTATTCAACTGGGTCTCTCAGTGTATATGTCAACACAGGGAAAGACGGAAGAATGAGAAAGACTCCCGTCTGGACAAGAACAGGTATATCAAAGTCAAATTATATCAAAATTTTGGTAAAATGTCTAATTGCGTCAATTAACCAGGCACACAAAAGTCATATTGGCATCAGACAATCCTGCAAATGTGCAGGCAACTAAAATTTTATGATATTATGTATCTTGAAAACCAAAAATCATAGCAGATTCTTTCATTACTCAAACATAAAGACAATTTGAATTGGCTTAACATGAGAATTGACTATCATAGTTTAAGAAGAAAAGCAAATCACTGCAGTAAGAAATTATTCCAACACTTGCCACTTATTTATTTCTTTAAAAAAGCAGGATACATAAAAAACAATGTTTAACTTGTCATTCTGTTTCTTTGTCTTAACTTTTCTACCATAAACTCCCATAACTTCACACATTTTTTAAATGGAGAACATGCTTTCAGCAGCCCCAAATTTAATCCCATTTGCGTATTTCAGGTAACCAAGGCAACATTTGGCACAAAGCCCAGGTGAGACTGGTGGCAGTGGACAAAGTCCAGGTGACATTTGAAGGGATCCGAGGGTTCACAGGACTGGGAGATATTGCCCTGGATGATATCTTGATCAGAAATGGAAAATGTATTTGAAGGAATCAATCTTTTTCAAATGACATTAAGGGAAACAAGCCATGTTTTCAAAAAATGTTATGTCACTTGTTATTCCTTACATCAATCTTCTTCTTTATCTTTAATTTTTTTGGCAGGATTTAGAGTTCTTACATATAGCTTATAGTATCATAACCATCACATATTAAAAATTTATCAGAAAATGGTCATAAATATATGCAACAATTAAGTGAAAACATGCCATAAAATGACACTAGGAGTAACACATACAGTGATTTTTTTCACATTTTGATGAATAAACAGACGTGAAGTATTAGTAAAACTGGTGAAGTATTTTTTAATGACTAACTGACATCAAGATATTGACAATCTCATTATTCCTAACACCTTCCATCTTCCTATTTTATAACAATATAATTATTAACACCCTACAATTCTGGTCTTATGACAACACAATGGCTAAAATGAAGCAACATGGACTAAGGAAAACAGAAAAAAAATCTTTTGCCATTTTGCACAAGAAATTAACCCGAAAAATCCATAAACACACACACCTTTAATATCTGATACAGTCACCTACCTGTAACTGCCTTGTCATGTGCACTAAGTGTGAAGACTGGTTTGTCCATTCTGGCATCTACATAATACACAAAACCCTGGTCAGTACTAGCCTGTTAAAAAGAAGGAAAAATATCAAGTAAAAAACTGCTATGGTAACCATGGCATAAACATGTTACACCTTGCGTGTGACCAAGCACTAAAAACAGCACTAAAAACACTTCTTGGGCCAAGAGACACATTTTATAAGTGGTGATTTAAGTGTATGGAATATTGCCCATGAAATATGCCATCTGCCCTTATAATTGGAGATTTTAATTTAAAAATATTAAATTTAAAAATATTAAACCCTTTTATTATCATTTAAACAGTTTAAGATATGGTTTTAAATATTAGAACAAAGCAATCATTTTGGTTTAAACTGGTAAGATGCATTCTTCAATTTTTCTCTCTAAAAGCCTATTTTCCATTCATTTAGAGGAAGGTGACATTAACAAATATATGTTTTGTAAAATGTTATAAAAAGTTTGGGATGATAAAAACCAATCATGTACCAAATAATGAAAGGGGGAGAAATGATTCCAGGTCACACGTTCTATCTCGCCTTTTAACTGCCATGTCTTGTGAGTATCATTGGGACATCTGCAGTCATACACTTTCACAGTCCTAAAAATAAGACAAAAATGAAAAGAAGTGCATCAATACTTCATTTGCATCAAAATAATACAAATAATGTTCAATCTGAAGAAAAATCGCCTTTGTAAAATACATATCATATATCTATTTTTACATGATACATACTGATCAAAAGATCCACTCAACAAAGACTGTGCTTCAAATGGATGCCATTCTAAAGTTTGCACCTGAAAAGAAAAGAAATTATGTAAGATCATTGTGACATTATTTGAATGATAATAAATACTGTTAATATCTCTAAGACACAACTTGAGAAAAAACATGCAATATCTAGAAGTTCGCAGCACAGGAGGCAAATAAAATTGCATGTAATACTTTGTAACAGATGGGCGGATTGAGGCCATCTTCTGGGTCTTCTGGAAGATGGTCAGATATTCAAGTTTACATTGACATCTGTGGGAAGACGGTCAAAAATGGAGGATTGATCAACAAAGATAATTTGGAAAACTGTCAGAAAATATCTCTGCATCCGCCCTTGACAGAATATGACCACATTTTTGAAATTTCCCTTTGTGCCTAGTGTAATGTTTTCTTCATCTTTAGTTATTAAACATCTTACCTTATAAAGAAATGTTTGTTAAGTAGAATGAAAGTAATAACATCTTGGAATTATGAACTTCCATGCATGATTACAAATGTTGAAGTTTTTCCACAAGATGCAAGTCACTATAACATCTTACCTTATAAAGAAATGTTTGTTAAGTAGAATGAAAGTAATAACATCTTGGAATTATGAACTTCCATGCATGATTACAAATGTTCACTTATGCACTTAAAACCTGTTAATTAGTAAAAAAAGACCCACAGGAATGTATTCTTACCTTCTCTTTGTGCTGTCTTATAGAGGTTACCATAGTTCCCTGTGACAGATCCCAAAGCCCTATGGTAAAATCTGCAGATCCACTTGCCAGAACATTGCTAATTTGAGTAAAAAAATATCTGTTAATTTCCATACACCTTACACAAATAAAATAATTGCATTATCATAAAGGGAGAAACTTTAAACTAATCTCTTGTAACTGTCCAATTTCAAATCTTAAGGCTAAAAGATAGAACAATATTCTGCATTCTCTGACTATGACTGACCGTGCTTCCTTATTCCAAGAAAGGTCCAAAACAGCATCTGTGTGACCAGCAGCAGTAGCACTGTTCTTTTTCTGAAAATTATGGATTAAATAAATGACCATTATTAATTTACATATATCTAAGTACTAATGCAATTTTAATGCAATTTTTGGGATCACTGACAAACTTCAACCGAAAATGACTTACTTTATGAAATGACCTGATTTTTATTTGTTAGTGAACTTGAGGTTACAGCAAACCCAAAACATATTGAGAACCCTATAAAATGTTACCACTATCACATAACAGGCATATAACTTGGCAACCAGCATGTTATTATCTTTCCAATTTTTATTTCATGAATATAACTGAAATGTAAATTCACCTTTTTGGATTTCTTCACTTTAGTTCCCAACGTGAATGTTGGTTCTAAGCAATCTATAACATCAAGATCCCAGAGATCTATAGTTGGTTCCATACTACTCACTGCCAGCATATTTCCTGAAAAGACAAACGCGGTACACATTTAAAATATCTGTATAAACACAGGTCAAATGTGGATCCAAGCCCTCTTCTTCCTATTCCGAACGAATACGATGGATAAATCCCTTTACACCTCTTTTCAATATGAGAGTTAAAACATGACAATGGTTAGATATGTGAAAATCTCCCAATGACCCACTGATCTCCCCCACCAGCCTCCTTGCCTTCTATCCTAGATCTGTGAATGTGCAATTCACCTTGTAATCACCATCTAGTATATATTTGCAAGAACAGAGCATTCTGCCTCAAATTGCTTATTTTCTCCATTTCCCTAAATATTGAAAATACATAAAAACTGACGGGTATATGACAAAAGATCTCACAAACCTGTCTGCTGTTCCCCTGGGTCATAATTCAACCACTCTAATGCCAGGGGAAAAGATGGGAGTATAATGTCATGGTGGCAGTAAAAGTTTGCCTCCTCCTCATTGTACACTGAAACAAAGAATAATTATTCTATGATTCCTTGATGGACAACAAGTAGTTCATTTAACTCAAACAACGAACTCTTAAATCAAGCTCAACATGTTACTAATCTTAAGCATGTATCTACTGTTAGATATATAAATGATAAACCTTGTTTCACTTATAGAAAAGTAAATATAAAAAAGAATAAGCACTCACCATGTATTTCTAACAGAGTGCAATCTTGTTGAACTCTGGCTACCGCCAATAAATTATCAGTAGGTTTTATCGTAAAATCTTCATTATCACTGTCATCCTGCTAAAAAATCATGTACATCATTATTTGGCTAAAAGTGTTCAGGTGAGTAAAACAAAAAAGGATATTGTGAAAAAAATTCAAGGTTTTATAAATCAAGCCAATACTTGAAAAATAAAAAGTCACCTGACATAGTAACAGAGGATATTGGTTTGAAACTTGATAATATGCAAAAGAGAAGCAAAAAATCTTTTATACCTCATCCTTCAATGTAATATATGGATCATCATCATTGCTTGCATAATATGTCAGACCAGCAATTCCATCCCAAGGAGAAGAGACTAAAATTCACAAAAATAAAACTTCTTAATGTAAATCTATAACAAACCTTTCATAAAATAGTCATTATTTTAATGGTCACAGCCTTGAGGAAAAGCATCTGCTTTATCTTTTTTTTATTGCTAGCCTACAGAAAATGTAACTAATATAATGCAATACCTTCCTCGTCTTCATCATAATTTTCCAGGCCATATTCAGCAATTATGTCATCAACATCTTCCTCCTCAACATCATCCTTTTCAGGTTCCTCCTTTCTTTTCTTTTTCTTTATCTTCTTCTTTCCTCCTGTGGCTATTAAATCAGCTCCTTCCATATCGTGTACTTGGTCTCCATCATCTTCTTCTTCATCTCCTAACTCTGCATTTCTTTCAGAGAGAAAAACACAGCATTAGTGCACCAACAAAAGTGAAGAGGAGTATTTTACATAATTTCCCGATGAAACCAATAAATTAAATTAATATTCCAATAAGTGTGAGCAACTTACGCAATGCCCTGCTTTGTATCTTTTATAATCTTCTCAAGTTCCTCTTTAGTAACTTGCACCTGAAAACAATGTAAAATTCCAATACAGCAAGTTGAACTATCTTAACTGCAGTACCCAGCAATTAAGATTCATGAATTTCAACATTACTAAAATAACGAGTTTACATTTCCTTATCAACTCAAAATTAGATCTTTAAGAAGTTAAAATAAGGTATAAGTATTTACCTTATCAGGTGTAGCTTTGGCCACTCCTTTCTTTACCCAAGTCAAGCAAGGAACAAACCCTTTCATTTTTTCTATAACCAGATAACAATATCTCTTAATAAACATTTCAAGTAAAGGCCGAGTTATTTAAAAACTCATATGCGTCTATTATATATATATGGTCACTTCACAATCTAAATAAATTTAAAATCTATCCGAGTATATGAACATTAGTTGTAAGCATTTGTAGGGATAAACAGATTTTGTCAACGAGCTTACTCAATCTCTTTTTCAGTCCCTGTCCTCTATGCGCAACCACTGGTGTCTATGACCACTACCAAGGAGTTATAACAGTTATAACTGTTATAACTCCTTGCCACTACCTAGATTGTATGCTGTACGAATGTTGAAAATACATGTAGTATGTTTAGAACCGAAGTTGTGATTACCTGTCACACTTCCGTTCATTTATGAACCAAGGGAACTATAAGCCAATATTAGCTTTAAACACATTCTAGCACACAGAAAAAGACCTGTACCTTTTCACAATATCCTAAACTGAGTTCTAAACAGTTTAAAACACTGCATCTGGTCGGCCGCACGTGTGTTGTCTTTTAATTATCAATCCCGCAGTAAATGGATGACATAGAAAAAAAATACACATTCTTGATCTATCGATTGCCATGCTATTATCGTTAATTCATTTTAAGAAAATAGATAAGGTATTTTTGTCTTGTTGTACAGTGGATTGTATTTTATTTCAAGAAACAATCAATAAATATAGAACAGACAGGGCCAATCAAATTCACGAATTACTTTAAGTGCTTAGAAAACAGATACTGTTGAAAATGAATCGGAGTGCCTGAGCAGAACAAGCATATAATTAGAAAGCAAAGTAGGTAATGATAGGTAATAAGTAGGTAATGATAGATGTTAGTGATATGTACTTTGTTGTTACAGTTTGCTTATTAAGGTGACGGACACGTTTGAGAAGTATGGTAAACTGTGATAGCCCCCGTGAACTGGATTAGTAGATGTCAGAAATATGCCCTCGATTGACGATGTTCACCATTAGTAGAGAGCTTTCGCAACTGCACGTTTAGGCGACCGACTACATTTAGCTATCCGTAACCGTAAAGTGACCAAAGTTTATTTTTTCGTGATTTCGCAGAAAGACCCGGTTAGCCTTTACGGATAGTCGAATTGTATAGTAGGCTGATACATGTTTCCCGTGCTGTAAGCAGAGACGTTAAATGAGGTCATACGCCATTGGACAGGTTAGGTAATTTTTGCTGCACGCGGGTGATGAACGAATAGGCATGATAAACATTACAGGGGTAAACACACTTTAGACCACGGTGCAAGTGAAGAACAAAAGACTCGGACGTGGTGTAACTTGCATAACCGCACGTCTCGCATGAATGCGTTATAACCTGTTTATGGACCGTGGTCAAAATAAGATAGACCCCTCGTCAGCGGGGTTATGTGACATCCACTCGTGCTACGCACTCATTTATGCCACATAACCCTCGCTGACTCAGGGTCTATCTATTACTAAAACTACACACGCCTCAACATGGACCTCCTGCAAATGGCAGTTCAAGGCGATGATGAGGAGTTGATATACGCTCTCCTTCGCGATAGACCTCAGAAAAGGCTGATAACCTACATGTTGTATGACCCTGAATGGCCAAGTTTTAATTTGGGTACCCTTACTAACGATCAGTGTTTGAACGACTTTCGCTTTGAAAAGGAAGATGTATATCGCTTGGTAACGTTATTAGGACTTCCTGACATGATAACTGTAACTAACAGATGCAGGGGCAGCGGACTTGATGCCTTATGTATGGTTTTAAAGAGATTTTCGCACCCAAATCGACTGAGTGATTTGGAAAGATTTTTTGGTCGACTTGCATCGACCTTATCCGTGATCATCAATCACACTGTTGGTCTACTCTATGACAGTCATCATCATCATCGTTTGGATACACTGGATAATCCGTGGTTGGGTCCTGCACTACTTCAAATTTATGCTAATAAAATACATGAGAAGGGTGCGCCACTGCAGAACTGCATAGGTTTTGTGGATGGCACGGTTCGTCCTATAAGCAGGCCAACACGCAATCAACGTGTATGTTACAATGGACACAAGCGCATTCACACATTGAAATTTCAATCAGTGGTGATACCTAGCGGGTTGATTGCACATCTTTATGGTCCTCTAGAAGGGCGAAGGCATGATTGTGCACTGCTTCGTTTGAGTGGACTGATGGAACAAATGGAAGCTAGAGAGCTTACTGATAGGAATGGTCTACCATACGCAATTTATGGAGATCCGGCTTACCCCATTAGAAGGTATCTGTTGAGTCCCTTCAGAGGAGCAAATTTGAGTGCCGAAGAAGAAGAATTCAATAGGAGAATGTCATCTGTCTGGGAATGCGTCGAGTGGGAGTTTGGAAACTTATTGCGAAACTTTGCCTTCCTGGGCTTTCGAAAGAATTTAAAAGTTCTGTTGTCTCCTGTAGCTAAGTACTACTTGGTAGGTGATCTTCTGGTTAACTGCCATACCTGTGTGTATGGCAATCAGACCAGTCGGTACTTTCAACTAGATCCTCCCACCTTGGAGAACTATTTAGCATGAACTGTACACGTGTAAATTGTGCGTATGAAAAATTAAAGAGTAAAATCTAAAATTTATACAGCAAGCAAACTTTATTGAAATGAAATTTTGAAGAAAAACAAAGATTTAACAAAGATCCATCCCATGTGTATGTTGTAGGCAGCAAGAGCCTAGTATGTCAATTCAGTTTTTCTTTTTAACCAAAGACATATATATAACCATCTCCATCATGTGTTTGTCTTTTCCAATTTTATTTTCTCGCTCTTTGTTTTCTAATTCAAAGCGTTCTTTCTCGAAGGCCAACTTGTCTTTCAGGTAACTGACGTAATCTGCTGATGAATCAGTTCGGAGCTTCTTAGTTGGCGGCATGTTGTCGCAATTTTAAGCTAAAAAAACAGTGTCACCAATTAATGCAGCGTCAGTTTTGTTACTAATATAATTAATATTAATCAATATTTCTCATCCCAAAATTTCAGAGTACAGATTCATTCAAATACACAAAACAGGATGCCGTGTGACTTTCGAAACAAGGCTTCATAAAATTTGCATTAAAAGTCAGGGATATGTCTCCTGTCAACTATGGAGAAAATCGAGCTACTAGTAGTGTCTTACTAAACGGCACTTACCTGACGGATATCCTGCTTGTTATGCGTCAAGTGCAGACGGCTAGTCTATAGACCACTTATAAGGGCATGTGTACTCGTAAAAACTGCTCACAAGATGATGACCTAACAGTCTTATAATACAATCCGTCACGCGTGCCGAAGGCCAGTTCTGACTACCTTGTGGTCAGTGGAAAATGCCTTTTTTACGGGTATAACCTATATTTCAATAGTAACAAAAACATACACACAAATAACAGAGACAAAATGTTTCACATATATTGCAAAAATAAAATGTCCAATACGATTTTAGTAGAGAAACGGTCAACTTTAAAGGCTTCATTTCATGAAATTATGCTGATTTGTCAAACCGTTTTTCATTGACGGGTAGCAATCTAGCTGCGGATAATGTTCTAACCGTATGTGTACACGTCACTAGACAGCAAATTATGATGACCTAAACGTAGTCGTTCGCCTAAACGTGCAGGTGCGAAAGCTCTCTAGTAATGCAATCAGTGCATTGTTTATTAGTGTTAATAAATTAAAATGCAGCTTTATAATATCCGAATTATCTATAATATTCGAATAGCTAGTTTGACGTCTAATATAGGCATTTTGCATGTGACGTCATTTTCAATAGACTGATGACGGCAATATCGTCTCTGGTACTGCGGAGTTTTGGAACTGGATAGATACAGTGCTGTAGGCCGCTCGGCATAACACGACCGACAGTTTATAGAAAATGATGAGGAAATTAGATGTGTACCTTAGCGTTATACCCAATGGTTTTTAAAGTTACTAAAGTTTCTAAACGAAATGGCACACATGCTTTCTTTCATATCAATTTTGAAAGAAGTATGTAGATTTAAACTTACTATTTTATGCCAAATAATGCTATGGAAGATAATTTTTGTATATTTTTATTGTTCTCTGTCAAGTGAGAAGGCTGATGAAAAACTTCTCGATTAATTAGGAATTTTCTTAACGAGGCTAATGAACAATCAATAATTGCCCTTAATTCATGCTTTCTGCAGTGCCCATTAGTAAACAATTTTACATACTTTGTTTATTTCTTATTATTTATACACTTTTCCATTTCTATTAAATGAGACTAAATTTTGATGAGTTTGAAGATATTTATCATTATTTGTGTTCCTATTTTCTGCAGGCATTTTCTGGCAGCCATGGTGCAAAACCAACACGTCTTCCACAGCATATGTCTTCCACTGCTTCTTACAGCATCATGCATGGGTCAAACACTGCAGTTCCCAAACCAAATCATCATAGGAGGGGTGCTGGGTACCCAAGAATCCATGGATTTGTTTCACCAATGTATAGAAGAAGCCAACCAACCTGGGGTTCTCCCAGGCAATATCACAGTAAAAGGAGCAGCCATGCTGATGGATGAAAACCCAATCAGAGCTGCACGAGATATTTGTCTTAAGATGATATATCAGCAGGTGTATGTGGTGTTGGTCAGCCATCCACACCCTAATGCCAAGTCCCCGCTGTCTGTCTCATACACTTGTAAATTCTATAACATCCCTGTCATTGGAGTTGGAGGAAACTTGAGAGATAGTATTTTCTCAGAAAAGGTATACATGCAGATTGATCTCATTTTTATTTACAGTTTTAATATCATTTTGATTTAGATTAGGCTTTTATAAATGAGGAAGTAAAGGGAGTTATGTTGCTGGTTTTAAACCTCAATTAAAGGGATAATAACTCTTCGTTTTGGCCAAAAAATGAATTTTCCTGGAGTAAACAACAATTTTCCTGTACTTACCAATGGTTAATGAATCCATTTTTACATTCAAAGTTAGTCCCTGTTTTTTTTCTAAAAAGTTTGGTTTTTTGTTAAAATCTCTCAAGAGATTATAACAGAGTATAGCCATCAATGGAGGTCACGTGGTCTGAAGACAAGCTCAGATATCAGAATAATAGCTTTAACTGCTGTTTTTGTCTTGAAACAATATATTACATTTCTGAGTTATTCACAATGTTTTTATTGTGAAATATAGACCTCATACGAAGAGTTATTATCCCTTTAACTTTGTGTTTATACAACTGATTTAATAACCAGGCTTAATATAAGGTTGATCTGATAAGTTAAAAGGCACCCAAGAAGTACAGTTGTATTTTGACTGTCATTATTTGTTATAATGTATCTGTGTATGAATCGCAATTGAAGTTGCATGGAGTTATATTTTCTGTGCATTAAACAAAAATACCAAACCATGCAGATATTTTTCTTTCTTAGTTTTCAGTCAGACTTTTTCTATTCCAGAGCGTCCATGCCACTTTCCTGAGGACAGTTACCTCAATCTCCCACCAGGCCGACCTGTGGCTAGAACTACTTAAGTTCTATAAGTGGAAGAAAACTGTTTTCATCACTGAGCTCACTCAGGAAGGCAGGAACATTCTCAGCAGATTTCAGAACCAGGCCAAAAGCACAATAGAGGTTGGTTATCGTGTCATTTAAGTTAAACATTATGCCTTAACTCATTTGTTGGTATTATTTTTGGTTAGTTTGAACTATTGTAATGCAAGGTATTACTGTAGATAGATTTAGATTTATTTACTTAACATCTTTTTTCCAGCTTGAAAAGACTATATTGTTAAAACCTGGACTGAGGAGCTATTCAGATGATTTATTAGAGCTGGAAAAGGCAAGAGCCAGAGTGGTGTTGATGTTTGTTTCGTAAGTAATGAATACTTAAGCTATGTTTTAATGAAAAATACTTGGAACAGGATTTCATGGTTGGCATTGCTCTTTCAGTTGATGAGATTCTGGCAACATAAAAAAGTCATGGAAGAAGTGTGCATGTATGATCTGTACTAAGTACTGGATCAAGGCTTGATATAAATTCTTTTCAGGCACTTGCCCTGTGAGTCAAGTAGGTCTGAAAATCTGCTTGCCCCACTCTAAATCAAAAAGGCCAAGTAATGCCATTAAGTACATTGAGCCCTGCTGGAGTGGCACTGTTGTTATATAGTACTTTGTTAATTTTAGCCAAAGTGTTGCTGAGGTGGTGTACAGGGATGCTGTACACTTGAACCTGACTGGCCCAGGATTTGTGTGGATTGTCACAGAACAGGCTTTGACTGTCCAGAATATACCCCAAGGTACAGAAGCAATGTGAAAGATTCTGTCTTCTTGTCAATTTTGTTTGCGCCTTGTAATATATCAGAATCATACAAGGAATGTTTTAAATTCATTTAGACTGTAAAATATACTCATTAAAGTATTGCATTTAAAGGATTCACTGAAACTGTCAGTTTATTTAAGTTACTACAAATTAGACCCCCACCCCACCCCACATTTTTGGTCTTTGGCATATGCTCATTATTCTAAATATTAATAAAAACATTTTTGTGAATTTTTGTTAATTATCTGCTGACATTTTAGTACTTTGGCATTTTTGTTTTAATTTTACTACTAAAAAAATGTATTTCAATCTTGGTTGTGACAGCTCGTGCTCATGATACAGTCTTACCAAAAAATAATAAAAATAATAGCTAATAAAAAATAATAATAGTAAAATAGTTTTGTTTGTTGTAATGATGGTGAATAAATTGGATGTATTGCCCCTAAATAAATGAGAAAAACTGTTATGCTATGTGATCCAACATGTTTTTGTCTTATAATCTCTAGAACTGAGGTAGGTCATGGGGTGAGTTGAGTTTGCCAAAATGTCAGTTATGGCCTAATGCCAATAAATTATAGATATAATTATTATTTCTTCTCATTTATTCAGGTATTTTAGGTTTCCAGTTGCGTTTTGGCATGAATGAGTCTCTTCACATCCAGGATGCTATGCATGTTGTGGTGAAGGCCATCAATACTATGTACAATAAAGTGAACCTCACTGAGGCCCCTAATCGTTGTATAAGCCATACTGAAGATGAAGTAGGATCTTGGGATAGTGGCCAAGTCATGTTTAAGTAAGAAAATGTTTTTGTTTTCTCTTGGGGCAGAATATTTAGATTTATTTACACAGTTGACCAGTCTTGGCAAATGTTTTGCAAGTCATATTTGTAATCAAAATAATTTTCAAAATGAAATTTGACTTTCAAGAGATGTAAGAAGTCTAGTTCCTTATACACTTTTATAAAATGCTTCCATAAACAGTTCCTTAACATTTAACTTTTTATGTACAGTTTTGTAAGTAAAAAATATTGAAAAAAACAATGCATTTGCAGTTGTCTGTAAACCATGTTGATGTCATTTAAAAAGCAAAGCTATTTTTAGTGCCCTAAAGGAAGTTGAGCTTGCTGATGGGAAGACAGGAAAGGTAAAATTTGATGAGGTTGGAGATCGTGACAGTCCTGTGTATGACTTGGTCAATGTACAAGAAGGCAAGCTAGTCACAGTGGGCACTTATGAAGGCAAGGTACTGCATTATGGACAAAGGTCTTGCCTTATGTATCCTGCCATATTCTAATTTAGCTAAAAAAGTTGAAACATTTGACTACTTATTGTTTAAATTGCTGTGATTCAATTTAAAAAAATGACATGGCTTAAATAACCCATTTATTTGGTTATAATATATTTTATCCTGGAGTGAACACAGAATCCTTGTAATTAAGTGTATTGATGTGTTATGGTATTTCTCTGGTCTATTTACTTTTTTGATATGAACATTTTAGTGAAAATATAGATTTGTAAACACATTTGATCATTGTAATTTATTTAGCTCAAACTAACACATTTTCCTACTTTGAAGATGCAGACCAAAAAGCTGAATGTTAGAGGTCCAATTCTCTGGCCAGGTGGACAAATGACCACACCTCTGGGAGAGAATATTGAGACACATTTGAAGGTAAGAAATGAGGCAATGGTAACTTTTTTAAAACTCGCATCAACCAAAAATTTATGTACTAATAAAATTGTTGGTCATAAAACCCTCCAAAAAAGGTTAAACTTCTCATCATTTGTTAAACCCCATTCTTAAGAAAGTTACCCTGACATTTTATGCTTCATATTCAGTATGAAAAGTTTCCTTATAAAATGTGACATGTAATCCCCAAATACAGTGAAACTGGAACATATTGAAGTCCTTTGCCAACTTCATTGATGGTGATCTTATGTTCATATTTGTATGACTGGTTTTAGGTGGTGACCATTGAAGAGGTCCCTTTTGTATTCTCACGGGTCATCCAACCAGGAGAACAGTGCAAGACCATGCCAAGCCTGGAAGATGGAATAAGAGAAATCTACTGTCCACATATTAATGTTACAACTGGTAATCTTGAAATGTGTTATCAGTCTGTCATTATTCCTCTCTCTTATTTTCAATTTTGATCCCTGTGTGGAAGTTACATTGCTGGTAATAACTGAATAAAGAAACAGAAGTCCTTCTTATTTTATTAATTATCTTAATATAAGCAAAATAGAATGATAGTAAAACATGAGAAAAAAATACGGAAAAATGCTGCTGTCAGAACTGAAAATCACTCATCATGTGTAATAGTTTTTGTTTCTGTTATTGATCATTAAGCTCGCGTCTGCTAGCAATTTAAATTTTCTTTTATATCTTCACAGATCATTGTTCCGCTGACATGGAATGATTTGCCATTTTCAGGTGTGAAGACTCATAAATGTTGCAAGGGATACTGTATAGATTTGCTATTCAAGCTTGGTACCAAACTAAACTTCACTTACGATGTCCATCTTGTTGGAGATGGCAAGTTTGGTGTTTTGGAAAAGGTAGTTTGTTTATTCTCTTTATTTACAACTATATTTTTTATAAAGTGAACTAGAAAAGAAAATAGAAACCATAAATTTTAATGAATGTAATTTTGTTGGTAAGATATGATGATGCCAAAAAGATTCAATTAAATAAAATTGAAGGTAGATATTTTAGGCTGTATTCCCAGAGCTTTTAGATCGATCTTTCCCCGTGGGGAGTCTCACTAGATTACTGTCAGATAATCCGGCTTAAATGTCTGTCCCACCTACTACAAGCTGTAAGGGGGTAATTAACTTTCGTGTCCACTCGGCTGACAGCTATTTAACGTGAACCCCCAGGGAGTTAGGTCGATCTAAAGTAGATCGATCTAATCTCTGGAAATGGGGTCTTAGATATTTAACAAATTTTGTGTCACAGCAAGAGACATTCTGTGGTATTCATTGAACACTTAATTTGTTAGAACTGTCTTTTACTCCTAGCTGAACAAGGCTGAGATAAATGTAAAATTGAATCAGATTCAGTGCAGGCATTTCAGTGTAAGCATGACTCTAGAAAATAACTAAGGTATGTTGTATTTTAGAACAATAGGACAGCCCAAGAGTGGAATGGAATGATGGGTGAGCTTTTGAAGAAAAAGGCAGATCTCATTGTGGCTCCTTTAACTATAACTCCTGACAGGTCTCTGGCTGTGAAGTTCTCAAAACCTTTCAAATACCAGGGGCTAACAGTTTTGATGAAGAGGGTGAGTCATATATTTTATGTTCAGCTGCTTAATTAACTGTATGTCACAATCACCTTTGTCTGTTAGTGTTACTGGAGGGCGAGTTTGGAGGTGTTGAAACTTCTGGTTATTGCAAAAACTTTTAATCGAAGTTTTAGTTTTGCTTCATATGTTCTACACTTACTAGGCTCCAATCACGATGACTTTCTTGTAAATATGATCACTAGTTTCTTGGCAAACTATACACAGTAGTGATTAATTTGAACCATCTCTTTAAGTGGAATCTAATAAATATGTATATATTTTTTTTAATTCAGGAAAGAGAGCCCAGTAGCATTGCGGGTTTGTGTGCAAATGATATTATGCAGGATGCGTGGATCCTTGTTAAAATATCTCTTGTATCTTCAGGGTCACAAAGACTCCAACCTAGGCTCCTTCCTCCAGCCTTTCCAACCACCTCTGTGGATTCTAGTTCTGCTGTCAGTCCATGTGGTGGCCTTGGTGCTGTATCTGCTGGACAGATTCAGTCCATTTGGTCACTACAAGCTGGCAAAGTCCTCAGATGAGTCAGAGGAGCACCCCCTTGACCTGTCTACAGCCATATGGTTTGCTTGGGGAGTGCTGTTAAGCAGTGGCATAGGGGAAGGTGAGAGCGCAAAGGGAAATTGATCATTTCAGTGCAGATGAATTATGATTGTAAGAAAATGATAAAGTATTTGTGTGATATTTTTCTTGGAGTAATTAAATGAAATTGTTTATGATTCGACCATTTCTTCCAATGTTTTATTTGATATATAATTGTGCATCAGGTAAAGAGAGACTTCTGTGACAATTGAAAAAAAGTAGGCTTACTGGGCCTGCAAGTTTTGAAAGCTGCTGGCACTGACAAAAAGTTTTTTTTTTTAACAGGAAGCTGTTAGACTCGGGCCAGGATCATGGATGATTTCTTAGATTTTTGTGTACAGATATATTTGGTTTTATTTCATATGTATTGTCTGCCTCTGATAAATCTATTCATACTAACAACATAACCTTCTTTTTTTGTTCCAGGCACCCCTAGAAGTTTTAGTGCCAGGGTGGTAGGGATGGTATGGGCAGGTTTTGCAATGATTATCATTGCTTCTTATACTGCTAACCTGGCTGCTTTCCTTGTGCTAGACAGACCACCCTCTGCAGTCTCTGGTATAGATGACAGACGGGTAAGTTGAGGCTTTGATTCTTAAGATATATACTTATTCTGAAGACTGGTATAATACCAAATTACCAAAAAAAAGAAGCGTAGATAAAAAATCTATTATTTGTGATTGATCGATTGGTCACTATTTCCACGATTTATTTAATTTACCTTATTGTAACTGATCCCCTCTTTCAGTTGAGAAACCCTACAGATGAGTTCATCTTTAATACTGTCAAAGATTCCTCTGTAGAGGACTACTTCAAGCGGCGTGTAGAACTGTCTACCATGCACCGGACAATGGGGGACAATCCAATACAATACGAAACTCCTGATGAAGCCATTAAAGCAGTGATAGAAGGGTACTTACCTTCTATTTTTTAAGTTTTGACAATCTTTCATAATTTGATTGAAGACCAGCATTCAAAAATAAAATAAGTAATATATTAACACTTCATTTCTTGGTTTATTGTAGCAAATGAAATTATTACTATTGTAAAAAGAAATAAGTTTTTCTTTTTGAGCTGTAATAAGTGAGGAGAATGGGATTTTTGTGCCATATTGTGACATGGCCTAGATCCTTAAATCAGAACTTGAGACCTGGCACAAACCATCCACACATCAGGTAGCAGTTCAACTCTATGCCCACTGTAATTTCGTCATGAGATCCATAACATTCTGCTATTTTACATTGCAGGAAACAGTTAGATGCCTTTATTTGGGAATCCACTCGTCTGGAGTATGAAGCTGCCAGGCGCTGTGATCTGGTCACAGCTGCGGAGATGTTTGGCAAGGAGAGACTTGGAATAGCAGTGCGCCATGGAAGTCCTTATGCTGAGTCCATTAATCTGCAGGTGCTGGGATTTCATGAAGGTAAGCATATTCCCAGATACCTATATCCATTGACTCTGTCAGTGTCTAATTAATGTTGATGTAATGTTTTTTTTTTTTTTCTTTTTTAAGTATTAATTTGGTTTTCTCATCAATAATTTTGATGATTTTGATGATTCTAATTATTTTGTTAAACATGTCTAATTATTTTGTTAAACATGTTAAACATATCTCGTTTGCAGAAGGTGACATGGAAAGTTTAGATGGCAAATGGATTCTGAAGAGTAACATAAAATGCAATGAAATCAATTCATCTCCTGCTACTCTTGGGCTGACTAACATGGCAGGTGGGTAGCATGATGCAGGATGTTCTCTATCTGAACCAGGTGCATCTCTGGTAATATTATTTCATTTGTTCTACACAAACCATTGATAAATTTTGCTTATGTCAGTCTTGCAAATACAGGACAAGGAAACTGAAGTATAAAATCTGTTTTTGCCCCATAATCTGAAAAACGTTTTTGAGAATTATGCTGTACTTCTGCCAGGCGGATGGGCCCACTAATGCTGAACCTATAACATCTTGATTCATGGTGGTAAGGGACTTTCATAGCTGTTTCTGATATAAATTGTTGCACTTGACTATATTCCAGGGGTGTTCATGTTGGTAGCTGGAGGTATACTGTCAGGAATATTCATAGTATTTGTAGAGATCACCTACCACCGCCATGTGTCAGCCAGGCAGAAGGAAATGGAGCTGGCACGTCATGCTGCAGCAAGATGGAGGGGAAATATTGAGGTGAGTGGTCCTCACATGAATTTTCATTGATGAAGTATATTTGAATTTCCTCTTTCTCAGTACATAAGTTAAAATATAACAGTAAATATCACTAAAGCTGAAAGGAGGTTAAGAGGCAGCCAGTATTGTGGTTGATGTATATAAAATATTATTTCAACTTATTTCAATTTGAAAATTTTCAAGTCTTATATGCAAATAGGAAAGTAACTACTTAACAAAGATTTTTCAGTATTCATGAAGTATTGTTAACAAGACGTTCTACTATATTTTCTTAGATTTGAGAATAATGGCAAGAAAAGTGCCTAATACTAATATTACCTTTCACCTATTTAGTGAACTGTAATGTGATTAATATATATTTAAACCTTGACTTTTGATTGATCTCTTTTTTTTTTTTTTTGTTTCTCATTTTATGAGAATGCATGAGGTGGCGATTTCTACTTGCATGTTCTTTTATCTTTTATATGCTGTTGCTTATTTGTTAACTATATTTAGTGTTATAGAAAGTTATTTGAAAAATTAACTTAGCCTTGCGTACATGCTTTCAAAACAAATAATACATACATGGAGGTTATATATATATATATATATATATATATATATATACCACCGCCATGTTGATTTGATCTTGGTGTGGATCATTTGATGGTAATTGAAGTAAAATTGATAGTTTTCAGTTGACTTTCTATAATGTGCCTTGTAAGGTGTGTGTTCTGTTTTCATACAGTATGTGTGCAAAGTGACAGCAAAAATGATGACATGCTGTTGACAATACCAAATTGACTAATTGTTTTGAAGCTGTTGTCAGTTTTATTTTACATGCAGAAAATAATGACACAATTTTTAAACTGTTAACCACTACTAACGTATAATCTTAATACCATATCACTAAAACCCCAATGTTAAATCCCAGTCTATTTCACAATCCACAGCAGGCAAGTGTCTTCATGTCAGTGAATTGATCAAGGCATTTGTTGAGGTTTTCCAAGCTTCATTCTTGCACAAAGTTCTCCCAGCTACCCTCTTGCAAGGTGGAAGCCAGTTCACCATTCTTCATAGGTTTTGTGAAATTACAGGCTTCTGAGATTTTGTGATTAGAAGTGGGTGAGTTTGTTTAAGTGCATGATGCATAAAAAAGTTCTTCAAAAGGCACATTTTACCACAGCCTGATTAAGGAGTTAAGAATGGCTTGTGGTAGCTTTGAAGCCTGAGACATTGTTTATTGTTGATGAATTTGTCTGATGTGATTGGATGATTAAGCCTTACGATTTGGTTTCACTTGTTCTTTTATATTTAGAGGGGTCACGCTTGCTGAATTCTACCCATAACTTAGAACTTCAGTAATTATATATCCATTTTTATCCATGATTGATGTTTGCTAACTTAAATGAATTATATCAAAACAGTAGTAAGGGTCGGGATCACTACTTAGAACTCTTATCATATTAGAAAAGGAAGACCTTACGGGCAAGCTGGGCAGTGCTGAGGAAAGACAAAGCAGATGATTTGGATGAGGTAGTTATGTTTTCAGTGCACTCAATAATGGTGAAATAGTACAACAACCACATGTGTATGAATACTATCTCCAATTCAAAGAATACTCTTGGATTTTTCTTTCATTTTATAAGTTTATGCACTTATATTTGTCCTGATATTTAAATTGGATTGTTATGTGGCATGGTGTTTTATTCCTTTCTGTGTCCCTAAAAGGATGTCCCTGGTGACATTGTCTATTACATAAATGGTTTATTTATATGTTGTTGCTGTTGTCATACTTTTGATGTTGTAAAAATTGGTTTGTATTAACTTGTGGGCTGCTTTGATTCTACCTTTATCATTTTGATGTTTTTTATTTAATATTAAAAGAAAGAAATTGAGACAACTTTAACATTAACAAAAATGTTGTGGATAATTATTCAGAAGCGACGCATGCAGCGCAGTAACCAGCTTGAGCATGAGCAACTTCAGCAACTGCACAACGGAGCAGATGGCAAACTTGTCAATGGAAGAGGTGCCCTGCACCGTGGTATAGAGGGCGCTGCACAAGCTGAACCAGTACCATACCCAACATACTCTGGTGGGGACTGGGAGCAAAGAGAGCCTGAATACACAGTTGCTGGTGCTGACAACAGAGATCACAGTGGTCAGAGAGTGGACATTGTATAAAGCAGATGGTTGCCAACAATTGGCCTCTGTGGAAAAGGAGAATGGTATGATGAAAAGTTAACATAAAACTTGCACATGAAACTGGAAGTTTATGGGATGATTATGTAACAGTATCATAGTCTGTCTTTAAGTTGAGGTATAACATGGAATTAATATTTCTTCAGACAATTTTCTTCTGTGTGTCTTTATCTGATAGAAATGTATACTTCCAGGATCTTGTATTTTCCTGTGTCTTCATTGTATTGTATGGTTTCATTATTGTGCACGGTATTTGATATTGCAGCATGTTTTTCTTTTGGTAAGCTTTTTATTGTGAATTTTAGTGCAAGTTTGCCACAAGAATTTACTCCCATTTTACTTGTAAATTACCGTGAAGCTCCCATTTTGAACTTTTTGACAAGTTTGCCACAAGAAGTTACTCATATATATGATAATGATAGAGTCATGTTTATTTGAATGGATATTCAACCATAATCTGTGTATAAATGCTCATATATATATATATGCACATCCCCGATACTGGGTAACAACAATGGGTTGTCATCTGAAAGTCTTTTAAAATATTCCTTCTTGTTGGATTACAGTGGGGCTGCTTATATGTGAAAGGGGATAGATTTGTCTTGTTATAACTAACAATTCTGTGTTTCTAAACATTGCTGTGTGTTTAAAACTTTTTAATACTTAGCCAAAAATGACACTAAAACAGCGTTGAAATCTGGGACACAGACATACCAGTCTCTGTTGCAGCTGTACATTATGGAAAAGAAAGCTCTCAGAAAAGTATTGACTTTTTTTTTTTTTGGTCATATCAGGGATAATTCACGGCACACACACTAGAGAAAAACAAAAATTGCTCTTCGTTACAAATTTTGATGGATAAATGGGAGCTTTCTCAACTCTGTGAATTTAAGTGTACTCTTCCCTGATAATGTTTAATGTTACATTTTCCAAACTTTATGAATATGAGACAAAATACGATGTATATTATAAACAGAGAGCGTGCACACAAGAGCCGACACTTCATGTTGTTGCTGTTTTACCTCCAATACAGGATCACAGCTTGCTTTTCCAAATCTGTGAAGTTCAATGTACTCTTTCCTAATAATTTTTGTATGGGTTTAATGTTACATTTTCCAAAATTTATAAATATAAGGCAAAATACAATGTTAATTCTAAGCAGAAAGCGTACTCACAAGATTGGCACAATGTTGCCCATGTTGTTTCTCAATATATATATATATATTTTTTTTTTCTTTTTTTCTGCACCTCCACAATACTGGGTAACAACATTGGGACATGGGCATCAAAATTTCAACTGAATATATATATATAATATTCTATAACTTATAAACCCACCAGCTGCTTGTGGTACACAATGTTTTTGCTGCCATTTTGAAATATGTTAAAGATGAAATCATATGATATCAATTTCATGATGTGTTGTTACCTGCTTACATTTTCTGTCTTTCTGTGACAATAATGGGTACTATGTGTAAGATGATATAGCAATTTAGCAAAAAAAAAGAATAAACCATATATATATAGAGAGAGAGTGAAATGTTGTGTTGTTCAGACAGCTGTGATACAGTTGTATATTAAAACACTTTTTTCGTACCCACTGTCTACACTTTCCTGTCACTTAAATCGTCAGTCTACAGATATCTGCACTTGATAGAAATAAAGATGATCATTGTATTTTTAATTGGTTTGAACTTTTGGTATGCTATTATCTCAATACTTTCTTGTCTAAATGTAAAGCTGCATGCACATTATTTGAACAAGTGACACAAAATAATATATTAGCATATTTTCACCTGCAGAAAAAAAAATTTGTACCAGACACAGGTTTGCAGTTCAGCTGCTTGTGTTAACCAGCATGTCAGAATCAAATATTGATGGTCCACTTTGCTATTTATATACAAACTTTGCATGTTGAATGTGTTTCCTGTACTTTTGGCCTGGAATAATCAGTCTGTTTAAATATTTTGTGGAGTTTTGAATACTATAAAAAGTAAACATTATTTAATATGTGGTGCTTAGAGATCATGTTATCAATTGTGAACAGATTGTGTTTTTATTAGTTCATTCTTATTTACTAAAGATGTGTTTAGTCTACAATGTATGTAAAAAGTAGCTTCACTAGATTGAGGTATTAATAAGTTTCTGTATCACTGAAACTGTTGTTCTCTCTGTAAAGGCATCTTTTTTGTAGTTCTTTTGTTTTTGATTTAAATATTTTTGACCAGCATTTTAAGCAGGACCTAACCTTGTGAAGTTTACCAATGTAAACTTTTGTCTTTGTTATATTCAGACACATTTTGATATTTGTGCATGGTATCTGTATTTGAGGTTTATTACTGTTTTCTTTTTTTATGTACAGACACAGATGTGTCTGTACATATTGCCATCACCTGCGTCTGTCGTCGCCGATGCCGATGCCGATGCCGTCGCCGATGCCGTGCACTTTCCTTGTAAACACGATAAGTGGAGGACAGTTTTACTTTTTGGCTTTATATTTACAGAGCTGATGAATATTCATAAAACGCAGGTCAAGTTCGAAAATCAGCATGATCAGGCCATTATTGTAGAAGTTATGCTGTTTTTTCTTTTTTCAGCATATATGCAACCCTGTAAACACATTTTAAGGAAAACCGTTAGGCCTGTTGTCATGAAACTCACAGGAGTAATCAATCTTACTAAAACGCAGGTCAAGTTCATAAATCAGCATGATCGGGCCATTATTTTAGTAGTTATGCTGTTTTTTCATTTTTCAGCATATATGCAACACTGTAAACACAATATAAGAAAAACAGATAGGCCAATTGTCATTAAACTTACAGGAGTGGTCAATCTTACTAAAACACAGGATGAGTTCAAAAATCAGCATAATTGGGGCATTATTTTAGAAGTTATGCTGTTTTTTCACATTTACTCAGATTCAATTCTTAGGCATGTTAATAGCCTTATTATTTAAGTAATAAGATACGTAAAAGTGTTTGTTTGACATTTCCTGCATCTTTACAACATTGTTAGTTGATTATGTAAAAATGATGGTAAACTTGTTATCGTGTATTGTGTAATAAAGTGTCAAAAATGGAAATAAACTCATATCATTGCAGTTTGTCAGATTCAATCATCCACTATGTTCAGAATCTCAGAATGGAGGAAATTGGACAGTTAACACTGTTCTATTGATATTTTTCCCATCTCATCAGTTTTCTTAGTTGATCATATAAAAATTGCAGTAAACTGTTTATTTTGTTTTATGTTAAAAAAGTGTTAAAAATGGAAATAAACCCATGTCAGAACAGTGCTGTCTTGTTTACATTTTGGCATTTTCAAGGTGTGACTTTGAAGTTCCATTGGCCTGAAGACCTTTGCTGGTCACGTTTTCTGAATGTCCATTCTACTAATATTTTATTATTAAAGATTGATGGTCATTATGCTGTTAAACATTATGTAATGTTGCATCAAAATTTGAAGAAACCCCTATTTTGGGCACTGCTCCCAAGATGACCATTTAAGAAAAACCATGTCACTTATTGTTTTCAAACTAACAGGAAAGAAACATGGGACTAAAATACAGCTTCAGTAGGCAATGCAGTCTGTTTGGTAATTCTTTCTTCCAGTTAAACAGTTTTTTTTTTTTTTTTTTTTTTGTGTGAAATTTAATTTTTCACATATTTTTCAGCTTATATGCAACACTGATAACACAATATAAGAAAAACAGATAGGCCATTTGTCATTTTACACACAGGAGTGGTCAATCTTACTAAAACGCAGATTGAATTCGAAAATCAGCATAATCGGGCCATTATTTTAGAAATTAAGCTGTTTTTTCACATTTCCTCAGATTCAGTTCTTAGGCATGTTAACAGTCTCATTATTGAACTAATAAGATACGTAAAAGTGTTTGTTTGACATTTCCTGCATCTTTACAATATTTTTAGTTGATTGTGTAAAAATGATGGTAAACTTGTTATTGTGTTTTGTGTAATAAAGTGTCAAAAATGGAAATAAACTCATATCATTGCAGTTTGTCAGATTCAATCATCCACTATGTTCAGAATCTCAGAATGGAGGAAATTGGACATTTAACACTGTTCTATTGATATTTTTCCCATCTCATCAATTTTCTTAGTTGATCATATAAAAATTGCAGTTAACTGTTTATTTTGTTTTATGTTAAAAAAGTGTTAAAAATGGAAATAAACCCATGTCAGAACAGTGCTGTCTTGTTCTTATATTGGGACTTTCATCATGTGAATTTTAACTCTCATGGTCATGAAACTATAATCTTATTGAAGGGGTGGATTGAGACCATCTTCTGGGTCTCCTGGAAGACAGTTAGATTTTAAAGTTTATATTGATGGGTATCTATTTTTTTCTTTTGGAAGACCATCAAAATGGAAGATGGATCAATAAAGATACTTTAGAATACTGTCAAAAATATTTCTGGATCTGCTTCTGTTATTGACCATGTTACCTGTTGTGCATAATGAAAAATCAGTGTTGACTGACTGCTATTATAAGCATTATTTATTGTTGCATCAAAATTGACAAAATGACCTCTTTTGCATCTTTTTTTTCTGTTTTTTTGTCTGTACATTTGACAGCTTTGCTGCCTTGTTTAAGTATTTAATAAACTTGGAATGTTCAAGAATGTCATTTTATTGGTTTTATTAAAATAATATGTGAAATGCATCTAGGGAAACTTTTTAAATTGTCAAATACATTAAAAAAAACTGAAATGAACTCAAAAACTAAAATTGATTGTGAAAAACCCAATTAAAATGCATTTAATATTAAAATGGCAAGTTCTCATGACAAGTAGTGGCAAGTTCAAGTGTGCTGAAATTGGCTCATGATGTATTTGAATTTTACCCGTGTGCGGCCTTATAACCTACATTAGTAACCAACAATGAAAAACCTATTGCTGAAATAAATTTTCATGTGACCTGTTTGTAAACTCTCAGCCCCCGTTGTATTAAATTGACATCTCTTCATTTTCATGGTATCATTTAGGTATATTTACATATAATAGGTCAAGGATATGTATCTAAGGCAAAATTCCAATAATGTTCAATCTGGGATCTTCATCCTTTACTGATTAATTTCTTTGATCTGTTTATGGACAGATGCTATGTGATGTCACCTGCAGTTGTTTTGTAAAGTTTTCATTTTAAACCATTTAGCATTTTCAGGATGTGACTCTGAACTCTTAAGGGTCTGAAGCCCTGTGTTAGTTGTTTTCTGAATGTTCACAGAAACACTAGAACATAATTATAAAGCAGAGGCTATAAGGCTGTTAACCTTCTTGTAATATTGCATCAAAATTGACAAAAATATTTGTGAAATTTTGTTGTACTGCTTTAATCATTTTTGTCATGTTGAGTGTTTGTTTGGAATGCGCTGTCTTGTTTTGAAATAGTAAGGAACTTTTCTGATTTATTAAATGCCTTCTGCCCTATTGATATATTGCAGTCGAAATAAGGGAGCGACCTCCCAACATCCGAACCTAGTCCATGGTGTATTGTCTACTTCACATTCACTTTATAATAACTATTTAACTAACTATTACTATTTAACTAAATGCAAATCATGTGTATCAATGCTTGTTAACTTGGATGTGAGCCAGCACAATGTTACTTCCTTTGGGTTAGAAAAATCCAATTATGTGTCTCTGTTATATTATGTTATGTTAAGATGTTGGCAAGTTCCAGGTAGTTGAATCGAATTACCTCGGGGATACTCCCTAAATTGCATTCAGTTTAAGCAGCTTAAATGTCTGGCATGCCCCCTTGTAATTTAAAGAACTTGATTCGCCAGCAGCTGCAAATTCCACCAATTGAACTTTAACTTTCACTGATAATGTGTGGAACATTTTTTAGTCATTAAGTGGGAGAAGGTGTGAACTAATGCTCATTGAGAGTGTCGATCAAGGAAATGTCAAATACTTGATGGACAACGTGAAAAACGGGGATCACGGGAAAGATGCTGGAAAGAAAGTAAGTGATCAGTACATGCAGGCCCGTAGCCAGCAATTTCAAAAGGGGGGTTCTTTTTCTGAAAAAGTGGACCTTTTTCCATAAAAACTCCATGTACCTAGATCATATATTTATTTTACCCAGAGTGGACCTTTTCCTAGCAAAAAGGGTGTTTCTTTCGAACCCCCCCCCCCCCTTGCTATGGGCCTGACATGTAAATAGAAAAACCAGCTTAAACATCCCTTTATTTTTAAAAGAAAAAGAAATCGTTGATAAACAACCAAGTGTGTATAATAATAATCCTATTTTTCAATAAAAAGGCGTATTTAGGAGAAGCAAAGGTCTTTTTAAGTTTAAGCCTACATTACATTTGCCACGGACGCCATACGATGAAGCAGTACGATTTTCCGTGCGATTTTTACGTCGTACATGTATTATATGTAGCTACGGCAAGTATGGTAGCATTATGTGCGGGTGCTACCGTCTACAGAGCAACAGATTGATTTTTCACAAGATATTCACAGATATGCCATTAATTAGATAAACAGTCATTTTGTTCTCTGGATTTTTCAAGATTTCACTATAATATCTGTAGAGGGTATGCGGGTGCCGTCATTTCGCCGACATGACCTCGAGGTCACGAAGGAAAAAATCGGTTTGTCTGTTGAAAAGTGATCGTACAGAACCCTTTCAGTCTCGGTACAGTTGCAGTGCGCTTTTGTTGCGGCTTCGTATGCTACGTGTCTGTTTTCAAATTGTGTCAACGATTAATATAAACCTTAGGCTAAACAAAATGTATATTTTGGTTAACGCGCGGCAACTCTATACACTGTTAAACAGAATCGGTAGACAAATTTTCTTTTATTTTTATTATTATTATTTTCAAATGTGTTAAATGGACAAGTCAACTTAATTTTATGGTCAGTCCGGTAAAGGGTTGTGTCAAATCCCAAGTGTAGTTGATTGCAACGCATAACCATCGGTCAATCGTATTTTTTCCACATACCAATAAACAAATTAAGTTTCCCCAAATTTAGGTACGTAAGCCAACTTATACATTTTCCTAAAGAATTTCTTAAATGCAATCGATGAGGGGGGGGGGGGGGGGGGGTAATGATGTAGGGAAGTAACAATGTTGGGGAGTGACGAAGCGTGGAAGCAACGATGCGGGGGTGTATCGGTGTGGGTTCGTATCGATGCGAGTTAGGCAAAAATTAACTAGGGAGGGGGTACGGGAGTTTTGGGGTACGGGAGTTTTGGTGCGGAGGCATGTTCACATGACCTCAGTCAAAGTGAATGGCCGTAACAGATTTCAAAAGTTATCATCATAAGGTAAATAGATAAGACAAGCACTAACAGGCAGAAGAGGGTACGTAAACATCGAATCTAATCACTGTCACTGGTTATTTGGTTATTTCCCAGCGAGGTATTTCAGACACACACTTGTAAATAATGCAATAGTTAAATACCTAAAAATACATCTAACAGTGATTTTTTTTTTTTTTTTTTTTTTTTTTTTTTTTTTTTTTTTTGTCACTTCAAAAGGGCTCTGAAGATGTAGTGTCTGGTTTTCAGGTTCGTTTTTCTCGAGAAGCTAGTGTCGTTTTTCAAAAACGAACCTGGCAACCAATAAATAGTACGGTGCTGTATTTTTTTTTTTTTTCAAAACAAATTAGTGGCGTTTTTCAGAAACGATTCCGACGCTCGGAACGGGAGTGAACGGAGTGAGAGACGACCGGCGATAAGAGCCAACCGCGACCACATCCAACTTACTCCTCACAAGTCACATCGTGAATTCGTTACAGGTCACGTGAAGGTGATATGTGGGTTCGATCAGACTTTATTTCTGACATATGTAAAAACACTTATTTCACATTCTTGTTTTCGTTATGACTTGAGGCATCGATAACCACTGCGTGTGCGTGTGAACGTCACCTGCCTCCCGCCGCCCCCCCCCCCCCCCCATACACACACACACACACACACACACACGTGTACTCGCTGGACATGACCAATTTATTTAAAGTGAGCTTTGGTGTGACGGTAATGAACTGGCCCTCTCTAACTTGCCTTGCATATGTAAAAACACCTGTGGCGTTATTCCATGTTAGGACACACCACAGTGGACCGTCCACCTAACTATTAGGCCTACCGTTTGATGTGAATAAGGCCTTGCCTGATCTGATAAGCTTCAACGCGTGGATTGGTTAAATAAAAGCATATGCCAAAACACTAGGCTACCAGTAAACAACCTTATTAGTTTACAAGTAAGACCAGACAAGGAATCACCATGTTCAGTATTCCTGGACTAATACGCAAGAAGAGAGACCGCAAGACTTTTTCTAGGGAAGAAATTGAGTTCTTCATCCAAGAACTTGTCAAGGAAAAAGGTGGAGCAGTACAAGATTGTCAGCTTGGTAAGTGGTATTACTCCACAGCATAGTAGGGGTATCTTGTGAAGAATGACGACTCTTCATTGTTACTCTCTCTCTCTCTGTCTCTCTCTGTCTCTGTCTCTCTGATACGGACGTTGGCGCTCATTGTGTCCCACATTTCTGTATCTGTAACATCTCACTCATCATCTGTCAGCAACTCGATCTCACTATATATATATATCCTACAAAGGTCCATCAAATTTCAAGAAATGTTTTTGGTTTTTGGTTGCACTGATTGGCCTCTGTGGCATTGGAGGTACACTTACATAAATTCCTCTAGGGATTTTCCTATTTTGCTGTGATTGCTAATTCAGTTCATTAATCATTTGATGGCTGTACTGGTACTTATTTTTCTTAAGATAAGTGAAGGTTGCACTTTGCAGCCTGTTATCAAACAGTAGCGAATTCTAAGAACACTGAATAATAAGATAGAGGTGTGGCTATATGTGACACAATTCAATCAGGATACATGTACAAAATAAGTTAGATAAGACAAGTTCAGTACCTTGTACTGAATGGCATTCACCAAGTAATTCCTTAAAAAGATGCATCTCAGATATTTGAGTCTGTGTATGTTCTGAGGGCTTATCGCCTGGTAAATCCTTGGTAAGCTTCTTTATTACTTAAAATAAATTTAATCACATGAACAGGGTGCTCCCCCCCCCTCCCCCCCCCCAAAAAAAAAAAAAATCTGGGGGTTCAAGTCCTGTGAATGGATTGCCCACATTCACTGCTGATCAGTCTCTCCTGATGTCACTGTGGCAGTGCTGAGGAAATTTCGGACATCACAGGGGAGCAGAGTGATAGATTGAGATGGACAGTGTGGGATTTAAAGAAAAATTTACATATATATATTAAAAATCAAAACTTTTTTCCTGTACGAGTAATATTATATATAATAAAAAGAAAAAAATAACAGCAACTTTTTTGCCCCGACCGGTTTCTTTCTTTCTTCAGGGGGTTTTGTTTATTTGTTACCAGGTGATGTCATAAAGGCTACAGATGTCACATTTTAGCCTTTAAGACATCACCTAGTAACAAATAAACAAAAACCCCTGAAGAAAGAAAGAAACCGGTCGGGGCAAAAAAGTTGCTGTTATTTTTTTCTTTTTATTATATATATATATATATATATATATATATATATATATATATATATATATATATATGTAAAATTTTCATTAAATCCCACAGTCCTCTCTCAGCCAGGTAACAGTGTCATTTGATGTGTGGGGGGTGGCCCTGTCTTGCTGGAAACACTGTCCATCTCAATCTAAGACTCTGCTCCCCAGTGACTGCCAAACTTCCTCAGCACTGCCACAGTGACATCAGAAGAGACTGATCAGCAGTGAATGTGGGCAATCCATTCACAGGACTTGAACTCCCAGATTTTTTTTTTTTTTTTTTTTTTTTGGGGGGGGGGGAGCACCCTGTTCATGTGATTAAATTTTTTATAAAGTAATAAAGAAGCTTACCAAGGATTTACTGGGCGATAAGCCCACAGAACAAACACAGACTCAAATATCTGAGATGCATCTTTTTAGGGAATTACTTGGTGAATGCCGTTCAGTACATGGTACTGAACTTGTCTTATCTAACTTATTTTGTACATGTATCCTGATTGAATTGTGTCACATATAGCCACACCTCTATCTTATTATTCAGTGTTCTTAGAATTCGCTACTGTTTGATAACAGGCTGCAACGTGCAACCTTTTCTGCCCTTTAAAAAAGCCATAGTTTAATTTAAAAAAATAGATGGTAGAATAACAATGTAGCGTTATTATTATTCACAAAATAGTTGGTGATACCACTTCATGCATTAGCAATATTTTGATTTATTTAAGTGATCTATCTCATGATGCATTTATGAGAAGTTGGAGAGTAAGAGTACAGGTGCACTGGTATCTTATCTACTTTGTCAGTTTATATAATAAGTTGAATTGAAGGGTGGATTATCAGCTAACTGACAAACAGAAATAACGCAAGCCTGCGTAATACTATGGAGGTAATAATACCACTGTCAAGGGGGAATTTATTTTCAGAGCTATTGTTATTTGACACAACTGAATGGATATATCAATTAAGCTTTAAAAAATCTATTTAATTTTTTTTTTATTTTCACAATATAGAAAAATAGTAACAATGTATAATAACTTTGTGAATTAAAAATGAAAATTCTCAGACACAAGCCTAAATTTTTCCGTACCGTTAGCTTACGGCCATCTGGTCGAAGGCCTTCATCAGGCTGACGTGAGTAGTTGTTCACACTCACTGACCGCTAGGTGGTATAGCGGCCAGGACCCTCTTATAAATGTCAGGTAGATCAACCCCCCCCCCCCCCCCGTCCCTATTCATGGGTGGCTGGTATCGGCTGATGTTGATAGCCTATCGTATTTTTCGCGGGATGTCGGATGATTCAGATTCAAGAATCTTAGTTGAATTCCAATCGATACTGTGGCCGGTGTCATTTCCATAGATTTTTAGATCGATCTATCCCTGTGGGGAGTCTCACTAGATTACTGTCAGCTTGGCCGGCTTAAGCGTCTGTCCCGCCTACTAAAACCTGTAAGGGGGTAATTAACTATGGTGCCCGCTCGGCTGACTGCAATTTAGCGTGAACCCCCAGGGAGTTAGGTCGATCTAAAACTTAATCCTTAGATCGATCTAAAGCTCTGGGAAAGCACCCTATATAGGTGTACATGTTCAGAAATGGCAGAGCTGGTATTGCCTACAATCACTGATTTCCTGTGTTCACTCACCCTGATCTTCAACTGTCTACCTGTCTCACCAATGTAAAAGGAATTACAGTCATGGCAATTGATCCTGTATATTGTCCCACAACGGTGATCTTGGGGGGTTTTGTCCTTTGGTGCCACTAGGTGTTGTTTCAATGTGCACTGAGGTCTAAAAGCTGTATTTTTTTTAAAGCAGATATCATACCACCAAGTGTAACAAAATCAGTAATATTTCCAAATTTTTGTGTAATTTGATTAAAGTTAAGATATTCTCCATTTTTGTCAATCAAATCATTTATATAATTGATGCCTGATTCCTGCCAAATTTTATTCGTCATAGTTCTTTTATTTATCAAGATTCTATCATTTAACCTTATGCATTCCTTCAAAAATTAATCTCTGGTACAGACACTTTTATGATCTAGCAGATTTTATCAGGGATCAATAACATCTTTCCAAAATGAGTTTCTTAAATTACATCTTATAGATATCAGTTTTCCCTGACCAATTTCGGCCCATTGTAAATTTGGTATTCATTGAGTCTAAAAAGGATGTCTTCCATTTTGAATCTTTTTTAAAATATACATCTTCTTAGCCAGGTTAGGTTTAGTGCATAAATGTGATACTTAATGTCAGTACTCTGTCTTAATTCCTCCATTTCTATAATTTGAATAATCTTTTCCCTTTTAACTTCATCAATTTTACCATTCCATAATCTAAAACATAGTTCTTTAATAAAATCTGTGTTCGGGTTAGGAAGTGAAGTAAAAAGATGAGTAAGGTAATTAATATCAAAGGTTTTAGAACTACATTCCTACCTAATACTGTCAGGGGTCTCACCTCTTTACTTCTTTGAATTTATCTTTATAATTCTTTTCTATCATTTCCTGTAAGTTGATTGAAAACTCAACTCCTAAAATGTCCAAAGTCTTTGAATTCCAATCTAATTTAAAATCTTTACAAAGAACGGTGTTAGAATTTTTCATATTTCCTATCCAAATCATTTTTGTTTTTTGTGAATTTACAGTTAAACCAGACATGCTAGCGAAGTTTTTTAGAGTTTGGAGCACACAGCATGTAAAATTTTCAGTTCCATCTAAAAATATTGTCATATCATCAGCATACTGAGATATTAAAAAATTTTTATTATGCATTTTAATGCCATTTATATGGTCATTATTTCTTAACATACTAAAAAGAATTTCAGCACATAATATGAATAGGTATGGTGAGAGGGGATCACCTTGGCGACAGCCTTGATATACTTTTAAGAGGGAAGAAGAATGTCCATTCACTAATATACATGACTGTGAATCTTTCAAAAATATTTTTACCTATTTAATCATTGATTTTCCAAAACCAAAAAAAGTCAAGTGTCTTTAAGATAAAGTCCCATTCCAAAGAGTCAAATGCTTTCAAGAAATTTTTTTGCATTACAAGTCCTGTTTTTTGGAAAGACTCACAGTGTTCTTTAATGTTGTAAACAACCGTTGTATTTTCCCCTATAAATCTTTCTGACATAAAGCCATTCTGGCCTTTGTTGATCAGTGTGTAGAACTTTTTAATTCTATTTGCAATCGACCCGGATGCCAATTTATAGACTATATTCATAAGGGAGATTAACCTTAAATTTTGTAAAAAAATCTTTTGGCTTTCCTTATTTGGGGATCAGGGTTATTACTCCTTGAGCGAGTGAAATGGACAATTCATTGGTTTTGTATGCTTCGTTTGTGGAATGGAGAATAAAGGAATGTATATCTATCCAAAAAAGCTTTAAACATTCCACTGTGAAGCCGTCCATGCTCAGGCTTTTATCATTTTTCATATTTTTTTAATGTCTGAAGTAATTCATCATCTGTGATTTTCCCTTCAAGCATGTTGGCTGTAGTAGTATTCATCTAAAGCATTTCGTAGGACCTTAACAACTCTTTCAGATTAACATCTTCTGTCCCCTTTTTTGTAAAAAGATTTTCATAGAATTTTTTTTTGTTTTGTTTCTTGCATAATATCATTCTGATTTGTGGCCAAGTCACCATTATCTTTGTGTATTTTATTTATAGTTTTGTTAACGAAATTTCTATTTTCCATTCAATTTTACCAAAAAATATTTAGTTGCTTTTTTCCCCCTCTTCAATCCATCTAATTTTTGACCTTATTATTATACCCTGTATCTTTTTTTTCTTATTTGTTTTAAATCATCATTTAATGTTCTTATTTTTTGTATCAGTTCTTGCCTAGTTACATCACGCAAATTTTCTAGTATGTTTTGCAAATTACCTATTTGATCTTAATAGGAAAAAAAAATCTATTTAATTTATTTGACTGACAATTTAGTCTACCTGATAACGCCGATAAGTTCCTCATGTAGACATCAGCTAATCTACTGATAATACAGATGGAGCTACGTTGTCAACTAGACTAAATTGTACATAACAGTTTTTTTTTTTTTTTTTTGAGCCTTGAACCTTCAGACTATTGAACTTTCAGACTATTGCTACGGCCCCAGCAAGTGTACACAAGTATATAGGTCTTGTCTGGGACTTAATGTCATAAAATGTATTTCTTTAAAATGAAACCAAATTGATAAGATTTGAACTACTCAACAAATATACACAGATTACTCATGCAGCCCCGAGGTGACACTTGAAATTATACAACATTTCTTCAGTTTATGATTCCTCGGAGCTGCAGGTTATTCAGTTGCATACTTGTCAACATTGAAAATTGTCAGATAAGATTTCCTATTCCACCCTATATCTCCTACAAAAAAAAAAAAAAAAAAAAAAAAAAAAAACATAACACCCTTTATCACCTACAAAAATAACAACAACAACAATTATAACATTGTAAGAAATATCTCATCAGATTCACCTGGTCCATCCATGCCAGCAAATTTAACTTCCTAAAATTTCTAGCTTTTGATGACAGGTATGAGAGATTTTTTCTATTCATTGATACATGTATTAGCTAGTTAAGGCATCAGAGTTACTAATGACAAAATAGGTAACAGAATGAGTAACAAAGTAAATCCTGGATGTTAACAGTTTTACCTCTCATCATCCCACTGAATTTTTGCAATTGCCAGGGGCCATGTTGATGGCAATTTTCCTGAATGGTATGACCTTGGAGGAAACAAGTTGGCTGACCAGAGCTATGAGAGACTCTGGGGAGGTGTTGTCCTGGCCATTAGAGTGGAAAGGTTGTGTTGTAGACAAGCACAGTACTGGGGGGGTCGGGGACAAGGTTAGTTTGCCCCTGGCACCTGCATTGGCCGCTTGTGGGATGAAGGTAGGATTTTTATGTATTTGAAATTAAAGGGATGACTACTGTTCATTTTGGCCAAAAAACTAATTTCCTAGGAATGAGCAATGATTATCCTTTACTTACCAATAATAAACAAGTCCACTCTGACATTTGAAGTCATTTTTTTCCTAAAAAGTATGTTTTTTTTTGTAATAGTCTCTTAAGAAATTATTACAGAGGTATAGCCATTATTAAGGTTCACAAGGTCTAATGGCAAGTACATATTCCAGAATAATTGCAATAATTGCTGTTTTAATGGTAAAATGGAAATAATATTACTGTGAGTTATTTACTATGTATTTTTTGTGTAATATGAATCTCATACAAACATTTTTTTATCCCTTTAATAACATTTAATTTTTCAGTCCTCATTTAAGTTGATTCCATTAAAATTGCACATACATAATGGAACATTTTATTTATTGGTAAGACATTTTATACAGTTTACTACTCTCCATTCATTTCCAGGTTCCCATGATTTCAGGACGTGGGCTGGGTCACACAGGGGGGACTTTAGATAAGCTGGAGTCAATACCAGGATTCCAGGTAATGATTGCATCTTCTGACATGCTTGAGATCCTGGAAAAGGTGGGCTGTTGCATTGTGGGACAGACCAATACTCTGGTGCCCTCTGACCGTATTATGTACGCTACCAGAGATGTCACCAGTACTGTGGACAGTGTCCCTCTGATTGTAGGTAATGTTTTTTTTGTCATAAGCCTATTGCATGTCACAGAAATAGTGTGTTATTTTTTTTTTTTTGAAAAATTTGTCTTTAATTATTAGATGTTCATTTTCCCCCTATCCACAGTAAATAAGCAACCTTAACAGTTTTTGAGGAGTATATATGGCTGGCATCAAATTGTAGGTGGTGTAAAAATTGTTGACTCTTTTAATATTATTTTATTTCTTTTATTTTTTTACAGAGAACTGAAATTTTTTATCAAACATGTTTTTAAAATTAATGCATGTTTATG
Source organism: Lingula anatina (assembly GCF_051362555.1). Lineage (NCBI taxonomy): Eukaryota > Metazoa > Brachiopoda > Lingulata > Lingulida > Lingulidae > Lingula > Lingula anatina. Next base: position 57,630,753 of record NC_141767.1, read on the forward strand.
TTACATCATCTTATTTCATGCATTAAGGTTCAATAGTTTCCAAGAAAGCAGCAGAAGGTCTAGATGCACTGGTTTTAGACATAAAAGTTGGAAAAGGATCATACACCAAAAATGTTGAAGAAGGTCGTAAATTGGGTGGATTAATGGTAACTATAAGTGGTTAACAAGTATACATATCTGTGCATGGTACATGTGTCCAGGTCTTATCTAACATAGTATAATTTTTATGTAATTTGGGGGAATTATGCCAGCTTACTTTCAGTAAAAATATATCAGTTAAGTACAATTTAGTCTTGTTGACAATGTACATGTACTTGTAGCTCCACCTGTATTATCAGTAGATTGGCTGATGTCTACGTGAGGTACTTATCAGTGTTGACTTAAAACCAGACTGTTTCCTAACGTATTAAAAAATGGAAATGATGATGGATGACAAATCTCATGAAGGATTCTAAGTTGTTTATTCATTTTCAATAGCTGCACAATGCTGTGAGAATTGTAATATATTCCTTCAGAAAAAAAAAGAAAAAAAAGTCATATTTTTATCCCCCCTCCCAAAAAAAAAACTGTTATGTTATTTTATGGAAATAATTGCAGCTTACTGCACTTTCAGTAAAAATATATATCAATTAAGTACAATTTAGTCTAGTTGACAATGTAGCTCCACCTGTATTATCAGTAGACCGGCTGATGTCTACGTGAGGTACCAGACTTGTTTCCTAACATATTAATATAGTGGAAATGTTCTAATAGATCACATTATGTGATAGTGTACAATTATAGACCTTGATAATAGTTGTTTTGCAGATCTTAAAAAGTGATTATTTTGACTGACTCACACACAAGGTTGATACTTCTTTTCTGCAAAACAATATATTGAAGTTTACAGAGTTGTTTTAAAATATTATGTAATTAACACCTGAAAATCTTCCTAGATGAAAAATTGCAACAACACTCATCTGAAGTTGTTGCTGTCTGATTGATATGTTTCCTTTCTTCTGCTTGGTCAAATAATTGGCAATTATGTTGTTGAGGACAATTTTATGGATGGTGTCATTGTCAATGTTATATTTAATATCAAACCTCAAATTCACAAATAGAAAGTCATAAACAGTGCTAATGGTGATTAAGAAATGTCATTGCTGAAAAAAATGCATATGCCCAACTGGTGAACCATGTTTCACTTGACAGGTGTCCAGCTGTGAGAGCATGGGCATTAAGACAGTTGCCTTGCTTACCAACATGGATAGTCCACTGGGGAAGACCATTGGAAACAGTCTTGAAGTACAGGAAGCACTGGACTGTCTTCGTGGACAGGGTCCTGGAGACTTGAAAGAACTGGTAGTAAACTTGGGTGAGTTTTCATTTCAAAGTCATCAGTGATTTTAATGACTATCATTAATGTCTCTTTCCATTCCTAAACTTTGTACCTTAAACAGTTTATAAAAAGCATACTAGTATATTGTTATCTTTCACTTGCATTTTGTTTATTTTATATATATATATATATATTATACTGTAGTTCCTTGGTAAGTAGCAACTTCTTTAAGATAAAAAAGAGGTTAAATTTAGCAGGAGGACAACTAGCAATATTTATTTTTTAAAGCCTTTTAATAATAATTCATTAAAGGTGTTTACAATAAACATAATCATACAGCACATAATTTACTCTAAAAATAAATGAATAAAAGTGAAATTACAAAGAGATAGAGGAAGATGGCTGAAGTAATATTAAACAAGTTTCAGTGAAAAATGATGAACTAGTTACAAAAAGAAAGATAGCACAAGTATTTAAAACATTCATGGGGCCCTGTAGTTAAACACCATATAAAGGATAATAAACTTTCTAAATAAACCACTGTGTAAAACATGTATGGTTGTTTCATTGTAATGTTTTATTTATTGTATTTTTTTTAACTGGACATCTTTTCAAAATGAATAATACAAATTTTCTGTAACATATTTTTGTCTTTTGATGAAAGGGGCCCATTTGTTATATGCTGCACAGCATGTTTCCACAGTATCTGCTGGTAAACTCAAAATGGAGGATGTAATCAGCAGTGGTGCAGCACTGGAGAAGTTTTGTGCCATGCTGAAAGCTCAAGGCGTAGCAGAAGAAGTTGCCGAGCAGTTGTGCCAGAAACAGGGGAATACCTCAAACATCTTGGCATCTTCCCATAATGTTACACCTCTCAATAGTGTGGAAGAAGGTATTTTATGTGTGATATAGTGCTGATGAGGATAGGGACTAGAAAGAAACGCCCTCACACTCCTTTTTATGTACAGACACAGATGCGTCTGTACATATAGCCATAACCTGCGTCTGTTGTCGCCATTGTCGCCGTTGCCCTGCACTTTTACCGATAACATGATAAGTGGAAAACCGTTTTTTCCTTTGGCTTGAAACTTACAGAACTGATGAATATTCATAATACGCAGGACAAGTTTGAAAATCAGCATGATCGGGCCTATTTTGGGGAAGTTATGCTGTTTCTTCACTTTTTTCAGCATTTATGCAACACCGATAACACAATATTTGAAAAACCGTTTTACCTTTTGGCTTGAAAATTACAGAACTGATAAATATTCAAAACAGGCAGGTCAAGTTCGAAAATCAGCATGATCGGGCCATTTATATGGAAGTTATGCAGTTTTTTCACTTTTTTCAGCATTTATGTAACACCGATAACACAATATTTGAAAAACCGTTTTACCTTTTGGCTTGAAACTTACAGAACTGATAAATATTCATAATAGGCAGGTCAAGCTCAAAAATCAGCATGATCGGGCCATTTATATGGAAGTTATGCAGTTTTTTCACTTTTTTCAGCATTTATGTAACACCGATAACACAGTATTTGAAAAACCGTTTTACTTTTTGGCTTGAAACTTACAGAACTGATGAATATTCATAATAGGCAGGTCAAGTTCAAAAATCAGCATGATCGGGCCATTTATATGGAAGTTATGCAGTTTTTTCACTTTTTTCAGCATTTATGTAACACCGATAACACAGTATTTGAAAAACCGTTTTACTTTTTGGCTTGAAACTTACAGAACTGATGAATGTCTATAATACGCAAGTCAAGTTCGAAAATTGGCATGATCAGGGCCTTTTTTTAAAGTTTTGCTGTTTTTTCACTTTTTTTCAGCATATATGCAACACCTATAACACATTTTAAGGAAAATCGATTGGCCAATTGTCTTGAAATTCACAGTAGTGATCAGTGTTACTGAAATACAGATTAAGTTTTGAAAATAAGCTTGATCAGTAAAGGTTTGGTGAAGTTATACCTTTTTTTGTATATAATTGTTTTTTCCTCAAATTTAATTCTCAGGCATGTTAACAGTCTCATTTTTGAACTAATTAGATATGTTAAGTTGTTCTTTTGACATTTTCTGCATCTTAACAACATTGTTAGTTGATTATATAAAAATGATGGTAAACCTGATATTGTGTATTGCGTAAAAAGTGTCAAAAATGGGGAAAAAAACTCATATCTTTACAGTTTGTCAGATTCAACCATTCACTATGTTCAGAATCTCAGAATGGAGCAAGTTGGACATTTATAATTGTGCTATTGATATGTTTGCTTTGACAACATATTTTTTGATTGATCATATAAAAATGACGTAAATTGATTATTTTGCTTTATGTAAAAAAGGTGTTGAAAATGGAAATAAACTCTTTCAATACAGTTTTCTCTTGTTTACATTTTGGGATTTTCAAAGTATGACTCTGAACTCTATGGGCCAGTCACATTTTCTGAATATCCATGATACTTTTATTTTATTATTAAACAATTTATGGTTATTATGCTGTTAAGCATTGTGTAATATTGCATCAAAATTGAACAAAACCCTATTCTGGGCACTTGCTCTTCTCACACTTACAGGAAAGAAACATAGGACTGAAATACAGCTTCAGTGGAAAAATTGTCTCATTAGTTAATTGTTTGGAAGTGATACAGGTTTTTTTTGTGAAAATTTTTATCTTTTACATGTTGCAATTTTCAATGTGGGACTTAGAGCTCCCTTGGGCATGAAGCCCAGTGGTAATCAAATTTTCTTAATGTCCATGTTTTTAATAGTAGATATTTTAAAATTGGTGGTATTTAATTAGTTAATTATTATGAAATGTTGCATCAAATTTGACAAAAACCCTACTTTGTGCTCTGCCACCATTAATATTATGTAAAGTAAAGTGTTACTTTCTATTTTTTTAACTATTCTTACAAGAATGATTCCTAGGATTGACATACAGCTCATATTAGAAAACCAGCTCTATTGGATTATCATTTTTATCAAATTTATGCATTTTGAAATTTTCATTTATCTCATTCTGGCACTTTCTAATTGTAAACTTGAACTCTGATGGGCCTGAAGCCTTATGCTTTTACTTTCATCAATGTTACCTGTTGTGCATAATTAAAATTTGATGTTGACTGTGCAGTTAAACATAATGTATTATTGCATCAGAATTGGCAGTCTCCTTTTTTTTTTCTTTTTTTTTTTTTGCGCATTATTGTTTTCTGCTTTTCTTAAGGTGTGACTTATGGGCCTGAAGACCTTTGATAGACAAATTTGTGTGGTCAGTCTGTAAAGTCCCCTTGGGTATTCACTAGGCTAAGTTCAGTGTTATAAACTCATTTGCCTAATTAAGTGGCCATTAAATGAAATTTCATAAAGCACACTTGTTGATAGTTCCCTGTAAACTCCCAAAGGTTAAGCTCTCTGCTAGATAACATAGTGTCCATAATAAGGAAGCAGTGAATAGCAGCTTCATTGGGATTATATTTTTGTTGTTTTCTTTTTAATTTTTTTCTCCAACACTGGCATTTTTAAGGTGTGACTTTTAACTCTCATCCACCTGAGGCTCTTCACATTTTCAGTATTTCCACATAAGCAGTTGTATTGGTATTTATGTCTTTAAACACGCTGTAATATTATTTTATGCACTGTCATCATTTTTCATATATGGGGACTTTCATCATGTGAATTTTAGCTCTCATGGTCCTGAAACTGTAATCTTATTGAAGGGGTGGATTGAAACCATCTTCTCAGTCTCCTGGAAGACAGTCAGACTTTAAAGTTTATATGAACGGGTTTCTGTTGGGAGACCATCAAAATGGAGGATGGATCAACAAAGATACTTTGGAATACTGTCAGAAAATATCTCAGGGTCCGCTCCTGTTATTGACCATGTTACCTGTTGTGCATGATTAAAAATCAGTGTTGACTGACTGTGCTATTATAAGCATTATTTATTATTGCATCAAAATTGACAAAATGACCTATTTTGCATTTTTTTTCTGTTTTTTTTTTGTCTGTACATTTGACAGCTTTGCTGCCTTGTTACCATTAGAATAGAGGCTACATATGATAGAAGGATGTATGCATATTTGCTCCCTCTTCTGAATGAATCATTATTATATTGCAACATTTTTTAGGCAACATTTTTTTGTTATGTTGAGAAACTTAAGACCATCTTGAAAGTTGATATTGTAAGATTGTAAGATTGAATGGTTGTGCTACGAATGTATTAGTTGAGACAAACACATTGTTGCTCAGGTTGGGTTGCTGACATAGATGCACTAAAACTGGCTGAGGTGTCTGGTGAATTGGGAGCTGGCAGGAAGAAGGCGGGGGATAAGATCAACTTTGCAGTGGGCATACAGCTCTTGGTACAAGTGGGAGACAGGATTGAAAGAGGTATGTTGGAATTATCAGCATGGGATACAAAGGGAATGAAACATTTATTATTAATTATTGTTGAACCTTAATAGGCATTCACCTGATTCATTATAACTACAGTCTAGGTCATTTGTCTTCATCAGACTTACAGTTTGATATTTAAAAGCTGTACTCTCATATTATCTGCTTGTTGCCTTTTAAAACATCATATTGCATACATTCCAAATTTCTAAAACTTCCATTGTTCTTTATTATTTAGCTTTGATGCTGTTGCTATCTTTAATTTAACATGTTAAAGTATTTACTTGACTAGAGGGAAAGTTGTTTTTAAACACCCAATATATTTATTTTTAACTTTTTTATTTAAGGAAAACCTTGGGTGGAAATTCATCACGATGAACCACTTGGAGAGAATCAGTTGAACAAAGTCCAAGCTGCTTTAAAAGTTGAAAATGAACCAGTCAGTAGACTCTTGGTTTTGGACATTGTCACAAGCCAGTCAGCTTAGCATATGGAGCAGTGGCCAGGATGTGTGGGACTCTCTTTCATTAAGATGGACCCAAAGAAAATGACAGGAAAGAAGATAGGTCCAAAGATGCCTATCCTACAATACTAATTTTTTGTTGAAATATTGTTACAGTTGTAGTATCCCAGTTTCAGGAGGTGACTTAAACTTGGCAATACACATTCATCACGACATCTTGTATTGTAAAATCTGTGTATTGATAGAAATTCAAATGACATACATTTAAAGGATTTGATATAATATCTTTACAGTTCTTTTCATTTACACTTACAGAATATATGACTTTGCCTAACTCAGATTACTGACAGTTAATGTTATGTTTGACAGAATGGTCTGTCACTTCTGCCAACAATTGATTTCACATAACTTAGCTTTCAAAAAATTCTATAAATTGAAAATGTGCCCACTAAATATTTTGTGTGTATATACTAAGAAGTTAGTATTTTACCTTCTTAATAATTTGCATTATATGTCAAACAAAGCAGAGTGGGGTTAGCGATGAAGAAAATCTAATTCTATTTTTTTTAAAAAGTGAAAATGTTTTAGTCTACTATATGTAAATGCCCTACTTTAATAAATCATTCCTCTCCAGTTTATGATCTTTACCTTGTTTAAGTACATATAAAAGAAAATAAGTTTTTGATTCTTTTTTTCAAAGGCATGTTTTGCATATAAAATGCTTTTCAAATGTTTACGTCTTCAGTGTATTTTCATTAAAAAAACATAGCTTCCTTTACTCTAGTGTAGCATTCAAACTACCATTTACAACTTCAGCTTGAGAGCACCAGTTGAAAATGTCTAATATAGTAGAAAATAGGTCCTATTCAATGTGCTTTGTTTGGAAAGTGGGCACGTGATTGGATGTATTTTGGAGGTCTCTTTGCTCGTGGCAGTCAGTTTTATGAGAAGATGGAGAAACTTATGAGGTACCTGACTTTCCTCATCACCCTCAACAAGTCTGGTGAGTATCTTAATATGAAAAAATTCTACAGTCCAACATTTGGCAAGTTTCTCAACAAGAAACATTCTGGTCATATAGCTTACCTAATTGGTACAAGTTTGGCAAAGCTTATAATTTTACCATTTTGAACAGCAATAGAGATGGAGTGTGAATGAATGCCTCAGGTCTAGTATAAATAAGCATTGTGTCAGGTATTTGCCTTTCCATTCAAATGTTTTCGATCCCTTTTAACCCTAGTTTGTTTGGGGCAAGCAGCAATGTTTGCAATAGGTAACCGTTATGTATGATGACTTTTAAATGTGTGCTAGCATTAGTAAAAAAACTTTTTAAAATCTGACATTACTCCAAATTATACACATTTTACAACCCCATCAAATAATTGTCTTTAACCCAGTGCTATTAGCCGTTAATGCTATTGATTTTGTACCAGTTATGTGTGGGAGAATGTAAAAAGATATTGATTTTCAATTTTCTTCAACGATTTTATTCACTATTCAGATGGGAAATAAAGCATAAAAGGCCTTACAGGGTACATTAAGGTACATAACATGAAACATATACGTAAGTATTTTCCCCCGGTTCTAATGTTTATATATCTTTGCCATTCAAAGAAGCTGGATTTTTTGTAGATTGCACACAGTATGGGTGCCTGATTGAATCAGTTAATTATGAATAATTCTTAAACAAATTAGTGAAAGATGCATTTAATATAATTATTGCTATTTCAGTTATTTCTTTCAAAGTATGGTCCCCACCCCTTGTGATATCTTCTGTTGGAAATAGTGCTGTTTTTACATGCACACATAATCAGAGTGAGGAACTGATGTTAATTACTTGGAGAAGACACTCAAACTCTTATGGAGACCAAAAAATTCTGGATTATTCACCTAATACATCAAATGCAAAAAGGGTCCAACAGTATATTCTTGCCAACAGGGTAACATTTTCTGAGCCTCCTATTGTGGATGGACAGAAAGAGACAAGCTTGACTGTGGCAAATTTGGATTGTCTTGATGAAGGCAAATATGAGTGTGATATACGACTGTTTCCTAAGCCTACAGATGGGAATGCATTTTCAAGGCTAACTGTACAAGGTGAGTTTAGACAGATTTTGTATACTTGTGTATAATCTGACATGCTACAATTACTACCATGATATTTTGTTTGTAATTGTTCTCGCCAAACTTTAAGATAATTCACTAAAAGATAATTCAATGTACTTATCATTTCAGTATTTTTAGAGAAAATAAAATCATATTTTTGACATTTTGATTTCTTCATTCAGTGAAAGGTAATAAAATATTGTATCTTAAAGAAACTGCAAAATCTTGTAACTGAATGGCTTCTGCAGTTGTGCATTGAAGTGAATCATTCTTGTAAGGATGACTGGTGCAAGTATGGTAAGAAAGGTTAACTTAGTTGGTCCCTCAATTTGCACGCTCCACCTGCCTTACTCCTGTGTAAATAATCAACTGACCCTTTAGTCTCACCACCATTGTAGGGGAATATAATGAATTAATTTTTGTCTGATGATAAGCAACTTACAACACCATAATGTAATTAACCCCATATATGAATTTGTTTAGACCAGTGGTTAAAGAAGACAACAATATCAGAGCACCAAGAGGGGAGAGTTTAAGATAATTACAGAATGACTTAGAGAATGCATGACTTGTGAGTTAAAAAGAAACCTGCTGGTGGTGTTTCTTAGAGGCCCACTCATTACATCCTTTTATGATTAGCTACATGATTTTTCACTTGCAGATCTAATAGAATTATATTAAATAAATATTACCTATTAAAGTTATTTAGACAGGATTTTCATCAAAATGTCCTGTTTGATTCAAGGTCATATGGTACATGCAATAATCTTTGGTTCAGCTACATGTACATGTAGGTAGATTTCAATCATGCAATAATCCATCATGTATGTAATACTTGGAGGGATGAAAGTAAACCCCAAGTGTTGTTCCAGCAGTGCATTTCATTTATTGTGTTTCTGTGCAGTCATTAAAATGACACGGAACATGTTTTACTGTGCTGTGTTTATGCTGCAGTAAATGAAAAGCCCTAACAATAGTTATGGCTGTTATTGTTCAGAGGCCATTATAAGTCTATGTGACAGTTCTATGTCTCCACCAAACTGTACTGTTATGTATTTTCTCAAGTTATTACTATATCAAAGGCTGTTATTGTTTGTTAGTTGCTGTAGATATTGATTGTTTATTTCTGTTTGCTTTGTTCAAATTAAGGTACAGGTGGTAGCCATAATACACAAATTGCTAGATTCATTGAAAATCCAACATATTTACACTGTTTAATTGGTGATGACTAATCTGTTAAAAGAGCAAAGGAACATTATGATTATCAAAGGCATAAAACATTAAATATATTGAGTAACGTACATTTTGGGTATAGTGCAGTACATGTATAATTATAACAGTTTAGTACTTAAATATGGCATCATTACAGAATAAAAGAAATTGAAAAAAAAGATAACTCAAATAACTGCACATAATTACATTTTATAGATAGGAAACCATAATTTGAGAGACGGTAACACTTGAGTTTTAAGTTAATGGTAGTGTTATTTAATAGCAAATTTTTCTTGTTGGGTTCTGTTTTGGGAAGGTATTTTCATAATTGCAAAGTTAAATATTATTTGGAGGTATTTATTGCTCTTTGTCCATCTACAAGTATCTCAAATTATCCAGTAATGATTGTATATGGTATGTTAAACCCTGTAGTATTTCATCTATCTTGATAAAATATTGTTCCATTGTCATTTTCAGTGGCCCCCAGTAAACCCACACTAGAGGCAACATGGATTCAGGAAAAAGTCATCAAATTAATCTGCAGGAGCCAGTATGGAAAGCCAGCAGCTCAACTGGCATGGTATTACAATCAGGTAAGATATTATGTGCCACCTGCCCTTTTAATATCACCTCTAAGTGATGCCTGTATTTGAAGAACTTGTGTAAGGTGCATATCATACATTTTGATGAATAAAAAGCTAGTGCATTTATTACTTAAAATATACATTTGATAAATGCAAAACTGATGAATGGAACAAAATGGATCATATATTTAGTATATTTTGTTATAAATGTTTACACTGTTATTATTATTTTTTTATTATCTTAGTTATTCAGAGTACCAAGAACAAAGTCACAACTAAAATATTTTTAATCTAATTCCTATCTAACTGCAATTGGGCATCCTACAACTATCCACAAACACACTTGAAAAATTAGCATCCTATTTGAACTAGGTTGAGTTGCTTGACAGTGACAGTCGTCTGACCACATACAACACCAACAGTGTTGGCAGGGGATCCTGCAATGTGACAACAACTGTTAGTGAGTTGGCCCTGGAGTTTGGCTCCTTATTAGATGAGATCACCTGTGAAAGTAGGCACCCTGCTTTCCAGAAGCCAGAATCCACAAGGATGAGACTTGATGAACAATTCTGTGAGTCTCTCTCTCTCTCTCTCTCTCGTTCACAAGGCAATTTGTAAGTTCTTTGATTAAAAAATATATATATACACACACACACACACACACACACGTGCACACATGCACACACACTCACACACACGTGAATAAATTAATACAAATAAATGTGTGAGTGACTGCTGCTAAAAGGGTGAAGTTGAAAGACTACATACTAGTAATGTCTTTGCAAATATGGAGTGATCAGTAAAAATCACTCACTAGCTAATTGTGAAGGCATTTAGTACTGTACTATATTCATCATGGTGATGGAGAATGTTAATGCTATGTGACATTGATTGCATTACTATCTCAAAGTAAGCCTGTTGTTCAATAAATCAAACATGCTCATCAACTCACACACACCTATGTGCCTGGGATGTAGGACACTGCAACAGAGAAAATAGCAAATCTTTGATATTTTCACAGTAAGAAATTATCCAATAATATATTCAGATTTTCTAATGGATTATCAATATTTGCTGAATATCCTGATGAATTTGAAATCAAGATATTCAAGCTTTTGACATGACCTGCAACTCTGTAATGTTTTTTCATATTGATTTTAATGACCAACTGCCAACTTGCTTGTGGCTTCCTGTTATTCCCCTGTCTCCACTTAGCTTCCTTATCTCACATGATGTCTGCCTGCCTGTTCAGTTTAGACATCAAATAATGAATCCCTTTAGTAGGTTGCTTCTGTTTTCAGGATACTGCACTACTTTGTTCAACCTACTTGTCAAGCATTTTTTTATTGTGTTGAATGCTGCTAAAGTAAATCTAGGATTAAAAGTAGAATAAATCCATAGATAAAAAAATTCCCAATTGGACTGTCAAGTTTTCACATGGTAACAATTCATAAATAATATTTTCTTTGCTAATGTGGGGAAATTGATGGTAAATATGAACCATTTTGTAGTCATATATTTCCAGAAACTCCTTTAATGCCCCATGAAACACCAAACACATGATTTTACTCATGCATGTATCATAAAAACATTTGTGCATTAGCATTAATGTATGTATTTATAACTGAGTTCATATAACATCATGTATAATCCATTACATACCTATACTTTTAGATCCACCCAAGAACACCCCACTAAACATTGCCCAGCTCTCAGATGGTAACTTTAAGCTGAATTGTTCCAAGAATAGCCGTCCCCCTTCAACGTACCGATGGTACCGGATGGAAAATGGTACAAGAACCTTGGTGTCCCGGGAGGCTACCCTGATAGTGGACAGCCCTAGTGACATGGCAGTATACCAATGTGTGGTGGACTACCCTCTCTCCGTAGTCAGAATCACTGTCCATCAGAATTGGACCTTGGGTGGAAGCAAAAATATTGTTACCCTAGCAACAACAAGTATGAACTCTTTTGTATGTTTTTTCAGGGCCATTTGTGTTATTTCCAATATCAAGATGCAGCATTATGATTTAAATTCGAGCTTATTAACACATATTTTATTTGTGATTAATGTGATTACCAACATCAAAATAAGTATAATAATTTTTAAAATATTTTAAATGCTGTGATACCTCAAAAAGAACGAGGAATTATTTTACGTTGAAATTAATGTGAAACATGATATGAAATGGCATTGTTCTTTTTACCTCAGCTCATGGTACTGACGCAGGTGCAGTTATTGGAGTTACACTGGGAATTCTCCTACTTCTGGTGCTGGCAACAATTGCTTTCTTTATTATAAAGAGAAAAGTAGAAGGTATATACCTTATATGGCATATAACAAATCAACCCTCAAAGATGTGACTTATGGAGAACTATAGGCCAGATTTTACATGGATAAGTTTCAACCTATGGAAAATACTCTCCAAACTAAAGAAAATGCTTTCTTCCAAACATCAACATAAAAATGTAATAGGTACTGTTGCATTTGCTGAAAACAGAACAAAATATTAGATTAAATAACTGGAAAGGGCATGGGACAACAAAATTCAATTGAAAAAGTGCTGATTAGGCATACATTATTAATATGCCTTCAAATTATTTATTTTCACTGCATGTTTTATTTTAGAGGAAAATGAAGCCCATTTAGAAGCTAGTAAAGATGGGGTGGTCAGCAATGTCTATGCTGGCAGTGATGTAGAAAGGTCCATTACTGACTTGGTAAGTAGACCAGTACATTCAGCTTGATCTATATGTTCTGATACCCATAGAGAGAGAAACAATGCACAAACATTTTGGTGGTGGGGTGGGTGGGGGTGGGTGGGAATGAAGGGGGGCTTCCAAAACAAAGGTAGCATATGCATACTGTTCCTCACCCCCACCCCCCACTCCCAATCCACCATTTGCTCGAAATGATCTTTTGGTCTTATTTAAAGTTTTTTTGTTTTTTTTTTTTTTTTGCTAATTGAATGGAATTATTGATGATAGTCATACAGCTTACCTAATTAACATTGGCTTTATATGTTGACAGGTCTGATTCCAGTGAATTGGAGAAAATCAATAGTACTAAGAAAGCAGAAATGTTGTGTTAATGATCCTTGAGATGTCACAATGTTACCTGCTTCATTAACCAATGTGGTCATGAGAATATCACATCTTTTGGTTAAAATTCAGAGTGCTGAACATCTCCATAACCCCATTTAATTGTGATTGAGACAATTTGGTGTTTTAAACTGACAAAAATATATCATCCTTATCATTTCCTTTTCTGTCCAGTTGCACAGGTGATGTGCACTGGACTTTTAACCTTCATTTTTGCTGCATAATGCATACATGTTCTTTAATCTGCTTTCCATAACAGAATGCCATTTCAGTTCTTTCCTCCACTAGTGAGTCTATTGACATCTATAGCCATCAGTATCAAAAGGCTTTTTGACTGATTACATTAAGGTTGGTCACACCTTTATAGATCTGTGCCTACGTGTCATATCGAAGTAATGGCAAAAACATACCCTCCATCAGGGTCTCAGAAAGAATTTCTGCACTGGGACCCTGTGATAAAAAAGGTTAACTTTATGATTAGAGAGTTGGTGACTATTACGTAACTTTCCAGGCACTGCCCCTCTGATATTTAAAAAAGTAAAGATCGGTTATTATGTACTGCAATCCACATGCCTCTCAGTGGGGTTGACATTAGACGCCTAGGCTCATTAACTCAAAAGCATCGCAAATTGCAACTGCATGCAAACGTGGAAATCCATCGCTGTTGCCTAACTGGAAGGCATAATTTGCAACTGAGTTCTAATAGCTTTTGAGGCTATTATTTGCGACAAGTAAATCCGGTCGCAATTGCCTTTGCAAATGCATAATTTGCCATTTTATAGTGTCTTTAATGTAGTTAAACATGGCGGTAAGTTTTGGTAGCTACTGGTAGTCATTATAGCATATTACAAAGCATGGAAGCTTATAAAAGATTGAGTCACTTGGTGCATCTGATAGAAAGAGCAGTAAATTTTCATGTGAAGAATGCTATGTAATATTTAAAATATTATTTCATCAAAGGCCAAAAAATTTACTAATGAACAGTTTATAAAGTCATATTTTATTATGCATAAAAATTTCAAAATTATATATAATTTGATATTTTATAATGAAAATAATTGATAATAATCATAAGTTTAAACATTTCATTTTCTACACAAAATGAAAAAGCAGAAACAAAGTGTTCAGTCACACCGTAACCTTCCTCAGTGTGTGTTATTATGAATATGAGATTGAACACTACTCACCAATGTATCAGTAATTGTATCATTCCATAATACCAAATAGTTTTTGTATTGTCAAATATCTAAGTTCATTTCTCTTAAAATTTTGGGGAAGCTTGGGACTGACGTAACTGTTGCCATTTTTCTTAAAACATCATTGTGCATAGTTTCGGGAAGCCCTTCCTGACAATGGGGCTTGTTTGCCAGCCAGATAAGCAGAGACGTGTAATACAGTAGGTATTTAGTACCTAGGAAGTGTTTGGAGTTTTTTGGTGTGCAAACTTTTTGGTTGCAAGTTGAGATATTTGGTTTTCTCTTACATTTCTCTACAGAGAATTTTTGCACAAAAATGATGTCATCACTCAGCTGTCCTAGGGAAGAGAATAACTTAACTTTGGCTTAAAATTGAAAATATTTATACCCACTCCAATAGTTATAATCATGGATTGTGTTAAGCAGTTGTTGCGTTGTTGCTGTTTAACAAACATTTGACTTAGAGCACAATCTCCAGTTTTATTTGACTGACAATGTGGATCTAATCATTTCATAGCATGCCGTACATTATGAGCTACTAATGCAACTCCTAACTTGTAATTTTGTGGCATTTGCAAGTGTTATCCAATATTGAATATATATATTTATACCTTGATCTTTTATTATGTAGGTGACAGGTGAGATTGTTGAGAATTAATTACCTTGACAGCCTGTGCATGTGCATATTTTATGTACTGCTACAGTGTAAAACCAATAGAATAAGACAGATATAAGTCATTATTTATAAAGGTAGTTTGACAGGTATGGCTATCTCATATTAAAATGTTTTTTAAATAAAATAGTTAACTTTCTATCATTCCAGGATGCACATTCTCTGACAGAAGGTTCAGTTCGCTATAGCACACATTTACAAGGTTACATCAACGACTCAGACTATGTTATACCTGATCCAGACCCAATACACTCGGGATCATCTAAAACCAGTATATCTGAGTCAGCCAACCCCATTGGTGTCTTTATTTGAGGGATTAATGCTGATTTGCGAGGGAAGCCTTGACAGATGAAGATGAAAAATTAAAATATATGGAAGGATGGGCAGTTCTTATATAATGCCCTATGTCACCTGCTGATCATAACTGGAAAGCATGCAAGATTGATTCTGTTTTGCATATTTAGTATATTAGTTGGTTGTAAAATTACCTGCATTGCCTCACATGATAGACTATTTCCAGTGATACTAACTTGATTTCATTTTTAGATTTATTGATTTTATCTTGTTTTAATTATATCTAAGTAGTTTCTAATGAGAACAAAATGAGTGTAAATAGAAATACCATATTTTTCTTGTAAGTTAAAATTATATATATATATATAGAGAGAGAGAGAGAGAGAAAAGAGAGTGTGTCACTGTGAGTGTGTCACTGTCATGAATTAGATATTTCACAGCACTAAATGAAAAGAAAACACTGTGTGCAGTCCATGTTAATGGAGTATTGAAATTAGAAGCCCTCTACTTGAAGTATGTGTTCTGACTTGCTGGGTAACATTAACAGTATTTACAGGATGCTGAATTTTCATTTCTTCTCACTTTGCAAGATAACTAAGTATTCTTAGACGTCATGCTTAGAATAGTGCTGTAATACAGCTGATACTCAAGGATGGAAGTATTGACATTTTCCATTTGTATCGTGCTTATGTGCCGATCTGTAGCATTAAGTGATTGTTGATTGCTGACATGTGTCTTTTTTCGAGTGGAACCACTGTTTTGGAGTTTAATATTGTATATATGTTTGTCATTAGATGTGTCATGTGTACTTACCAGCTCACCAAAATTTCTGGTGCTTCTTTGAAATGTAACACTTAATTGGTGCTTTCTTGTTATTTGATACCATTTCCCTTGAATTTTGATTTTTTTCTTATGTAAATACAAAAATAAATTATAGCATTATGACAGCGGATTCGTTTTCTTCACTTGATATGTTTGCATTAGCCCTTTAGTATATGCTGAAAGAGATCGTTCGATTGTTTTTACGCGAACACTCCTAATTTCTGTTTAGATCACCAATATCACTCCCTAAGGCTTGCTACTCGCTTTTTCGCTTATGTTTTAAGTAAATGTAAAAGCGGCAAATCGTCCCAATAAAACGTTTTATTAAATCTTTGCCACGGCTGAAATTTTTTAAATATTATTGACCAGGTCGACATATTGCTCGAAAACATAACAAAATAAAGGAAAAACGGGAGAAAAAAAAACGGGAGAAATTTGTTAGTATTGTTTGTTTCCACCCTTTTTAGTATCATCCCATGAGCCATAACATTATGAAATGTAGACTCATTTTTATATTGTTTAGATATTTTAAAGAACAAAAGATGATAGCTTTATTTGAGCAAATGGCGCTGGTTTTTCGTGAGTATTGTCACGTGAAATCGAAGGAGGCGTGACTGTTCTAATGCCAGCGACACTTGACGATCAAGAAATAAAACGAAAAAGGTTTTCGTCAGCGATCGTCAATTTCTAAAACACGCAAGCTCTGTCATTTTACAGTTTGGCACATGCAACAGCAATGTGAAACAAGGATAATGAAGAGTAATCAGGCCTGTAGACAGGGAATTCCTATTGGATTTTATAATAGCCAATATTTCCTTGTGGATTCTACCCTAGCCAGATTAGATAAAACCATCACACATTTTCACTTTCTGCATAAGGCTGCAATTGAAAGTGTTTCATTTACTTGAAAGGGTCTCATTGGTCCTGTTATCAACTATAACTATGTCTGTCTTCTGTCGCAATTTTTTTTTTTTTTTTTTTTTTTTTTTTTTTTTTTTGCAGAATAGCTTCTAAAGATTTAAGTGGGCGAAATGTCAAAGTGTTAGCTATTAATGGTTCGCTTGTCATGATAACACTATCCAAAAGAACAAAATCTGAATCCCATTATCAAAATATCCGTCGATGAGGCGAGTGTAATGTGGTGCTGTCGGAATATTAATTTTCGATCTGGAGGCTTGCGGAAGTTAGTATGAACACCCGGAGCTAATATCGATCTGACGCAGTCTCTTTATTGTAACCGAGAGGGCGGCCATGTTATTGTTGCCAGAGCTTTGGTCTTGTTAGAACATACATTTGTTTTAACACGCACACCTGCTGTTATTAGCTTATATTTACACCTGAAGTGTGCCGCGACAGTATATGCGATGTAAACGCTCTTCTATCTAGCCAACGTTTGTTGCATCGTAAAAAACTAAACATTTTTTCGAGATGACTACATGAATGCATTTTGGAGTATTGATTGCAGAGCCCATTTGACGTTATAGCTGGTAAGTACTGTAGGTTTTCATAAATTATCTGTCAACGCTGTTTGAATGGCTTTCATTATTGTTAACATTGAAATGCGTGGCAGCTTGGTTGAAAATGCCGAGAGAATTTGTTCGTTTTGATAGAATCGTGACCAAAAACCCAAGGTAACTGGGATACACGAAGCATCTTAAATGAGTGTCTATATTTATTGAAAGTCGGCCGTCTCGGTACCCAGAATAAACATTAGTTATTAATATTTTTGGTAAATGAGGGCTTTAGTTTGTTTGTGTTAACTTGGTATTGTGTGCTGTGTATTTTCTTTAATCCAAAGTTTTATAATACGGATAATTCAACGGGCAAAGATATTTTACACGTTGACCCGTCATTTGACAGCCACTGCTGTCTTGTCAATATAAACGTTGCCGCCAGCGGGAGGCTGTATACCATCGTTCCGTCGTTTATTCTTTGGTTCTGATCCCACAAAATATTAAAATGCGTGCCACATAATACTCAGCTGATGCTGACAACAGTGAGTTTCGCTTCAATTTCCGCTCTTGGGGTCCGCATGGCCTACTGGTTTCTGATGCACGCAATATGCGCCGGAGATCAATACCGACCATGGTCGGATCATTAGCAAAAGATAATTGAATTTCACCTTATCAAGTTCTATTCGGCTTACCGATTTCTGAAATGCTACGTCTGCGGCTTACTAGTTCATTGCTAACAAGCGTTGATGACTTTATCTAGTTTTCTGCGAATGCAATATGTGCATTGTGTCTAATGTTTTGTGAGAATTTGACGAACATTAACTGCCGTACATTATTGAATAAAGTGAACAGTTCGATGTCATTCTAAACCTCTATAACATATATCGGAAATTGAATCAATCTGTTTATGGAGATTGTGACAGTTCAATGTAAAGACCAATATGAGCATGGTTTGTAATTGAAAATTGAGTGTTTACGGAAAGGCAGTTTTATATGCATATTTTACTCTCATATAACTACTCTGTCCAACGGTGTACTATTCCATTGTTGTTTATGCTTTGAAAATCGAGAAAAAGTGAACAAGCTATTGCAAAAGTAAACCTTGTTGGGCAAAAAAGTTGCTCTTATGATAAGTATGCGATACAGATAACTGTGTTAAAATTGATAAACGTAGAAACTGTGTAAACATTGTTTTTTCTCGGAATATGAGAAACTTACACTTGTCAAAATAGCCAATAGAACTATACAGAAGTTTTTACGTTAATGTGATAAAAATAACGGATTATATTTTATGTCATCTGGTTCTGACGACAAGGAGGTGGTAAATGGATAAAGCAACACAGCGTGCAGCTTGCGGACCACTATTACAATTTTTTTTTTCATTTTTTTCCGTTTGAGTTGTGTGAATTAGTAAATTATTGCCATTTTTTAAACATTTCTGAACATATCATAGTTTTTGGCTAATTGCGCCTGATTTCCGTAGAAAGTAATATCCATGAAGTCTTAGTCTCTCCAGCTATTGACATCAAGGCTCATAATTATTTGTCACAAAGCAATTTACCTATTAAGAGGTATCGTTTCATGCGATTGGAACCTATTTGAAAGAGGAAACGCCGAGAATAGCATATCGATTAAATGTGGGAAGAGAAGTTGAACCGAGGGCTATTCTAAACCACGTCAAGTATTTGATTGAGGTGGACTTGCCTTGCATGCATTATTCACAGCAATGATATAGTTCTATTGTAAGAGTTCTAAGGCATAAATTCCTTGAGATTTGAAAAAATCTATTTGAAAAAAATAGATAAGACTGGAAGGGATTGTTGTTCAGAACCCCTACACATGTAACTGTTGCATAACCATGGTACTGCTACAGACACTAGTAACACCCTATCTAGCTTTTATGGGTCTTCCTGACAGTTGTGAATATTGCCTTGATAACCCAAAGGCAAGCTGCAGTGATAATTGCATTGATATTTCTGTTTTCAAAAGTGACATTTCGGCATGTGTTTCGTGAGAAGTAGACGAACTCAAAACTACTTTCTCCTGGCAGTTTTCGTATCTCTATCTACGCGTCATCCGTTTTGCTTTCTTTTTTATGGAATGGGGTGGGCATAATAGGTCTGTTGCTACACGCGGTTTTCTACCCGTACTTTACCCGCTTTGCATTATATCCAAGGACTCTCTTTTTATACTGTTAAGGCATGCGAATATGTATATATATGTAAGGCATTGATTAAACTGAAATAAATCTATATAAATAAATCTATTTAAATTGTCACTATGTAAACCATGTTGAAAAGATTCAATGTTCTACAGTACAGGGTATAATGCCATTTATTGGTGGACATAGCCTCTTTGTCAAAAGTTAAGAAATGCTACATGTACGTATATCAAAGTCAATACGAGGGTTGGGATGGGGCCGTAGCACTGCCATTTAAAGCATATTGCGCTATATTTTTCCATCGTGTTTTACCCATAGACATTATGTATTAAGAATGGAAACCAGTCGCTGATCAGCTGGCGCTACGTGACTAAAAAACGTACTCTAGGTGGGGCTAACCTTTTAGCAAAAAGGGTGGAACTCTATGTGCAAGGAATGTCGTCTCAGAAAGCAATACAGAAATAACACACAAAACATGCTGAATATGTACTGTGGGGCCAAAGACAAATTATACATAACAAAAACAATACGAACAAGACACGTGGATCAGCTTTTATTAGTTTCTGCACCGAACTCAATTGTTAGTCTGCCATCATTTCAGACACCACGCTTGATTTTATGCTGAGTCGCGAGAATTTATGCTCACTGATGATTACCATCACATGATGACCGAGATTGCTACTATTGTTCAAGAAGGTAATTATTTTCGTACCCTTAAAGTACGCGTTCTTCTTATCTCTAGTTTTTATTCCACTTGTAATGCAAGAAAGCAAACTGGATCTGCTGACTGTGGAATCTCTGGTCCATTCCCGTTGTTCTGCGATAGTCCACAATTACAAAGCAATCTATGGTATAAAATCGATACCTGGCTAACTAGGACACATCCTGATGCCTTTATGACGTGATGTAGGGCAGGAAATTACCCTACACGTCGATTTATGATACTACTAGAATACAAAGATAATCTAAAGCTGTTACCAGCGTCGTAATTATGATTTGTGTACTTAGATATACATAAACATTTCAGAAAATTGAGATTTTATGGTAAAAAAGTTATTTTATCTTCTCGGTTCTTTTGATTTGATGGACATCTTAAGGGTGGCATTTTGTTACAAGTACGGAGTACTTACATTTTTTCATTCGTCAGTCTTCATCAGTTCTTTTCCTGCGTTTTATCGCAGATGTTATGTTATCGCGCACGAGTCTCTTTAACTGATCAGCTGTGACACGGATGCTTTTCATTTAGACTCTCCCCCCCCCCCCCCCCCCCCCCCACACACACACACACACCCATGATGGCACCTAAGATGTGAACAGACTTGGATTTCTTCAAGAACGCCTTAAGGAAATTTACTAGTGGCCGCTATTATAATTTTTATCGAGTGTTCCGTAGAGGCACTCTCAACTGGTGTCTTGCTGCATTATTCTTTATTATAACTTTTTGGTTGACTTTAAATTGCCAGCGTCATAAGTTAAAATATTGTGAGACCTTAACTGTGAAAAAGCAGGAAAGTTGAGTAACTATTTGCTGGATGTTACAATAATCTTCGTTGGTGTTACATGTAGCGTAACTTCCATGAAAAGGCCATGACTTTATAATAATTATTATAATAAGAACGTACTAATCTGTTATGTACGTAAATCTTTACGTACATAATGCAGGTGAAATGCAGTATGAATCTCGAAAATTGCGAGACAAGAGGCAAGGTGTAAATAAAATCAGCTTAGAATATACATATACCGGCTCAGATTCTAGAGATTCTGTTAGCATACTCATTAGATGTCTTTGTGGCAGTCTAAAGATCGCTATGCTTCTTTCTCTAAAAAGTGTTGTTACATATCTGGTGAGTTCATTTATATGATCTTTCATTTATATAATCTTTCTGTAGAAATGTTATCTAAGAAGTGTGCTCATGTGCATTTCGTTAATTTCTTTCAATTCACTATCACTATCGTCATTTGAAGAAACCACGTGATTTAGATCCCTCAGCGCCAGATTAATGTACAAGAGTTCATTTTGCAGACACCAATGACGCCATAAATTAAAAAAATAACTGATTTAATGCCATATGTTTTTAGAAAACAGCAGTGTGCGTTCTACAAACTAAAATAACAATTAGTGAGAAGAACTGTTGTGAAAATGGTAGCCCAAGATATATTTATAACCTTTGTAACTCCCGTTACATTTCTCCTAAAAAGGTCATTGCAGGAATGTCAATGATACCCTGTTTGCCAATGGCATGCGCGCAGTTTATTGAATATAACGTTGATGGGTAGCGAGTGGTATTGAAGCAACTTATCGTTCTCATTGATTGTTTCTCAATTTTAAAGGAATTATGAAAAGACAATATTGCCGGATATTGAATGAAATCACTGCTTTCTACTCTCACTGCGAACAAACGATGGTGACTGAAAGCAGCAGCAAAGTTCTTAGTTGAAGACAACACTGTAAGATTACACACGTTTACTAGTATGTAAATATCCTTAGAATTTTAACCGATTAAGAAACTCGTACCTGGCTTTCCGGAAATACCATATAACAATGATAATGATATTTATTGAAACTTATGAACCATGTACTAGTGAATATGTACAGTTTATGTGTTTACGTTACCTAGGTGACCTGTTTGGTCATAGCCTTTGTACCAAAGTGTAGTACCAATAACGATTATTATTATTATTTATATTAATAAAAAGTTGGCATTAGACCATCACACAAAAAAATAGACTATAAAATTTCAATTGAAACTAGTATCAAGCGTAGCTCATTTGCATATGTGATATATGAAACAATGGAATTTTTGCCTGCATCTTCAATAGAAATTCAGATATCCACTACTTGATAAAAGTCATCACCATAAGCCCCTTCTCCGTTCATTTGTGTATGGCTGTCTTAAAGGGATAATTCCCTAATGGCGTGTCCCACAAATAACGTGTTTTTTAAAGACTGCAAGGGTCACTTTTTAATTGTCCATCAGTAAAATTGTTCATTTAGGTTTATAATAAGTGTCGTGTAATCATTCTCTAGGGACAGAACACATTCTAAAAAGGACACCGAAAATCAAAAGTTTTTTATTGCGTCCTTTAGTTATATTTGGAAATTACTGTCTACTGACGTTTTTCTTGTGTTTTTGGAGATAACTTTTCCATTCTATTCAACTGTATGGTGTGCGTGCGGAGTAAAGAGTGCGTACGCATGCGCTCTTTGGGGGGGGGGGATAATGACTTCTGTCTCATATGCAAATGATACGCCCACTAGAACCAATTGACAAGAACTTGATGTTGGGTGATAAAAGGCAGCAGTGGGCACTAGATGAATATATATCGATCAATTATCCATCTGTAAACATGTGCTGTTTGAAAAAGACTTTAAAAGGAATCCAGTGAATTAAGAACAGGATACAAAAGCCAAACAGGAATCCATTACAGAAATGAGATTATGATGTTTCTTTTTCAAATGTACTTGGCCACGGTATTATTGCCATTAACAGTCTTTAATAAAATTATACAGATATCTGAACTATCTTCACATCACATTATCTATGTAAGGATTTTCCATCAATCATGTCCGTGTGAAATCATGCCTTTCTGCGACCGTAATTAAAATCTGTGACTTTTCTCTGCAAATTGATTGAAACACTGTAGTTAGCCAATACACTCTTACACTCCGAAATAAGAATATGGTTTGGGATTACCATAACTAAATAGCTTGGATTACTCAAGTGTTTTATTAAGTCCTGGTTTAAATCACACAGATATAAATTACTTTTGTTTGTTAAATCAATCAGGTTTTGCAATGAAAAGGCGTGTATTTCGTCCTTATCCCTTTCACACTTAACTTGAGTATAGTATGCCAAAGCGAGATGAATATTTTGTATCCAATTTGACAATATTTGCTGATCTTGTCAATGTCTTAGGAGCTAAATGAATGTTTTGTAATGATCACTTATCTGGTGAAAAAATGTGGTCTTTTTGAAATAACGGTTAGAAAATGCCATAGTTAGTGTTGCCTGAATTATTACTAATAATACAATCTTCCGCATTTGTGTAAATAATTACACTCATTTATGATCCATGTCTTGTTACGGGTGTAACTGTCCCTACCTCGGTTCATTGAATACTAGATTTTTTTACTGCGGACTTTATACCAGTCAATTTGGTGTTCTCGACATTCAGTTTTTGATCATTCTACATATGCCATCAATATTGTGCAGTATCCTGGTCTTTGATGCCCAGAAATAAAAATAATTACTTTTTCATCATACTTGTTATTAATTCAAGTTATACATAGTACAGAAAAGATGGTGTAGTTTTTTGTGATTATTTTCCCATGAAACCCTGAGCATTCTTCAATATTTTCACTTATACGCGATATGAACACTTATAACCATATTTTTCACTGTCCATCCTTGACAACTCAGTATGACAATGCGAATCCGCAGGTTCATTACTTTTTTTCAATCTTAATATGCTGTGATTAAGATACCATGAAGTATAATTCACATCAAAAGAATGTAGTAAAATAGAACCTACTCAACTGGAAATTTCACGTGAGATAACACCATGGTTATGTAGCGCGACAAGAAACTCGCGAAACACGTAGACCAGCCAGGAGACAGCAAAGCCTTGAGGGCAGTTCATGGAATATTCGTTTTTTTCTCTTTGTGGGGCCGTAAGACAACTTATAAATCTAACTGAAGCTATGAACTCACACGCACCTGCAAATTAATAAATTGGCCCGACTTTCAAAATCACATTACCCTGGTAGATATGAGAGGATAAATGACACTGGTTAGGACATCGGGTATTATTGCATGCGGTCTAAAATACGGCAGGAAATTACAAATAGAAGTCTTGGAATAAATACATTTACATACCTGTATGGATTTTTTGGCCATCCACTTAAAAAAGTTTTCCAAAGCAAACAAAATAGTTATGTCTACAATGCGGCCACTGAATCGGCCAGAGTATAATGTACGTGTATGCTACGCTTTGAAAAAGCTCCTTCCACTTTAAGTCCATTCCTTTAAACAATGTGGATGCTATCACACAAGCTTCATGTATTAACAATTTACTGTTCTTTTCAGAGTGTACAGGTAAGATATTTGTTCAAGATTTCTAGTTTAATACGTGTAAATGGTGAATTTTTCAACATGAGCCCTAATGTAGTTCGCTATCGATCTTTATCAGCTACTGTACCCATTTCCTCTCGCGATGTGATTACTTTTTATGTGTTCTTTAAGTGTTGCTTCAGAACTCTTAATGATTGACGACAGAGTTATTGAAAAGAGATGAAAGCTTTTGAGGTAGATTCTCGGCTTGTCTCTTAAGATGATAGTTATTTGATGAATCATGTAAAATGTCATTACAGTGGACCGAATATTGCTTGGCATATTGAGTATTACATAATGTATTTCCCGTCAGATTTCTGATTCATTATCGCCTTTTAGAGCATGAGCATTTCCTTGTAGACAGTAGTTATTTGCATGTTGTTGCGTAACACTTCTCAGTTGGTCATGCAAGACACTGCTGTCTCTGTTCAATTTTAATTTAACCTGGATTTCAAAACATCTTCAAAGACCTGTCGTCATTGGACACTCTCTGTGAAACACCTGCATGCACTGGTGGATTTAAAGTTTATGTTAAAAAGGGAGAGGGCTGGGAAGGGGGGTGTGTTACGGCAAGATTGGCGTCTATACGTAAAGAAAGAAGGCTAGTTCTTAAAAGTAGAATCGTCCTCTGTACCTTTCCCATACTTACTCTCATTCCTTGATCATGTTGAGATGCCATTAACTTCTATTATATCTTACTCTATATAAAGTTAGGAATACTTGTATACCGTACTAGACCTACTGATCTATAGACATGTAACTATGATATTTGACCGTCTTTTTCATGTTCTTCAACCTATATTTATTTTATTCTGTTTGTAGTCCTTTAAAAATAATGAAGACTAAGATCTAAACTGATGACAGAGTAAGATGCACATATTTTTGTGACATCTCACGTAAAACATAGATTAAGATGTCTGCCAACTTTTCCAGGTGATTGATAATGATCTTGATAAAGACATCTCGATGTATTTTTCATGGTTTATGGGTTGTTTTGATATACTGTTATTTGATCGATTTCGCCACATTTAGTCTCATGGACAGGTGACCTTTAAGTGATAGCATTTGAATAAGCTTGGCTATATTATGTTTATGTTCAAATTGTTGGTTTAGCAAACAGATGGCCACTGTCTTTCCTTTGACAGATAATTGTGTGATAAATAAACCGTAGGTTTTAGACGAATCTGTGATGATGAATCAGCATAAGAAGCATGTTGATTATATTTGATTGATTCCATTTCTTTGCCTTTTTGTGTGCCCACGATAAAAAGGAAAATGCCGTCTATGATGCAGATTGAGATTGACATTCTGTTTTTATTGTCAATTCTTCAAATGACCAATGTTCAAAACTTTGTTGATAGCAAAACCCAATAACTGACGCAGAACCCAATAAAGATGTATCACTTTAGAATAGCACGTACTTGATGTCTTGTTTCTACGCAATGGTATTTAGTTTAGTATAGTTTTGAGAGACTGCAAAAACTGAAATATGGACGTCTGAGAACCGTTCTGAACGTATTCACTTCAGCCACCTTCTTTGGACTAGACTGATGACTTGGGCTTCGTTCACATGGAAAGTCTATTTTCTAAAAATCTATTTTCTATTCGCGGTATCTTATGATCACTGTCTGTGCCCTGAATATCCCGCGGCGTAATTACTGGCAGCGCGAGCCAGTTACTTGTAATTAATTCTCGGCTGTGCTCGGAGGAGATTCTGATACCTTGGCGCATGCGCAGTAGGAAGTTAGAAAGTTAATGGCAGTCGCGAGAATTAATTACAAGTAACTGGCTCGCGCTGCCAGTAATTACGCCGCGGGATTCTCAGGGCACAGACCGTGATCACAAGATATACCGCGAATAGAAAATAGATTTTTAGAAAATAGACTTCCCATGTGAACGAAGCCTTGGTGTGTCTCAGTATTTTTTGCATTAATCCTGTGTCATCAAATGTAACAAAGGGACCATTCCCATAATCCTATCGTACTAGCAGGATCTATCTCCGAGGGGATTCTCACTGAATTGCATTCAGTTTAAGCGTGCACGAAAGTTAATTACCCCTTTACAGCTTCAGTGGGCGTGGCAAACATTTAAGCCGTTTAAACTGAATGCAATTTAGCGAGAATCCCCTTGGAGTTAGATCAATCCAGTTAGTACGACACGTTTATGGGAACCCGGTCAAAGTGATATATTTTCTTGTTGTTTTCCAGACATCTAACCTATCCGCAAAGATGAACGGCTGGGAGATCGTCCTAATCGTGTTTATCATAGCCCTTCTCATCATGATTGTGGCCATATTTCTGTGCCGGGTAATGGGGATAGGCTCCCTCAGCAAGTGGTTCTCGTCTGGGGAGGAAAAGCAGTCCCTAACCAAGCATGATGCCATGAATGGATACAACGGTTATGTGGTAAGAGGCAAATTATACAAGGGTTCTACTACCATTGAAATAAAACATTTTTAAATTTTCAATATCTTGTATTACTAGCCAAAAATGCACCAAAAATGTCTCCTTATCTGACTATCTCAAAAGCACTTAAGAGCAACCTATCTTTTAAACAACTAAGTCTTATATCTAAACCATTCCATAACAAAATGACCAGATACCGTAAATCGTATGGAGCAACCTAAACTTTCCACACATTTGAATGCAAATAAGGCTCGACCTTTGAATTAAAGATGGTCTGTTGAAATGGTAAGTGACCTTTAAAAAGGATTCGGAACATATGTAACTTCCCACGAAACCAACTACTGGATTATATACTTAAATGAACAAGTTACAATGTAACAAAATATTTCATAAATTATTTAATCAGATATGATTTTACCCCTCGCCTACAAACGTTAAGGCATCGCACTGTAATATGTTGGCCAGTGTAGCAATAGGATTATTAAAATTAGTCAAAATAACTTTTATCCCATTTCGTTTATAAAAAAAAGTTTCCTAGTACAATTATTAATACAGTTAAATTGAACGCTTTTAGGGCGAACATTTCCTTTTTCGTTGTTTTATGCACCACCCCACGCGCTTCAATTTTCAAGCTCTGCTCCAGTTAATCGTCAGTTTCTAAATTTATAAATTTATAAATTGATGTAAAATAATGATCGGCTTGCGGGGTGACTCCCTAACTAAGTCAAGATATCATCATAGAAAATGGCGTGGTTGACGACATAGGTATCATGTACAATTCGTTGCCATCTTTGGCTTTTGATTTTTTTATGATACATGTATACGAGCCCTTAATTAGATACTTTCTCAAACATCTGCATTATTTCGCTTCTTAACAGATAAATTCAAAAGCAAGCCTTTCAAAAACAATTAGTGGCAACGAATTGTAATACTTACAGTTGTGATTAAATAGGCGTTGCAACAGTGTGGACAGCAGTTCGGGTGAGCGATATCTGCTTGAATTCAAAAACACCATTTCACGACAAAACGCTGCTGTTGCGACTTCGGCTCGAATTGGCAAATTCACCCAGATGTATTTTTAATTTGACAGCATTATATCATAACATGAAAAAGTTTATTTCTGCACTATCTAATGCCCCTATTGCACACCGATAACGAATTCCACGAACCGCCAGGAATTAGTAAATTTCAGAAATCATGAGGAATCGTAGAATTTTGTACATTTCTGGTAGACATCTTGTTCCTTCTTCGGCTTCATTTCCAAAATGGAAGTTCAACAAAGATCGTGTGTCGATTTCACGATCTTTCATAGTTGCAATAACTGACTGAGAATAAATAAGAATCAGTTTAGAGCTTAAAGAATTTATCACGATTAAACTAAGAACCTTGGAATATATCCATTCTTAACAGTTCGTAGAATTCGTAGTCGATGTGGAATAGGGGTATAAGTGTATAAGGACATTGGTCCTAATCTATGTATCCACCTTAAGTTCAACTTGCCTATCATATCAGTAAATTGTGAAATCTTATCTTTATCTGCATTACAATTTTTAACGCTAAAGATCCACTTTTATTGACGCAACTCCCATGAGAAATGTGCTTGCGAATCTGGATTGGGGAATAATCGCTGAATCTATTGCAATTTGTATAGTTGACTAGGGGTAATATAGTTTACTTGCCTTTGATTTTTCAGTCGATAATACTGGGTGTATAGATTTTAGTCTTATAGCTAGTACATACTTGAAGGGTTTTGAAATGATTTGATTAGAAATATGCCTATGATCACTTCCACTTTCGTGTTGCAGTGATGTCAGTTAGATCCACCACCATATCTGTAACATGGCATAGACTGTTGTCTGTAAAACTACCGTAAAATGTAATTATATATCAACAAAATGACGGTTTGGTGCAAATGACATTATGAACTGTGATATATGGAGAAAGCTTGTAGTCTGAAATGTGTTTTTGTTTTATTTCCCAAACCATGAAAGTAAACACTGCACCAGTCCACCCACGTCCACCGTTCCTCGATCCACCCAGCGTGTTCTTGCGTTGAGATACATATTATCCAAGGCAGATAATTCTAAATTCCGAGGAAGTTTGCGTTATAGGTTGTATGTCTCCTAGGGTCTCCTTGCTATAGTTATCAATTTCTGTCGCTGTTGCAAGAGACAGCTTTCTAAATTTAAACACTTAAAGAGAGAGCATCTAAAGCATTTTGTGCATCATTTTAAGCTACTTACGCATATGTACAAAATGTATCAATAAATATGCTGGTGTGTATGAAGCTAGAAAACTGCAGCAAAGAAAAAGCTTATCTGCTACCAAGCTCAAATAACCTGTAAGCTCATATAGATTGGATATTCTGCCTGCTATTCACTGATTAATGTAACAAGACGATTGAATTTTAATTGTCTTTAGTCGTTCGGTACTGAAAAGGGAGATGGAGTATACATGTTATTTAACAAAGGAAAACAAAAATACGAAGTTTCGTATTTAGATAAACATTAGGTATCTCTTTTATTCTAAGTTCATGTACAGCTAGACGTTTGTTTTGGTTCTGATAATACGATGAATCTAAAATCAATATACCCACCACCAGTTCCATTCTCTGTGGAAAAACACTAATGAAGGCTTAAAACCCTTCCCAGCCGCAAATGCGGCTTTCCACAACTTGTTTTTGTAGTCCTACACAGCTAAAATGTAAACCATGCTTAAATTGTGAACGTTTCTTAATTCCTCAGTATGTGTATATTTTTCTTGCACGATATTTGTGCAGTATTCTTAAACTTAATTATATGCTAAGACTACAGTCATGTTATTGATAAATCTAAATTGTGTACAGATGAATCATTAATTTTACAATTACAATCAAATATATCAATAAGATGCTATCAAATACGCATTATCTTGTCAACTTCAATAGCCATTGCATAGCTATTAACCATCTATTTTTTTATCAGTATTGACATTATGTAAATGTGCCTACTGTTTCGACCGTTTTCCAGCTCTATAAGCTACGTGAACAAGGGTTTTAACTAAGCCTTGTTCACCACCATGTATATCTTTATGAATAATCCTCAGTCTTAACAAAATGTAACTTGATCCTGTCCAACTACTTAATATTTTCATTGGTTGAGCAAAAATGTTCATTGGCTTGGTAGTTGGATCATAAATGAAAGTTATCAAACACAACCTGACTTGTGTTTGATAATTTTCATTTATGATTTTCATTGGTTGTTTTGTTCGTTTGATGTATTCTTCCTTTCATATGAACTCGGAGTCGGACTTTGCACTTGACGCCTCTGGTAAATATGTTGAGTACGACACGGTGAAGGCAGATCCCCAGTACCAGAACATAAACGAGACCGCCGAACCCCCGGCTACTACCCCCCAGCACCAGTCTGGGCGCAGCACACCAACCTCTTTATCATCCAGTATAGGTATTGAGTTGCACGCACAGCACCCACTCACGCACGCACCTATCACTCACGTACACATTTAACTTACCCGGAACTTCCGCAGAAAGGAAACCACACCAGCCTGTTACCTCGTGTACTTTCCTTCTATATTTCTGTAAGAGCAAGGATCTTGGAAAGACTACTTGTAAAGAAAAGTAAACCAATCAAGTAAACTATCACTGTATTAATGTATACACATTTAGGATAGAGGTGTTTACAGCACATTTATCATGTGGCAAGTAATGAACATTATGGTCTGGTATGTGTCATTTACACTGTATATCATTTTTATCAAATCATTATTCTGATATATGAAGAATCGCAGGTAGGATTCCTTCCTACTCTCCTTTTAATAATTATCATGCAGAAAAAAGGCGAAAACGTATTTGTTTTCTTGTATGTTTTGGAATAATGTTAAAATAGTTAGTTAAAATAGTTGTGAAAGCTGGATGTCTTTAGTATACTGCTTGGAGCGGCATTTGCGCTCTATCGCTTTTCAAGGAAAAAAGAAAGACAGTACCGTCTGTCTTTTTTATGCATTCCATTATTTATTTACACTGAGCAAATGTTGAAAAAAGTTTCCGTTCTTTTCAGCATCAGATTATGACATTGGGCAAGGCCTTACTAAAGCGCCTTCTTGTGAGAGCATTGCCTCCGATTCCTCTATCATGGACATCGAACCTGCAGTGGCTGCTATAGGACAGCTGGAATTTGGGCTGGAGTTTGACAGGTTTTGTGATCGCCTGTTTTCCATTTCTGTTTTTCTTTTTACGTTTTTAAATCAAGCATTTTATTTGAATTTTCTTCAACCATGGCACCAAACGAAGATGGCACCGAAACCAAGCTTTTAAGTTTTTCTTTTTTATTTTGGGATATAGTTCATGGAATTCATGGCATCGAAAGTCAGAGTAAAAGTGTTCTGGATTCTAAAATTAAACGTAGCATGTCTTGTACAAGTTTCGTTGTTTATACTGTAAACAAAACCCCTTTATGAGCCTGCCAATGCGGTTTCAGATAAATGAAATGGTAAATGAGAGTGTTTTCTGGGCAGAGGTAAGGAATCATCGTTCCCCTGGACCGCGTTGAGTGGCTTATGTCCTCTACTAGACGTGGTTTACCTTGCCATTTGTATCTTGTGTTTGCAGGGAAGTGTCCGAACTTATAGTCAGCGTCATACAAGCTAGAGATCTAGAAGTGAACGAAGTAACGGGAACTGTTGATACTTATGTGAAAGTCAATTTGGCACCAGATTCGGACAGCAAGAAGGTCACAAAAGTAAGATAAACGAGTACTTAGTTGTATCATTTTTTATTTCGGTATGCAGTTATACACCATGTGGTATTTCGATCCTAGGATAATTGTCTTCCCTTGGCATTATCTTGGCAACCATGACGGCGCAAAAGAAAACGAACGTCTTTAAATGTGCGATCTCCATTATAAACTACTGACTGTTCCAGGCGTTTTTGTCTAGTAGTTTAAATCAATAGATGGGCTAGTCATTCTGTGTACTGTAATTTATCCATATTTTCTTGTCACTTGATAGAGACAAGCTTGAAACAAACATCAATACATTTGACGTTACCAACACCCAAACGCGTTTGCCATATATAACTTCTTCAAAGTTAAGTATCTATTACCAGAAATTTACCTCAAAGAAAAAGCAACTATGACCTTGATTTATATCTCAGACATTTTGGTACATCGATAGAACACAGTCACCAGAGACCGTCCTCATTGGATAAAGTGTTTAGAAAATATTGGATAAAGACGAAGTAGAGGACTATTCCTCCTGGAACGAAGCAGGAGGTGTATTTAGACAGACGAGATGGTCAAATGTACACAGAAGGCAAACTCTATAAATTCCCTAGCTCACTGTGTTTAGTGCTCTTTCCTTAACTTAGTTAAAACAGAAACCGGGAGTTAAAGGTTTTACTTTATACCTGCCTGATCACTTTAAAATAATGCAGCAAATTAAATTTGGGACAGTAACTTAATTTTGAAACATGCTAACACAGATATATATATATATATGTCTTAGGTAATAAACGTCTCCTAGACAATTGCTGTTTACCCATACGTTTAAGTTAGAAAGTTAACGTTCTGGTCTCTTTTTTAAGTTTACATAAAATAATAGACAAGGATATGTATATGAAATTAATGACTACTTAAAGATCAATAATGGCACCTTTTGTTTAACGATTATTTTACCATTTCAGGTTCAGCGCGAGACTGCCAACCCTCAGTACAAAGAACGCTTCTTGTTCCCTGTGGACCCTGATGAGCTGGACAACAAAACGATCCAATTTAGCGTGTACTCCTGTGATAAGTATGCCCGCCACAAGCTGCTCGGCCAGTGCGACATAAAACTGGGGGACATCGACCTGCGACATGCTGTCAGATTGTGGTTGAACCTGAAGGATATCGACGAGGTATGAATTGTCCGTGTCTCTAAATGAAAAAAAGAAAAAAGAAAGAAAAGAAAAAAAGAAAAACGTAACCAAACACGAAAATCCTTAATTATTGTTTTGGAATTTCAAGAAATACAATACGATCAATTCCAGTCACAAAGTTGTCAGTTTGGAACCCGACAGTAATGTACATTTTTATATAATAAATTGTTAAAAGTAAACACAATCAGAAAATGGTTATTTGGAAATAACATATTTGTCGCCGTATAAAATGTTCTTATTAAGAACTGAAATATGATAGGTGTCCGGAATAAATGAATAAGGTATGAACCTTGCCGTGCTGATAGGCTGCCGTTGAATCCCAGAGTAATGGTCGTGGTAGATACAGTTACAGAGAACAAAAGTTAATGTAGACACAAGAAATCTCTCCATGACATGGGTTACATTCAAATCACACACATTAATTAGAATCGGCAAAGATCCAAGATTATACTAATTGATATAGGCCTTTAGAGGAATAATCATATTTCATTTTTTCCTGCCCTCCTACATCCTTTGTCACGCAATCAATTGATCATAACTGCAATATAACGTATGGTTCACCAAATTAAATTTTAGATCAGTTTTACTTTTACTTGCCACATAGCCAATAATATGCATTAAAAAAGATCGATTTTGCCAATCATACAGAAGCAATCAATATGTGAATATCGATATAGCGGTATAGAATTGATAAAAAAAAGGTCACACACATTTAACATCCACTTTAAACTAAGAGTAAATCAGTGAAATAAATTGCAGGTTCAGGCGGAGTACGGTGATATCATGTTCTCCCTGAGTTATCTCCCCACAGCAGAGAGGCTAACTGTGGTGATAGTAAAGGCAAGAAACCTGAAGTGGCATCAGAACAGGGAGGCGGGAGGTAAATCACCAACTGAATCACTGTCATCATGGTAGCCCACATACACTTGAGAAACTGGGCCGTAGTGAGAAATTTTCGTATTTCAAGACGACTTTATCATAATTTTAGAATAATGAAAGACGATATACATTATTATTATTATTGAAAAAGAGAGGGCTTTACCAGTTGCCTTAAAATTAATGGTAGGGTTAACAGAATTTGGAGTAAATTTTCTCTGTATATTTAGATTGTATCCTGTCATTTCTGTCCTTAGATGCTGTTGTCTACGATTAAAATTGATACTTGGGATCTTTTTCAGACTGTTTTGTAAAGGTGTATCTACTACAAAATGGGAAGAAGATGAAAAAGAAAAAGACGACTGTAAAGAAAGACGAAAAGAATCCAATTTTTAACGAAGCCATGATATTCTCCGTTCCTTCTTCAACATTGCCAGTGAGTTTTGCATTGCATGGTGCCAGTAAAATAATGCATGTACTCAAGATGCCTTGAGACTGAGTGCAATTTCAGAAGTTGTCAATAGTTCTGTACCTGGTCATTGATATATTCACAGTCAGATGGCAACTGTGGCGTCTTTCATAGCTAACAAATATATTCTAAAGAATTATGTCTATATGGAAACGTTATGATTATATATCCGATATTCTTTTCAATTCTAGACGGTTCAGCTGAGAATCACGGTAGCCGAACAAATGCCTGAGGGAAAAGTATCATCTATAGGTCACATAATAGTCGGTGCTAATACCACTGGAACCGAACTGTCTCACTGGAACCAGATGATGACGTCACTACGTAAACCTATAGCCATGTGGCATTCATTGTGTAAATAATGAAATAAAATGGGGGAATGGGCGGATGTGTTGCGTTCTTTTCTCAAATTAAATCCCGAAGGTAGAATTTGATCAGTCTGTTATTATTCATGAGGGGATATAAAGATGATTTGAACATTTGAGACGCAGACCGTCTATTTTTGTCATCCATTAACAGAACCGAAGAGAAGCAAGAAATTATTCCACTTCAAGTATAGGCAGATTGCGTAAAGGACAGACTATTGTCTGTTTTATGGACAGATTAGGCTACTAACAAAATCTGCGGTTGTGCCTAGCGGATGTTTGCTGAGACAAGGATGTGCTGAGAGGTTGTTTAATCCTTGATGTTGTCCAAATCTTGTTCCAACGCCAGCATGCGGGAACCGACCCAGAGCTAATCTAACAACATATATACAGTAGACTAGTGCGCTAGTGTTACAAATAAAACGATATCCTCCTGGGCTTTTGCGATGTAGACTTCAACTGAACTAGTAAAAATTGGGAAAGTGACAGGGAAACATGATTAGATAATTTTATCCTATCAGATAGTATCTTAGACTTTTTGATTAGTGAGATTTGCAAAGGCTGAAGTGATTATCTTTTATTGAACTTATTTTTAGAATCATAATAAACGCGAGAGAAATATCTGGTGACATATGTACGGCATTCAGTTCTTGTCAATTGGAATGTATGTGTTAGAAAATATTTATGTTGAGATATCAGTAAAGTTGTGTTATTTGGCTTTTTTAATTGATGTCCAGGATTTAGATTTATGGTCTTAAGCCTTTACCTTTTCTCTTCTGATATGGACTTTTTTATCATTTTATTATACCAACACATTCAATTTTCTGCCATAAACATTTTGTCTGAGGGCTCAGGAATATATATAACATGGTTGTGTTTTTCTGACCAGATAAAAACAGATTCGTAATCGAAAAATAAGCTGTACATTTAGTTAAACTGATAAAAGCTTAATAAAATATTGATATAGCTTAAACAAAACAACTTGCAGTCGATATATTTTCTTTTTAAAACAAATCATGCCTGATTAATGTGAAAATTTTCTTATTTATCATGTACCTTATCCATTAACGTTGTACGGCAAATATCTCTGAACAATTGGCCTGTTATTTTGACCCGTTAGATGTCCAAACTGTTCATAGATCAGATCAGTTTTTTTTTTTACTTACGTTACGTCTACGTTTCATTTCCACTATGTCCATGAGACAGCTTTTTTTAAAATTTAAAAGATTAAAATTAATTTACATTTTACAAGTACAGGTACCCTACCCCGGTCCATGACTTTGCTCCATAATGTAAAGTACCCAACACATTGTGCATAAACAATAATTATAATTATCTTTGTCTTATTGAAAATGTCCGTGCTTCTGACATGCGCTATGGGGCTTATTTGTCAATTTTGCTAGTCTCCGCCAAAAGCTAAGTCTTCCGAAGTTTCACTTATTTGATAATGAAATTATCTCCAGATAATAGAGATTTGGTCCCTTGGACTATCTAAGTAACAAAACAGATTTGGCTTTCTTGAGGTTTATCTTCATTCCACGAAGTTTCTGTCCATATTCACTTTATAAATTGTCCTTCGGGTGTGTCCGCAATAAGAACTGTCAATAGCAATTCAGAAGCTGTGGGTATTAAGAAAGGTCTTGATCTTCAATTTGTTAGTTCTTTTCGACATTTCCCTCTCTGGATGTCTTTTGCCTAATTCCCCATACGTAAGTTTCTTTTCAATGGAACTTCAAGTAGAAGTTTCAGTATTTCTCTCATTAGGCTAACTGTACTGAACTGACTCTGTGCACACATTGGGGGTTCATACTTGACATTGGAATTTGAATTATTCGTGTCTGGGTATTCCGTTTATTTTAATTTATTTGTTATTTGTTAAAACAGTTAAAAGAGTATATTTGGCGGCAGAATTTGGTACGCTGAATGCTCCATGTAGATTTATATTTCATTGTGCTCGGTGCTGCAAGGAAACTGGTGAAATAGTGTTTTTAGCAAAAGCTTTCATTAATACGTGATACTTGATTCTATA
Source organism: Lingula anatina (assembly GCF_051362555.1). Taxonomy (NCBI): domain Eukaryota; kingdom Metazoa; phylum Brachiopoda; class Lingulata; order Lingulida; family Lingulidae; genus Lingula; species Lingula anatina. The sequence continues at coordinate 57,667,701 of NC_141767.1, forward strand.
TGAAACTGCCATTTAAGTTTCGCATATATACACACCGAATTATTGTACAGTGATCGCTTTTTGTATCTTATACATGTATGCTCTGCTATCTTGGTCGATACAACCGAGAAAACAATTACGCTTCACACAACGCAGAAAACAATCACACCTACAACAATTGACTGAGGAGAAACTATTAAAAAGAGAAGTTTATATCTTATGGGTCCCATTAATAAAAATAAAAATAACTGCTAATTAAGCCTAAGCAGATATATCAATTACACGATGTAAAACAAATTTAGTTCACAATTATGCGGAAGACCAATTTTAATTCACACGATACTTTAACCCCGACAGTTACTTTCTCAGTGAACCAACTCGCCCAAGCTTTTACGGGGAGGGTGAGAGGGAATGTAGGGATCTGAAGTTATTCAGATTTGGATCGGCAGGATTAAATATACATAGCTATTATCCAATTCCCTTGTGTTCATGTTTTGGCAATTTCCCCAAATTCAGCGTTAACCGCATACAGAAATGATAACATGGAATACAAGGGTATCAAAGTGCACGCCGGGTTGTCTCTCTAGCTTCTGCGTGTTGCACCCGCTACAAAAATGCAGCAGAATAACGCAAAATAATAATTCTAATAATAAAACTTTGCCAGATTAAAGAACATGTGAATGGCTTTGTGATATCTGAGAGGTAAAATCAACCAATACATTTGAGAACATTTGTTTTGCTGCTTTTTATCAATTATTTATGCTAAGATGGGGATCACACGTGCACACTTAATGAAGCAAAAATTTGCTGCAAAAAAAATTAAGCTGAATTTCATATTTTGTATATTTCCGGTTAAAGAAAGTGTATATAAGTTCATGTAGTGATCAATATATATATATATATATATATATATATATATATATATATATTGCAAACAGCACCAATTTTTGTGCTCATATTCGGCAAGCAATGTTTTGACATATGAAATAACAAATGCCGGTGTGACAGGATTGATAGTTCGCTAGGGACCGTAGTCCGTTCCCCATTCTTTTAAGAGGTGACATTCGTCTCATATACTAACCTCAATACTATGACAAACCCTAACCAGCAGTAATCATAAAGGACCCTGGACTTCCATTCCTGCCACAGCTGCAATCATCACCTTCTTAAGAGCAAATGAAAACACCCACTTTTAAAAGCCTTAAAAGCACCTATCAATTTAAAAAAATGACATGGAATTGCCAATATTCAGTGCGCAAACTTTAACTTAACATTTCATATGTAATTGGCACAAATATATAAAAAGTACATGGAATCAAAAATCGTTAAGTTACATATACTAAGCTTTCTGCCTGATTAACATCAAGTGACTGGTTTCTGTGCTATGTTTATGCTGCAAGGTTTTTGACTAATATTTCTGAGAAAAACCCATTTTATCTCATGCCTAAGTTCTTTAACCATAAACTTACAGAAACACTGCCTGCACCAAATCTTAAGTTTAATTAGTCTGTTTTTGGTCATTAACATTGATTACAAGACACTTGGTGCAAAGTTTTTTTCAATTTTGTTGATTGTCATAAAATTTAAATTGATTTAACACACAAAAGAATTCTAATGCTACCAGCTACTTCGTCAAACCTTAAAAGCATACACAGGCTAAAGCATGAATGTTAAGTTATGACAAATGGGCAGAAGAGGTAAAATTCTGTTTAAAATAAAAATAAGTATAATAATATAAATAAACCATTAAAAGCCCTTATACTTCTGAATTAAATTACTTGATTATATTTCGGTTATACTGGTTATTATAGAGATTGCAACCATTATTACATCATTCAAATCAATTTAACATCATGTAGCTTCCACTATAAATCAGTTAAATCATTACTTTACCAGCGTATCACTAGTACCTTCATCAATCAACACCTGAGAGACTCAATGTTACAAAATCTTTCAAGTGTTTTGTCTTAACTCTGAAAACAGGAAATTAACAGGGCAAATACATAAAACTTGCATAGTATCAAATTTAAAAATTATCCGATTCACATAAAACAATTAAATCACAAAACAAAGAAAATATGTTGTGTTCATCATAATAAGCAAATGCTGTAAAATAGCAATGTAGGTTTTTTAAAATACATTGTTTGCAGACATCAATTTTCCAATGTTTTATAAAACTTACTAAAACCCTACTAACATTACTTACTGCATCAGCAAAAAATAATAATAATAATAAAAAAACACTTCTAACAGTTATTTTGACCATGAGAAATATATCTTATACTGTTATTGTAAAAGGAAAATTACATAACTTGGAATTAAATATGTGTTGTGCTTTTGAAAATTCATGAGAACTACATAATTAATTTAGAAAATTTGTAATTTTTTCATTAATTCATTGCAATATACAACGACGTTAATGGCTGCACTAAACATGGGGCAGTGTATCTATGGCAAAATATCTGAATATGAATATGTGTATGTATCTACATCTATATATGTATATATATTTGTTCAATATGCCAGACATGGCGCAATTTATACACTCACTTTATCATGCAAAAACATTTACTACTTCCTCTCCAGCACAGCCAAAGTGTAAGGATATGGCTGACTATCTCAGATCACCTCACTTCCTGTGGTAGAGAATGAGAGCAACAAACACCAGAACAAACGCTGCACAGAAGAAAATGTTCAGCTTCAAATCAAACACCAGCATGGACAGCGCTGTGGCCACCATCATGGCAGAAGAGATCATGAAGAGACGAGCAATATTACTCGAGTGCTTCATGATGGCTGACATAATGAGACCTGAAAATGCCTGTAAATTAAGCATACTGCTATTAAAGTTTACAATTTAACCATTTTAAATTACCTACTGAAATATTGTAAATCTGATTGCAATCATTTTCAGACAAACAATAAAATGAGCTAACTTAAAGAATTTCTTCTGGTTGAATGACCATAAGGCCAAACAGTGAAGAATAAAAATATGGATTTTTCTTAAGAATTGTATTGAGAAATGTTGGTGTCACATCCACATGGCTACAAACAAGTGACCTATATTTATTGCAAATGAATCATAAAAGAAAATAACCCTATTACATGCCCTCTCTTAAATGCTCATTTCAGAGGTCTCTGTAATAAGGGAAATGTTTGACACTGAAGAATGCATACCTACCTGTGTAATAACAATGACCCATGTGTAGAGACTGTACCCGTGGAATAAATTAAAAGCACCTAGAAAGACATTTAATCTAAACTTAAGTTATATCTTCATTATTATAACTAATCCTATGGTCTATCTTAACTTTTTAGAAAATGTCTCAATAAGTGCATGTAGTTCTGTGATTTCTAGAGAGCACAAGTATAGTTCATGCTGCTGACAAGGTCAATTCAACTTTTACAAAATATATTAATTACATAATCTTTATACCAGCACAGGTACCAGACTTATATTGAATTCCATATACAAAAATTGCTTACTGTCAGCAAGCTCAATAAGGCCACACTTTTTTAATTTTATGGATGACATCCTGCGCGCGCACCGATTTTCGTCCGTTCTCCAAAAAAAAAAAAAAAAAAAATCCCCCCCCCCCCAAACCGCCCCCCCCCCCCCCCCCCCCCCCAAAGGAAGTCGGTTGTCGCAAACATCGTTATTGAATTTGCCGGAAAATGCAATCGGCAATTCTCTGCTAATTCCGCAAGCTCCATACTGTCATTGTCGACTGCGGAGACATCCGAGTAGTTCCGAGTGTGGAAAATGAGCTTTCTGCGCATGCGTATTATCACCACATGGAAATATGGCCGTTTTGCCGTCAACTTCATCTCTAGCATTAATTTCAAAATACACGACAATTGAAGTCATAAAGAGAACGGGGGCCGTCGTTTTGGATTGGTTTGCCATTGATATTGGACATGGAGATATCACCCTTTTACAATTTTACGAAAGGCTGGCCGTGGCCAGCAATCATCGCCCGGAAAATTTCAGTGACATTCTGTCCAAAGCAGCACATACCAGTTTCTTTTTGGAGCGAAAAAAGGGTCGACAAGAGCGTCGCGGTATTTGGTGGACTGAAGGTCGGACAGGCCACCCGATAGTTGGCTGCTAGTGTGTGAGTCGAAGTAGACAAAATGGCATCGACCGAAATTACCTTAGTAGTAGGAAGCATAGGCCTATCTTTGCTTAATTTTTTAAACAATTCTGTGAAGTGTTTACAATGCTTTAATTTTCTGAGAGTACAAATAAAGACACGCTATTTATTTGATATTTGTTTTATTGGTTTCTATACCAACAGAATGCATGAAATAACCTTAAATAGATTTGGTAATGTGCAGCATATATATTCATGACTTTTTACCTTTCTACGAAGTAGGCCCTATTCACAATGCTTTAATATTTTGAGAGCATGGATAAAGACATGTTGTTAGTTTGATACGTGTTTCTGTGGTAAATTAGTGTTTCCAGCTGTGTACTGAAAACATAACTTTTCTTAAGCAGTTTTTTTTTTTTTTTTTTTTTTTTTTTGGACTGTTTTTTTTTTTTTCGCCCGCTCGCACCGACTTTGGGGTCCCCAGAGGATGTCATCCATAAAAACAAAAAAGTGTGGCCTAAGTATCATTAATCCAGAATGCTATGCTTTCAGCAAAGAGCTTATAGTAAAGTGAGGCCAAGTATTAGCGTTTACTGTATAAATGCGACAGCACGTGCCTAAAAGAGAGCCCTGGTTTCAGTGCTGCAAATTTCGACAAAAGTGAAGAAGCCCCCACTTCAATGTTGCAGGGTCTCCCGATTGGACAGAGAATTTTCAAGAATTTTCTGTTTCCTGTTTACACTGATAACCCATTAGTTCCAGATACCGTTTCCCCAACTAATGACAGTTTGCAACGGCCCATGAAATCAACTGAGTTAACAGTCGCCATAAAATATTGTTTGTCTACGCCAAAATTCCCTATATGTAATATTTATACCAGTACAGGTACCAGACTTTTTATACTGAATTCCATACACAAAAAATGCACATTAAAAATTGTTTGCAGGTAAAAAGAATTAAAGAAGCAAGTATCTGCTAAGACAGTTACCTGGAGAGCCAGAGGCTGCTGCCTGTGACAGCCACATCCCTCCATTCAGCAATATCCCAAATATATACAACAAGATGTTCTGGAGGTGAATTGATGTCTGAAATCACAGAGTGAGGTATAATTTAATTTCATGAACATATAGACCACTGCAAATGTGCCACATCTACAGTGACATAGCTTGCTTGTTAACATTTGTAATATCAACACATGTAAGCGTGAATATATTTTTTAATATTAATAACACTGTGAAATATCAGAATAGACAGCAACACTTCAGTTTTATTAATTTTGTAGCATTTTGTTTTCACCTGATACTGTTTCTTGAGAATGTACTCTGTGTACACTCCTGCCAGCCCAGATACAAAACAGTATGTTGTAATCATAAGTAGACCCTTGACTGTAATGTGGATGACTCCAGCTGATGTGATGCCCTGCTTGGCTTGTAAACCACCATAACTAAATAATAAATATCATTGGATTAATGTAACGGAAACATGAATCTATCTTTATTATCAAATATTTTTTGTAACAATTCTTTAACTGAAATATAATTTCACTTATGGTAATATTCACACAAACACACACAAACTGAGTGAGAAAGAGAGTGAGAGAGTGAGTTTGCATTATAATTCCAACTCACCTATTACTTATTCCAGCGAGCGCAAGAAATCCAAGAGCTACCCACTGCAATGGGGAGATTGGCCTTAAAATCAAATTAAGATTATTAAACAAACTTTGATTCACTTAGCTTATACTACTGTGGCAAGAAAAAACGTTGATCAGCATACTAAGCAATTGGCCGCTACTTTGTCAATTAAATAGACCCTCCTCTCCAGTTGCCAATCGTCATGATTTAATCATTATAACCAAATTCATTTTACACAAAAACTGAAAATTGGCATCATCCCATTTTCTTGGCCTATTTAAGAGCATTTTATCCGATTATTATTATAGGAGCAGTAAACTACAAGCCAATAACCAAAATAGCAGCATTCATTAAGATATCCACCAACCTTTTGATTATCAGTCTATAGAGGAATGCTGTAGATAAGATTTTTAGATTTCCCAGCACCTGAAAGGAAAATAATCTTCAGTCAGCAAACAGAAGTCTGCGTTTTCAATGTAAGGGATTTAAATTGGCATGAATAAAATCAATGTGTTAATCTCTTATGCTTTCAAAGATTCAAGGCAAGTATTAGTACTATTGATATTCAATGTACAAATTATGACAGCTTCCTACACAGTTAACCAGTTACAGCTTTCTTATTGTAACATTTACGAACATACATATGTGTGTACTAGTATATGCCAAATCATGTACATAAATCAAAGGCTGCATTTGCTAAGATTACCTGATATGTAGCTGGGTCCATCTGGAGTTGCATGTGTACAGCAATATTGTTGTTAAAACAATACAACAGTGCAGGAACAGCAAAAGGAAGAGCAAACTTAAAACTGGGCATGTTAAAACCTTTCTCCTGCACCTCTGGTATAAACAACACTATGGAGATGAGCAACTGTGAAAAAAAATTGAACTATTATCTATAACTTGGTAACATGTCACTTAACCTTGCTCAAACGAGCAATTAACACATGCAACTTCACTTCATATCAGATTTACTTTAAGAAAAAAAACTAACTATTCTTTATTACCTACACTGATGCAATCAGGTCATCATCTTAATCATTATTACAACTACATATATAACTTTAATTCAACGTCAGGGCAGATGGAAATGTTCACAATATGTCACTGAGAGCACACTTTAACATCAAGCCTTTATACCTTTGATATTTCAATGACAAGAACCATGGAGGATGAGCTGAAAGGAATCTTCCCATCTACTTCACACAGATGCACCAGGATAGTATAGGAACCATATATCAAGGTCCTGAAAGCAAATTCAAACTACATACCAACACATTAAATATTTGATATTTTCATCAATAATATGTGAATTCAATGACCAAAAACAAAAGCAAAAAGAATACAACATATATAAATAATATAATCAGATAAGTGACAGGTGAGTTTGTCAAGCACTCTTTCTATGACTTAATTCATCAAATTAAATCTTAAAAATAAGCTTTTTAAAACTTAAAATTTTCTAATTTTTTAATTTCTTAAATCTGGAAATAATAATGTTTTGCTTATATAATGCTGCCAAAAGATCAACTACAGATAACTTACCTATAAAATTACACTCACTTTAAGCTCACACATACAAGTAATAAAGAAATTGATCAATATTTTGTGAATTGTCTAACAGAAAGACTCACGATATCAGGTACTCACCCTATACAGATCATGACCCTCCACAGACAGAGGTTAACTGGCTTTGAAGGCTCTGCCAAGGAAGATAACTCATTATCTTTATTTATGGTGACATGAGTGTGCACCTGAAATAAAAACATCAGTTCATGAAGAAAATTCTGAGAAAGCTTTAAGAACTCAAATGTGAATAGCTCTACATCTTGGATCTATCTTCTTAGTTCAGTTAAAGCAATAATTTATAAGAAAATCAAACAGTAATGAAACACATTTTAAAAAACTATATAACTTTTTCATAAAAAACATATTTATAAAATATTTACGCTCTTCTTGTCTGCAGCCATCATGATTAAGCCTGATAGAACTTGTGTCCCCTATGGTTATCTTAGCACCGAGGCAGAGAAATGCAAATCAATATTCTATTGAAGTACAGGAGATGAAGTACATTCTCATAAGCCAGCACCAATTGACACCATTTTGTGATCTATACCACCTAGAAGTAAGAACATTACATGTCTGATTTTCAGTCCTGGAAACTCAATGGAATATAACACCAAGCTCTGGCCAAATAACATAAATCATGAGGCAAATTTGTATAGATAACAGGCTGTGAAATAAAGATAGTGCAATCAGAAACACTGACACAGCTTATTAAGATTAATGTAAGGGTTTACTAACATTTCAATCAATAAATTATCAGTTAACCACAGTATAACCTATGTTAGTCTTACTACATGCAATATATAAAGTTGTGCACAGACTGCTTTAGAAAAGGACACCTTGAGCTTCACAACCAATGGCTTTTTGGGCCAATGGTGATATCAGTATATATTCATAAACAGTGCAGGCTTGGTCTGATGAGGCCTAAATTAAAATAAGCCAACAACAGAGAGAGTGATTACAATTCCTCTTCTGTGCAATTTGGTCGTATCTGACATTGAGATCAAATTTTACCCTGAGTGGACCTTTCCCAGCAAAAAGGGCGGTTCTTTTGACCCCCCCCCCCCCCCGGGCTACGGGCCTGGAGTGTTTGTATGTGTTTGGTCTTGTGCCCCTGTAAAACGGCCATAAGTATCAAGGTATCTCCAGTCAAAAAATGGAAGCACTACCCACAGAAAACCTTGCTTGACTGAGAAACCCCACTTCCCAACACTGTTTAACGCCTGCACCTTAAAGTTCTACACTTAGATTTTGAAAAAAAATAACAAGCACGTCGTGAATTTCGTGGAAACCATATAAACGGGTACTTACCTTTTTAGGTGGAAGACATAAAGAATCGCCGGATTTCTCGTGCCATCTGCTCCACTAATGAGAACCGATACTTTTATTTGTTAGCCCAAGACAGTCCAAAACCAATGCTCTGACGAGGAAATTGCGACAGATGTAGGCCCTACTGCGTGGAAATGATGAAATGATGGCTCTATTCCCATAGATTTTAGATCGATCTATCCCCGCGGGGAGTCTCACTAGATTACTTTCAGATAATCCGACTTAAATGTCCGTCCCGCCTACTACAAGCTGTAAGGGGATAATTAACTTTCGTGTCCGGCTGACAGCTAGGGGAGAGCGGGGTTGGTTGGAACAGTTTTCACGTTTTTTGCGATATCTCAGCAGTCAAAGCTTTGGGGACAAAAATAAAAAATCTGATAGGGGAAAATTATATGCCGCACTCATCTATGAAATAAAACATCAAGTAGGTCTTTTTATTTTAGAGTTATAAATGCTCAAAGTTGCCTCCTAAAACGTTCCATCTCACCCCACCCGCGGGGTCAGTTGGAACAGGCAGTGGGGTGAGTTGGAACAAGAGGGCGAGTTAGAACGCTTGCATATAAATTCAAAGTATAATTCATTTTAAGAGTAGGATTATCTATATTAATTTCCCAACAAGTAAGTGTTACTTTGTATTCGTATCTCCATAGTTTGTAAGCATTTTTTACGTTTACAATTCGCCTTTAAATAGTCTTTTCGATGTATAAACCATATCCAGTTACACTTCATTTCATAATGATAACAAAAGTGGTGTAGTTTAAGAGAAAAGAAATTGAACTCATATATCTCAACCTATTAACAACAGTATGTTAGACCTACAAATGAAAACTGTATCTCTTTCAACTCAACAACTCAGAATCAAAATCGCAGTTCTGACATATGTACACTCGGTCACCCTTACAGTCTTCATGTGACCACTTTAGACAAACAATGCATTTAACCCATTTCTCTTTTGGTCGGCTGTTAATGAACGGCTCCCCACAAACCAGACATGGCCACTCTTCTTCTGACACAGAATCGCTGGTCATCTTTAATTTCCTTTTTTCTCTATCGACTAGAAATCTTTAACTGTTTTTTATTTTTGTTGCGCTTGTCCTTTTTAATTTTGTTGGGCTTGGCCTTTTCTTTTTCGAGTAGCTCATTTTCAGGTGTGTCAGTTAGTACTGCACTGCATCGTTTTCTTCTTTTAATCTTTGGACTGCGACGGTGAGCCTCTGGACTTGAGCTGTTTTGGGGTTTTCTTAAGTGCTCTTTAGTGTGTTGTACCACCTCTTCCGGTGAGGGCAACTGAGATTTCAACTGAATCTTTGCCTAAGTTACGAGGTGAATGTTTGTCTTTTCTGGCGGATTTTGTACCCTCGTTCACTAAACATTGACAGCAACCCCCAATCCATTACACAAAGCATTTAAAACAATATCGGCAGAATTGGTGTTGTATAGTTTATCCATAACATAGGCTCTCAGCTAGAATATTTTCATTTTGCCGCGAAAAGCAGAGTAATAATCGACATTTCCTTCCACATTTAAAAGCAATTTATCGCAAAAAGCAACAGTGGGCATGCAGACCCCTATTCGACCAAACAGCTAGCAACTGCATTTAACAAGCAGTGACCATCCCCCCTTGTATCTTCTAAACGCATGTACATTCCGGCATCATGGAGATGTTCTATCAGCTAGATTCCGTCTCCAGTTGGAGTTGTACTGGGTTACTACGTTACTACTCTCTTCAAAGTTGAAATTAAAATATTTAGAGAGGTTTAAAAAAATGAAAAACACCGTGCGGGGTGGGTTGGAACACCCCTGACAGTGTTCCAACTGGCCCCATGTCAAATGTTCCGACCAGCCCCCATGACGTCATGGCCTACTTATGACACTGTATTTCTTTAACACGTGGGAAGTGTTTAAAAAAAACGACAGCTTTTTGAACATCAAGGTGGTCCTAAACGCTATGCACAATTTCAGTGATATAATCCTTATACTTTAGTTTACAGCACGATGAATGTCAAAAATATGAAAACTTACTTCGAGTAGCAAAAATAAGTTTTTTTCGCATAAAACTTTTACTGTATTTTCGAAACTTCCACAAGTTTACCGGATGAATGACCATGCCACGTGACATTTTTATGCTGAAGGAGCACATGATCGGTCTTGTGGTTTAAGAAATAAAGCCAATGTTCCAACTTACCCGCGTTCCAACCCACCCCGCTCTCCCCTATTTAGCGTGAACCCCCAGGGAGTTAGGTCGATCTAAAGTAGGTCGATCTAATCTATGGAAATGGGGTGTTAGATCACTGTTAGATAGCACTATATGAAAAAGTAACACACACACACACACAAAGCTAGATAAATATTTTTTGTAATATTCCTTGATTGTCCATTCTTTTTAAGGCTGAAAATGCACTGGTGTATTTGATGTAAGCTGTCTATCTGAATATTTTAGAAAACATATTATTTCAGTAATTTTAGCCAGTCTACATGTATTTACTTCAACTTTCGTGAATGGCTAGATCGCTGCCTAAATTACTTCACAAATGCATTTCAATAAAGAATATTCTCAATCTTTATTTAAGCAAAAGATCAGCAGATAGTGTGGCGAGTTGAGTCGTTGAAAATCCTTTGCTTGCAAAAGTTAATTAAAAAAAACAGTTTGTTCCTAAAACAAGTTGTCATAGCAACAAAATTTACGTGGGTACCTATCATTTTTTTATTTACGTCTGTTTCTGTATTGACCATATTGCACGTGCCATGGCATTAGGGGGAAAACAACACCTGGCACGGACAAATGGATAGATAAATATCTGCGTTATTTTTCTTCTTCTTCTATATGTTCCGATCGTATCGGCGAAGTTATCAACGGAACTACACGTTTTATGTAGCATGTTGTTTTATAGTCATTTATGGGCGTGTGCTTTAGCATCACAATGATGATCTAGGACAAAATGTCCGGGTGCTTGAGGATGGAGAGATTAAAAATCGATTTAGGACCTACAGAACAACAAGTTTAACACGAAAAATGACTGGCGGAAATATATTTCAACGGCGAAGAGTGGCTGATATCAAAACTTTATATCTATCTCAATCTATGTCAGCATTTATGTGGACTACAAAAAGCGAATGTGTACGTGTAGACCCTTTTAGATATATTTTAGGGATATTTTCTACACGTCAAGAACTCGATTAAGGTTTTCTGAAGCACTACCGCACGTGTTCACAATCAGTGGCGCACCCATGCACTTCCTTGCGCACGTGTATTAAATGCAGGGTTTGGTTATCATCGGTTTGTACAGGTCAGTCCCGTCGTAAATTTCGATCCACTTACGTCACGCTAACCTTAACCTGTACGAATCAAATCTAACAGTCTCTTAACACCAGCGCACTGTGCAAGCATGATCACGGTAATCTAAACTCCGTGACCTGGCCTCTGGTTGGTGTGATGACTGTAAACACCGTGTTTAAATATGCATGCCCAGTAGAGCGTCTTCATCCTGCCCAAGTACATGACAGTTGGCGAAAGAAATCGATGCGGAGTCCAGAATTAAATATTTTTCTCGAATGAATACTTCGTTCCTAATATTTTCTTTTCTTCACAGAAAATGTGTGGTGGTGGGCATTTTTAGCAAGCCATCTTGAAAGAATTCTATAGAAATATTTACAAGCAAAAATGAATTTTTCCTTTGGGGAAAAAGTTATTTTCTCCTACTGATAAATACACTTCCTTGCACTTTATTATGTTTTATTTCATTTTGATCTAATGGCCAAACGCTAATTAATATTTGGATACCCTTTGAACACACGTATTTTATTCATTTTCTGTAAGCCTAAGGGGAACACTCCTTTAATTTTGGATAGATTAGAACTGTTCATGGCATATTTTTCGGCCATTAAGTCTCCCCCCCCCCCCAAAAAAAAATCAATTTGCTTGGCCCAGAGAACGACTCATTATAGCGTATTTACGTCTAAGATGGGTCCAAACTTAAAGATGCAATTTAAATGCAATTGCACTGCTCATATTTAAAAATAATACAAAAGGCCTTGGGTACTTGGTACACAAAAATTAAAAAAATACAAAATAAGACAAAGTTTCACGGACTTTAACTGAATGTGCAAAAGACTGCAGTTGATATCATCTCTTTATGAGTTAGTAATCAAAGTGTATTGCCCATATTTAATCTGTATACGTGATACATTAAAGTCTTACTCCGGTGATGCCGCGATAATATCGAAGTTGGGCGTGTCGCACTACACGCCTACGATATTACACACACATACACACACACACACACACACACACACACACGCACACACATACACACACACGCACACACACACACACACACACACACACCTGCACAGCTACAACTAGCGGAGATAACGATTGTGCTTCACGGTCGTGCCAACACAGAAACTATTCAAATGTTGAGGTGTCAAATGTTTTGGCCCGACAAGTTGGTAAATAATCCATCTAGAGTGGGCCTATCTTTCTTATCATTTTACATGTACCGTACATGACAGTATTGACAATAGTTTTGTTGAACACATGTATCATGTATATCTAATCGAATGACAAACAAAATTGCTGTAAATGTGATTTTAATAGCGTAGATGAAAACCTAGATTAAAACTTCATGGTCTTCTTTTATGTCAGACTGACATTAATTTTTCCTAATATTATGCAGATGTTTACGGAAGGACCTGCAAAGAACATAATCATTGTCAGAGTAAGGGGGCACATTGACGAGGGGCGTTCTCTTCCTTAGCTTCTATAAAAATTGTATTTTTACAGGTAACCAAACTGAATGAAGCTCAACAAAAAAAGGTGACACATAGACACGTGTGCCCCACACGAAGCCCCCTTTCTTGTGCCCCAAATCCTGGTCGTTAGTGTGTTCTATTTCAAAGTTTTTTTAGAAATGATTGGCCTGCACGCCCACGCGATTCTAGCAAAGATAGCACGCATGCATGCACGCGCGCATCCGCAAGGAGAGTGAAATATGACCAGTGCTCGTTTTTCCTCGGTGAGCAGCAAATCTGAATCACTGTTTGGAGGCAATCTCTTCTTGTATCAAAATATGCCGATGTGTAACAGGTTTGTGGTCACTTATCTTTCCTCCTCTCGCAAGAATTTAAGTCCAACATGCCAATAAGTAAACCACGCATAAAGCCTTTATTTATGTATTTTTTCCAGTTTTTTAAGAACCCAGTATAATATGCATGGTGTACCACGTTACTTAAAATGCCCACCCTCAATGAGTCAGCAGTAGCAACGGTGTAAGATATTGAAGTTACACATATCAAAATGATGGTCCGGAACAAACCACCTATACTTTTGTTCTTTTCCATTCATCACGAACAATTGTTTAAAATATAATAGCGCCTGCTCAATTATAAGTCAGGAGTACAGCGTACCATGCGGGTCGGTGTATGCACATTGTAGGTAATTCTGCTCAAAGCGCACGGGTTTGTTCATATACTGGTGGCCAGAGCTCAAAGCCTGACGTCGCAGGTGAATTTTCCCAGGACGCTGCTCGACCCATTAACCACGAAGACGAGTATTCCTGGTCCATAATGACTGGGTAGGATAAAGCGCCTCAGGTACAAATGCTACCACCCGACATGCATACGGCTACGAGGCAACTTGGCATTTACCATTTAACGCTTATTTTCTATCAACTACTCTGCAATGACTGACGGATGTTAGAAGAAGAGCCCCCCCCCCCCCTCCGGTCCTGACAGCCCGTCTTGTGCAACAGAATGAAATACATAAATAATAATAATAATAATAATAATAATAATAATAATGTTTATTGACCACTATATGATATGAGGATACATTTGCAGGCTCACCAGACTATATTATTTACTGAATATACATGTATAAGGATGGTAAAAATGTCTGATGGATTTCAGGCCTGCCCCTTTCTCCCTTCTTAAGTTTTTTAAACGGATCGTATTCAGGGTTTCATTACATCTGTTTAGCTCCGCGACAATATTGTATTCAATGTTTTATAAAGTTACTAAAACATATATAAATAACATATTCCATAAATTTGTAAAAAAAAAAAAAAAAAAACCACTTTACAACTTCCGCTAAATCGTATAAAAGATCAGAAATTTAATGTATGCAGTTTTACTTTACGTTCAGAGCACTACTGAACTCTTTAGAGTTTAACGTTTCAAGGCTACTTGGTTAAAAAGGTCTCAATGAAGCAAAATACTATCATTGCACGGGAGCTGGCTTTGAATTATAGTAATTTCTGTTACCAGTGCAAGGCTGCCCACGACCTTTGCCGATGGATATAGATCTAGACTTGACACTTTTGCTTGGATATGGTTGTGGACTCAGTCATATGCATGTTGTTTTGCTGCTTTAGAAAATTTTCCTACTAATTACAAAGATTACATATAACAAGTGATTTATTATATTGCACATATAAGAATTGTGCATCTTTCTTAGAAAAGCATCAGTCTACCTTCCTGCTATATTCAATGCACAGTTATCTATTGAAGATGCACGGATGTCACTGAATAGATAAGAGGACCAATACGGCGATGATTTTCATAGCTTATGCTTTATCATAAATCAGTAGACCCATTATCATATCACGCCTGTTTGATTTACCCCTAATAATTAAAGTTTACTTATACTGTTTACGGTCTATACGCTCTTGACTATTTTTGCGCTAAGCACGATGCAGAATATTAGCCTTTACGTACAAGAATGATTTACGTGATTACGAATAAAGGATTTTGAGCGGACTCTCAATCGTTTTTTTTTTTTTCAATTCTAAGTTTAAACAGCAATCTGTGGCTGTCTCGCTTTTGTACGGCAGAGCCGTCACGTCTTTAGTTGGTGCAGTCACCGGGTCAAGATGGATGACCGTGTGGGCAAGATATCAAATTCGTGTCCAGACACTTTAAGCACATTGTTATCACAAAAAATCGCATATTTTCTATAAATTGAACCGGTCAGCCATTACAAATCATGCTGCATGTGGCGTAGAACAGTCGTTTACTTGTGATGAATGTCTAAAATACAAAATGCTTAATGCAGATAATGCAAATGTGTATAAGGGTTGCATCTTTAAAAAAGTTTATGTTAATTCGACATGTGCACTAAATATCGATTCTTCATCAACTTTTTTTATAATGGTATGTCTCTTGGCGTAGAATGCACTTATGAGTCTGAAAAAAGAGAATGATCGATTCAGGCTTTTGTGGACTGGACATAGTTAATAAATAAATATTTGTGCATTTCTTTATACAAATTATAATAAATAAATGTTTGTGCATTTTCTTATACAAATTATTAGGGAGAGTCTCTCTCTCTCTCTCTCTCTCTTTTCCATCGGTCACTTACATCATTGATACATGTATCACTTCTGCATTCGCACACGTGTGGATACTCGTGCATGTAGGTACAGATGTAGCCTACATGTACATGTGCGTTTTTGCAATCAGACGCATACACTGTACGTGTACTTCCAATAATTAAATAATTTTAAATGCAGAATATTCATGACAGAACTGACAGTCTGCCAAAAAACAGGCTAAATTTTGATTTAGGCCCTACGAGTAAAATCTTCAATTTTCTGAAAGATAATTTCACACTTAAAATCATCGAAGTTTAACTGTCCAAAACGCAGTTATCCTTTAACCCACAAAGATGTGTGACATGAAATCTACAGATGGTCATTCTGTAGATTTCAGGTCACACATCTTTGTGTGTGACATGAAATCTACAGATGGTCATTCTGAATTCATCTCTAAGTTGTTGTCATGAAGTCATGCATTTCATAAGCAGCGCTTGTTGATTCTGTCCACTCTTTTTATCGGATTGATCAGATAACTTATTTTGACCAATCAGAGGCGCCCTTTAGAAGACTCAGGGCCATTCGAATGACCAGGGTTATTGTCTCTTTCGTGGTCACCACCTATTCTAAAAGAAAACAAAAACATATTTTAGGGAATGACAGATCTGTTTGATACTCCACTACATGGACACACCCGCTGAGGGTAACAGTACATATTGCATTGTCTGTAGCCAACAGGCTTAAATTTTGCCGAACGTTGGTTGCAGGCGACGTGAAGTTCACGCAGTTCCAAGCTCCAACATCATGGGAGGTGGAAGAGGACAGGGAAGAAATGTAGGAGGCTGCGAGTTAAGTTGGGTCACGGGTTTGGTCTTGGTGTTTCTTGCTGTAGCAGCATGCGTTGGCACTGCCGTCGTCACATATTTCATAACTTATGAATTTGTGAAAGATCGGTTACTTGAAACAAAACTTTCAGAATTAACAGCACACAGCGCACAAGGAGGAGAGTTCCCCAATAAAAAGAATTATCTAAAATTAGGTGAACTTTATGAAGTTGACAATGGGAGATCTTCGATCAAACTCACTGCGGCCAGGTCTAGACTTGCTCGTCATGTGGAATCCGTTGACGGGGGCATTATGTCTTCCCAGACCAGCGGCAGTTCCGTGGGGAATAATGGTGAGTGCCCCAATGTAATTTTTAAGTCAATGACAGTTTCACTTATTTTATTTCGCTTTTTTTTTTACAACATGATGGACAGAAAATTAAATACATAATTGTTTATTCCGCAACGCCTCGAATGTTGTTGATAAAGATCACGTTTCAAATCGCTGTATCAAAAGAAAACAGCTGAGCGCTTTTGAAATAACAACAAAGAATATGATAAATATACCTGCCTGAATAAAATATATTCATTAATACTTATACAAATTACTTCGATAGTAACCTAACTAATTTGTCTGATTTATTCTAAATTAAGATGTCATATTTCATATCATACAAAAATGCTGTGACACGAAGATGATAATGGTTTAGTGGTCCATAATTGTATTTTACATCTAAGCAGTGCGTTTTGCCAATTTTCCTGCTACTATACAAAGAGATAAGAGCGGATTTAACATGTGCTAAAGATAGATAAAAGAAGTGATTATATTTTGTTAAGACTTTATAAACAGTGTCCTACACCCGGGTGTATAACTTAGTACCCACACTTAGTCCGACCAAGGAATTGGATATCTAAGATTGGGTTCCCATCCCTAGATCGATCTAACAGGATCGGTCCATCTCCACGGGGTTTTTCGCTAAATTGATTTCAGCATGTGGCTTAAATGTCTGGGACGCCTACTAAAGCTGCTAAACGATAGTTAATTACCCCCTATCAACTTCAGTAGGCGTGACAGACATCTAAGCCGCTTAAATTAATTGCAATTAAGTGAGAATCCCCTTGGAGATAGTTCGATCCAAAGTTAGTACGATAGTCTCTGGGAATTGTTTCTAATTCCTTGGTCTGACCAAGGAGTAGCATGCTGCAACTTCTTAAGCTTGGTCTGAAATAGCCCAAGATTTTTTAAATGGATGATTCAGTTGACGTCCAATGATAGTTGCAAAGTGTCAAAAATATTATATTCTATATTTTATAACAATAACAAGAGCAAACACACTGGAAAAAATGAACGCGGGGTTTACACAATCACGTCTTGATAGTAAGTCACGTGCGACCAAAAAAAAAAACGCTGTGACCCGTGGCCATGACGTGGTAATTCCTATAGACATTCAAATGTAATAGAAATTAGATGAAACAGAGGAAAGCGATAAAAACACCGAATACACAGTTCACAGAATTTTGTTATTAACTGAGCGCATGCCGATTTTCAGCTTTCAGTGAACCGTTTGCAGAGTTAAACCCGGTACAGTCGATATTTTCCCATTTTCTTAATAGAATAGAAAGGTATTATAGATATTCGCCTATTTTTATTTTATGTGTTCCCCTTTTCTGTTTTCAGATTATGAGCAAAGCATCAATCTTGTAAGAGTTTTGTTCTTTTCTATAAGAAACCAGACTTGTTAAATACATTTCACACTGAAATGCAAATTTGACCATTGAAAATAATACAATTTAATACTTCTGCTTAAATCAGGAAGCCGCTTCTGACAAAACTAGGCCCTCAAAAGTAAACTCTTTTCTTTTATAATCCCAGCGGCTACCTATTCGGTAAACCATACATTACCGAACCCCAGTGCGTCAAATAATGATATCAGGTAGTTCAAAAGACCAGGGTGTGCGACATTAACCACTAATAAGGTCCTATTTACAGGGTACTTTCTTGATAAGCCCTTGGTACCAACATGGTGGGTATGATGATTCCAAGATGATCTTTATACTTAAGGGAAGTTACATTTGTCACAGGTTTATACAAATATCAAATAATACTCTCCTTTCATAAGACAGAGTAAGGTATATCTTCACATTTGAACAAGTATAGCTGCATTCGGAGCTGACCCCTAGCTCAACAGTAAGAGCCTACTGAGCCTTAGGGAGCGTTCACATAAACCCATTGTATTAGCTGGATCGATCTGACTCCACGGGGATTCTCGCTAAATTAAGCCCACACGATAGTTTATTACCCCCAGCAGCTTGTGTAGGCGTGCCAGACAATTAAGCTGCAGCGACAAGCCCCCGCATAGTTAGATCGACCCAGCTGGTGCGAGGGGGTATGTGAACGCAGTCCAAACTTTTTAGTCACTGACAATACCCTATAGAAGGGAATGAAAATTTAAAGGGTGCGATCATAAAGAATTTGTCGTTCTAATGCGCACTAACTCTACGAGGACTCTCGCTGAATGCAGTCATATTAACAAACAAACACGCCTCTCCCTGGCGTTGAATATAGAAAAACTGGTGATTATACGCGTACGTTTGAGACAACTCTGATAATCTGAATGCCTTTAGCAAGAGTTGAGTTAGTGTGCCAGTACGATAGATTCATTGTGAATGCACCCTTAGTGACTAGGGCCACACAGATCGCACATCAACATAGCTCTGTGTATGATCCTAATAGGCTACAGCTAGAGAAAATAAGCTTTTATTCATGGATGAACTATTTGGCGTCCAAAACAGCAACGGCGTCAGTTTGTTTCCACTGTTATCATAATTTTTCTTACGTACCTCAAAGTTGCAAGAAACTAAATCTATGAAATTTGTGCAAATTTCTAGAAAAAATATTTCAATTATCACCTCAATTTTTTTTTTGTTTCAAAATAGATACTTTGTCGAAAATTTTTCGAATGAAATATAGAATGCCTGTGAACCCTTTATCTGAAAGTAGAAAGGATGCGCTTTTTCTTTTTATTTCATACTGTATGGGCTCATTCACATTGAAACTATGGGTCTACTTAGATCGATCCAACTCCACGGGGACTCTCGCTGAATATAACCAGTTTAACAGATTAACATGCCTCCTCCAGGCTTTAAGGCCGGTGATAGTAAAAGGACCAAAGTCATAGAAACAAAGCCCTGGGCTTATAAGTTTTTATAAAAAATTAAAACAAACTTCCCAAAAGGCCAATTAAAGACGGGGATTAAGTACAGTGTCCAACGGATGACGCTCTGGCGCCAATTTGAGGGGAAAAATGCCGTTTTCGGTATTGGGATTTTCTCTATAACCAAGACAGCTATTCAAGTGATTCAAAAGGCCTCATAAAGCTGGGTGAAAGCACTTCAGCGCGGTACCAGGGAATTGTCTTAAACTATTTACTTTTGATTTTATCATCTTTTACGTTAAATTACCCCATATTTCAATGGCTTATTCACTTCAAAAGGCGATATCTTTCAAACAAACAATTTTCTCTTAAACCCCTGATATCATGCTGTAGTCCACATTCCTAACAACAATAGGTGCAACTTTTGTAACGATCGGTTGCTCAGATAGTGAGATATACTTGGCAGCGATTCACTTATCTTGTCAATATAGAAAGCTGTTAAAACAGCCAAAAACGTTCACAGGTTGGTTAACAGGGCTTATTAGTCAAATGCTTAGCTGGCAAATTTACCTGTTATCGGTTATACGATCAGCTGGAACCATTGCTTATTGTCATCTAAAAATATTTTGTTTGGGTGCTTTGAAGGGGCAGAAAATCGTGCTTTTGTTACATTTTCCGACCACTCGTTAGGCATGTAAGCGTGCCGCCATTTTGATTGACAGCTCTGGAGAGGGCCCTAGCCTAGTGATGCCCAGTAGGGTGTCAAGGATATGTAGAAGGAAGCGCTAACAAAGGCGATTACGTTTAACCGCAATTAAGAGGTGTGAAGTCGCATTTGAACGTTTCAATGGCTCTTCCTCGGCAATCGAGTAATTTTACCTGAGAGATTCCTTCTTTGTTATCGGCAAAGTGATCAGATAAAACTGTGTCGAGAGCAAGTGTCCGTCACTTGTGTTGATACGAGTTTTTTGACGGGTAACGCTGCAGGATTATTTTGCACGGCACTTGGTAGTCGTCAGATCAACGGAAAAATCCAGTGATTACTTCAGAGCGGTCTCGCTCAAAATGCCAGCTAAGATAAAGGGGAGACGCTCAGCTGCACAAGATTCAGCGGTAAAAGTGGCTGAGAGAAGGCTTTTGAATAAATATTTTATTTTTACACACATGACACTTAGACCCTATTTGCTTTTTACCTGCTAGCCTTGACTATTCTCGGGGTCTTTTTGTGATTTTCATTTTTGGACACTTGAACTCTTTCTTCCCGCTTGATCAGTGATTTTGAAATTGTTTTTCTCCAAATATCGCAAAATGCAAAGCCGCTAACATGCGTTTTTATTTTTATTGTTTTAATCATGCTGTCCAGCTTTGCTTGGATTTCTCTTGTTTGGCCATTCAAATCACAATTTTTCGCGTGTCTCTCAAGCTCCATGATATCATATCTTGGAGAATAAAATTTTATTTTGTCAACATTAGATTTACCTTTTGCAAACGGCGACCAACAATCATTTCCGGTTTCGTAACGTGTCGCAGATACGCTCGACGATATATATCGTAAAAATTAAAGGCTAGGCTAAGAGTATCCTTTTTTAGCTTTTTTTATTTATGTTTTTATCGATTTTTCTTTCATTTGTCAATTAATTTAGACGTTTCGATTAACTCTTTCACCCATTTATTAGGTATACAGAAATCAGTCATCCGACTGAACAAATAGGGCCGGTTTTCCCCAACCGCCACGCATAGGCCTTACTCTCAAAATTTTCCTTCTTTCCTCTGGAAAGGGACTTTTAACACGAACTTTTCTCTTCCCCATAGTGTACTAGCTAGACTTCTTCGCTGCTAAGCTGATGTAAGACTTATGACCTATTACCGCACACGTAATCGGCTTATAACTCATTAACTGTGCTCCGACCCCCTCATGGCAACGGCCCTTAGTAACAGAGGCGTGGCTTAGTTGTCAGCCTGACTGGGGCGCGTGCCGGTTGAAAAACTCATCAAAAGACGCATTTTGCGATGCAAATTCATAAAAATTATTACATCCAACGTTAGATACTTTTTTGATTAATATAAACACACAAAAAACTCAAAAACACGATTTTAAGCGTATTTAACCCTATCACCGGCCTTAAGTATTAGCTTTAAGTATTATTTAATAGAAAGGCTGGTGATTATATTACAAGTACGTTGAAATCAAGGATGAGCCCTATGGCTTGAACGAAAGCTTATACCTACTTAATTAAGGGCGTATAATATTTAAGGCCGACTACTCAAGCGTGACCGAAAGACCTTGACTTCACTCCTAACTTATGTAACTTAAAACCGTAAAGCGAGCACACGCACGTTAATCATTATATAATGGTAAGTGCGTGACAACAATGTCATGCCTTACCAAACGTCGGTAGCGTGGTTGTGCACAAAGGGAATGGGGTATGGCCGTCTGATTTTTGTCTTATATCTTTTTAACTGCATACCATCGATCAGATACTTGAGCTGGATGTTTTCGTATCAAATGATATGTTTGTCCAATGACAGACAGTTTTTTCAACCGATCTCTTAAATTATTTTAAGAAAAATAATATTATGACCCCCACAGACGTCTACCTGCTTATTTCTGCATAACAGGACACGTGTTTTTTCACGTGTCACCTCTGAACACCCATTTACTAGTAGATTGACAAATGTGATGGCCTGTTCCCGCAGGAGTTCCTTTAATATGTTTTCGTGGTTTTATTACTTTTAAATGTTCCTGTCCAGTAGGTTGTAGAGGAAATTGCGTTTGTTACTCATCTTGTATCATAGAAATCAGTTTTTTTTAACGGAGATATGAAAGATAGACAAACTAAGTTTTTTTATGGTGTTCGCTCCAGTAGGTTGTAAAGGAAACCGCGCTTGTTACTCATCTTATATCACAGAAATCAGTTTTATTCTTTTACGGAGATATGAAAGATAGACAAACTTAGTTTTTATGATGTCCACTCCCACTTACTAATAAGCACAATGATTCAATGCTGAAGTCAAAATTGTCATTAAATTGAAATAAATATCTCTTAACTGTTCCAATATTAACAGTGCCACAATTGTCATAAAAGATTAAATTTTCAGACAACATGTCTTGATTGTAATGATAAGATCATTAAATTGCAATTCTTTGCTCAATATTCTTTTTTCATGAGAATAAATTTATAAGTACTTATATGTCTATAATAACCACTCCCAAATGCATTTTACAACGACTTTGACAAGCGAAAGAAGACGTTGAAGCACCATCATCTTCAGTGCAGAATTAGCAGGTGAAACGGAAATATCGAGTGAAAATCAGTTAGATGCTTATAACATTAGTAATTTTAGAACAGCGCCCCCATTGATTTGATACGATTGAATCTTTGACTTAATAAGTTAACGGTCTAAAACGAACTCATTTTTTACAGTCTGGCCTCATCAAAGCTGCTCTTACTGTATTTTTCAATATTTTGTGCCAGTATGAAAATGTACTACTGTCCTAATTGAAGTTACCTATATTCGGTAGTTTATTTTGCCGTTCACCATTAATTATCAAGCTTTCCTTCTCGTCCATCAGAGACCAAATAATAAATGTCAGCCAATCGACATGTACAATGTACATTAATGGCTCATTACACATTTGTCACGACCTCAGGTCGATTTTTTTTTTTTTTTTGCCCTTTAAATGTTCGCCAAAATTAAGTTTTACTATAGGTAAAAGGAACTAATGTTAGTTGAGAATTATTGACCTTGTATGTTTGTGGCGGGTATACTCATCCCCCTTTCCAAGTGAAACAACGTCGTTTGCACCCAAGTCTTTCTCTTGTCGTTGCTATTCAATTTCGCTGAGAAGGGTGGGAATGTCACTGTTAATCGACTGTTTACCAGTTTTATGAGCCGGTTTTGAAGACAACTCTTTTTCGCCACTATATGTTATCGGCATGATCATTCATTACAGGTATACTGGAATGGTCATTGTTCTGGAATCAGCTTTGGTCATCGGAGCATTTCTTGAAGGTGGTTAAATCGAAAACTGGTGTTGAGCATTATAATCTTCTTCGTTCTTGACATATTAGTCATTTTGCCTTTGAGCAGTCATTTTCTTGATAATGTAGGCTAGTATTGGTTCAGTCACAGGCCAAAGAGACATTGCCCTAATACCAAATGACATCCAGGTATATGGCATTCAATTTTTTATCAAGCCAAGTTTATCCTTGCTCGTAACTTACGTCTTATCGTTTAAAGAAATTAGAACATATTGGGGACTTATAAGGTTTTGTTGTTGCGACTCGAGGCTGTATTAAAAGTACAAAGGAACATTAACTATAAATGAAACACAGAATTGGACATAGAGTCAAAATAATAAGATAATGAAAATTGATTCTAATCCTGGATCTTGCCCTGTAGGTTAAAATGGAGATGACGACGTTTCGACCTTATCACAAAGTCGTCTTCAAGTGAACTGATTCCAATTGTCACCTGTGTGTCCGTTTCAACGTATATAATCGGATGGATAAAAAAATTCATTTTTAAGTGAAATATAACACTTTAATTATTAAAATGTTATGTCAAGTTCTTGTATCTAACTTCTTGTTTTGAAATACAGTCTAGTAATTATCCAAAATATTCCACCCTCCATGAAAGTAATGTTGCATATCGTTTTGCTTCATTAATGTTGTTTGGAATATTTCTTTACTTTAGTTAGGTCGGGGAGCATGACACAAATGACGGGAGCCAAGGATGCCAAGGGCAACGAATATATGGTGATGTTTACGGAAAATATGTTAATGGATGACTTCTATGAGAAAAACCCCATCAAAGAACTGTTTATTTCTGCTGGAAATAGTTTTCAGTCGGGCAGCTCTGTGCAGGTCTCATACTACAATGGCGCCACCTTGATGAATAACACATACCATATTCCGCAGGGCAAGACCATTCGAGTGGACTTGTCAAACTTGGGTTTAGAACTCAAAGGATCTACAGTGGGAAGGAAAGGTATCGAAATAAAGTCTGCCACAGAGATTGCTGTGTTTGTCATGAACAAAGACACATTTACCAGTGAGGGATACTTGGCCATCCCTAACGACGGATTGGGAAAGGCATATATTACTGTGAGCTATCCACCGTACCCAGAAGAGAAAGCATCTATGTCGGAGTTGGGAGTGGTCGCTCCTGAAGATGGTACTGTAGTTATGATGCAATTGCCAATGGTTCGTGATCTTACTGTCACTCTGAATGGACAGGAGTACTCAGCCGGGAGCATGATAGACGTATCACTGAACAAGTTCGATGCAGTCCAAATTCAAAGTGACAAAGACCTGTCTGGAACCTATATTACGTCCAATAAACCAGTAGCCGTCTTCAGCGGAAATGGCCGCACAGCAATTCCAAAAACCAGAGCTTCTCGAGACCATTTAGTGGAACAACTCCCACCCGTGGACTCCTGGGGGAACGATTTCGCCACCGTTCCGATACCAAGACGAACACAGGGAGACTATTTCCGCATCACGGCGGCAGAACCAAATACAAACATCAGGGTCCAAAGTAGCAGTGGTTCTGTTTTCACATATGCCATTTCCAAGGCAGGAAAAAGCATCCAGGATATCAGTAACTTCAAGTCAACCGACCTCTACCGCATTGTGTCAGATAAACCTATAATGGTAGCCCAGTTCGTCTCCAGTCAGCTGAAAGCAGGAGCTGCAGAAAAGGCGGACCCATCAATGATAATCATCCCACCCATACAACAATACAGCAGAGATTATTTCTTCGCTCTTCCCAAGGCTGCCAGTGATTTAAGTCTTGTTGCTCCCCCATTCAAGCATCAGGTTATGGTCGTAATAGCAGGCAGCAAGAGAAGCGGTCTTATGTTGGACGGGGCGCCAGTTCAGCTTCCAGCAGATGCCATGTGGAAACAGATTCCAAACAACCCAGAAGGAGATCTTGAATCTACTAACCTTGTCGGAGCATTCATTGACGTACTCAATGAAGACGCCCATCATAGTTTGCAGCACACCGATCCGAATGTCAGTTTCATGGCTATCATGTATGGATCCGGCGACAGAGAAAGTTATGCAATGCCCATGGGTATGGAGCTTGCTTCGATAAACCCCAATCCGGTGAGCAAATAAGGACTAATTTGGGCTTAATCGCTTATTAATATGTTTTTGCTTCATCTGACAGTATAGAACTGCGTTATGTATTATATTCTGCATTCAATTCTTTTTTTTTTTTTTTTTTTGTAGGCGGGGGGAGTTATTTAGGACGCTCAATAATACTGTTACAAGTCCTTCTATACTGATGAATCATGTTAAATTTTGTTATAATAAATAAAAATTGTTTCTAAAAACAAATTCAGAAACTTTGACATCCCGTTTTTTCCATATTTTAATTACAGATTTTGCCTGCCTCTGTTGATGTAATGGATGGCACAGGAAAAGAATATATGATAATGTTCACAGAGAACATGCTGATGGACTACTATCATGAGAAAAATCCAGTGTTAGAATTGTTCATTTCCCTCGCTAACAAAAGAGTCCCAGAAGCTATGGTATACGTGTCATACTATAACAATAGTCGCCTAATGAACGTGTCTTACGAAATTATTCCCGGTGTTATGAAACGCATTGATCTCTCTAAAGCTAATCTAGAGATGATAGGGACTGGTGTGGAGCGAAAAGCAATTGAAATTAAATCTACTGAGGATATTTTAGTTTACGGTATGAATAAAGATACTTTCACAACGGACGGCTTTCTCGCCGTGCCCAGAAGCGGTGTAGGTAGTAATTATGTTACTATAAACTATCCACCATATCCCGAAGATACCGCCTCAAGGGCAGAATTTGGCATAGCACCATTTGAAGATGACACCAAAGTGATCATCAAAATGCCGTCAAGAGACTCCATGTTTATACGTCTTAATGGTAAAACATACAGTGGTGGTTCCAACGTTGAGATAACATTAGACAAGTTTGACGCCCTACAGATCCAGAGTGGTAAGGACCTGACAGGCTCTTACATAAAAACCAACAAGCCTGTGTCGGTATTTAGTGGTAACGGTCGCACAGCTATCCCGAAGTCTAGAGCATCAAGAGACCATCTTGTTGAGCAGATGTTGCCGGTTGAATCATGGGGAAAGGTCTTCTTGACAACGCCATTTCCAGATAGAACAGAAGGAGATTACATTCGCATCATAGCATCTGAGGCTGACACAGATGTTTACATATACCGCAACGATGGTATGAGCAGCTATTTCAACATCCGTATGTCCGGGGGAGACATTTCTTTCGATGGCGCTAATGAGCCTTACAGGATACAGGCAAGCAAACCGATTCTTGTTGTTCAATTTGTAACCAGCCAGCGCTCGGTTGACGACCCTGAAAGGGCCGATCCAGCTATGTTGGTCATCCCACCGGTTGAACAGTACAGTCGAGACTACACCTTTACACTGCCATCAGCAGCAAGCGTTGGGAGAGATGGTTCTCCATTCAAACACAAGGTTATGATCATCGTACAAGAACGATATAAGGATGACATAGCACTGAATGGCCAGCCTCTTGGACTGTCACCCGATAGATGGCAAGACGTCCCAAGCAAGTCCAGTGATGATTTTCCAGAAAATGCCTTCGTGTCGACATCACTAAGTGTGACAGGGGAAGATTCCGTTTCCCACACCCTAGCCCATCCTGATCCTGATGTCACATTTATGGCAGCACTCTATGGAGCTGGTGACAGGGAAAGTTATGCCCTGCCCATGGGAATGAAATTACGGCCAATCAATTCCGAACCGGTAAGTCAGCTGATTTCATTGACTTATATTTTCATGAGGCTGTGTATTTTGTCAGTTTATCTTTCAAAAGTCCAGCATTTAGTAAATGTGTCAAACAGTTAAGCATTTACCAGTCAAACGAAAAATTGCTTTTCCTAAGGACAGCACTTTGGTCAAATGCCCGCGGGCCACTAGATTTCAAATCAAATCTAGATTTCAAATCTCTTATTTTCTTTTCCTGTATCTTAATTCCATAGTATGGAATCTTGAAGGCGCTGCGTTGACACTCCGAACGCTAAGCTTTTCCATTCCACGAAGCCCATGTTTGTCCATCTAATAACTAAAGCATCTAATAATCTTAAATATGGATTAAGAAAAGCAGTTTGAAATCATATCCTCTTCAAGAATAACACCTTGATTAATTCAATATGTATATATATATATGCATTTTTGAAGCACGTAATATTAGTAACTAATTCGTTTTTAATTTTTACTTATAGCCAACTCCACGCGGTAAGTCATTTTTAAGAAAAACCTCTTTTATTAACTTTAAACCGAGAATGACTTTATAACATCAGGTTTTACACGTAAGCATTTCGAGAACAATTTAATTCACAGCGAAATGGAATTCTCATTTGGGAAAATCAAGATAACATGTTGGTTTTGTATCAAGTCCTAAGACTTATTTTCGACTTGTTTTCGTCTCCTTTCTTTACCAAAACAAAAGGGCAGTTGCTTAAAAAGAAAATGATTTTACACTTTGTTAAGGTAAAAAGAGAATTTTGAATTGTAGCAATTCTTTCTTGTAAAAGTAAAAATGCATTAAGAACACATATATTGGGTTAACTGTTTTGCTTGTTTGACTTTTACCACCCCACCTCTGCACAGGCATGCTTGGCGGAGATGCTAGCGCTCCATCAGGCGAGGTTCCAATACCTATTCAAGACATCCGCTTGCCATCTTACGTCAAACCAGTTCACTATGGAATTATCATCCAACCTAATTTCTACAATAAGATGCCACACACCTTTGACTTCAATGGCACTGCCACCATCACTTTCTCTACAACCAGGGACACGAATTCGATCACAATGCACTCGAGAGATCTGAATATAGATCGGAGTAGCGTCGAACTCAAAGGACCAGATGGCATGGTGGAAGTAACAAACATCAAGGAAGATAAGCCGCGAGACCTCATTATTTTTGACACTGCCAGCATGCTAAACCCACAGACGAATTATACTATAAAGATGAACTTCCGAGGAAAGATGAATTCTCAACCCATGGGCATGTTTTACATCAATCTTAATACCGACGATGAACCAGAGTATGTTTTTAACGTCGCTTGAGACAACCTCAGTATAATCAGTATAATCAGTATAATCCACTCTTCAGTTGTGTTCCACGGGAACTTACCTGAGGGGACATTGTCCTAAAATGATGGCTTTTTGAAAATGAGGATCTTCATTTTTTTGTTTATTTTTTTTTTCGGGTAACATTTGTGTATCATATAAATATATAAATCTGAATTGTTTCTTGATTGTTATAAAATGCAATCGATGTTAAAGAAACTTGATATATAACACAACTATGTAATTCCAATCTATACATGTATGTTGCATTGGTGTTTTAAAATTAACGAGCATAACACAGCAGTTTATTTCATTTTATAAGGTATATGGTTTCCACAAGCCTCAAACCGAATTATGCCAGAAAGGTTTTCCCATCCTTCGACGAACCAGGGATGCTGGCAACTTATAGCATATCAATTGTAAGAAAGGAACCATGGACGTCAATGTCTACCATGCCTCTTGAATATACAACTGAAAGGTACCAGTTTATATTTCATACTATAATCATCTGGCGATACCCTATGCCCCATTGAAATAACCTTTAAGTTGAAATTAAAATTTGTAAAAGATTATTTTCAGAAACTATTGTATTTTATGTTATCTTCATAAGCAGAGATTATTGAATCTGAAATATTAAATGTTACAGACCAGATGGAATGAAAGAAGATCGATTTGAAACCACGCCCATGATTCCACCTTATGCTGTCTCTATGACACTTTCTAATATGACAAAGAATAAGGAATATAGGACAACAACTGGTGTAAATGTAAGTAGTACATTTTGCTCACGATCTTCTTATTCTAAAGTCAGTGGACATAATGTGTTTCTTATTTTCTTTAAGTCTTAACTCATTTTAATCAGGTATCATTTTCTCTATTATCTTCAGAACCCATTTGCAAGCCAATTAACTAAAACATTCAAATATCAGTTAGACCATTTGTATTTAGTCTTATTATAATACGTAACTGACTGGAATAAAAGCCCGTTGTCTTTTTAAAGGTCCGATTATGGACACGGGAAGACGCCCCAGAATTGATGCCTCGTCTTTTGGAAACCACCGGCAAAACCATTGAAACCTTGGAGACGGTTTTAGGAACGCCATATCCATATAAAACATTAGGTAAACTTGAATTGGGTTTTTAATACATGGTTTTATTAGGAAAACATGTTTTATCCCATTCTTGTCCTGTGTGTTTAAAAAGTATGAAAGACCATGTGTTTAAACTATTTGGACGTTCGCTAGAGAGTAACATATTGGAACAACATTTAAATGACTATTCAGGGAGATAATTATGTAATATCGATTTTGTGAAAATACATTATTCCAGATATATTAGGGATCCCCAACAGGCAACAATCAGTTGAAGGAACCTACTTGGAACCAACTGCTAGTGCAGGAAGCGTAAACATCCCGGAAACGGAGTTAATGGCGTCTCGTACCTCACCAACGGACAGTCTAAGCCGCTTTGTGTCAAAGTATAACAAAGACATAATTCAACAGGTGACTTAATTTCAAGTACACGCAATCATTCTGTGAAAAGCCGTAGTATAGGCTCAATTCTGCGGCAGAATGACAACAATTGTTTGAATCAACTTGGCTCGAAGTAAAGAAAGGATGCATAGGGTCTGGGATAGCTTAAGTAAATAGAAGAAGATTTCGTATATTAACCTATAGTGTTCAGTGCATACATTGTTCTTTATCAGTTTTTTTTTTCAAACATGGTGGATTGAAATAAATACTTGAACTAAATGATTAGATAATGGGAACGAATATGTAGTCCAAATGGAGCGTAACTTTTTTTTCAATTTTTCAGTTGATTGGTACAAACGTGCCTCCTACGTGGTGGAATAGCGACTGGGTCAACAATGGTTTGGTCAGCTACTTGGAAAAAATAGTGTATCCACTCTCGGGTGGACAGCAACTGGTATGTGTTTCAGTAGACGTCACGCGATTCACCTGTTGGTAAAGGACTACTTAAATATTGGTAAAAGGTTTTTTATGTGTTCAGCATGACGTACTCCTGTCATATGATTGATTCTTTTAAGCTTCAAAATGAACGAGCCAGCAAATTACATTACATATGGCGTGTTTGTTTTGCACGAAAATTTCTAATTTTTGAAAAATGGACAGCGTCTATGTGGTGTTTCTATTAGATTTTGCAATAATTATATATATACTGTTACAATTCACTTTAAAAGGAGGACCAGTATATCCTGCAGTCAATTCTACCGACCATGGAGGCCGATTCCGTCCTTGGGGTTCCCGCATTAAATACACCCATTAACAACCCGACTATGATCAGCGATGGGCCGACACCTCTTCCCGGTACTAAGGTAAGTTAAGGGGTAGATGCAAAGGTATGTCATCGCTTTTGTTTGAGGTCAAAGTAACAAGGGGGGATGTTTCCTAGCTTAAAGGACAACTCCTTTAATTCTGAGGAACTGCAGCGACATATATTATCGAGAAGGAAATGGTAGCCATGTCCCTGTGGTTACTGAGTATGTGCAGTTATTGTATCTTAAAGTACTTATTATTTTCATTATTATTTGTTTATATCATTTTATATAGGTCAACCTCTTATATTTCTAGGGTGGAGCTATTTTACGCATGCTAGCGTCTGTCGTAGGAGAAGACACTCTGAATAAAGCAATTAAGGTAAGATTTTATCCTTATTAAGAGGCAAAGATATTGTATAGTTTTGTTGTTAGCTTTAATTATAGATGAATGCTTATCATTTATATATACAGTTTATTTTATAATCATCACATTAAACAGAAAATTCTTCAAATATATTCAATGCAGAACTCACATGTGTTTGAATATCTTAAACTAGCGCTACGTAACAGACATGGCAGGGACATCAGCAACAGAGGAAGATTTTTGGGAAACGATTTCTGAGGTATGTGAAGTTTTCGTAAATTTCATATACAAAAAACTATTATTATATTATCGTTATTGTCAAGGCGTTAACGTTAGCAGTAAAATATTCCGTAATAATTCACAGTAGTTCCACAGCATGGGCGTACTGTATGAGGGGGTCTGGTGGCCTCGCCCTGTACATCGCTGTTGCCTTTTTACTTCTTACTTTATTTCAACCACCCCTAGCCATAAGCGCAGAAAGTAGGGTAATTCCCACAACTAGTTCTTTTCCAAACGGTCCCCCCCCCCCTTACACATACGCACACACATACTACTAAAGTTTGCTTCCTATGCCCCTGCACACTATTTTTTATCATTCATGGATTTAACCACAAGGGATATAAACACGGTGGAAATAGTTATATGGTGTCCTCTATTATAGCAAGTAAACGAAGAAGGAAGAAGAATGAACATCAGAGACCTGATGACCCCTTGGTCTACACAATCAGGCTATCCAGTAGTGACGATTGACCGCTCAGCAATGAACAGGCCTCCGTCTGGTGGAGCCACCGTCTTCCAGAACAAGTTCACTGTCCAACCTGACAGCCAACCCTACGAGGCCGTGACGTCATCAGATGACGAGCCCAATGGGGAATTAGGAACAACTCCAATGAACAGGCAAGTGATCAGTAATTGGCAGGCTGAAGTATGGATAGTATTCTGTATACCTTATATGATAGTAAACAAATATATTGTACCCTATAATAAAGGATTATTATAACGTGTTATTTTAAAAAATGTAAATCTTCTTGAGACTCGATTTTATGAAGATTCAAAATAACACATTACCAAATGTTATATTTTTTGTATTCAAGGCCAACATGGAATATTCCTGTTACATATATTACGAGTAGAAGTCCGAACACTGATAGCAGCAAGAGATTCTGGATGCATGAAAACAACGGTACGTGTTGTATCCTACAATTTATTAATCGCATCGTTTGTGTAAAAAAAGTTTGACAACAATGTAAATGGGGGAATATGATAAATGAAGGCATTCGATATTAGACATCCATGTTGGTATTTTTAAAACGAATAATGCGAGCTGGTTTCTATCCATTACTCTATGGAATTATTTTTTTGACATCTTATATATCTTTATTTAAACTGATATCAATTAAACGTTTAGGTACAAAAATGAGTCAAAATGTGAATATTTAAAACTAAACTTAATTTTTTTAGATAACCTTGTTAAGTCATTTTAATCGACGGTATATATATTTAAGTGTTTGGTGATCACTTTTTAATGTACAGAAAATAAACCTATATTTGTTGATAAAACTTCAGCCCAAGGATGGAGAACAATAACTGTAATTTAAGTGACTGATTGAAGAAATCACACCATAAAATTGATAAAGCAAGCGATTAAATTATTTACTAGTATTTAGAATAACTTTTTTCTACTTTACCAGTAACAATTAGCGATGACGCTATGAACTACATCGGAGACAAAGACTGGATTATTGGTAATGCTCAGATGCCTAGCTACTACCGTGTAAACTATGACATCGACAACTGGAACAATATAGTCGATCAGTTATTATCGGATCACGAGGTAAGGAATATTTAAGGAATATTTCGACTTGGCGACTTTTTATAACCTAATTTCATTATTGAGTTCCGTGTATCATTTTCTGCAACATATAATCGTTGTTTTAGTAATGGGTTGTTGTCAATGCTATCACTGTACCACTATCTTATAGTCGAGCATCTTTGTAACATATATAATCGCATAGGTTGTGCTGTACTATTGATTATGAAGTTTTGTCAAGGCATATTGTATATTGAAAATGTTAATATCTGCATTAATTACCAATCTGCTTCTATTAAATTTTCATAATTTTACTATTTATTCATGTTTATACTATTTTTCTCCTAGAAAATTGACCCCATTAACAGAGCACAAATCATAGACGATCTTTTCAATCTGTTGAGGTAGGTTGTGTATTACAGATTTAGCGGCACAAAGGTGAATTACTGGCAAAAAAAACTCCCCAATACGCACCTTAACCTGCTTTAGATACTAAACGTTCAATTCCAATTATACCATTTTCTTTTAAATAAAACGCTGTGTTTAAAGCCGTTTTCTTAGTATTTTTATCTTTGCCCCCTCCCACTGACCAGTCTCTGTGTTTAATTTTGCTGTAGCATTGCAAACGACGCGTTTTCATTTGCCAATTAACCCGGCGTGATGTTATCTCACTAATTCAAAGTAATGGATATCATTTGATCGATTCGTCTATAAAAAACATGTAACAAGGCCAAATATAATCATCATCACATATTTAGAAAATAATATCTAAACAGGCACATAACACATCGAGAATACGCCCTCTTCAGTGAACTGTATTATCATGTTTTGGTAATTCCAGAGCTAATGTTGCTCCAGTGGACGTCAAGTTAGTGATGCGTGGAACTAGATACCTCGGAAACGAGACCGCTTTCTTGCCCTGGGCGGTGGCACTCCGACATCTTAATAGCCTAGATTGTATGCTGAGGAAAACTGAGGGATACGGAGACTTTAAAGTAGTTTTTTTTAATTTAAATTTTTTTATTGACAAACGACTAGCGTGACACCTTTAAAAGAGCTCAAAAACATTGTTTTATTTTGTGTCATCATTTTTCTGATTTACAAAGATTTATTCATCTGTGAACAGATATAACTAAGGAAAAATATTCATTCGACGTGTCATCTCTCTAATGTCAATTTTTTTTCATTATCCTGCTCTAGCGTTACGTCGAGATGCTTATAGGTCCGCAGATTGAAAGGCTTGGTTGGGAGGATGATGGAACAACTTCGAATAGGTAAGCGTGTCTCGCGTTTGTTATTCTTAGGCCGTTGTAGCTTGCTTTGAAATATTCAATTTCGCCATGAATTGTTAGAATTTATTATGCATGACAGAAATTCTAGTGAAATGTTTTGAAAAGCTGTTGTCTCTATTTGAAGTGTATAAATTGTAAATGCATCATAAAATCATATCATTTACTTTGTTTCCAGATTGTTAAGACCACTCCTTTTGAAAGTGGCTATGAATCTGAACCACGCTCCGTCCATAGCTGAGGCACTACGTCTTTTTAATCAATGGACTCAAAAAGAAAATCCAGATACGGAAAACACGTAAGATAAAAAAACCTTCTCTCCCTTATAGTCTGGATGACTGGTGCTATATTTTGGCCAAATTGCTCAAAATGTGGAAAAAGCATGAAACTTGGCACAATTGTTCTTTGGTCTATGCTGATCATTTTCAAGGGCAGTGCCCAAAATTTCCAAGCGTTGCTTAGCAACCGTTGCTATGGAAGTGAATTTCCTTAGTAACAAGCTAAATACACCTTTCTTGTCCAGTTTAAAAAGTTTATAAATGCTAATAACTATGTTTCAGGGCATCAGAACTATCACTAGACTATTTTAAGGCAATTAAAACCCAAATTAACCTTAGCCACGATTGCTAGGCAGCATATTACCCTAGCAACAAGCATTTAAAGTTGCGTTAGTCTATTAAGTAAGGCAAATCTATAATACTAGCTAAGAACTACACTTCTGAGCAAGATGTTCATACTTTTAATCCAGTAAGTTGAACCAATTGTGTGTTTACACACATCCGATCAAATAAATTGCCAGTGCAGATACTTAAGGCAGCATGTTCAAAATTAGTAACCAGCCATTTCCATGCTTTTATCACCTTATGACTCTTTATAAAACTTTGCAATAGTTAATAATAATAATAATAATAGTTAATTCTCCCTTGTATGTGCAATATACAGTGCATTTTGCCCTTGCACATTGTCAGCCTCTACATCTGCACCTACATGCACACTGGAGCAACTCTGGACAGGTCAATAGCTTTTGGCAAATGTGTCCACTTAGGCCCACTGTTCTGCACAAGTCCAACCAGAGTGAGCACATGGTATCTGATGACATGGCACCCTAGTGCTGATTCAGATATGTTCATCTCGCAAGAATATTCTTATATTGATGTAGAGCAGCCTTGGTGGAAGTACGATATGGCATCTAACGGCCTTTGGGTGTGAACAGAAACTTTTGAACTTTATTGATTAACAAATAGAATTAAAATAGAACCATGCTGAACTGACAAAATACAATGTGAAAAAACTTTTTAGAAAATATTGAACAAAATGAAAAATATCTTGGAAATCTGGTCTCTGAGAAACCTTTCAATAATAGGAAAGTCAACAGTGGTTAAACCTTTAGTATTTCTCATCTTACGTAGGGCATGTATAAACTCTCCTACCAGCCCCCCCCCCTCCCTCAATACTTAAAATATGCATATCATATTTAACTTTATCAGGAATGGAAAAAGATACAAAATAAAATGAGCAAGGATGGCATCTGATTACAAAAATGGACGGAAAAAGGTACTGCAAATAAAAATTTTTCCAAGGCCCTAAACTTTACATGGCTTAAGAGACTTCTTTATGAAGAAAATAAGAGTAAGTGGAGAGCGTTTTTCTTGGCAAAATGTCAGGAATCGGTAGTAACAAAAGGTGGATTAAAAATACTAAAAGCAACTTCTTATCCCTTTTGGCAAACATTATTGGTTCTTTGAGTGAAATTCAGGAAAATTTCAATTTAACCCCAGATGAAATCTTATCACAACCATTATGTCAAAACTCAAAAATTGAAAAAAATTAAAGAACTATTTTCCATAAAAGATGGTGTAAAAATGTTTTTGTTTTTTTTTACATCAATGATATTATTAATGACATTTGAACTCCCCTCTGTCTAGAGGAACTCAACAAAAAATCAACCTTAACACTAACTTTCTGGGCTAATTCAGCATGTTAAATACTTGTTGCTAGGGTAATATGCTGCCTAGCAACTGTTGCAATGGTTTACTTGTGTTTTTAATGTCTTAAAATAGTATAGTTATAGTTCTGATGGTTTGAAACATTATTAAAAGCCTTTTTAAATCATTTAAACTGAACAAGAAAGGTCCAATTAGCTTGTTACTAAGGTAAATCACTTCCTTAGCAACGGTTGCTGAGCAACGCTTTGAAATTTTGGGCACTGCCCTTGAAAATGATCAGCATAGTCCAAAGAACATTTGTGCCAAGTTTCATGCTTTTTCCACCTTTTGAGCAATTTTTGCACCAGTCATCTAGACTATTATATCATACATAATTTTCAAGTGGTCATTGTCTAATTATGACACCTTGTGGCTTAGCGCTTACATCATATATAGTTTGTCGAGTTTGTGACTTTTTTCAGAGCAGCAGTACTCCGTGACTAATACTGACCCGTCGCGTCTACGACGATAACCCATTCATATCTAGATCATTATCAATAATTAAGGACTAAAATAATTCTTTTGATCTATATCTAAATAACTATTTGTAATGTTAGTTCTGATTTCTATTTTACCCTGATACATTAATCAGTCAAGTTTATTTCACATTATACGTGTTCCTAGTATATGTTTCAGTGTTAGTCCATATTAAATATCTGACTTGCCAGTATACCGGTAAAGCGTCTGCCGTGACTTGTCAATGACAAACCTTTCATCATCGAGTTCCAGTAGGGGCAATACGTATTTCATTCATTGCCAACACCAAGTTTAACTTCAGAATCAACCAAGATGTTCGGGCGGCTGTGTACTGCGCTGCAGTCCGCCATGGAGAGGAGACATGTTGGAATTTCATTTATGACCGATATAAAAAAGCAACTGACAACGTCGAAAAGGAATTATTGCTGAATTCTCTGGGTTGTTCAAAGGAACCGTGGATTATAAAAAGGTAATTTGCAACATTAACCTTTAGTCGTTTAAAGAGAGTTTTAAAAGCGAAAATTTGAAATTAATCATTAAAACTTTCCATATTTAAATAATCACTTCTCTTGAGACAATGCTGTAAATAATCTGTGTTTCGAAAATTGGGTAAGGTTTGTAGGGATTTGTATGATTTGTGACACTTAGCGTAACGGCATATGTGCGATGGGCATCTTTTCCAGGTTGCTGAAGTACTCTCTAGAGGACGCCAAGATACCGAATAAGGATGCTGTTGCAATTCAGAGTCTTGCTGCTTGTTCCGATAAAGAGGTGGCCTTAAATTGGTTGATGTCCAATTGGTTTGCTCTTATGGACAGGTAAGAGTTTCCTTTACCAGAGTAAGTGGTTATCAAACTAGATAGCTCAAAATTGAATAAAAGGTTTTCGAGTGTTTGTTTTATTGGTGTATTTTGATCATCATAATTGATTGTTTACACTTTATACATGTACATGAATGTAATATGCATCGCTTGTAAGCCATTGCCTGGGTCTTGGAAAAGGACATGTCTGTACACTCCTTAATATTGTCTATCCATAGTTTTCTCTGTCTGCCTCTGTATCTCACACATTAAATTGTGCTTTGGACCCTTGGAGCATTAATCATTGATCTTGTTATATCTAAGTGACCATTTGATCTTGTTATGTGTAAGTGTCATCGATATTTCTTTTTCTTTACTTCTGTGAGAAAATCATCATATGGACCAGTGTGTAACTTGATGATATTACGGACCTTGGGCCGTATTCCAAAAAAAAAAAATTAAAATTTTATTTACAACAATTTGTTAAGCCCATGTTCAATTTTATTCTATCTTTATATCAGATGGCTAAATCATTACTGTATCATCTCCTTTACCTTAACCTGGATTCATGTCTCAATGTTTATTGAGAGTATCCTTCAAATGTGACCATTTTAATCGGGATTTTCTTATCTTTCAAAGGTTTGAGCTATGTCATTAACAAAATTGAGTTCATTTAGATTTTCTCAAATACTGATGGTACCCATATGGGTCTTCTGTGCTTTGATTCCTTCCAGTAAGATGTCGAAAACATAGGAGATAATATGCTTTCTTGCCGCACACCTACAGTTGTCCGAAACATGTCCTACCTATGATGCCTTTGTTAAGGACTGCACTGCATGGTTGGAGTTAAAATTTCGGATGATATAAGCTCCCCACTTATATTAAAGAATCTCATAAAAGTGTGGATCGTAAACTACCTCATTACATACCCCGGTGTAACATGAAAATCTGACTCCTCCAGTCAAAATTTCATAATGAAAATCTGACTCTCCCCATGAAATTTTGACTCCCCCTCACAAAACTTTATAAATCTTATTTATTTGAGTATATGACTTTTTATATTTTAGTATGCATAATGGAGGATTATTTATTTATAAAAGAAAATTTAAAATGTATTTTTTCCACCCAATGACTCCTATGAAAAGGCTATGGGAGTCCAAATCCTACAGGCAGTAAGATGAATACTTGTTTCAAAAATTATCAATTTTCGCCAAAATTTTCCCACCAAAACTTTCTAATACTAACAAAATATAAGTCACAATGCAAACCATGTGGAAAACAATGGTATGGTGATTAAATATAAAATAGGGTCTTTTGTTCATGGGAGTCCAAATCCCATGCGTATGAATATGAAGATTTTTTTTTCATTTTTTTCATTTTTTGCACTCAATATTTTACAACCAAACTTTCAAATATTTCTAATATATTCTTCATAAAGTGTACCTAAGGGAAAGATGTTGAAATGATCCCCAAATATCAAATAAACAGCTTTTTCATAGGGGAGTCATTGGGTGGTGAAATACACATTTTTAATTTTAATTTATCATTAAAATTTTCACCTGCAAACTAACAAAGAGTGCCAATGTTTCCTTCATTATGCATACTACAATATAAAAGTCATATACTCAAATAAAATAAGATTTATATAAAGTTTTGTGGGGGGAGTCAAAATTTCATGGGGGAGTCACATTTTCATTATGAAAACTTGACTGAGGAGTCACATTTTCATAATAAAAATCTGACTGGGGAGTCACATTTAGGGGGAGTCAGATTTTCATGGTACGCCTGTAAAAATCTCCATGGTATCTACGTGATAAAGTTATTTTTGTTTTTGAAGTTGTTTCTCGCATAGCATACGTAGATTAAATATTTCTTTTTTGTGCTTCTGCCTTAGCAGAACCCTGTTTCTGTGCAATGTTCAATTCAGCCTTAAATTAATATTCAAATTACAGCCTGTATAGGATGCTCCCATATATCATACAACTTTTCAAGAACTTCAATTTCATTCTTTCTTTTTGTGCAGATATAGTGAAAACCCTGAGAGTCTCGCCAAGGTTATTCAGAACATTGTTGGAAAATTCAACGACGAGTATTCACTAAATAATGTAAATATAATATCTTCTTTTAATATATGCATTATTAATTGTCTTAATTACATGAAATATGTTTGATTTGTATGTCAACAAGCATTGCCGTAAGAGGAATGTTACTCTTTCTCCTTTCTCTTGGGAGATATCCTTTTGAAATGAGGATTTTTTAAATGAAAGGAAGATGCAAGTAACAATCATTATACAACCAATATATTATTTAAAGTGTTCATTCTATGAGGTTGTTGAGTTTGATCACACTACAGTAGACTGATGACCGATAAGTATACAAAATTGTATCTGATATCATTACCATGAATCCACCGCGAATTCCCCTTAATGGCTCTTTCAAATAAAAAATAATAAATTGAGAGAGTTAAGAGAAAAAAATTGCATTATTGCCATGGTAATATCTATTCTAGCTAGAAGACATACTCTCCAGTTACCCTGAACTTGGTGTTGGCAAGAAGTCGTTTCAAAAAGGGATGCAACTAGTAGCTTCTAATGTCGACTGGATGAACAGAAACGCTGAGGACCTATACCAGTGGCTGAAATCAGAAACATCTGATCTCGGTAGAAAAATGTGCGGCGCATATGTTGATATTCCATCTGGTTCGGGTGATTATACAGGAGGGTCCGGGTCTTATAACACAGGTGTTGTGGTAACACCCACAACACCAGCCCCTGTGGCTGTTACCACAACCACAAGGACAACATCTACTACCACCCGGCCTACCACAAGGCCTACCACTACGCCCAGGCCTACCACTAGACCTACAACTACCATTAAGCCTACCACTACCACTAAGCCTACCACTACCACCAAACCTACCACTAGACCAACTACAACGACAAAGAGGTCTACACGTGCTACAACTACAGCCGGTTCTCAAGGCACCTCCGGTATTCAGACAACACCCATTAGGGGAGACCAAGGGCAAACGGGTTTTACTGGTCCAGGCACAACTGAATTTCCTAAACCAATAATTTTACCAGACGAACCGCAAATACAGGACGGCCAGGGAAGGGAATACATGATCATGTTCCCAGAGAATATGCTTCTTGACAATAATAATCAAAATAATCCTTCACAAGAAATATTTGTATCAATGGTCAACAACGAATTGGATACATCTGTCATTCATATCGCCAATATGGAAGGCAATAACGTAGTAAACAATTCCATCGTTATCAGACGAGGTGAAGTAAAGAAAATTGATATGACTGACCGCAATCTGGAAGTTATGGGGACCTCTGTAAGCAGAAAGGGTATCCAAATTACGTCTCCTGTAGATATCACAGTCATTGTGGTTAACAAGGACACGTTTACAACTGACGGTTACCTGGCGCTTCCAACAGATGCTCTAAGTACAGTATATTTCACAGCAAGCTTCCCGCCAAATCCGGAAGAACAGTCGTCTGTATCAGAGTTCGGCATTGCAGTGCCCTATAACTTTACAACAGTAACCATCAAGCTTCCAGACGTGCCTAACTTGAATGTAACTCTTAATGATAAAGTTTACACAGGTGGCAATTTCATTCAAATTCAGCTCCATCAAT
Source organism: Lingula anatina (assembly GCF_051362555.1). NCBI lineage: Eukaryota > Metazoa > Brachiopoda > Lingulata > Lingulida > Lingulidae > Lingula > Lingula anatina. The sequence goes on from NC_141767.1 coordinate 57,709,356, forward strand.
TCGACACTCTCCAAGTTCAGAGTCTGTTCGACTTGACTGGAACTTACATTTATTCAGATAAGCCTGTGGCTGTCTTCAGCGGTAATGGCCGAGCTGCCATACCTGGAGATCGCGCGTCACGTGATCACCTTGTGCAACAGTTGCCACCTGTTCAAACTTGGGGACAAGAATTTGCAACTGTCCCAGTTCCAAGACGCACTGTCGGGGATTACTTTAGATTCATTGCGAGCGAGCCAGACACGACCATTAACGTATTGAGCAGCAATGGTTCCTCCTTCCTCTATAATATTCCAAATGCTGGAGGTTCTGTCGGAGATATCCACAATTTCAAATCCACAGACTTGTACAGAATTATGTCAAATAAACCCATCTTGGTCCTGCAGTTTGTTACAAGCCAAACAACGGCTAGTTCTCCAGAACAAGCGGACCCATCTATGGCAATCATACCGCCGGTTACTCAGTACAGTCGAGATTATCGCTTTGCCCTGCCTAAATCAGCGAGTGCACTCACTGGAGCAGGCACCCCATATACACACATGGTTATGCTTATAATCAATGAGGCACTTAGAGGTGGCCTTACACTTGACGGACAACCAATTGTTCTCCCCGATGGAGAGACCTGGCGCCGCGTGCCGAATGCTCCTGCTGTGAGCCACCCATATAACAATTTGGTTGGTTCTTATATTGTTGTAACTGACGAAAACATTGTGCACAGCCTTACCCATATCAATCCAGGTGTTAACTTCATGGCTATCATGTACGGAGCAGGAGACAGAGAGTCTTATGCCACGCCAATGGGAATGAACCTAGACTTCATCAATGCCGATCTGGTAAGTTTTGCTTTAAATCCATCTAGAATGAACATTTAGTCCCTTTTTATTGTAGGTGATATCCAAAAAGAGCATTATGTCTAGAAGCAACTGTTATAATTAAAGAGAATACGATTTGTTCAAGGTCGTTGATAATTGGAAACTTGATTGTCGTCTTTTTATCATTTGGATGATTTAATTTTAGCCTCAACCGACAGATATTGAGAGAATTGACGCAGCTGGTCGAGAATATGTTATTATGTATACAGAAAACATGTTACTGGACAACTATCATCCACACAATCCCATACAAGACCTTTTCATCGTCGCCGCAAACAATCAAGATGCTGGCGTACAGGTCTCGTACTATCTTGATAACAACCTTCAGATCCAATCATACAATTTATCAGCCAATCAGGTAATTCAGGTTGACTTATCCGGCAAGGGTCTTGAAATGACAGGAACCACAATTCAAAGAAAAGCCATTTGTATCTCATCCACCAGTGACATTACCGTATACGGTATGAACAAGGATACTTTCACAACCGATGGTTTTATGGCAATTCCAACAGATGCCATTGGTACTAATTACTACACAGTGAACTACCCGCCATACCCAGAAGAGACTGCATCTAAGGCTGAGGTGGGAATAGCTTCCGCCTTTGACAACACAAATATAACTATCACTCTACCAAGGCTGGATACCATACGCAGTGGGGTATACCTGAATGGGGAGACGTATATTGGTGGAAACCGCATCAATGTCGTATTGAACAAGTACGATGCTCTTCAACTCACGAGCACTGACGACCTAACAGGAACACACATCCAGAGCACTAAACCAGTTGCAGTATACAGTGGGAACGGAAGGACCGCTATTCCAAAGACTCGTGCCTCTCGCGATTATATAGTGGAACAACTGCCGCCGGTCTCTACATGGGGAAGAGAGTATGCAACAGTACCAATTCCTAAGCGTACCGTTGGTGATTACTTCAGATTTGTTGCCAGCGAACCCGACACAAACATAAATGTCTATGGCAGCGATGGCTCTATATTTTCGTATAACATTAATGCGGCGGGTGGAAACGTGGATGATATTATCAATTTTAAATCAGGGGTTTACTACCGAATCGCAGCTGATAAACCGATCCTCGTTGTCCAGTTTGTCACAAGCCAGTTAGAGGCTAACAGTAATGAGATGGCGGACCCTGCTATGGTATTTATCCCTCCTGTCCCTCAATATAGTAATGATTACAGCTTCTTACTGCCAAGATCCGCAGGAGAGGGCGGGGCGGGCACTCCATTCCGACACTTCGTCATGGTGGTTGTCCACGACACACAAAAAGACGGTCTTCTTCTTGACAAACAACCTCTGCAGCTGCCACAAGGAGAAACCTGGCATGCGATACCAAATAACCCAACAACTAACAACTCCGAGTATAATGACCTGGTGGGTGCCTTCTTCGAGGTCACGAATGTGACTGTGTCTCATATGTTTGAGCACACTGAGAGTTCGGTCAAGTTCATGGCTATAATGTATGGAGCAGGTGACCGAGAAAGTTATGCTTTGCCCATGGGTTTGAATCTGAAGGTTTTGAATGCATACGCGGTAAGTTTGTTTAAGTATCATTTGTCATCACATTGAAATTTTTATTAGAAAACAAACATTTATAAAAAAAGTGCCTAATGTTATAAAAAAAGTACATCTATGCGTTTAAAGACGCGTTGTATATTAAAATATACTAATGTCCTGGAGTAATACTGTTTGTTCAAATAAATTTACTTACTTATTACTTATTTATTTCAGGGTACGTCAAATTGAAGTTTCGCAAAATATCAGGTTTAATGAGAATATGAAGCTGAAGTGTACATGCAACTTGCAAAAACAAGTCACTAACAGTAGAATAATCCATTTGTTTACTTTTATTTCTACAAAAAATGAAAATTATAAGTATTTGGAAATATACACATGTGAGACTTTAGTAGAGACTAACAATCGTGGTATAAGTTGTCTGAGTGGCTACCATGTTTAAACCATCGTTTGTTTTTTGGTCAATTTCTACAGCAATCTATGATTTTGTGTAATGTTGAGCGACAGAAAAGAACGGATTATCTGCACGTGAAACTGTAGTTTATAGATGAACTCCTCATAGATTCCACATGGATATTTCCCACCTTTCCTGCGTAGAAGTAGGTGGCATCGCCTCGCATGGACAATTGACTTCGGAAAACATGACATTCTGCCACTGAGCGACGTTCTTCTGCGTTTTATTTTAACCTGTTTGATTATGAAAATAACGTTTAAGCATGACTAGCATATTATACAATGCTATTTTATGTACAATGTAGATAACATGATAAGGGTATTAACAAACGTGTCTTCTGTTGTCATTTTCTTTTCCCCATCACTACCCAATACAAAGTTGATTTCATGTGTTCAATTGCAGTCTACAAACTAGGGTGTATCGAATTTTAGGCGCCATAAATTGGGGGAGGGATATTACATAAAACTACAGTGTAACAACGACACCAGCACGTCAAACTTGCCTGCATGTCTACCTAACACATCTTTGGTTAGAGCGGCTTGCATGTGCATCCTATTACTAACCCAACTTATTATTACATTGCTAAAACAGATTGTGGTATTTTCTAGACTATGTTTGGTAAAGAAACAACGCTTGGGGTTGCTTGTGTTATAATGGTATTCGGCTCACCTGCAGTCCACCAACGACACAAATCAAAGGGAAATATGATGATAAAATATTACTATAAAAAATGAGAATAGATGGCTTTGTGGCCAACCGTTTAAGGCACAAGTAATTATGCATTGCTTCTGTAGTTCAATTCACATTATATATAATACAGATAATTTCCTGGCGCTTTAACCAGCGACTAACAACTTTTACTTATTTTCTTAAAATATGCATAGTTTTAATAATTGTTTATCAATGTATGCTTTTCAATTATTCATAACATCCTTTTTAACCTTTATGCAGAAGGAAACTGGCAGGGCTCTACTTCTGGACAAGTAGGCATCACCGACCCTGACCTTTCATCCGGATCACAAACTTTCGGTCATTCGACAGAAACAATTACCACTAGTGCATCTACGACTGGGGGAACTGCTTTACCAACTGCTTCACGAACTGTAGCATCAACTGCTTTACCTACTGTAGCGCAAACTACCACATCTACCGTAGCGCAAACTAAGGCACCTACTGTAGTGCAAACTACCACATCTACCGTAGCGCAAACTAAGGCACCTACTGTAGCGCAAACTACCGCACCTACTGTGACGCGAACCAGTACACCTACAGTAGCACAAACTATTGCACCTACTGTCGCACAAACTGACGCACCTTCTGCTGCCCCTACTGTAGCACAAACGATTGCACCTACTGTCGCACAAACTGACGCACCTTCTGTTGCCCCTACTGTAGCACAAACGATTGCACCTACTGTCGCACAAACTGACGCACCTTCTGTTGCCCCTATTGTAGCACAAACGGTAGCACCACCTGTTGCACAAACTGACGCACCAACTATTGCTCCTACTGTAGCACAAACGGTTTCACCTACTGTTTCACAGACAAACGCGCCTACTGAAACTCAAACAGAAGCATCTACTAAGGAACCTGTTGTATCACAAACTATTTCGCCCACTGTTAGTCCTACTGCCCCACAGACAACGGTGGAACCAGTGCAAACTACCACTGAGACACCACAGCAACCAGTATTTCCGGGTGGAACAGGACCTAAACAGACAACAAACGTTGATGCAAAAACAACAAGTGCACCAACTGTCGCGCCTACTGTTGCACCAACCACTGCACCTACTGTTGCTCCTACCACAAGACAGACGACAGCTGCACAAGTGCAAATCACCACTGAAACTCCACAACAACCAGTATTTCCTGGCGGAACGGGCCCTGGACAAACAACAAGGCTACAAGAAAAGACAACAGGTGCACCAACTGCGGCGCCTTCTACCCAAACAACTGCCCCACCTGCTACAAGTAAAACAACTACAGAAACTCTGTTTCAACCAACAACATCCACTGTAGAAACAGCGACTGTACTTAATACAGCCTCTACCGAAACTTCTACAGTGCCTACGGTGCCAACTCAAGCATCGACTGCAGCACCAACTGTGGCGCCGACTGCAGCACCAACAACTCTGGCACCATCGGTGGCACCATCTACTGCACCGAGTACAGCACCAACCCCTGCACCGACTACAGCTCCTACGACAACAGAAACCACTACCAGACAGACCACAACAGAGATTCCTTTTACATTCCCTGGTGGAACAGGACCTAGGCAGACAACTAGTAAGGTTGTAAGTCAGTCGACCGGTCAGCAACAAGAAACCACCACTGAATCTGGTGCCTCTGGACCTCTAATCACCGCATTATCTACTACGCCGCCCACGGCAGCATCTACTGTAGGACAGACAACTAGTCAAAGTAGGGGTACCACTACTGAAACTGCTTCTCTTGGAACATATACTTCATCTGCCCCTATCGTCCAATCTACTGCTGCGCCTGCTCCAGCACCTACTGTTGGACCAACTCCAGGTCAACAACAGGACACGTCAACTGGCACCAGTGCAGCTGAGGTAATCACTACTGTTGCAACGGCTGTGGCACAAACAACAGGCTCTGCTCTGAATCCCACCATGTTGGCACAGACGGTAGCACCTACTGAGGGTCAAACAACAACCCAATTCATCATTTCATCAAAACCATTCATTCCTGGAGTTGCTCAAGATCAAAATCGATTGCAGTACGATATAATCCCAAGGAATTACAAGATCGAATTATGGCCTAATCCTTTACCCAGCGATTCAACGAACTTCCAGTTCTTTGGTAGAGTTGAGATCATGGTTTACGCCAATGGCCCTACTGATAAGATTATACTCCATATGGTAGACCTTATCCCAGATAATAACTCAATTGCTATAGAAGGGCCCACAGGTTCAATACAGCATAATGGATATGATCGCGATCTTGAAAGAGAGTTCTTTATCCTTAAATTGGCCCAGCCTCTAGTAGATGGGAAAACCTATGTAATAAAAATAAATTATATGGGCGATATTAACCAAGAACCAAGAGGATTGTTCTTTATCGAACGTACGACACCATCAGGGGAAAAGAGGTGAGTTTATCCCTGCGTAAAGTAGCATTTTATTCGAGGCATATCTCAGAAGTAAATTTTTGTAAGGACATCTTGACATTAATTCAAAATATAATATCGTCTAAAAATTATAAAAATAACTCTGAATAATGTGGCTCCAATCAGTCTTTTTCCTTCCTAGGTACACGTTCACAACGCAAATGGTACCAACACACGCGCGTCGTGTCTTCCCCAGTTTTGATGAACCACTTTTAACAGCAACATTTAACATATGCATCGTCCACAATCCTAACTATATATCACTTTCAAACATGCCTAAAGAAAGAACAGAACAAAGGTGAGATGCTTGTTAGTTCAACTGAAGTTTGCTTAAGTTTGAAGTTTGCTACCAGACGCTGCGCCTGTACCAGATTGAAGCTATGTGGAAACAACGTTTAATTGAGAATTATTGTCTCTATATGACCATGTTTAAATTATTTATTCTTTTTGGATATCGTCAAAATATTATGACGGATAACATTTTGAAAGATATTGACTTAATGGCAGTCAGTGAAAAGTGAAAGTTCGTGTGTTTTGACCATCTACCCAGAAATGCATTACTTCAACACCATATCGGTTATAAATGTTACATTATGTTAGTTATCTTTATTGATTTTGACAGACCAAACAACATGATTGCTGACATATTCCAACAAACTCCAGAAATGTCCACCCAACAAGTCACGTTCATTATGACCGATTTACAACCAAAGTCCACCGCCACAGGGGATAATGTCACTGTAAGTCATGTATTTTGAAACAAATTTAATTACATTGGGACAATACACACACAGTTAACGTACAAGTCTTATAAATGTTTTGGTCTGAACTTTTATCGTGTAACTAAAATTCGTTTTAGTAGTATATAATGGGTGATGATTTAATGTTTTTATTACATAGTTTCAACTTTCAGACTGTGCTAAGATACGACATTTGATAACCATGTTAGTCTTTGGTGATTTTGATATTCATCGTGATAACCTTCATTGATTATTTAACCTGATTTTAGGTAACGACTTGGACCAGTCAGGAGACCAATAATCAGGGCACTTTGGCACGGAACACGGCAGTCCAGACTATTGAATTCTTTACAAACCAATTAAATATGTCTTTCAATGCTCAAAAGCTAGGTTCGTGTGTGTTGCGAAATAATTTTATAATACAAAAAGAAAGCGTTAAAGCCTTTAAAGTAAAAGAAAATGAAAGTGGTAAGAAAATGTAAATGTTAACATTTTACACTTATCATTTTAGTATCATCCATGTTTGTGACCAAGACTTTTAATTGTGAAGTCCATTATTAAGAATATGAGACTTGAGGGGAAAGCACCTTAAACTATGATAAATATGTCTTAACCGTATGAAGAAAGCCGTATTAAAACATTTGCTGTACTTCTATATAGATATTGTGGCATCGCCAAGCCCGGTTATAAGCTCTGGAACCATTGGAATTGTCAACTTTAGAGATGAGCAGATTTTGTATGACTCAAATTCAGCCGATGAAACAAAACGACAAACAGTTACTAAAAATGTCGTCAGGGAAATCACTGATACTGTGAGTAAAATTTCATCAATTTAAGTTTCCAATGATTTCTTTTTTTAATTTTACTTTTGATAATCAAACCGGTAAAACATTATAATTATAATACCCCTTCAGCACAGTCATGGTTTGTTTTCAATCAGGGTATGTCTTTTTAGACTGATGTTTCCATTATTTCAGATATTTGGCAATCTGGTAGGCCCAGGATGGTGGACTGACATATGGTTCAACGATGGTTTTTCAAAGTTCTGTGCAATTGAAGGAGTGGGTGGCGTGGCACCAGAGTTAGATCCGGTAAGAACCCTTTTACTAAAACAATTTGGTACCCCAACTCGTTTGACACAATTTTGCTTTAAACTTAAAAGTAAAAACAAACATCTGTTTAGCTACAACAGGCACATGTACCTTATATGAATCCTTATTGGTGAATACATTTACAATAAACATACGTACACGCTCTTTTATTTCAGACACAGCAGTTTGTCTACGACGTAATGTTACCAGTAATGCGGGAAGATGCCAGCAATGCCACACATCCAATAATAACTGATGTCAGCCAGCCGGACGAGATCGCAGAGAAGTATACAAGTAGCGAATTTACAACGGACAAGGTATATACCATGCAACTATGATTTGAAATATGTTTATCTTTAAGATCTCGTCATAAGGTAGTATTGTGGAGCTTTGTATATATTGATTTCACAGTACCACTGTACGAATATACGGAAGGCCCCTACTTCATTCATCAATACCAGTAAGACCCTGCAAAAGTCATAGCTTTTCAATTCTCGTTGGTTTTCGTTTGAATTGAGAATCTGAATTTATATTCCAGGCAGCAACTGTAATCAGAATGCTTCAATTCATTATGACCGACCCGTTCTTTAAACGAGGTCTGCAGGTGAGTGTTTGTTGGAAAACAGAGATTAATGATGGCGTGATGAAAACAAATGGCGATGAAGGATAGTTTCATGCTAGCTGAATAATCACAATTAAATCAACTTTTACATGGCTACCAGAGAGTCATGAAAAATTTATGGATAGTTGATTAATTTTGCATATTTTTACAAGGAATATTTTAAGAAAAAAGAAGTCGTTGGAAACACTACAACTAAAGACGTGTATGATGCCTTCCAGTCTGTAAGTATTTGTAACTTGTCGAGTGTCGGTTCATGGTTCTGTTTTCGTTTCTGAGTCCCTTACATTTATGAATTCTAGAGCGGTAATTGCCTGTAAGTTTAAGCTGTTGAGAATGTTGTGCTACAAAAACGGTTAATGACATATTTCTGTGTGTTAAAGGAAAATTAATAGAAATTAAGTAATTATTTTGACCGTCAATATGCCATTAATCTTAAATTCAGTTCAAGAAAAAAAACATGTTGCAACTTAGAATTTCTAACCGTGAAGTTAATTCTAAATATAGGTGTTGATTCGGTACCAGAATGTTGATCTCAATATCTCAGAAATAATGGATCCTTGGACCAAACAAGCAGGATATCCATTAGTGACCATAACGCGCTCCGGAGATAATTCAGATATCCAAGTCACGCAAGAACAGTTCAAAAACGACCCCACTGCTATCAATAACCCCGAGTATAACACTGTGTACAAGTGAGGGTTTTGATGTTATTTTTTAAGCACCACGTCATATTGTTATAGTTGTGTGATGTTGAAAAAAGTTCTGTATAGAAAGTGATATGATCGCCGAAAGTAACCAATATACAATATGTAAAAAGCAATGGTTAGGATAATGATAAGTACGTGCTGTAGGCTTACAAGTGCTACACTGTAAGTTTTTCTCTCACAAAACAATAACAGATGGGAGAAAGGGATGTTACAATGCTAATTCTGCATTTTTTTTACCTCAGTTACACGTGGCATATACCGCTCACAGTGGTAACCAGCAAGGATTCCGATTTCAAAGGACGCCCAATTCACTGGATGAACTTAGAGAATAGTAAGTAAACCTGAACAGTCATCCACCCAGGTGTTCACTCAATAACAAAGTAAAGACAAACCATTGGAAAACGAAGACTGTTTCAAAATTGTCATCGGAAAGTTGACCAAACATGGATTATAAAGCGATAAGTGTTTTTATTCCTGAAGGATGTTGTCACAATATTAAACTCTCAGACATACTTTTTCAAAACTTAATTGCTCCTTTTTTAATGAAAAATTAATTCAGTTAATGGAAGTGAAATATAACTGAGTTGTTCGGTGTTTTCTCCTCCAGTCAGCCTACAACCGTCAGATGTTGACAATGTGGGACCCCAAGACTGGGTGATTGGTAATCCGGAGTTAACTGGACTATATCGAGTCAACTACGATATAGACAACTGGCAAAACATCATCAAGCAGTTAATAACGGATCACAAGGTGAGGAACTACTGCGTTATATGGCGCAATTACCGGTATATTTTGTTCTGATATTTATGTGGCACAGATTGAAAGCATCTCTATATAATGCACTTACCAGGGCTCCGTATCTCGAAAGGTTTGCTATGTTGCGCACGTGCGTTAGTGTCTCGATTCCATAACCGATTCTATTTCGAGATACGGGGCCACGGAATCGAGACATTTGCTCACGTGAGCCCAGTATTACCTAGCCATGGATATCCGACACTACATATACATATTATTCTGTCATTAGGTAATTGGTGACATCAACAGAGCGCAGGTTATTGACGATTTGTTCAGCCTAGCCAGGTGAGTAGTTAATTTGCCCTATTACTCCTAGACCCTGACGTTTAATTTGCCCTGTAACTCCTAGACGCTAACAACAATAACTTTATGTCTCCTTGATCTAACCCAGCGGGCACTCAACGTTGATTCAACATTGAGGATAGGTTGAGATGATGTTGATCCATCAATATTGATAGATCAACAAGATCTCAACATTGAATCAACCTTTTCTTGTCAACCAATTGTCAATGTTGATAGATCAACAGGGTCTCAACATTGATTTAACCTTTCTTTGTCAATCAATTTTCAATGTTGATAGATCAACAGGATTTCAACATTGTATCAACCTTTTCTTGTCAACCAATTGCCAATGTTGATAGATCAACAGGGTCTCAACATTGATTTTACCTTTCTTTGTCAATCAGTTTTCAATGTTGATAGATCAACAGGATTTCAACGTTGAATCAACCTGTGTTTGTAAACCCTTTGTCAATGTTGACATATCAACAGGATCTCAACATTGGGCCAACCTTAACTTTATAACCTTAATCATAACCTTGATAATAGTTTTAAATGATTATCTCACTAGAGAGGTATGCATAGGGGTAATTACCCCTCATAAAACGCTTGTTTTACCCCTTTTTCATTAAAATTAATTTTGTGAAAAAAGCGGTCGTCAGTTTTTTTTTTAAACTTTCCACAGGTTATCTTTAAGAAAAAGAAAAAAACATAGGGTCACCAGCCTTACTTTATGGCAAATTGACAAAATTTTACTCAAGGTTGAAGAAAAAGCTTGAAAAAGCCAAAAATGCCTGTTTTTCTGGAAATTTAAGTTAGCTGTGAGAAAAAAATTAGACTGGTGACCCTTTGTTTTTGTATTCTTAAAATTATCTTAACTACCTGATGTGACGTTATAATTATTTTAGTAAAGCTAATTTGTTGTTTAATTTTTATGAGTAATTACCGTATGTGCCTGCATACTTGTATCAAAGTTGATTCAACCTTGATGGTTCAATGTTGAGTCAACTTTCATAGTCAACGTCATATCAACATAGTTTCAACGTTGACCGTCAACGTTGATTCAACATTGATACCTCAAGGTTGATTCAACCTTGATGGTTCAACGTTGAGTCAACTTTCATAGTCAACGTCATATCAACATAGTTTCAACGTTGACCATCAACGTTGATTCAACATTGATTCAATGTTGATTTGCCCACTGGGAAGCTGATGTAAGAAATAGGATCCGTCCTTTAAAGAATGGAACAAACTCAAGTGTGATGTTTGAAATTTGGCCGATGATGGCCGCTTTTATTGGAAGTCCCATTAATAAAAGAAATAAAGCTTATTATTAATAAACATTGAATTATGAGTCTGATACGTTACATGCAGCATTGAATCCGAGGCTAAAGCAAAATGTTGAGAAATTGTGTAGCATCGAATCCGAGGCTACAAGCAAATTTGTGAAGTATTAGACCGTCGCCATAAATAAACGTTTGACTACGCCAAACTTCCCTTGAAATCAGACTTTTGGGGATATCATTTCACCTCAGCATTATGTAAGGCGAATTTCAGTTGAGTTTAAAATGGATTCAGTACATGAATGGATTTTCTGTAACGGTAGTTTTGTCAGCTAAATCAAAAAAATAAATCTCAGTAAAATAAGCCGCATTTTTACTGAATGGACCCTTTTCAGCGCTAACATCGATCCGGTGACTGTCCCTCTCGCGATGAACGCCACCAAGTATCTGGCAAGAGAGGAGGAGTATCTTCCTACTGTCACTGCCGTTTCTAACCTCAGATATTTAGATAACAGGCTGAGAAGAAGTCCGTATTACGGTGGATATAAAGTAGGTCAATTAACTGTTTTCAAATCTTTAATAATTGGATTACTGTTATTCATACCAGAGTTTAAAGTTAATTTCTGTCTTTTACCATGCACACGGTTTAATACATAGATTATTGTACAATGTATGCTATCATAAAACGATGAAAACATAACTTTTCTCCTGTTCATTATGCTGTTTATATAACTGTATTAAAAAATCACAAAAATAAAATATTTTAGAACTGAAAGAATTTTAGGTAAATGTATCAGATATTCACGATTATGTCAGTATTTTATGTATTAATGTCCTGTAGACAGAATCATTCATGCTGTCATCTATTTCTCTTTTTTATATAGCAATATCTGCTAAGTCTAATGTCAAGGTCATATAGTCGATATGGATGGCAGGACACCGGTTCTCCTATGACGAAGTAAGACATTTGAAAACCAATTCGTTATTTTCATATATTGTGTTACTTTTATAATAATAATAAGGAAATTTGAATTATAACTCTGTGTGTGTGTGTGTGTGTGTGTGTGTGTGTGTGTGAGAGAGAGAGAGAGAGAGAGAGAAAGAGAGAGAAAGGGAGAGAGAGAGTGAGTGAATGAGTGAGTGATACCGGTACATACATGTACGTTCGCAACTGACTGCATGACGTTGCGGTCTCAACCTGATATTTTTAACTAGGTAATAACCTGGATGGACTGGTCACCTGATCTATTGTCATACAGCTGGAAATAGGTTGAGACCGCAACGACGGTTATTTACTTACATAAGTTCCAGTATCAGAGTTATACAAAGTTATACCTTCTAATTTTACCGGATAACTGAAATCATTCGCTCAGTAAAGGCCTTTAAATACTGTGTCAAAAATAGATACCCCTACAATAAATTGTTCTGATTAATAAACTTATGCCATATGTTTAAAAACTATTTTAACTACCATTTTATCATGGTTCTCAACTCTTCGAAAGGTTAACAAGGTCCAGGGTGCTGGAGTACGCCTGTGAGCTAGGCCACCAGCCGTGCGTTGACAAGTCTCTGGAAAAATTCCGTAAATGGATGAATAATCCAAATGCAGAGAACCCGTAAGTTTATTCTGATTGCACAGTGAACAGGAAAAAAAGTCTTTGTGTTATATTTTGCTGGCGCGAGCACGCGTATTGTTAGAGTTAAGTGACGAAAATTCATTATTACATTTTGCGACATTCCCATGCAATGCGTTCACTTTTCTGATCTCTGACTGTTGTACATATAATGATTGTTCATTAGGATGTTAATTGAAACGACATGAAAAGTAATCATTATATTTCAGTATTGAGCCCAACTTTCGGTCTGTGGTATATACGACTGCAGTAGCGAATGGAGACAAGGCCACTTGGGACTTCGTGTACCAACAGTACCTGGACGCCACATCCCCGTCAGAGAAACAGCAGCTCCTGAGAGCGCTGGGGTCTTCCTCACAGTCCTGGATTATCAACACGTAGGATGAATTCTGATACACATTGATACACAATTATAAATATTGTGGTTGTATAATGTTCAGCAAATATGAAAAAATGATGCAGTTTATAAAAGATACTATTCAGCTACTTTCTTAAAAGATGATGAAGCCAGATCGTTCTTTTTTACATTAAATAGTTCATATTTAACATCATTTTACACTTCAGAGCTCTGAGGTATGCGTTGGACTCTACAAAAATCCCGTATGAAGACGCCGGATACCTGATAATTTTTATTGCCGATACCCCAGTTGGACAAACCATTGCCTGGAACTGGTTGCAAACTAACTGGCACGATATCCTTAAACGGTAATAAAACAAATCTTCAGACATGGTATTGGGGCCGTTTAATTTATACGCCTGCTTATTTATTTTCAATAGAGTTATTCTTAAACATTGTTATCTTACCCATCTTCCTCTGTGTCTATGCAATTGTATATATACTAGCATTCCATTGCCTTTTTCATAATATATGTGTTTAGTGTTTATTTCATGGAAAATAATTTATCCTCTTTAATTGCGTCTGTCATTGTAGTAATTTCTTCGATAGCACGTCACTCTTACACGATTTGCTTGGTTTTAAGATTCAGAAATAATCCAGAAATGATGAGGAAAATCATCTATCAAGTCACAAAGAACTTCAATAGTCTTTCCCAGTTGCAAGAGGTATGTTTCAAAGATTGCGATAATTTTTAAGATAAAAACAACAACACGACGGAGTGCCGTTTCCCATTATAAGTGTATCTGTCTTTTTAAATCTACAATATTTTTTGTATGTTATTAAACGCCAATATTAATATCTAGACTGAGAATTGATTTTGAGGTCAAAACCTTATTCAGATGGCAGAATTTTCTTTTTCGGCTAATACCATAAGAGGCATTGTGTCCACCACGCTGTTTTCTCTCATCCTTAGCTAACGTCTTGGTTGAGCGAACACAATCACAATATGGGTGCAGCGAGGCTTGAATGGCTGAAAGCTGTGGAGAGGACGAAGTCAAACATACGCTGGCTGCTTCGTAACGAGGAAGATATCGGCAACTGGTTGGCCGAGGAATTATTCAACCCGACAACCCCTGGTTTGTACGAACGTAGCCATGTGCACGAAAGCCCGGTCGGCACTATTAGTGAGCTACGTCTGCCCTATGACGTCAATCCCACGTCATACGCCATTACCCTTAGGCCAGATATATACGGGAACTCCCCAGATCAGTTTACCTTCACTGGCGAAGTTGAAATGATATTCGATGCTATTAGGACAACAAATCAACTCACTTTACATGCAACTGACTTGATGGTTGATGAAGGTACCATAGAGTTTACGGGCCCAAATGGTAACATTCCTGTAACAACTACAGAATTTATTCCCAAAAAAGACTTCTTTATCGTTAAAGTCGGGACAGTGTTGGAGCCTAACAACAGCTACTCTGTCAAAATGTCATTTAGTGGCGCTATAGGGCGTTTGCCGTATGGCATGTTCTACACCAGCTACGACTTCCCAGATGGCAGCAAAAGGTAGCCATAACATTGTTATCCGCAATTTCTAAAAGTCTCTGTTTGAAATGTAAACTACATATAATTGTTTTACATCTCGTTTGTTACACTTTCATGTAAATTTTTCTGAATAATTTTTGTTAATCCATTTGAAATGATTTTTTGCAATCGCAACAGTCAGGAAGCGTTCATTAAACTTTTTTTTTTCATTTTTCCAGATACATTATCTTGACCAACATGGCCCCAACACATGCTCGTCGTGTCTTTCCTTGTCTTGACGAACCAGCTTTGAAGGCATTTTTTAACCTTACCATCTACACTAAACAACCAATGCTGACTCAGATGTCAACTGACATCAAATTAGTCACAAGCAGGTAATACACAGTATTACACAGTATTATGATAGGGAGCTCAGTTATAACCGTGTAAAGTTAATTGGATTTCATTGCACTGCATTTAGCTTCTTCACTTTTGGAAATCATTATCATAAACCATTTAATACGGGCGAATAATTTCGTGTGGGTGTGTCATAGCACAAAATTAAACAGTCGTCTCATCGTTCGAATGATATTTCATACACTGTACTTATTTCAGCGAGTCCGACGACTGGATAATTGAAGTATTTGAGCCAACGAAAAGACTTGCTCCCTCAGAATTGGCATTTGCTATTAATGATTTCAAGCCAAACACGAAGAATACTGGTCTAAACATACCGGTAAGTTTCGGTGCCTGTTTGGATAGTTAAATATTAATATAGTCCGTATGCTGTTCAAAGGACAAACTATTGACGTAATGAATTATGAGAAAATAGTCGTGGCTAACAAACAGAGGAATATGTCAATCATTTGAGAATTATGCAGGTATGTGGTCTTGTTTCTCAGGTGACTGTCTGGGCCAGAGACGGCTTGCAAGGTCATACCGAGTTTGCTCTCAATGGAGCAGTCAGGACTGTAGAGATGTTATCTTCCTACTTTAACGTGCTGTACCCGATGCAAAAACTTGGTAAGATCATTCGATATTGAACTTGTAAGATTCAGCAGTTTTGTTTCCTTTCTTTCCTTTTTCTAAGATAGGTCAAAATTTAACTTTCCAGGGCAGAACTTTTAAAACGCAACGGAGTGTCTTTCGTATATTGACCTCAACTGACCTGTGGGAATTAGCAAATGATATCCAAATAACACCCATACCGATTGGTGTTATTCTGAAAATAAATAGACTAAAATTAATATTAAATTAACCCGACATTAATCAGTGGCTTAAAATATCACAAACCCTGTTGTTTCAGATCTCATAGCGTCGCCAGTGGCTGGTCTGGATATGATGAGCAGTGGAGGGGTACCATGCATAAGTGAAAGTGACATCTTGCTAGACCCATCCAGCTCTGATGTTCGCACAAAATATAACATTGCCAAAAGGGTCATTAACAAAATTACGCTGGTGGTAAGGTTTTCGTCGGCTGAATTGGATCTGTGGTTTTATGTTACCATGTGTATACATAGTCCGTGTATTCTTTTTGTAAAAGCTTATGCTCTTCTTTTCTCACAAAATTCATCATCATAGTGAGAAGGAGCGAAACTCACAGTTTCTTGTACATGTTGTATTTGGCCGTGAATTCACGGGCGTTGTTTTATATGCTCGCTTCAGAATTTAGCAATTTCACATCTAAGGAAAAGGGAGTATTTGCAATTCAAATAACCTACCATGACATCTTGAAAGATTCACTGTTTTTTTTTTTTTTATTATTCCAGTGGTTTGGTATGTACGTAACGCCCGCCTGGTGGGATGAGTTGTGGGTGAATGCTGCAATAGCAAGATTCCTGGAAAGCGTCATGCTGCAATACATGGATCCAGATTGGAACGCTGTATGATTGATTTGAAAAATACAAATAAATGTTTAATACAACAATTCGGAATTCCTTCGAAAGTGTAATTGGCGCATGTATATAGACTGTGCAAGTTTGCCAAAATTTTACTAAGTTTAATTAATTTTAATTAACTTTAATTAATTTTATTTTAAATGTAAAAATCATGTCCCGTATATTCTACCTGCATGCTTATTTAATTATATTTCGATTGGTTTCTTTTCGTTTTTAGCTGGAGTTGTTTATTGACGAAGGAATGACAAAGGCGTTGGAGATAGATTCTCTCAACACTACGCATGCGCTGAACCTAGCGATCAACCACCCTGAACTGATTGCGGAAAACTACGACACTATTACCTTGGACAAAGTATGTATTCTACATTTGTATCGGCTGTATAAGAGATTTAAAGTTGCATAATGATGACATATATCAGTTAAAATATCGCTAATACAGCTTTATCACGTGAATCTGAGACCGAAACGAAGGTTTACTGACTTTTCATTATTTCTTACATTTTGTTGATGGTAGTTGGTGGAAATGTTTTGAAGCTAAGTAAAATAAACACAAATAAGTATTATTTAAGCGAATAAAAAGTGTTTTGCCTGTTTCTTTTCGCCTTTACCAGGGAGCAGCTGTCATCCGTATGCTGGCAATGCTGATAGGAGAGGACACCTTTAGGCGAGGAATAACGGTATGCTTTTTAAGGGCAATATCAGTAAAATTTGTATTTTAAAACTTAACTAAGTCGTTGATTACAAAACGGTAGCTTACAGTGTTTCGTTTCTTATTTTTAACCGCTGAATAAACTGCTGGACACGATTTGATTTTAAACACCTCCTGTTGTGTTATATATATACGTTGATTGTATCTTGACATTGTAACCCGGATGGTTACTTAATTCTGAGCGGGTAGCAAACTTGAAAACACCGAAGACATCAATGGTAGCTCATGAAGATCTTTATTTTCTGACGGGCTACAATCTGGCACGCAGGCAGGGACAGTCACGACGATCTCCCGGGGTCTCCCTCTCACTAACTGAGAAGCCCTCATTTTATAGGGAATCGTTCTAAGTCCTGCGTGCCCAATAACTATTACTAAATGTGTGTAATTTATAGGAATAATAAAGGAACTAAAGGTAACATACGTGATTAATAGGAAGTATGAGAAAACTAAATACAGGGACTATATTACATTCCATAGTAGCCCTGAACACGGATATGTTCTCCGGGTAGGAAGGTTACATAACGCTCGGACCTGGGAATGGCCTCAACTGGAATTTCCCCAGGTGTAGTGACTGTTTTTGGTGGAAGAGATCAAAAGAGCGAAATGACTATAATGAGGCCAAAGTATTTCTACAATTCTAGAGTCGGCACCGGGTTTCCATTTTCTGTCATCTGAAAGGGGTGTATCTTCAATTACTTAAATAAATTACTCTACTGAGATTTTTGTTTCTAATTTTGGTTTCTCTTCCGTGATTGAAAATGTGATTTAAAGGCAGAGACAAATTGTATAACACTACCGTGTTATATGACCTTCCGTCCGCGAGAAGTTTGGCCTCCGGCCAAAACAAAAACACTAGAAAACACTTAAAAACTATAAGTAAAGAAACACAACAAAAGTGGTTAAGTTGATAACAGTTGGAGATTCCTGGCGTAGACAAATGACCATCAAATAAAGAATCACGTTCAGGAGTGCGGCATCATAAAAGATAGTAATGGAAAATAGACGTGATTAAAAATAAGGACATCTCATATACATATTTATAGCTAAGTAAAGTCCATTAAACCAGTATACATTAATATGCATTAATAAAGAGTGACACAATAAACACTAGAAGTAAACATTAAGTAAGTTGATAACGAAAAATGCATTTAACCGGTAAAATACTATATCCAAAGAGTTAAGGAATATGCATGAAATAAGGTTGTTATATGTCGCAGAATAAACTTTGCCCCTATAATAAATATGTCTTTGATATAGTACTAAATCATTAAAATTATTAAATTATTAATCATTAAAAAGCACGAAAAACGTGAAGACTGAAGGCAAGAAGTTACCTAAACAAGAACATCAAGTGCTTCAATCGGCAATTTATATAGGAAATAGTTATACCCAATGACTCTAAAAGGGACAAAGAAAATTGGGAGACTCTTTACGGTAAAATCAGGCATGGTTAATTCATACGTATGGGACCAATATTCAACGGAAGGCAACATCTTCCCTATAGGTGTAAATACATATGGTACCGTAATTAACGCGGTGGATAACTTTATCTTCATGGTATAACGCTTTCGTAACGGGTATCATCATCATCAACAAGCTGACTATGCAAATCTTCGGCAGTAACTTAAACCTTGACAGAGGTTTCGATGGTACATACTGTGAGGTGACTCTCATGCGTGCATCAGTTTCATCTTTTGAAGAGATAAGTGCGTGTTAGTAGAAAGTAGAGTAGCCGGCTCAGATGAAACGGATGACGCTAGGAATCCCTCATGTGGGCCCACTAGTATGTAAATCATCTAATTTCGAATTTGGTACTGATAATTACTATGAACATGTGTGCGTGTCACCGAACGCACGGAGAATCTCGAGCGCCCGAACTGTTATCTTCATGTCGCAAATACGTGTTTAAGGTGCATGAGCGCGAAACTGTAACATTAATCTTTGAAGAACTTGTCTAATTAAACTTTATCGCAATTTTCATATGAATACATAGCATGTGGAATAGATGCTAAAGAGACGGCAATTGTTTCTTAATCACTGCTATAATAAGTTCGTGACGTACCGCTGATTACCGTATGACAAGGAAAATCAGTAGGGGTAGAATAAACCATGATATAACAGGTTTAAAATATCACATTGAAATAGCTGGGACCGTTAAACTCGAAATAGGTCTACGTAGAATAATAACCATGCCTAATGAAGGGACTTATCTTTTGCGACTTTTCCCACTAAGGGTTTTATGGATATGGAATTCTCTGATCAAGGAATGCGCAACGTTAAAGTGGGGCTCCCAAGTTGGGGTATATCCTTTCCACTTCACTAAGTAATGTTTGACGCCGCGTATGTTTTTACACTTCAGTAGCTTTTCAACATCGAACCATTCATCGGGCACTGGGGGTGGCTCATCAGCCGGTGGTGCCGGGGCAGGGTCAGCCTGATTGGGAATGGGTAACGGCTGCTGTGGTCTCAAGGGGCGATCTTGTGGATCTTTGTACAATTTCAACCGATTGGCATGAATGGGTGACGGGTGCGCTTTGTTATTTTTGCAGTCACGCAACAGAAACGTATAACTAGACACTCTGTCTGTTATGTAGTAAGGTCCAACGAATTTTGAAGTCAATTTGGGGCTCTTTCCCGGTTTGACACGTGACCACTTCAACAATACTCTGTCACCTATATGGAAAGGGGGCGGATTTGCTGTGCGGTCAAAATTACGCGTGTATTTTCCTTGTGCGCGTAATCTATTGTCGTGGGCTATCTTTCGTGCTGTTTCCAAATTTCTTTGAATATTGTCAATGTAATCTTCTACGGAGGAAGGCAAGTGATCCGGGGGTTTCAGAATGGACTCAAGGGGGGTGTTCATTTCTCTCCCAAACATTAAATGAAAAGGGGAAAACTCGGTCGATTCTGTAGCTGGCGTTGCTCTGAGAGCCATCATAACTCCTGGAAGAATGGAAGGCCAGTTATCCTGGGCTTCATTGCAATAAATTCTAAGGGATTGCGCAATGGATTGATTGTTTCTTTCAACGACTGCGTTTGAGGCCGGGTGATAGGCTGAGGTTAGTGAACGTTTGACATGAAACAGGTCACTCAATGTCTGGATCAACAGAGACGTAAAATTCCGACCTCTATCGGACACAATCACTCGGGGTGCTCCAAAACGGCAAAAGATTTCGGAGTACAAAACATGAGCTATTTCCTCAGCAGTTTGAGTTCTGAGAGGGAACGCTTCTGGCCAAGCTGAGAAAGAACAGACCACTAAAAGAATATACTTGTAACCTTCTTTCGATTTGGGTAAGGGACCCAGTATGTCCATATGTAGTCTGTCCCACACACCTACAATGGGAAGGGGTTGTAACGGAGCAGGCCGTTGACCGTGATGACGTTTCGCCTTTTGACAGGGTTCACAAGTTTTGACATATTGCATGATCTCAGAGTACATGCGAGGCCAGTAGAATCTGTGCCTGATCAACTCGTAACTTCTATCAAAAGCAAAATGAGCACCCGCTGCTAAGCTATCATGGTATGCGTGTAAAACATCATCCCTGTAAGGTGTAGGCACCGCTAATTGGCGTATAATTTTCTTGTCTGCCAAACTAGCGTTCTTTGATCGAGGTTGATAAATATGGAACAGGAGATCACCATCCATTATGTACTGGTCAGACTCATAGACCGTTTTCCTCGCCAATTTGGGATCGCTAGGTAGCGTGTCTGTCTCAAGGTAACTGATTATGTGCTGACAATCAGCGCATTGTCTTTGAGCAAGGGCTAACTGAGATAAACTATCTTCGTCTGAGTGACTAATAGCGGAGAAAACATCAGGTTGTGTTTCACTAATGATCTCAGTAAGGATATGAACAGGGGATGACGGAATTGGAGGTTGCTCAACTATGGTGCGCACGGGCGCCTCGTTTTCATCTTTGGCTTTCCCTAGCAACGGGGTATCATCGTTGGTGACTTTGGGGACTGGGGCATCATAATCTCGGCGTGACAAAGCGTCAGCGGGATTTTTGTCGCCAGGGCGATGATGAATTGTGTAATCATACTCTTGTAAAGCTAAGGCCCATCTAATCAAACGAGGGGTAGTATGCTTAACTTGTTTCAGCCATTTCAAAGCCTGATGATCTGTGTAAATGACGAATGGCTGATTCAGTAGATACGTTTGATACGTTCTCACTCCTTCAAGCACAGCTAAGCATTCAAGTTGCGTAATTGGGTACAGTCTCTCAGCTGGAGTTAATGAGCGACCACCATAGCATATGACCGTTTCCCTACCTGAATCATCTAATTGCCCTAATATGTAACCAAGAGCGTGACCTGACGCATCAGTCGTTAGGATGAAAGGTTTGGACATGTCGGGGAACTTCAGAATAGGCGGGTTAATAAGCCTATGCTTGAGTGTGGTGAATGCTGTTTCACACTCCTCTGACCATTGAAATTTCACATCTTTTTGCAACAATGCATTGAGAGGTTTTGCAATAGTGCTGAAGCCTTTGATAAATCGTCTGTACCAATTACAGAGACCAAGAAAACTACGCACTTGCTTAACATTTTTGGGTTGTGGGAAAGTTTTCACAGCTTCCGTTTTGGAGGGGTCAACTTCAATTCCTTGTTTTGAAACATAATGACCGAGATAAAGTACTTTAGGCATAGCAAATGTGCATTTGGATGGTTTTAATTTGAGGTTCGCCTGACGAAGAATATGGAAGACTTCTTGGAGGTGCAAAAGGTGTTCCTCGAAAGTTTTTGAGTATGAAAGGATGTCATCGATGTAAATGATGACTGATTTCCAATTTAGGTGCCGAAATAAGTTGCTCAAAAGGTATTGATACGAAGAAGGAGCATTTTTCAAACCAAACGCCATACGTTTGAACTGATATTGACCACTATGCGTCACAAAAGCTGATTTTTCCTTTGAATCGTCAGACAAACCTACCGTCCAAAAAGCTGTATTGATGTCCATAAGGGAAAAGTAGGTAGCTTTGGAGTCGGCAACAGAGTCAAAAATATCCTCTAAACGAGGGAGGGGGAAGCTGATTGTTTTGGTAACGGCATTCAATTTCCGATAATCAATAGCAAATCGAAAATCACCCTGTTTCTTTTTCACTAGTACCACGGGGCTACTCCAAGGTGAAGTAGATGGTTCTATGATATCGTGCCGTAGCATCTTATCTATCTGACGATCAATCTCTGCTTTGGCTTGAGGACTGGCCCTGTAAAATCGTTGCGCAATCGGAGGATGCCCATCTGTTTCAATAGTATGTTTGTAGAGGGGAACGTGACCAATTTCAGATAAATCTGAGGCAAAAATGTCTTTGTTGCTACCAATAAGACATAACAGTTGATTCTGTTGATTTGGAGAAAGATGAGTGAGATCAAAGGGAATGCCGAGAGAGAGAGCCGCTTGCTTGTTTTGAGGGGAAGGAGGAGGAATTGGAGGGGCGGGGCTGGAAGTGAAATCAATTTGATTTACCATAGATGAGTCAATACGGGACGCTTTGGCCAAAATAGTATTGCGACGTATTGTGATAGTATTAGGAGTCACATTTGCCATACGGTAAAAGCAATATCGCGTTGACAAAGCATTCACTGAAGATGCGCCTAATAACGTAGAAACAATGTTGGTCGGTTCCAATAAAACAAGAGTTGACACTTGGGGTTTTAAGTGAACGCGAGAGACATGCACACGTACTAATTGTTCTGTGTGGGGCGCAATGGTGACAGTGGATGTATTGCGTGCGAGGCCCAATTGGTCAGAAACGGTAAAGGGGACTGTAATGTCGGGGTTACGCAAGATCAATTCCTGGGTGGACAAATTGAGAGTGGCTCCATGATTATGGAGGAAATCAAGGCCCAAAATAGCAGGACGAGTGAGTTTTGGTATAACTTGAAAATTGTGAGTAAATTTTGCTTTGCCAATGTAAAATTGGAGACGTAACACACCTAAAATGTTTTGGGATACACCACCTACGCCTATAATCGTTTTCAAATGAGAAGGCGGAGCTAACTGAGATAGTGAAATACCTATTTTATGCAAAACGTCTTTCGATATACATGAAACAGAAGCACCCGTATCTACCAATGTGTCTATCCTACAGTTTCGTGTCGAAATAAAAATAGAATTTTGTTTAACAGAATTTGACAGTGTACCGACAGCCTTTTCGTTTTTTCGTGCTTTTAACCGTCATTGGCGCCTACCAGAACGGCAGACCCTAGCTAAATGACCAATTCTACCGCAATTTCTACACGTTGAATGAGAAGCGGGGCAAAATTTACGTAAATGCGACATACCACAGCCGTTGCATCTTGGTGTCTCTTGATTCATGGCAAATTGTCTGTTTCCGCTGCGACCCAGTTGTCTACCTCCAGATCGTCCCTGGAATCGAGGGGGTGGAGGTCCATTGTTATAGCGGCGTGGTTGCTGGAATTGCCCGTGTGGAATGTACTCAGGGTACGCGTTCTGAAAATTAGAAGAGGGGGGTTGGCGCTGAAAATTGGGGTTCTGGGGATATGTCGCCGTGGGCTGCACAGGATTTACTGTGGCCGGTGTCGGGGGAGAAGTTGACAGTTGTGAAATCTTTTCCTTGATTTCGGACAATTGCGTGCTTAGGGCCGTTAACGTGGCAGATGGCGACGATGAAGGTTGAATGGCTGTTTCCGCCTGGCGTGCGCGTGCGATGAGTTCTTCGAAGGTATGGGGCTCATGTTGCGCTACAAACGGTCGTACTTCAGGTAGCAGACCGTGTAAAATGGCTTGAATTGCTTGTTCTTCTGGCAGTTGAACTCTAGCCGCCTCTCGTCGCATTTCTGCGATATAGTCCTGGACTGGTTGGGACGGAGATTGAGTTTTGTGGAAAAGATTGGACACTGCTACCCATTTTGCGCTTTCAGTTGGCCGAAAGCGACGGGTAAAGGCCAATTCTATTGTTGTCATGTCCTGGCGGTGCTCTTCTGGTAGTGTATCATACCAATCAAGGGCGGCCCCACGCAACAGTAGAGGAAATGCCGAACGTTGTTGTTCGTCTGACAACCCTCTGTATGCTGCGTAATTTTTAAAATGGGCTAGCCAACGATTGTAATCTTCGTGAGTTGAGCCTGTGAATTTCTCAGGCATCAAATGCAAATCGGCCGGCATATTATCAGCGTGGGCAGGCGGTAGGGGGTGTGGGGGAATTGGTGAGTTTCTGGCGGAATCGGCGGGCGTGGAGCTCTCAGTGTCGGAAACGCTGCTCTCTAAAGGCTGAATAACAGTGGGGTCGGTGATATCGTTGAGTTGCGATAATGCTGGTGAAGCGGAGCGGGAAGAAGTCGGTGAGGTGTGTGCCGACGGAGGAGACGTTGGCTCTTTAACGGGAATCGACGTACGTGACTCACCTGCCTTTTTGTGCCTGGTATTTGCTGACGGCGTTGACCAATAGTTTTCTGGCCTGGAAAACATGCGGGGACGTTGCTGTTGGCTCAGCTGCGGGAGAAGGAATCAACCGTGTTCTCCACCACCTTGTAACCCGGATGGTTACTTAATTCTGAGCGGGTAGCAAACTTGAAAACACCGAAGACATCAATGGTAGCTCATGAAGATCTTTATTTTCTGACGGGCTACAATCTGGCACGCAGGCAGGGACAGTCACGACGATCTCCCGGGGTCTCCCTCTCACTAACTGAGAAGCCCTCATTTTATAGGGAATCGTTCTAAGTCCTGCGTGCCCAATAACTATTACTAAATGTGTGTAATTTATAGGAATAATAAAGGAACTAAAGGTAACATACGTGATTAATAGGAAGTATGAGAAAACTAAATACAGGGACTATATTACATTCCATAGTAGCCCTGAACACGGATATGTTCTCCGGGTAGGAAGGTTACATAACGCTCGGACCTGGGAATGGCCTCAACTGGAATTTCCCCAGGTGTAGTGACTGTTTTTGGTGGAAGAGATCAAAAGAGCGAAATGACTATAATGAGGCCAAAGTATTTCTACAATTCTAGAGTCGGCACCGGGTTTCCATTTTCTGTCATCTGAAAGGGGTGTATCTTCAATTACTTAAATAAATTACTCTACTGAGATTTTTGTTTCTAATTTTGGTTTCTCTTCCGTGATTGAAAATGTGATTTAAAGGCAGAGACAAATTGTATAACACTACCGTGTTATAACATTAAGTGTGAGATAATACACTGTCACCCGAGCGATATATGCCATAACACCTCGAGCGTTAGCGAGAGGTGTTCATGGCATATATCGCGAGAGGGTGACAGTGTATTTATTTGACATACATACCGAGAAAAAAATACAGTCATTTCATCCTAAAACACCCCTAAAACCGAATAAAGTGACCCTATATCACGCTCTAGAGATGTTATATGAAATAAACCCGTCCACGTGCGCTGGTCACCTCCCGCCAAATTCTTACGTAATGTCTGACCAATTAGGTCAATTTTTGCTAAATACTTGTCCAGCTACGTGTGGCTCAGCTGAGACGCGCATGGTCAGTGTAGACGATTTATTGATTAAATACTTTTCACGCCAGTTGAACGTCTGTTAAGATACTTCATGGTATATTACCACTTCATGGGATAAATGCTCTGATTTTACTGTCAAATCGACTTCATAGGATAAAATGCGACTTCATCTCCACATAAGATATTGCCTGCGACTTCATGGGATAATGGTGAAAAAGTACCTGTTGTTGGCCCAACGCTATGAGAGAGAACGTTTTTGAAATTATTAATATAATGTTTTTGTACTGTAAATATTATCCAAAATAGGTAAACTGTACGTTTTAATTTACTTGTATGACTGAATAGGGTTTCTTTAGTGGTATTGGATGCATGTTTTGAGTAATTTTAAAATACACAGGCGTATGTAGGTGAGGATCCAGTATTTCTAAAAATCAGTACATTATGGGAGATAATGGTCAACGTTGAAGAAAAGGGGGTCCAGACCCCCTGGGCCCTCCCTTCCCAGATCCGCTTGATGCATAAAACTAATGGATCAGGTAAACCAGGCTATGAAAACATAAGTTAGGCGTAGGTTACTGGATTATAAGATGGATAAATAAACAAATAGGAAGCAATTATTAAAGATAAATAAATAGATAATAAAAAGAAGCAGAGAAGGTCGTGTATATAATTGTGCTCTACAATTATCTTGATCAAGTCGCGTCCCACTCTGAAAAGACTAATTTTTGCATGAGGAAAGACGCGCAAGTGTAATTATTTACGTCTGTCCCTTGGTTTCCGAGATGCACTGTTCTGGTCCTACACCTGTGAATGTCCATCATGATGTGATCAATGGTGTCCCTGAAATGTGCCCTTGGCTGGCTCTCATTTGACCCGAAAGTATTATCTGCGGCACAGTCTGCATTTGGAAACCTGTTAATAAGGCGTTCGTCCGGGGGGGGGGGGGGAAGGGGGGAGGCCTACTTGTTGTTTAGCAGCCTAATTAACGTAGTTGATCTGCGAGATCAACAGCCTTGTAGATTGATATTTATTCAGAATTGTGGTTGATTGTAATTGTTGTTGATTGTAATTTTTACATCGTAATTTCTGCTATCTACCCGTAGACCTTTAGTAGTGGGACTTGGGGGGGGGGGTATATATTTTTTATATCGTTGTTACTGGTATCCTCTATCCATTAAAGTGAGGAACATGAGACGTTGGGGATATTTAAACTTGACATTAGGGATGTGCACGTGTCCTTCGGATTTTTGGTGACTTTGGTGACCTAGGGGTGGTTGATTATTATCTTTAAATTGTATTTTCTGCTATATACCCATAGGTCTTTAGGTTGAGGAAACTAAAATGTCGGGGTGTGCATAGGCAGTTTTTTTTTTTTTTTTTTTTTTTTTTTGTGACCTGGGGTGTGGCTGTCCCTGGGGATGGTACACATATATATTACCGTAATTTATTTCATCTCCCCCTAGACCATTCGAATTAGGAACATGAGTCTTTGGTGCATGGGTGGGCTACATTAGTGTGACTTGGGGTGTGGCCGTCCCTAGGGGGTGGAGTGATTAGTGGTTTGTCAGGCAATGAAGCTGATTCCATAGATTGCACTTAAGATTCCTTGCAGAGTTGGACCGACCCAGCTAGTACTACATCCTATGTGTGAATCTGAGGGCGGTCTTCGAGTTAGGAAGGAAGGGGAAATGTAGAGAAAGCAACAGACAGTACTAAATAACAGACCTTCAGTCGTATTCTTGAATATAGGTCAAGTTAATTAAAACCCATTCAAGACCCCATACTCTCAGGAATCCCAGGGTCCAAGTCCCATTGTTCTTTAACATAAAACACACATGTTAATTACTGCTCTTGGGAAATAAACATTTTAGTTTTGTGTTAAGACACAACAGCAGTTAAACGCTAGGATTCCTGATCGAGTGTGTGGGGCCTTGTATTAGTTTTTAATTGGATTTCCTGACCTATATTTATGCATATGGCTGGAAGTCCATTTAGTTCTGTATGTGCTTCTCCTGTTCTCTACATTGCTCAAGGACCCATGCACATTCATTAAAATGACAGGTTCATTATGTTCCTTAAAATTTAAGGGTATAGATGGCAGAAAAAAGTTGTGAAAAATATAATCAACCACCCCCCGGGATAGCCACACCTGAAATATCATACTAACATTCCCGGAAACCTATGCATATCCTCAATGGTAAGCTTATCAGCCCGGAAGGTTTCATGTTCCCAACTGTATTGGCGTAAGGGTAGAAGCACGAATAACGATGTAAAATTTAAAATCAACCTCCACAGGGACGGCCACACTCAATGTCACAAAAACCCAGAAGGACCCATACACATCCCCAAAGACAGATTTTTCAATCCCCATAGCCTTACGTTCCCAGTTTTATTGGTCTAAGGATAGATATAGCAGGAATAATAATGGAAATTAGACTAAACCGCCCCCAGGACCCCCCCCCCAAAAAAAAAAAAAAAATCCGAAGTGCCCTTTCACATTCAAAATAGAATGTAGCCACGTTTCATGCTCCTAGCATAAAATACTATGTAAAAATTAGAATAGACAACCCCCAGGGTCGACCACGCCCCAAGTCACAATTGAATTCCGAAGAGCCTTTGCAAATCCCTATAATGATAGGTTTATTAATCATCATTACTATGATGGTTTAGGAAATAACAATGTGAAATAGATCATGTATATAATAAATTGTCCACCACAGGGAAAGCTTGACCAATGTAAGCGTACCTAGCCGAGACAACCCCGTCCCCATTCCAATTCTACCTCTATAGAACTTCTCACTAGCTATTTATTGACTAAGAAAAAATTTTGGTTGCAAAATGCGTTCCGGTTGAAAAATTCGTTTTCACGATTTTCTTTGGTTGCAAAATGCCTTGCAGTTGCAAAATGCGGCTCTACACCAGTTTTATGAATCCCCAGCATTTCATTCTCCCCAACATCTATCTGGACAGTTGACCGTTTCAAATCATTCAGATTTCAGACTTTCCGACCTAAGCGTTTTCATTAAGTATATAGGCCAGGAGGTCAATCTTTTAAAACGACCGAGATATTTTCGAAACATATTTGTTGCATATCAATAGAAAAGCCTATTTTTACAGCTTGTTATTGCAAGTCATAACATTTATGTCATAGTTACAAAAGAGATACTTCTATAACACGAATAATGGAATAGACGGTTTGTTAAAGATATTAATGTACACCTAGTGTGGAGCAAAATTAAAACCTCTCTGCCTAGTAGAGTTCTCTACCTACAGTGGAAAGACATACATTCTTGCTACTGTGTACTAGCCACATCTATAAACCTGCGCCGTCAATCAAACCACACATGGTCAGTTTTATGCCCTAGTTTAAAGGCAGGCAATGTGTTTATTTATACACTTCGTTTGTCTTATACATCTAGTGCCTCAGACCCGCCATGATTCAACGTCCAAATATTGTCAGTTTTTAAACGTCCTGAAATCTTAAAAATTTCAAAACTAAATGGGTAAAACAAAAAACTAGCTTTATGCTTTCCGCCACTGGACCGGAGCTCTTGAAAGAAAGTACATTATTTATAGAAGTTAATCTCACGGGTATCTACGAGAACATATGAAAATAACAGCTTCATTAAACTCCAACGAGATAAAATACGCACTATCATGTGAGGGAGTAATGTTACTCCCCCCCCCCCCCCCCCCCCCCACACACACACACACCATTTCGAATACACGCATCAGAATGAAACATCATATCGACCTTTACGCCTAATTTCCACATCCAACCAGAACTGAAACATGTTTGGATACAATGTACCATGAAGTGGTAATATACTACGAAGTCTCCTAAGGGTCCTTATTTTTTAACCAATGAAGTCGCCTTCTATCATGAAGTAGTAATTCTTATCCTATGAAGTGGTAATATACCACGAAGTATCTTAACAGACGTTCAACTGGCGTGAAAAGTATTTAATCAATAAATCGTCTACACTGACCATGCGCGTCTCAGCTGAGCCACACGTAGCTGGACCTGCTGCAGAAAAAAGGTCCCAAGGCAAAACCTCTACTTTGAAGTGACATTTCTGATAAACAAGGAGCGTCGGACCGGAATATAGTCAAACTAATTTTTTACAAGTGCAAAGGAGAAAGATATTTATTTTTTGGTGATATTTCTGACAACGAGGCAGTTTCGGAATATAGTTAAAATCAAACGAATGTTTATTTCAAGATCCCGGGAGTAATAATGCTACGTTTTGGTGACATTTTTTACTACGAGGCGGTTTCGGAATATACGTGTGCTGGTTTCAGAGCATGGAGCATACTACATGTAATTACAAGTTCAAAGGGGGAAAATATTTGATTTTTACCGATATATCTGATAAAGAGGAAGAATGAACAGTTTAAAAACAAAAGGTAAATAACACAACCCTCGTTAAAAAGTTATAGATTTACAAGTAATTTGTACGCACGTGTGGCTTAAATGTAAACTAAATCCCGTTTTCAAACCATATCCATATGATAATGTAATAAAATTATAAAAAATAATTGTTAAACGTGAAATGTTTATGCTAATTTTTTAAGAGTGTGAGAGATTTAAAATTTGTCTACTGGTAGGTATATAACGCAAGCAACGTCACTATTCTCGTGATGCCAAGGTCGTCTCATGATCAATCTGTCTTTGACTTCCAGCATTTAAGAGACCTAGACTGATTTAACCAAGATGTAGTCGTGAAATTTTAGACTACATCGAGGTTAAATCCGAGTATTCCGAGAGACGCTACGCAGAAATGTCGAGTGAAGCGAGATATTTTTGGGTAGCGGCTCGAGGTTGCCCTCGATCTTCACTGAAGCTTGCCTAAATGGACAGGCTTCAGTGATCATCATATCGCCACGGTCACATAACATCCCTAGGTATGTATGTAGATTTAAACCCCGTACAAATTTTGATATTAACTTATCTTTTCAGCGTTTCTTCGATAATCATTCCTATGGAACTGCCCAGCCAAATGCCCTTTGGGAGGCAATTACCGAGGTATGACGGACAATTTATTTTTTTATTTGGAACAAGTTTAGTGAAGATACGTAGAATAGAAATGTTTAACAAAATTATGGCATAATGGTGTTTGAAGAAAAAGTTGAAAGTTATCGAACACCTCATAGCTACAGAAAATATTAACGGAGGTAAACATCTTGAAACACCGATTCCAAATACACCAATATCGTTCCATCTAACATTATTTTTATAATTTGATTTTTCTTCTTCAGCAAATCCGGTCTGAGGGCAAACACTTAAACGCAACACTGATTTTAACACCTTGGACGGCACAGATTGGGTACCCAGTAGTAACTGTGAATTTGGCACGGGATTCAACCATTACAGTCACTTCATCCTCTTCTGCGGAGTCTAGCCCCGGTTTGCCCGGTCCACCTATTGGGAATGCTACTCAAGTGCATTTTGTGACAAATCCAGACTCCGAATATGGAATGGCTGCAAAGTAGGTGTAGAACATACTTTGTTTTATTTAAAAAGGAAAACGATCATTTAACTAGTCTGATTCGTGGAAGAATGTGTTACAGTGGTATCATTTTTGTTGAGTAACAGAAAACAAAACAAAAATTGCGTGTATCAATTAATGCAAATGTCTATTATACACGTGTGAACGAAAAATGTCTCTCATATTTTTCATAATCTGTTTTAGTCCATGCAATTGCACCTTACTTCTTTTGATCGAGTGAAAAATGTGAATAACTGTACTTAGTATTTATTGTTATTATCATTATAATTATAATAATTAATAATAATTTCTTCTTACAGCCAAGTGTGGTACATTCCCTTTACTATCACAACTTCTTCAAACCTTACCTGGGACAACAGTGCACCGATCGTCTGGATGAACCTTAAAAACAGTAAGCGTTGGATAGAAAAACAGTGTAGATATGGGGGTACTTTCATACCTTGACTAGATTTTAAAAAGAAGGAAATATATTGCACATATATTTTAAACAATAAGAATCAATTTAAGTCTAAGTTATTGCTTAAAACTATTTTTCAGCTGCCATAACATCTTCAGCTGTGGGCACCTTGGAGAAAGGGGGCTGGGTGATTGGAAATACAGCAATGGCCGGGTTCTACCGCGTCAACTACGATTTGGAGAACTGGAATAATATCCTAAATCAACTCTTGAGTGATTATACTGTATGTTTGAATGATTTGGATAATATGAGGCCATATTAATTTAGCTTAATTTAACTTAGCATTTGAATATAAACTAATACTGCTCTTACATAGGCCTATTCCTCTTTATGATTATAGAACATTAATTGTATGTCAGCTTAATTTACTGGGTTACAAACACATTTTAAAGTTCCATTTTACGGTTTTAAAAGTACATTTAAACTAGTAATTTGCAAAATGAAGTGTTCGTAACCAAACATACATTGTTTGTGTAACTCGATATACTCGTACCTGTAGTATAAAACGTACAAGTATTACCGAATAAGATTTAATAAGGAACAGTTAGAAATCACTTCTTATCCCTGCCATCGAACGGTTCTCTTCTTTTTTCTTTAGAAAATTCACACCATTAATAGGGGACAAGTGATGGACGACCTTTTCAATTTGTTAAGGTAGTGAATAGTTTTGTCCTTTTGGTTTACCGTGGATATTAAAAGAACGACAAATTAAAGTTCAAATTCGTTAATCATCAAGAAAACACATCATTTAAGGAAAATGGCGTAAATTCCAATAATATAGCTGTTTAAAATATGTAAAATAGATACAGCTCCATGAAGTAGTTGATTTGAACATTGGCCTCCTTTGGAAATAATGCGTTTCTCTGTTGCGTATCAATTAAGGAAACCATTTTAACAGTCATTGTAACATATTTCTCTGGTTTTATTGTTAGAGGAGATATCCGCCCAGTAAATATCGCCCTGGCCATGACATCAACGACATATCTCTCCAGTGAAACAGACTACATGCCACTCTCAGTGGGCATTCGTCATCTGGAGTACATTTCTTATATGCTGGCAAGAAGTGAATTCTTCGGGATATATAGGGTTGGTCGCTTAAAATTATTGTAATAAGAACTAAATATTTTGTTTTCTGAAAAATCTTAGACGTTGTTTGGCTTTGAAAAAATGTTATTCTTATGATACATGGGTTTACTTAAGGGAAATTTTCCCAGAAATGTTTAGCGCAGATATAAATATACAATAATTATGTTGCTTTAATTTGTAGGAATATATTATTAAACTACTCACGCCTGTTTATAACCGTATGGGTTGGACAGATACAGGAAAACAGATGGAAAGGTATAAGTTGCTATGTATTGTGTACATGATATTCAGAACTGGTTATGAAATTTAAAAAAATCATTTATAAATCAGTAATCAGTCGTCGCCAGTCTGTAACATGAAACTGGTATGTTTAAAAGGCCGTCATATTTTATCGCATGTTTTATATTTCATTTTTATTATATAGATTTGTTTTATTTTAATAAAATTTGTTTTGATATTTCATATTCAACTTGCAGATTCACGCGTATTAAGGTGCTTACGTTCATGTGTAGTCTTAACTACCGCCCATGTGTACTGAAAGGACTGGAGCTGTTTGACCAGTGGAAGGCTTCTCCAACCCCAGATCAAGTTAACCCGTAAGTCCACCTAACGTTAAAGCAATAATAACTCTTCGTTTCGGCCAAAAAATGAATTTTCCTGGAGTAAACAACAATTTTCCCATACTTACCAATGGTTAATGAATCCATTTTTACATTCAAAGTTAGTCCCTGGTTTTTTTCTAAAAAGTTTGGTTTTTTGTTAAAATCTCTTAAGAGATTTTAACAGAGTATAGACATCAATGGAGGTCACGTGGTCTAAAGACAAGTTCAGATATCAGAATAAAAGCTATAACTGCTGTTTTTTGGTAAAACAGAATATATTATATTTCTATGAGTTATTCACAAGGTTTTTACTGTGAAATATAGATATCATACGAAGAGTTATTATCCCTTTAATATACAGTAAATTACACCAATAGAGTAGATAGCTTTATCTCCTCCCTTGATTAAAAGACAATTATGTCATATGCAAGACAGATTTTTAAATTTCATTCGGTTTCGGTGTCACATTTTTGAGGAACAAAAAGATGTTCACATATATTAACCCATCTAGATATCAAGTGTGCGCGACTATATCTGTAAAGGGTTATAGGGAATGGGTAAATGTGAAAGAGTGATTATGCTCTGAAAATCACGCTGTTCGTAGTTATACATTAATTCTATTCATACAGTTTGTAGGATTCCATACATTACGACAAACACTGCATTGATCATTGTAAATATTACCTTGTCTCTTTTTAGGATCCCCGACAACCTACGCGAGCCAGTTTACATGGCTGCTATCAAGTACGGCCCAGACTCCAACTGGGATTTCCTGTACGCAAGAAGCAGGCAGTCCAGAGTTGCCTCAGACAGACAGAGGATGCTGCGGGCGTGTGCAAACACCAGGACACCTTGGCTAGTCAACAGGTGCGAGTTTTCTGTAGAGAAGACATTAATTCCACATTGCCTTGAAACTCAAGGAGAAACTCTGATGGCAGAAAAAAAACATTTTCGTAGTCTACATACACTGTTACATCAGCCGATAACATATTGGTTCCATGTGATTAATGATGTAAGTTTTCCAATAAGATATGCTTACTTTCAGGTTGTTGAGATATACCTTGGACCAGACTCAGGTCCGCTATGAGGATGCGCCCACTGTGATGGCTGCGTGTGGTTTCACACCGGCCGGCAGAACCCTGGCATGGGACTGGCTGAGAGCTAACTGGCAGGCTGTTTATGACAGGTAAGCTGACCAATCTCACTTGTGTGTATAAAATCTGGGCAATTTTGTCTACAAATCATCAACTTCATCAGTTACTTTCCTGTGATAAACCTTTTTAGTAAAACCATTAGATCCACCTAAAACATCTATTGTTGAAAGACTTCAGGATCTGCCAAGGTGTGGGAGATGAAGCGATACATATACCATTTAATCAGTTATTGCAATCCTTTATAATTTCCTTCGATTTTCTAGGTTTGGTCAGTTATCCTACTATATGTCAGATATCATCGATAAAGTCACGATGCGATTCAATTCCCAATTTGAACTGTCGTCAGTAAGTAAACGTTTTTTTTCTTCACATTTTATTTACAGACATGATTTATTTTAAATGCCCTAAATTTTGAATAATTAAGTAATATGGAAAAATGTGTATGTCTGTCTACTGTCGACATAGAGATTTAAGCACTTAAGACTGAGTTTAAATCTTTGTGCGTGAATTGCACTCATTTTTGCTAGGGAGTACTACATGTACAACAGGTATTGGTGTGGAAGGTCTCTCAACGGTTAACTGTTTTTTTTTTCAGTTGATCGACTGGATTAATCGTCAAGAGCATTTAGGTACGGGCACACGTGCGTTTGAGCGCGCAGTGGAGAAAACACGGGCCAACATCCGATGGTTGGAAAATAACGAAGCACCCCTCGGAGAGTGGCTTAATGTTGAGAGGACGAGGCCAACTAGAGACGGGTCACCAACTAGAGACGGGTCATTGGATTCTGGGGATCACACTGGCCACGAGAACCAAACCTTTGTTGATCCATTTGCGTCAAGTTGAAACTTCCCAATTATTTAGATTGTATTCTAGTCATCTGCTGTGATGATATTAGTAATAAATATGATAATGATAATGATATGCTATGATATGATAAGAGTATTTTACAGAGGTTGCGCTTTTAAAAACAACAGTGTAGCAGGGAGAGGTAATTAAAAGTATTAGAGACAATGGCCGAGTCTGATTTTGGCAAATCATCTTACTTATGTTGACCACTTATTTATGGAATATTTACAAATCAGCAAGTTTTATACAAACTGTCAACAGTTCTGTTTCTACTGCAAGTTCTGATAGGACTGTTACGATTTTGCAATACTGGGAGCATTGGCCCATTTGGTCGTTGGCGTGGTTTGAAAATCTAGTCGTTTCACATTTACGTTTCTTGTCTTAATTTTCCTTTAAGCAGCTATTAATAAAAAAGCATTTCTATTATACGCCATTGTCACTTGGAAGTTTCGTCATGTATCTCGTCGAGAGCTGGAGTTATAGAACTGATTGGTTTTTTTTTCTTTTAACGCTGTAATACATGCCACACGACTACCGTTCCTCTTAACTAAGGAACAAACTATTATAAGTGGCAGGGTACCGGGTTAACTTTTATTCATAGCGCACTTAAAAAAAGTTCAAGTTTATGTTATCGTAAAAAGAAGGGAAAATGCATACAATAGCACAGTGTATTCATACTTCTGATGCAATATTCCAATGGTGCATTCTAAAACGAGCCTACAATTATCTTATTAACGCGTATCCCGTCATTGTTTTGTCGTTTAGAAGGGCTTTGTAAATGAAGGCACTGTGCTTACCAATATTATGCTATCATAAGCCTAGTTTAAGTATAGACAGACACCGTTGATGTAAATCCAACAAACGCTTGTAGTAAAGGTATTACTCATTTTGTGTACACTAATGCACACTGAAATCTATACCGATTTAACAATAAACTATAAATAAACCCCCTTGAAAAACTATACTTCCAAGTTTTCTTTATTGACAATTTAAATGAGCAATATCATGTGGCATACACATAAATATCTGGCAAAAACGATGAAGGGCGAAAGCATCATCCTTTATCAATAGATGACATTAATTTGACATTCAGTTATCTTCACTTTACTCCAGTAACTAAAAAACTTAGTTTTAAAACAATGTTGATCCAATATTAAATGCCAATTCAAAATTAAACACCATTTTTTCACTTATTTTACTACAGTTTATCAGTATCACTGAGCACAAAAAAAAGAGCACTAGCAAATGTCATACCAGCTGTAGCAAATGTTGTTCAAGTACACACTGTACCCATCAAGCTAAAGCCTCCTCTACTCAACGTGAAAGACATGAATAGCACAATAGCTGAAGGGAACTGAAATAAATGAACTTTTTTTTAGATGTTTACAGGATTTTAATACTTGAAGCAATGTGAAAGAGTGGCAGTGACCACCACACATTGCATGGTTATAAGATATTGCTTCTTTTGCCGTTTAATAATTTAAATTGCATATTCCATATACACTAATACATAATAAAGCATACTATTTAGGAATACTTGAGTGTCCTGTTTGCCGGACTAAAATACAGACAGCAATCTAATACATGTACATACTCAGCTGCCACAGCTTTAATACAATGATATATGTCAGCAGTGAACATCACATAGTGTATATCACAACATGGAGAGACATAATAAGCACCTAATCACTAAAGTTCTGTTCATTGAAATACACTTGTATCAAGTTCAGAAAACCAAAGTGGGCTATCACACTTTTTACACATTTACCTCTTGCTAAATAGTGTTCTAAAGTAATATATGTTACAACTCTTGTGCAAGATCTTAATAAGAAGTCCTCTGTTGTACACTATATTTTATAAAAGTTAAATGCATCCTGAACTAATGGTTACTTGAAATTTCTCCACCATTAAACCTGTTTCAATACATAAATATTAATGTACTTGGTACAAAGCTACATCAACTGCTACAACAATTTTCCCATCTCATGTCACAGTTAACAACATACATAGATATATATACTGCAATAAATTAGATATGGCAAGTTCACAAGCAAAACAAAAGACATCACACAGACAAAATACATTAAATGCATATACAAGTATAAGTATCAAATACAAAATGAAGCAACTTAGCAGCAAAAGCTGACAAACATCAACAACAATAATGCAGTGCTCCTACATATACCTAACATGTGTAGATAAGTAAAAAAGATTGTCATGGTAAATCCATGTACATGTATATAAATAACTGTAAAGCAAATGCTTGTTCAAAGTAATAGAACCCTTTATTCCTTTAACTAACAAGATATTTATATGAAATACACAGAGAAAAATATTTAGAAAGGAATGTCAACTTTGTTTGGTCCACATTAAGGAATGAATCAAGGAATGTACTTGTAATGTAATCTCCCACATAACCCAAGTGCCCTGTTTTATAAAATATCAAGATAATAATCTTACAAAATCTAAAAAGAATCCAAGAAATAGAGAAATATACTAAATGCATATACATAGTTTGATTTTTAATAATGCTTATTAGATATAAAGTGAATCTTTTCTATATAGGACATATATGGTATCTGTGTAAGGATTAGCTATAGGTGAAAATATTCACTGACATTAACATAGACTTGAAGTGTGTGTGTCTGTGTGTGTGTGTGGGGGTATTTAATTAGCTTATTAAAGTCCTTATACAGGTTAGCATTCATTAGTCAATGTGTACAGAAAATTTTAACCCTGTGCTTGAGAGAGATATTGTGTATATACATCAATACTTTAAATGGCCCACACAGGGTCATAGCTTTAGAAAAAAACTACATAAATAAAGATGCCCATCAGATCTTTTCTTTCTTGTGAAGATGAGCACTAAAGACCACTTCTTGTTACAAAGATGTCATGGGGACCCCATCCTGTAAGGCAGATTTTCAAGAAGGATAAAAACTGGAACAATGTGGTAGGTAAGCTTAAAATATCTTCATGCACATATATCTTCTTTTTCACAGCTGTACATGCCTATTTGCATTGTACTGACATACACCAGTCTACTTATCTCTAAAAGCTATCCTCATTACAAAATGTTTACCTCTGAATGATTTTGTAAAATACATTAATTTTTAAATCCAAGATAAAATTATGTATGTGTGCATGTGCATGAGTGTTCTATTAAACATTGATTTACATTGATTTATACAGCACTGAATTTACCTGAGGAACAACACCACAGCAGCTTTTTGAAAAGCTTGATACTTCTTTGCCATGCAGTTTTCTATCATGTTTAAGAAACATTTAATATAGGTTTGTATAAAAAATAAGCTTACCTCAGTTGTGTAAGTAACAGCACCATCATAACTCTCCTCAAATCCTGAAACTCCCTTCAACACCTGCAGCTGGTGCAAAACTGCTACTTCTTCCTCTGTGAACGACTTCAGTGGTATATCAACATCCTTTTCTTCCTCCTTGGCATCCAGAGAACCATCATATGATTCATTGTCATATCCAAATGCTGTTGATGTTATTGCAGGCTGGTACTTCTTTGGTTTCTTGGACTCTACAGAATAATAGGTTTGCTGTATATATATTTTTTTCGTCAAATCCAATTGGTAATAGCAACTTACTAGTAGACCAAAAATATATGACCTGTTCCTTGTCATCAGAACCAATGCCATATACATGCACTAGACCTTTACCTTGTGATTAAATCCATGCCTGATACAGCAGACATTTCTATGCAATGATATTTATTTCTCACTGATGACAATAGCACCCCCAAGACATGGTAAATTACACAGACAATTCTCACACATAATGCAGTATCTTTAAACCCAAAAATAAGATGAATTTTATTCTTTCTGGAAGACATTCATGATGTATGCTAAATGCATAGTAGCTACCGGGTTAAAGTTACCAAAGCCTTACAACCCAGTGCACATGCTGGTATCAGTATGTATAAAGGAGCCTAAAGTTGCCATTTCTCCTGAACAGGATACTAGTATGTGAAGTCAATATCAAGTAACTTCCAGACATATTGTGTCATTTTTAATACTTAAATACATGAGGTGGGAGCAACCAATGTGTTAAGTGCCTAAGGACATATTAAAGATTTAATGGCCGATATGTCATTACTCCTACACCTATTCGAGAAAAAAAAAACACTTAGAAACTATTTGTTTAATCATTATTAATAATTTTTGGAATCTTCATTAAAAATATGAAGTTTAATCAGCTCATACCCCTGATAACTTCTCTTATCCTCCAGAGTCTGAAAACGATGAGAAGTCCAACCCCATCTTTGGCTGTACTGGGCATGACAATCTTTCTACACTCATATGCTTTTTCTTCTCTCTCTCTCTCTCTCTCTCTCTCTCTCTCTCTCTAAATATATTTATCCCTTGAGCATAATATATAACCATACCTGATAGTCTTCTCTTATCATCAAATGAGATTCTATGGTCATCTGTGTGCTGGTCATGGTCATCATGAAAGTCAGTGAAGACAGGCTGGGAAGTGGGTTTCTTCTTGAACCTTCCACCACCTTGCTCAGTTTTCTTTGTTGAGCTACTTTTTGACTTGAGTGCTGACTTTATCTCAGGAGCTAGAAAAAAAACATGAAAATACTCATATTTTATATGTTGTTGGTTACCATTTACAGAATCACCAAAATGAACAATTTTCATCTAAAACATAATGTATCAGTCACTTTTGAAAATTCTCAACCCAAACATATCTAATCTATCGATAAACATTCTGACTTACCTTGAGTGCTGGGCTGCAATCTGTCCTCATACTGGCTTAATTTCTCTTTGAGGCTACTTATTTCTCTCTGGATAAAAAAAGAATATTTATTCACAAAGAGTCATGAACAAACAAATATAATTATATCTATAATGATTCTTATACTGGATATTTCTAACCATTTTAACTACCTACAAAAACCTCCAATGTACAGTTGTACCCATTACACAGGTAATTTTATAGCCAATATTCCCCAAAGCCCTGCTTTCCTGACAGCCTACCTGGTCCCATTCCTGCTGTGATATTGCTTCCACTGCTTTACACTCAGCCTCTATGCGAGCTTTTCTTTCTCTAGAAAACTTCTCTATGGCTTCTTTTCTCAACTCCAATGCAGCACCTAGAAGACAGAAAATTTTGAACAAACAAACATCTGATGGGCATCTTTATCTATGTAGTTTTTTTCTAAAGCTATGACCCTGTGTGGGCCATTTAAAGTATTGATGTATATACACAATATCTCTCTCAATGTGCAATATTTGAGAAAAAAAACACTTAGAAACTATTTGTTTAATCATTATTAATAATTTTTGGAATCTTCATTAAAAATATGAAGTTTAATCAGCTCATACCCCTGATAACTTCTCTTATCCTCCAGAGTCTGAAAACGATGAGAAGTCCAACCCCATCTTTGGCTGTACTGGGGATGATATCAAAACTGTACACCACATAAATTACAAACACCAGCGTCACTAACACAGCATCTAGCACCTGAAAGGTAGAAAAATGATAAACTGTTAAATAAACTTATAATCTTTGAACACATTATCATAATAAAGAGCTTAAGGGAGCATAACTTCCACACCTTTATTGAAAGTAAAAAATAATAAATACATTACATGCACTTCTTTATAGAAAAATAAGAGTGACATTCATTGGAATCTTACCTCGAGTTTATATTTGAAAAAAGCACCACTCCTTGCAACCAACTTCAAAATAACCTTTAAAAATAATAAAATTACACTACTGTGAAAATGCAATATATACACTGTATAGACACACACACACACACACACACACTATTATCAAGTCTAAACTGTCAGAAATGCAAGAACCATGAAACTGTAGATAAACTGTTACAGCAATGCTAACTGTGAATACTTTCAAGATGCTGAGTTGTTTTTAATATATTTATGTTATAAAATGGTATTGTGCATCCAATTATTTCCATACCCAGATCAAAATGTGTTAGCAAACTATTCCAGTCAATAATGCATCCTATACAAACATAATAAATACATATGGGTGGCTACGAAAAACATAAGTAATTTTAAAGTTCAAATACTTCAACAGTTCAAAAGCTTCTGAATTAAAATTCGGCTCAGTTTCTTGATACCTTATTATTGGTCAATGAAAATGTCAAGTGTTAAGGTGAAACAGTTTTGATATAATTATCAATTGCCAGACACTGAAAAGTACAGTCATGAAATTAACATTTACAAAAAGCATTATTTTCCAAAAGTATCCTAAATCTTATTTCATACAATATCTTCAAAACTGTTGAAATTAGTTTACTTAGAAATTAGTAATGTTTTTTTAGCCACCCGATTTGTATTTTCTTATCATTATTTAAAAAAAGCAAAGTTACGACGCATACTAACCTCCAGCATAAACAGACACAAAATACAAAGACTGATATAATGTAAAATCTCTCCAGCTAAATTAACCTGGCTATTTGGTACTGGAAGCACCTTGTTTGTAAACCCTGCAGTTGAGCTTCCATTGATTGTTGAACTATGATTGTCCTCAGCCAGTGAGCAAGTGCAAAGTGCTGAAAAAATAAACATACAAGTTATAATCATATATTCATGAAAATGTATGATTTTTTAAAAGTTGCAAGTATTCTGCAGGTGTGTGTGTGTGTCCAAGTATGTGTGTATCTGTGTCTATGTGTCTATACGTGTGTGTCTAAACGCAGCTCTCATCACTACTCTCTTTAATAAATATCTAAAATGCTGGATATAATGTGCACATATGACTTTAAAATACCTACCCTTTCTAGTACCATACTCACCATGTATAATCCCAATATCAATCAGAAGAAGCATATAGATAATTAGACTGTCTAAAACAACCAGCACCAGGATAACACTGTTGGCAAGCTGACAGTAAAGATAATGGTCCAACCATTGTTGATAACTGAAATATGTGAAATAAAAGTACATTCAAATGAAATGTTAATGGTGGTCTTAAACAGGTGTTCGATTTCACTACATGTAGATGAACCATAATAATCGCGTTAAGCTACTGTACTTTAAAGCTCACTCTTTTTAACGAACAATTTGAAGTAAAATTATTACTTATAACAAAGCTGTACATATCAAAACATAAAACGTTGCCGAAACATACAGGACCCTTCCTAAATAGTTTTTTAAAGCTAACTCTTTACATTCATGACAAAATTAGAAAGCCGACATATTCACAAGTGGACCGAAGCTTCCACTTACGTTTGTTTCTTAGTTCCGTTTTCTACGTTGTCAATGGTGTGTTCCAACCTCCGGGAACCATCATCCCTACGTAAAGGTGTAATATAATGAATACATCTTTGAAACCAAAGCCATTAGATCTCATAAAATGAGAAATATCACGATTAAGAAAAATAACTTACCTATCCGCCATTTCAGTGTGTCACATTTCTACCTTTTTATTGAAGGTCAAGGTGAAACAAGACAAGCTATTTAAGGTCCCATAGGTTGTGTATAGGTCATACATGAGGTTAGCTCTTTTTAAAATTAAATATACTTAGGCTAATTTGATAATTATGTTAAAAATGGTTAAACTATAATTCTATGTTTGCTAACTTTACTTTGTTTAATAATAACGAAATTATATTAAAAAGACCCAATATTGTGTTAGATGTGACACCCAAGGATGGCTTACAGTTGTCCCCACAGTCTTGATCACTGCCAAAAACGCAGTTAGAAGAAGCCAGGGCTAGGCTAGTCATTGTTTTGCAAATGTCATGGCACATGGCTTACAATTTGACAAATAACACACCTAATTGTCAGGTGGGCCAGCAATGCAAATGCCAGCAATCCCAATCCATGTAGGCCTACATGCCGTATATTTATTTTTACGCATTTTATCACATTTAATTGATTTTGAGAGTCTTTAGTCCATATAAAGTAGATATATTGATGTTTTATACGTTTCCTTCGACATTTTGAATTTGTTGAAAAAGTCATAACAAGATTCAAGGTTCAACTTGCTCCGAATTGTGTTAGATGTGACACGCAAGGATGACCGAATTGTAGTAGATGTGACACCCAAGAATTACCGTTTGCACACCAATTTCTAATCTTACTGTGGTCCTGCACAAGTTGCAGCAACCGGTTCGCAGGCCAACTGCCAGTCGTATCCGTGTTTGATCCAAAAGTCATATTTCCTGTCTTCTTAGTGCATATCCTGAAATGCTACCCTTATTTCCCAATTTAGACCTTAAAAACAATAAATTCACTAAAATAAAGTGCCCACTAGTGACATCGACATTTCCTTCTAAAATTAAATGTACAGGAAGATCTTTTAGGCCAACGTTAACGGGAATTTTTCCCTTAAGTTAGAGGGTTATTACGGAGAAACACCACTGATACCCTATTGCCAACGTTCACCGATTGATTCATAGCTAGCTGACGAAGTTGGCCCGACGTTGGCATAACAGCAGCTAACCGCCGATAGCAAAAGCTCATAACGACATAAGCCCAACGTTGGCGCGACGTCGGCAAAAGGTCGGCATGGTTATCGATAATATGAC
Organism: Lingula anatina; assembly: GCF_051362555.1. Lineage (NCBI taxonomy): Eukaryota > Metazoa > Brachiopoda > Lingulata > Lingulida > Lingulidae > Lingula > Lingula anatina. The sequence goes on from NC_141767.1 coordinate 57,753,618, forward strand.
GTCGGCCCAACGTTGGTGCAACGTTGGCAAGATAGTGGCATCGTTGGCATAACAGCGGCTTACCGCCGATAGTAATAGCTCATAACGACGTTGGGCCAACGTTGGCGCAAAGTTGGCAAATGGTCGGCATAACAACGCAGACCACCGGTGGGCCGACAGCGCGCCGCCGGACACGCCGACCTGGAGCCGACGTCGTCTGCCAACGTTGGCCCGACGGAGGCAAAGTCGTCGGGCCACCGTTGGCGCGACCACTGTTTGCTATCTGGGACTTAGTGACCGGGCAGATATTAAGGATAACGAGTATATCATTCAATAAATTATGGTATACAACATCGAATCCAAGTGCAGGGGCGGCTCGAGCAAACTGAGCCATGAATCGGTAGTAGACTTAAATTGCTGCTTTTTTTAGCGAGGACAGAATACCTTTAACGGCAAATAATATTAAGTTTGTCCGCTTTATGTACTGATAATAAAACAACATGGATGGAGATTAAATCGTTTTGATTATTCTTATTCTGTATCCACATTCACTGTTTCACCTATTCATGTGTAAAGGCATATTACATGATAAAAAATGTAAGTCGGCACAGCATTATGAATACACTGTAATAATTTCAAGAACCTAAGAAATATTTAGGCCTACTGTCATACATGTATTCAGTATTGTGTGCTTCTCATTTGTTTAAAATGTATAATCTTCAAAATATCCCTACATGTTGGTTTACTTTAGGCCTAACTGATAAAAGAAAATAAGTTTTTCAGTGTTAAACAGTGTATGTTACTGATGAAAATATTGATCTTTTACGCCATGTACGTGTTTCTCTCCCATTGCACACTTAAGAGTCAGTAAAAACATATTCCACAACAAAAGCAGCTCATAATCTCTAAGTTTATTGGCTAGTTGATAGACCCTTGGTTCGATCAGTCACTTTGCCTTCTTGATTCTTTTAAATATAAATCGCCTCTCGATCTGATGTGTATCCCGTAGGTGCAACCTACCAATGAAAAAAAAAACGATAGAGGTAGAAAAAAAGACAGGTATATTTTACATTTTTTTTTTTCGTTTAAAATGGGATCAAACGATTGATAATTATTATGCCTTAATGTTAAACGATAACAACATTGCTGATAAAGTGATGAACGCGCATAATTAACACTTAAGCTAAATTGTAAGTAACCAATTGCAATTTACACAAGTGAACGAATTTATTAAAATGCAATATGAAAGTACCACGCGTAGTTCGCCAGCCTTGCCGATTGTTACGTGATGTTTGCTGCCCCGAATAAATTCAATCAAACCTTGCTTTCCATTGATCATATTGTGAGTGATACTGAAAGAAGGAGGATAAAAATGTCTCAGAAAACAATGTAAAACCAAAACCAGAAAAAGAAACCAGGAAAATATTTTAAACGATTATATCGCTTGGGGTAATTGTTCTTTCTCTCTGTGATCATAGATAACATTATACTGTCTACTAACATAATATAAGATATCCGTATAAGTCTACGCTTAGGGTACATGTATATATACCTTCCTTCTCTTGCAATTTCCACGGCACGCAGTTTCTTGGCGGCAACAGCTATTTTTACAATGGCCTCTATTACATGTCCGCTCCGCAAAATAATGTCGCCCTAGAATTGTAATTATATGATAAACAAACTAAACAAGGTTATCTATCTATTTTCCGGCATTTTTCTATTGACATAGACAATATCAATATATACTCACTATTAAAAGTTGCAATCAACTCACCTTGTTGTAGATCCTATTGTTGTTTCTTTCGGAAGAATTCGTGTGGAGTACAAAGAAATCATCGGACAGTTCGCTGGTGGTGATAGCTGTAAATCACAATTTATGGCTTGAAGATACAATAAACAATGATCGATAACTGGAATCAATATTGCGATTTAAATTCTACTGAAAATAAGATTTAACAAAAGCACGATGTTCTTTGTGCGCCCACATGCATTTTGATCATCCGAGAACCTCGATCCGAGTGAGACGATACATGTAGAATGATAGCCTCTCATTAAAGGGCCTATTCATTAACACATGAATTGAAACGGTTAACTGACCTTTTAAATTTTTGTGGAAGATTTTGTCCCTGAGTTTGTAATTATATCGACTGAGGATATAAGATGCTTTATCCGTGACGACAAGGATACGCCTCCTGGAGCCGTAACCGTTGCGGTTATACTTCAAAACCTGGGACACGTACTGTAAAATAACTAGCATGGTATTAACTGTAAATTAAATTATCAATTTAATATTTAGAATAAGCTTATGTCATAAAAACATGTCTAAATTATCTTGAACACTTAAAACTGTGAAGTATAAAAAACTTTCTAAATTATAAAAATGTTCTATTTCATTATTAAAAATAGGCCTATGTTAAAAATTATCTAACAGCGTGTAAAAAGTTGTATGCACCTTACCGTCAATTAACATGTACATTGGAAATGTAGTGCTTCATCGTACGCGTGTCACATGTATTAACTGAGAGTAACTTACCCTAATTGCTTCTTTTCTTTGCTTAACGTTAGCAATAAAAACGTTATTCAGCATAATTTCTTGGGATTTGGCTGAAATATATAGACATAGTTCGTACTGCATGTATAAAGAAACCAACTTTAAATTTTACTTCAAATAATGGTATACATTTTTTTTTACTAACCATACCTCTGATTATATAGTCGATACAATATTTGCCTTATTTACCAAAAATGAAATATTGCAAAAATATATATTTAAACCTGGGATATCACACAAAATTAGGATGATATTATCTCAGTTGATAATATCAGCTGAAAAGACAATATCAGTCAAAGATCAACTTACACAATCTTGAGGTACGGAATGGTTCTGGGATACTGTTCTCATAACCCTCTTTGTTTCCTTTGAACAGTTCGTGCGCTATCAATTTTTGCTCTAGCTGAAAAAGGTCCACGTTAAATAATTCAGACGTTTTGGGGTTGTGCCATTATATGTATGTGAACGAAAATAGAATTATGTCTTGCAAGAATTCGATTGCCTGCTGTTGTCAGTTTCTTGTTAGAACCATGTGCTTCTTGTTTGTGGACAAAGAGTTAGACAGTTGAAGAAGGATTTAGCGATTTGATGTATTTGATTGTTGAATAATGGATAAAATCATTCTTTCGTTGATAAGTTAATTTTGGGTCCATCGCCGGTCGCCACTTTGTCAACGACAAAACCTACAGTACATACAAATAAATAGATTTACTTTTCAAGTCCAGCGAACTTACCTGTCTCATTCTTTTTCTATCCTTTTTAAGTTGTAAGCAGTATTTTCTAATCAAGTTTTTACGATGCATTTTCTGCAGCAGACGAGCGGTCTGAAATATCAATAAGGCGTAAGGAAAATGGCGGATAGAAAAAAGGAGATACAGCTATCTCATATCTGTCAATTTTTCCACTTTACTTTAATAGCTTAAGCACAAAATGAAGGTATAGGATTAGTAAGTATGATAAACTGCCCTGATTCATCACATGCAGATTTGGGAAGATACCATTATAAGCGCAGCGCTTATTGAAAGAACGATGCTCATTCTATTACTTCTAAACAAGCAGATCGACATGCATATGAACGCAATTCGACTAACTTGAACTTTTTTCGCACAAAATCACTACATCCAAATAATATAAGCCGGTTGATCAGTAGAATAATCAGTCACTACATCCCAATTGATTAAGCCGGTTGATCAGTAGAATGAACATTTATTATTTTAATACAACCAGTCTCTATGAATTCTAGACGATATATGTATTGTCCAGAAAAATACAACACATTCGGGCGTGATTTCACTTACAGTCTCCATAAAAGGATGTGTTGGCGGCCATGCGTCATCCAGGAAAGATGTCGGCAGCCTATCTCTGAGTCTCCTAATATAATTAATGCGCATATGGTGGATGAAAGCTTTGTTCTCTGGGCAGAGTTCGTTGTGTCGGTTAATGAACCCTTTCACAAATCTGAGAGATGGAAACATTAAGATATCTAAATCCTGTACTTTGATACAAGTATATTTGTAAAATAAATCATTTCCATTTCCATGTATGCATACATGTAAACTGACGAACTGAATTTAGAAGAATGAATTGATAATAATCTAAAGAATAATAAATAAACCCAAAGGCTAATAATGTAACTAGTGTCAGAAATGTTTTTTTTTTTTCTAAAACGCTTCTTGAACCTACTTTCGAATACACAATGCCGCACGTTTTCGTCTTTTGAGCTCTTGCCGTGCCAGGTAACTCCGCCAGTGAGCAGCTATGATAACCGCTGAAATAAATATTTTGCCAAGTTTTAAATAATTATTCTAAATAGGATTCTGAAGGTGAATACCTCACTATATGCCTATACTTACATCGCCTTTTTTTCTACTTGAAAAAAGGGAAGTATGTAATACTGCTTCAATACAATTTTTCAATTTTAACCATGACATCTTACCTGCCCATTTCATCTTGAGAAACTTCTGCCTGTAGTAATATGCTCTGAAACAGCACTGGATGATACTGGCTAGTGACAGAAAATAGGAGCAATGGCTAAATAACATTTACAGATGCATTTAGGTGTTTTCACTTGCTGGGTGTGACACATTTGGGAGCACTAAACTGAACTTTAAATCAAACAAATTCACCAGGCTCGTGTAGGCCTAAACTTAAAGCAGCACAACGTTTTAATCTTACGTCTATTGTTCTGTGATGAAAGGTGTAATAATAATAACAACTGAACTTTTATTTGATTTAATATTTCATCATCTATGCCACTCTCAAGAAGAACGAGCTCCGTATTTCCACTCACCAAATCGGTTCCTGGATTCTTGCAATACATCCTCAATTGCAAACAGCGTTTCTGGCAACCGAATAAAAATCTTGGTCCTTGAAATTGATAATACAGGTAGAAAATAAATAACTCTTTAAATGTCGAAAGAGGCAAAATTTTAACCCAATAAATCAACATACATTTTCATACCAATTTACAAATCAAATCATACAGGAAAAGTAGGCAAGTACCTTTTATGCATATCAAAATTTCTACGCAATTTTCTCTCAATAATGAGTGACAAAATACTTCTCCTCTTTTAAACTCTTTTACTTTTTTAAACAAAGACCATTACACGTGACTTGACTTACTCTCCCAGTCTGAAGTCGTCTTCTTTCATTGGCAGATACTTCACAAGCAGCTGTGTACCATGTCTTGCAGTACCATGGAACACGGGCCACGTTTCCTTTGATAAGCATTTGTATCTAAGTTAGAAAAAATACGTTAAAGCAGCTTTATCAAGCTTATAGAAACCCCTAGTGCTTGATTAAAAAAAAAACAAATATACTAAGGCTTGCAAGATTTTTTTATTTTCAATGGCTACTTACATCCATCAAAAAAAAAAAAAATCCTACCTACCTTCTGAAGAAAACTTCGTATGGCCGTCTGTAAGCAAAGCCCGCTCTTCGAAGTCGGACATTTTCCAGTAAGCCTAAATAGGTGACCTGGTGTCTTACAAGCCTTTCATCAAAAGTGTCTGAAATTTTCAACAATTAGATATTATTGTTTAATCATACTCACTGCCAATGGCGCGCTATAACTTTTGTTTCGTGCGTGTCGAAATGATGAATGTGACATCGTGTTAAGCACCGCGCATTTGATTTCACGCACCAAAAGATATGTTCAATTTGAGTGCAGGAGGCTTTTTCAAGCTAAAAATAAGAGCATGCAATTCACACCAAAATGGAATCTGAATATTATATTAAGATGTTACGTTAACTCTCTTTCTTACATGCCCTCTTGTTGTTATTAGGCTTGATGCAGCGGACGTAACATGGTTGTTTAGACATCAAAATGTCCATCAGCTCGGCTAGACTTGTCCGGAACTGGGACCCTGCCTAAATATAACACGGGTTTTGCATATACGCATATATGTGTCATCAGCTTGGCATACATGTCAAAGTAAAAAAGAACACATGAACAAATCTTTTTCTCCTTTTTGTACTGGCTAACTGGAGAAACATTTTGTTTCGATATTATCTTTTAAGTGAATTATCTGTACATGTTTTCAAAATCTAGAGCACATGCACATACAGAAAATGCAAAAAAAAAAAAAAAAAAAAAAAAAAAAACGGTTATTGACGGATGCTACTTGACGATGAATTAAATCTAAGAAACTCGCGTTAGGGAAGTGTCTCACTTACAGTAACAGGTCTTTTCTTGTTGTCGGCACAGATTTCCTCTTTTGGGAAACAGTCGGAACTCACTCTGTTCTTTGACTCACTGATGACCTATGTATGAAACATAATTTGGTGTAAAATACACTTACAAAGACCGATATAAAACAGGTTTATAGATGGGATTTTGACAAATGCTAAATATAATCTTTTTTGAGTAATAGATTTCGTATTATAGTAACTTGATGCATGCAATTCTGTCTCGCGTACCTCCTTCAAGTTTCTAAAGAGTAGGTCATTGTTTTTGTCCATGAACCCACGTAGTTTGTACGTCACATCACCGGCGTAGTGCAATATCCGAAACTCCTAGAAAATTAGAAACGTACTGGTTTGATAGAGCTTTTGAAAGAGAAGCATAATTAACTATATTTTGCCACAGTCGAATTACATTCCATCACAACTTCATGTAAAGAATGAACCACTTTTTTTCTCTTGCTGAATCAAAACAAATCATACATACATAATCAGTAATAGCCAAGATTACTTAAAAACATTGTATTTTATAAATATATATATTCATAAATATGTACAAAATAAAGATCGCCTTGGAAAATATTACATCTAGAACAGGTTGTTTTCCACTTACCCCTCTCTCTCTCTCTAAGATATCTAATTACCGTTGCTCATTGTTACAAACTGAACATGATGGTTGAAAATGTTTGCAAATCAAAATTGATAGAGAATGTACAAAACTTACGTCCTGTTTAAGTGTTCGTCTAATTTGATATTCTGCTGTGGCATGGCACACAAAGTGGGGGTGCGTGCCAAACGTGTCTGCAAGCTTTTCTAGAAATGTGAAATCAGTGGCATCCCCCGGTCTCAAACACTCTTCGTCCTAGAACATATCCATACTTATTTTTATAGAACGTCTTATTTTTTTAAAGAAAAGTATTTCTGCAATGACACCTAAATGCAAAATGTGAAATTATGGTAAGTGACGGGACCAGTTCGCAACAAAGCACGTATGAGTAAAATGGTGCCTATTAAAACTGTATTGCAATACAAATTCGCTGTGTGCAGTGGCATTTTATTGTTAAAACACTTCAGTTAACTAGTAATAAAACAAGCCTGTAAAAGATGGAACTGCACGTAGTTGACATACCAAAATTGCCATGATTCCTACTGGCTTAGCGTCGATTAAGTCACAGATGATTTTGTTATTAAAGAACTGTACTGGTTCCCACTGAAATACATTTACACATATAAAGATACAAAACACTGATTACCATGATATGAAACGCAAACATGACGAAACATACAAAAATGGAACACTCTCCAAGCAGAGGTACAAACTGCTTAGAATTGTTTAAAACTAAAACTAAACATCTATGATACACCCAGAGACCATAAGAACTTTAGTATATGCACTGCCCAGGCCTGTATTTAATTCGTTTCCGAGCAAAATGAGATATAAAAATAAACGACTACATAACAAAATACACTGTAAAGAGTAATAAATAAATAAAATAGACCGTACAAAAAGAAACCTTGAGTAAAAGGTCACCAACTATCATGATCAATCATTTCATGTTGTGTTGTACTAGTAAATATCTTTCCAAAGCCAACTGCTCTTGCCCAGCACTTACCTCAATACCTTCATTAATGTATTCATCTTGCTCTGATTTCAGGGTTAGGGTGATGAAAAGCTGTTGCAGCTTCTCGTTACAGTAGTTGATGCAAAACTGCTCAAAGCTAAAAGAATAGGACAAGGGTGGATGCACAGTGCATTTACCGGAACACATTGTACTGAAACACACTGATCTTCATCATTGCTGTATCGAGGAAGTATGAAAAAAAAGTGTTGGGCCCTGAGCCATTCCTCTCTTTGATAGATATTGGGACTGGATCTCCCATTTTTTTCTGAGCACGCTCAAATGTACGTTATGCATTGATTTAGGATGATACTTTACGAAAACCATTCATCATGCGGATTGTTAAGAGAGAAAACTAAACCAACCTGTTGTGAAGAAATACTTCAAATCCGTAAATGTCCAATAACCCCATAACTGGCTTGACCTCTTCGTCCTAATAACACGAGCAAAAAAAAATAATAATAATAATAATAATAATAATAACAGAATAACGAACGACATAATGACGTTATTGTTTTTTTTCTTTTTTCTTCAACTTATCATAATACACAGGATAGTTTAATATAAATATAGTTAGGCCTGTCCGACCTGTAAAATGAAAGCAAAACAAACGAAGAACCAAAAACAGACACACCTCTTTGGCTCCTAGTGAATCATTAATTCTTTTGACAAGCCATGAAAAGAGTCGGTCATAAATTCCTTTCGCCAACGCATCTCTAGCGTGAATGGCTTGTTCTTTTGTCAACGGGGTCACCACCTGTAAGCAATTTAATTAAGTTTTATAACATTTGTCTATTTTTTCTTTTTTCTGATAACAATTATTCATAAATGAACTGCTCTATTAGCCTACATCACTTTCTGTATGGGAAACCCGGCCCGTTGGACAAATGCAGTCTACACGCGGCCTGCAACAATTGACTGTATTTTTCAGTGAAACTGTATGATAAACTTTTTAGATATAACTTATAGTCATAAATAGCAAAATACACTAACCTTTTCTCCTCTGACATCTATAGTTCGATTGAGCAAACCCCGAAGCAGTTTTTCCTCTTTACAGCCCAACAACTAAGTGAAAAAGAAACGCTCCTATAAAATCACATCCAACATGAATAATATGTAATTTGTATAGGGAAATTTGTCGAATATCGATGCAATCCAGCCGAGAAACCCTGTTAGCTAACGTACCTGACTGACGATTTCTACTGGGACTTTATTCATGACGTCAGCACTGCCGCCTCTCTCTGATGCAAACTTCATATTCCCGAGATGCATGACTGCTGCGACTACTGTAAACAATTCCTAAAGCAGAATCAAACAAAAATATTAATGTTTTTAATGTGGACAAATATGAATACAATTGCGACAACGAATTGTAAGATTCACGACTTGATTGACTCACAAAAAGTGCAGTCGCGTTCTATTAAACCTGTAGTAAGTCCTTGTAAAAAGGTGCGTTTAACGTGATAAGTATATCGATGACGACATGAAACATATTCAAGGATCACATTGCTGCTAAATCGAAGTCATACCATCTGGTCACTCTCTTTAATCTCGCATATTTCCATAGCTTTTCTCATCTCTCCGAATTCTGCGGCATCGTCAATTGTATTGACCGAAATACACTGCCCCTAAAATGATATTGTGTGTAAAAAAATTGAAAGCAGTATTGCATTTATCACTTTTCTGACCGGCATGTGCTTATTTGAAAATGAAAAAGGAGGAATCAAGAAGCAGGGTGGTGGTTTACAATATTTATTATAAAAAGCTACATAAGAAGATAATGTAAACTTGTATTCAGTCTAACACAAATTTAACGATAAGCGAGAATAGGTTAGAAAGTCAAATTGCAATGCAATAATGGAAGGTGGCTTAGCATATAAGAAAGTTAAGATTGCAATGTATAACAAACTGAACAAATGACAAATAAGAAATATACATGGGGCCCTGTAGGAAAACACCTTGTGTTTTATTTCTTTCGAAATTTCAAAACTGTTTTAACTGTTTTAAAGAGAAGAAAATTTTCACGTTCAATGTCGTTGAATAAAATCTCGATGTCAACTAACCTTACAAAGAATCGCATACGAGTTTGGATCTTTGTGAAGTCGAAGATGATCTAATAGTTTTCTATCTCCGCTGGCCAGCAACTAGGAAGAAAATGTAAGAATTGGGTCCTTGCTGTTTTCTTAGAACATGTTATACATATTCACAAGCAAGATGGCCTCGATATCTTTAATAAAAACACAATAAAAACCACCTATTGTATTACTGAATCGAAAATAAGGTAAAGTACAAAGTATTATACCTGATAGAATATATGGAAATTTCTCTCTCCGGTTGTTTGGTTGACAATTCTAGATTTTTCTAGTAGGTAGTTGAGGATATGACCGCCTACGGGATGTCCCTGAAATGCCACAGACTGTCACTTTGCACACAGCTGACTGAATAGATTCCCTGCGATACATGTATAGATCTACAGGGTGGTCCATAAAAAACGACCTATTCCCCCCCTCTAAAAGATGGTTCTAATGATATTGCCCCATTATATTTTAGGTGATATAGAGCAGAGCCCCAACAATTCTTCTGATATGTATACTGCCTGTTCAGATCCATATTGGTACCAGAAGAATTGTCTGGGACTCTATAAATACTGAAGCACTATCATTAGAAATATTTTTAGAGGGAAAACAAAAAAGGTCTTTTTTTATGAATCACCCTGTCTTTAATAATATTCAAATGACGTATAAAATGACATGTGCAGAATCCAATCAGGCACAAAGGCCTTTATTTTCGACTACTTAATTTTATTTATTTAGAAGGACGTTACAAAGGACTCGGTTTCGCGATTCACCCGTGGAATTGTATGCTGCTCATTCAAATAAATGTTATACGAATGTGTGCAGTTCTTTCTTTGTTATGCTTTTTAATTCATAATGCTATTTGTATCTTAAGTTTACCGACCTTGATACTGAACTGTATGTCCATGTACTTGCCAAACCGACTAGAGTTGTCGTTTCTCGTTGTCTTTGCGTTTCCAAAAGCCTAAGGAAGAGAAAGAATCAATTCCTAAAATAATTTGAAAATAAATATAGTAATTGCGTTTTTACCCGGAACACATTTTTGTTTCAGTGTGTGCTTGCACTTACAGCTTTCAAACACATGCTACACATACATGTAATAACTGGAATTTCAACATATGAGTAGACAAGTAAACATACAAGTTAAAACGTTGCTTACTTCTAGGATAGGATTTGATTGTAACAGCCGTTTCTTGACTTGGTCTACCTTCACTGTGTGTGGACAGCTGGCGGCTATATAGTGCAAGATTTTTTTGGTAGCTTCGGTTTTTCCTGCTCCTGATTCCCCAGAGATAAGTACGCATTGGTCTCGGAATTCAGTCACGATAGACCGGTAGGCTGTGTTGGCAATAGCATAACTGGATTTATAAAACATTATTTAATGTGTCACCTCTCATAAATTTCACAATATAAAAATGATTTTGTTAATACGTTAAAAAAACCAAAATGATCAAGAGTCTTTAACATTTGTATAGTACGCCAGTAATCAGTGTAAGAAGAAAGCGCTCTGGTTCGCTTTAAGGTACACTCCATTGGCTTGAAAATCCCAAAATGCTGATTGTTGCCATCCTTGGCTTTTTATAAAACCTTAATACACCTTAAAATTGATTTAACCCCTTCCATATTTTTTTTCTGCAGCATACCTGACTTTGATATTTCCATTGGGTCTTATAGGAAAATGGTGACTGTTATATTGACTGCCCGGTCATTTTACGTTAAAATCAACCTTCATAAATTTCATCAAAGGTTGAATCCCAATGCAGAGGGGGATTCGTTAGTAAGAGAAATTCGCTTTTTTCCCAGGAAAAACCATTTTGGTGGGCAACTTTCATGGAGTGTACCTTTGAATAAAAAGTAAAACTATACCATACCATGTTGTTTATTTTCGTCATCAGGCCAGTTCTTTAAGAAAGTCTTTAAGTAACTGTATACTCACATGTGAGGTGGGACTTCGTAGAATCCAACATTTTGATATAAAGCCACAATACGGTCGTTGTATATGTTCAAGGTCCTGTAGGGGTTGACTGAAATAAGTACTGGACCGATGTAAGTCTGAAATAGTAAACCTTAGCTTAAAAAAAATCATAACAGAATGAATGTGAAGGATTTCTTCAAAATGAGTGGTAGACATATGCAAGGGACGAACCTCAGGACAGGGAGGGACAAAACGCAAAACCTTCTTTCATTTAAGTTTGAAAATGAGGAAAATGCTATAACGTTTGAACGCAGAAGCTGATAGTTAAGAGGTAGAGCTATGTAACGCTATATGTAACAACTACATTTTTTTACAACACAAAAGTACATCATAATCGATTCAATCGCTTTTAAATAGCTTTTACGTGAGTTTTAGATTAGAGCAATAAATTGTGTCTTTTAAATCATTCTGTACATACGTATATTAGATCCTCTCGAAATCTTTTCTGTAAGTTATCCACAAAAGCCTGCATGGACTTATAGTCCTCCAAAAGGACACAGTCCTGAACTCCAACTTTAGTTCGAGCACTCAGTGTATCCATGGTTTTCTCTTGGTTTGTTGTCAACATGTTTGAGAAAGGTCCGTGTTCATCTTACGTTGAATGTTTTGTTTCCTTGGCAATATGGCGTATTCATTAACCCCGGATCGCAGTCTCAATTCCACAAATTGGTATTAATCATAGATGTCTCACTCTAGGTTTCATGGTGTCGTGACATATTTGTTATATGACATTATCAACAAGCTGGAATTATAAGCAATAATACGTATGTATAATAACCTTTGATTATCATTTCAAATTAGATTAATTACTAGTAAACGATCCTTCATTACTGAAACGCCCATTTATCCCACCAATTGTGTTTAATGTCCACTGCAATTACGACCTATTAACTCCACCTGCAACTTCACTGGAAAGGTTAATGATAATTGACCCCAGGTTTTTGCTATATCACTAACGTCAGAGAATCCAGCATATGTTTCAAAAGCACAAGTAAAACATTTGCATATCAGTGTACTTACTGTGACCACCGCTGTTTGAAAAAGACTACACAACCAATAAGTATAAAAGTACGTTTGAGTCTACACGTTTTACATATCGAAATCAGCGAACTAATAGGCACGTCAAAGAACAGTTCCAAATTTTGGATAAAGCGAATTTTGAATTTAAGTATATTTTTGCCAGCGTGAAATGTTCAGATTGAGCCTTACCTTGTCATGCAGAGGACTGAACGACTACACAGTCACGTAGGCTCCTAGTTCCACCCACTGTACCACCTGGCTTCATTGAAGTAAGCCTGGTGACAACCGGCCTGTCTAACAGATAGACGGCGACATGGACAGCTGGTGCACGGACAGCTTATGGTCGCAAGTTGTGAAAAGACTTACACAATATGATCAGTCTCTTCGACAGAGCTAAACAATCCCAGACTATTCTGCCCTCAACACATGGAACATTCTGCTTCCTGGGATTCCTTTCCTTGTTATTTTTACATTCCTTAAATATCTTAAATAAACGGGAAATTTTTATGGAAAGCGAAAGAGGTGCATAAATGAAGCGTCACTGGTCTCCCCAAATTAAAGAGGTGAACGATTCTTGTACAAATTAATTACTTTATTGAAGTGAAAGATAAGAGCCAGCTGTACGAGCGCGTAACCGGCTGTAATGAAAGATCAAAGGATGGCAAAAGTAAATGAGTATTATGATAAACATCAAAGCTTTAATTAATAAGAACGTTCACAATATATTTTGTCTAAAAATATAAAGTTAGCTGGACAGTTTCATTTCTTTTTCTATTATCAAACGCCAACGAACATCATGCAAATGTATGGTTGCAATCTAATGAAAAACGTCGGTCCATATTTATGTCGTAAACCGAAATTGTACAAGATATAAACAATTTGCAATCAAGGCAAATTCAGGAAAATTTCAACAAAGACAATAAGTTAACATTAATTATGGCGCGTGAGAATTTTGGCGTCAATATTTCAGGAAGACGCTTCCAATCGAGCAATGACGAAGAGGTTCAAAACCGTCGTTAAAACTTTAGTGCATATATTCAGGGTATCGTCAAGCTGTTGAGCTATTAAAAAATAAACATATGACAAGTGTTCTGTTTTTATGTTACCATATGCAGATACAAAATGTCATCGACTTACTTGAATTTCAGAACCATGTCACGAGTTTGCATACGAATTAGTCACTTTCAAATATTGTATACTTAAAATTAAGCTGCATTCATAAGATTTTAATAAAATCATGATCCTGAAATTCCCATCAGACATATTTAAGTGATTGGCATCCGTTTAAAAATTCCAAAGTCTATTTAATTATATATATCTTACCAGTCATTTAAAAGGTGGTAGAGGAATGACAGATATTTGAATAAATCAACAATTGGAATATATATCATATTTTTGGTCATGTACACATTATAAACTCATTCATTATTGCGCCAGATGGCGATTGCTGATGGCGCCTTAAACAGCTGATCGTGACTTGTACTTGTCAAAACTATGTAAATAAAAGTGTCCTGATTTGTCCGCAAAAAAAGATAATTCTAGGCACATTTCTAATATCATAAATTGGGGGGGGGGGGGGGGCTTCCACCTTTATTTCAGCATTTTTTTCACAAAATAGATACTTATATTGATTATAACTATATTGAAATAGAGAACAACAATCATTGTTGAATACACGATATGACACTTTTAACTTTCATCAACAAGAAGCAACTAAAATGGTTTGTATTTACACTTATTTTACGTTTTCACACACTTGTGGAACTTTGGCATTAGGAAAGATTAGTATTCAATTAATGAACTCAGACTCTTTCCTTATTACAATACTGGTTCTTACTCACAATGCCACACTGAAAGGGCTAAGTCAATTCAAGTTGTTCAAATAAATACATACAGTGCAGATTTTAGTTTTGTATATGTCACACATTCAGTATGAGGGATAAATAATAAACCCATTAAATTACATGAAAGCACTTATTGCAACTCCAAAAGAATTCAGTTGTAACTGGTTTTCAGAGCAACCAGAGTCAATAAAATAGGGATGGATCCATGAATTTGACTGTTTATATTATTCACTCTTAAATATGTAATACATACATATCTTATACATTGAATAGTTTGCATAAAATTAGGTTGAATTCATTAGTATCAAATCAAATAACAAGCACTCTCAGAAAAAAAATGCTAGCTTATTATATCCATGATGCTCAAATTAAAATTAAGTATTTGGAAATGTCCACATTATCTTTAAAATGGCAATGTTACACTTTGTAAAAAGCTCACTAAATGCAACAGATGGGTTCTTAAGGTCACCATAACAACCTTGTTTCAGAGAGTTTTTTTTATAAGCACACAAAATCATCAAAAGAAATGGATTCTCCCAGAAAATCTTCAAATGTTTTCCTCAATATTATTCTATCACAATACATTACTATTTTCATTGAAAATATACTTCATGGAATATAAACTTCACATCTTTGACTTGAAATATCTTTTGAATTCCTGCCGGGCTATGGCTCTCATATGGACCTCATCTGGACCATCAGCTATCCTTAATATTCTTGCCCACATGAACATGGCTGCCAATGGAACATCAGAGTTCACTCCAGCCCCACCAAAAGCCTAGAACAGAAAACTTAAATCCTGACAGAAAGTTGAGCACATCAAATGGACGCCAAGAGGACAGGAAGAGTAAGATGCAGCAGAGAGTTACAGCTTTGATTTCAATAACTTCCTGAGTTCCCCCCTGGCTATAGAGCGTAAATGAACTTCATCAGGACCATCTGCCAATCTGAGTGTTCTTGCTGCAGCAAACATGGCAGACAGTGGAATGTCGGAATTGACCCCAGCACCTCCATGAGCCTATGGTTATAATGCAACAAATGACAAAATGCAAAATGTACAAAGTGTAAGTTGCACAAATAGAAAGTTAAAAAAAAATGTAGACCTTCACAAACTGAAGCAAATATCCAAACAATACATAGAAAAGTGAGTACCAGCACGAGATGGTGATTATATTAGTTATAACAATAAGTTAGCATTTCCAATATAGTAACTCTACCTTGTGACAGTGTTTGCCTTTCTTGTAATGTATTGTCTTATTTTCTGTATTATTATTATTAGTGTAAGTTAACATTTACAGAACACATTTTTAATAACTTAAAGTAGCAAAAATTGTTTTCACCTGAATTGCTCTATCAATCACATTAAGTGCCATGTTAGGAGCTGCCACTTTTATCATTGCTATCTCTGGAGCAGCAACCTAGAGGCAGAGACAAATATAAAATTCAACTTTCAAAGTTTATGTTGAAGCACAATCGGTATTAACTCTATCAGAATCACTTTTAGACAAAACAAAATGAAGAATATATTAAGCAAGATCAAACTTTGCATAAAGCTACACTATACATAAAATGATAAAATAAAACTCACTTTCAAAAACAGTTTCAGAATTAAGACAAATTACTTTTAAACTGTTACTTTCAAAAGATGCAAGCAGACATTATACATACATGACAACTCTTACAGCACCAGATGCTAGTTTAACACAGTGATAATTCTCAAGCATGAAATAATGCCCTGGTCTCCATCTAATACCTTATTTCCTACAGTGTCCATCATATGGGCAGCTTTGAGCACCAACAGTCTGGTCTGTTCTATCTCTATTCTAGACTTGGCAATGTCAGCTCTGATGGTCCCTTGATCAGCAAGAGGCCTACCAAAGGCAACACGGTTCTGAACCTACACAGAAAAGTGAATATATAAAGATACTATTATTTTAACATACGTCAAAACAAACCTGCCATTCCCTATCAGACGAGATCAAAGTTTTCACATTTTTCTTTCACTATAAAAACAATTTTCTTGACTATTTAGTTTAATTCATTCTTACATCTCCATAGGGATATTGCATTTTCCTTGAAAATTTCTTTTTAAAAATTAATAAATACATAAAGCAGTGGATTTTTTATAGTAAAACTATATTTCAATTGCTCTTACTCTATCTAACATAAGATCCAAAGCTCTCTCAGCAGATCCTATCAGTCTCATGCAGTGGTGGATTCTTCCTGGGCCAAGTCTACCCTGGGCAATCTCAAAGCCTCTCCCTTCACCCAGCAGTAGATTACAAGCTGGCACTCGAACATTCTCAAACAACACTTCTGCATGGCCATCTGTGAAAACAAAATAATAAATTTCCTTTAGTTTAGGTTTAAAATCTTTAACAACAGAACAGGGGCAACCTCCATGTTTACAAACAAAAAATAAATAAAACTGCTTATGAACTGTTGGTGGTAAATTTAATTATGGAACTCAAATTTGCACTTCAGCTCAAATTGTTTAATTCTAAATTATCACAATATCCTTTAAGAGGCTCTGAAAGTTAAGAAACACAAAAACATACGTGGTGCATCCTGGGATCCGAACACATTAAGAGGCCTCAGTATTTTCACCCCTGGGGCATCCATTGGCACCAGGATCATACTCTGCTGTCTGTGCATTGGTGCCTCAAGGTCTGTCTTACCCATAAATATGGCCAATTTACAACGGGGATCCATTGCACCTTAATCAATATATGAATGAGAAAACCCAAAATCTATATAATGTAAGACAACTCACATCATTACCCAATCACTTACAAGTTACCACCAAACAAAAAAAAAAAAAAAAAAAAAACAAAACAAAAAAAAAATGCAATTTATCACAATAAATTTAATGTGTGAAAAGATATCCTATTTGAAAATGGAAAATTCTTTTATGAAACAATGAAGTTTTACTCTTACCTGATGTCCACCACTTGTGTCCATTGATCACATATGAATCTCCATCTCTTCTAATGGAGGATTCAATATTAGTTGCATCAGATGATGCAACCTAAACCATGAGAAAAACATTTATATAACAAATTCTAATCATGTATCAACTGAAGCCAGATCATTTTAAAGGAATAATAACTGTTTGCTTTGGCCAAAAAATGAATTTTCCTGGAGTAAACAACAATTTTCCCATACTTACCAATGGTTAACGAATCTGTTTCTACATTCAAAGTTAGTCCCTGTTTTTTTTTTTTCTAAAAAGTTTGGTTTTATGTTATAATCTCTTAAGAGATTATTACAGAGTATATCCATCTATGGAGGTCACATTAAGTTAATTATGAAAATTAATCTACAATGATCAAAACTACTATGATCTAAATATCTTGTACCTCCATATCAATCAGACCTTATATAATATTTTGACAATATGATACTAAAGTTAAGATCTTGTGTCAGTTTCAAGTACTTTGTACCACTTAAAAAAGTATCTGCACCTCATTTCTTACTTTGTGGCATTTGAAGTCTAATGAAGGACACAACGGCATGAAGAATCTTTGAGAAGAATCTAATCTATTTTTACTTTTGTAACACAAAAAAGACCTATCCACCAATCAACTTCAAATTTATCAATGAATATTATATAAGACTTCTTGCCAACCAAACATTACCTGTGGTTCAGTCATGGCAAAGCAAGACCTAATTGTTCCCTCCAGCAATGGAGTCAACCATTTCTGCTTTTGTTCCTCTGTTCCGTAACGTATTAAAACTTCCATATTACCAGTGTCAGGGGCACTGCAGTTGAATATCTGTGAGGTAAAGAATGTGATTGTGGAGACCAGTTTATTTGTAAGCAAGGGTAGCCTTATGTAAAAAGAGACTAAGATCATCTATTTTTTCCAAGAAGAAAAAAGAAGAAAAAAATTTAAAGACAAAAATAAATAAATATATAAAAGAAATAAAATAACTCACAATTTTATGATCCTAACCATAAAAATCATCCAGATGATATTACGATAACTGTAAAGGTAGCGTAACATATCATTCACAACTAAGGGTATAGGACACATATTATAATACCTCTGGGGCAAACACACACTTCCCCATCTCCTCACATATCATAGCATACTCCAGATTGGTCAGACCAGCCCCATAGTGACAGTCTTGGTCAGATTCAATTGGAATGAACAAATTCCATAAACCTTCAGCCTTGGCTTTGGCCTGTTAAAAGAAAAAACAAGGCAGCAAAGCTGTCAAATGTACAGACAAAAAACAGAAAATAAAGATGCAAAATAGGTCATTTTGTCAATTTTGATGCAATAATAAATAATGCTTATAATAACACAGTCAGTTAACACTGATTTTTAAACATGCACAACAGGTAACATGGTCAATAACAGGAGCAGATCAAGAGATATTTTCTGACAGTATTCCAAAGTATCTTTGTTGATCCATCCTCCACTTTTGATGGTCTTCCAACAGAAAAAATTGATACCAGGCAATGTAAACTTTAAAATCTGACCGTCATCTGACCCAGAAGACGGCCTCAATCCACCCCTGCAATAAGATTACAGTTTCTGGACTATGAGAGTTCAAATTCACATAATGAAAATCCCAATATTTGAAAAATGTTGACAGTGCATAAAATAATATTATATAATGTTTAAAGACATAAAAACCTATGCAACTGCTTATGTGGAAATACAGAAAATCTGAAGAGCTTCAGGTGGATGGGAGTTGAAAATGCCAGTGTTTAGAAAAAAATTAAAAAGAAAACACAAATAAAAAAAAAATATTCCAATAAAGCTGCTATTCAAACTTTTAATCTTGCTGTATTAACATGATATGAATAATCCCA
This sequence comes from Lingula anatina, assembly GCF_051362555.1. Lineage (NCBI taxonomy): Eukaryota > Metazoa > Brachiopoda > Lingulata > Lingulida > Lingulidae > Lingula > Lingula anatina. The sequence continues at coordinate 57,773,187 of NC_141767.1, forward strand.
ATGTGTTTGAGGATAATAAGGCACTGTTATTCATCTATAGCATTAATGTTGGCATTGCACAAATTTTTTTTCTTTTGTAAACTTATTTGCAATATTAAACAACATTTACCTGCATAATTATCACCAATTCCTAATTATGTGACACAGTTAAGAGAGCTTAACCTATAGGACTTGAATGGGAAATCTCAACGTGTGTTTTATGTAATCTTATTTAATGGGCACTTGAAAATCAATTAGGCAAGTAATTTTATAGCTCTGAATTTGGCTAGTGATTATCCCAAGGGACAATTACCACCATCCATAAACAGTAGCCCCATATAGCACTCCATAGAGCTGCATTGCTTCCAAAACAGAAAACAATCACACTGATTTCCAACACAAGCTACACTAGTCCTATGAAACTTTTCAGTAAGTTAGAATATCATAAGTAAAATGGTTTTTCCTTAATGGTCATCCCAGCAGCGATGTCCAAAAAAGTTTTTTTTCATCTTTTATGCAATTTAACATAATGCTTAACAGCACAATGGCCATCAATTTTTAATAATAAAGAAAATGTATCATAGCTATTCAAAAGATGTGACTAGCAATGGTATTCAAGCCAATGAAAGTTCAAAGACTAAGTCACACCTTGAAAATGTCCATATGTGAAAATTTTAATTGTAACAAAAAACTATATAATCTCCAAGAAAGTTAACAGATGTAACAGGTTTTCCAACTGAAGCTATAATTTAGTGCTATGCTACATTTCTATAAGTTTGAGAAGAGTAAGTGACTTGGTTTTCCTTTAATGGTCACTATGGAGGCATTGTCTAAAATGGGGTTGTCTTCAATTTTGATGCAATATTACATAATGCTTCACAGCATAATGACCATCAATTTTTAATAATAAAATAAAAGTATCATGGATATTCAGAAAATTTGATATGGAAAGGTCTTCAGGGCCATGGAAGTTCAGAGTCACAACTTCAAAATCAGGCCTACCCAACTGCCAGACTCGGCACCTAAGGATCCTGAATTAACCGGTATATATCGGACCACACTTCCCGTTTTCAAGGTGTGTGTCAGATCGCATTTCGGAGTATCAGCCAGAACACCGACAGGATGAGCCCTGGCATGCTCGGCTGTCACCTTGATTGGATAGTAAACGATTGTCGTAAAATCGCTATATGATTTTAAAACCAGGTGCATGATTTTGAAAGCCACCTAGATGAACCTTAGACTGCCACATTAATCTAATACAATGCAAAAAAAGCCCTATCAAAAGTGGTTAAAACATTCAAACCGAATGTTGTCAAGTCCCCATATATCCCCATAGAGACAATAAAATAGAGTGCTCTAAAGTAAGAGTACAGTTTAAGGTTGTTCAGCCGAGCGTGGACGAGCCTGCAGTCGTGCTACAAAATTTGTTCTGGGGTATGATACTCCGAAATGCGATCTGACACACACCTTGAAAACGGGTAGCGTGGTCTGATATACCGGTTAATTCAGGATCCTTAGGTGCCGAGTCTGGTAGTTGGGTAGGCCTGAAAATGCCAAAATGTACAAAAGAGATAACTGTACTGAAATGAATTTCTTTCCACTTTCAACACTTTTTTTACATATATCAAAATAATCAATTTACTGTTGTTTTTAAATGATCAACTAAGAAAGTTGTTGACATAGGAAAAATATCAATAGAACAATTTCAAATGTCCAATTTGTTCCATTCTGAGATTCTGAACATGGTGAATGATTGAATCTGACAAACTGTAAAGATATGAGTTTATTTCCATTTTTGACACATTATTACAAAATGCACAATAACAGGTTTACCATCATTTTTATATAATCAACTAACAATATTGTTAAGATGCAGAAAACGTCAAAAGAACACCTTTACATTACTAATTAGTTCACAAATGAGATTGTTAACATGCCTAAGAATTAAATCCGAGGAAAAAAGACTTATATACAAAAAAAGGCACAATTTCACCAAAACTGAACCGATCAAGCTTATTTTCGAACCTCATCTGTATTTTAGTAAATCTGATCACCCCTGTGAATTTCAAGACGATTGGCCAATTGATTTTCCTTGAAATGTGTTATCGGTGTTGCACATATGCTGAAATAGTGAAAAAACAGCATAACTTCCATAAAAAAGGCCCGATCAGACTGATTTTTGAACTTGACCTGCGTATTATGAATATTCATCATTTCTGTAAGTTTCAAGCCAAAAGGTAAAACTGTTTTTCACTTATCGTGTTATCGGTGTTGCATTTATGCTGAAAAAAATGAAAAAATTGCATAACTTCCACAAATATGGCCCGATCAAGCTGATTTTCGAACTTGACCTGCGTATTATGAATATTCATCAGTTTTGTAAGTTTCAAGCCAAAAAGTAAAATGGTTTTCCACTTATCGTGTTATCGGTGCTGCATATATGCTGAAAAAAGTGAAAAAACAGCATAACTTCCCTACAAGTGACCCGATCATGCTGATTTTCGAACTTGACCTGCGTATTATAAATATTTATCAATTCTGTAAGTTTCAAGCTGAAATGAAAAACAGTTTTCCACTTATCGTGTTATCGGTAAAAGTGCACGGCGACGACGACAGACGCAGGTGATGGCTATATGTACAGACACATCTGTGTCTGTACATAAAAAAGTGACAGCATATACTGTTTAAAATTTTTCATGCCAGCATTACAAAGGGTCATGATGTTTTGGTAATATATTTGGTATATTTGATGAAATAATTTATCATATTAAACATTTATAGCAAAGCAGAAAACAACTGAATTTAGAAAAAAATTCAATGGCTTATCATTTCTCACATTTTATCATCCTTATTGCCCATACCTTAAGTTCCTCTGTTTTAGGATGAATGGTCCACCTGTTATCAGCAAATGAATGCTGTGTAAACTCTCCTTCTAATGGCAAAATGTGCTCTTTAATAAACTGTTTCACTCTTTGATGGTAGTTTTGGGCCTTGAAAGACAGTGCAGACACTGTCACTGGCATGGGTGCTGGAATAAAAACAAAATAGTAGGAAAATAATTATGTACTGGGAGAAATAAATAATTACAAAAGTTGACTCACACTGGCATGATCTAATATCATCCAATCTACTCATAAGTTACTAACTAAGCTAAATTAATTTTTGGTCAAAACACATTTTGCCTGTTATACTTCTAAAATGAAAATTGAAAACACTGGTGAAAATTCTAAATGTAAGTGTGAATTCTGCACTATTCAACATCCATTAGTCTACAGTATTTTAATATATTGTGTAAAGTGTAACTCAACTTTGTGAAGATAATATTAATATTGCTAATTACATTTACCTATTTCTTTTCCAGGCATTGTTGATGTGGGCTGTGTTAAATAGTGCTGCCTCCCTCTACTTGTGTTATCAGTGCTTGCCGTGTTGTTACTATTTGATGCTATTCCCCAGCCTACATTAGCTGTCAATTCTGCTAGGGAACCAATGGCTTCTGCATCTGGAGCTGCTCCCTGTCCTGAAAAAAAAAAGCACATCCAAATGTGATGTTGGAGTCACTTCTTATTAAGTAAAGAAAAGCCAATCTTGCATCCTAAATCCTACATATATGTATGCCTGCCCAGATAAGGAGGGGGGGCTTTAAAATTTACTTGGCAAAAAAAGCTTTGGAGACCATATTTTGTGTTAATTTACCCCCTGTGGTATAAACAGTAACTGCTAACACACACAAATATATACACTAATGGAATTTCTTATAGGTTTATACATTATATGAGTGCATTTTATGGTATGCCACTTCTCAAGTGGCATCACCTGACAACAACATTAAAGTAAATGAGACTTAAATAAGGAGAATCATATTGAAGCGAGTAAACATTTCAGAAGTCTTGAATATAGTTCCTTATAGATTCCAATCTTTTCAAATCATAAATAACAATGAGTGTAATAATTACCCACAACCTTTGTCCAAAGGTGTTTCTTAATTGTCAAATTATAGTGTCCTGAACATAAAAGTTTTACACCTCTTAACCTTCGAAGGCTGTGCATGGCCAAAGTCCATCCAAGTTATTAACTAGTGCCAACAAATAATCAAGTCAGTGTTAGTCAATATTTGGGACTAAGATAAGCACAGATAAGCACCAATGGTAAGGTCAAACATTTTCTGTAGAGAACATATGCATTTCCTAATGAATAAATGTGCATATATTATAGGTGGAAGTAAACATGCCTTAGAAAATAATTTTGAGTTTTTTTCACCCCCAAACCAGATTATTTACTTCATTGAAAAACCATTTAAAGAGTTTTTTGGTTGTTTTTCCCTGTCACTTGACAATTCATCAAACACAATGCACTTAACACTGTACAATTACTGATCTGATAAGGCTGCCAGATCCAAAACTGAACAGATTTAGAACCCAGTGAGCAAACCAGAAGAGGAAAAAAACTGCCCATCAATATCAGGCTAAAGTGTAATTAACAACATGTTTCCCTCTGCATCACTAAAATCCTGCACTTGACTTACCATATTCATCTTTACCACATGTCAATAACTGTTTACACTATGACATACACAGTATCTTAGTCAAATCCCAATAATTTAAAATTTTTACATCATAAACATTTAGAATACTTTCCATACAGGTGCAACTACCTGAAATTGCTCTCTTATATACTCCTTGTAAAATAGCAGCCCCTCTGAAGCACTGAAATGCCACATAAAAGTTCCAGTTGGCAATGGGTGGGATGTTCAAGTTCCTGCAATATGTATCTAAATATTCCTGTTCTGAGGGAAGCCCTAGTTGCTGGATATTTTTGTTGGCAAACCCTAAAAATAAACAAAGATGAAGGCATAACTGAATGGTTAATATCGAATTAACTATAAATAAGACATTAAGGTTAATAATGTGAACAATGAAATCAACTAAGATAAAACCTATTATCATCAAAAACACTTGCAATTTACTGAATATATTCTATTCAGTAATCATAATCATCATCAAAATTCCTGGCAGAAAAGTACTCAAAACTGCATGTAATTTTATTCCTTTGTCATTCTTGAAGGTTCTTTATCTATGAAAAATACCTCACACTTGTAGCATGTAGACTAGAAAGCTATGCAATTACAGCATTACTGTGAAAAACATACTGGTAAAGGAGAGTAATGTAGGTAAATACACCTGGTCTTTTAAAATAGGGATTTCATACAAACCTGTAAGTGGTCCTGGGATCTCTGGCATGTGATATGCCAAACAGTTGGTAGCCAGGTCAGTCAGAGGATCTCCTAAAGTGGACAGTTCCCAGTCTAACACAGCCACCACCTCAGGTCTAGTAGGGTGGTAGATCAGGTTGTCTAATCTTCAATAGATGAAATATATTTTGCTTTGTAATTATTTTACAGGCAAAGATAAAATAAAAAAGTCTTAATGGTTTCAAATTCTCAATTTGAAAATATTACATATTTTGATTCAGAATTTACTTGTACTATCAGCTTCTTCGAATGACAGCAAAAAAGGTAGTATTTGATTACTTCCTAAACCAAAACCATAAGCAATCATGTATCAATTTTTTTCAAGTATCTCATAGAAAAAAACGTGTAGTAAAAATAAAGGGTATCTCTGCAGTTATAATACTTTTAAAACGACAATCTAGCATAATGTCATATTTACCTAAAATCCCCATGAACTACAGTGCACCTCTCATGAGCAGGGAGATGATCCTGAAGCCATTTTGACAACTTGTCCATTACAGGCATGTCCTTTGTCTTGCTGGCTTCATACTGTCTGATCCACCTTGTAAGATTTCTCTGAACATAATTGCCTAAAACAGTGATCAACAGTTTAATTTATATGCATGAACATCGGGTGTAAGAAAAAAAACTCTTTTTGAAGACACAGGTAATCAAATGCAGAGAAACTGCAATCCTTTCAAGTGTTGTCACTGTTTTTCAACATAACAACTGCATTTGACAATTGTCATTTGACAAAATATTTCAAAATTAACTTTTACCATGTTTTCCATAATCCTCCAAATTAGCCTTAGCTATATCCACAGCATGTATCTTACAAAGGGTTTCATTCATTGCAGCATAGATTTGCTTCCTCTCCTCAAAATGCATTTCTGGGAGGAGAGGATTCTTGAATATTCTTCCTGGGACATGCTCCATTATGTAGAAGGGTGTTCCCAATAAACTAAAATTAGATTGCCAAATCTAAGATGCAACTATGTCTGATATCTACACATACTAGTACAAAATAGGCTGGTAGTTTTGTCAACCCTTAACCTCTATCTCTCTCTCTCTCTCTCTCTCTCTCCCGCTCTCTCTGTCAAATATTTAAAATCTTTTCCACAAAGTAATCGTTTATGTTCTTCAGTATAATGACAAATTTGGAAACATTTTGAAAACAAGTGCCATTATGTATATTCAACAAAAGAAAGAACAAAAAAGGTGTTTTTATACATATTAAAATATGTCTTAATGATTGTACATTTATTAATAATAGCTAATGCATGCTTACCTGTCTTCCTCACAGAGTGCTAACATTTTAGGAACAGGTACTCCCTGGGTGCCCACTGCTTTCATGACTCGGTACTCTCTTTCCACAGCATGAGCGGAGGGCAAAAGTTTCCCTGGCTGGAAAAATTCAGAATTTGGTGAAAAACAACATTCTTTATTTCAATATGCATCTCAACCTCTATCCCTTTTCTATCTCAACAGATTTACTACTTTATAGTATGTAATGTGGCCACCTACAAATTAAACAGATAACTTATTACAATATTAAAAATCACTGTGATTAGCACAATAAAACAAACAGCATGTGTAAGATAGATATTTATAAATCTAATATTATGACAAGCAAAGCTGAACTTAGTTATGACAAACAACCATTACATGTACCAGAGCTGTTGCCAGATATATTGCGGCAATGCTAAGCATAACATAAATACAGTACATGGCTTATAAGGATATATAAGACTTCTTTTCTTTACTTACTGGTTTCTTTCTTAAAACCAAATTTTTTCCACCATAAGAAATGAAGTAAGTAGGATTTGACTGACCGTGGGCAAAACATCTGACAGCAGGTGGATCTGAAACAGCAACATTCATGGTTTGACTAATATATACTATAAAGAAGAATACATTTCTGATATCAATATTGCTGTATATATAACAAACTATGCCATTTATATTGCTGTAGGCTAATGTTTTATCAAGAAACCACTGGCCCACTTCTCCCAGGTCAGTGACCATTCCAGACAGGCAAGTAAAATCTGAACTTAACTTGTCCAAATGACTAGCATCTGACTGTAAAATAAATGATTCTGAGCCAAGCTAATATCCTTAGAGATCTATTAACATGCTTGTCCAGTGCAAAAGAAAACATTTTGTAACACTATATATGCTATCTTCATAGCATATCTCTCACATTAACACTGTACTGAACCTACAGCATTATTAAACACATACTAAACTTGCCTTTTGAGTGAATCTTTAATACCCAGTTCATGTATCTTGTAAGTTTCATAACAGGTAACTGTAGATTTTCTGGAACAGCTATTGTGCCAGGGTAAAAACCTCTTACACCAAACCCAACTTCTGACTCCAACTTCCTTATTGACTGATCAACCTCACCTACATCAACCTAGAAGAATGGCACAGAGCCTTTTACCAGGATTGAAAAGAGATACAGACATTTCCTCTGTTGCTGTCCCTCATTGGGGCTTTTTTGTTTCATCACTCCCATATCAAGTAATAATCAATTTTGCACTAGAGCAATCCTCAAAACCCTGTTCCCATTTTTATAGGAAACCACAAAAAATGTATTTCCAATATAGCAGATGCATCTGACAAAGGAAATGGCAATCTATCCCTTTCCACTCACATGGCAACAATCACATTTTGAACATTTATTTCACATAGTACTTGCCTTGGGAATGAAGATCCAAAGCCTCATTGAGGTATTTTGTTAATTTGTCAATTGGAAGCTCCAGCCTCTTTGGTACTAAAGTTGTTCCGGGATAAAAACCCCTCAATGAAAAACCCAGGTAAGTCTCCAATTGTTTCAAACTCTGTAAAGGCTCAGTCTGTGAGACCTCCAAAACAAATCAAAGAACAATGTCAAGCAACAGCCTGTATATATCACCACAAACACTACGGGTATATTGCTTGCTTTGCATGCTATGCACCAGTTGTTTAGCCATTAATAATTACATGAATTGCAATGTATTTAAGGCATTGTCAACAAAATTTATCATTTTCATCAAAATTTAGAAAGATACCATTTAGAAATCACGCACTGAAACTGAAGCACACTGTGGATGCAAAAAATAAAGCATATATATATATATCAGACAATTTTATTGAATTTCATAAATTACAATGTTAAAGGATATTATTACTAAACAAATCAATAATCACTATGAAATAACTATGAACTCATAAACAGTTAAAGCTAACATAAAAACTGATGATTGCTAATATAATTTACTTATAAACATCAGCTGAATAATCCACACTTTACACCTTACCCTTATTTAGTAAATTTTTGAGAATGTCAAAAAATAATTTAAACAATAAATTAAATCAAAAGAAGATTCCATTAGAAAATTCCTTTTCACAGTAAAACATAAAGATCACCTTTATTGTCCTCATTCCCATTTCTTTTGCTGGTTTCAGGTTCCTTCCAATGTCATCAAGAAATATCACTTCCTCTGGATGAACATTCAGGGCTTCTAGGCACATCTGGTATATCTTAGGGTTTGGTTTCTTGATTTTCACGATACATGATTCCAATATCTAAAACATTTAAAAAATGATGTATCCTTTACTCGATAACAGTGTTATAACTGTTCAGTCATGCATTATGTTCTTATCAAAATTATTTGAATTTTTAATGTTTCTTGGAAAACATAAGCCATTCAATTACAAAGATAAATTAGCCATTTAACCAAAAGTCTCATTCCTTAAAATATTTTTTAAAGCTACGCACTACATCAAAAAGTTTTCTGTCCAAAGGCATTGCAGACTGTGTAGGAGTAATAAGCCAGTTGTTGGTGATAAGGGCTGTCTTAATCCCTTCTGCTCGAATACACTGTATGGCATCAAGCATCTCTGGATATGGTCTCGCAGTCATATCTGTCAGTCCATAAAATAAGGTGGAAGCATCAATCTTTTTCCCAACCTATGTTCATAAAAGAAAAAATATTGAGGAGAATACATGAACAGTAGATATGTGGATACACAGAGATCTTTTTCAGAGTCTCTGCAGAGAGCTTAAATGTGTAAACAACAAATACATTTACAGTCTAAGTAAATGAACATTTTATTGAAATGGAGCAATGGAGATACTTTACAGTGTATATGAACTAAATATTGTAACATAGATGCTGCATTACAATTATTTAGATGCTGAGAGATATTATGTGGACAGTGGCAATATATGCTTTACTCGTCTTTAGGGGTGCTGGTAATAGCAGTACCTTCTCTCTTCATGCATATCAAATATAATACACTGACCCCCTCTCATGCTACGTATATGCCTTTAACACCTTGAGCATTAGGAAGAGATGTTCTTGCATATATCGCTTGGGTAACTAACATGGCATTTATGGGTGACAGTGTATTATCTAACACATAATCCCAAACTGACTTCAATATGTTTTGAAAAATAAAAAAGTTTGCAGAAATATTGCAGCAATATTGTTGCAAACTGAAAGATTGCAGCAACTAGTTTGGAGGATGTTGCAAAAAATAATTTACTGTTGGTAACTTGCAGCCATATTGCAGCAAAAAATTGCTGCAGATTTGCAAGAAAAAATTGCAGTTTGCAGAAATATTGCAGCAGGCCTGACATTTTGCTATGGAAAATCTCACACTTACGTGACAACTTCACTTATTCATTAAAAACAAACAAAACAACAGTTGATAAATGGAGAAACCCAAGTAAATCCTATACCTTGTCAGATAAACCTCTGTTGAACTCCTCAACATACTCCTTGAATGTCATCTCTCCTCGATCCAGTTTGGCCCAGCCACCTTGTTCTCCAAGACTAACTATGAACTCATTAACACTGTTTTTAGGAAGGTTGAGTGCAGCTTCAAAATCTAAAGAAAAATTTGACATTGCATGCTTATGATGTGTAACATGTAATTAAATTATGTTAAAAAAAAAAACTAAACAAATAAATCAAATCAAAAGCAGGCTGGAAAAAAAGCCATATGAAATACATTTTATCTTTCCTTGACACCTTTTAAACTTTTTGGAAAGAAAAAATTAGTTTTCCATAGAATTATAATTAAACTTAATTTTGTCATGTAGCATAAAAGCCTGTTGCTTGACAATGTTATTTGGTTTTGGGGTCTCACAGACTGAACCCTTACAGAGTTTGAAACAACATTTACATGTAAAATCTGGATACTAATACATAAAATTACATTACATTATATAACGTACTGGATATTAAAAATAGGTAAATGGTATATACACCAGTACAAACCATTGAAAGCCTGGAATGGAGATGGTAAAAGCACCCCTCCCATATCAAATATGACTGCTTTGGTAGGTGTAGTAGTAGAGCCATATCTCCTGGATCCTCTACCCTCACTGCACACTGATGTCGCTACAGCAGGGGAATGCTTCAATACATGACCAGAAAGGCTCTTCAATCTCATCTGGGCCAAACGCATCATTTCATTGTTTTCTACAAACTGAACGAAAAACATGATTTAATTTTTTAAAAAAGAATCTGAATTACTACTCTGTATGATACAATGCATCCTCTATACAAACATAATGTATTTTGACTGTATATGAAATGTAATATTTGTGGTGTGAAAGATCACAAAGTGCAACCATTTAAAGACTGCCATACTGGTAACACTTTTGTATTCACAATGAAACTATATGGTATATATTACAAGTATATAACAGGGACTCTTGCTTTAGAAATGCAATGGTCAGATTAAAAGATTAACACGCCTAGTTCCTCCTGGTGTTGAGTAGAATACAGAAAAGCTGGAGATTATACAAGTATGTTGGAAACAAGAGGAGGCGGGTTAATGTGTTAATCTGATTGCAATCAGCCAGAGTCCCCGTGGAGTTCAAACTTCAGCTGTCGACAGTATGTAACATCGAAACAACAACTCTAGAAGTCGCCCGAGAGATAAGTCATAATGAAAGAAACAAAATAACTCAGACGTAGAAATTATGCATTTTCTGGGGGTGGGACACAATTACAACTCACCGTAAGGTCACTAACAAAGTACACCCTGCTGCGTACAACAACACATGTTACTAGGTCAAGTTCGATATAATAAAATACTGGTTCAAAATTTCTGATCATTTTTTTAATCTGATGGACCAATATTTTGCATTTTCAAATATAAATGATAAATAATATCTTAATTGAATACACATGTATCAAAACTTTTTAATCTGGCAAACTAATGTTCTTTTTTAACCCTCTTTTCTTCAGATTCCTACAGTCTGTCTTGCCTAGTTGTTTTCCTTTTCATACCCCGTGCAAAAAGGGAAGGGGGTAATATGGAGTTGTCACAACCTGTTGTGATTTCAGCGAAGCCTTCACGAAAAGTGTTTTCAGGAGGAAAAAGTAATCTTTGAGTGTTTTGGATTAGGTTTATTTCTGTTGTTTTATCTTTAATCAGAAGTTTTGTAGATTGTTGCTGTCTTCTTAGTTAGGGGTTAGGATCAGTAGTTAGGTAGATCACAATCCGCTAGGGGCGCTACAGTCGTAACTGTCCACGGGCAGTGAAGTGTTAAACTGAAGTCGGCCTGCTGACAGTTCGCCTATGGAACCCCTTTTTTAAATCTCTCTTTTAGCGCTGCGTAAAAAAAACTAATACAAGCCATTAACTAAATAAGTTGTAAATCAAAGAATAAAATCCGGTCACATGATTTTCCCATGTTGCAGTCTTTGACAAGTTTCGGTTCTGCTTGTTTTAAGTTTTGCCTCTACAAAATGCTAAAAAATTTCAGGTAAGTGCTGGTATCATCTTTTTGAAATTTATATCCAGCAAAGTTTATGAAATTTGCTATATTATGTAGAAAAATCATGAAATTTGAAGGTTGCGAAGTATAGTTAATTTAATCCGCAATATTACATGATGTGAAAATTACCACAGGGAAATAGCTCTGCCCTGATTAGTCACAGGCTATGTGAGCCAGACAATAGGCTGAGCACACAAAGACACACAGGGTGCTCTGCTGTGCCTGAGTGATCACTGCTGGTCAGTGGGCACAGGTTTTGAGCTGAGAAGTGTGGACACTTTTGGTGGATTTTTGCAGTTAAAAAACTTCAATATCTTTGTTGCTTGTAGGAATATTTAAAAAATTCCAAATGATTTCATCCGGTTTTTGCATTACCTTTCAGATGATATAAGTATTTTAATTTTCTGATCAGTTTGAAAATTTTTCTGATATACCTACAGTAGTGATTTGAGCTGGGAAGGTCACATCTGTGATATTTGTAAAAAAGCAAGTAAAAGGCTACACAATCTTAAGCTTCTGAAAAGAGCGGGTATTCCAACCAATGAACTTGTAAGCTTTTACACATCAGTAAGCAGACCTACATTAGAATATGCATGTCAGGTGTGGCACCCAGATCTCACACAACAAGTTGATAAAATTGAATCCATCCAGATAGAGCACATGTAAGATTATATTCCCAGAGCTGCCCTATGATGGGGCACTTGAAACATGTAAACTTATCACTCTTGCTTGTAGAAGAGATGAACTATCTAAAACATTATTGCATAACATGTACTCTGAAGGACACAAAATCCATCATTTGCTACCAGATATAAATGAAAGTTAATTCCTACACTTTGCGACGGGTTTATAAGTACACTGTGCCAAAATTGAGGACTGTACGATCGTCAAAAACTTTTATCCCATGGGCTTTATCAAATTTTAAGAACTGAGGTTTTTATGAACTTACAAGTATATTTTAAGATTGTGCATCTCACCACTATTTGTTTTTATTGTAAAATCCAACTTTTTAAGTTGCAAATAAATACATATTATTATTATTATTATTATTATTATTATTATTATTATTATTATAGTATAATACTGTGATTATAGATATCCATGTTTTGATATTTTTTCTATCAGACTATCTCGCTGAAAAACTAGCATAACATCTGTTTAAATTAAAATTGGTTGGACTTGGTAATATGCTGGTAATTAAGTATTTGATTAGTAATTTTCAGACTTTCTATTGTTATCTAAGATTTATTTGAATGGATAAAAGAATTTATTTACCCAAATAATCTTTTCTGTTACCTTCGAATGATTGGTATTTTGATACATTAACTTATTTAAGGTAAGCGGATCGCCCACCAAATTCCAGATGAGATACTAAATGATGTTCAACTTCAGAAAGCTGTCCAGCAGGTATTGTTTGTTTCAAGCTCTTGCTTGTATATAATTACTAAGTAACATTTTGCCAAAGTATATTAATTTTCTTTTTATGATTTCGATGAGTAGTAATTTGATAAATGGTATGTAAATATAAATGTACTTTTATATTTTTTTCTTGTTATTTGCAGCTTCCAGCCAATTACAATTTCGAAATATATAAAACTGTTTGGAGGATACGTAGTGCACAAGCTAAAAGAGGTAGGATAACACGGATTTGCTATAAAGCAGAACTTGACTGTGTTTTTATCACTAACTGGGCTATTTATCATTTGTTGTGAAGAAATTCTCTTTTCTGATTGGTTAAGCCTGCATGATGTTGATCTTTGCCCATATTTTCAATTTAAATAATCAATCCATTGACTGGTATCAGGCCTAAAAAATTGCTTTGGTTGTTTTTATCCTTGTCAGGTATAAGCCACCTGCATGTTTCTTCCATCTGTCCAGGTCTTGAGCTATCCTCTCTAGCTCTTTCCAACTTCAGACTAGTCTCTTGGTTTTGGCCTCCAAGTCATGATGCCAGGTGTAACATGGCTTACCCCACCTCCTTTCTCCTGTTGGATGCAATATGAATCATGAATAAGTGATGAATTAGTTATTCCATATTTGTTTAAAGGATTGTATACCATTTGACAACCACATCCTAAAGGCCATATGATACATATAAACCTGTATATGCAGCACTTAATAATTTGTCTGTAAGAAAAATATATTTCCTATTTGTCAGGATATGCTTGTTTCTTTAATACAGTGTGATCAACCCAACAACAAACAAAAACATCCTTAATGAGCTATACATTATTTCCATCAAGTGTTGATATATTATTGGCAGAAATTTAGAAAGAAGTGACTTATTGTATTGTAGTGGCCCTGCAGTTTCCAGAGGGACTACTATTGTTTGCTTGTCCAATTGCTGATATCATTGAAAGGTTGGTAAGATTTTTTAGGAATCATTGAGTTACTGATATTGAAATCAGCTTGTGTTATCCTTTAAAGAAGCTGATAATAGATTTAAGATGAATTCAAAAGAGTACAAAAATGTATATCAAATAAGTTTTAGTTTTGTATTTTATCTATTTTCAATAAAAATGTGGTTCTGTAATATGTGGCATGGCTTTTGATTCTTAATTGTAGTACCAGGCATAAGAGTGCATAAGATTTTTTTTCCATATAGATTTACAGATGCAGATACCTTGATTATGGGGGATGTCACATATGGTGCTTGCTGTGTGGATGATTACACTGCCAAGGCTCTTGGTGCAGACTTTCTTGTGCACTATGGACATAGCTGTTTAAGTATGTGAACACAGTAATCACCAAAAGTTTGAATACTTACTTGTAGCATCTGTGACTCAAAAACATTTGAAGTATAAACATTTATAGTTTAGAGGATTCCACCCTTCTTATCAATTTGACAAAAAAAAAAATATATATATATATATATATTAAGTGATGTGAACTTGTATTGCATCGGTTGTTGGTATAACATTTTGTATAATTGTATTTTAGTGAGGAGCAAATAAGTATTAAGTAGACATTTCTTATTAAATACTTGTCATTTGAAGATTGTATTAGTTTAGTAGGTTAGTGCTTTTCTTTTGACAGTGAGTCAACAATAGTTGAATGATGATTATATATAATTGATTGCCTTTTGTTTTTCAAGTACCAATTGACACACATGAAGGCGTCAGAATGCTGTATGTTTTTGTTGACATCAAAATTGACCTGGATCATTTTATACAAACTGTAAAATACAACTTTGAGCCTGGTTCATCCCTGGCCTTGGTCAGCACAATTCAGTTTGTTGCTGCAATCCAGGTAAAATTGAAAATTATGTATATTTTAGCCTACATTGTTTAAAATGACAGAATGTCATGTATGTTTAGGTTCTGGAAATTCAAATTACAATAAACTAAAGCAAATAATCTAACTTTGTCTGATTAATAAGTTTTTACTACTTTAACGTACTTAGGCCCTTCACCCTTTTACTATTATAAAAATGTTAAAACATAAATGCTGTATTATGTTTTGATTTTATTATTGTAAGAGTAAAATGAGATATATTGAAGTTGATCTATATCAGGCATCATCTCAGCAACTAAACTCTGAATATAAAGTTACCATCCCTCAGTCCAAACCTTTGTCTCCTGGTGAAATCCTTGGCTGTACCTCCCCAAGACTTGAAGATATAGATGTTATTATGTAAGTATTTAGTATGCTTAAATCCCATACACTATCATGTAATATTGTCAAATAAGAAAAATGTGATAGCTGTGTTTGAACTATTTTAATTAAAAAATCTTAAAATCTTCTATTTTAAAATCTTAAAGACTTGATGCTTCTAAGCACATATTTAGAAGGATATATTATTAATTCGTAATGTTAAATCAGGACATCAATTTTTCTTAAGATAATTTTAGAATGTAAAATATAATTGTTTTTAGAGTTGACACGTTTCTATTTTCAGTTATCTTGGTGATGGAAGATTTCATTTAGAATCCATTATGATTTCAAATCCTGAGATCCCAGCTTATAGGTAAGACAAGGGTCATACTAAGCGTTTGTATGTGTGTGTGTGCATGAGTGTTTCTTGGTAATTGTGCTAAAAAAACAATAGCAATGGACCAAAGCAAAAACAATTGACCATAGCTGTTGATTTGCTTTATAACTTTTTATATTTTGAAGGTATGATCCCTACAGCAAAGTTTTCTCTAGAGAACATTATGATACAGAAAAAATGCTTCAGATGAGAAAAAGTGCAATAGATGTAGCTAGTAAAGCTAAGAAGTTTGGTATAATACTAGGGACTTTGGGGAGACAAGGATCTACACAAGTATTTGAGGTATTTAAGGTTACAAATAATTTGTTAGATTTTAATTGTTAATTTGATTGTTAATTTGTTAGAGCTTAATTGTTACTGAACTACATAAAATGTTACGGCAGTTAGCTAATTGAATATTTTCTCATAAATTTCTTATAAATTTTGGTGCAAAGGAGCACAAATGACTGTTGTTACTTTTGCCGTTTTAATTTAAAAAACTGTTTATGTTTTAGTCAACCTTTTTGGATATATATACTAATGTTGCCAATTTTAGCTTTTGGGCCATGTTTAATGGCAATCATTTTATTGACTTGCCAGGTTTTAAAATCGATTCATTATCATTTCAGAATATACAAAAAAGGATTGAGGAAGTTGGTAAAGAATATGTTCTGGTGCTGCTGTCTGAAGTTTTCCCAGATAAATTGAGGATGTTCAGTGATGTTGATGCGTAAGATGTTTATAGGGGTTTACAAAAACAACAGTAATACAATAATGTTGAACATTAATTCATGTGAATTACTTTCTTGTCATCTTGAGAGTTCAATTAGTAATTTATATAATATTATTCCCTTTTTTAAAAAATGAATTTTGACTTTTGAATAACAAGAAGTTTAGTTGAAGTAAACAAAGATTATTCATTTTCAGTTGGGTCCAGGTAGCATGTCCCAGGCTGTCAATAGATTGGGGAACAGCTTTCGACAAACCGTTGTTAACTCCATATGAGGTAAGTGGGCTCCATGTCTGCTGTTAATAAGATTATGCATCATACTTAGTGGTTTTTTTTGTGCCTTTTTCTAAAATGCATAAAGCACCTTTTGGTTTAAAATCTTTGGCTTTAAGGTGCTTTAATTACTATAAACATTAAATAGTCATGTTAAAGTAAAATGGAAAGTTAACACAACTTCTATCCTGTGTAATATGTGCTTTCAATTGATGTTTAGGTCTCTGTTGCACTGGACAGTGTTGCATGGCAGCAAAGGTATCCAATGGATTATTATGCAAATTCAAGTTTAGGGCAATGGACCGTCAATCATGAAGCTAACAGGCCATCCAGAACGAGAAAAAGAATACCCAGAACTGATGAAATAAGTAATAAAAGGGTTGAATCTCAAAAACAGACAAATTTAAATGAAACGCCAAGCTCTGCAGATAAAGAAAAGCGGTCTAGGTCACCAGGTTGTGAAGGAACGTGCGACAAGTGCAAAGATAAACAGAAAGAACCTGAAATTTATTAGAGAATGATTAAATGGTCTATGTAAAAAGATTGTAACTCACAGCTTCTATTATTCAGAAAGTGTTTAAAAGGCCAGTGCCTCTTCATGCTTTTGAGGGGAGACACCAAGAAAACACAAAACTTGATGCCTTCATTCCAATGTGAAAACTGAAAAGCTCATCAACTTATAAAAAAAGCAAACTGTGCACCAACTTAGAAAGTTTATATCACATCTTTTGCTACCTTTTTTTGCAGGGATCAGGATGCAGTTGTACTTGCTTGATAATGTAAAGTAAACATATTGTTTCAGTTTTCTAAAATGTTTTATTACTCCTAGTTTTACACTGCAAACACACAGTGAGATAAAGACTGTTAAGAGGAAAACAACATTTCAACAAAAGTATGAAAGTCGATATTTGCATACTATGGCTTTTTGTGACCGTCACATCAAAGAGTTGTTACTTTGAAGTACAAAACATTGACAATGAAATTGGTCACGTTAATTGCTGCCTTTGATAAAAACAAATTATATCACCAGGAGCTTCATTAAAACATAGCAACTTCTCAGTCTCTCTTAGCAATTCTCTCTGATCTCCTAGAAGGTGAATGGTGCCGTGGCACGTGTGTGAAGTGACCATGCATCCCATAATTCTCCTCCTTCACCATGAAAACCAGTAGCAATACAGGAATGATACCAAAGGGGAGAATGGTTGTGATCAGCCGTTGTCTTTCTTCAGAAGTAGTTGGTCCAGGGTATTTTTGCTTGCTGAAGTCGTGCATGAAGAGATGGTACATATAGGCTACCATCATGGTCAACACATGAGTGGCATAGATGATTGATGGAATGCGGATCCAGCGCTGCTTACCTGAGATAAAAATGAACTGACATAATGTGAATAAATTTATCAATATCACAATGAAAACCAATTATAATTAAAAATCTATACGTACCAGATCTTTTGACTTATAAAACAACACTCACTAAGAATAAATAATAAATAATAATTTTAATTTCGCAAAATAATGTGGCTAATAAAGTTGATGTCCTAAAGATGAGGGTTAATGAAATACGTATATGGTAAATATGATAAAAAACTCAAAAAATACAAAAAAAAAAAAAAAATAGTAATAATAAAAATTTATAACATATTTCCAACCTTTGTAAAATGCATATGCTGCCACAAAGCTAAAAGGTACCAGGAAGAGCTGCTCACACCATGCAAAGGCCTGCAGCCACTCTGGAGGATTTAAAGGTAATGGATCTTTGTAGTGCTCTGTATACCATACCAGAACCTTTGGCACCTGAAAAGATGAATGAAATAAAATACTTAATGCTCAAACTCTAATCTTTGATTAATGATTTTTAAAATAAATTATTTCTAATAATTTTAGGACCTTTTTGACTTTCATGTAAGACCTCATTGACAAACCTGAGATACCCAGATTGCTTTTGTTGCGGAAGTTCATTATTTCATGACACCTAACGCATTACAAGTAGATCTGCAGTAAGTGCGTGAATACCTTCATAAGAAATTTTAAAATTTTGTCAAGCCAACCAAAAACAAATTAGTCTGGCCAATGTCGATTACGGAATATGCTAAATCAGGGGAAAGTTTACAACATTAATAACTCAAGTGACATCAATCTGTCATAAAATGACTTTCCATGGAGTCGTCCGTACCAGTCAGTCAACTACAGTTCACGGTCACAGAGGTAGCCTGCCGCATTCACAGCAAACTGGCAGAAAAAAGAGCCATAACACGTGAGACGGTCTGCGACAAATGTGCCACGCCCTCTCACATAGTTCATTTTTTCAATGTGTTCGCAGTTGATAAAGTGTCATTTCTAAAAATTGATTATATAAAAGTAAACGGTTAACCATACGCCTGCTGTTGAGAGCATATTATGCGATACGTGGCTTTCAGTCTGAATAAACACAATCGAACAGGACAGGCTAACCAACATCGAAGTGCAACTTACAAATTCTGGATACAGCCATTTCGGATATACCATGAAAGAATCGAAGACTAGTCCCCAGACGGCAGAGAAACCGAAGAAGACACAAAATATCCACTCAAATATGCGTATCATCTCTGACTTCACTGGTAACCTTCCTCGTTACCATAGGTCACAGTTGCGAGTTCATTCCAGGTCAACTCGCGTACCGTACAGTCTGACATGTCGACACCTGGCGACCAAATTTTTTTTTTTTAGCGCGATGCATGGTGTTATTATTCGAAGTGGTTATTGTTGTAAAGTAGGGACAAATAGCATATAATGCAGTTATTGCGTCTTGATGACAACCACAACAGACTGCAATGGGGACAGGGGGTGGGGTGAATTCCTTTATATTACAGAAATAGTAAAAGAAGATGCAATTTGCAGAATTTATTTCTAATGATTATTATTCAGTGTACACTGCCATTAATTAAAAAAATCAATATCAAATCAACAAACGAGTGAAAAATAAATAAATCTGTATGACACTATAAAAATATTTTAATTGAAGCCTGCCCATGTGGCAAAACATTGCATGAAAGGTAAAGTTTCTATAAATGCAAAAAATATTTAATATACATTCATTATACTACAATATTTAAATTTTTGATTTCCTAGCCCAAGTGTTCATAGTTTTAGGATATTTTAATTTTTTAAAATCCCATGCATGACCACATTACTATTTCACAATAAATTTTTATTTAAAAAGTCAGTGATGTATATTATTCTCAATATAAAATACACGATTAATCTATTGGGCATGTGCATAGTCAACCAAGCATGATCGCTAATTACAGACATGCTGAAAACGCTTTGTGTTTTATATAATTTTTTTAGTGAAGTATGTCAAATGATGACTGTAAATTCTTAAAACTCTTGTCGGTCCTGTGGACAGACCAAGTCCAATTTTCTACCGATCCAGACAAATTTTCCCGGTCATGACCGATCGGACCGGCAGTTTCAGCATGTCTGTAATTAACAGAACATAATATATGTACTTTCTTAAAAAAGATCACACAATTTACTGTCAACTTCTTTATAATGTCACTCACAAAATTCAAACAGTCCTACGCACATTTAGCAAATCTAATTAATTTATTATCATAAAATGTACATTGCCTCTAACAAAGGTGACCCAATTTAGGTGTTCTGTTTGTTCTTTGGATGCTAGAACATAAATGTACACAAAAGGCCTTGGAATTTGCAGCATCAGGATTTAACAAATGTAGATTCACTAAAAACTTGCATGGACTCAGTAAACTGACATCAGCAATGAACAAGTACAACATATCTAGGAATGTTAAGAAGTGCAAAGAAACTCCAGGAGCTATGGATGCTCACCTGGTATGATGTACAGTTGACTTGAATGAAGAAAGGAAGATTGTACTTGAATGATGTTTCTACTATTAAAACAGCAGAATGCATATCATCAATAGCTGTTTGGCTGGCAAATAACATACGTGCAACTTTAATTACTAGTAGTTAAAACTAGAAAGAGGACAAAATTTAATAAATGTAAAATTAGATACTCTACTCGTACTCGTACAGTACTCATATACAGCAGCAATCTGAGTTTATTATATAAATTTTTTCTGAACTTCACCTCAATATTCAATAAGTGATACACATAAAAACACACCCTTATTAATAAAATCCAATAATTCTAAAATATGAAATTGTGTCACCAAATAGAACTGCTCATTATTATGATACTTATGAATAACTTGGACATGAAAACAAATATAAAAATGTCTTGCTCATCATCCTTCTACATTCATGTAGACATCTTTACCAATAATTTGGCTTGCAAATCATTTTTTTTTTTTGCATACCTAAACAATCAACACAAGTAAATTTACAATTACAACTGTGCTATATTAACTATCAGCATGCAATTCTAAACGTTCTCTTTCACTAACATCAACTTCAGGACTATTTTTTCTTAAGTCTAAGTGATCTCCTTGGTTCTGGTTGAAGAGGACCTTTAATACTTGCATGTGATCCATAACCCTCATCTGCCACCATGACAGTAAGAAGCAAGAGTGGTATGACAAAGAATGGCAGATAGATACTAATCAAAGTCAATCTTTCCATCATAGTGCTGGGTCCTGGATACTTTGACTGGCTGAAATCATGCATTGCAATGTGGTACAAGATGGCAACCAATGTAGTTACAACATGTGCAGAATAAATGATGGCTGGCATCCTTACCCATCCACAATTTCCTGTAAAAAATTTAAAAACATACCAGCAATAAAGTAACTCATAACTACTGGCACAGCAATATCCACTAGTTCCTTATAATTACAAAAGGAATAAGTGTCCTAACAATATGTAAGCAGTATGACAACAAGTCAAAAATGTGAAAAACATTCCACTTAGAAAACCACAATTTGCACAAAAGTACAAAATACTACAAAGAAAGAAACAAGGCAGCAAAGCTGTCAAATGTACAGACAAAAAGCAGAAAATAACAATGCACAAAATAGGCTACTGTCAATTCTAATGCAAAAGTACATTATGCTTAACTGCAAATTCAACATCAAATTTTAATTATGCTCAACAGGTTATACCAATGTTAGTAAAATGTGTAACAAGCATAAGGCTTCAGGCCCGTGGGGGTTCAAGTTCACACTTTGAAAATGCCAGAATGAGAAAAATGAAAATTTCACACACAATTGCATAAATTCAATAATAAATGATAACCCAACTGAGCTGGTTTTCTAATTTGAACTGCATGCTAATCCTAAAAATCATACTTGTAAGTTAAAAATAATATTACTGTGCTAAATTCCTGGAATGAAACCAGTGTCCCCTGTAAGTTACTAGCAAGTGAGTAATACAGCTAGATTTCCAATGGCAATCACACATCTCACTTAATCATACACCACTTGATAAATTCAATACATAAGCAAAAAGTAAAGTATATGTACCTTTATAAAATGCATAGGCTGCTGCAAAAAAGAAAGGCAACTGCAGGAACTGTTCACACATACAAAATGCCTGGTACCATGCAGGAGGCTCGAGCATCATGGGGTCTTTCATGGTCTTCCCATACCAAGACACAGCATCTTTCACCTAAGT
Source organism: Lingula anatina (assembly GCF_051362555.1). Lineage (NCBI taxonomy): Eukaryota > Metazoa > Brachiopoda > Lingulata > Lingulida > Lingulidae > Lingula > Lingula anatina. The sequence continues at coordinate 57,795,724 of NC_141767.1, forward strand.
TAAATTCATAGATAGAAAGTTAAGTCAATCAGCTGGATAGTGTGAATTTTGTGACAGAGTTGAGGGTACAAATGCCTCTGTCTGCAATGTCCACCTATTGCAGAGTGTAAGACCTTTGTCAACCTTAGCATATGCTTATATGTATTTATCTGCAGATCCAGCAATTCAAGAAATATCTATGGCGGTACTTCTTTTAATATTTTTAATACTAACTTCAGTGCTAGACTACAAAAAAAAAAAAAAAAAAAAAAAAAAAAAAAAAATCAGTTTTTAGTTCAATGTGAGTTAACGGGGGCGTCTCGATAGTCCGAAGGTTCATTGGTCCGAAGGTTCATTGGTCCGAAAAATGGTAACATTTTCATCGATTTTTTTTAATCAAGGGTTCATTGGTCCGAAGGTTCTATAGTGAACATTCGGACCAATGAACCTTCGGACTATTGAACCTTCGGACTATCGCTACGGCCCCGAGTTAACATGGGCCTTACTTATAGTAACTTATAGTAACTGGCTCGCGCTGCCAGTAATTACGCCATGGGACATTCAGGGCACAGACCGTGATCACAAGATATACCGCGAATAGAAAATAGATTTTTAGAAAATAGACTTTCCATGTGAACGAAGCCTTAGACTGTCCCTTTATTTAAATTTTTGTCAGAAATTTAACCTATTTATGTGAACTACTTTTCTGCCCCATTCATGTACAGCATAGAAAGCTAGCAGAAAAACTGTTCAACTTTCATTTTTGGGTAATATTAAGCAATGTCTTTTTGTAATTCTCTTATAGTTATACTATTTGAAACTATATACTGGCATTTGGTTGGTTATTATGGCAAAAATTGACTTCATATGCACCTTTTAAAGTTAATTTTGGTGTGTTAAAGCATTTTTAACGGGTCTTGTGTTTTTTAAATCTATTATCAGTTTTAAATAATGAACATTACAGTTTTGAGTTGACAGTTGAGTGAAATGTCAACTATTGAAAGTTTGACGTAAATATTCTGTTTATTTAGTGAGTTACTTCTAGTATTCGTAAATCACCAAGTAAAAAAGGGGAGGAGGCATCCTGCCATTAAAACAGGAGGATATTATAAAAACCACTTTCCATGCCACACAAAGCAAAGAGCTGTCTGTTGTCAACATTGTTACTATTTCAATGTACGTCCTGCTAAGTAAGGCATGATAGTTTGTTACTCAAGTGTCACGCCACGGAACGGTCAAAGTGCGGAAAAGCCTCGATCATAAAAATATGTATACAGAAATTCTGCAAGCTGTAGTTAACTTACAAATGTTGGGTACATCCATCCAGGATATACAGCTTGTGAATCAAACAATATTCCAATTGGGATGTGGACAACAAAATAAAGGAAAAATATCCACTCCAAAACACGCGGCATTTTGGTAGCAACTCTCTAAAAAAAGGAGTATATTACAGTCAAGACGAGCCAGTGTTATTTTCCAAGAGGCGAATCACTTTTGCCCTCAAAATCATAGATCTAACGTCTTTTTCATCTGTACAATATTAATTGAGTGTTATAGAATGTAATTCGTCAACGGGTTTTGATTTAAAAAGTTAAGGTATTTCTTTCACCATTTAATTATCTGTGATTGAAACTGTCCCAAAGCAATATTTTTGTCATTATAACTTTCAAAGCACTTTGCAAAGCTGTGTCTTTCCAAATCAAGACCTTAAAATGATAAAACTGCAAATGAAAGTAGATATTGTTGATTTTTCACTGTGACGGTTAATGTTTCAACCTAAATTATCTTTCAAATTTAGTAGAAAGCTTAAAATCCAAGTGTAGGGATGATTGGTAGAAAATACCCTTTTTATTTTTATTTATTTATTTATTTATTTATTTATTTATTTATTTTTTGAAGAAGAAGAATGTGGTTTGTCTGGAAAATCATGGATAGGATAATGTTATTATTTTAAAAATTAATTAATTTTTATTAATTGCTAAATCAAGATATAAGTACAATGTTAAGCTGTCAAAGAGTTCGCTTTTCTTTGCTTTTCACCCAAAATTGTAATGAGCTGTATGTCAATTCTAAGAATCTTTCTTATAAGTTAAAAAAAATAACACAATTTTCTTTTCATAATGTTTGTGGTGGCAGCTAGTGCACAAAGTAGGTTTTTGTCAATTTTGATGCAATATAATGTAATGATTAATGGTATAATTACCACGGATTTTTAATTATCTACTACAATGAATATGGACCTTTAAAAAATTTGATGACCATTCAAGACTGTGGGAGTTTTAAGTAAATGCCAATATGTGAAAAAAGAAAATTTCACAAAAATGTATAACTTCCAGAAAAAAAGTCAATTAGACTGGTTTTTCATTTGAAGCTGTATTTTAGTCCTTTGTTTCTTTCCTGTAAGTTTGAGAAAAGTGACATGCTCTTCCCTTAATGGTCACTCTGGCAGCAGAATAGGCCAAAATAGGGTTTTCTTCAATTTTGATGCAATATTATGTAATGCTTAACAGCAAAATCACCACCAATCTTTTTTGCACTGCAGGTAGCATAGCTATTTAGAAAATGTGACTAGCAAAGGCCTTCAGGCCCATGGAACTTCAAAGACCCCATTCCCAGAGATTAGATTGATCCAAACTAGATCGACCTAACTCCCTGGGGGTTCACGCTAATAGCTGTTAGCCGAGGGGGCACGAAAGTTAATTACCCCCTTACAGCTTGTAGTAGGCCGGATGGACATTTAAGCCGGATTATCTGACAGTAATCTAGTGAGACTCCCCACGGGGATAGATCGATCTAAATGTCTGGGAATACGCCCAAAGTCACACCTTGAAAATGCCAAAATGTACACAAAAGATAACTGTACTGGAATGAGCTTATTTCCATTTTTAAGCATTTTTTAAAACAAAAAATGCAATTATTAACTTACTGTCATTTTTATATGATCAACTAACGGATATTGTTGAGAAGAGAAAAAATATCACTACACATTTTTAAATGCCAATTTGCTCCATTCTGAGATTCTGAACATAGTGAACGATTGAATCTGACAAACTGAAATGATATGAGTTTATTTTAATTTTTGACACTTTATTACACAATACACAATAACAGGTTTACCATCACTTTTATATAATCAACTAAAAATATTGTTAAGATGCAAAAAATGTCAACAGTATGATAAGGTTTATTTGGGTTCAAAGCTGAGGGACTGTGAAAGTATTCTATTCACACTTATTTGAATGAAGTCGAAAAAAAAAAAAAAGATGTGTTGGCATTCATTAGGTGTGTGTGAAAGTTATCTTCCAGAGTTTCTCAATGGAAAGTAAAAGAGATACACGTGAAAAAATGTTATTTTGACTAGCAATTTGTAATAAATATCTGATTGAAATTGAATAAAGCAACCTTTTTGATTTTGGAACTGAGACGGCAGTTCTGTTGTTACTGACACCGACATCTCTCGCTGATAACTTTTAATTGTAACTGTTAAAAGGAAAGATCCCGGAAAAAATGAAAAAATTTACACCAAGAGAAACAAGAAGTTTTACGGCTGCAAACAGAAAAACTGAAAGAGACAGCTTAAAAGACAAACTAAGATCAATCAGTGGGGATGTTGGTGCGTCAGTAGAAGAAACTGTTAATATAAGTCCACAGCTGCCATGGGCAACAGCAACTTCAATGACAGAAACTTTGCCTTAGCCAACCTACACAAGTATGCTGCAGTCGACCAAACATTCCTTACCGCAAGCCAGCAGTCAAGAGCCCACAGTTCCCATGAGTGATCAGGCTACCGCCATGAATCCAAACGGACAACAAATGCCTATGAATCCTAACACTAAGCAATCACCAGGGCCTTCCCGTAGTCAGGACACCACCACATTGTCCAGTGAGCTTCAAACTCCAGTGAGTGCAAGAAATCCAGAACTAACAAAGACACAAGGTCCCCAAGTTCCAGATTTTTTTTACAAGAACTCCACTACCTACATCTAGAGCAACAGACAGGAATCACGTTTCTTTTCCAGTGACTTCTATAAGCCAACAAACAAGCCAACAAACTAGTGGAGAGCAAGTAAACACTTCTGTTATTATTACTGTACCACAACATATAAGTCCACTTCCTTTCCTAGGAGAAGATAATGAAAATGGAAAAGACTGGCTGGATAATGACATTCAATATTGTAACTTATTGCAATATTCAAATGAACAAAAAGTAGCTCTTTTTCAATTTTTCATGTCCGGTAAGGCCAAGCAATGGTTTCTATCTTTAGAGGCCAATGTAAAAAATAGTTTTGATTCTATAGTAACACAATTCAAACAGAGATATGGTGAAAATAGTCTATCTACCAGAGCCAAAATGGTTCATTTATTTTCTTTAAAGCAAGGTAGTGAAAATGTACAAGACTATATAGCAACAATGATAAATCTAGGGAAAGATACAAATCTTCCTGAGGAACATCTCAAAATGGCCATCATAAATGGTCTAGATATTGGAATTAGAACAACAGTGGTGCAGCAAAATCCAAGATCAATCAATGATTTGATAAAATATTCAGTTTTAGCAGAAAGTGCTGTCAAGGAAAATAACTCAGCTACCGTAAGTGCACTTGAGCACAGCAATGAGAGCAACGTGTTCGGAACAAACAGGTAGACGTGGCGCTTAAGTTGCAGAACGAGCGTGCTGCATGATTTTGAGTCCAGACCGCATGTTGATGTTTGCGATTACTGTACGAGCGCTAATGCAGTGATGCATCCAGGGAGCGGCATCAGGGCATTGCCCCCTTTTCCTAATGAATGCCCCCAATTTTAGGAAACAGTGCGCAAAAAATGCCCCAGATTTGAACTAATGAGCGCATTTTCAGCAAATAATTTGCGCTCAAAAGTTTCTAGAGCAATCTCCGTATCGCCAATCTAAGGGGAAATGCTCCTGCAGCGAGAGGGATTTCCAGGTAATGGTTTTTCCAATACGTCATCAATAGCTATTTATAGCACTTATCTGATTTAATTGCTTGGTTAATTATTACTTAATCATGGTCATCACAGCGACCTCTGTATCACGTGTTAAAAAACAATGGCTGCCAAAAAAAAAAACGATTCTCGATTTCTTCTCAAAGAAAACCATCTATAAGCCGAGTCTGTCGAGTCGGAAGAACCGATGGACTTGGAAAAGGACACTTCGCCCGATTCCTGAGACTGTCTCGCTGAACGAAGGATCGGAGAATGTGGAAACTGCACAGGAACCACGGAAAGAAAAACCATAAGAGGAAAGCAGGTCAAAGCCTGCGGTGGATCGGGAAAACAGCAAAAATATTTCGTTCGTGAGTTCGTGAAAAACCAATCGTCCATGGGTGGTATTAAATGAGAAAAATTAAATGTTGTGCAAATACTGTGTTGAAACTGGAAAATCCAATTCATTTACGCAAGGAAATACAAACTACAGAACCTCTACATTGGATCGGCATTGCGAATTGCCGGGCCACAAACAGGCCATCCAGGACTTGCGCCAGCACGATAATATGAACACTTTGTGTAATAAAAATTTGGACAAAAAATCTGAAGTGCTTATAAAAGCTTTTAAAGCTGTGTATTTCATGGCCAAAGAAGGCATCGCCTCTTCAAAATATGGGGCTTTTATGGATTTTATGGAATCGGTGGGTGTTGACATTGGAGCATTTAACATTGGTGAAAATGCAACTTATTCATCTCGGACTACTGCTGAAGAAATACAGGTAAAATTGTACATGTTCTGCATTATAAGCAATTTTATGTTCTGTCATAGATATAGATCTATATCATAATATTATTTTCTACATGTGTAATTTAGTCTATAAATAATATAGATCTAGTTTATAAAATTTAAAGGGTAACTTTAGCTTATAAATGGAGAGCAATTTGTTCCCAAAGTGATTTTGAAGGATGACTGTTCTATTTTAGGAGGGAAGCCTACTTAATTGGATGGGATGTGTTTTGATAAAGAGAGCAGAGTAACAGATAGAGGGAGATTTTTTGAAAATTTTGAAATTCAACCCTTTTTATTTCTTATTGAAACCCTATCAAGTGACCACTTAAAATAATCGTCTCATTTAATCGAGTTTTGATAAGAAATAAAGAAGTTTGGGGCATAAACGTTCAGTTTCACTCCTATCTGTTGCTCAGAGAGAAGCTGCTCCAGTGTGGCTTGTCTTGTGACCTAGTTTTCCGTTGAAGAATCCATTGCAACTCATGTGTTATCGTTGGTCTTAATGTTTTAATACAATTTTCAAGTCTTTATCAGCGTGTTTCTTATTCTGTTGCTGAGACGTTTACACTTTACTGGCGTGGTGGCAGCAGTGGCGAAGCAAAAGACCCACAAACCAACAATGAGGGTGTTACATGGCAAAAAAAAAAATCAAGAGCCTCTCCTCTCCGTGGCTTCCAAGATGATGACGCAGAGGTTCCAAACAGCCGCACAGCACAACAAAAAGTTACTCAACTAGAACTGATGCTTGGGCAAAAAGCAAACTTTTGCCCCATTATATCTAGAAACACGATAGTGAAAAATTCAACATCTTTACCTAATATTTGGCAGGCTATTCGTCTCCATTATGGTTTTCAGTCATCGGGTGCACACTTCCTTGATCTCGCAAGCATCAAATTAGAGCATAATGAAAAACCAGAAGACTTATATCAGCAATTACTTGCCTTCATTGATGATAGCCTATTGCAGGCAGGCGGCGAAATTTCATATCACGGTGAAAAACCTACTGAAGATGAGGCAACTTCACTCAAGGTTTAGCCATGTATTCGACCCACACTATAAGGGATACAATGGAACATCAAGTCCCTTTAAGGCCATTGTAAACATGGGAACCGAACTGCCACCACAACGAAAAGGGCAGATTCCCCAATATGCTAGGGATAAGTTGGATGAACTACAGAGTAAATTTGATGACCTTGAAGCTCTCGACGTCTTTGCCAGACCGGAGGACGTTGGTGTCGTGGTGGAATATCTGAACCCTTCCTTTCTTGTGAGAAAACCCAATGGCGGCTTCAGATTAGTTACAGCATTCGCTGAGGTAGGGCGATATTGCAAACCACAACCTTCCGTTTTGCCAGATGTCAATTCAACACTGTAAACCATAGCGCGCTGGAAGTTCATCGTTGTGTCAGACCTAACTAGTGCATTTTACCAAATTCCCCTCTCAAAGGAGTCCATGAAGTACTGTGGTGTTGCGACTCCTTTCCGTGGTGTTAGAGTATATACCCGATGTGCCACGGGGATGCCTGGATCAGAAACAGCATTGGAAGAGCTCATGTGGAGTGTGTTGGGTGAGCTAATCCAGGAGGGCATAGTCACTAAATTAGCTGATGATCTTTATTGCGGTGGCGACACACCTGCACAATTGTACAACAACTGGAAGCGTGTCTTGGAGGCCCTTAGCTCTAATGGCCTAAATCTTGCAGCTGCAAAAACCATTGTTGCTCCGAGACAAACTGTTGTCTTAGGATGGGTTTGGTCCAGTGGAAGTACACATGCAAGTCCTCACCGCATTTCTGCATTATCAAATTGCCCCCCGCCTGAGACAGTCAGTGGAATGAGATCATTTATTGGCGCATTCATAGTCTTAGCCAGAGTAATACCCAATATGCTGCTCAAATACTCGATCCACTAGAGCAATCCACTGTAGGTCTCCAGTCCAAGGACAAGATTAAGTGGAGTGAAAACTTGCAAGACGCCTTTGCTGCAGCACAAATGTCATTGTCCTCCAACAAGTCAATCTTACTACCACGACCAGAGGACCAGCTATGGATTGTGACATATTTGAAAAGTACATTTGAACCCGTTTTCAGAAACATATATTACTATTTTGATAAATCTGCAAATAGGGCTGCAGAACTGAAAGAACTTCAGAAAGTATTTGATGGACCTCAACTTAAAATGAAGGAAGTTCATGATATAAGGTGGCTTGCCTTTTATGAAGCACTGAATGCTGTATTTCACAGCTGGAAAGCACTAGTGAAGTACTTTCAGGCCAATCAGAAAACCAAACAGTCCCATGATTTGCTTTCCAAGATTACGGACTACAGGTTTGTGACATTGTTATACATCATGATGGACATTATTTCACAGTTATCGCAAGTTAGTTTGTTGCTTCAGAAGTCTGAGCTAGACATAACTGCTATGGGTCCAGCTCTGGACCAAAATAAAGTCGGTGAAAGATGAGAAATCCTACTATCAGAAGCAATTAGAAGAACATTTAAAAATTACAAAGAGTGGTAGTGTCACTTTCTATGGGGTTGAACTTCTTATTTCAAGGAGCACATTTAAAAAAGCAAAGGATGACACAAGGAAGATAAGAGATGAATTCATCAGTTCCTTGCAGACCCAAATGTCCAAAAGATTTCCAAAAGACTGAACCAAGGCAGCATCAGCTTTTAGTGTACTGGGGGTCAGAAACCTTACATTTCTATCAGCTGAAGAACTTGAATCTCATGGAGATGACAAAATCAAGATTCTGTGTGACCACTTTGGTGTGGAACAGAAGATAGGAGATAAATCAAGTCCTGCTATTGTGGATCCAGCCAAAGTGTTGGTAGAATGGGGTCTTGCCAAGACCGTTATTAAGCAGGAAATGTATCCAAGGGACAAACTTTCAAATTTATGGCAATTAGTTCATCAGCATCATGCAGAGACATTCCCCAATCTTCTTAAGCTTGCTGTTATCTGTCTAGTAATGCCATACCAAACAGCTGACTGTGAGAGAGGCTTCAGTGCCCAGAATCATACAAAAACTGTAAGTAAGAATCGCCTGCAACAGGACAGTCTTAATAGGCTCATGCTTATTAAGATTGAGGGTCCACCAGCAAGGGAGTTCAATTTTTAAGATGCACTGAAGAAATGGAAGGGAAAGAAGGAAAGAAGACTTTTCAGACAATAGACTGATGATTGTGTAGTGCTTGATGAAACTTTGCAGTCATTATAAGACAATTCTACAAGTATGTGTGCCCATTGGACCAGACTTAATTTAGGAAAACTCAAACCTGTTTGTGAAGCCAAACATTCATCATAATTACGTCTAAGTGATCATGTGTTTGACAAACTTTGCTTATCAGCATACAAGTACTAAAATAACTGAGGTGACATTGCACATTAAACCATCAAAATGGTTTCTGAATTTTGTGAAATCCCTATCACAGCTTCACCATGCACAAAACAAAAATCAGGATACTGACAGTGGAAGTAAGTTTTCATATTAAACTTTATTTAACCATATGTTTATTCAAATGCATATCTTGATTTCTAGCTCTTTCCATTTTGAGAGAAGCTTGGACCTAAATATAATCATTTGAATAATAGATGGTTTGATACATGTTCTAAGCCAATTAACTCTTAATAACTCAGAAGCTTGCACTTGGTTTTCAGCTCCTTCCAAACTGGAAGGAGCTGGGAACCATTTGCAAGCTTATGAGTGATTAAGAATGAATGGCTTAAACATAAACAAAATGACCATTTAACCATACTTTTTAACTTCTCATGCCCCCTTTTTGCCAGATTAGGGGGGCATATGCCCCATATTTTGGAAATCCTGGATGCATCACTATAATGCAAAGTGGGTTCCAGGGGTTATCACTGAGAAAACCGGACCAGTGCATATCGAGTACAGGTAGGAAATGGTACTTGGCATAGGCATGTTGATCAAATACATGATTCAGTGGCACAAAATAAGGAAATGCACTCTCAAAATGTGCCCCAGTCGGTGAGGGAATATAGTTATTCAGGGGGTCAGACTCATAAATTGTGTTTCCACAGTGTAGTTTTAAGTAGAGATATGTGATTTAAAATGATTATCATAGTCAGCTGAATTTATATTAAATCTTGTTTGTTTTATGAGAAGTATTTTGTTTTCTTATAGTAATGTTTCAAACGGCCCAAAAAAACGAGGCCCCATTGTATTGGAGAGAACATAATGTATACTGTATGTGATCGTATGATCACATACAGTATACATTACTGTATACTGTATGTGATCATACGATCACATACAGTATACTGTATACTGTATGTGATCGTATGATCATCAATTTGTTTGTGTATATATATATAAATTTGTTGGCAACAGTTGTGATTTGTGGCACCTCACATTTCAGCGGGGAGGATGCGGAGATGTACCAGGGATGTACCGGTGTATCTTAGGGACTATATTGTGTGGCACGTTACACTGCGCCCCTGCACATTGATATGTACTTTTGATATGACCAATAAAGTCAGTTCCAACAAATGCATTGAATGATGTACACGAGTTATTGCCAGACACTCAGACAACATACATAACGGCAATGTATTGGTTACATGTCGATATGTCCCTGCACCGATACTCCCCCCCCCCACCGGTATATCCCCGCACCAATACTTCTTCGCACCGATACTCCCCTACAATTAAAGATACACTGAGGGGGAGTATCAGTGTGGGGAAGTATCAGTGCGGGGGAGTATCGGTGTGGGGATGTACCGGTGCAGGGATCTATCAGTGTGGGGTCGTACATGTATCGATGCGCATCATATAAAAAAATTACTAAGGGGGATTATCGGTGCGGGGGAGTAACGGTGCGGGGGAGTATCGACATGACCCCAATGTATTCTGAGTTGTCGTCCTGAGGAGACTGAGGAGTCAATAACGGACTATATTATTCATGCTGAAAACGTCGCGGCTGCACTGGATAATGCCAGAGAGACTGTAAGTGATGCCTTACTAATTGCAATGATTTTGAAAGGACTTCCAATTGAACATAAAGCACTCTCTGAAGTGTTAGCACAGGGAGAGATAGAACTAGACTTCACCCAATTTAAAGCACCCGCATACGGTGAGCAATTGGCGCACGCCACTTTTCTCATCGTCTGCAGGGGTATTTTGATGAGATTTTTGCCTCTTGCGCAGCTGAGCAAAATATCTTGCATGTTTGATATTTTTGGCCTCTCGAGGCAAATGGCACCGATTGCTCAAGACATGCCAACAATGCGCATGTGCTGGTAGATGGAAACAAAGAACAAGGCAGCAAAGCTGTCAAATGTACAGACAAAAAGCAGACAATAACAATGCACAAAATAGGCTACTGTCAATTCTAATGCAAAAGTACGTTATGCTTAACTGCAAATTCAACATCAAATTTTAATTATGCTCAACAGGTAATACCAATGTAAGTAAAATGTGTAACAAGCGTAAGGCTTCAGGCCCATGGGAGTTCAAGTTCACACTTTGAAAATGCCAGAATGAGAAAAATGAAAATTTCACACAAAACTGCTTAAATTCAATAAATAATGATAACCCAATTGAGCTGGCTTTCTTCTTTGAACTGCATGCCAATCCTAAAAATCATACTTGTAAGTTGAAAATAATAATAAGTAACACAGTTTTCTTTTCATAATGTTTGTAGTAGCAGTGCAAAAAGATTTTTGTCAATTTTGATGTAACATTACATAATAAATTACAGAAAAATTATCACTAATTTTTGATTATTGACTATAAATAGCATGGACATGTAGAAAATTTGATTACCATTTGGCTTCATGTCCATGGGAGCTTCGAGTCATGTTGAATATGCCAACATGATAAAAATGAATATTTCACTAAAATGTATAACTTCCAGAAAAAGAAGCCAATTAGACTGCTTTTCCAACACAGGCTGCATTTTAGTCCCATGTTTCTTTCCTGCAAGTTTGAGAACAGTAAGTGACATGGTTTTACTTAAATAGTCATCATGGGAGCAGTGCCCAAAATAGGGGTTTCTTCAAATTTTGATGCAATATTGCATAATGCTTAACAGCATAATGACCATCAATTTTTAATTATAAAATATTAGTATCATGGATATTCAGAAAATGTGACTAGCAAAGGTCTTCAGGCCCATGGAACTTCAAAGTCACACCTTGAAAATGCAAAAATGTAAACAAGACAGCACTATTCTGAAATGGGTTTATTTCCATTTTTAACACTTTTTTAACATAAAATTAACAGTTTACTGCCATTTTTATATGATCAACTACGAAAATTGATGAGATGTGAAAAATATCAATAGAACAGTGTCAAATGTCCAATTTCCTCCATTCTGAGTTTCTGAACATAGTGAATGATTGAATCTTACAAACTGCAATGATATGAGTTTATTTCCATTTTTGACACCTTATTACACAATACACGATTACAAGTTTACCATCATTTTTAAGTAATCAACTAACAATGTTGTAAAGATGCAGGAAATGTCAAACAAACACTTTTACGTATCTTATTAATTAAATAATGAGACTGTTAACATGCCTAATAATTGAATCTGAGGAAATGTGAAAAAACAGCATAACTTATAAAATAATGGTCCGATTATGCTGATTTTCGAACTTGACCTGCATTTTAGTAAGATTGATTACTCCTGTGAGTTTCATGATAACAGGCCTATGGGTTTTCCTTGAAATGTGTTAACAGTGTTGCATATATGCTGAGAAAAAACAGCATAACTACTAAAATAGTGGCCCGATCATGCCGATTTTCGAACTTGATCTGCGTTTTAGTAAGATTGATTACTCCTGTGAGTTTCATGACAACAGGCCTATCAGTTTTCCTTGAAATGTGTTAACAGTGTTGCATATATGCTGAAAAGTGAAAAAACAGCATAAATTCTACAATAATGGCCCGATCATGCTGATTTTCGAACTTGACCTGTGTTTTATGAATATTCATCAGCTCTGTAAATATAAAGCCAAAAAGTAAAACTGTCTTCCACTTATGGTGTTAACGCTGAAAGTGCACGGCGACGGCGACGGCGACATGATCGGCGACGACAGACGCAGGTGATGGCAATATGTACAGACACATCTGTGTCTGTACATAAAAATAAAGATTGCATAGTGAAAATGAGACGAGACCATGCAAGTAAGGACCTGAATGACATTACTAGAAAGTGCAGAAGCTTAGAGAATTTTGTCAGGATGAAGTCTGCTGTATTAAACTTTTTTGAGATGACGTTGGAGATCACGTTACCCTATGTAACCCAGGAAAAAAGATGCCATCTTGACAGAAACAGAAAAAAATGCAGACTAGAATACTCACTGATTATCTCTCAAATATTGGAATTTTCTGTGATGTCATGGTTTAGGGTGGAAGTAGGTTGACGCAGGCAGCTTGGAATTTCTAGTAAATCTGGCAAGCTAAGTTGACATCATCCTTTAAAAGTGCACGTTCTGTCGATAAATTTACTTAGCAGCTATAGCAGTGAATTAACAGTCGGTACAAGATGGCACAATCAGCAATCACTAAATTTTTGAGGGGCACTAGCCCAACTGTCAACTTTCAAGATGGACGATAGTCAGACGATGACCAGTCAAGTCCTATACGTCATATGGTACATGTACCAAGCTAGGTAGGCCAAACAGAAACAGAAAAATTGCAGGCTAGAATACTCACTGATTATCTTTCAAATATTCACTAAAAATTTTTATCAGAGAATCCAGACATAAATGTGTCGTTTGCACAGTTTTGTAAAATGAGACCCAAACACATTAGGCTGACAAATTTGTTGTCAAGAAATACCTGTCTCTACACTATACACCAAAACATGGCATTAAAACTAAAAGCTGTGTGAAATGTTGGTGTTAACATTTCTCCCAAATCCTGAGGTTGACAGAAAAACTACAACTCTGGAGGAATTAAAAAAAAAACTGGGGGACATATCAAATATAATGACAGGTTATGATAGCAAAGGATAGAAAAAGATGGAGAGAAGAAAATGAGGATTGTGAAAGTGGAAGTTACCAGAACAGCTTTTATTTAATAGATGACATCTTCCTATGAATTGTTTCTTGCTCACTGGCAAAACAGTTTAGCATGAAATAAATGTGCAACTTTTAGCTTTTGTGTGTTACTAAAGCATCCTGGTGCCAAAATATGACCTAGAAATACATTTATTTCATCAATTCTATATTGATCAAAATGTCTTTGAAAATTTGTTCAGTATACTGGAAATGTCCTTGAAAAGTACTGGGGAAAAATTATATGAAACCTGTGCAAACCATGTGTTGAGTGAAGTTCAGCAGTTATATCTTGATACAGGAACAGTCTGCACAGGCTCAGAAGAAGCCTGGTAACTGAATTTAGAGATCAGTGGGGAAAATGTCACATTTAATATTGACTCTTGCGCAGACACTACAGTGATAAGTGAGAAGTCTTATAACAGCAGAAAACCAGTGTCACGTTGCATAGTCCAGGTTGAAAATTGAATAGTATGGACACGTTTGATGCTGTCACTCAACTAAAAGGGAAGATGTACAGATTCGTGTGTGTTGTCAAAAGGACAATATCCTTGGTAGGAGTACTGCAAGCACCATGGGACTGACTGTAAAGGTTGATAATGTAAAAGCTTATGTATCTGGATCAACAGGTCACCTCGACTGTATACCAGTGCGAATCACTGACGGAAAATACCCAGCCATACTATTTGTCTATAGCACATATTCCCTTTCTGCTTATGGGAAAAGTTAAAGAGAAACTACATATTTTAGAGCAGGAAGGACTCATCAGTTCACCCTTATGGTGTTAATAAATAAGAAAAATGACAATGTCAGAATTTCCCTTCATTTTAAAAAACTTAATGAATCAGTCATGTGTGAGAACTTTCTGCTGCCAAACTTAGATGACAATCTTCCCAGCAAATTAACCTCGTTTTCATATAACATACAAAACTAACAACTTCACACCGATGCAAATAAGGCAGAGAGACGTGTATTTGGGCAAACTAACAGTCAGCGAATCAAAGACCCTTCTGAATTTTTGGACATTTTTTTCAGTGATGAGGCAAATTTCCAGCTTAATTGTTACATGAACAAACTGAATACGCACTTCTGGGCTCAGCCTCAAAAGCATCAGTATAGCACACTTAGTGTGGAGAAAGTGACTAAAGCATGTTTTGTCATAATAACATTAACAAATAGGGATGACTAAAGTTGGTATGTAAAGACACGCCATATAACAATCTTGAATGGCTGACATATGTCCAGGTGAACCTGAATCCTGTGCCAGGGCCAGAACAAACTGGAAGTTCCTCATCTGACAAGCAAGAAGTACTTTTGAGAATAACAGGTCCCAGCACTTGGCTGCTGCAAGGGACTGATGTCATAGGGTCCCTTCCTCCTCAACTCACCAATTGAGATAACTGTAGAGGTGTGTGTGCTTCTAGTTTCAGACTGTGGAGCCACTTTCGTTGTCACTGCTAATTTTAACAGAAAAGTCATTGTCTGCTTCTGATGGAAAACATACTACTGCTTCTCTAAACTTGATTACTATACTGGTAAATCTTATTGAATGTCAGTATAATGATACATGATTACAGCAGAATTGCTAATCTTACTGGAAATATCTTCATGATGGCAGTAAGATGTCAGAGCATTGACTTGGTCCATTTTTCAGAGAAAACTCCTAAACTTTCATCTTCATCTTGTGGTGACAAGCCAATGGAATCAATCTTGAAGCAACCAATAGACAAGGTACCCAAGAAACTGTAGGACAAGCTACTCTGAGCACTACACTACTGGTACATGTGAATGTTAGGTACAAGTGTGGCAAAGATTTGGGACATTCTGCCTTTGCTTTATTTCTTGCTTTAAGCAAAATAATCTCTATGCATTTTTCAGTCTTTGTGACCTTCGTGGAGATTGCTTATATGCACCTTCAGCTTCTACATGTAATCCATAATCTTCATCCTGTACCATGACAGTTAGAAGTAAGAGTGGTACAACAAAGAATGGCAGATAGGCCCAACTCAGAGTCAATCTTTCCATCATAGTGCTGGGCCCTGGATACTTTGACTGGCTGAAATCATGCATTGCAATGTGGTACAAGATGGCAATCACTGCTGTTATAGTATGTGCAGAATAAATGATGGCTGGCATTCTTATCCATCTACAGTTACCTGTAACAATGAAATGATTCTTGCAATAAAGCAATTTGAAATGAAGTCTTTGTTTCCATAAAATAAATATAATATAGAAATAAATTTGGTCAATTAAATAGTAGTTTCATCAACTAAAACACAAAAGTGTGATATATTATCAAATTGTCTCATTGCTGTGGATAAACAGCTGTCAGATAATGGTGGAGATCAAAGTTTGTATCATTTCATATACAACAATCACTTAATATACAGCATTAGTGCACATGGCAGTTATCGCTAGTCATTAAAGGATATTGAACAAAGTACAATACCCCAGAAAATTGTCAAAAATAAAACCTTAACCTACTAACAACCATAACTTGCACCATGGAATTTTTACCAACAGAGCTTACCAAAAGCTTATTTTCTAAGCAATTATCATAAAACTGTTTATAAATTCTACTTTGTATCACCTTTATAAAATGCATAGGCAGCTGCGAATGACAATGGTGTATGCAGGAACTGTTCACAGAAGAAAATTGCCTGGTACCATGGTGGAGGATCCAAATACATGTTGTCTTTTATGCCATTGCCATACCATGAGTGCAATCTTCTTAACTACAAATATCATCAAAAGATTTTTTTTTCAATCTGAAAAGTGCAAATTTCTAGAACGTTAAAATAAGGACATCTCCACCTTAGCGCAAACACGTCTATGAAAACTTTCATTGATTTACAACCTCAAAATAAAGTCCAGGGTATTAATGAAAAAATAAAAGTCTAAATAAAAAATATCTAATTCTAGAATGAATGACAATAATTTACATTTTTGTGATTTCTTCAGGACTTTCACTTTATTAA
Source organism: Lingula anatina (assembly GCF_051362555.1). Classification (NCBI taxonomy): domain Eukaryota; kingdom Metazoa; phylum Brachiopoda; class Lingulata; order Lingulida; family Lingulidae; genus Lingula; species Lingula anatina. Next base: position 57,812,452 of record NC_141767.1, read on the forward strand.
AGCATATTCAACAGAGCTTTGATTATTGGGATGAAAAAGAGAGACTCCTTGTAAAAGTGACTATAAGACATTAAATATTTAGCAATATGCAACCTGCAACTGGCCCTGAGTTTACAAGGCTTGGGTACTGACTAAAGTTAAGAGAGAAGCTTCAAATAAGTGATGGATAAAAGCATAGGCTGCATGTCTTGTTTATTTATTTATTAAAGTAATGACAACAGGCAGCTTTACAGTAGGTGCTAATTGTTTTTTCAAACCGCAAAAAAAGTGTCCTGCATGCTGTTTCTAAACCACTGAGTAGGAAACTTATCTTTGTCAACATAGGACTAAGCGCAGCTGATACTGCCACACGGGCAATGTTTTGACAATCTAAGAATGGTTGAAAGTGAAAAATGTTAATTTTTAAATTGAATTTTATTCATTTTTCTTTTCTTTCTTTCCTTTTTTGTGTGGGGAGACCTCCCGAGTAGATTTGACCTGATTTTAGCCAGTTTATAACAGGTGTATGATTTTACAACAGTCAAACTGGTAGACAGACAGATGAAGTTAAGGAAAGTGGGAAAACTGGTTGGCTTCACAGTAATGTGCGTGTTGAGGAGATGAGATGTAAAATAAAAATTTGAGAGCTGCCGCACTGCAGCTGGTTCAGCAACCTGTTTTCATTTCCAACTTTTTGAGGCCTTTGCTTTCATGCATTAGCTCAGCCAGTACATATCGGAATCGTCAATAGGAGTGCTAACGCATGGATTTTCGTGCCACTCTACTCACAATAGGAGAATGTGTAAGGGGAGACAACTTAATTGGCTGTCAGTCCAAAAATGGTCTTACTCGTGGTTTAAGATCATGCAAGACTATATGTGATCTTAAATTGCACTTTAAGACCAAATCATGCCCACTAGCGTAAGTAATTAATATCGTTGAGCCAACTTAACAAACAGTTGCAATTTTGGCTACTTTATTTGGGCTATGACTCCTGTTGGTTTAGCTTATCTGCTTTACTTACAGACTGTGGGTAAAGCCAGCTGGGAAAGACGATCTGTGAGTCCATAATTATAACGATTGGAATGTTGATTAAAAAGTAAGTGAAGAACATCCACTCTAAAACACGACGCATGTTGCAAAAATAATGTGTGAAGTGAAAAGATTATTTTTTCTACTTCCAAATAGTAAAGAACCCTGGAAGGTGAAAGTCAAGACGAGCTGGTGCAGACTGCGGAGGTAAAGTTACGTTAATGTCAATATTAAACTCCACTGGCTCATTTTTGTATGATCTGTTCAATTTAAAAGAAAGTTTTTCGTTTTTCCTTTTGTAATAAAATGAGGAAATTATATCATAAAACATGAATAAATCAAGAACAAAGGGGGAAATTCCGAGAAAATCCCGATAGCAGGCCACAAGGACCGTGACATGGAACGCACAGATTTCTCTGTCTACACAACATGAATTCATATTGATTTGCCGAATTTTTTTGTCTTATCAACACTTTCAGGTATTGTCTATACTATTGAATCGTACGGGGGATTATTAACTACTTTTAATTCATACAAAATATAATTTGCCGTTAGGCGGCGTGATATGTTCTTTAGTTTAGTGAAAACCCTATTTTATTAATATGGAGGATTGAAATCACGCTGTCAAGAATGTAAAGGTTTGTTCGTTTACTGGAGCATATTTCAGATTTTAACATGTTATATGTAAAGGAGGTTTCTATATTTTTCTTTAATATGCGTGTCAAGTTACGTGTGATCTCTAAAGATATAGGAAATAGGTGTGGTCTTCCAGTACCATCATGTGTTCATCATCAACTCAAGATGGCCGGCCACCACACTGCCGTCTGCATGTTTAGATGTAGAAGTAGTACAGTGTAAATGCTGTAGAATCTCACAGATTTATGCTTGACCTCATTGGACTTTCGATGATAGACGGAAAATATAAGATATTTTATTGAATATGTTTGGTCATTTGTGACTTCACTGGCAATGTCTTTCATTCGAACAGCAATTTAGGGACACCCAATTATAAGTTCTCGTCAGCAAACCAAATGCAGGTGTATCTCTCTTCAGGCAAGTCCCTTGACATGCCATGTTTGGATTATGCTATAAGCATGCAGTTATGTCTTCCTTACCATGCCTAACTTGGTGAATGAGAAAAAAATATGTATTGCACCCTTTTAATGTGTTAGATATTGTATCCTAACAGTATTAATTCCTCCTTAAAAGTGTTCAAAGATCAAAAGCAGTCTTTTTTTCAAATCCAATTTTTGGATTTTCCTTTTAACATGCAGTTGTCTTTCTTACCTTGCTTTACTTGACCTCATGGTATACTGCACATCATTGTGTTAGATGTTGTTAGATTGAAAAAAAATATATTATGGCACAGTATAAATATTGCTGTAGAATCAGTTCACATTGTTGGTTAGATAAGGTGCTTGTTTGTTTTTTCATTTATTCAATTTTTTAAAATTTTCTTGTCCACTTAATCAATTTAACAAAACCTTTGGATATGCCATCAATAAAAATGTCATTTCTGCTCTTTGTTTTTGAAGATGGCTAGTACAGATCCTGATAAAGCAGAGAAGGCTGCTAATAGTCGCCTCAAATCGTACAAAAATGTAGGCCTTGATTCTCAAGAATTACGAAGAAGAAGAGAAGAAGAAGGAGTTCAACTTAGAAAACAAAAAAGAGAAGAACAGGTATGAAAACAACTTCGAGAATCTTTTGGTATAGAATGGTATTCTATACCTTGTCTTCGGTATGTTCTATCCTTTTTACTGTCTCTTTATATATAAGAAGTAAGATTATGACATGGTTTGACTATCAAGGTCCAAAGCCAAAACGGGAAGAGGGCATGCTTTGTGAACAAATTGAGACTTTAAGTGTTATACCAGAAGTACATGATGAAATATCAGTAATGACCTCTTTTAAAATGTTAACCAAGACAATAACTGATGCTTCAGTGACCCACCTCTGTATGAAGAGGTTATTGAACATCTGTTGAACTTAATGAATAAAGATAGATTTGTTTCAGTCACATATATTGTGGATTTTTTCCAGTTATTCAAAAGGCGTAATGTGTCTGTTCATGAGGACAATGAAGATGATGTTGGTGATATACAAGATCCAATGGTCAGCTCATCTCTTGTGGTAAGAGCATAGCTTGTTTTATGCTTAAATGACTTACAAAGAACTATTGAAAACAGTTTAGGCCACTTAATTGGTATTGGTGTATTTTAAACTAATCCAATAATTTGTTTTTCACTTTCCTTATATTGGTTAAAATTAATCACAAAGTGAATGACATTGAAGAAACTTAAATTGCTATTATTCAGCTCTTTTTTCTTCCTTATCGTCAATTTTTTTTTCTGCATACTTTCCGTAGGGGATGACTTGTGTGTTTTATTATTGATAAGCTGTCATAATAAATATCTAATGTAGGGTGGCATCACACAAGATATGGTACAGGCTTTGTATAGTGAAAGTGTAGAACAACAGCTGCAAGCAACTCAGAAATTTAGAAGACTATTGTCTAGAGGTAAATTTAGCATCATTAAAGAAAACAAACCAAATCCATCTTTGAAACTAGTGAATTTTACTTAATGTGTTGGTTTTTCAGTTTATATATTGAATTGATTTACATGAAGTATGTTTTGTAATGTATTACTATTTACATGTAGTATGTTTTGTAATATAGAATTGTGAATTGTTATTGGGAATGAATTGCATACCTTGTGAAATGCCTTTTAAAAATATATTTTAGAGCCTAATCCACCTATAGATGAAGTAATACAAACAGGAATTGTGCCACGTTTTGTGGAATTTCTTAGAAATGATACCAATTTTACACTACAGGTATGTTAGATTTTAAACTGATTGATGGTAAATTTAGTTAAATGCATTGGCTTTTGAAAGATATACACATATGTTCAAGTGGACAAATGTGTATTTGTAGCAACACAATCGGAGTGAAATGCAACTTTTATCTTTTTAACTGGTGATTAAGGAAGAAGAATATATGTGTGCTTACATGATAGCAGTTTTACAGTTGATGAAGTTTATAGAAAAGTGTTCTATGGACAAAATATTTTTGTTATTCAGTTTGAAGCAGCTTGGGCACTGACAAATATTGCATCAGGGACATCATTTCAAACGAGAGTTGTGATTGAAGCTGGTGCAGTACCTATTTTTATCAGATTACTTGCATCTGAGTTTGAGGATGTCCAAGAACAGGTAAAACGATAGTACTGTTTATTGTGCAGAGTGAAACTTAAAGCAAAAAACATGCCTTTGTATTATGTTTTGCTAAGGTACATGTATATAACATGGGGAATACAGTTTTGAGAGATTTTATGCTGCCTAAACAATGAAATGTTTACTCCATTTTTTGTCTCTGGGGAACAAACATTGTTTTATGTGGTAAGTTATATTAAATTGTTTCAAGTTCAATTCCCTGATATAGATGTTATGGGTAACCATATGATGGATTAATATTGGATTGGTAGTATATGTGTAACTTTATCTTTTAGGCTGTATGGGCTTTAGGAAATATTGCAGGAGACAGCCCAGAATGTAGGGACTATGTTTTAAATGAAAGTATTTTAGTCCCTCTTTTACAGTAAGTAAATATCCATATTTTGTTGTTTGAATTAAGAATTTGGATATCTGGTAGTCTGATCAAATGCTTATCAAATGTTGTTTAGTAAGGTAAATTGAATTATTGATTTTAAAAAAGTTTCACTTTGATAGGAAACCAGCTTTTATAGTAGTCAGTTGGTTTATATTATTAACTGAAAGTTTTCTGAGGACATGATTACATTTTTCTTCATAAGTGTTAATTGTTACATGGTGTATGTATTTCAGGTTGTTGAGTAAATCCACCCGTCTAACAATGACAAGAAATGCTGTATGGTGCTTATCCAATCTCTGCCGTGGCAAAAATCCTCCTCCTGAATTTACAAAAGTATGTGTGCTTATAGATATTATCTGGTTTAATGTTCTATTATAGTAAATGTCATTGAAAACCTGGGTATCCACTTCATATATTGAAGTTTCTGTTCAAAGTATCTAGCAAGTTTTGATTTTATCCACTATTGGCTTCAAGGCTATAAATGGAACAATTTGAAACTCTAAATCATTTTGACTGTTTTAAATGACCATAATACTTTTGTCTTACCATGTTTTTAACATCAATTAGGAACCAGTACAAACCTGTCAATTTCTTCCCAGGTTTCCCCTGCATTACCAGTGTTAGCCAGGCTTTTGTTTCACAATGATGCTGATGTGTTAGCAGATGCCTGTTGGGCCCTGTCTTACCTATCAGATGGGCCAAATGAGAAAATTCAAGCTGTTATAGATTCTGGGGTTTGCAGGCGGTTGGTGGAACTTTTAATGTAAGTTTTGGTATTTAATCTGTTGTATGAAATTAAAAAAATAAATGCACAATTCACTCAGTTTTCAATATAGAATAAAACTTAACGCCATTTAATATTTATTGTGTTTTGGTCATAGGGTGGGAAATTGACAAGCAATTTCAACATTGCTGTCAGTTTAAAAATCTGAGCAAGTAAAAAGGCAGCTAATCAGACATCTTCATTTCAGGCATAACCAACAGAGTGTGGTTTCTGCAGGACTGAGAGCTGTAGGCAATATTGTAACAGGAGATGATGTGCAAACACAGGTAGAGTGGACAAGGTCTCAGTTGTGCTAAATATATTTGTCCAAATATATGCTAGTTACCGTTTAAGTTTTTCAGTTTAAAGAACTATAATGTGTGAAGTGCTGTGATAGTAGTAGTAGAAATGTTGATTGTGTAATTAATTATTTTTTTAATCAAGGTTTCTCTCATTCCAGATAATTTTAAATTGTTCAGCATTGCCCTGTTTATTACATTTGCTTGGCAGTTCAAAAGAATCTATTCGCAAAGAAGCATGCTGGACAATCTCCAACATTACTGCTGGGAATAGAGCACAGATACAGGCAAGTTTCGTTGATGTTTAGCATTGATTGAAATGTTTCAAGTTCAATTTCCCATTCTGCTAAGTTAAACATAAGAACTTCAAAAATGGACTGCACATGCTTGTTTGATTTTCTTCTATTTAAACAATTTGTGATTAAGTTGTCATTGAAATCTCATGTAAGGTGGAATAGAAGCATATAAACATTTACGTGTCTATTGTTTTTGTTTTCAGGCAGTTATTGATGCCAATATCTTCCCAGTTCTGATAGAAATACTGGGCAAGGCTGAATTTAAGACAAGGAAAGAAGCAGCATGGGCCATCACGAATGCCACATCAGGAGGAACACCAGAACAAATAAAGTACAAACTTTAGGCTGTTTAACAAAACAGTCTCTACAAAACTGATTAATTACAAAAGTTAATAATTCACATGCTTTTAATTTTGTTATTGGAAAATCACCATTAAAATGATGCCTTTCAAACATACTCACTGATTTAACCCAGTATCAGGGATTTTTTTATGCTTAAAAAGAATTGTAATCAAATAACAAGTATTTTTTCCACTTTATAACGGGTACTGTTTAACTTTCCACATTATATATAACTTGAATTTAGTGTATCAGTCTGTTGATTATAACTTTTTATTTCCCAATATTACTTGCAATGATTGCTGTTTTAAGATAAAAATGACCATGTTTGGCTTCAGGTTCTTAGTGCAGTCTGGTTGTATTCCGCCACTGTGTGATTTGTTGACAGTCATGGATGTGAAGATAGTACAAGTAGCACTAAATGGTTTGGAAAATATCCTCAAACTTGGAGAGCAGTATGCCAAACAGCTGGGAGGGGCTAATCCCTATGCCGTGATGATTGAGGAATGTTATGGTATGGAAAAACATTATACGCAACATTGTTTTCATAGTAAAATAAGTGGAGATTATAGAATTGCATATTCATGATGTACAGAATTGGAAATTATGGATTTCAAAACCCAGGAGAAATATATTTTGTAACTGAAAGATATTTGTGGTTAATGTGGCGATGCAGTGTTAATTAGAATACGCCTATTTTTTGCCTTTTGTTCCAGGTTTAGACAAGATCGAGTTTCTCCAGAGTCATGAAAATCAAGAAGTTTACCAAAAGGCTTTTGAGATAATAGAAAAATACTTCGGCACTGAAGAAGAAGATAAAACTTTAGCCCCACAAGTTGATGAAAATGCTCAACAGTTTCAGTTCAATGGAGGACAAAATGCACCCCAGGGTGGCTTTGAATTTTGAGGATTTAACATGCTTTCTCCTGTTCAGATTTGAGGATGCTGTGCTACTAGTCAAGTCTGGCTGTCCTTTTAAGTCTTTTAAAAAGTTTTTCCAAATTTAAAAGGCACATTTGTACTCTGAGATATGGGGCATAATGCTGCTAGCTGTTGTCTGGTTAGAGAATATGAAACGGTGTCACTTCTGAAGATTATTAAGTAAACATTGTTTGAAATATTGCCATCATCTAAGTTGTAAACAGCATAGAAAAAAATATTTATTTTGTTGGTCTTTCTGTAAAATTGAAGTGTAATATAAATATTATACTGAATAAGTCGCTTCGCTTTATTGTTAACAGTGGCCAAGTCAAGACTGATGAGGTCTAATACTGATGAAGAAATTTGCTTTATCGCTGTAGGTAACTTTCCAGTTTATCTATTCTTGGAAACACCACTGACATCGAGTCTGATATAAGCTTAAAATGTTAAGTTGTTCTGATGTTGCTCCACAGATTGTCTATTTTGTTTCATAAAAAACTCCCAATTGTTTGTGTTGGCTGGTTTCCTGCCAAAATCTCAAACATCTTGTGTGTGCATTCAACTTGAGCATAGTGGTGGCAACAATCAAAAATTGCCACTTTAAGCTTCCAAATGTAGTGGCAGTACAGGTAAAATGAAATGACATATTTACGCATGTGAAAATACTTAGTATTGCATATTGCTGTCAAGGTTAAATGATCAAGCTTATAGTTAACACTCAGTTGTGCTTTACTTCATGGGCTTGGGGTGGGGAATGCAGCTGGAGTCATTCCATGAAAAATTGTCATTTGAGACTAATGGGTTATTTTGTGTAATATGTTCACAATTTTGACTTGCTCCACTATTTTCACAGTTTTAGTAGCCTCTAATATAAAAAGAAATCAATAGTAATCAAAAGGAGGCATAAAACACAAAATATGTGAATCACAGATATGACCCAGATGTTCAGTTTTTTATGGTATGACCCACTGATGTGATAAAAGAATTGTTAATGAGTGCATGCAACCAAGTTATCAGGCTGTTTGTTTTCAAGTAGTGGAGGATGTGGCTTTAAATGCCTTCCTTTTACAGGATATCAGAAATTTGGATACAAGGTACAGATTCTACTATTATTACCCTTTGTGACACATTCATGTCAAACAATGCCAAACAACTGAAATTGAGAACTCACCGAATGTAACATGTACATAAACACACTTGCTTACATTCATGTACATAAAAACTTTTGTACAGAAATCAAAGCCACACGATATTGATCAACTACAAGGTTAAATATTGTGTAAAACTTGGCTCTTTTCCAATAAAAATTAAAGAACATTTGTTCTTATTGTCATTTTATTAATTTTTTATTTTGTCATCACAGCGCAATCACGGCTCTTATTTATTTCATCTTTATTTATTGTACAGCAACAATGCCATCAACACAGTCATGCATCTGCTGGTGTCAACAGCTGTAGCCAGAATGAGGTTCACATTTCTTGTTACTGACATAAATGAGAAGCAATGCTTCAAACTCGGCACTTACTACTTTAAGACAGCTCACCTTCAAATATAGTCATTTACTCCTTATTGAAAGGATAAACAAAAAAAATTTGTTTGCTCAACACTAGGGTAGAATATATTAGGGAGACTCCTTGGCACATGTTTAGATAAAGATATGTAGTAACTTGTTTTCTTGCACATTTTATGGGGACAACTGGACGCTGTTTAGCATTTGCCTGTTAAATAACTCCAAGACAAATTGTTTAAGATTTTATTAATAACATTTTAACAGTATAAAGTTTTCATTAAAAAAACTACATTGTTATATTGTATTCAATTTTACCATGAATCAACAAGTTAAACAAAATATAATTTTCTAAATATCTAGGTTAATTGATATCTTTATCAAATTGCAACTAAATAGTGAAAGATGCATTAGGCAGAAATAAAACAAATACAAAAAATACTGTTTTTAAAATAAAGACCTTCTAAATGTCCTTGAAACAACCTGTTTCATCCATTAAAGATGTCACATAAATTTATGATTTCTGAGTTGAAACCATCAACGAATAATTTTTCAATTGCTACAATCATTTCTCATAAAAATAAAAGGTGAGCTGACAGCACCATCACTGTCAAATCCAACTGCAGTCAAATTATAAGACTAATGTCCCACTGAAATTCCTGCAGTTCATTTCTATTTCCCACTCTACATGCAAGAGTATAAAGCATGGTCAGGGCTATCCATCACAAGTCAGAAAGTTGGCAGTCTGATCATACCAACTTAGTTCAGACCTTGGGTCTGTGCTCTTTGCTAAAGATACAGTTTCTTCTGAACCACCATAGGTGACTGATGTGGCTTCAGCTCCAGAGTAAAGCAAATCACTGAAATCAACCATTACATCTTAAAAGTAAAAGCATCAGTGTTCTTTCATTTTTTACATAATTCAGTATTTATTGTGGCATTGATGTACAAATACGACTGGATGAACACAAATAGAGGCTCCTGTTTTAAACTGTCCTTACCTCTCCTCACTCTGTATCTCTATAATCCCTTGATCTATCAAAGACTGGTACGCATATGGCTTAGGTTGACCAGGGCAAGGAACGTGTGTGTATAATTCTATACTGGCTGGGAAACCATGGGCCTATATATTCAATAAACATAAGTAAGATCACCCCTGAAGTCATGACAAGTTGTTTTAAAATTCTTCAAAAATATTCATTGTTAAACCTTCTGTTTAAACCTTTGGTCTTTAAAGCTGATGACAACAGGCTTAAAATTGTTGTGATCTACATGAAAGTTTTTACATATTTTTAAGCATACTCCAAGTTTATGTATATGAAATACAATGTAATTTATATTTCATTTTATCTTCAAACTGATTCAAACTTACCTTTACAACAGCAACCTTGACACTGTCCCCAAGTTCATTAGAAATCAGCTGTACATCTTCTAAAGTTGCAGCATGTATAGAGTGAGAAATCAAGCCCTCAATCTTTACAGGGGCTGCCTGAGCAGGGAGACTGAGAAATTCTTCTGGGATATGACGTAATCTGAAACATTAGACAAAGATGAACAAATATATACATATTTGGCAAACAAGTTGGGTTCCAGAACATTCTCATATCACTCCCTTTTAGTCAACCCCTTGGATTCACATGTTCATTGGAAAGGAATTAGACACCACCAACTTAATACAAGATACTGGAGTATACTTCCTTAGGTGCCCAAACTACAAAATAGTGCAACAATCAAGTTGCCGTTCAAATTTATCTTATTTCAGCTATCAGGGGGAAAATTGATAACGAGAAAAAATATTGCCACAACAAGCAATGTCTGACCTTTCCTTTGGTACGATTTCTTTGTTCCCATAATCCACATAGAGCACTGCAGCTTCACAGATCTCCTCCACCTTAATAACTAAGCCCCTGTACCAGCAGCCATCAGCAGTGAACTGGGCCACACAAGCCATACCTGCCAAAAGCCAAAACAGACCTTCAGCACTTCCAATAAAATAAATCTCACTACACAAAACAGTTTTATTTAGAATTGTAATTTGACTCAATTAAAAAATAATAATAATAAAATCACAACATTCATTTTCCATTCCCAAAAGAAGAACTGGCAAATAAACATTTGCAACATTTCACTCACCCTCACTGATAGTCTCTACTGAAGGATAGTTCTCAGCTGAAGCATTCAGCTCCATGGTTATGCTGAGGAGGGCCTCCAGCTGTTGGTTTGCTAGGTACACCTTGGGGTCCTCTGTCTCTTCCACATGGCACTTCTGGATGTACATCTTAAAAGAAACATTTAATTCCAATATTCATCAGAAGAAAACCTTATGAAAGAAGAACTTTTTAATTTCACCTTACCAAAAATGATTGACTTTAAGCGATGAATTTATGCCAACTTTCAACTTTAACTTTTTTGTTCATTATGAGAATAAGTACCTTAGTAAAACCCTTTTTACCTGTCATTTTTAGACTAGAAATATCATTATCATAACTATTTATTCTCAATACAACTGAATTAAAATTTTCTTACTCACATGTTCAACAGATAATGCTTCCATTGATTCTCACCTTATCAACTGCATCCACCTGTGTGACAATTGCTGTAAAAAGTTCATTCACAGCTGGAAGTTCTAGTGGTGTGTAAGGTCCCAAATCCTCTCTCTAACAAATACATCATTTATCAGCCATTATCAAAATAAAAGATTTCTGAATAAAAACAAACTGTCTAAAAGTGTAAGTATGCCTCAGTCTAATAAGTATTAAAATTGCATTCTAAGTGCTAAAAGGACAGGTCTTGCCACAAGGTAAATATCCCATTTAAAAAGCATAAGAAAATAAGTATAATATTGTTATAAAAGGAGTAACTGTTGGGGCTTAAGAGCATGAAACCTGAAAGAACACCTGTTCAACTTCTTCAGATGTCACAGGCAGTGCATGCTGATCTTCATATCTGACAGCTATGTCTAAGAATAGCAGTATTTGTTCCAAGTGTCTGTCATCCGATGTTGTTATTGACACTGCCAATGGTTCACCTTCTTTTGGCTTCATCTAAGAATAACAGACATATGCAAAACAAACTCAACTAAAAACTAGACAGCAAAACTTGAAAATATACAGACACCATACAGAACAAGACAGCAAAGCTGTCAAATGTTCAAACATTACACAGAAAAAAGTGCACAAAATAATGTTTTGGACAATTTTGATGTACTGTTATATAGTGCTTTAAAATAGCATAATCACCTTTACCCTCTTACATTATGTACTACAGGTAACATGGACATTGCAAAAATAACAATTGATTCAGTTCCATGGGATATATAAAACACTGAAAGTCCCAATGTGGGAAAAATGAAAATTTCACACACAAAGAAACAATAATTACCGTAAATGTAAACCAATCATGCTGATTTTCAAAAGAAACCTGCCAATTCACCAAACAAAGCCACTGAGTAAATTTAAATAGAGTTTGGAAGTTATTGAGCCAACATCAGCAAAATTGTGCAAAAAAAAAAAAAAAATAATAATAATAATAATAATAATAATTACCGTGAATGTAAACCAATCATGCCAATTTCCGAAAGCAACCTGCCTCTTTACCTAACAAAGCCCCTCAGTAAATTTACAGTAAAACAAAAATACCGTTGGGAAATTATTAGACGAATATCAACAAAATTGTGCAAAAAAACAGAATAATTACCAAACAAAGCCCCTCAGTAAATTTAATGTAAATCAAAAATATGGTTTGGCAGTTATGGGATGAAAGTCGTGTTGGACAGCGACAGACCAATCAAAATATATACAGACACTCATAGTGTCTGTATATAAAAACTGTTTGGTTCTTTTTACCAATTGTGTTACAATGAACAAATCTTAAGAATTATTAATTAATAATATATCAACTTCAAAGAAAAGAAATACACAATTATCAAATGTTCCAACCTGTAACTCCATGATACAGGACACCCCTACTATGGTGTCATGGATGAACTCTGTAAATGACTTAGTCCAATGGCCATCTGCTGTATTCTAGCAAAAAAAAAAAAAAAAATGCTCAGAGACATCTCAATATTCAGATTAAATAAAAACAAGTTTTATAATTTTTTTCAGTCTGTTAATGTTTGAGATTTAAGGGAATTGTAACCCTTTATCATCATCCAGATACCAAAAATGAGTTTTTTCCTGCATCTAATTATTCAATAATGCATTTATCTTTGTGTTGATTTAAAACAATAACCCCCCCTCAAAAATATAAACATCAGTGTTTATATTTCTTGTTGCAATGTATAAGCATAGGCAACTCAAAGCTTTTATCATCAATTTAATACCTTTCTATTTCGAAGTGAGATAGCAATCGGTATGGGGTAACTTCATCCTTGAACAAGATTTTATCACGAAAATTGGCAGGGTTGACCACAAGTGTATGAACTACAATCCTGTGCCATCTTGGTTTATATGTTTTTGTTATGGAGTTATGAGCCCCTTATTGCAGATTTTCATTAACAAAGGCATTATTTTGGTTTATTGATGATAAAATCTGAACCAAGACTTCTAAAAAAAACACTGGCAGGGTTTTGAGTACTAAATGGTATCATTAAATCCGCATTGAAATGGTGATCGTAAGTGCTCAGGTAAAGGAGAAATTTGAAAAACCAATTTTTCAGTTTTTACCCTAAAATTGCAATTATGATGTCATCCCTAAAATGACATAATTATGACATTGTGTAAATGTTAATTAACTTAGTCACTGAACACTGAAGAATTATCTATTACCCAAAAGAATGTATATAAGGCAGTAAATAAGTAGTTTTGGGTGTGGGGTGACAACAATATCTTGAAATGGGTGTGATCCAATAAACGAAATATATAATAAGAGTTGGACAATTTTTCTTACTGGTTTGATCCCAAATAAAATGCACTCCAGGCACTGCTGAGGAATCTGAGTCAAAATGACATCACTCCTTAAATTTTCAGGCAATACATACTCATTGTTGCCAAAGTCGATGTAGTGGACCTAAAAGGAAAATATTGTATACGGTAATATGCCAAACAATTCGACCAAGATTAATTAATTAATTTCATGGAAATGTCAGTTTGGTCGAATTGATTAAAATACAGCAAATGGAAACCTTTGATATCGTCGGATTGTTAGGGGCATCTGCCAAAACGTCCATCTTTCCAGAAGTATTGCATTTTACCGGAAGTGTTACGCAAGATAAGCCGCAATTTTCGCCTAACACGTGTTTCAGGCATTTTTTATCCTCCTTCTGAAATCTTATTTTGCTGTGTACAATATGTACTAACATTACTTAACATTACAAAAGACGACAATTATAATTTCTAATTATATATTTCCCTCACATACGATCATTTCCATGATGCGCTTCACGTACAAGTGGGACGAGTATTTCCCCGGAGACAGGTGTTGTAAACAAAGGCCAGTCACTTATATTTGAAACCGGTAGCTTTAGTGGACTTAAACTAGTTATTTGAATTTTAATATGACAACTGAAATCAACCGAATTGAATTTTTTTACCAGTCTGAGATCAGTTGTTTTCAACCCGGCTTGCTCAGCGTCGAGGCGTAGACGTACGTACTTCCAAAGAGAATTCAATCAACTGTATCAAAGAATACCAACTGGTACTCAAACGGAAATCAGTGTCACTTCAAATTACTTTTCAGTATTTTATTTAAAAGCATGTCATATTAAAACATATTGAGAAAAGGCAAAATACGGAGCCTACCTGTGCCGATAGACATACAGTATCTTGCTGGCACTCTTCCGATTTTCTTACTTATATACTCTCGCTGTGCACAAACCGCGGTGCATATTGAAAACCCCACTGATACAACCCAAACGTAAAAAAATCATTTAATTGCCATAATTTCAAAAAACAGGTGCATTTATAATTTGACGTGAGAATTGAGCACATGCAGAAATAAGGGACTGGTCTTAACTGGTCTGCTCCAGAATAGCGCAAACCACATGTTAATGAAGACGGTCCCAATTTGGGAGAGGGGGGGTCACAGGAATGGGGTTCTTCGTGGTTTACGCTAAATATTATCAACATTTCATGCATCTGGGGAAATAGAAAGTGACTCACAGGTAACGTAAATACCCAGTGGAACTCTCTATGAAGCTTCCATGGAGTTAAGGAAGACGTCATTTTTATTGTTGACATGTAGGTGAACAGCTACACGTGCTCGTCAGATTTTGACAGCGCGTGGTATTTGGCGCCAAGAAGTCTGGGTCGATCTGATCTTTCGGTCGATTGTAGTAAATGTAAGATCTTGCGGTGTTGACTTCAAGAACGTTTCCCCATCTGAATATATATTCCAATCGAACTTGAAAATAAATTGCTTATTCCTCCCAAACTTTTTATTGCTAGCAAACGCTATATATGGTCTATATGAAGGTGTTTACGACGTATTCTACCCACTGTCGATATTTGGTTTCATCCATAATAGACCTTTTTTTTAACCCCCCCCCCCCCCTCCCCAGTTACGGGCGTGATGAATCAGTCAGCGAGGGCAAGTCTGCTTAATTAGCACAATTTGTATGTCTATAAGCACTATTATTGTCATCGGGGACAAAGGAAATGACAGGTACGTCATGTTTCCAGATTAGATCTTCAATTAATTGTTTCTTCCTCATTGACGAGAGCTTTTGAAAGGACAACAATTGACAAAGGGCCGAGGCACGCAGCATTTATTTCACTGGCTTGAAAATTTACCGAGTCTTGCCGACGACGTGGTCGAACAATCGGAACAAGAAAAAAATTCTGTCGCATGATTTTGACGTATGGACTAAATGTTTGAGCCTAGAAAAATTAATTTTATAAAATAATTTTTGTGGTCGGATTGACTGGGCCCGTCGAAATGCTTGGCTCATTACCGTAACCATCATTTTCTGTAACAGTCACTGTGGCAGTAACAAAGAATAAATTGTACATTTGCTGCAATATAAGCCATATGTTGTCAGCTCCATTAATAAGATTAACAGGCTAAATTAGATTGGTGCTGTCTATATGTTAAGTTTCTATTTTTGTTTCTGCAATCATTATTTTATAGACAATCACTAATGATGAAAACATTAACACCTACAGTTCTTTGCACTGATATTCCACTATATTTTGGAAGATTCCAAACAAACCAACTACTCCAATATAAGGAGCAGCTTTTGTACCCCCCAATGGTCAACACACTCACCAATATTCCCTGCTCATTTATCTCCAGTACCCTCCCTCTGTACCAGTGCATATCCTGGCTGAACCTGGCCACACAGGCTTGATCAACTGCCCACTGGACATTCAAGTCTGGCTCAGTGTTCTGGTAATGGTGTTGTAAGACATCCATCAGTTGTGCCAAGGTGCTGTCATCTAAAACAACAAATAAATATTTTTTTAATATATATATATATATTGCATTTTTTGAAGGAGCAAAGGTTTGTATATTCTGTTTTCCAAAAGAGGCCTTGTACATGAAGTTACACAGCTATAGCCTACGCCATTTTATTCCACTGGTAAAAAAATGCAAGAGTGCTCCAGTATCTGAAATGTTACGGTAATGTGCCAAGCATTTCGACGGGCCCAGTCAATCCGACCAAAAAAATTATATTATAAAATTAATTTTTCAGGGCTCAAACATTTAGTCCATACGTCTAAATCATGCGACAGAATTTTTTTCTTGTTCCGATTGTTCGACCACATCGTCGGCAAGACTCGGTAAATTTTCAAGCCAGTGAAATAGATGCTGCATGTCTCGGCCCTTTGTCAATTGTTGTCCTATCAATAGCTTTTGTCAACGAGGAAGAAACAATTAACTGAAGATCTAATCTGCAAGCGAGACGTACCTGTCATTTCCTTTGTCCCCAATGACTATAATAGAACTTATAGACATACAATTTGTGCTAATTTAGCAGACTTGCCCTCGCTGACTGATTCGTCACGCCCGTAACTGAGGGGGGGGGGGGGGGGTCTGTTCTGGATGAAACCAAATGTCGACAGTGGGTGGGATATGTAGTAAACTTCTTCATATAGACCATACATAGAGTATGCTAGCAATAACAATTTTGGGAAGAATAAGGAATTGGTTTTCAAGTTTGATTGAAATATATATGCAGGGGAAACGTTCTTGAAGTCAATGCTGCGAGATCCTACATTTACTACAGTTGACTGAAAGATCGGTGAGATCGACCGCCTAGACTTCTTGGCGCCAAATACCACGCGCTGTCAAAATCTGACGAACGCGTGTAGCTATTCACCGACATGGATAACCGTTTAGTCAACAATAAAAATGACGTCTTCCTTGTTAGAAAAAAACAGTAACTTATATGGCGGTGAAAAGCGGAGCTTCACAGAGAGTTCCACTGGGTTTTTACGTTACTTGTGAGTCATTTTTTATTTCCCCAGATGCATGAAACGTTGATATCATTTAGCGCAATCCGTGAAGAACTCAATTCCTGTGACCCCCCTCCCCCACAATGGGACCGTCTTCATTAACATGTGGTTTGCGCTAGGTATGCTGGAGAGACCAGATACAGTCTCTCATTTCTGCGTTTACTCAATTCTCACGTCAAATTATAAATGCTTGTTTTGTGTAAATTATGGTAATTAAATGCTTAATTTACGTTTGGGTTGTATCAGTGGGGTTTTCAATATGCACCGTGGCTTGTGCACAGCGAGTGTAGGCCTATATATGTAAGAAAATCGGAAGAGTGCCAACAAGATATGTCTATCGGCACAGGTAGGCTCCGTAGATTGCCTTTTCTGAATATGTTTTAATATGACATGATTTTTAAATTAAATACTGAAAAGTAATTTAAAGTAACACAGAATTCCGTTTGAGTATCACTTGGTATTCTTTGATAGGGGTGATTGAATTTTCTTCGGAAATGCGTACGTTTACGCCGAGCAAGCCTTGCGAGTTGAAAACAACTGATCTCAGACTGGTAAAAAATATATCTCAATTTGGTTGATTTCAGTCGACGTATTAAAATTCAAATAGGGCGTATGTAGATCACATAACTGGTTTAAGTCCACTAAAGCTACCGGTTTCAAATATAAGTGACCGGGCACTGTTTACAACACCTGTCTCCGGGGGAAAAAGCGTCCCACTTGTGAAGCGCGTCATGAAAGTGATCGTCGGTGAGGGAAATAAATAGTTATGTTAGCACATATTGTACACAGCAAAATAAAATTCCTCAAGGAGGATAAAACGTGCTTGAAACACGTGTTAGGTGAAAATTGCGGCTTATCTTGCGTTACACTTCCGGTAAAATGCAATACTTCCGGTAAGATGGACGTTTTGGCAGATGCCCCTAACAATCCGACGATATCAAAGATTTCCATTGCTATATTTTAATCAATTCGACCAAACTGACATTTCCATGAAATTAATTAATTAATCTTGGTCGAATTGTTTGGCATATTACCGTACTGCCTTTCTTAATAATAATAATAATAATAATAATAATAATAATAATAATAAACAATTTGATATCATGTACAAAAAAATTTTAATGAACTATATCATGTATCCATAATGTAGTGGCTATGTACATATGGGCATTTTTACAATCCTGGGCACTTTTCAGATTTTCCCACATATTGCTAATTAACAAATTACATACATATCATCAAATAATTCTTTTATCACTATGTTAGAGAATGGTGTAAGTGAAGATAAACACTGAAAATAGAAACCAAATATCACCACTGAGTCCAAAGTTATGCTAAAGCAAAGCCTGAAAAATGACCAAAAAATTTTCCCGTTTTAGTCATATGAAATAAAAAGCAATCTGAAATAAATTAGAACAGTGTTTGACATGGCATTTTTTTGGATTATAAAACACTCAGTAGTATGGTGGAAGCAAAAAAGTTTAAATATTAACAGGAGAGAGGTGTATCCTAGAAAAAAAAGTCTTTTAATGGCATGCTGGTATTTCCGTTAAACGAAATGTCCATTCCGAAACAAAAATAAATTACTTTCAGAAAACATGTCATAAAACATACAGTATAATTAACCATCCTAATCATTATTTGGATGTATTGGTATTGTTTGTATCAAATAATGAAATCTGCGCGATGATTCTGGAGCTTGACATGGAGTGCAAAATAACCCTACCGTGTTTTTCCGTTAAATTTGTCCATTCCGAAACATTGGGTTTCTCTTACATAAAAAGAACATGTTGACACCTAGCCTGTAACAATATATATTTCTCTAAAGCCCAGGGCATGTGACATTTATTTTTATATAAGAAAACCCCAGTGCGCAGAAACCCATTTAACTGTGGCCTTTTTTGAGATGCTTGTTAAAAATTGTCCATTCCGAAACAAAGTACCTTTACATTGCCAATGTTATAAATAGGGAGAATTTTGTCTTTAATGATGTATGTTTCACTTGACATGAGCAAATTACTGTTAGAGCATCATGCATATGACATAAAAATAATAGAAAAACATTTCTTCAATGGCATCTTTTAAAATTTCTATATATATCTTCAACAAAAAAAAATCATTTTTGCGAGTCAGCATCTTTTCTTTGGATCTACTAGAACTTCCATTGCATATTTTCCCAAAGTTCATGTATTTCAAAGTTAAATTAACAATTAATTGAAAAGATTATATCAGTATAAATAGAAATATAGGCAATTTGGATGCTTTGTATTGGAAAGGACATTTTTTAACACATTGTCTAAAACACTTGTTTACTCTTTGGTCTGCTCATCTATTTATTATTCATGAGGAAGAGGATGATGAGAAGCACATCAAATTTATGTAGAATATAATTTTGAATAATATAGCTTACTTGAAATATTGCTTACTTATGATGTACATAAAAGTATTTGAAAATAGTTATGAGGCTACACATATTAAAGTTGCGAGAGTCAGTTCACTGGCACGGTTTACAGAGGCACTTGCAGGCAGACACAGGTTATAATTAACTTCCTGTGATTATTTATAATATATACATACATTATGATACATCTCTCTCTCTCTCTCTCTCTCTCTCTCTCTCTCTCTCTCTCTCTCTCTCTCTCTATATATATATATATATATATATATATATATATACCATTTAAGCAATTTCGTAAATGTTAAATAAATGTCCATTCTGAAACACAGGACATGCCTAAAAGGACATATTTAAAAATGTAATTACTAAATTTAAACCTGACCTTGTCAAATAATATTTTATACAGCTATAAGCTGTAACAAAAGGAAGTAGAATAGGGTATAATGGAGTGTAGAAGACTCTGTTTTATGTCATGATCAAATACTAATGGAGTAACATTTCAAAAAAGAATCAAAAACTATCCAAAATGACCAATTAATGTAATAAAAACAGTTCAGTTTTAATCTAGTTAACTCATATTTTGTCCAATGATTGCTGTACCTTATAAACCAACATACTATGAGATCTTAAGGCAATTTCATAAATGTTAAATTAATGTCCATTCCGAAACAAGGACATGTCTAAAAGGACATATTTTTAAACATGTCTTTACTGTTGGTAAATCTGACATTGTCAAATTATATTTTATACAGCTATGAACTGTAACAAAAGAAACTGGAATAAGGTGTAATGGCGTAAAGAATTCCTGGAATATATCTCAGAATCAATATTTAATAAAATAAAATTCCAGTACCGAATTACTAGTACAGAATAGACAAAACAAGCACAAAATGTAATAAAAAGAATTCAATTTTAGTTCAGCTTCCACCTATTTTGCCCAGTTATTCATAGACTTATAAACTCAAATACTACAATAGACTTATAAACTCAAATACTTCAATAAAATAAAACAATATCATAAATGTTAAAAAAATGTCCTTTCCGAAACAGGGATGTTTCGGAAAGGACATTTATTTTAACATGACACTGCAATTAGCACACATGTCCCTGCAAAATAATATTTTACACAATCATGAAGCATAACATAAAGAACTAATGCAAGGTAAAGTGAAGTACAGAATTCCTCAGAATATCTCAGAATAAAAAACTTCATGGAGTCGCATTTAATACTGAAACAGGAAAATTACAAAATATCATTGATTCGTCAAATTTTGGATATTTTCTACCATTTTTTTTGCAAATATTTAAAAGAGCAATACTCTCTGAGTAAAACTAAGTGGTTTTTTGGAGATCAATGCCTTAAATTATCATAAAAGTCACACACTTCAAGGTTTAGCTTATGAAAATTAAAAAAATGATTTTCAAAATTCAAATAATCATATCTTTATACATACACAAGGTTTTATCTCGGGATTGTCATTTCTTATACCCTTCAGGTCTATACTTTCAAGAAAAGTACAAATATCAACACAATAATGACTTCTATTTTTGACCCTTGGTGGGAAAAAAAGGAGCCCAGGATTGTAAAAATGCCCATATCAATTCCAAAGTATTCAGTGGGATATGCTATTAAACAAGCTAGTTAAAACTTAAATTTAAAGAGATGACCTATTTTAGTTTAAATATCAAGAAAAAGTCTAGTGCATTGACTAAATGCGCACCAGCCCTATCATTAAACAGCTGCCTGCATATGACATTAAGAAGGAAAAGAAATGGATTGTCATACACACAAAAAATTTTGGAAGAGACCAAAATTATTACATATGTAATTTATCATTATCATAAGAAATTAAGGGAATGATATCATCTTGCACATTTCCAAATTTGCCCCTCATTTTAAGTTATAGGTAACAGCAGGTTTAACCTAAAACAGACCTAGTGTATGGATTATAAAGTGTCAACAAGAACAAAACCATTGAAAAAGTAATCAAAAATAAATATGGTATGATCTTATCATGCCCAGTTTCAAACCTGACTGCAGTTACAAATCTGGCTGCTGTGCCAAGACTATGCGGGTAATGTCTGTACATAAAAAACATCACAAATGACAAAAAAGTACCATCTATGTAGGAAAGCAGTTTATTAACACAAGAAGATAAGAATCAAATTGTAAGACAACTAGAAATACCTGTCAGTAAACAAAAACACAATACCTATGTACGATAGCAAGCTAGTAAAAGCATGTAGATATTAAACTCTGGGAGGAGTTTAAATTCAGAAGTACTGTCAGAGATTTTACTTACCAAAAGAAGTGACATCTTGTCTATCAGCATGTTGCTGCATTTCACATATTCTCATCTGCCTCCATGCAGCGTAGTCAGGGTTGGGTACACAGAGAGAACTGGGAATGGCAAGATCATAGTGACCATTATCCACCCTGCCGTCTGAGAGAAAGATCAGCTCCACAACATCTGCAGAGCCAGCACCATAGGTCCTAGTCAAAACTGGGGTGTGCAAGCCATTCATATATAGCACAGTTTGAATGTCATATATGTAGCAGACCACCTGGATTTCTACCTCGCCACCATATGATCCTGGCTTGGCTAAGTTTTGTATATATTTCATTTTGTCATCTTCATAAATGATATCCTTGAAAACATCCCACTGCTCCTGCAAAGCCTGGATCACTGCACTTCGCACAATAAGATGTTGGTTCTGATCCTGAAATATTCCCTGGGCAAAGGCTCGAAATAAGCAGTTACCATCTGCAATGATTTTATACCTTTTCATACCTATACTCTGTAAATATTTGTCTTGTACTTTCACTTCCAATGTTGACTCCTGTAGGATATAACCAAGTCTCCCTTCTGGGTCCTCATCTAAAGCAAAAGTAGAAAACACTTTAAAACTTTGATATGGGTAAAGTCTGCTGGCTACTCCTTTCCAAGTATTATTTTCTGTTTTCAAACTTAAAGGGATAATAACTCTTCGTATGAAATCTGTATTTCACAATAAAAACATTGTGAGTGACTCATAAAAATATAATATATTCTGTTTTCCCACAAAAACGGCTGTTATAGCTATTATTCTGATATCTGAGCTTGTCTTTAGACCACGTGACCTCCATTGATGGCTATACTATGTTAAAATCTCTTAAGAGATTTTAACAAAAAACCAAACTTTTTAGAAAAAAACCAGGGACTAACTTTGAATGTAAAAATGGATTCATTAACCATTGGTAAGTATGGGAAAATTGTTGTTTACTCCAGGAAAATTCATTTTTTGGCCAAAACGAAGAGTTATTATCACTTTAACTACATTTTTTGTGGAGACCAACCATGACAGACCTACTGCAGCAGTGCTCCTTTCTCTGTGAACTCAATGGAAAAGATCAGCAGACAAACACCTTGTTGGAGCAGACCTTAGAATTATTTAAGTTTGGCACTAAGCGATCACTTGATCCTTGGTATAAGTAAATGTGTCAACTCAGAAGTATCTATTTGGGGACAATCTATACCACTGATTCAAATTGTTTTTGATTTGTGCTTTTCTAAAGCATCTTTCTACTTCACAGAATCTGGACCACTATTTACATAAATATTATTTATTTACTCGTAATGTGTACCTGATTTATACTCCTGAGCATATATAACCCCATCTATACCAACATACGTGGGAATGACTGTCAAGGTGCCTGGGTACGGTGGCAATTCAAATGGTGGGAATTGTGTGGGTGGTTGGGCCAATTCTTCTCTTTTTTTTCTTTTTTTTAGTAACAAGCTGTTGGGTGGGAGTTCAATTGGAAGGTCCACAGGTGAAAGAGATTCTTCGGTGTTTGACTCTGTAGCCACAGGCTCATTAGCCATGGTCTCTGACAACAGTGGTTCTTCAGTTAATGCTTCTGAATGCTGATCTTTGGTTGGTGCCACAGTTACTTCTGCGGCTAATGCTTGTGTGGGCAGGATGTCTGATTTGGTTGCATCAGAAAATGTATTAGACTGTACAATTAATTGCCCCTGTTCTGAAGTTGCTATCCTTTCATTGTTTTCCTGTAATGATGCTGCTACTTGTGACCTGAAAACAGAACAATAACAATATTAGGTGTAATGCATATTAATGTGCATGGATATGGCATTTCATTAATACTTTTCATGCAAATAGAATATGTAAAGTACAGCTATTTTTTTTCTCTCTCTCTCTTTAATGGCATTTGTTTATTTGCCTGACTGCTGTGTACCTCTTCCTGACTGGAATAGCTAAACCTTCTTCCACTAAAATTTTGCTGAAAGATCTGCATTCAGTTGTTGCTGGAGTCAAAGCATCTCCTTCCAGTGTTTCTATCATTATTAAGTCAATTGGCAGGGAACCATCAGTCAGTTCTCCCTGTGAAATAATACAAAGAATGGTGATTTAAAAGTAACATCAAAGTCTGATATAAGGTCATTGTGCCTTGTGAATGCACTACTGTTGTAAAAACATATAATGTAGGGTTTTTTTAATAAATTGATATTTTTTAATAATTTCAATATTAAATGCTTTTAAAAACTTTTAAACAAAATGTATGCATTACAAAAACAAACCTTTCGTTTTTGTAATAAGTAATATGTCATAAACTTTTCATCCAAGTTAATGCTCTGACATATCAATTACAATTGCCAATCACAAATTTTAGGCTTATTTAGGTATAATGCATCTGCAATTCCTCAAAATCATTCAATCATGCCTTAGTTAAGCCTTATAACACAGATATCACAATTCAGTATTCACCTTAGGTTCTATATTACACTCTGCATCAGCAATGAGTTCTTTGAAATGCTCACATGCAGTCTTGGACCACCTTGTCCTATCCCCAGCAGCACAGATGTCTGTGAGGTGACAGCGAATGGCAAACAGATTGTATTCTATGAATCTAGCCTCTAGGGGGCGCAACATCTCCATTTTAAGCTTTTCCTCAAAGCCAAAGTCAAGCATATGCACCTTCAGAAAATAAACAAGATAAGTAAATCTAGAGACAAGCAATGTTAAAGGCTACCAAAATCTAAACACTAGCATTCACATCATTCTGTTAAAATATCAAAAATAAGTACCTCTGTAAAGATACAAAAATGTTTTCTGTCACATTTCATATGCTGATGATTTTTAAACTATCACATACAACACAAGTAATATAAACAAAAATTTTATGTGCTGATGATTTAACTATCACAAATAACAGAAGTAATATAAACATTTGTTCTTGCATTTTGTTACCTGGACAAAATCATTTGACAATATGCTCAGGACTTTGGCTCTGTACCAGCGGCCGTCAGTTGTACTCTTGGCAGCACAGACATCTTCTGGCTCTAATGTCAGCTGGACTGGTGAAGTTTTGGAAAATTGCTCATCTAACTCATTCATCAACCTATCAGTAGTATACACATTTCATAAAATCAATGTTTGCCATTTAACAACACATCTTTTTAGTCTCATTTTATCAAGCTGAGTATCTCACCAGAAAAAAAATAATTTAAATAAAGATATTCATGGTGAATGCTTTTAGTAGGTACTCGTAAACTACATAACATAACAATGTGATCTACACTAATGCTGAGCCACTCTCTGCATATTCAAACTATTGTTGCTTCTTAAATTCACTAATGACTACATTTCAAAATATCACTGAAATATATTGCACTTACTTGTTAAGATCAGTTTCCCCATCCACTGTTCTAACATATAACAGAGTTGGAGATTCAACATGGCTTACAATGATTGGGGTTCCAGGCACGTCTTTCAATTTCTTTGACTTCCTTATTTTGACAGATTGTTCTTTGTTAGCAGTAGCAAATTTGCCAAGTTTCATTTTTTTCTCAGTGTTAATATCTCCAAACCAGTCACTATCTCTTTCTTTCTCTGGTATAGTAGAATGGCAAGGTTTTTTGTCTTTCTGAGATTCTGCTTGTCCTGCTGAAGCTACATTTACTTCTAGGTCAGTCACCCTACTGGTCACACTTGCTGGACTAGCTTGGACAACAGACTGAGGTCGATGCCAGCCTCCATGAATCTTTGCCATGTCCTCTTCAGACAACTCATCTGTTCTCAAATCACCCTGGGCAATCTGTGACACTACTGGATCACAAATACCAATTTTGACATCTTTGGCAATGTTTGCCACTTCCTGGTTTTCCAAACATATACCAGAATCCACCTGCAGTACAATATACTCGTTATTTAGATCTGTGTAGTTTTGATATTTATACTGATCACTTCTATGTCAGCAGATGATATACCCTTTCTGGTTCAGAATTTCATAACAATTAATTTTTAAGTTTAGACGCCTTGCACAGTAGAACAGTATGGTTCATGTCACATTATAAAAACATAACAACTCAC
Source organism: Lingula anatina (assembly GCF_051362555.1). Lineage (NCBI taxonomy): Eukaryota > Metazoa > Brachiopoda > Lingulata > Lingulida > Lingulidae > Lingula > Lingula anatina. The sequence goes on from NC_141767.1 coordinate 57,838,367, forward strand.
CAAATTCAGTGCATTAGGGTGAACCTGATTGTTCCCAGGTATCGATTCCAAATCTTCTGTTGCAGAACACTGATTTTTCCCGTAAGATATTAGGTTTGGCATAGCTAAGCTAGTTGGCTTGGAACTGGAACATAAATGAGTATACAGCCCTTTCACATTTCAAGATATGACATTGTACTGTACAGCATTTTAAACAAATAAAATAAATTTTTGGTAAATAATGATAGACTTAGGTGTCAAAAAAATAAACCGTTTCACAAAAAATAACAACAATGCATGTAAGTAAGCATTTATTCCCAGAGCCTTGAAAATTGCAAACAAGAAGGATTAAAAAAAAACTTAAGGCTCTAAAACCCTTACCCAGGTCCTGTGCTGACAGCAAGTCCCTCATTCACCAAATATGCATTAAAGCAGACTTCACCACTGTCAGTCACTGCACACAGCAACACTGACAAACATTGATCAAGAAACCCTAAAAAGCATAGTTACAAGTCTACAGTAAAAGTGAATGTATGTTTTAGAGATATTTCAAAATCAAAATACACCAAAAAGTGTACTTCAAAAAAGGGAGAGAAAACTTGCAAAGAAAATCAAACCATACCCTGTTTAAACAATGACCCACATTTTAGCTCCTCTCCCTGTTCCACAATGTTCAAAGTAAACATGAAAATATTAAGTACTGCAAATTATATTTTGATCACAGGACAATTAAAGACATATAAATAATCTGAACAATTAGTTTATGGACCCTTTCATTAAATATCAACTAATTTATGAACTGTATAACCAACATACCACTTCCCATGCACTTAAAATTATCAATTATTATGATTATTACCTTTGACTCTCAAAACTCTTTGCTGGAAGACATTCGTCTTGAACTGATCCACGACCTTAATAAAAATTGATTAAGAATTGGTTGCTTGTCAGGTACTTAGGTCAGATCACTTAATTGTTTAAACACCAAAGTTGGTGGAACATTAATCACATCAGTTCAGACACAATAAACACCAAAAACATTTGCAGAAAAATATATAAGCCATGCCCTGTTTCAGATGTTGTCTTAATTTCTCTGACTCATTGCTTTGACATTTATAAAAACTACACAATTTTCCTCAAATGCACTCACATTACTTCAAATGTCCTTCAAATTAAATAAAAATACAGAATAACTGGAACATTATTTGATATACCTGTGGACTCCATCCCACCTCTACATCAACAGGTTCAATATCAGCAAGACTACAGTGCAGTCCCTGGAATGAATCCATGTTTTTCCGTTAAGTTTCTTCTAACATGCACACACAGCTTCTCAAATCAAATTAGTTCATTAATTATTCTGTCTAAAAAAACCACTACCAACAAACAACATATGGCAGATGTTACATGTGATAATGTAGCTTTCAACATGGTACCAAATGCCTAAGAAAATCCTACCTGAGCAGGAAGCACTAGATGCCTGTCCAAAATTTTCCTGAGCTTCAAGTGTGAGATGATTTCTGAGTTTCCAAAATCCACATACTGTATCTCAACCATTCTCCTGCCAGGGAGACGGGTCACCTGGGCACGATACCACAGGTTGTCATGGTACTGGGCTACACACACCATGTCTGAATATGAAGGATGTTAGTACATGTATATTAGAGTGCATTTATTTGTATATAACCCCCTCCCCACTGTTTAAATGACCTGGTATGCCACTTCTACGAGGTGTCACCTGGACATTAAGTCAGGAGTGTCAGGCCCGTAGCCAGGGGGGGTTCGGGGGGTGCAAAAGAACTGCCCTTTTTGCTGGGAAAAGGTCCACTCTGGATAAAATTTGATTTAGGTACAAGTAGGTTTTATGGAAAAAGGTCCACTTTTTCAGAAAACGAACCCCCCATTTGAAATTGCTGGCTACAGGCCTGAGTGTCCTGGAGGCAGTTCCACAAACCCTTGGCTAGACTACAGAACACTCTTGGATTGTTAGCTAAATGTTTCAAATATGTAGATAAATTTAAAATACTTAACCACAATGGCATTCTCAAGCTAACATGGTTTTGTGAAAACTGACACTTGACAGTTAGTTGATAACACAGACCAAGTCTAGAACTGATGGCAGCTATGCATTTCATTTACCAAAATGACGTTTCACCTGCACAGACTTCATACTGTAGGTATCAGCTTCTCTGTAACCCATCAAACCTGCTAGGGCTATAAATGTGCCACTACCTACTACCTCATTTTGGCAGTGCCAAATTGTTATAAAGGATTGTTCAGGTCAATAACATTTACCTTTTTGTGGACACAAAACAGCATACAGATCTTCAGTATTGTTGTAAACAGTTTGGAGCTCTTCCATCATTTGTGAAAAGTATCTAGCCTCATCATTAGTCTGAAATTTGAATTTCAATTCTTAATGACATAAATTGCTTGCTAAGAGAAATGTGTGCAGGACATATATAAGACCATGTATGCTGTGTGGGATGGAAACAGTACCAATAAGAAAAAAAACAAGAAAAGAAGATGGAAGCTTTGATGTTCAATGAATGATTATGCTCACTTGGGTTTCTCACTGGGAAAAACATGGAGGAATAGAGTGAGAAACGAGAAGCTGTTAGAGATCTTATTAGGGATGGCAAGGTTTGTTGAGATAGCAAGAGTGGAGGCTGTGCTGGTATGGATACATCAGAAGGATGGAAGAAATGTATGTAAGGCATACAATGCTGGCAATGAAATCAGTAGGAAAGAGAAATGTGGGAGGCTGAGGAAAAAGTTTATGGATGCTAAAGAGGACTGCAGGAGGTAGGAGGTGGACAAAGCACAGGTGTAGGTGTTCATTCCACTGTGGCAACCCCTCAGAAGGGCGATTTCAAGAAGGGCAGGTCTGATTAGGTTGAGGATTTCCTGTCAGATCAAAAATGCATGTTCTGGTGTTACAATAACATCTTTTTATCTTAAGGCTAAATATCTCATTTTTTAATGTCTTTAAAATATCTCACTGTAAAATTAATGCAACTAACACTATTTCCAACTATTCACTTACTTGTTGTACGTAAAAGCTACTGGGACTGTCAACGTGACTTATCACCACATCTAATATGTCATCTATTTCCGGCAGCTCTGGATGGAGGTATCTTCTGGCAGGTAGTAGCATTGGGCCTGCAATTTACACAACTTTTAAGGTCTCAGAATTGCCAGAATATCTGGCTAAATACCAGGGAATGAATTCTCAAAATGGAGATGGATGTTCGATTTTTCACTTGCCATCAAAAGGTTAAGTCCATAAAATTAAATTCGTGAAGTCACATCAATTGTTTTTCAAACTTATAGGTTTAAAGAAATAGAGACCAGATGAGTAATTAAATTTTCTCCAGGCATCTCACGTTTTTGCCTGATGTTCCCAGAGTGTTCCTTAAAAAGGTACATCTTTCAACTTATTCTCTTAAAATACGTAAATATTCACTGTAAATTTTTCTTAATATGTGAAATAAATTTAAGCAAAAATTCAAGTCAAGCTACTACTAGAAACAGGGGCGGATCCAGAGATATTTTCTGACAGTCTTCCAAATTATCTTTGTTGATCTATTCTCTATTTTTGACCGTCTTCCGACTGAAAAAATTAGATACTCGTCAATGTAAACTTTAAAATCTGACCGTCTGCCTAACTATTTTCCATATTTTTCATCATATCAATGCATGCATTAGTTAATAAAAATTTAGACATGTTACAACCACACTGTCCAAATAACAATAAAGCACAGATGGAGTTATATTACCAAGGTTCATCATCCATCTACATGGTAAGGCTGATACCAATAACGAAAATAAGCATGTGTATCAGAGCCAAAGACATATGGAAAGTAACTGTTCCATGATATACATTTATCTTTTGGGATGTTAGGAAGGCAGTAATAGTGATGACAACCTGGCAAAGGGAATTAATCCAATTTGCTGAATCACTATATAAAAACCCTTCTTGTCACTATATTTAATAAATCCAATGGTAAGTGTGTGTAATGAAAAAATGACACAGAATAAATTGTCAGTGAAAACATTTATTTACAGACAGGTTATGACTTACATTTTAATAAAGTTAACACTTTGCATGTCAAAAAGTTCCACTTAATGCATTTTACCCATCTGCTAAAATGCTCTTTTCCTTACTACTTAAATGTTTTAGCTTTTCATATATAAACAAGTATAATCTTTATCCTAATTCAAAAGCACCAGCACCATACCCACAATTGTTTCCATTGGATTCATTAAAGCAATGACATCAAATCTTAAAATAAGTACAGATTTGTTTAATTTTCCTAACAATACAATCATGTTTCATATTTGAGCTGAATATAACAAAAAAAAAAAAAACATGCTGTTATATACGTCTTTATATGGGTTCCAATCTCAGATGAAATTTTTATTAAACTAAAATGTAACTGTATCACTTCCAGTAAGACTTAATTTTTCCGAGCAGCAGCTCTTCCATTGCCACCATTTTCTTTGGCCTTTTTCTTACCAGAAGTAACATGAGTGGACTCTGGGGTGGCTAGACAGGCCAGTTCTAGGAATACAAGAGAATCCCTCATAGAAACAGGGCGGTCATCCTGGATTCCATCATTGGGAGGCTTACTCAGGTCCACATGCATCACATTGTTTACATTTTTAACAACCTGGAAAAAGCCCCAAAGATATTTTTCTAAGACAAAATTGAATGTTGATTCAATAAAAAAAAATGTTGGATAGTAACCAAATTCTAGATTTTAACAGTTTGAAGCATGTGATCCAGATCTACTATTTAATGTGAACTATAAAAATATTATTTTGTCAATACATGCATTAGGCAAATTCATGTGCCACTTACACTCATGAGCATGGGTTTATCCTCTGTCATCTTTGCAAATGATTGGATTGCTTCAAGGGACCACTGTGGGTTGGTCTGCAAGTAATTAATGAATCATCTATCTAAAACCCATCAACACTGCCTTAGGGTGCATTCCCACAGATTTAGATTGATCCAGAGATTTAGAGTTAGATCGACCTAACTCCCTGGGGGTTCATGCTAAATTGCAGTCAGCCGAGCGCGCAACAAAGTTAATTACCCCCTTACAGCTTTTAGTAGGTGGGACAGACGCTTTAGCTGGCTAAGCTGACAGTTATCTAGTGAGACTCCCCACAGGGATAGATTGATCTAAAATCCATGGGAATGGGGTCTTAGTGAATGTCAAACAAACGTTTAATCATAAAGCCACATACACAAAAGTTCCACACACGTAGCATAAGAATGGATAATTAAATATTGCTCATTTTTAAAAAATGGGCATGTTCTTAAATGTACCTTGTCAGCAGGAACCAAGTCCAAAAGGGCACACTGCACAGCTAACTCTGGGACACGCAAAAACCTGTTCTGCATTGCACGCACTCTGTAATATATAAATGGCAACTTACCAACTACCTACACCATCATGATCAACATATTTCAATAGTAAACAAACAGCAATCAGTCGTATCCATCCCATTACAATGTTCAAAAATACACCAATAGGAATGGTGATTGCTAAGTATGTTTTCCCTTTACGCAAAGAAACTGTAATGAAAACCAATCTATGCAATGAAACAGATTACTGCAATACAGATGAATTAACAAACACACACAATGATACAAAGCAAAACACTTACTTTTCTAAGGGCACAATCTCAGTGTTGCCATAGTCTATATAATATACTTCTATCTTTGGCTTGCTTGATGTGGTGGTGTCACTATCCCACAAAATATCTTTCACCCTGGCCCTATACCAGCAGTTATCCAAAGCATACTGACAAAGGACTAGATCATCTGTGAATAAAACATAGAATGGTAAAAAGACAACTTCAAACTGATACGATATAGGGTAAAGTTCTATTCAGGCAGTATTTCCCTTAGTTTGCTTGGTTATTTACAAGATACAGATACAGTTCTGAAAACTAGAAAAAATGTTGCCTTCAATCCTAACTGATCAATATAATAAATACAACAGAATACAAGATACTATTCAGAATGCAATTTCACATAAACAAGACTTTGATAACAAGACATTCTACACAGATTCAGAGTCAAACATGCCAAACTGTTTCTTCCAAGAATCTTACCTTTGCATGCAGAAGACGGTCTTTCTGCCTTATCTCCATTACACCATTTGTTCATATTCCTGGCTAAGGATTTGAGCCTCTCTACATCTGCTACTCTCTGGATTATGAAGTGACTAGGGTTTTTTATATGGGTGACATACACCAACTCTTGTCGTACTGAAATCAAAACTCAGCAATATTATCATATGCAGTTTATTAAAATAGTGTAAGCTTTCTATTACTGATTCGCTGACTAAATTTCATAAAGCAAACTTATCATTATCATTACTATATATTTTTCAAATTTTACACTAAAAAACTACAAACATATTTTAAAATGATAAAAATATGTGAACAAAATAAGAATAGTCTTGAAAAGTCTGACTACATGAGATTAAGTAAAACATCAAAACCCACATGTTTAGCCCCCCCCCCCCCCCCTCCCCAGTGTGCTGGTATTGCACTTCCTTAAAGCTAATATTAAGCACAAGAGAGGATCATGCTTACCAAAGTTGACCTTTGTCCTCTGAGCCATCTTTTTTCTATGTGCAATGGTGTCAGTGGCAGAGACACTGGTGCCAGTCCCAGAACTGTGCTGGCTGTGTTGAGAGGTAGACAAGCTACCATCAGTAGACAAGCTCTCTTCTATCTCTTCTGCAATGTGGGGGAAATACCTTATATCTTTTTATTGTATAATTTCGTAACTGTTTGAAAATTAAAGTATTTACTTTAAAACAAATTTTTTTAGTCTGAGCCAAAACCTACTCAGCTTACTGGACATTCTGGCCACCAGCTTTTTAAAATCTTCTGGCCTGCATGATATTTATCATCTTGATTAAGATAAAACAAGATGTAAAAGTAAACTAAAATTATATATATGTCTCAAAAACAATCTTATTTAACTAAAACCTGCCTTTGAAAATGATCCTCTGCATTTCCTTTTAGATGAACAAGTGAGTCTTTACCCTGCTTGGATTCTCAATTTTTCGAAAGTGCTTTTGGAAACCATTACTTTAACTAAGAAGAGGTTATAAAATCACACAGCTCTACTTTCAAGTTTAAACTGGTTTTCTGTCCTTTACAAACTTGGGAGTTTCAATCATTGGTTTACTGGCAGAGTTTATAAAGAAAGCAGCCTTCTTATCTTTTAAGAAGGGGGTTTTGATATACTTTTATAATGTCACAGATAATAACTTAATACATAATTAGGTGCACACTGTAATTCTTGACAGGTGCACTGGTGGGCCTGAAGATGAAACTGCCTTACTTTTATTATAAATGGAAGGCAATGCCTACTGATAGTATCACACCCACTTTATGCATACAGAGGTTTTGATTTTTTAGTAATTTTTATTAAAATAAATACTTTTTATCATTTTAGGTGGGTAAAACAACATTAAATTTAAAGGTTTACAGAAATTTATGTGAAGAAAGATCAGATTCTGGAAAACTTTGGCCCAGTTATGTAGTTATCTCCAGGCCAGTGGGTAACATTGCAGTCTGAATTTAGTGAAGTTGAACACTGTTTACATACCCTCAATGATGACATCATCACTGATTTCTGAGGTCCTATCATCTCCTTTATCTACAATCTCACTAAGAGGCACCAGCTCAAACCTAAAGAAATAATGTGTCACAAAAATGTGAAAACATTAAAAAAATATTGTTCCAAAGTTTGCTTACAGATCTAGTTCTCAGAACATACTGGATATGAACTACTTGCAATTTTTGTGTGTCCCTGATGCTGTTTTATCAAAATTGACCCCCATTTGATACACATTTATCTCAGTCCTGAGTGTAACATTATCTACTTGTTGTTTTGTAAATGTCAGTAAAGGTCAGAAAGTTCCATTAGTGACATTCTTTAAATGACCCTGGTCACCTACAGTTTTCACATAAGGTCTGTCATTGATTTTTTCTGAGCATGTGTTAACAACAGAGGACTACAAAGATTTGTATCCATTCTTTTGCAAGTTGGTTGTTATTGCACTGTTATTGCACATCTCAATTAGTAGTGTGCCTTGTGAAGGGGATTTAGTTGTATTAACAGAATCCACACAAAATCGCCAAGAAAATTAAGTCCAGAGCGTGTGGAAAAGTTAATGTTACTTTCCAAAGAGGGGTCAAAACTGGGAGAGTTTAATTTTGGTGGTGCCCTTGCAAAATTTAAAGCTGACAAAAACAGAAGGAAGTAGAAAGTAAACTGATAATAAATAACACTTGTGACTTTTGTTGTTTTTATTGCTTTTTATATTTATTTCAATGTTATTTCAAACTTATAAATTCTTGACCCCCATTTTTAAAAAGTGGGGGTCAAAATGACCCTTATGTGCAAAATCTAGTGGAAAACCTTAAATACATAGGTTAACATGTGTACATGATTTGATTATCACGTAAATGCTGACTCACCTATTGATTGGGGTGGATTGGATCTTGCCATACTCTGGTATCATGTTTTTGAAGTCTTCTGTGAACTGAACTCTGCAATAGGTTTAGCACTGATAAGATTACACAAACAAGCAAAAAAACTGACTTCTTCAAACCAAAAGCACTGTCCAAAATTTAAAAAGATCTATGGTTTTACAAATGCAGTAAACTGTCGACATTTTTTGTAATTTTCAGTTCATGTAAAACAAAAAGTCTGTTCCATGAGATTTGCTCAGGTAAACATATTAAGTTATAAGGTTACAAGTTATGCAGAGACTACTTCCACATACCATCAAACTGTGTTTTCACTGTTAAGAGAGTTTTAATCAACCAAAAATCAGGTAATGTAAAACTCCATAAACTAATTCACAGTTTTCTTTCAACTTCATAAAAGATTAAAATTATAACAGAAATATGTCTGGTACCTCAACTGAACAGTTTTCAAAAAGTGTACTCACTTCACCCCAAGCTGCTCCTCCTCAACCACAGGAACACAGTGACAAGGGAAAGTCTCTATAGACTGCAGCTTACTCAAAATCTCATTGGCATTCAGTATCAGTTGATTGTTGTTATTCATCACCTTTCTGGCATCTTTACAAATATATGAACATACAGTTTTGTTAATTTCTGTAGTTCTGGGTTAATATTTCTTAAAGACATCTTTTTGAGAGGAACTTTGAGAACAACCTCCTTTCCCAACCTGTTTTACATTTAACACAAAACATAAAAGTCTTTGATAAATTTTGAAATACTTTTAATACCTTTTAAAAGAAACTCTATTCTCTTTGACTCCTCAACAATGTTTAGTTTCTGAAAAGGAAACAGGTATTTCAAATTCAGGTAAAGTATAAAATCCCTGACATAAATGTCACTTCCCCATGTAAGATGTAATATCTGCAATAATTGAGGACACAAAATTTCAATTCCAGACAAATAGTTAAAACATCTTAACATTATTACATACTGAACTTGTTAATTAAAATTTAGCAGTATGTGTGGAATAGAAAAAAGAACACACCATATCTTCCATTGGCATTATCTGTTCAGCGCATGCTGTTTCTATTTCTGCTGTTAACTCTATCTCCCTGAAATTAAACATTTTGGGTGGTTTTTAACTTCTTATACAAATGTCAAATTTCATGAACTGAAAGGTTTATAAAAGAATTCATCTTTCCTGCAAATTAATTTAATATGTTCAGACTTAGATTATGAATGGACATACAAACAATAAAAAAACTAACAACCACATTGAAACAAGGCAGCAAAGCTGTCAAATGTACAGACAAAAAACAGAAAAAAAAAGATGCAAAATAGGTCATTATGTCAATTTTGATGCAATAATAAATGCTTATAATAGCACAGTCAGTCAACACTGATTTTTAATCATGCACAACAGGTAACATGGTCAATAACAGGAGCAGATTCAGAGATATTTTCTGACAGTATTCCAAAGTATCTTTGTTGATCCATCCTCCATTTTGATAGTCTTCCAACAGAAACCCGTTAATATAAACTGTAAAATCTGACTGTCTTCCAGGAGACCCAGAAGATGGTCTTAATCCACCCTTTCAATAAGATTACAATGTCAGGACCATGAGAGTTAAAATTCACATGATGAAAATCCCTATATATGAAAAATGATGACAGTGCATAAAATAATATTACATCGTGTTTAAAGACATAAATACCAATACAGCTGCTTATGTGGAAATACTGAAAATGTGCACAGCCTCAGGTGGATGGAAGTTAAAAATCACATCTTAAAAATGCCAGTGTTGGAGAAAAAATTAAATAGAAACAACAAAAATATAATTCTAATGAAGCTGTTATTCACTGCTTTTTTATTATGGACACTTTGTTATCTAGCAGAGAGCTTAACAGGGAAATATCAACAAGTGTGCTTTATGAAATTTCAATTAATGGCTACTTAATTAGGTAAATGAGTTTATAGCACTGAAATTAGCCTTGTGAATACCCAAGGGGAATTAACAGACTGACCACACAAATTTGTCTATCAAAGGTCTTCAGGCCCATAAGTCACACCTTAAGAAAAGCAGAAAACAATAATGCACAAAAACAGGAGACTGCCCAATTCTGATGCAATAATACATTATGTTTAACTGCACAGTCAACATAAAATTTTAATTATGCACAACAGGTAACGCTGATGAAAGTAAAAGCATAAGGCTCCAGGCCCATCAGAGTTCAAGTTTTCAATTAGAAAGTGCCAGAATGAGAAAAATGAAAATTTCACAAAAAATGCATAAATTTAATAAAAATGATTACCCAATTGACCTGGCTTTCTAATTTCAACTGCATGCCAATCCTAAAAATCGTACTTATAAGTTAAATATAATAATAAGTAACACAGTTTTCTTTTCATAATGTTTGCAGTAGCAGTGCAAAAAGATTATTGTTAATTTTGATGTAACATTACATAATAAACTAGAGGATCAGAGAGGCGATAGCGCCTCCGAATATTGTACCACCAGCTGGAGCAAGCGCATTCGTATAGACCCCCACATACACAAAATAAGGGTCACAGCCACCAGTCTTCTGCTTGACAAGCTGTAAAAATGCAATCAACAAGAATTTTCAAAATATGCAAAAAATATATATGCCTAAAAATGGTACAATCAAAGTTAAGTTCATCGTAAGGTAGGTCAAAAGTCAATTTCAAGGTCACAGCAAATTGCCAGTATATGACTTCCTATTCAACTTCAATAGTAACTATGGACCTATCTCTGCCAGTTTTGGAGATAAAAGGGAAGCAAAATTTGCAAAGTTCAGTTCATGGTGAAAAGTAGGTCAAAGGTCAATTTCAAGGTCACATTTAGATTGCCAGTATATGACTTCATATTCAACTTCAATAGTAACTATGGACCTATCTCTGCCAGTTTTGGAGATAAAAGGGAACCAAAATTTGCAAAGTTCAGTTCATGGTGAAAAGTAGGTCAAAGGTCAATTTCAAGGTCACATTTAGATTGCCAATATATGACTTCCTATTCAAGTTCAATAGTAACTATGGACCTATCTCTGCCAGTTTTGGAGATAAAAGGGAAGCAAAATTTGCAAAGTTCAGTTCATGGTGAAAAGTAGGTCAAAGGTCAATTTCAAGGTCACATTTAGATTGCCAATATATGACTTCCTATTCAAGTTCAATAGTAACTATGGACCTATCTCTGCCAGTTTTGGAGATAAAAGGGAAGCAAAATTTGCAAAGTTCAGTTCATGGTGAAAAGTAGGTCAAAGGTCAATTCAAGGTCACAGTAAGATTGTCAGTATATGACTTCCTATTCAACTTCAATAGTAACTATGGACCTATCTCTGCCAGTTTTGGAGAAATAAGGGACTAAATGTTATAATTTTGGAGTTACCATAATGTGCCATAAATTTCCTATAGAAGAAATTAATTAAAATAAAGAAAAGGTCATTTTGGTCAAAATTCTTGATGAAATAATGTCATTTTTGACCACAACTTGTCTGCTTTGCCAAGCCTTATGTTTTATTTTTCCGGAGTTCAAAATTTATTATACATTACCGTACTGCACATTTTGCTTTCACCACCAATATGTACTTTTTGATACAGCGTAACTTTGGAGATAAAAGGGAAGCAAAATTTGCAAAGTTCAGCTCATGGTGAAAAGTAGGTCAAAGGTCAATTTCAAGGTCACAGTAAGATTGCCAGTATATGACTTCCTATTCAACTTCAATAGTAACTATGGACCTATCTCTGCCAGTTTTGGAGATAAAAGGGAAGCAAAATTTGCAAAGTTCAGTTCATGGTGAAAAGTAGGTCAAAGGTCAATTTCAAGGTCACATATAGATTGCCAGTATATGACTTCATATTCAACTTCAATAGTAACTATGGACCTATCTCTGCCAGTTTTGGAGATAAAAGGGAAGCAAAATTTGCAAAGTTCAGTTCATGGTGAAAAGTAGGTCAAAGGTCAATTTTAAGGTCACATTTAGATTGCCAGTATATGACTTCCTATTCAACTTCAATAGTAACTATGGACCTATCTCTGCCAGTTTTGGAGATAAAAGGGAAGCAAAATTTGCAAAGTTCAGTTCATGGTGAAAAGTAGGTCAAAGGTCAATTTCAAGGTCACATATAGATTGCCACTATATGACTTCATATTCAACTTCAATAGTAACTATGGACCTATCTCTGCCAGTTTTGGAGATAAAAGGGAAGCAAAATTTGCAAAGTTCAGTTCATGGTGAAAAGTAGGTCAAAGGTCAATTTTAAGGTCACATTTAGATTGCCAGTATATGACTTCCTATTCAACTTCAATAGTAACTATGGACCTATCTCTGCCAGTTTTGGAGATAAAAGGGAACCAAAATTTGCAAAGTTCAGTTCATGGTGAAAAGTAGGTCAAAGGTCAATTTTAAGGTCACATTTAGATTGCCAGTATATGACTTCCTATTCAACTTCAATAGTAACTATGGACCTATCTCTGCCAGTTTTGGAGATATAAGGGACTAAATGTTATAATTTTGGAGTTACCATAATGTGCCATAAATTTCCATCAGAAAAAATTAATTAAAATAAAGAAAAGGTCATTTTGGTCAAAATTCTTGAAATGGGAGGTGCTCTGAAGTTCCAGATGTTCAAATTTGATGAAATAATGTCATTTTTGACCACAACTTGTCTGCTTTGCCAAGCCTTATGTTTTATTTTTCCGGAGTTCAAAATTTATTATCCATTACCGTACTGCACATTTTACTTTCACCACCAATATGTACTTCTTGATACAGCGTAACTCGAAAACCGTATGGAATACAAAAAAACTGAGACCACCTCCAGTGTTGGGCTTTACATGCTCTACAAAATGCAAAAAAGAATGGGTCTCTAGCATTAACGGTTCCTGAATTAGAGACAGTTTTCAGTTTCGGTATCTTATGGCCGCTACTCCCGTGAAAATGCACCGATTGACCCCAAATTCACGGAGATGAAAGATGACCTGAAGGGTAACACTTTCCAATAATATCATTGGTTAAGTCTGTGTGGTGTCTGAAAAACAGGGCAAATAATTTTTTTTTCGTAAAAAAATTAATTTTTTTGAAAATTTTGGCCCGTTTGACCTTGAAATAAAGGTCAAAGGTCAAATCCAAGGGCATATTTGAAATCTACACATATGACTTTTGGAAAGCCGTCTGTAGAAATTTTTCCCGTAATTCCTTCCGTAGGGTAGATAATTAGCATTTAATTTTGCCATTTTTAGACAAGGGTGCATTGCAATGAGTGTCACACCTAGACCCCAAAACCGACAAAGCCCAAATTTTATGTGGAACGAGTTGAGATTATAGGTGACCTAAATCCAAGAGATGGGTACGGGGGCCCTTACCGTCTATGAGGAGAAGCGGTAACGGTAGCCGTCCGGCGGAGCCGGCGGAGCCGGCAGAGCCGGCGGAACGATCCGGACGGGACTAAAACCATGTGTACCGCCAGCGCTAACGCTGGTGGTACAATTATAGAATAATTATCACCAATTTTTGATTATTGACTATAAATAGCATGGACATGTAGAAAATTTGATTACCATTAGGCTTCATGTCCATGGGAGCTCTGAGTCCCACAATGAATATGCCAAAAAGATAATGAATATTTCACTAAGTGTATAACTTCCAGAAAAAGAAGCCAATTAGACTGCTTTTCCAACTCGGGCTGCATTTAAGTCCTGTTTCTTTTTTGAAAGTTTGACAGTAATAAGTAACACCGTTTTCCCAAAATGGTCATCATGGCAGCAGCACCAAATATTGTGTTTTCTTCTATTTTGATGCAACATTACATAATGCTTAACAGCATAATGACCATCAATTTTAAATGATAAAATATACGTGTCATGGATTTTCAGAAAATGTGACTAGCAAGGGTCTTCAAGCCCGTGGAGGTTCAAAGTCGCACCTTGAAAATGTCAATAAGTGAAAAATTAAATTTTCACAAAAAACTGTTAAATTGCCAGAAAAATTTACCAAACAGACTGCATTGCCTACTGAGGCTGTATGTTAGACCCATGTTTCTTTCTTATAAGTTTGAGAACAGCAAGTGACATGTTTTCCCTTAAATGGTCATCATAGGAGCAGTGCCCTAAATAGGGGTTTCTTCAAATTTTGATGCAACGTTACATAATGTTTAACAGCATAATAACCATCAAATGTTATTAATAAAATATTAGTAACATGGACATTCAGAAAACATGACAAGCAAAGGTCTTCAGGCCCATGGAACTTCAAAGTCACATCTTGAAAATGCCAAAATGTAAACAAGACAGCACTGTCCTGAAATGGGTTTATTTCCATTTTTAACACTTTTTTAACATAAAACAAAATAAACATTTTACTGCCATTTTTATATGACCAACTAAGAAAATTGATGAGATGGGAAAAGTATCAATAGAACAGTGTTAAATGTCCAATTTCCTCCATTCTGAGATTCTGAACATAGTGGATGATTGAATCTGACAAACTGCAATGATATGAGTTTATTTCCATTTTTGACACTTTATTACACAATACATGATAACAAGTTTACCATGTTTTTTTTTACATAATCAACTAACAATGTTGTAAAGATGCAGGAAATATCAAACAAACACTTTTACGCATCTAATTAGTTCAATAATGAGACTGTTAACATGCCTAATAATTGAATCTGAGGAAATGTGAAAAAACAGTATAACTTCTAAAATAATGGCCCGATTATGCTGATTTTCGAACTCAACCTGCATTTTAGTAAGATTGACCACTCCTGTGAATATAATGCCAATTGGCCAATCCGTTTTTCTTATATTGTGTTATCAGTGTTGCATTTATATTGAAAAGTGAAAAAACAGCATAAATTCCCTAAAAATGGCCCGATTATGCTGATTTTCGAACTCAACCTGCATTTTAAGAAGATTGACCACTCCTGTGAATATAATGCCAATTGGCCAATCCGTTTTTCTTATATTGTGTTATCAGTGTTCCATTTATATTGAAAAGTGAAAAAACAGCATAAATTCCCTAAAAATGGCCCAATCATGCTGATTTTCGAACTTGACCTGCGTATTAAGAATTTTCATCAGTTCTGTAAGTTTCAAGCCAAAAGGTAAAATGGTTTTCCACTTACTGTGTTATCGGTGCTGCATATATGCTGCAAAAGTGAAAAAACAGCATAAATTCCCTAAAAATGGCCCAATCATGCCGATTTTCGAACTTGACCTGCATATTATGAATATTCATCAGTTCTGTAAGTTTCAAGCCAAAAGGTAAAATGGTTTTCCACTTACTGTGTTATCGGTGCTGCATATATGCTGAAAAAGTGAAAAAACAGCATAAATTCCCTAAAAATGGCCCAATCATGCCGATTTTCGAACTTGACCTGCGTATTAGGAATTTTCATCAGTTCTGTAAGTTTCAAGCCAAAAGGTAAAATGGTTTTCCACTTACTGTGTTATCGGTGCTGCATATATGCTAAAAAAGTGAAAAAACAGCATAAATTTCCTAAAAATGGCCCAATCATGCCGATTTTCGAACTTGACCTGCATATTATGAATATTCATCAGTTCTGTAAGTTTCAAGCCAAAAGGTAAAATGGTTTTCCACTTACTGTGTTATCGGTGCTGCATATATGCTGAAAAAGTGAAAAAACAGCATAAATTTCCTAAAAATGGCCCAATCATGCCGATTTTCAAACTTGACCTGCATATTATGAATATTCATCAGTTCTGTAAGTTTCAAGTCAAAAGGTACAATGGTTTTCCACTTATCGTGTTATCGGTGCTGCATATATGTTGAAAAAAGTGAAAAAACAGCATAAATTCCCTAAGAGTGACCCGATCATGCTGATTTTCGAACTTGACCTGCGTATTATGAATATTCATCAGTTCTGCAAGTTTCAAATCAAAAGGCAAAATGGTTTTCCACTTATCGTGTTATCGGTAAAAGTGCACGGCGACGGCGACGACGGCGACGACAGACGCAGATGATGGCTATATGTACAGACACATCTGTGTCTGTACATAAAAAGTGTGTCTAAATATTTACATCTCACCTTGCTTGAAGCAGTCCATGTAATGTTTGGAAATGAGACTGCACTTCCTCAACAAGCTGAATTGCTGTAACTCTACTATCTGGAATACCATCATTCAGCACCTGTAACAGTGTAATTATGTAATTCATGTTCATGTGATCTATGCACACAAACTTCAGATATTTATTTCATTGAAAATGCTCAGGAGGCAAAAAATATTGCAAGTTTTCATAAAAATCCTATCAATAAGCCACTGTAGTTATTCATGACCCTTCATGAGTAAAGAACATTTTGACATTCAAAATTGATTGCTTTATCTCAACAGTACTTTCAACAACATAAAAATATGTTACCTTTTCTGACTTTTTCAGGTTTTTTAGCACCTTGGCAGCTGTGTTAATCACGGGTTCCATGTCTGCAAACACAGTTTTATTCTACAAAAATAAAAGCCCATATATCAAAATTTGTTTCGGTTAACATTTATGAGTGTGCCAAATACAATTTCATCACAAGCATGAAAAGACTCGGTGACAGTGGACGACAAAATGTGCAGAGGTTTCAGTGTTGCCACAAACAAAATTTCCATTCTAAAGGGATGTTTCTCATGTTTACTTCAAAACTGTACCAATAAACATTCCACCAAAAAAATAAACTGCAAAAAATAACATTTAAGTTATCTGTAAATGTAACAGGTATCAATGCTTGCACATTATGCACTATCCATTTGAATTATCAATTTTTTTCACAATGTAAGAAAGCATTCTCACTTTGTCCTCCATAGAAGAAATGGCATGGCTCTTGTGCTCCCCTACAATAACACAATGTGAACATATTGCAGTTTGGTCGTCCTCACAGAAGTATTCTATGGCACGGTTGTCATGATCCTTACAAACACTGCCACCAAGTGACAAACTGAAAAACCAATATACCACCACAATTATTTAAGCCAAAAAATCTGTTTCAGCAAAGCATGTAGTATTATTGATCACATGATACAACACCTAATAAATGCAAGTACTATTCAAACAGTTTTTAAGGTTAATTTCAAAGTAAAAAAGATCATTTAAGAGAGCTATTAATATCACTTTTAAGAAAGAACATTTTAAATTTCACAGAAACATCAATGTCACTTTTCAGAAAGTACATCACAGGGACTTTTATGATTAACTTCTATAAATCATAATTTGACTGACAGTATCTTTGTACTGCTATTGTAACAGTTTATGCCGTTTTCTCACCCGCTTTCATAGATTGGCACAGCTTGATGCTTCCTTAACGTATTGGAGGCAGAGTGAACCTGTTCAAAACATTTGTCAGTGAGAGCATCCAGATAAAATAAATTATCATAAAACACATCAGTGGTTTTAATCACAATAAGTTACCAAGTGTATGTGTGAGCATCACAACAAAAAATTTAACTTCTGGACGATTGTTATCCCCTTGGAGCAATTCAAATCAAATTATAAAGAACACACATCTGCTTAATTCTTTTGCTTTAAAATCATCAGCTTTAAAAAAACAGCGCAAAGTGAAACAGCATGTGATACTTCTGTTCTCCATTATATTTTTAATCATTTACAATGTATTAAATTAATAATAAAATTCAACAAATACTAAGAAACTAACATTAATTTTATATTTCAGATAACATACCCTATCAAAGCATATCCCACACATGGTTACATCACACTTGAGACAACAGCATGTAGCTGGATTAAAATTACACTCTTTGCAAGGAACTTTTGTTTCGCAGTCTTCTGACTCCTCCAGGCTGCTTTTCTTCTTTCTTGGCAACATTCCAGCTGGTGTAAAGTTAAGGACGCTGCTGGAAAAGTTGTAAAATGCAATATATATATATATATATATATATATATATATATATATATATATATATATATTTTTTTTTTTTTTTTTTTTTTTTTTTTTTTTTTTTTGCCAAACAAGGTCTAAATTAACAAAGGATATATAACATATAAATATCTAAATTCAGATCTTGTTCACTTTCTGGAGCACACAAAAAGAAATCACTTTAGTTAATATGCATTGGTACATATGTCGTATCTCTTCAATTGGCACATAAATTTAAAACTCATTCAGAATCCAATGTTCTTTGTATTTAAAAAATAATAATCAATTCATTATCTAATATGACTGCATGTGTAGTAAGACTAACAACACTTAATGACACTTTTTTTTAATTATATCAAATCTGGATTCACTGAATGGTCATAATATATATAATAAACCCCTTATGTTGATGTAATATGTTTTATGGCATTTACTTGTTGCTGGCAACACTCTTTCTTCTTTGTGCAGAGAGCAAACCAAGTAAATATATGTTTGGCTCCAAACATTTTATACTCCCTTCTTCTTTCAGCTGTGTCAAAACCTGTGAACATAAAGGGAAACACATTCTGTAAATAATTACATCTTTCATTTCAAGCTTACTTCAAATTGCCTACTTTACATTTAACAAGTAAAGTCTTCCCTGTTTTCAATTTTATTTCAAACCCTGACACAGTTGGATTGTTAAATGTAATTTCAACCACATCCCCACCTAAATCCACCAAATCTATCTTTGGATCATAAGGGACGAAAAAAACAAAATTTAATAACTTGGATGCTGATATCTGCAAAATTATTATCTGCCAAACAACTAAGAGGTACCTTAATTTGGCAACAACAATTGTTGTGAACTGGTAGGCATTTAAGTAGTTTAAATCAATACACCCATGGCCAAAATATTTTTCTGCATACTCACTTTGCATGATGGGCATGGTATACCAGTCTTGTGAAATTTGGCAAGTTTGAAAAGACAACTTTCACAATATGTATGCCCACATCTCAGCAACAGGGGCATTCGTGGACCATGAGGCCGAGCTGGGTCTGGTAAGAAAAGAAGTTAAATCAGTCTAGTTGTAGCCATTCCCATGCAGAATTAGAGATATCATGTTAATGTGACGGTAAGACAAGTCCACACAGTGTAACAAGAAAACATGTCTTATATCTTTCTTATCAAAACAATAACATATCATACCCTGATGGAAATTCAGTACAACCAAATTCAAAATTTCACAAAATAACATTCACACGTAATTTACTTCTTAAAATCTAAATTAGGTATATCACAATCCGCTAGGGGCGCTACAGTAGGAACTATCCAGGGGCAGTGAAGTGTAAAACTGATATCGGCCTTCTGACAGCTCGCCAATAGCACCCCTTTTTTAAATCTCTCTTTTAGTAAAACTAATACAAGCCATTAACTAAATAAGCTGTAAATCAAAGAGTAAAATCCGATCACGTGATTTTCCCGTGTTGCAGTCTTTGAGAAGTTTCAGTTCAGGGCGTTTGAAGTTTTGCCTCGACAAAATGCTAAAAAATGTCAGTTAAGTGCTGGTTGCAGCTTTTTGAAATTTATAGCGAATAAAGTTTATGAAATTTGCAATATTATGTAGAAAAAACATGAAAATTAAACCATGCGAAGTATAGTTTATTTGATGCACAATATTTATAATACATGATCTGCACGGAAGCCATCCCAGCCATGTGCTTGTGCAGTTGCCAATTTGGGTTTGTTTCCGGGTCATTAGATTAACATACAGTCATAATTGCCCTAATTAGTCACAAGCAATTTGAGCTGCAGCTACAGCTGAGTGATCACCGCTGGACAGTAGTGACAGGTTTTAAGCTGAAGAGTGTGGACACTTTTGGTGAATTTTTGCAGTTAAAAAACTTCAATATCTTTGTTGCTTGTAGGAATATTTAAAAAATTCCAAGTGATTTCATCCGGTTTTTGCATTACCTTTCAGATGATATAAGTATTATAATTTTCTGATCAGTTTGAAAATTTTTCTGATATACCTATCTAAATCGATTGCTTTGGATTTACTTTGAATTGCAATAAACCAATTTTTGTCTGAAAGTTAAAACCAATTTTAAAGCAAAAAAAAAATAACGCTCCCTGCAGTCAATTATGTGGCAGATATACATCAAATCGCTAGATATTTATGTTACGATATACGAGTTGCATGTACATGTATGACAATGACACGAATGAAGTCGAATTTTGTCCTCATTAAATGAATAGACAGCAGTTGCACGTTTAGATAAATAATTTGCACAAAAATTCTTTTAACGCACAGTAGCAAAAATGCATTCTTAACATTACCTTTCGTGCCAAAGGTGTGGCAGCACGCAGGACATGTAGGATTCTTCTGCATTATCAACGATATTAGTACCCTTTCTCCTCAACACATGTAAATTGAGCCTCGGTTTCGAGGTTTTGAAATGGAGGCAACAATCTCGCTCTCGCTCTACATATGATATAAGGAATTACTCCCTCCGCTCAAACACCTCGTTCTTGGTGGCACTAGTACATGTAGTACTGCAATGTACTTCTTAGAAATCACGTCATAATATTTTTTAATTAAATTTCAGTGTATAGGTCAGG
This sequence comes from Lingula anatina, assembly GCF_051362555.1. Taxonomy (NCBI): domain Eukaryota; kingdom Metazoa; phylum Brachiopoda; class Lingulata; order Lingulida; family Lingulidae; genus Lingula; species Lingula anatina. The sequence continues at coordinate 57,859,351 of NC_141767.1, forward strand.
TAGATAAGGTTTTGGAGAATATTTGGAAACAGACTGGCATCAATTTAGCACGGTTTTTCAACTGAATCAAAATTCATATTAAAAAATGTTAACATCCCCCACAAGATGTTTAAACTAAACAAGTATTATTGCTGTCATAAGAAACCAACAATACTGCGATGGATACACTTGGACACATTACAAACTAGTAATATGTTATAAAAAGATAATGAAACCAAGCCACATAAAATTCTTTCAGGGATTTTATTTTGGGGTCTACAGTTGTAAGAACACCATTGTTAATTAAAACAGCTTTTAAATATTAAGAACATTAAAATAAATTTAAGAAAAGGCACAAATCATTAGTTAGCATAAATTACCACTTAAGTCAGAATACAAAGCAGTCAGAATACAAAGCATATTGTAAGAAAACCCTATGTCTAAATAACTCAGCAACAACTCAGAATTGGCATATTATTTAACCCTAGCGAAGCCTAGCTTCGATTCAATTTGTGCACAAATTTCCTTCATTTAAAATCTATAATTCAAAAACTTTTAACTTGTACATTTAATTAAGCCAGGTACCAATTAAACAGTACTAGAAATTGGAACCATATCAAAACAACTGTGGTCAATCTGTATGGCCTGTTCAATTATGATAAAAATCTACAGTACATCTTGGTGAAATATGCCTGTCTGAAAGTCCTTTTTATTAAAGTATCACATTCCCTTGTTGCAAAATATGAATAACAATTAACAACATTTGACTGACTGAACAAAAGAAACATATGTTAGAGCAACACAACCTTCTTAAAGGTAATTATAAGTACTAGCTAACAGTTAATTAAAACATTTAATTTACATAAATTGCAAACCATCAAAATCCACAGAACATTACAGCAGCATGAAAAGCAAATGTTAAAATATGACTGGTATGAGATATTATGCCTTTATAAATGCACCACTGTCTTCCAATATCCTCTTAAACTTAGTTACTATCTAATAAGGTGGGAGAATAATCTTATAAAACAAACTACAATACATTGAGCATATTATTTAAATTTGTTACTTAAGATTACAACTATCACATTCACTGTCTTATGGCAAACTCAAATAGATAATGCATAGAATTATGGCAAGTTAGATTACATTAATATGCGGAACCTTTTATGTAAACCATACATGTAGGTAACTGCAGACTGACACTGTCATTAGCATGTCACCACAATTTTTGCCTTTTCGCAGTTCTTGTGCTATGCATAAATATGCATAGACCACACATAATATCAACAGCTGATATGCTATATGGCATCCTGAAAATCTATAAAAAGCAAATCTGTTCCTAGAATCATTGAAACTGCATAGTGGGCAAGTATCTGTGCATATACTCAACTGGTAATGTATGCTGCAGCTTGCTGTGACATTTATGATAGGATGCTTTTTATACAGAATTTCAATTGACACTATAACAATTTTAAAATATAAAAGGCATAAATTAAAAATGAAATGACTCATAACACAGAGACTTTGGGCCACACAGTTCAGTTAGTAATCAATTACTGTCCAATTCACCAAATCATACAAACTTTGAAAGTGCACAGTTATTTAATAACAATTTCCCCAGATTATGATTTTTAAAAAGCCGCACTGCTTGGTACACATCATCCTTATGGCATCAAAGACCCAGAAGGCTACCTCCCAGATTGCCTCTTTTGAGCGCTGATCATAGGAGTTCTGAAAAGTAAAATAAAAATAAAACATGTAATACTACATACTGACAAAACATTAAATTAAATGAACTTTGAGAGTTGCTTCAGATTTTGCACAAACATTCATCAGCATGAGGCATACCAAAAAATTATTCAACGGAACTTTGCTTGAAATACATGTATGTACCTTTGTTATGTTTCATGCAAAGCATTTGAATGTCCTTCTTCAGGTTTGATAGGAGCCCACAGAGTAGGTTCCACCTCTTCATCTGCCTTTGCAGCTTTACGCATATGGCCTGCACGTGTTGGGCTCTTTGGCACTTTTCCCTTTCCTAGAACAGAGTTTAACTTCTGCTGGAGTTCACGTACTGCAGCCCTGATATCCAGACTCTGAGTGTGGGATCCTCTGCCAGGTTCACTGAGTGGGTAGACTAGATAAAAATCACCAACCCTCTTACGTGGACCACTTTTAATGTGAGGTTTCTGGGAATCCCCACTGTCAAACCTCCCCCCATGAGGCTTGTCTGGGCTTTGAACCGAAGACCGTCCTTGTGCGCCCATCCCTGCTCTCTCCTTATTGTGAATCTGGGACTTCAGACGAAGCTTGCTGAAACTAGAAGTCTTTTTCATTTGTTTTAAAGAAGACATGCTTCTCGTGGCCTTTTCACGGTCACCATCAAACAAGAAATGTTTGTTATTGGCATAAATGTCATCTGACTTGAATTTATGAAAGGAATTGGCATGGAAATTGCGTGACTGCAAAGGATTGTTATGGCTAGTTTGTTTTGTTTGTGACAATGAGGACTGCTTTACAGTGATCACTTGACCTTTCTTTTCTCTTCCCTCTTTCTTTTCACTAGTGGGCTGTTTGCGCTGGTCACTGAAATGAGCTTGTTTTTCAAATGCTTCTTCACTTGAAAAAGACAAGGAGTCTGCACTGTCAGGTGGAAGACTAGACATTGTTATCTCTGAATGAAATGATCCAATACTATCTTCACGGGCCATTTTTAAATCATTTCCATTTAAGTCCTTGGTCAACCTACTCAATCTTCCCTCTACTATTGTATGCAAATTATTGGCCCTTGAGTCGACTCTCTTCAAACCAGACTTTGAAGTCAGGCTTCGCTGTGTTCCATTGCTGCTACGAGGTGTGGATGATGATGTTGAAGTGTCTGAACTATCAGATCTAGATGCATTTCTGGAGTGAGCCTCTCTACTGGCAAGTGAGCGTCTGGTTTGTGCTGAATAATCAGAAAAAAGGGATAGATCATCATCACCAGCTGTATTTACTGCTTCACTGCTTCCACTCATATTACCATTTAAGTTGATACTGGGAAGTTTGGCACCATTAGGATTTATGGCAGGCTTTTTTGATAGTTGTTTTGACACTGGTCTCTTGGCTGAATTTGGTCTAGGAGGGCGTCCAGTAAACATTCTACAAGCATAGCGTTTCTTAAAATCACTTCCACCTCTATCTGCATCTTGGATTTTGAAGTTCAGCATATCAATCACATCATTTACCAATGGCTTTTTAACAGTCACATCTGTGACACAGTCCACACCCAGTGCAGGACTAAAATTGACTTCAAGAAGCCAAGGTTTGAGTTGATCATCAATCAAAATATCAAAACCATACAGTTCAAAGCAGTTGTTGATTTTTGGGACTTGTGGAATTTGAGCAAGTAATGTCAATATAATGAGATTCTCTATCTTGGCAAATAGAGGGCGATCATCAATATTTGCTTGATGGAGATAATATCGTAACTGTGTGAGTGTCCATTTGCAGCCAGGTCCAACTCTTTCTTTTTCTAATGTGTACATGGGCCCATGCTTGTTTATAGAAGTATTTGTAAGGTGTGAAAATACATTTGTCAAAGAGCTTAGGTCGAATTTTTCAGTACTGAAGCGAACAAGTCCCTCTTGGTAAATATAGACATACAGTGGATGGAAGCTGGATACACACACATAAATTCTGATATCGAATTTGTATCCTGAGATGAGCAAAGGGTTTTGAATGTACTTCTGGACAACTGCAGTACAATCATACTGCAGTTGGTTGATGTCTTTAAACAAAAAGATGCCTCTTCCACGTGATAGGTCTGCTGGCTTGCATATCCAAAAGTTCAACTGGTCAGGATTGTGCTGTTTCTGTTTTGATACATCTGACACAAAACGTGTGTAGTCATTGGGTACGTTGTATGACAAAGGACTAAAATTATATACATTAGGACCATATACTCCTTTCATTCGCTTGAGATTTCTTGCCAAGCTGTCTTTTTTAGTGATGCCTGTGGTTTTAGGATAGTGGTTAAGCCTTTGCCATGGTAGAATTTGTTCATACTCAGAGTTCCTAAATCTGCTTGTTTTCCACCAAATGTTCCAGTCAAACTCCTCTTGAGTGTCTTCATCAAATTCAATCCATCCCCGTTCTACAAAGACATCTCTCAACAGCTCTGGCCCAACACCATTGTCATTGAGTCGAAATACCAGCTGTTTACTAAGGCTCATGCTGTTGTCAGCTAGCAAACCTGGCTGTCATTTTCCTTATGAGTGGCATTATACCTGAGAATATAGACAAACATGAGATCTGAGTTTCTTAGTTGAGACACACATTTTTACAAAAAATAACCTTAACATGTTATGATTACATTTTTTTATAAATGATAGGGGAGGAATTTACTAACTGATGCTAGCAGCAAGATGAAGTACAGTAGCAGAAACTTGAGAAAAATAGAAAAAGAATTTGCAAAACACTGTCATAAAATATCTTTCTTTTTTGTGAAAAATGCACAAGACATATAGATTATGACATTTATTATCTATAAACCTTCCTAGTTAAACCTCTGGAACCCACAAATGTGTCCTCTGATAATAACCGATGACCATCAGGCAAATTTGGAAATTTTACCGATTTCCTTAGATTTTCGCGTGTATGAGATTTTTTAACATTGATCTGTGTGACATCTACATAAGACATAGGTGGATCAATCTGAGTTTTTGTAAATCATACACAGGGCCTGTATCAATATCACTTCGACGATTCTTTCTAGATAGCTTCTGCTTGGGCGGTAAGACATCTTAACTGTGTGGTTGCATGATACCGCTCAAAAGGAATCATAAGTAACCGAATGGTGCTATGCCATTGCGTTAAACATAAAAAAAGTTCAATCATGTATGCTGATGATAGCTTTGATTGTTAATATACTTACCGAGATACAACATTCTGTCTGTATCTACAGGTAACACCACCTGCCCTAGCCAGTAGACATCACCTCACCAAATGACATTCACTGTTGTTACCACGTGACTATCTCTCTATGCCAACAGCCAATCAGAAAGCACAAAAACCAGATTTGTTACATATATATTTCTACTCGTCTCAACTATCGCATTGATTGCATTTTTGTAGCCTTTTGTAGTCTAGGGGTGCTTTCCCAGAAATTTAGATCGATCTAGAGATTAAGATTTAGATCGACCTAACTCCCTGGGGGTAAATTGCAGTCAGCCGAGCTGGCATCATAGTTAATTACTCCCTTACAGCTTTTAGTAGGCGGGACAGACGCTTAAGCCGGCCAAGCTGACAGTAATCAAGTGAGACTCCCCACAGGGATAGATCGATCTAAAATTCTATGGAAATGGGGTGTAGTATTATATATTATTTCATCTCGGTGGAGAAAACCCTTGTTTTTACCAAAATATTTACTTTGGGATTTTTTACTTGTCTTTTGTGCCTTCACATTTATATTATATTATATTATATTATATTATATTATATTATATTATATTATATTATATTATATTATATTATATTATATTATATTATATTATAGCAGTTAAGTTAGAGAAATCTATACCACCTTGAAACAATGTTTTTTCAATTAACTGAATAAATGAGTTAAGTTTTTTTGCAGTAGTGTACATACAAGCATTTATAAAAGTATATTTTTTTAATGTGAATGACTTAAAGGCCGTTGACAAATACTAGTAAATCATTTGCAAAAAAAAAAAAAAAAAAAAAAGATTCACCTAAATAAGCAGAATTACCTGTTCTTAAAAGTAGGAACCCACCACCTTAAAAAATTCTCAATTTCAAATGTGAAGTGTATCACAATTTGATTACTGTCAGTGACAGTGATACATAATGGCCATAGAAGTAGAGAAACTTTCTCTACTTCTATGGTAATGCTTTCTATAGTTCTTTTTTATAATGATTGCATTGATAGCTTCTCTGAGAACTAAGAAACCCTTCAGGCAAAATAAGTTTTTTTCCTGAAATTCATTTATTTCTACCGTGGATGGGAGCAGAGGGTAGACTGCTCTTTTCTCACTTTTAGGGGTGTGTCAACGAAGGGAGAGGAGGTGATTGCTCCACACTTACAGGACTCCCCTTTCCCTTTGATATTCCTGGTCACAGGTCTGTCTGTACAAGAAATTTCAGGACATAACCAACGTGAAACTTACCTATAACACATACATAATAATGAATTTTTTGTTGCCATTGGTTTTTAAAAACACATGTATTTGTCAAGTTACCTCACTTCCTTGAGGCAACTTAAAAATAAGACAGAAAAAAATGCCATGGGAGGCAATTGATCACAGAAATACAATTTGATAAATAACAATGTCCATTCCATTTTTTAATAAATAGAATGTATAGTCAAGTATAGAATGACACGTAGACAATATACTGTTAATCTATCACCAGCTTCTTTATTCTCACTGTAGAAATACATTTGCACATACACTATACATCTGATAAGTGATGAATGATTGAAGAAAAACAAAGAATGACCTGTTGTGGGGAATTTATATCTCCCACTCATGTGACCCACGTGACAGAATAAGTAACTATACTTGTCAACCAGTTACAAAAATATTAGGTAACAACCTGTTGAACTATTCTTTTAACTATTTAGGGAAAAAATAGACAAGGCCAAGCAACAGCAAGAAAAAAAGAAAGCAAAGAAACACAGAATTGGGATAATATTGAACTTTAAAATAAATTATAAATCCAAAAATTTTGAAAAAAAAATGTGACTTAATTTAAGACCCAAGATATTTGACAAAAAGGCATTTTATCTGTTCCTACTTACTAAAAAAATTAATTACTTTTTCATACTTAGATTAAAAAATAATTATTCAGAGAGACCCAAACCTTTGATAGACAAAAAGGTCCTACAAGCCTTTTTTCATTCCCTGTATACTGGTACCCTCTACCAGGGTGGGAGATATTAGAGGCACATTTTCCACCAGCTTTTGGTCAGATGGAAGCATAAACCTGCACATGTGCAGATGGCATTGTACTCACTCCGTAGGGAGCTACTTTGGGAGATTCCCCAGTTAACTTCAATCTGAAGTAATTAACAAGCTATTCAGAAGGGGCTATTTTTATCTGTCACAAAAGAGCAATTGATTAAATTCAGATCAATTAACTGAGTAGTTATGCAAACAATTACCAGCCATGTAATCAACCTAGAGATTTCAGCACAGGGTCTGGCTAAACTGGCTAAACTGAGATGTGGGGTGGCCCCACTCAGAACAGAAACTGGACGGTATGAAAAACTTCCAATCCTGTAGAGAACCTGTGTGCTCTGTGAATCAGGCTGTGTTGAGGATGAGATTCATTTCTTAATTAATTGTCCTTTTTTTAATGATCATCATATTGATTTAATAAGAACTGCTAAATGTTTTAAGCCAGATTTTGATTTATTGGATGAACAAAGCAAATTTCTTTTCCTGATTGACGATCCGAAAATGATTTTTAGCACTGCCAAAGCCTGTAGCCTTTTCTAGGATTAAGAAGAGATTTTAAGTATTTAAACTGGAATTAGTTTTTGGTCTCTCGTAGTTCTTTATAGAACTGCCTTGTTGTAATGATGTTTTAACTTATATTGTTTTTGTTTCCTAGTGCCAAAGTTTTGTTCAGCTGTTTAGGTAATATCATTCTGGTTCTTTTGACTCGAGTTCAGCACAAATGGGTTCCTGCACCTTTTCCCCTGGCTCCTTAAATATTAAAAAGAATTTAAAATTAATAGTGATAAGATAAAAAGAACTGATTCAGAACTCAAAAACTGCCATATGAAATATGTCCTTTTTACATTGAAATCAACTGAAGGACTTCCTCCAAAAAATTTTACTAGACAGTTCACATGATTGACGCATAAACACTTTTAAATGTGCGAAAGGTTTTTACCTAAGAGGCTGCTAAGAAATGATGCATAGGTAGCAGTGCCTGTCACAGCTCCAAGTTTAGAAGGATTTTTTCTTGATGTGTTAACTTGAAAACAGGTGCCAGATTTCATGTCACCTGGCCCAAATACATCCACCTCCACAATGTGCCAGTCCGTCAGGCTGCAATTCAAGACTAGCTACAGTCACAAGTTACAGATGCTCATCATCTTTTTTAATGTAAATATTGCATTTATAGTACTGCTTCACCCAACAACAACAACAACACTGTTATTCCACTATACTGGGTGGTAGTGATATTTTGTGTTTAAAGGGATAGCAACTCTTCGCATGAGATCGATATTTCACAATAAATGCATTGTAAACAACTAATAGAAATATAATAAATTCTCTTTTACCACCAAAACAGTGGTTAACACAGTTTTTCTGAAATCCATTCTTGCCATCCATAGATGGCTACCCTCTGTAATCATTATAACAAAAAATAAAACTTTTTTATAAAAAAAAAGCAGGGACTAACTTTGAATGTCAGAATGAATTCATTAATTATTGGTACCTTTGGGAAAATGTTGCTTACCCCAAGAAAATTCATTTTTTGACCAAAATCAACAGTTGTTATCCCTTTAAGAATGTGGAACTTTTAACTTGTGCACTACATGAGAAAATTTAATGAATGAACTATAAACCAGTCTCTTTTCCTTTTTTAGCATTAATCAATTATAAATAAGAATAAAAACCGGACATGACAAACCTTGGATCAGAAACCAAACATCCTTGCACTTGGTCAAAACCCAGGTTATATGCTGCTATAGCTGCTACTGCCATAGTATTGACATTATTAGGTGCCAAAGGACAGAGATCCCTCACTGGACCTATTGAGTGCAGTATAACAAAAACAATTGCAGCTGCATGAGTATAAAAGAAGAGTATCAAGTAGGATGTCACCAAAAATATGCTAATTGCATAATAGTGACAATGAGGTAAAGGTTGAACTATAAACATTCCACTGACCAATCTGTCTGAATCTAGCAATTGAAATGATATTACATTGAATGATATGCAACATGCATTATAATTCCAAGTTCAATAGTGAACAATCAACAGTAACTTTTTAATTTCAAGATAGCTCCTACAAAATAAAAATATTACCATCATACAAAACAGCTGCCTCAGTCTTAACAGTGTCATTTAAATCTCTGAGTTTTCCATGAAGTTTAAAACTTTGAGGATGCTTCTTCATTGTTACTTTTAATCCCTAAAATAAATCTGTATTAGTTAAATAACAATAATACATTGCCAAGGTTTCAGAAATTATTTCAGAATAATTAAAATTAACAGATGAAATTGTTGTCACAAGCAAATAAAGTACTTCCATTAATTCCAAGCAAAAATACTCAGGTAATTCTGTAGAGGACAGTAAATAATTTCAGATAAAGCATGGTTTAAACACCTGCAATGACCCTCTATCAGCCATTTTCTTGATATCTTCTCCTCCCCAAAATGCTCCACTTGGTATATAAAGTCCATGGATCTTTGCTGCATTTCTCAACTCAGTTTCTACTTCTTGATCAGCCAGGGCTGTTGGGGAGCCAACCTGAGATCAAGGGCAATAATCCACATAACATATTTTTCACATGCATTTATCTCACATGCTCAACAACAGTTGTCTGTGTCACTTGTTCATGTTCTTCCTAAACATTAACATCAAAAATCCACAATATTACCCAAATAAAATTACCATATAATCTGCACATTGTAGAAATTTTGATCCATATTGTTTTGAAATACTAGGATGGGCTACCTCAACAATCAGGTCAGCATTTCTAAAATATAAAATTAAAAAGTGCCAGTGAAAATTGAGAAACATATAGATTAAAGGGATAATAACTCTTCGTTTTGGCCAAAAAATGAATTTTCCTGGAGTGAACAACAATTTTCCCATACTTACCAATGGTTAATGAATCCATTTTTATATTCAAAGTTAGTTCCTGGTTTTTTTCTAAAAAGTTTTTTTTTTTTTTTTTTTTTGTTATAATCTCTTAAGAGATTATAACAGAGTATAGCCATCAATGGAGGTTATGTGATTTAAAGACAAGCTCAGATATAAAAATAATAGCTATAACTGCCGTTTTTGTGGTACAGCACAATATATTATATTTCTATGAGTTGTTCACAATGTTTTTATTGTGAAATATAGATCTCATAAGAAGAGTTACTATCCCTTTAACATTTTAATTCAATTAACATGCATTAAAATTTTATCATTAAGGTGGCAAAATCGGTCCATCATGCAGTGTGCTCTTCTTTATAAGAGCGCATTCTCAACGAATTAAGCCAGGCTTTACAAAGCCAGTGACCTAAAAATGGCGGACGTACATGAAAGAAAAACCGCCTAATCTTTTAATAGTCTCTCCGCCTCCCCACACGTCGTCCCTGCGGGGTACAGTAATTAAATCGCGTCTCCGTTCGCCATGCGGAAGCTACCTGAGAAATATTAAGTGCGCATGCTCATCAGTTAAACTCGTGGTGAAGAAAGCATGGCGGCTGAAGGCGATCGAAGGAAAAAAGCTCTTCTGTTCTATTATCTTTGAAAACAGAGACGAAAAAGGAATAATTTGGCCCGTAGAGCAGCAATGAATCGACTATCTACGGAGATAATATCACCAGAGATATTCACGGATTTAATTACTGTACCCCGCAGGGACGACGTGTGGGGAGGCATGTGAGAGGCGGAGAGACTATTAAAAGATTAGGTGGTTTTTCTTTCATGTACATCCGCCATTTTTAGGTCACCGGCTTTGTAAAGCCTGGCTTAATTCGTTGAGAATGCGCTCTAACTCACTTTGTGAGTGTGTGTCTTGGGCCAGTCGTGTTACAGTACACTGCCAAGACATTTTTGAAACTATACTGTGCAATCCTATGCAATCACAGTGACGATTAGCATGGAACACTATATATTTACTATAGAACTTTTATTTACACATTAATTATTAGATAAATATTCAGGGAAACACACTGTTTATACATATGCACATGTACCAACACAGTGCAGTACATTACTAGTACATGTACCTTGTAGCAAATTGACTCAAGTCTTCTAAAATATAACTGTTGTCAAGCTTTACTTTAACTACATCAATTGTCCTGTTCCATACAAATGCCAGTTCTAGGTCACTTCTTGCCTGAATAGCATCAACCAAGTACTGACCTTAAAAATCAAATATAAAATGAAAGTAATAACAGTACAATGGCTGCACACGATATACATGTACTCACTCAGGAATTAAAATATGCATGTACACTACCAGGCAGTATGAAAATTTAATATATCATATATTAAAGGTACATTACATGGATTTGAAAATCCCCAATATGCTTATTTTTGCCAGCCACAGCTTCTTATAAAACCTTAAATATACCTTAAAAAATGATATAACCCCTTAAATATTGTTTCTAGAATGTACCTGATGATGATATTTCCATTGGAGCTTGGATAGGAAATAGGTCACTGTTATAATATGACTGGCCAGTCATTTTAAGCTAAAACCAGCTTTTATGAATTTTATCAAAAGTCAAATCCAAGTGCAGAGAGGGATAGATAAATGACTCGTGAGTACGAGAAAATTGCTTATTTTCCTGGGCAAATCCATTTGACGAGTAAATCTCATGGAGTGTAATAAATAAATAAATAAATAAATCTAAGTAGTTAAAGTGATATTCCCAACATGCAGTGTTCCAGCCGATCACAGTTTTCGACGCTGCATTCTAGAGGGTATGCGCAGCTACATGTAAGAATACATAAAATTGTAAGACTGAAAACATTATTCGAGCCTACCAGCATTTGTACGTGTAGTCTCTATCGGCCCTACAACCGCTTTTTTATTAAGTATATGTACATGTAATTTTAAAAATAAAAATTAAAAACATGTTGTTTTATTTTCAAAAGCACACTAACCAAGGTGTCCAAATCCAACAACCCCAACTTTACATGGGCATTTATCCATGCTGGAGTGCTGAAGATTTAATCGCCGAGCTGTTTACATGTGACACGTGCAATCTGTGGCCTTGACCTGCGAACACTAGTCCCCAGATACTTTAAATCAAATAAAATAAAGAATGACATGGAAACTATTTGTTATTATAAGGTTAAGTACAAAGTATTAAATATATTTTTATAAAGGTTTCCCTAAAACAAAAACTTAGCTTTGAGAGTAAGGGCTTGATTCATTCGGAACTCCTCGACAATTTCCGGCTATCTTCCGAACGCCTATGATGACGCAGGAATCAATCGACGGTGAGCGGGCTTGATTTTGACTAGCGACATCTATTTTCCATGTTTACTTCCGGTTGTTGTCCGTAGCAACAAAGAATCCGTGAACACTGCGACATCCGACATTATACTATCAATATATTTTCGTGGTTTAGTCAAATTAAGGTAAGATATTGCAAGCATATGAATAATGGGATTTTTCTATGCATCAAACTTGGAAATGAGTAGAGAACGTATATCTCTCATGGTACTGTTAAAATGTGTTTTGATGATTGATCGACACTTTATGCATTTGACAAGTTGTTTGACACTTTGGCACTGAAGTCGTAAATCTTCACAAATTGAAAATATTGAGCCCAGTCTTACCTACCTATGCAAATTATGATAGATCACTAAAGGGTCATCCCAGCAACTCTGCAGTCGGCTATTCATTGCCTGCTACCTTGGTTCTATGGAATATTATGTAAGTTTTATCTCTGGAATGTTGTGGTTCTTCACAATTACCCCCCCCCCCCCCCCCCAGTACATTGAAATAGAATTGGTAAGTCCTTCCAAAGCTTATCAAGTTTGTTTTCAAAACTATTGATTGGCAGTGCTGTGACAACTTCTATATGCAAACTGTTCCAAATATATGTGGTTCTGACTGAGAAAACATTGCTTCTGATAATATTTGTCTTAGTACATGTACTTTTGCTACTGATAAGGTCACTGTTGCTGCATGTAAAATGCACAAGGTTTTTATTTTTATTGTGAAGTTCCTGCATCTGGTGAAAACATTATAAATGCAAGTGTCAGGTAAAAAATACAGTAGAATAGTACGATTCTACATGTACAAGATGGTACTCCATGTACATCTGCCACAAAAAAAAAATGTCTGGAGATGAACAAATATGGAAAGCAACATGTGCATATTGTGGTCATACTGCATAGATTTACATCAGAGCATTTTTGCATAAATAAACCTAAAAATACCAGTGATGGGGTAGTGGCGAAAAAACAGTGGTTGGAATGATTAAAATATTGCTGGTTCTGCACTTATGAACACTGGTAATGTATGCAGTCAAAGTCATCATGTCTTTCAATGTTGTGTTTTGAACTTGAAATGATAATTTTGATGTCCTTTTTGAAGATATTTATTTGGCAGTTATCAGTAATATGCTAATCTGAGTCATACATATTTTGGCAACATGCATATTTTGACCAGGCATGTGAGTGTGAGAGATAGGTAAGCCTGTGAAAAATTCATATCTATGTATCCTTCGCATGTATGAGTTTTTGGTTCAAAAATTTTTAGATGTTTTGAACTCTGTCTTGTGACTTAGATATATGGGATTATTCTGTTTATTTTAGATACCAAAATGCCAAAGAAAAAGTCAGGCAAACTGTCCAAGATGACGGAGGAGGAGAGGCTTCTGTATATGGAGACACAGAGGCTAGCAGAGGAAGAGATGAGGAAAAAGAAAGAAGACATGCTTACTCAGTTTCTAAAGGTACACATTTGCTCACAATAATATTTTATTTTTCTATTTTTCTAACTAAAATGTATAACTTGTTACTACAGATATTCATCTTGTTGCAGATCCTAATAAGTTTTCACTTGCACTATATGCTCAGATAAGAATGGTCTCTGTAACTTGGTGAAGATGGTATGAATATCTCATGTATCTCTTTCTCAATACTATTTATATGCTGTTTATGTTTGGTTCTATATTAATGTTCTTTAGGATAAACTGTCCAAAGAAGAAAGAGCCTCAAAATTCAATTTATACAAGCTCAATCACCAATGGCGCAACATCATGAGAGAAGCAAAATCTAAGGAACTCAAGAAGGACATTGAGATCCTAAGTCAGACATTTGAAAGAATTGTGGATAGAAAGGAAAGTGTTATCAAGTCTCTGGCTAAAGATTTATTGGAAGCAGAAGAGCAATATGCCATGGCATTAAGAAGTCATTTGCAGAATGTTGACAATTTGATAGGTAAGCCATAAATATGTTATAAATATCTTCACATTTCTTGGCATACAGCTGCAATAATCCTTTTAGTTGATAGATTCATAGTATGAACCCTGCATTAGGCTATATTTTTACAAGGCTATATTTTTATATTTGTTTTTAAAGTAAAAAGAAAAAATGTCAAATGAAAATTCTTTTTGAAGGAATTAATGTTAAGAAATTCATTTGAACAGCCTTTTTAACTGATGTGTTATATTGTTTGACAGCCCTCCAAAACCAGAGGTTAGACACACTGAAATTGGAATATGAGGAAGAATTGGAAATGCTAAAGAAGGAGTTTGATACAGAGAGAGCACTCATGATTGAACAGCATTTGCAGGAAATGAATGATTTGGCAGATATTATGTTTGCTATGGAGCAGAACTTTAATGAGCGTGAAAATGATGCAAAATCTGATTTCCAGAGCCTGAGGGATGAGATTAAAAATAAAGTAAGTTTACCATTTATTACTTTTAAGTCACTTCTAACTAACATCAGATGTATTTTTATTTTTATATTTTGCAAAGAGGTGTCATTTAATACAGCTTTGCTTGACCTTACATTTAGAATTACACATTTAGTGACACATGAATGTATTGATTTAAAAATGTTCCCTTTATTTTAGAATTTGGAAGAGAAGCATGCACTGAGGGTCAATTTGGAAGGAAAGGTGGAAGGATTATGGAAAGACTTTGAGAACTCTTTACAAACTTATAGCTCAACAACAGAGGAAAGGCGCAAAGCATTTGAGGATTTAAAAACTAAGGATGAAAAAAGTGCTAGTGAAATAGAAACACAGATGAGGAAATTGCAAAGAATTGCAGATCACATTAGTCAGCTGAAAGCAAAGATGGCACAAAATGCCAAAGAAAATGAAGAGCGAAATAGACACCTTAAAGAGGTAAGTACATTTTTGCAGTTAGTTGCCATGAAATATATTTCACACAAATACAAAATTATCTGCAATTTGTTTCTCATATTTGAAATATTCATTCATGATTATAGTGTAAATATTCATTGTTCAGATTTGTACCTTTTTAGTATGCTGCTGATGGTTCCATGCTGTTGTCATCTGGACTTGTTTGCAACTGACAGCTTTTATCGACTTACTCTAACTCTGTGAAGAGACATCATGGAGTGTTTACCTTTTTTTAAAAAGATTTTGTAAATAAATAACAATTTTATATACCTTATTCTAGGAACGAGAAGTTATGGTAGCACACTTCAGAGAACTAAAATCCCAGATGAACAAGCTACGTGACTTAGAGAGAGAAAGATTAACAAAATTAACATTGGAAAGCAATGCATCAATAAAGGAACTAAAAAGAGTGTCAGAAAAGGTGAGGAAATATTTTTTCCATTTAATGATTATCCTAGCGAAGGATTATAATTGACCTGGAATATTCTTCTCATAAATCTAAAATAGAAAATTTTAACAATAAAGTTGCCTATAGCAGATTTGGCCCATTGAATGATGTTTACCTCTTAATTTTTGTTTAGAAGTATAGTAATTGGTTTTTTTATTTTTAAATACTAGCTGCACACTTTGTAGAAAGTGTAAGAAATTATAAGATAAATTTTTGTCATTAATTTAGGGTGAGCGTATCCTAAAATTAGCTGAAATGAGCAGAAAGTGTGAGACAGAGGAAGAGAAAGTGCTTCCATTTTATGCCTCATCTTTGACACAAGAAGAACAGGAAGATGTGGCAGCAGCTGTGGCTGAACCACCATCAGAAAGATTAGCCTCGGTAAGTGTATCATGCATAAATAGTATTTCAGTGCCCAAGATAGTACTACCTCTACAGAGATGCAACATTGATCAGTTGAATTTTTTACTGCAATGGGGAGAAACAAGAGAATCACTAGTACAGATTATTTAATATTTTTGGTTTTGAGTTAAATATTGTGCAGTGATATTTTTCACAATTTGATGGTACAGAACAAAACTTTGAACAAACCAGTGACCTTAATTGATGTCCCACATTTCAGGTTATGCATGAGTATGCTGCCTTAGAAAACTTTTGGAAGCGCTATAACAAAGTTCTACTAGACAAGTGTGCATTGGACAAGGAAAAGCATACATTGGTGGATGAAAACCAGAAACTGCGCATGTTGTTGAAGCAGTATTTGGATGGTATCTCTGTGAATGATGAGATTCTGAGCCAAGTGAACCCTCTCTTCATTGTCAATAATCAAACAAATGTCAAGTATGTGGAGCAAAATTTTAATTTTTACTTAGCTGTAGATATTATATATTCTTAACTGGCATTATTTAACTTAACACTATTGTAAAATTCACTATACCACTTCTTACTATTCTTTTCTTTAGATTGGCCTTTATGTTAGAAATAATCCCAATTTTGTAAAAAGTAAAAGGAGAATACTATGTTGTGTGTAAAGATGAAATAAAAAGAACTTGATTTTGTTTTTTTCAGGATGAACGTCCCTGTATCAGATCCCCGTGTGAGGAGACCACAGCACACAGTAGTAGAAGCAGCACATGTAATTGGACGATCAGTGCAGCCATCTTAGGACTGAAAAATTCTAAAATCCCTGTAGTAAAAAAAAGGGAGAAATTTATCTCATGAAAACTCATTCATGTGTTGAATGGCATACATCACAGGATTAGGAAATTTATATGAACTATCCACTTATTTTCTTGTGTACATGTATATCTCAAACAAGAAATTGAAAGAAAGTTTTTTTACAATGATGATAAGAGTAAAAAAATAAATGTAAATAGGTATATGGTACATGTAAAAAATAAAAATAAGATACATATTTTCCTTCGGTTTTGCTTTGCTATCAGTTCGACTTATATTTTATGGATTCCTGAAAGTGTTTGAAAGAGATAAAGATGTATTGATTGTAAATGTCATTTCTTTTTTTTCAAAATTAAAAAAAAGAAAGAATACTTTGTTACTTGATCAGGGAATCATACAATTATATATATATATATATATATATATATACAATTGATTGACAATATATATCCTCAATGAGCAATATTTAAAACATTTCTTTTTCAAGCGAAACGTCGAAATTCTACGTCATAAACGGCCCTGCGCTCTCTACAAGACTTGCTCTGTTGTCACTGAATAATGGAATGTACCAAGCCCCTTAGTAGCCTGTGCATGCGATTTAGATGGTCCCCAAACATGCAAAAGCGATGTGAACCATGTCGATGTTGGATCTTATATATATGCGAAATTGACACGAGCCGTGTCACATTTTTCTTTTACTGTGGTGTTTTGATCCCAAAATGAATATGTTATAAAACACGGAATCGACATGGCCGTGTCTAGTAGTTTAACAGGTCCCATGGAAACGAGATTGCCCCGGGCCACGTCGCATTCGTCTTTTGATGTGGAATTTTGAGCCTAAAATGACTATGTTATCAAACACAAAATAGAGATAGCTCATGAGATAGATATAGGCTGTGCTGTGCATATCTTTCGAATGCAAGGTATAACTTCGGCGGAGAATACAGAAACAGTCCTCATATCATGCAAGTAAAGGTCGGGTACAAAACCAAGAAAAAATAAGTCAAAGAGGTGGAGGACTATTGGCCAAGTTCAGTGGCGGGTTTAGAGGGGGCGTCAGGGGGGTCTTGACCCCCCCCCCTTCAGTTTCTAAAAATATATCACACCAATATTCCCCTCTTAAAATTAGAATTGTGAGTATAGCTATATCATAGTTCTAAACCGTACCGTACCAAAGGGTACCGTTTGCCCTCCAAAACACTAAAAATTTTCGGGCACTTGAGCAGGCCCACGTCAAGGGGGTGATGGTCGGCTTTGCATCCGAGGCTTGTCGTTCCGGACCCCCCCCCCCCCCCCCTTCAAATAATCCTCGATCCACCCCTGAAGTGTGTTCATTCCAATTCATAATAAAGGCTAATATACATGTAGCAGTGGATTAATCTATAAGGGTATTTTTAGGCTGATAAAATGTAGCTGCAGCGCGTATTTATACAATTTTTACATACAAGCAACTCAAATTAAGTAAGCAAAATATGAACTTAAAGCATGCAATGAGCGTAAGTTTTTTTTTTTTTTTTTTTCATTTTTAAATTTCAATACTTTCTCTTAAAGGTATTCCATTCGGAATTATCTTCCAAATCGAATTTCCTCGATAAAAGTCATTTTTCCTTACTCACAAATCAGTGCTCGATCTGCCCCTGGGTTCGATGTCTATATTTTCTCTAATTAAGTAATTTAGTTCAGAGTTCTAAATGACTGGCCATTCACCTAGACCGCATTTACTTTGGTCGAATGAGAGAGATATGTAACTTGTTGGGCGAAAAAGCGTTTTATTACACCCCATTTCCATAGATTAGATCGACCTACTTTAGATCGACCTAACTCCCTGGGGGTTCACGCTAAGGGTCTGTTCCCACAACTTTAGATCGATCTATCACCGCGGGGAGTCTCACCAGACTACCGTCAGATAATCCCCCTTAAGTGTCCGTCCCCGCCCATTACAAGCCGTAAGGGGCAATTAACTTTCGTGTCCGCCCGGCTGACAGCTATTCAGCGCGAACCCCCAGGGAGTTAGGTCGATCCAAAGTAGGTCGATCTAATCTATGGAAATGGGGTGTAAGTAGCTGTCAGCCGGGCGGACACGAAAGTTAATTACCCCCTTACAGCTTGTAGTAGGCGGGACGGACATTTAAGCCGGATTATCTGAAAGTAATCTAGTGAGACTCCCCGCGGGGATAGATCGATCTAAAATCTATGGGAATAGAGCCTTAGTTCAAGTGTAGACATAAAAAATACATGAATGAAATTGTCTAGCGCACATACCTTTTTCATCTCCCGGGTATACCATACATGGCATATCAAAAACCGTTAAAAGAACTCATAAACCCGTTTTCACTCTTATACCAGTTAATATGCCGTAAATGGGGGGCTTCGTGGTGCAATATTGTCAGACAATATAAAAATATCCAGAACTCATAAACGGATGTCTGGATCGTAATTTTGTCAACAATTTACGATAAGGAACACCTTGGTGATGAAAGGAAAATCAATTTCTTTATTAAATTATTCATTTAATTCGTTAATGTAACTGAATCTATCTTAAATTATTTGTTTTAATATTTACTTTTCAGTTTATTTATTTATTGTCTAGTTCACGTGAAACGTAACAAAATTTGCAAAATCATGGTTGACGAATCCTTGAAAACCAAAATAATGTGATTTGAGCACTTCGATTATAGTAGGATTTACAATCTTAACCCTGGAATATTTCGACACCGAAGCAGTGTCTGATCTCCGCGATACTTCGTTATTATGTCCAAGCTAAAACCTAGAGCCACGGTGTTCTTCACGTGTAAAACTTGCAGTGTCACTGTCACGTGGATAAATTTATACAAGTTATTAAAGCCGCAAAGCACATGACAAAGGTGCCGCCTGCGCATTGTTGCTACATAAATGGAATGACCTAGATTGGAGTCGAACTTGGAAGTCCGGACAACCACCGTCAAGATGAAGGCCCTGTTCGTCCTCACCAGCTGCTCTGAGATTAAAACAGTTGGCATGAAGACTGGATGGTATCTCCCCGAAGTTGCACATCCATATGAAGTTTTCACCAAGGCCGGTGTCCAGGTAGACTTTGTAAGCCCCAATGGAGGAATGGCTCCTATGGTAAGACTCTATATATTTACCTGTGAGCTATAACATGATTGTTGAAACTTGCCTGCCTTTTTTTTAAACTTGAGCTTATCATTCGATAATTTTCATTTTTATTTAATGTGGACTATGTCAATGGAATGACTTGAGAACAAATTGCATTTCCTGGTCTAATTGAGGTGTCCAGACAAAGCAGGGCGTGTCCTCATACCTCGTTCTCCAGAAACTTCGTATCGTGAAGCAAATGTGTCTCCACTACATTCTAAATTCTGTTCCTGTTCACCGAATTGTCATACCAACTGCTAGTGGTCGTGTCAATAAGGAGCTCTAGCGTAGCTTACTCCATATGTCATTATAATTTATCTACCACAGGCCATTTATTAGGGGCCCGGTGAGTTCATGCCTAGTCATCGACCAGTCCTGTTTTTAGTTACGAGGTGCCAGTGTAACGAAACCGAGGATCCTATAGGACTTTTTCGTAAGGGACTGTATCAGTAGTGATACCAAGAAATCCCTTAAAGACTTCTATCTCATTTTAAATATAGTCTTTTGCCTTAAGTTACTCGATATTTTGAACAACGGGTTGGTCACTTTAAAGGTGATAGCTTTCAAACAAACAATTTCCTACAAAATCCCTGATACAGTCTGTAATCTGCATACTTCATTACTAGTATAGTGTAATTTTCGAAGCGATCGGTTGCGGATATTGGGATATATATTTAAAAGCGATTCACATTGGCCTATCTCGTCAATCTTGAGAGCTGTTAAAACGGCGAAAAACGGTCACCGGCAGGTTTGATTAGATTACAATATTGAAAGTTAATTACGTCTTGGACAAATAAAACGTATTATTTGTCAAAGATTACGTTGGTCTTTCGGGACCTTTTCGTAAGCGTAGACCTGTCTTATCTCTTTGTTAAGTCCTCCTAGATGTCTGAAAATCATTATTTACAATATTCAAATTACACCATGTAGCATAAATTAGAATTACTTTTGTAGGCCTACTAAGCTTGCTTTTCGGACCAAAAATGCTGTGAGCCATGGGTGTAGCCTACAGCATCTTTTTTTCTTCCTTATTTTTAAACTTATCTGTTACACGTATTTTGATTAATGCATGTAGCACCACCAAACAAATCAATGCAACCTCTTCCACCATGATTAAAAACTTACATATATTTATAGGACCCAGGGAGTGCTGAAGCCTTCAAAGACGATGCCGTCTGCAAGGCTTTCTTGGCGAACGAGACCGCCATGGATGCCATAGCTAACACCAAAACACCGGCACAGGTTACACCTGGGTAAGTTGCAGGTTATTTTGAAGGTTCATTATCAGATTTCAGCTCTACGTTGTAGTATTTTTTTAAGTTAGACTATTAAAACATCTGAAAAGTGCGTTTCCCCCTTTGATTTCTTGGAGTTGGAGTTAAGTGTAGAGAAAATGTCTGTGTTTCAATGAAATGTTTACATTATTTTTAGGGAATATAAAATAATTTTCTATGCCGGTGGTCATGGCCCAATGTTTGACTTACCAGATAATGTGGAAATTGCCAAACTTGCCACAGCAGTTTATGAGGCTGAGGGAGCTGTGGGAGCTGTTTGCCATGGGACAGTGGGTATGTACATTTGGATATCTTTGGTAAGCCTAAAAATAATTTAACTTAGGTCTAAATAGGCATATTGTAAGTGGAATGAGACATTTTTTGATATGAAGCATTTTTTTTGGTTTTAATGCCATGATTAATTGTAAGTTTGTTACATTTAAAACATATAGCTTTATTCACAATTAAAAAAAGAAGCATCGTAATTCGAGATTTATTACGCCAGGAAGCCAGAGGGCGTTTGGAGAATACAACGGAATAGCTTTCTGTCGTATAGACCTAGTCAAACGATCGGACTAGACTTTGAAAACGCATTTGGATATCATACGTTGAAAGACGAAATACTCGAACAAAATAGACCATTTAGATAAATTTTGATCCTGCTTCCGATACTTATTAACCTTATCCACATGGTGAATAAGCCAGATGGATTAGATTAATGGGTATCGGGACTAGGATCAAAATCCTCCAACTGGTTTATTTTGTTCGAACCAAAAATTCGCCCCACGTGCCTTTTAAATTGAACAATCTGAGAAGCGCCATTTTGTTTTTATGGTATTTGATAACATATCGGAATTCGTGAACCGAGTCGCATTTTTTTATTTGCCAAAGGTATTTTTTAGTTGACAACGGTATTAAATACATATCTTTACCGGATAATCGTGAAAATAGGCTCACGCCTTAGGTCCTGATATCGCTTTTTTGATGATTACAGGTCTTATTCCCGTAAAACTCTCCAGTGGTGAACTTCTGATCAAAGGCTTAAAGTTGACCTCCTTCACAGACGCAGAGGAGAAAGCGGTAAATCTTGATGGGGCAATGCCGTTTTTACTTGAGACGCGACTGAAGGAATTGGAGGCAGTGTTTGAAGGAGCTGATAATTTTGCTTGTAACGTGCAGGTAATACATCAATTTAGGCCATACTTATAGATCTCTTATTTATCAAATAGACAAAATCATGTTTTTGTTAGTTAACTTTTGTGACTTTGAATAGATTTGAAGAATAAAATGTTAAGTGGGGTGCATTTCTCCCTCCAGATATATAATTAGCTGCGAACACTGTAAAGTACTTCAGCAAACAAGGTTCCTTAACGAGTGGGGGAAATAACGATTTTATTTATGATTTGTCGGCTCGGACACTACTGTAAATAAGTTTTCAAACCATAACTTTCCTTAAACAGCCTACAACGCATTCTTAAAATGGTTGTCCAAAAGATTGCTGATGCTGATATGTTTCTTTCTTTCTGTTCTCCTGCATATCAATCTGAACTCTGAATCTAGAAAAATGCGCCTATAGAGCTACAAATATATAAGGCTCAAGATTATGTCACTATACATGGGCGTAACTAGGCATACGCACGGATGCACTGTGCGTACAATTTTTTGGCCAACCATGATATTATTTTATATAAATTTAGTGTATTTTTCGCGGAATATAAAAGAAAATCCTTTGCTTATTAAAGTCACCTGTATGTACAAATCCTCTGTATCAATTGTATAGGCACAATTGTTCTGCCCCCCCCCCCCCTCCCGGTCTTGCAAACTTAGGTAAACAATGCCTGTAACCTTAACAAGTCCATCTAACTGAAACTTCCTTTACCTGAGTGTTGTTTTCAAAGAGCAGCTCCCACAACCCTGGGGGCACTAGATAAAATCTGGACACCAGGTTTAAGAAGGAGCTAGAGAAACAAAGGAAAAATTTTTCCTGCAAAGCTTCAAAGGATTTTGACCCAGCTTACCCCTCCAAACTAACAGGGTGACATGGGCAATTTTTACAAACAAATAATTAAACTTAGATGTATCAGAGCTCTGTCGTGTCGTACAATTGGTTTTTTTTTGGAGCCATGCATCCACATGTAAGGTGAATGAAACCGTATGTTAGTTCAACTCAGAGGTGGATCCAGGATTATTGGAAGGGGGTTCCACATATGCGAAGCTAGCCTCCTTTTAAATAAATATACCGTTCTGGGTAATAAGAATATTGAAACTTTTTTTAATTGCGAGAATATTTCTGACTAAATGATGATTTTATTATTAATGGAAATTAAGCTGCGATGTGTGGCACATATGCTGTAATTACGCTGTCCTTCATCTCTTGCGTTAGTCTACATTTTGCTGGGAATTTTACAAATCTGTGCGTACAATTTTTAAAGGTCTGGTTACGCCCCTGCTATATTTTGTATGATTCTCATGTGTGTTAATTGTCACATGCAGTACAGTACACTCATATGTTGCAGATACAATGTAACATGCTTATGCAGGTTGATGTTCTTTTTTGGCAGGTGTCTCGCAGGGTTGTGACAGGCCAAAACCCAGCGTCGGCGACGAAAACAGCAGAGGAGTTACTAAAAGTAGCCAAATAGGCCTCTTTTTTATATTTAGAACTGATTCAAGATTTGCCTGGTTAATTTGATGCGCATTCAAAATTTTAAAGTAAATTTTCTTATTGCCTCTATACTTTTGAGTGTTTCCATTTTGATATTGACGCGGCGGTGTTGTTGCTTAATCAAACGTAGAACAGTCCCAAAAGTATAACTGTCTGGTCAAAATTAGAGCATGTGAGAGAGATGGAGAGGAGAAAACACGGCACAGAGTTGTAGATAGTTCATACCGATCAAAACTGTATTCAACCGTAATCTATTGAAATTAAACAAGAATGCAGAGGATGGATGTTTCTAGTTCAAACCATAAGCTTTACTTGTCATTGCACACAGACTGATTGTTAGTAACTGCGTTGTTCACTTATCTACGCTAATGTATGTTTGTCATTTTGTAATTTGCAATACAAATGTGTAAAAGGAGTGAAATAACATTTTGTAATTATTGATGCATTTTCAGTAAAATCTGTAAATTCTGTGTTTATCATCTTTCTCGTTTCTCAAATATGCTGCTGTTATCATCTGATATATATTTTAGTGAATTTCAACGATTCGTCTATTTATTATTAAAAAAAGAGCGAAATGCAGAAACACTTACCCCGGTAGTAAATCATCCAGTACTGAGACAAGGAAATGTAGTTGTTTGTATAACATCTATGATATATCGTTTAGGTGAAGGGGTTTGTTCAATAATTTTGAGAATATAATTTCAAATCCGCCTATGCCTTGCAAAAGGACGAGAGATTCTTATTCGTACCGGTGGAATATTGGTGCGTATACCCCCATATCCCGCATAAATGTGTATAACGTAGGTATAAATGAGATGTTGTCTACGCGCCTGCATATAAACGAAGAGTTTTCTTAAACATGTACGTTAATCATCTAGTCGTATGTCACAAAAATGAAATTTAAAACACAAACTTATACTGGGCTCCGTAACTCGACAGCATCGTGAATTGCCACTATGGCACTAAGCGCAACCATGGCGATTCGTCGCTATTCTATAACTCGAAACCATCGCAATTTGCGACCGAGCGCTAATAGCCGTACCACCTTTAGTTTCGAGGCTATTATTTGCCACGGGTAAATAAGTATACGTTTAAACTTAAGGTTGATTTCATCGTGAATTTTAAATTTACACATATATTTTTTCCTACTAAATATTTCCTCAAATATCAAGTAATATCGTGAAAACCTTGATTGTTCTTGTAGCTTTA
The DNA here is from genome assembly GCF_051362555.1 of Lingula anatina. Classification (NCBI taxonomy): domain Eukaryota; kingdom Metazoa; phylum Brachiopoda; class Lingulata; order Lingulida; family Lingulidae; genus Lingula; species Lingula anatina. Next base: position 57,884,316 of record NC_141767.1, read on the forward strand.
TCTTTGCCTGATGAAACTCCAAATGAACGGAATAAATTCCCTCATAAAATTAGATCTACACCTTATTTTATGAATAATTTGTTTATATAACCTTTTGAAAAAGGTCTTTGGCAGGACATTTTTCTGATTTCTGGCCGTTGCCTTTTCTTTTACGGAATGACCCTAAACATATATTTCCGTGTTTTTGGAACCCTCGAGAAACTTTAAATAACTTTCTCTGTTCTAATGAGTTATTTGCAAAACATCTATACCTTTTTATCATTTTCAAGTACATCTTTTGCATGGAGACAGCGAGCACTGTTTGATAAATTGCTCAGGTGTCACCCAAGTGCCCTCTAGCGGAAAATCTGGAACTGAATTCTGCGAAACTAAGGCTAAAACCCCGATAAGACGCTTTTCCTGCGACACTTGAAATGTCTGGCGGGTAAACCTCTCGAAAATATAGGTGAAGGCCTCACCTCTCAAAATGGCATTACTGACACAACAAGCTGAAGAGGATGAGCATTATATACTAGTGGCAAAGATGGACAACGCGAGAACAATGTCAAACATACTAAAGGCGATTCATTTTAAAGAGGTAAAAACTGGTTTTGTTTTAACCAGACCCATCATGCAAGAGCAGAACTTACAGCTAGTCTACAGTGGCAATATACCACCCTCGGTAGTCACCATGGTTATTAAATCCACCTGGTGGATAAACCTAAAAACCACAAAAAACGACTTAAAATAGCATACTTATGTACAAGTCTAGTACTAGTTGTACACCTTTACAAAAAAAATGTCCCAGTTTTTGGCCTTTCGTGCTACATGTACCCAGTAGCAGTGGTGGATTTAGAGGGGGTATCAGGGGGGTCCTGCCCCCCCTTTGGTTTCTGAAAAAAACACACTTATATTCCCCTCTTGAAATTAGAAATTTTAATAGCTTATTTAAAGTTCTTAACTGTTCGAAAAGGCACCATTTGCCCTCTAAAACAACAAAATGTTATGGGGCCCTTCAGCAGGCCCCGAACCCTGGGGCTGAGGGTCGTCTTCTTATCTGAGGCCTGTCATTTCTAAAGAATCGGACCCCCCTTCAAAGAATATTGGATCAGCCCCTGTAAAGGCACCTTTACCTATTTATCTATATGTGGTGAGAACACTTTTAGCATGTAAGACCAAAAACTGAGGCAAGGGGTATTACAATGATTTGTTTTTTAGCATTGCCAGCTAGCACTCAGAATAGTGCTGCTAAGATCAGCTGCTTTACCATCTAGCATCAGTATTTTTTGCTTTGTGTCTGTATATTTCCCAGCTTTGCTGCCTTGTTGAAAATTTTCTTTAAACTTATTGATTTTGACATATACTGTAGACTGCCACAGTGTTTGCCAGTGAAAGGGGGTTGAAAGTAACCGTTGAAGATGCAAAGTGTGTTCAGGCTAATGCATTTCTGCAAGCAGAAGTATTTCAAGAATTTATCATCAAAGAGGAACAAGCAACATTCAAAATCAACTTGACAGTACTATTGGTATGTGATATCTTTGCTCATTTTAATATGTTAAATAAGTTGGTATCCTTTTTTTAGTGGGTTGCATGTGTGTATGTATGTACCGGTACCTTGCACATTGATTCAAGGTACATACATACACATTCTAATATACTGAGCAAATGTCAACATTGTTTAACTGTAGTAAAACATGGCATTACATATTTTACTTTAATATGTTTTTCTGTATTGGACAAAACATACAGTATATGATATGACTTTTGTATCTATAAGTAGTTCATTACCTTTTAGGACTGTTTGAATATATTTGGAAGCAGTAGCAACCCTGGTGTGACAGCAGCTTTGAAGATGTGTTATGGTGGATATGGGTCACCTCTGAAGCTAATGTAAGGACTTGTTGCACTCATGTAGTGTGTGTGTGTTTTTAGGTTAATTTTCGTCTGTTTTTGTTTTGATTGTGATCCTTACATTAATTTACATCAAGGATGACATTCTTACTTATCTATGAGCATATAAATGGAAAAAGTTTAAGACCTTAGGAGTAAAATGCATGCCCCACGGCAAAAGTTTTCGTAAAATGGAACATATGAAGAAAGAAAACAATATATATACTTTTTTGACAAAAAAGAATGAGTCTTAGGTTGTGAAGTTGTCTGTGGAAATTATTGAACTGGATGTGCAGGAACATTAATTTTTTTCTACAATATAGTTCATACTGATACTTGACTATATGGGTGCATTCATCATGTCCCAGTATAGTGATTGTGTGCAAAAGTGTGTGTGTGTGTGAGAGAGAGAGAGGGAGAGAGAATATGGGCTTTATCTCACAAAATAAGTGCACATTTGACATAATTTGTGAAAAACTTTGTTTGAATTGAATCATCATAACATAACACCTTTAAGTTGCTTAATTGAACAAATCATGTTGATTTTTATTCCTTCGGTACTTGCTGAATCTGTACATAAATCAAATAGATATACCATTTTTACAATGTTTAAGTTATGGAAGTCTACTAAATGTTAAATGGATGCAGTTACAATAAAATATTTTAAAATACTCTTTTTTCAGGCTGGAAGAGGAAGGAGTTCTTACAGACTGCAGTATCAAGACTTTGGAACCAGATGACACCCTTGATTTTAACTTTTCCAGTGCTAATGTCATCAACAAAATCATTATGAAAGTAAATGCTTAACTATTTACAATAAGCAGAATAGAAATTACTTGCATTGTTATTGATTATTATATCTTTTAGCTTAATTGCAATTATTGATTATATATAGTTCATCATCCAAGATATAAAAAGTTTCCTGATAAGTGTTAATATGCTCATGATTAGTGACTAATATTTCAGTCTGAGTGTCTTAAAGAAGCATTCAATGAACTGGACATGACCAGTGAAGTTTTACAGATAGTGATGTCACCTGACAGACCTTACTTCAGACTGTCCACATTTGGAAATGCAGGGAGTACACATGTAATTCTATTTAGTTTTAATTAATGACAAATGGGTTTCCATTTCTGTCTAAGTCTGGTTGTTTTTCAAGGGTATGTCTCAATCACAGCTGTCTTCACTTGAAAATTACATTTGTTTATTCATTATGTATCTTTTGTTGCTGTTGCTGTTCTTGTTGTTGCCATTTAAATTATCTGAAAAAAGATTTTCTCCTCAAAATTTAGACATTATAGAAAAGCAGAAATGACTTTTGTGTGTTTTTTCATACTATTTTTCAGTCTGACTTTTCCAAGGATTCAGATATGATGGAAGCATTTAACTGCGCACAAACCCAGACAAACAGGTAAATACTCCTGTATTTTTGCCATATTGTTGACATTATTTTTCTATGAAAAAACCAAGAGAAAAATGATAATATGTATAACGCTTTGAGATCCCTGAAGGAGAAATTCAGATTCTATACTTTTTTGCTGTATTCTTGGATAAAAGTGTCTGAATATTATGTATCATTTTTTAATATATTTCACTAGTTCCTATTTCTGAATTAATTTAATTTTTAGGTACAAGGTTTCTTTAATCAAACCCTCCGTGAAAGCTCTGGCGTCTTCTGTGCGTGTCTCCATTAGAACTGATAACAGAGGGTTCCTGTCACTGCAATTTATGATCAAGCTTGATGATGGCCAAGTGTGCTTTGTTGAGTATTATGTGAGTACAACCTCCAAGTTTCTTATTATTTATTTAAAAAATGTCTTGTTATTATATCATTTGATGTGATTAATTCCTGAGAAGTCTCTCTCTCTCTCTCTCTCTCTCTCTCTCTCTCTCTCTCATTGGGTTTATTGTTGAGCAATTTTAAATCTGTAATTCACAATTGTATTTTAGTGTGTGCCTGATGAAGATCTAGCGGAGGAGTATGATGACTGACTTCAACTCAGTTTGAGGGGGAAAAGATTAATTTAAGTTGTCAAAAGTTGAATAAGTGGAGTATGCAGATGGAGACATAATTGGAAAACTGTCAAACATATTGTGTCAGCCAGAGAGTTTCAGGTTTAGTCAGCGAAGTCTGGGATTTTTGTGTTTAGAGCACCCCAATATAACTCCAAGGGCTTACAACATTCAAGCTGCCAACCAGACACTTCCACATCCAGTCCTGGTTCTAATTTATTTTCCATGGCATGAAAGGTCAATGTGTCATGCTATCCTCTGAGCTGCTTAAGAACGTTATTTGATCAACGAACTTGTACTCCATTATCATTAGCCTTGCCTACTGCAAGTATGCTTTTGATAGGACAAAATGCATTGAGCACAAACACACTTGTTACTTTATGATTTAATAACAAGACCTTCGTGTTAACCTGCCAAAGTGGGAGTGATATGCAGGATTTTCTTCTCAAATGGGAAGTGATTAGGAACTGCATTTAATAGGGATTGATTACTCTGAATTATTGCTTTATTACTGCGGCACTCCAAGGGTTTGTTGCATTTATTGCATTTGTTTCCATCCAACCAAATACATGTACTAAATGTCCTCAGTACCAGTTCTCTACATTCACTTAACCTTTTTCACCTAAAATGATCAGAAAATAACTAAGAATGTTTTAGTATTGTACTCTGCCACTGCTGCGCCTAACCTAGCTGTAGGTACCGGTTCATAACAGGAGGTGGCTGCTCCCCTCACATTGTGCAGTTTATTCAAGATATCGCATTTAACATTATAGATCTAACTGAATAGTCCTAAAGGAAGAAATATCACGTTTTTACGAATGCAAGCTAGGGTTACAACGCTATGGTTATACGGAAAGTGGACACTTAATCGGGTCATTTTGAACTATCTCGAGCAATGCAAGTAAAATATTCGAAGAACAAAAAAAAAAGGACAACAAGAGCCAGTATCCAGACTAATCAAGCGAATAGTTGTATAATTTGATTTTTATTTGTTGCAAGTCCGAAACTGGGAGATTGTCTGCACAAGTATCGAGATTTGATTTAAGTAAATAGAATTTTTTTGTACTTGACGTCACTCGATCAAAATCACTGAAGTTAGCTAATGTTATTACCGAGATTTTACTAACTCCAAGCCTCGATGAGTCCTAGAATTGAGCGGAATCTTATGCGATTTGGCAGTATTGATATTATTAAGGAAACGGATATCGATAATTATTTAATGAAATATCCACCAGGTACAACTGATTGGATGATTAACAGACGCAAAATACTATTAACCACAATTGATATTATTCTGACGCATGGTAGTCGATCAGGATATGGAATTGCCTATTAAGGTGTAAATTGATACCACGGACACATTTATTGTAATCACGCCGAGTCCTCGAGGGACTCCATTTATCTGCCACCTTTCATGTAGACATAAAATGGACATTATGGTATCAGAAGAGCACTTGGTTCACATTCGTTCTTCTTGGCAGCATTCAATGCCAGCCAATTCAGTGAATATAAAATAAACGAATAGTTTGATAATGAACAGTCAGGTATGCCAATCAGATAAGGCATTTGCAGAAAAATATCACCAATTGATAGTACAATTTATTACTGTTATTGTTTGAAAGAGGTTCCTAACAAATGAACAAGGAAAAATATTTATCTGGAAACGTACATTTTTATGTATTTTATACAACAGACCTACAAAGCAAAGCAAAACAATATTTAGTGTGCGTGATACAAGCAAAATACAAGTGTGAATCACAACTTAACTTAGAGAAAACCATAAAAAGTCTGTGCGTTTTTTTACAGGCTCAATAACGGGAGTAGTCGATCCCTACTTTCCCCAAAAAAATATTGGTAGACCTTATGGTTAGTATAGATGTTGGTTATTAACGCTCGGGATACTCTATTTGATTACAAGATCGCCAATAAGAGAACCAGAAGTTGGATGTGAAGCTGTGTGGTTGCTACAGACAACACGTCCAACTCAAGGTTCTGTGGGAATTCTTTACTCTTGGCCATTTACGTTAGATTGGGGCATCGTGTCTACAGTATTCAAATTATTTACTACACCCAGTCGGATAAATTGAAAAGTTTCGAAAGGATTACCCCCATTGCCGGATTGTTGTATCGACTCATTATCGGTTTCGGGATTCGCCTGGATTTTATTTTTGCGACAAATTACATCAATGTGCAACACTTCCTGAATCTTTTTGCGAAATCTAACATGTGTTAATAAGTATATGATAAAATTAACACCACAGTTCATAACGCGAAATGTACTGAGAATATGGGTGATGAGACCAGAGCGCTTAACCAATCCAGCATTTACTAAAGTAGTGTGGACAGTGTACGGGAGGATTAACATGAACGCTGCTAATGTGTTAAACGTAATAGCCGCGGTGATGTTGTTTTGAGCAGACAAACTCTGCGAAACTGGACCAGTAGGCCCTTTCGCTTGGGAGTTGCGAATGGTCATGAGTCGAAGCAAACATGAACCCGATATAAGTTGGATCGCTAAGGGTATAACGATGGCAACAATCTCGGCATGTGTTCTGTCTATTTTTTTACCGGAGGCCAAAGTCTGAAATTGGGTAATAGCTATTATAATCACCACAAAGAGTAAAATTGATATCCAAACAAATGTTAACTTTTTCACGGCGGATTTTCGTTTATAGATTAATAAAGGGTATCTGAGGACTAAGAAACGCCCTACTGAGATAGAGGTCAATAGCAAATGCGAAAAGTAAAATATCAGTTTAGATATAGCACTACAATAGACGTGCAACATCCTGAGGTCTTTACTTGCATATTTCGGAAGTAAGGGAGCTATACCCTTAGCCATATATATTGGGAATCTCATGGCGCAAGTTAAACCATCGGAAATTGCGAGCACAATGAAAAAAGATATAAAATGCTTGGAATGAGGCTCTTTTTTCAACTTTGTCCAAATCAGTGTGTTCATTATGTTGGTAAAAACACACCAAACATCTGTGGAAATTAGCACGTAAACCATAGCGTCATTTCTCCCACGATCAGCCGAGTTGCTATCATTTAAATTCTCACTGCTGTTTTCAAATACTGGCAAACTCCAGTCCACTTTATGTTCGTACAGAACTGTTGCGTTGAAATCAATGTTCTCTTGCAAGGCCGAACCCAAGTTCTCTGAAAAGTTTTTTGTTAGAATTGTCTCCTTGTAATTAGAACCGGCGAGTGATCTTTGGTGCCGATTTTTTGCCGTACCCTTTCGAGCAATGTCAAGTACAATGTTCCGATAGTCCATACTGATTGTCCTCTCCAAATTTTTTATCCACTTTTCTGGGCCTGAAATAGTATACAATTGATCTGCATTTTGTGATTTTTGGAACACTGCTACAACTGTTTGTTTTCTCTCGCTTCTTTCCCTTGTAACTGATATTGAAATGCTTCGGGCTGCCCAGGTTCTTTCACAACTTGCTGTGTCTAAAACCTAAAGATGAACAGTATGACAAAAGGTCTACATGCGTGCAACAGAAACGATTTGTAATAGAATGCACGCTCTGCATAAATTTCAAACATTAAGTGTGTGTGTGTGTGCGTGCGTGTGTGTGTTTAAAGTAACACCATCGAGTTTTTCTTTTAATTTTAACATTTAAAACAAGTGTACAGCTCTGTTGTGAATAAAATCGTCACCTGTTACCTAAAAACGTAACATGTCAGTAATGATACTTAAATGAAGACAACACGAGGCACAAATTTGTTCTAGACCACTGAATGAAGTTTCGTTTAAAGTTATTGATCTACCGAAAGTTTACATTTAAACTAAATTACTTTAAGTGTTAGAAAAGCTACAATGTAAATGTGTCATAAAATTACCTGGGACCACAGCATCGTATAAAAGATCCACATCACGCATAGACTTAACATTGTGTTTGAGAAATAAGAGGAAAAGGACTTATTTATACTTTCAAGAGAGTCAATTTTCTAGGTAGTACATCATTATGTGTAATAATTGCCCACAGCTGGCTTAGTTGGACGTGATTAGCTTTCCAATGACAAACTCCCAAGTAATCCGATCATTTGTCAGAACGTCATGCCAATTTGTAGTCTCAGGACATTCCGTGTATACTTAGAAAGGAAAAATGGCCCTTTCAATCATCGTTCTAGTATTAAGAATTAACGCAGAAGGAGTGACGTTTCGAAAGTGGCTCCGATTTAAAATATTTTTGTAGTATTTGAAGTAAATAGTAGACCCACTTAAAATTGTTGGATCATTTTGCTGCATAGCGATATAACCAAAACATTACAGGAATATATCCCAGAGATGTACATCCTTTTCTTTCTTGAAATCTAATGATGCTTACGTATTTCCAAAATTTTAAGTGTCTAAACCTTTTCCTTAGCAACGCGAACATGGTAAAACAGGTATTCCAAAGTGTTCAGTTCTCTTGGACTCATGTAGTGGAATGAGATGGGATATTTGCTGCAGCAGTTCAGCCCCTGAAAATGGGAAACAAACATTTAATGATAAATATAAATGATAACAATAATGATAGCGGTGATAAATAACATAATAAATTATAATGGTCACAATTCGCTTGTAGCGCAGTTTTAATTGAAATAAAAAAATTACTGGTCTGTTAACACATTAAATCTAACACTGGCAAGTGAAGTCTCTAAGAAGAGGAACTGGGTTAACTATAACTGGGTTTATCATCAATTTTCTGGGGTTTGACTAGATCCAACCGTCTTCTTCCTTAATTTAACTACAAAATAAGTTCGTCAAATCAATCAAGACGGCAGTCAAGAGCACAACATTAGGAACCACCAACCCGTCGGGCTCTGTTCTGATCCCACGTATAATACCATTTAGGGTACTGTCCCAAGATGTGTGTCAGAGGTGTGAACGGCAAAAATCTTTCCCTACCAAGTTCGTCAGTTGTGTTTACTGCTTTAGCTCCGACTCTGCTTAGACATTGAGCAGTTTTCCAGTCCTCACCTAAGATAAATACATACCTATGAAAAATACAAAGCGGATTTCATTTTGGAATAGCGCGCGACACGAAGCTGTCATGTTGAAACAAAAATGGATAAAAACACAAAATAGTTTCGTTGGATCTTATATATGGTAGTATTTGACAATTCTAATTATTATATCCAAATGTTTTATTAAATGTGGTTGATACTTTGCCTAGTTCTTTCACACTTAGAATAGTTGGTTATTGTATGTGACATCGTTACTCGTTCATAACAAGGTGTTATCTTTCTTTTCTTGGTCTTCTGGGTCGGTCACTGACTACAGGCACCAATGTATAGTATGCACTGCTCGTAACTTGTGCGCCACTGGGTGTTATGATACAAACTATAAAGTATTGGTTACGGGACCTTAGTCAAGTCTGTAGTTTAATGGCCTCCTGAGGCAACTTTTGCTTAAAATATTTTTTTGAATTTCATGGACAACTGTCTTCACTATCATAAGAGTAAGATGTCCCCCCGAGCCCCCAACTATTTTCATTAAAGAGCCCACTTTTTACCGTTGGATGGCCATTATCAAACCTACGGTACTGCGCAGATTTGCGATACACATTAATATCTAAAAACCCGTCCTCAGTATTTAGGAACGCCGCATGTATGGCTGGCTGTCGCCATTTCTTAATTGGTGTACTTGTTGCTGCTGTTGGTGCGATTGATGTTGTTACGATTGTGTTACTGTAATGTTATCTTCAATACTTAAATTACATGTAATTCTTAGGGACGTGTAAGGACCATGGCTCTAATTTCTGCAACCAAGACTACCCATTGAGTTAAAGTTCATTTATTGGTATTTCATTAAGTTTCCCTACCTGTTCCATCTGGTATGCAAGAAGGTTTTAAGAAAAAGGCTTTGGTGACTAAGAGTCGAAGCGCCTCCTTGGACAGTACCAAGCCAGACCCTCCGCTCATGTATGTGAAATTAAGCTGTCTGTGTGGTAGCTTGAAAGAATGACCAAAATATTCTGCCACTGAAGAGTTTCGAAAGGACAGGTAGTTTCTTAAGTTTTCTATAATAACGTAAGTGTCTGGATCGGCTTTCATGAAGTAATCTGCACTGCTGGCAAAATTGTTGTAAATGTATACCCATGCCGCTTTTGACTTTGCGGCGATGTGCTCCCTCCCGCTACTAACATTAAGCCCGATCGTCGGAAAACTTTTATTTTCTGCGGAGCTCATGAATAAACTTTTGTCACACCTTCGAGTCCATGTATTTTTTACATGAATCGTTCTCTTTTGTAAATCATCTGGGTCTGTAAGTATCCAGCAAAGGATTCTGTATTTTGTTCCTAAAATTTAAAAAAAGAAAATACTAGATAGCATAACAAATCTTAACTTCTATGAAATGAAGTTTTCTGATATTTCATTGTAATTGCTTTAAAAAACAATGTGTCCGTTGCACCCACAACAGTTGGCCAACTGGAGAAATCTCACACGATTGCAGACAGGGCAGATTTTTAGATATCAGTAAAATGAAATACACAGACCATGTGCTAAATATATTGACATTCTACCAACCATTAAATTCAATATTTAAATAATGTACAGCTGTCACTTCGATATAAACTAGTGTAACCCTAGGTATCTCCCGTTTCATCGAATCCATCAAAACAGATTCTTCTTACATTAAACTTTACGTGTTTCCTAGTGTCAAAGAAAAAATACCAATGTTACCAATTGTTTTCAAACTAAAATTTTAGTGAATAAGTATTGAAGGAATTAATCTAGCGTGGGCAATGAAATGACCGCTGCCACTCTCATATCATACATGTACCCGATCGACTTCGTGGTAACGTGGCCACATCTGACACCCCCCCACCCCCCCCCCACCCCCACCCCCATTGAGAGATCATGCTAATAGAAGGTATGTAGTGTCTGATCAGCAATCTGCCTTTCACATATGACAAAAAAATACACTTAAAACAGCCACCCACTCATCTGGTTGGACAATGTACCAAAACATGAGGAAAAATTACACATGCTAACTTAAAGGCATACTATACACTCGAAGTAAATTCACTGACATTTACTGTGAAATCATATAGCCGGGGGCTATGACATAATCTTACTGGCCAGGGCATACTACTTACCCCGATTTCTGGTATAATCTAACCTGTACCGAATTTCCTTTTTATTTCCCAATATTGACAACTCTCGAAGTGCCTTTGCCGCCCAGAATCTGTGGTCGCGCCTCTCTTCATGGGTATGGTAGTTTACAAACAACCACAGGTAAATACCGCTACATAATAAAGCATTAATTCCACAAAACACCCAAATCCTGGATCGACACATGCGTTTTGTTATATGATCTCTGATGATTTCCCCACAATACAGTTTGATAAACTTCCTTTCTACCTGGTGCACTGATATACACTGGGAATTTGATGATACAGTGTTACCTGTAGTCCTAACCTATTGGCTACGATGTAGGGTTGCGGAGTTCAGCCAAAATTGCCCCTAGACAACGCAAGTCTTAATAAGTTTAGATGTGTCTAATTCACGCAAGAAACACCGTCCATTGTCTGTATCACCAACACATATTTTATCATAATTTTATTGATCTTTGACATAAACGTAAAAATACATTTCAAATATAAAATGAAAAAATATGGTCCCTCATGTATCCAGGTGTGAATAATTACCAATTTTCAACAGCTTGCATTCCACATGTTGCTGTCAGCATTAATATTCGTATTGTGTCCGTACAACAATTCAGTACAGTACTTAACATTTATCATTCACCTAACTGAAATAAGTTACGGTATTTTTTCTCCCCCAGTGCTATGGACTGTTGCAGTACATCTAGGTAGCTCAGCGATTGACACATAGGGTTGACAAAAGTTTGCCACCAATATTCATGTGATCGTATTAAGCACTCATAAATGTGAAAAGTCCATGAAAGTGGAACTGGCCACGCCCAAATATGATCGACAATGTGGCACCATTCTCCACCGCAAAGACACGCAATTTGCAACGTAGCCAACTGTGATCACCCTTCCTGAGGTGACAGCTTGTAATGAGTTCGTGTTTTGCAAGAGGGCTTGTCATGCCACAATAGTTGCCAAAAAAATTCAGAAATTGGCGCGTAGAGTTGTCGTAACAAGTCCGCTGCCAAACTAATGGGACCACGCTATGGTGCTAACATAACATGATGTGGTGTAGGATGGGAAATAGTGTAATGCAGTGCGTGCGTTTAATGTGCATCATGGCAATAGCTATGTGTGTTGGAAGTTTATGACTTTTTGATAACTATTCTTCATGCTAACCGAAATTAACCCGCTAAATCAAGTATCTAGCTCGTGAAATAAATCCATAGAACACACATTTACACAAATTCATCACACAGATTATAAAGCATGTTGAATGGCGGTTTATAAATATATTTATTTCTAATTATGTGAAATAAGATCTCACAAACAATGTTGTCTACTGCAGACTTGTAGTACCTGAGAAGACTGGGTTATCTTGTGGCAACAGCAGAATGAATGAAGGAAGGAAAGTAGTGGTCATTTGAATACTTAAATAGGCACTGATGTTACGAAAAAAGCAGTGTTGATACTAAAGGTCGTTAACATGCTGTGAAACCGTTTGGTCCGTAGCAATATATTATCTGTACCTGGGCACAATAAACGAGGAGCTGTCGGTACAAACTGCTTTAAATAAAGTCAGCCATTTACTGATAAACTAACTACTACTAGTAACCAATGACCATGAAGAGCAGTGAAATACAAAATACATGTTTATATCAATAACTATTAATTAAGCGCACACTGTGCCCAGACAAGGTATTACTAAACCATTTATTAAAATATCATTTACAATAAGAAACATACCTGGTCAGCAGTAACAGACAATCTCGAATATTTTTATTGCTTATCTGAGCTTCAAAATGCATAGATTTTTTAAAAAATTATATAAAAATATTGACAAAATAGAAAAGCATTCAGAGGATGCAGACCTCCGCCAAGACAGCTTAAATCTCATTATTTGATTGATTAAAGGGATATTAACTCTTCGTTTTGGCCAAAAAAATGAATTTTCCTGGAGTAAACAATAATTTTCCCATACTTACCAATGGTTAACGAATCCATTTTTACATTCAAAGTTAGTCCCTGGTTTTTTTCTAAAAAAAAATTTTTTTTGTTATAATCTCTTAAGAGATTATAACAGTGTATAGCCATCAATGGAGGTCACGTGGTCTATAGACAAGCTCAAATATCAGAATAATAGCTATAACTGCCGTTTTTGTGGTAAAACAGAATATATTATATTTCTATGAGTTGTTCACAATGTTTTTATTGTGAAATATAAATCTCATACGAAGAGTTATTATCCCTTTAAGTAATGGTTCATCACCATATCTAATCGATTCTAAGTTAGCCAAAGTCTGACCTATCCTAAAACATTCTTCTTGACCCGTTCATAACTGTTTACATAATGTTACTAACAGAAAAACGTAAACATAACCTCCAAGGCGTAATTACCTACTACTCCCATTGCACTAGTCTCAATAGGGAAATCCGTCCCCATTTCCATACATGAACTGGAGTAAAAAAAATGGCAACAATATATAGTAAACGCAGGGTATCTACCGGTAGGCCTAATTACATTTTTGAAATGAATTGAAATTCAAAACGTACATGAAAGGTTTAACTCCATTCATTTAAAATTTAACTCTGTCACCTGCGTGTTGCCATTGACTCTATGGATTTTCATAGGGATATGCTTGACTAAGTTACAGTGTTACTACGTAATCGTAGAATTACATAATATTCACCTTCACCATAAAAATAATGAAATTTGTGTTGCTGTTTAGGCAAAATACCCCTTTCCGACATTCCCAGTTTGCGATTTATGCCCATATCCCAGTTCTGCACCACCACTCAAGAGTATATCTACGCCAGTGCAAAATGAACCTTCCGCTGCAAGAAAAAGACATGCCTCCCCACATTCTTCGGGCGTGCCCATACGCCCAAGTGTCTGGAATTGACAGCAGAAACAACCCCGTCAGAAAACGTTTCGTGTACAGGCGATGTACGTAAAACACCTGTCTTCCAGATAATTTTTTTTTTTTTTTTTTTGCACACTGCAGCCAGCAATTATGTAGGTTTACGTTTTAAATAGATGGTCTGATTGTCCGTGAAATCTGAATTATGCTTATATGATACCATCGTTTTAGATATGACACAAGCGCTCAATTACACTAATGCATACCTGTAAATCTGCTGCTGCCTTGGTGGCGTCTTGAGGATTTTCGGATTGATTCAGAAAAAAATCGAGCATGGGGGTTTTTATGGTGCTTGGTGATATGCTACAAAGTATGAAATAATGTCTGCACAAGATTTCTAGAGGTTTATCAAGCCATAGATAACATAGCGATTTTGTTGAAAAAAAACTGAACGAAATGCTTAGTACGTTTTCTTTTCTATTTATTGCTTTACAGTGTTTCATTTGCTCATGCTTCGAAGGTCTTTTTAGCTTTTTTATTTTTAAAAGAAATTATCAAAATCATGATGGGCATGGTCACCGGGTATTCATCATAATGTTATCTTTCTAACATTTTTGTCTGATTTACTTCAATGCACTGACCTGTTTACTCTAACACCGTGAACGGCTTCATCCACCGCCAAGGACTTAGTCATTGCTAATATGGCACCCTGTGGCAATAAACAAAAAATAAAAAACTAAACTTAGATACTTTTTAATGCATTATACAGCTAATATTGAACACGCCGATAATTATTATTTTGTCTTAACAATAGATATAATGAGGACTTATTACTTTGGTATGACAACCAGTCTTGACCAGTCTTGAATGTCTTGAATGCTCATCAGTTAATTGAAACACTGACTTAGATAAAGTGACATTTTGCTCTACTGTCAGGAGAATGTAGTTTAAGTTCTTTATGAACCTTCGTTGCACCGTACGTCACCGAGCCAGATGCTCCATATTGTCCCACCATGCTGGATACATTTACAATGCTACCATGGCTAGACCGTAGGTGGGGTAAAGCGTGCTGAAAACAAGTTAGAAATACACATAACAACCACGGAAACAAATATGTTTGCAATGAAAAATATCATGACAAAAGCGTCATGTTTGTGAAAATGCGTGATAGAATTAGCTAAAAACTGGTGCGTTGATGCGTCAGCATTCATTATGTTTCTCGGACTGTAAAGCCTGTCATAAATGTGATGACGCATCTGCGCAAAAAAGGGCTGACAGAAAAAGATGATAATCTGCCATCCCAATTAAAGGATTAGAATCTTCTAGTTGCATCATATAATTGCCTGTCACCCACCTTACAAAAAAGAAAATAGCTGACGAGGTTAATGTTGAGCAGTTGTCTAAAATCCTCTGCAGTAAAATCATCTATCATTTTTATATCTGGGTCTGAAATTCAAAGAATTATATCGCGTTAATTTACTTACTTATTTATTGTATTTCATTCCATAAGATCTTTGAGAAAATCCCTTTGCATGATTGCCATATAGGCCTATACAAATGTAGGCACATGTTAGTTGTGAATGGTATACGTACGTGACCCAGCGTTATTGATTAGACAGTCTAGACGCCCAAAGCTTTCAGTTGTTTTCTTCACAACCATCTGAAAGGATATACAAGATTAGTTTTTAATGTAAAAATAGAATTTTTATAATCGTAGGACAATAAACACTATTTTCAATTTTCTATACTGTCATGTAGAATACGATGCAAATGTCCCTACATCCTGTGTAAACAATCACCTTTATCTGTTCCTCGTTAGTGACGTCGCAAGGAATGAACATCGCCTCTCCAACAAGTCTCTGTTCTTCTTCGAAAACCTTCCCCTCACGCTCTAAAATCATGATGCTTTATGTATTAGTATTACTAGTACGTGTGTGTGTGTGTGTGTGTGTGTGTGTGTGTGTCAAGGCTGTAGGCTGCGGGGGGAGGAGGCAGAGATTATTGAGTTTTTCTTTGCGGCGAAGGGAGGGAGTATGTACCGGTATTTATGAAGTGTTAGCCTTTTCCTTTCTCACAGTCTATCAGAAATGTATCAGAAATCTCTTTCTTTTCCTACAGATACCGCCTACATGTAGGTAAGTACCACGGGTGGTATTGTAGTCCTTCAACAGATCCCCCTAGTATTTTTTTCTCAGCAAGCGACCCTGTCTATATACATTTTACAATTAAATTTCTGGTACTAATAATCAGACGCGTGTCATAATTTCGCCATACAACGCCTAAGGTAGGCCTACATGTACATCAATTCTTCATATGAAATATACCTACACTGTATAAGTTAATCCAGCTGTGTACCAGTGCATGTAGTTGCCAGTTTTATCGAAGAAATGTAACACTATTTATGATTTCAACATTTCGATGGGAAAAAATGCTTTTAACTAATACATGAATTCAAATGGGTCATCTGAATACAATGTTCCTTTTTCGATTCGGTTACTGGAAATTAATCCGTGTATAATGCAATTTACAAAAAAAAAAATAGTAGAGGTTTATTTTCTAATTCAAAATCATGTAGGGTGCCTTTGAGGCAAAGCATAAATAAAGGGTACATGTACTTGAAGGGAAACAGGAAGGTTGAAGGTGAAAAAAACCCTCATGGACAATCATTTGAAGTCGATATACAGTAGATGCAGTATTCAGATAAAGTGAAAGATCCACCTACCTAAAATATCACAAAATGCTACTTTTGCCCCATTTTTCACTGAAAATTAGAACAAAAAAGGTCATCAAAGCGTGAAATGGTTGAAACCCCTTCCATCCTAGGACCCACCACCATCAGTTTGGTGGGTCTTAGCCCAGAGAACAATATCCACAGACATCTATAATGGGCTTACATATTCTTATATCTCTGATCTTGCCCAAAAAAAGGAGGAAATAAGAATTCTAAAATGAACAGTTGTTGTCTTTTTAAGTTCTATCAAATTATTTACGTAGTGCACAATATAATAACTAGTGGCACCTGTTAGTACGCCTATTATACACCTTAACTCAGTTTTGTATAATAGACAGCCTAAGCTATTTCTTTTCTGTCGGGGAATACAGTATATAGCTTCGAAGCTTTTATTAAAATTTCACTTGTAACCCACTTGAATTAAAATTCATTGTATAGTATTGTACTGTACTGTCTTGTAATTTAATTAAGAACTATTTTTGGACTACTTCTTCTTAAAGGTGGCAGCATGTGATAATCCTAGCTAATAGGATATAAAAACTGCGCATGCGCCACGCAGATTAAACTAAAAAAAAACAACAGCAAAAACAACCTCTGCTCACGAGAGTTCTACATGAGCTGCATAATAAAGAGTGGAAATCGGTTGTAGGCAGCTACACAGTTGGCAAAATAAACTGTCAAAATAAAAAACTGACACGTACGGTTTAGACGGACACAGTTTCTTTGTTTATTCTTACATGAAGAGGACTCAACCCACTGACAACAGTGGTAATCGACCCGACAGACTCTACCTGTCCCTAAAGTACATGTAAGTGAGCATATACCTACTTACCAAACACCTCGACACACCCCCTTCCGATACCTCTTGCTCCACCAGTCACTAGTACCACCTTATCCTTGTACCGTAACCCGTGGTTCGATATCTCATCTTCGACGAAATTCTTATTTGCCATGGTATAATGTTTGCGTATTATCAAAGCACCACCGGTAAGCGTGCTGTGTCCTCAGGAGACCTTGAATAACCTAGTTTTAATTTCATTGGTTAAGGGTTTCCTCGAAGCACAAAAAGAATAATTCCACCAGGATCACAGCTTTATTAGAGATTCGCAGATATTTCTCTGGATATTCTGTGCACGTTTCTGTAGGTCTACTCCGAGAATTTTGCAAAAAATAGAGTTAAATGACGTCATCAACAAGGTGTCAGACATTTGTATTAATGCAGCATACGCCGTGGCGCTAAATACGAAATCCATAGTTCATTTTTTCATATTTTCTTTTTACATAGCATATAATAACGATTTACCAAAAAATGCGTGTAACCTGTCACCCGACCCAAGACATAAAGAAATGTAGGCCTACGCCCTGAGAGTATTTTCTAGTCGGAGTGATGGAAATTAAGTCTTAAAAATACTGAAGACGCCAGTAAAATCCGATGGTTTTCACTACAGATTCCCATTATTTTTCCGTACATTATTTTGTGATGAGTTTTTGTATTCTCATGGATCCTTCTTCCTGCTGCTACCTTTCAACGGGATTACAGCTTTTGCTTAAGGCCAGAATGATTTAAACAAAAGGTGACAGAGCACACTGCTTTTGAGGATTTTTATATGTGTGTGTGTGTGTGTGTGTGTGTGTGTGTGTGTGTGTGAAATACCGTTTCTAATTGTTTGACATACTTCCATAAATGGAAACAAGATTTCATACAGAATAGAGTTATGGGGATTAATTATTTTTTTATTAAACATAAAAGACAAAGAAAGAAAGAGAACAATATACAATATAAAGAGGGGGCACAGAGATAATATATAGATATTCTATGGACTCCATATTCATTCCTCTTCTTTTACATATATATTCTTTAATGACTTGGCATATACCATGATATATAAGATAATCTGTATTTTGCAAGTTGTATTTTCTATTAAATTCAGGCAGATCTGAAAAATCTCCATCTTTGACTATTATATCACCAATTACCTTTATACATGTACCTTTTTCATACCATCCCTTATTTAACACAGTTTTACCTCCAATTATACCAAAGAGGTTGAGTCAGTAATCCCTTATCTTCTAAAAAATAATGCTTGTTACACATTCCCATGCTTTTAAAACATCATTCCAAAAATCATTATCGCCTTTGTTTATTACTTCCTTGGGGAAAGCATCTCCAAACTATAAGGCACTTGGTAGCGTGTACTCCATACACAATTTAAATATTGATGGCCAAGCATCGCTTTTACTTTTGATTAATCTTCTTATCCATGTACATTTCAGTGCTTAATAATAAATATATTAAACGGAAAACACAAATAGGCCTAACAGCAAAACGTGCGTGGTGACAGCATTCATAAAGTCTGCGTGAGATGCACTCAAGGTGGCACAGACTAACAAAAAGTGAACTATGGATACCATATAAAACGCTATTCAGTAATAACCCTGACTGCTATGATTAACGGCAAGCCAACACAGAGGATACACTCAAAGTCCAATACCCCAAGAACCGACATATTTATTTATTTATTTATTTATTTTTGGGGGAGGGGGGGGGGGTAAATACGTATTTGTGTACATGTAGCTAAATTTATCCGTGTGCAATAATAAAATTATAATATAACATATGAAATATAACACAACATACCATATTATCATAGCAACATAAACCACAAACTACACACATTAGACCAAATGGACAACGTGTTAACACATTACAATATTACTTGAAGGTTAAATCAACGAAATGGAGAAGAAAAACCAATTTCATATGTAACCTCTTCGACGACTTGATGTCATTCACAGTCTTGCTAATCCTTTCAACCAGATATATGTAGAAGAACTTCGAAAGAAGCAATCAAAGTCTATACGGGACAATTTGATCTTCGGCGGACTTCCTGAACATCAAAATGAAAATTCCGAACGAGATGACATAGACTTCTATTTGCAAGAGTCTGAACGAGAAAATGTGGTTGAAATTACGGTACAGATTATGTAGAATAAGTACATACATGTATATTTGTAAATGTCGAGGCCAAGACTTTTAATACTGGTAGAAGAATTTTCAATAAACCATAATCTGGTCCGAGCTCATTCGTTATTTAGATTTCCCGCATTTAATAAGCAGATCACACCACTTATCAATTAGGTCGTTAGACTTCATCGTTGAACTTTGGTCAAGATTATCCCAACATCCATGGCTGGCGCTGTAGAAGTTCCCGGCAAGATGCTTGCTCTCATGAAGAGAGAGGCCGGGGAGTCGTTCAAAATTGAGACTATTCCCGTGCCAAACCCTCAGGGAGACGAAGTCTTAATCAAAGTGGACGCAAACGCAATTTGCGGCTCTGATATCAATTTGTACAGGTGGAACGAGATCGCCAGGGTGATCGCAGCCCTGCCCTTCACCCCTGGCCACGAGACAACGGGTACTGTGGTTAGATGCGGCCCAGAGGCTACGATTAAAGAGGGCCAGAGGGTGTGCGTGGAAAATCATTATTTCTGTGGAAAATGTTATCAGTGCGAACACCAGAATTTTTCGATTTGTCGGAATATGAACCAGTATGGCCACGGGAAGGGGACTCCACACGGGGGCTGCTCTGAGTACAGCATTGTGCCTTCTAAATACTGTTATCAGTTAAAGACAAACATCAGTGAGTATAATGTTTACAAGAGGTCAGGGTCGAACGGAAGTCCCGGACTTTGATTTAGTGGGAATTTTGAAAGTTGACTATTATGTCCAGAAATAATACTGTCTTGCTTCGGATATACATCATTGGCGGATTTAAAATCCTGGATCCGCCCCTGTACATTATTTGTTTTTTTAGATAGCTCCAGAAAAAAGTATAATAAGTTTGAATGAGAAAGAAAACTTAAAATATAATTTC
Source organism: Lingula anatina (assembly GCF_051362555.1). Classification (NCBI taxonomy): domain Eukaryota; kingdom Metazoa; phylum Brachiopoda; class Lingulata; order Lingulida; family Lingulidae; genus Lingula; species Lingula anatina. Next base: position 57,904,759 of record NC_141767.1, read on the forward strand.
AGAAAAAATGTAAAGACAGCATTGATGTTAATGTTCCTTTTAACCGGACTTCCGTATAAGGAATCTGAAAAATATTTTTTTCAAAAAACGTTATTTGTTTTTTATCTAGGTGAAACAATTATGCCTCTCGATGGAATATGTTGACTGGAGAAATGACCGTTCATATAAATACATGTTTGAGCATATCAGAACATCAATATCTGAAGTTTCATGTTCAAGAATGTGTAATTTAATTTTGTATTTATATACAGGAGTGGGGTGAAACGAGCTCCACTGTCCAAGTTTCAGAAAACGTTTTGTTTGAAAATATTGCCTTGAATTTGACTTGAATAACTTATCGGTAGCTAGGGTTTAGAAGAACATGGTCAGTTACCACAAGTATGTTTATTGTTAGGTCCGGCCGAGGCAGCTTGTCTTGAACCAATGGGCGTGGCACATAATGCCATAGAGAGGTTGGAGGTTGAAGACGAAGATGTTTTGGTCATCGGTTGCGGTCCAATAGGCGTATTGGTTATAGCTGTAGCTAAAGCCATGGGGGCAAGAAGGTGATTTCTCATTTCTCAAATTGAATAACCATCAAATGAAAGTTTTTGTGCACATGTTATTTACCTGCTTTTGTTTATATTTCTTTATCCTTTTACAAAGTATTTTACTGTCCTTCTTGTTTGTAAGAGCATATATTTAATTCAGTGTTATTTTAATTAATTTTTTTTCAAAACAATATTTGATGTTTCAGGGTGTTTGGTGCCGATATAAATCCCCGTCAACTTGACCTAGCAAAACAAATGGGAGCTGATGACGTCATAAATACTTCAGAACATAATTTACGGGACGTCATCATGGAAAAAACTAACGGTAACGGTATAGGAAGAATATGTGAATGCAGCGGTGCTCCTCCCGCAGTGAACACGCTCTGGACCTCTCTTAGGAAGGGTGGAAATGTGGTACTAATAGGACTGCCGAAACAACCTATCCATATCGAGGACCCCCTGACCAATGTTGGTAGGTTAACAGTTACTTTTAGGGTTTTTCTTGCTCTCGATCCTGTATATGGTCATAGAAGTTCATTACCGGATTATAACTTCTGTATAGATGTTACTCGATTAAGTACCTACAAGGCAATCTGACGGAATCGAGAATGAACATCATTCTCCTCTTTAACTGTTAATTAAAACTACTCAGCTAAAGCACGTTATATAATCTTATGCCTTAACGCATTCCCCAATGTCGCCATATTGTAATTGAGACCAGATTAAGTTTTCAGAATTCTTTTTGTCCCTTTAGTTTTTACTTGCATAGAGATTATTTGTAAGCAAATTACTACAGACAGTTTTCTACATATTTCAGTTTTTGGTTTAAATCTAAAATCTTATAAGCCATGGAAACTTGGCCGGTTTGCATTAGTTTCAGTTTTGTTATCATGTTCTTGTAATTAGGAGAAAAGTTTAGTCAAACGCTTATTATTATTATTATTATTATTATTATTATTATTATTATTATTGTTTTTTCTATAGTCTTCAAAGCCGTCCAGATCAGGACTGTCCATGGGCGGTCTTTTAATGACTTTCGTCATACTTGGGAGGAGTGTGAGCGCCTAGTAGCAGAGGGAAAGGTTAAGCTACGTGACGTCATCACGCACGAGTTTCCTATGTCCAAATTCGAAGATGCATTTCAGACCCTGTTCAGTGGAAAAGCTTGCAAGATTGTTATTTACCCTCAGCAGTGAAAATAATTTAAAAATGTAGTTTTGAAAGGAAAGGATTGGGGATAGAAAATGAAGAGTTTTGTTAATTTGTGCTTTGTACATGAAACATTTTATTATTATTATTGTTATTGTCTTAGGGTTTCAATATTTTGTCTTTTGTAAAATGTCTTTGTGCAGGTAATTAAAGTTTTATATCTTTTTAGACCAGTTTGTACCTACTAGGGATGAAAAGAGGAAAAAGTAGAAGCAGTTTAACGGTGTACAATATTAATTATGAAAAGCTGAATAAGATATTTAATATTGATGTTTTTATAGTATAACGCGAATTACACTCTTCTATACAATGCGTTACATAAAGTAGAAATTAAATTTATGAATTTGTATTAATTCAACATTAATCAGGCAAGTTAATGATGGTGTACATAAACAACCTAATAGTACCATTTAAATGAACTTTCAATTTTAGTTAATTTTTATTAAGATACTGGTTTGTACTTTTCTCTTATGATTGTGATCAAAAGTTTTTATGATACCATACATACGTTTTGGCTGGACATCTTTGAAATTAACGGCGTTATGAAAGTAATAAATGCGAAATGTTACATTTTACGTGAAATTACATTCTATATGAATATCAAAAGATATTATGCACAATAAATACATATAGTTGATTGATTTTACTTAATGCTCTTGAAGAACATCAGCGCAGTATTACATTATAAAACGTTTGGCTGTTCGTTTTGTATACCGAGTTCTTCAGCTTGTTGGTTACGATTTTGTGCCAAGTTAAAGCTTTCTTTATTGGAGGGAGAACATCAAATGAAAAAAAGATAAATACGTAAATGAAGAAATGGATTAAATGAAATAAAGTAGAGGGAATTTTAAATAAGATAAAAAAAGAACGAAAACCTTAATTTTGATTGATGACACAACTGCCACGCGGAAACTGCTGCGTTCACGGTGAACAGGAATGCCACGCAGGTTGTATCGGTTATATATTTATTTATGCACAGATTTTCTGTCACACACGTTCATAACTAATTGTATAGGCTTAAGAGTCAAGAGGGCTAGGGGTTTGGTTCTCCCACTTTTTCACCCACGTCAATCATAATCGCAGGAATAAGAAATGCATTTAGAGTGGGGCCCTACCCGTTTCTTTAAACCAATATTACATTTGCTGCGTAATTTTAGAATATCACGTCGCTGACCCAGCTGCATCGATGTCAAATCGCCAAAAAATAGTTTTTGGGGTCAACAAAAAACAATTTTTCAAACTTTGATGGTGATATTTACACTTTCAGTCCTTGTTTATTTTTTTTAAAATCCTACATAATCAAAAATATGTTTGGCTTATTTATATTGTACAATTTTGATCAACATCCACATGAATCCTAGAATCTGTGTTAGGTATGATAAACATTGTCATCACACGATAGCTTGAATAGTTTTCCACTCTAAAACGCCTACTGAATGCATTTCTTTGTCCATTTTGTCTAGGGCACAAAAGACAGTGTGTAAAAAACGTATATAAAAATTTAAAAAAAGCAGTTTGTATAACAGGTTACTCCATTCATTGCCAATGCACCGTGATGTTTAGTGTCAGTCTGATGTTACCCGCATACAGTTAAAGCCCACCTTCCCTTTCTTAGAATAATAGAAATGAAAATTAATATATAAATAGTAGATGATATGTGAAGTTCGCATCTAGTACCTGTAGTAACATAAACAAGATGCTTGCACTTTTAAAGAGAAAGCCTGAGGAATCATTTCATCTGGAGACCATTCCAATTCCAGATCCAAAGGAAGATGAGGTTTTGATCAAGGTGGATGCCACCGGTATTTGCGGTTCTGATATCAATTTGTACAGGTGGAACGACATCGCTAGGGTGATCGCAGCCCTGCCCTTCATCCCTGGCCACGAGACAACGGGTACCGTGGTTAGATGCGGTCCAGAGGCGATGATTAAAGAGGGCCAGAGGGTGTGCGTGGAAAATCATTATTTCTGTGGAAAATGTTACCAGTGCAAACACCAGAATTTTTCGATTTGTCAAAATATGAACCAATATGGCCACGGGAAGGGGACTCCACACGGGGGCTGCTCTGAGTACAGCATTGTGCCTTCTAAATACTGTTATCAGTTAAAGACAGATATCAGTGAGTACATATATGTTCTAATGGCGAATATAATTTATGTATGAATTATCTATACTGAGTGATCCATCCCCATTGCTTTCATGTGCTTTCCATTGCATCGAAATGAATAGTTAATGGCATATCTAACCCGAACAAAGCTGCTCCAAAAATACTGACCGAAAATCCATGCCAAAATTGAAAATCCGTTTTTGAATTGACAACGAATTAAATCAATGTACTACATGTAATATATCCTTTGGATTTTGGTCCTCCCAACACAACGAAGGATGTTTATTTTTGGTCTGTAAATAAAGATTTTTCAAAAAGGCCTTCACAAATTTTATATGATATATTCTTTAGGATAGTACTTTAGCTGTAAAAGAAATGACTACAATTTCAACTGAATCCGGGTCTCCTAAAATTTTGTTTGTAAAGTTTCTATATAATAGGCTACTATATATACCAAGTACATGTATATATAAACTAGAGTACGTTCAAAGAACACAAACTTCTGCTTCCTCTTATGTAAACCTAATAGGTTTGTGGCTATTAACATACCATATTTTTCATAAATTGAATTTTTGTCACCATTTTATAAATTGTTTTGGTGTTGCAACAGTTAGACATAATTACAATATATCTATGTACAGTGTATAGCTACAAATACTTGGATATTCTAGGTCCTGTCGAGGCAGCTTGTCTTGAACCAATGGGCGTAGCACATAATGCAATGGAGAGACTGGAGGTTGAAGATGAAGACGTTTTGGTCATTGGTTGCGGACCCATCGGTAATCTAGCCATAGCTTTGGCCAAAACGATGGGTGCTAAAAGGTGTGGTTAATACAGTGACTTATGTCGTCGTATAGTACATTTGTTGTTTTGCAGGTCATATGTTGTCAGACAATTAAACTATTTTTTGCTTGTCTTTAATGTGGCGTGCTAGTGAACTCGCAACAATTTTCAAATATAATTTTAACTAAAACAATCACCTACAAACCAAAGAAATATCGTATGTATAATTCCCAACACCAGTAAGAAATGAACTCCGCAGAGAAGAAACAAAAGTTAACCTGAATTGTCGAACGAAAGAGAGTTTGGTATACATGTATATGGTACTCATAGGACAATTCTGTATACATTTTATTACAGTACATTGCTGGTCTATGTTTTTGATTAGCATAAATGCTTATACTTTAATGACTTTTCAACAATTTTGATTTTGCAGGGTTTTTGGTGCAGACATAAAGCCACAACGTCTTCAATTGGCGAAACAGATGGGTGCAGACGACATAGTTAACTCTTCAGAGCAGGATTTGCATGACGTCATTATGAAGAAAACTGAAGGCAATGGGATCGGAAGAATATGTGAATGTAGCGGTGCCCCCGAAGTTGTAAACGCGATGTGGACTTTTCTTAGGAAAGCTGGGAAGGTCGTTCTTGTGGCAATACCGAAGGAACAAATTCTAATTAAGGAGCCACTCACCAATATCAGTAAGAGCTATTTTTGTTTATATTACGCATAGAAATTTTAACACTTGGTATTTTGGCATTTTTATTTGAAAACTCATAATTATATTTACTTTAGGCACCCTCCCTGACGTCACGAATAAAATTATAAATGATAAGTAGGCCTAAGTTAGGCGTGCAGACAAAATCGTCAGTCACACAAAATATGAGACTATCCAGGCAAGCCCACATTTCGGAGTTGTATGCGTGTTTTACATGACATCTAGAACGTGTTTGATGGGTCCTCGATGTACCAAAAAAGGTCATTATTTTCGAGCCTTTGAAGGCTTTATTTGATTACATGGTAAGATAAGTGTTGAGTAAATTCATGTCTTATTTTGCACTGCTGTCATTTTTAAATATATTTTCAATCAAAGTAGCATACATACAAAAAATTAGAATTCACACCTTAAGCAAGTACAGGGTGACCCCCCCCCCCCCCCCAAAAAAAAAAAAAAAAAAAAAAAAAGAATCCATACAAATTTTACTAAATCCTACAAAAGTCCATCAAATTTTAAGTTCACCAATCATTTGAGGGTTGTTCTGGAGCACTTTATACCCTTTATACTTTATACCCCCACTTTATACCCCTACATAAAAAATCTGGGGGGTTCAAGTCCGGTGAATGCCGTGCTCACTCAATATCACACTTCCTGCTGATCAGTCTCTCCTAAAATCGCCATGTGGCAGTGCTGAGGAAGTTTTGGACATCACTGGAACGATTCAGAGGGATAGTTCAAGATGGGCTGTGGTTCCAGCAAGACAGGGCCAACCCCGCACATCAATGACTCCCTAGCCTAAATAAAAGAGCGATCTGAGGAGTGACTGATCAGCAGAAAATGTGACGTTGAGTGACCACTGCATTCACCGGACTTGAACCTGTCTAGATTTTTATCTGTGGGGGTATCTCAAAGATAATATGTACCAAAACAACTCTCAAATGATTGGTGAACTGTGAGGAGAATCACAGCAAAATTCAGGAAAATCTCCAGGGAGGAATGTGTTTGAAATTTTTTCACGACATTTGCAAGTGTACATCCAATGCCTCGGAGGCCATTTGGAGCATATTTTTAAAAAAGAACATAACTTTTATGCAAAGCGACCAAGATAACTGAAACTTTGGGGAAAGATCATAAACATACAGAAGTTTAAGTTCAGCAAATTTCGAAATTCGATGGACCTTTGTTGGGTTTAATAAATTTTTTTTTATTTATTTTTTTTTTTGGGGGGGGGCACCCTGTACGTAGTTATTGTAAATACAGTAATAGAGAAAACATTTTTTTTCAAGTTTTGAAGGCAATCGAAATCAAGACAATTCATGGTCGATCGTTCAATTTCTATCATACTTGGCATGAGTGCGAGCGCTTGGTGGCAGAGGGGAAGGTCAAGCTACGTGACGTCATCACTCACGAGTTTCCTATGTCCAAATTTGAAGACGCATTTGACTATCTGAAAAGAGAAGAAGCATGCAAGATTGTGATCTACCCTGGAAAGTAGAGCTTTTCAAGTTGTGTTTCGAGGCCCGTTTTCCTTTTTTGAGAGACAAAATCTGTAGTTTTATGCTTCAGCTAGATGTTTATGGATAATTTCAAGAAAAACCTTGTGATATGATCTTGGGTAATTTTTGGCATATGAAACTACTGTGTTTTACTTGAATGTACGAATGTGTAGGTTTATTGCTTAAAAATTATATTATATTATATTATATTATATTATATTATATTATATTATATTATATTATATTATATTATATTATATTATATTATCGATGTACTGCACTTCCGTACATTATTTTACTGTGAGCGCTGCTTGATGGTTTGTGTTTTGTTGTTTGATATAACGTTAACTTTTGAGTGGACATTTGTAATCTGTAAAATTTTCTGTTACGGTTTAAGTAAATCAAATTTGCATTTATTCCGCTAGGATTTCGCTTGTTGATGCCACTGTAATAACGAAGAAAACAACTTTACTTTGTTAGCAGCAACAACCTTACAAATGTTTCTATCAAGTTTCCCCCTAAGATGCCCGCTTGCAATATAACAAAGGTTGGAATATAAGGTAGAAAAACAAAACAAAAGAAAAACATAATCAGATACTATTTTACAAAAGTAAACGAGACCAAAGCTATTTTAAAACTAGATAGGGGTGAAGAAGAGGTTTCACAAATAGTGGAGAAGGAGAAATTTCATAATATGTTAAAATATGATATACTACATTTTGTCTCCCTTAACAGTTTTATATATATATATATATATATATATATATATATATATATATATATATATATATATAACTGTTATATATATACGATTGCAGAAAGCCGATAGTATTTTTGCAAAAAAGAAAAAGTTAAAGGACCTACAGTTTCATTGAGCAAATATATTTAAATGCACATTGAGCAATTACATTTTGAGAGCGGTAAGTTGTATTATTATCATCTCCAGGTTGTTAATGTTTCTCTGTAAAACAGTAAGGTCTGCACGAAACCCACCAGCAAGTTTAGCATTCTACTGGTTGGTCTTTATACTTTTATACTTTTTATACAAAATCATGCTCACTTTGTCTTTCTTTAAATATCGCGGCAGTACAATAATGTGAGCATTTAGTATGGTATTGAATATGTGTTGGTGCTTGCTACAATCTAGACATTAAAATCTCCGTTGTGCTTTCCAATTTATAGTTCAAATTGGATTACTCGAAATAGTGCGCAGAATTACACACAAAGTAAAAGTACATATCGTTATTTAAATGCCGTAAATGAGGAAATTTACGTTGTCCTTGGGCCAGGCGAATTAGGCGGGTTTTGTGTTGCCCATTCTACATCCTCGTTAGCTTCTGGGACAATGTTGTCTAGAGCCGTTTTGGCAGATTTGGCAGATTTTGAAGAAGCGGTTGTTCGTCTTTCCATCCTAGATGATCGGATTCTAAAATATTCATCTAAATCGCTGTGAGCACCAATATCAGAATACAAAGTCCCGGACCGTCTGTCACGTGACCTTGGTCTATTCATTTCCTCCATCAGTTGTAATATGGACGTGTCTGAGTGAGCTTTAGTTTGCTTTGCTAGTACCGTAGACACCTGCATATCTTGCTGTCCGGGAGAATATAATTGGTTAAAATTCACATAACTATCCACGTGTTCAAATTGGTACTTAAAGTTGCCAAAGGCAGTTGGTCGTTTGTTCTTGTTAATGTTTTTGTATGGGTTTAGGTAATTTCTCCTCTGCATGAACTGGGTGTTATGTCGTAATTTAACATTATGCCCTTGCATCGATGAAGAGGAATCCCTTGGTTGCCGAATATTCAAACAAGCTTGTAGTTTATCTATATCTGTAGGTTTCTCTGCTTTGATAGAACGCTTCATTCGTTTGGGGAAACGTCTGTATGAGCTGTACTCTGTACTCGTTTCGAAGTCGCTCGTGCTTGGTCCAAGATAAACCCCAGCGATTTCTAACTCCCTTCCGTGGTTTATCCTAGAAACATGTGGCTCTGAAAGACCTTGAGGAGTGGGTATAGATGTCAGCGAAGGAAGATTTAATACTTTAAACGGCTGATTCCCTGTTGTGTACTTTCCTTTTTGGTTACCACTTAGATTACCATCTTCTTGTGCTGCTGGTCTCGGTAAATGCATTGAGGACGTAGTCTTTGAACGCGTTAAATAATCATGCCCAGGATGTGAAACGGTAGTCCCCGTTATTACGAAATCTTGTACTCCCATATTGTCTTTTGGATTTTTTCTTGTCACTGAAATCTTCTTGCCGTAAAACCCAGTGCGATTGTTCAGTGGATTAAGCAACACATCCGTGGGGCCGGTGCCAACGGGTTCAAGAGCTACGTCTTCCATGTCAAAGAATATGTTTGGATCAAAAGCCCCTTGTGTAAAAGGACGTTCATTGCCTTGTCGCGGTCTTAAGTCTCCTTTACGCGGAACAGGATTACCGTGCACTTTTAGTCGTTCTATTGCCGTGGCCATCTTGTAAAGGTGAGCTAAAACTATGATTGAGCGGTGCAATACTTGCACTGTTATCAGTACTTTGCAATAGCGATGAGTTTCTCTGTTTAATTCATGACATTTTCGATCGATTTTGTCCGTCAAATGTTCAACACTGGAACATCACGATCTACATACAAATTCATCCTGTCCATTCTTTAAAGATTCGATATCAATAACTTGCGGACGGCAATGATGGATAAAAAGTGATGGAACAATTTTAACTTGTCGATTTGTTGTTTGCAAATCGTAGATTCTGCTGAATATGAAACAAAGATGGATGTAATTATTTGCTTCCTTTGTTGATTTCCCAGCATTCCCGTTGTCCACAGCGCATTGCGTGTGACAGTGATATTTTAGATGCCGGATGCTAAAATCTTGTATGGTTCCTTCTTGGAAGAAAATTTAGATAGTCTGAACAGAAGATGGAGAATGTCTCTTCGCTGTGTGAATGAATTATATGCAGACGAGAGACGAGACGGCAAGCATACACCTATGTAAAACAGAAATAAAACTTCTATAAATACCATAACTAAATGCAGAAAAATAGATATCAACAATTATTCCAATTAATTAGCATTAAAATACACCAGTTGTTATTGTTTCATACGGCACCTCAATTCGAAATCTGTGCGTAGGCCATGTTTCAAAACATGATACCAATTCCACAGTCAGTAATACCGCTTGTCGACACAAAAAGCCTAGGTAAACAAGGTGTCTTAACATAAGCCAGTCTGATCGCAAGTGAAAAGTTCATCACTCAGTTCAGTTATAATCTGTTATTCGTTTCCACCAAAGCAATACCGTGAGATTAGTTCATGTTGAGACTTACTCATTACAGTTTTTACGTAGGTTTTAAAACAATGTCACTCTGGGACCAAAATTATAATAATAATGGCCAGAGCGTCCAATTCAAGACCATGCAGTGCTCGGAGTAATACGTACAGGTGTATTTCTCCATACATGGAGAAGTGAAGATATAAACTACACCTATTCATGTGTATTCCTAGAGCATCTGTTATCTCTGATAATTTTTTCTGTAATTAAGTATTTTGCACCAAAACCTCTTGAGACATTTCTCCTAAAAATTTGACAATTTACCTTGTACTGCGGTACATAAGTTCTCTGTCATAAATAAAATCAATCCCCACGATATTGTTTCAAAATCCGTAGGAAATGACCACATTAATTCCATACAATTGTTTGCATGAACAAGGACAAAGTAATGAACTGCATGATTGAAAACAATTGTTTGATTGATTTTAGTTGTTTCCGATGTTTGCATTAGCAACCCCATTTTGTGGACTACGTAACACGCCCGCGCTGCTTGTTATAAGGAGGGTTGTTTTGATCGTATATTTTCTGTTTAATCAACGTTAATGAATGGTAGTACACGTCAATAACTCAGTCACAAGGTCAACCCTATTGATATTGAAAACTTGTTTATGATATATTTTGCGAATACAATTCTTCTGAAGAAAATAGGGAATCATAAATAACCATTTGTGATATATTATGTACCAATCGCGTCTTTTTGCCAAAAACATTGAAATAAAAGAAAAACAATGTCAATCAAGTTCAGTTCATAGTGTGCAAATTTTTGTGCAAATTGTTCTCGTTTTCTAAGTTGCAATTATGTTGATTCTTACAAATGCTTGTATCAGTTTGAGCAACTTTTGAAAGTCACCTTTTCACTGTATGTGTATGGAATACATGTATGAATACAGATCATTAAAACCCAATACGACACGAGAGTGCAGAAGGAGTCGGGGATGGGGGGGGGGGGGGGGGATTGAGCGATGAAATCTACCCACACAGCTGTCACTTTAAACATATCATATAAGTTTTTAGCTATTTTTTTTCTTTTTTTATCAGTAAGACTTCTCAATTAACAAGACAGCTAGCTCTTTGACTAACGTTTGCCTCTTTGCCTAACGTTGTTAGTTCGTGTTCTATCGTTGTACGCTTCTGAACATGAAATTTCTTACTAGTGTCATTCTATTATATATGATAATATGATATACATGTGCATTGCTAGAACTTTGATATTGACAGCTACTTTTTCCTGAATAATTTTGGAAAGATAGATAACACTAGCTAGATAAACTAATATATTATAGGTTTTGCTAAGATGGACCACCACGATCAAACCTGAGACGGATATCACAGCGTCAACAAATGTTTATAGATGTAACTTACCCTCTTAAAAATAGCATCAAGTGCAACATTTCATAAAGAACATCAAATATTTTCTCTTACGAAAAAAAATATCAGATTCAAAGTGATGAAATCTTAACCACATACACTTACCTTAAATAAGAAAACAGTTCAAAACTTCCTAAATATGCAATTGCAATCTAACGCTATCCCACTCTGTGGTCTAATTTGCGAAATGACTAAGTTTGTCTTTCCGTAATTGAACATATTTTGTCAAGAATAAAAAGTTGTCATGCATGATTTCTAACGACCACCTGAGACGCCAGTCGACAACAATAATACAGACGTTAATATACTGCAACCCAAACGAATATAGATATCCAGCTATAGTACAGGACATTATCAAATAAAGGTCCAACTCACGGGCATGAAAATATTTACCTTTCAGCTATCATAATATGTCAACACAGTTATCTGACGCGCGCTTGAAGACGCAGCAGGCTCCTTCTTCTCGACTCTTTTTCTGACTCCGTTTGCTTTAGAGACGTCTGAGTTCGCTTAATCATACCCCCAGAATGGAGGACTACAATAAAGTTAGTACCTTTGTGTACACATATTTTATGCCTGATATTGTGCAACCAGTACAACACAGGTGCATTGTGGCAGAAAGATGTGGGTTTGCACGGTGAGACCTTTGATCCACTTTATTTCATCAATTAAAATATTTCTATCCAAGCCCGTGTGCATTGTTGGTTGTTTAAGTTCTAAACACAAACGCTTACATTTTCCTTACTAAGCACGTCGAAATGGACAACAAATTAGGTTCTTAGTCTGGGCACCGCTTCGTTTGATGTGCAAATAATGCTTATTTTGTGTGCGTTCGTTCATTGTTAATTAAGTTGTAGTTTCACGTGCTAACTGAAAGACACAACAAAAATGCTACTGATAGTGTTACAACTTTAAGTCGACATCTTACAAGTTTTACCATATTTTATCTAAAATCAGTCTATTTTCATCTCTACAAGGTATTTGAAAGAAATATTGGTCAGTTAGACAACGAAAATATATATAACAAACAACACTAGGTCGGACATAACGGATTATGGTCACCGCGTCCTTATCAACACAAACTTATTGTATTTTAAGATCATAACAATTTTGACCACGTCAGTTTTAGAAAAAGTAGATAGTAGTTCAAAATAATACATCAGTCTAAATATGAATGACGTTTTTTTTTTTTGTATCAAATTTCTATAGAAACATTGAAATGCGTTTAAAATATTCTACGTTGAGGTTTTCATTTGTCGTGGGCTCAACATTTTAAGCAACTGATACAGTTTATGTAGAATGAATGTAATAAATATGACTGTAATACTCGTAGCGTTCTGTTATAAATTTGAGAAATCCTTCGTAAAATCAAATGGATGACACACAAGGAAACCTTTTTGGAAAATGAGACTTTATATTTGAAGAACCGAATTATAAATAAATAAATAAATAAATAAATAAATAAATAAATAAATAAATATAGTAAAATGGACTCAAAAAATATTCATTTTCATCTGAGACCCCAAACTGTACATTGGTTTTTGGTCTCCATCTGTCCTATTAGAAGAACCGAATTGCACACAAAAAATAAAGAAAATGAATACAGATTGATGGATTCAATAAATCTTCATTTTCAATCAAGGCTCTTAGTCTACATGCAAGTTCATTTTTTTTACAGACGGCATCTGCTTCCACGAGTGCTTTTGCGCTAAACAAAAGCTCTCTCCATACAAAGGTGTAGGTTCGGAAAGACAGGTACAAAAATGCAATCCATGCTTAAAAGAGCTTAATCACTTACTTTCTAGCTAAAAAACAGGAATACAAATTAGAAGATTTAGAATAGTTTCTATCCCTGTTGAATGTGTCAATGATGGGATTTATGCGTACCAGTTAGGTTCTTTTTTGGGAGAAAATAAGTGCAGCGTGAAGAAAACAGTCTTTTAGTGTAAAAGGTAAATATCCCGAGGAATGTTCACCCTAAATTAATGCTCGGTGGAAGAATTCACACTGTGAACTTAAGTGTAACCTACATGGAAATTACAAAATTACACGTCGTAGCTTCATATTTCGAGTAAGCTATAAATTAAATACTAACAATTGTGATCAAAATATTTGAATATATATGTGTGTGTGTGTGTGTGTGTGTGTGTGTGTCTGTGCGAACGTACATGCACGTGTGTGTGTGTGTGTGTGTGTGTGTGTGTGTGAAAGTTTTGATAAATATTTTTTTATTAAAATCAATGCATTTTTTTTTCATAAATTGTGTTTTAACCGTGCTCGATGTCGGGTGTTTCCGTTTTCTTTCTCTCGGCTTTCGCACACGTCACATGCGTAGCAACCAACCACTCGTAACAGAACCGTTGTATTATTGGTATTTACTTAACCAGATTACAAGCAAAAGCAAACATTGAATTGCAACCTAATCTTTCCTTTTCTTTACTTCCATAATTGCAGGCACTAAAATGCATGTGTTTTATATTTGCTCAACCACAATTATCAATTGCAATACAAAAACATTTTTCAAGAAAATCGCCTTCTTTAGAATATAAAAACCTGATTTTTTAGGTCACTGATTCGCTTGTCTAGATTATTTTTGTCAAAATAACGACCGGACCCTATCATATTAACAACAATAACAACCAGTTATTCATAGGCAAATGTTCATTCAACACCCCCATGGTAGAATAATGTTACATAATAACTCTATTGCTATAGGTATTGAGGAAAGGTTGTAAAGGAACATGACGGTTCAGCCAGAAATGTATACAGTAGTCAGGTGAAACGGTTAAAGGGCAAAAATGTCACATCACTAACAGATTTGTGTGCAGCGTTTACAAGAATTTCGACATATTTAACAGGTAAAGGAAGGACTTATGTCGCAAGGCGTAGTTATTCTTCAGACTTGAAGACCACGTTTTTTATAGTCAAACATATTCAGTGACACCAATATTCATTCGAAGTTGTGATCTCATTTGCTTTATTTCATTCAAAGTGTTTTCGGTGAACACATAAACAGGCAATAATTCAAGACTAGAGTTGCAGAGAGGAACCATGTAATAGCAGTCGATAAAATGGACAATAATCGAAGTCGAAGGTGGTGAACCTAATCGAGTATTGCCCTTTCTATCGATGGATCCATTATAGAGAATATTTCGGTGCAGGTGCCCGTTGGAGATAGGCAGGTCCAGGGCTGTTTCAACCTGAACTAAAAGGATGGCGACATTGATGGAATTTGGATTTCTTATACGTGGAAAGACAGCATCTACCAAAAAACTTACGAAGGAAGAGCTGACCCCCAGGGACAGGGGTGGCTATGCTCATACACGGCACATGTACCCGTATGGAGTCCATGCACCTCCACTCAGTGAGCTGACCGGGAAATATGAAGTCGATGGAAGATTAGATAAATCAGAAAACGGGGATTTTACTGTGACTGTGGACCATCTTCAAAGAAAGAGTGCTTCAGGTTCCAGACGAGTAACGTTCAATTTTGATGAAAAATTAGCAAAGAATTCTATGCCTGCTGGGGGTAAGAGCAGAAACAGTCGCCATGCATCTCCGCCTAGATCTGTCCTTTCCGTAAAAAGAAAACCACGAGACAGAACAACAGAAGTGTGTCGCAGCGCGGATTCTGCTCTCAGATTTCCACATTACAAATGGAACAACTCGGTCGACCTTAAAAACAAAGTTCCGATGGCCCCCGATAAAGTGTACAAAAACACGTATCTAGAAAACGCAGCCATTGTCCCAACACACCTTGATCTCCCTATTATAAGCAAGAAATCAAAAGGTATCGGTGATATATACATCAGCCAGACTTTATATGCAATAGCCACCGACAAAGAACGACAAAAACGAAAGCCTGGTCCTGCGGCTCTCAGGAATCCACTGTTGGAAAACTATTATAGATTGTCAAAGCAGCCAATTTTTGATAAGAAAACCATGTACGGGACCGGGGAACAAGAAAAGGACCCTGTTACCGGTAACCTCTACTCACATCTCCAAAAATCCATAGACACGCTTTCTCCCCGAGATTCTGAATCTCAAAACTCCGACCCTCCTGAGCATGCCAAACCAGTGGGAAGACCTCTAAAAAGAGAGAAAGTGAAATACTTTCCTCTTCCAGATTCCACAGTAAAGACACCGCCAATGACAGTTCATACGTCTGAAGAAAAGGAATACAAATCAGCGGAGCTTTACAAGCAATACGTAGAATCAAAACTTCAAAATAAACCAACAAGAACGCCGACAGCACATCGACGTTACAACTCAGCGGCCAGCTCAAACTATGGATCTTCCTACGCTTATTTTGACGATGTTATCAACTGCAATCGTCCAACTACTGTGCGAACTATGGATCTCCTAACTCCAACGGAGGAAAACGTGAAGTGGGAAGAGGACAACACGGCAAACAACGAAGATACAAGTCACGAACAAAATGCTCCAGCTAAAATTTCTGTCAACCACATTTTGGACTATCCGAGCCCAGTGAATCCAGACACCCCTTCCCCAACACCAGCCGCTCAGACGGGGTGAACATTTGACAAATATTTGATTTTGGTATTTTTTTATTTTATTTTATTTTTATTTTTATACTTTATGAGAAATTTTACGTGGTTCTGAAAGAAGATTTGTAAAAGAAATACATAATAATTATTTGAAACCATAATGTTAATGTCACTGCAGATTGGAAACAATGTAGACCAATCTAAAAAAAATACACCAGATTGAGTATTTGTATGTTGCCAAATCACAGTTCACGAATAAGATGTCATGTTAGGTATGGTTTCACCAGATATAATAGTATATCACCTGCTCACCACACTTCTATAGTAGATAATCTATATTTCGAAGAAGTTATGTGTACACATATCGGAATATTGCAATTTACAAAAAACTGTAATCTTGTGTAAACCGTCAAAGTATGGCAATGTGCCTTTAATTGTTATTTCTTCCATTCCTAATGCGCTCCATCTTCAATATTTGGGAGATCTTTACCTTTATTCATTTTGTGGTTGTTTACAGAGTGCGTATGTTCTCACCCTTACGTCTAAACCAAACAGACTTCTTAAACTTCAGTCGTTGCTCGGCAAATAACCCATGGGCAGTCACCTCTCATAAAAGGAAAGCGCGACAAATATTATTTTAAGAAACACTCAACAGTCTGTATGCATTGTGTATTGCAATTGTAACTGTTTACAGGTATTGTTTGACCAGTGCAACGGATTAAGCGTAGGGTTAAAGACCAACTATGTCAAGGTGCAGGTGCGACTTTAAGAATATATGGTGCTTCTTACATACACCTTTTATAGACAATTGTCCATTTATTTCTAGTACTCGTATGAGACAAAGAACCAAAGAAAAAATCATAGCTGCAATGCAGGAATATTTTCAAGTGTATATTAGTTGAAAATTTTAAAGTGTCTAACTTCAGTTAGGACTTGTCCGATTTTTTTCACACTTTACATCTTATTAAAACATTCCATATGTTTATTGCTCTGACATCGGATGGGCGCTAAGTCTATCTAATTACCTCCATAAGAAAGTCATTGGGTGTAAGTCTTGTACAAATATCACTACGACAATCAGTTGCTTACATTCCATTTATCTTAATTATTTCCCGATATAATGTAATCACAGCGTGTGGTTAATGGCTAGTCACCCCCACCGCTTATCAAGGTGTGTATTATCAAGATAAATTGGCTGGCGTGATAAGCTGTAATGATATCGCTTCTCATGACATTACTGTTACATACACATAAATATTAAAACAAATTTCACAATCAATAAGAACTGCGGGTTGTGTCTGTTTTTTCAATATCTGCATTCCTGACTTTTGGAGGCGATTAGACGAGGAGCGTTTCGTGTAATAAAATGTGACATAAGCAAATTTTGTTTGATATGCACTCTCTCCCTCTCTCTTTCTCTCTCTCTTGCTCTCTCTCTCCCTCTCTCTAGCATTTAATATCTACGTCGATTTCCATGTATATATCCAATGGCCATAATTCCTTCCTGGTAATATACTGGAGGGCCTGAGTGTTATTTTGGAGATATCCCATTAAAAATGCTGTGGCCATTCCCTGTACAAACATACGGTATTCTGGAAGTTGCTTGATATCTTTAGTGATCTTGCAAAGCGGGAGAGACCTGCATGCTGAAATGAAAATACAAGCCGGGTGTCAGTCACTGTCTCTGTGCAAAATCCAAGAGAAAAAATCCTATATTTTTCTTTTATTATCTATATTTGATGAAGGAAGTATACAATGTACGTATTATACATGTATTACTAATCTTTCTATCTTTATGTCTTTCTAAGCAAACTAGGCTTATCTCTAGTAAAATGCGTACATAAAAAAGGGTCTATATTTCGTCTAGCCTTACATACCTTCCCAAAATGTTGGATTGAGGAGATCACAGTGACCAAAGGTCTGTAATGACAAAAAATGCAAAATGTACATAATAATTTAACCATAAGGTAGAGACATGGGTTAAGAACATTTTTTGCACACATCTACTGACGATGGTACATGTAATACACCTCCTTGGGTTGGCATATGTATTTTTCTTATTCCATTTTCGCATGTACATGCTACCTACGCGCATGTAATACACCTCCTTGGGTTGGCACATGTATTATACTTATTCCATTTTCGCATGTACATGCTACCTACGCGCTTTTTTTAAATAAAAATTGAAATATAACCAACCAATAATTTATTTAAATAATTTCGACAAATGTTTTATTTTATTTTATTCGACTTACTGATATTTCTGTCATGATTCTTGGGCACTTCCACATTTTGTAGTAGTGTCTATAGTCGTATCCAGGTATAGCACAGGGGATTATCTCTTCGGAAAGCTGGGTTCCGTAGGCGTAGCCCGGATGAGTGAAATTAATGGGCGTTTTCAGGGATGCACTGAACGGCTCCAACCACACAGAGGCCTTAAATACGACAATAATACTCTGAATATCTTTTGTGTTTGAAAACCAACATTATTCCATAAAAATATGCATGAACGTGTGATCTTTTAATGAAATGCATATGGACGGGATGGTGTCTACAGTCCAATGTAGAAGAAAGTGTGAAGATCAGCAAGTTCTTAAAAAGCCTTCATCAGATCCTTTGCATAGACTATAGACTTCTGCTTCCACACTTTCCGGCTGATGTAGGGCTACGGTATCATTTTTCACTTACCTTAAAAATCGTCTGATTCATCATCACCAGTTGTAACGTGTTGTCGCAGCCAGCAGAATGACAAAGTGTCCCAGCGCGGTCCCATGCCACGTCAAGATTCAGCTTTTTGGCCAGGTTGCCTTTCAACTGGAAAAGTATCCAATTGATTGGATAAGTGTCCATCGAAAAAACAGTCTTATGCTTTATATTATAAATAAAATGCCAATTTTAAATTTCTAGTCAGGAAGTTTCATCACTGTAAAACGTTCCTTTTAGTATTACACCTATTATGAAAAAAAAAAGTACATTTGATTTGAAGCAAAATGAGAATTAAAAAATGTGCTATTTATAAAGATAGAATAAGAGAGTTTTTTTACACATAATGACACTACATACCCAGTCGTACATTTTGAAGTATTTGTCCATATCGCGGTAATTAGCACTCGGAATGGTAGATGAACTTAATCCATTTCTGTCAGCCGGCCAGTCCGGATCCATCCCAATAACTATGAATCCATGGGACGCAATCTTCGACAGTATATCACTGTAGTTTTCTGACCATATAACGCCATAGAATCCACCAACGAAGAAGATAACTCCAAATGACCCACTGTTCACTGCTGGGAAGTAGGCTACAACCGTGATGGAAATAAAAAATAGCTAATTTAAGATAAACATTACATTTATCAAGAAATCTTTTTATAATCATTTTATAGGCTGGCCAAATGTGCATTCTTGCGTATTGTTCTATATACCTGTTATGAAATACAACTATCCAAGCCCAACTTTTACTAATTTCACAGTTTTTAAATAATCAGACCATAACGTATTTATACTTATAAGTGCGACTTCCATTTTTTTAATAATATTTAGTTAAAAATAACTTTACCTACCAGTGGCTTTAATGGGGCTCTTGTCTTTTAAAATCGAGAGGGTTTTTGATGTGACATTCAGAGGTCCGTTTACAAACGGGTTACCATTGTTGACAAAAACTGCTGCAGAAATAGTGGAAAGAGAACTGTGAACACCACGCATGTTTTAAGATATGAAAATGTCAATGATACGCTTTACACAGGTTTATATATATTATAGTACTTACAAATAGCCTAAAACAAAGCAGAACAAAACTTTTAAAACTATGCTTATTAACAAGATAAATGAAAGGTGAATATTTAAAAATCGTTGAAGTAGTGCTCACCTGTTGTCAAAGGAGATACAAGTAAAAACAATGCAAACAATACACCACAAAAGATATCAGGGTATCTCATGGTGAACAGGAGGGCCTATAAACCCCTATATTGGAGCCCTGTACATCTCTCCTGTAGTGTTATTCTCTCTAATCTCATCGGCTGGTCTCTGCTGATTGGATTTAATTTAGGGTAAAACCCCTGCCCTGTGGTCCAAACGACTTCTATACGCATTGTTCACTTGACAAACAATGATAACACGTAACAGTATCACAATCTGCTCTGTCGTTCTTGTCATTGTCACCTTATCAAGGGTTGTGACAGTACAAAATGGAGGTGAAACTTTCAACAATCTGACGGAGTGAGTGCATTGATTTAGTTCGCACTATTCCACCTTTTTCCAGTACTTCCAATGTGTTAGCCTGAAATGTGTGGTCTTTAATGTACTTCGTAGAAGTTGTTCCACAGCATTTACATAATTTATTATTATTATTATTACTTTTTTAGGCTTTAGGCAGTTTTTATCCTAAAAAGAAAAATACAGAGAGATAAAGAACACAATAGAAATAGAAAGGGGATTGAACACGTTATAAATTATATCAAAACTGAATATTCATTGAAAATAGAATATTTGTTTGTGGCCACAGTTTTTGCAAGAAAGTGGAGCCTACCTTGATCGCTTCCGTTATTCTTTGTTTAGTAATAATTTTCAACCTATTAGGCATAGTTTTTTCTGATATATGTACAAAGTTCAGTGACCTAATTGTAGGCATATGAGGCCGGGTGATTTGTATATCTATATCACGTCACGTTAATAAATAAATGCTACTACCTTGAGCGCTTCCGTTAGTCTTTGGGAAAAAGAGGGTACAAAAATGGCCTCACCTCGTTCGGCATATATAGGCCAACGTTTCTAAAATAGAGGCACGGGAAAGATCACTTTAAAGCTTATACAGGATGAACTTTCCTGCCAAATCGAATTTTCTTGAAATAAAGGAATTTTTTTACACCCTCAAATCATTGCACGACCGTCCTTGCACTTGGATGGATGCTTTATATAATTTCTAGTTAATAATTAGTTCTAAATTAGTGTCTTTAATGGTCATCTTCTTGAACATTTAAGACGGAAACATCGACATCATGCAGGTAAATTAGTTCGATATATATTTTATTTATCTTTTTTTTTTTGGAAAAGATTAGTAATTTTATATACGACTGTAAAGGTAAGATACAAAAAATAATAATGTATATGCTTGCAGAACATTTTAAAACTCGGATAGCTACCGATGAATTCTAGCCTAACTTTAATATGCAGGATACAGGGATAGAAAATTTGTTTAGCTTTGCCTCGTTATAATCTATTTTTGTGTGCGAGGGAGGGGGTGGTAGAGGATTCATAATGGCGGAAGACTTGCCATTCCCTGGATCAGCTACTGCATGCACATCTTTATATTTTTATTACGCTGATTTTTAAAGCAAAAATACTGGCTTCGCATCCCGTTATATTTTTCAGTCTTTTTAAGAAAAATCTTCTTTTTGGACAAATATTTCTATTCCAAAAGCAGAGTTTATTATTTTATGTTGTAGCTAGCTACTGGTAGGCCTATGTGAATACTCTGTCTGAAGAACGCTTTACCTCGTCGCAGCTCAGACCGCTACCATTACTGGAAATAAGGGTTAAATAAAAGTAAACCAATACACGCTGACGTACTTATTATCTCGCATCAAGGAGTTACAACAGTTGTAACTCCTTGATCGCATTGAAAACTTTGGCAATGACATAATTATTTTTTCTTCTTCCGTATCCGGGTACCCATTTGCGCAGACGCCTCGTGCGCATGTTGTTTTTGACATGTCGGCCGTGAGACAATCGTAGTCAAGAGTCGGGAAGCCGGTCTCACTGGATGAATTCCTAGTGCGACAAGGCTTTTACCAAGTGCGTAATGGCAGAAGCTGTAAACGGACCCTGTGATGGGGCCTTAGGTTGGACGCAATTCTGCGAACAAGAGGCAGCAAAGGCTGCAGTTGATTTCGTTAGGAACTTCCGCCTATACATCACAGACAACCCGTCCCATAATAATCAACCGGAGAGATTTGCCAAACGTTTCGTGGAGCATTTTCTCGAACATTTTGAGCTGGAGACAAACGTACGACGCTCTGTAGAGGTGTCGCCAGGTACTCGTGCTCATAACAGAGACGGTAGTGGGGACAGAACTGCTTTAGACAGGGGAAACCATTCCCCTGATAACATCAGAGAACCCCTTGTGCAGAATCACTCACTAGATCATGATGATTATACGGACGATAATACATCTCCTTCGCCTAAATCAAATAGGTCATTTTTCAGAAGACTGTCATTTAAGGGATTTAGGAAAAATAGCCACAAAAAGGTGCTCATCAAACAGAGGTCTGATGAAGTTGAATTGTCTCCAGCTTCCACACACCAGACCCCAGGAAAACGACTGAGAAATTTTCTCAGTAAAGCTGGTGGTAGTGGGGAGAAAGAAAAACAAAAGTTGGTTCAATCAGGAATTGAGGAAATTAAACGTGATGGACTGGTAAACAGACTTATTGATGAAGAAGGTAGTAATGGCAAAACCAAATGGGAGAAGTGTAGACTTGCATTAGTTAAAACTGCTGGTGGATTTATGCTGGAGATCTATTCACCACCAAAGGTATATAATTATATAATTTATGTACACCTTCTTTCAGGAGAGGGTATAAGAAAATGCCAACACAGAGGTAAAGACCATTACGGTGCTTCTTTTAATAACATAAAAATATTACACAGATACCAACTGCCAATCCCTTTCTATGTTCCCATTAATATTATTCAGCCAATATGCCATCATTTAAGAGTGCTAACACACAAACTTCAGAAATACCTCAGCAAATGTTATGTTTATCATTAACATTATCCTCGTTCACTGGTACAAGAGCACTGACACAACCTTAGCCTATTAAGGATATGCTGTCTTAATTTTGATAATTTAGAGGCTGATCATAGGGTACACCGCTTAGTAGGAATGTGATGGTTATCTTCAGGCCCTGTTCATACTGTATGCTGGTAGTTATTTATGTATTCATATTAAGTCAAGGTCTTCACTTGACTTGGTTGGAGAGCCAAAAAATGCTGTACAGTTAAAATTGACTAGATCTGTAATATATACAGAGGCGGATTGAGACCGTCTTCTGGGTCTTCTGGAAGACGGTCAGATTTTAAAGTTTACATTGACAGGTATCTATTTTTTTTCTGTTGGAAGACCATCAAAAATGGAGGATGGATCAACAAAGATAATTTGGAATACTGTCAGAAAATATCTCTGGATCTGCTCCTGATGTAGAAAAAAAAAGAATACTACAGAGCCAGGACTTTTTTAATATATCTGTCACAAGTGTTTAGTCTGCCTTTATGCACATTAGATGTGATTTTCATGGACCCACTACTTAAGAACTTAAGAACAATAATTTGGCACATATCACCTTCAAGTAGGTCTGTTTAGATTGTGCTTGATTTTGCCATATATCTAATATTTTACATTTCAGTTTATTCTATAGAAATCATTTTAAATATGTAAAGTGAACTGATAATGCACTGTAGAAGAATCCATTTATAATGAATAACTTAACTCTTGATGTGTGTACACTAACTTTGACAACATTTAGTTGTTATAAGTAGGATATAAGTACATGCTTAAATCCAAATTATTATACTTTTTGCAAGTGATTTTTCTCAACTGATGAATTATTATCGGTGAAATGCTTGCAATTATTTTATTAAAATGTAATAAGGTTCTTTTATGTAGATTAGTACAAAGATAGATTTTAAATGAAATGCATTTTTTGGTATTTTATATTGAAGGGGGAAATAATTTATTGCAGAAGGATTACATGCCACATGCTCATGAACAATTGATTATAGATAGGAGTGTAGGTGGGAAAAGGGCATTTATTATAAAAGAAAGTAAAATTATTAATTTGAGTATATAAAACAAAATGAAAAGATAAAAAACAGTTCTGCATACCAGTATTGAAATTTCCCAGACTGTCTTGCATCTGGGCAATTGCTGACCTTTACATAACAGATGAGCTAGTGTGCATCTACAAAATACACATTTAATGTATTGATATAAATGTTGTTTGGCAGTAACAGTATGTCTGTTGGGCTATTATTCTAAGATGCTTGTTCCTGTCTTAAGGCAATAAAGTAAAGTAATAAAAACATTGATTGATTATTTGAAGGGTTGTTTATCAAGTATAAAGTGACAACAAAAACTTTTTATCAACAACAAGAACTTTTTATCACTGTTTTTTTTTTTTTTTTTTTTTTTTTTTTTTTGCTTGTTTACTATGATTTCTGAATATAAATTTGATCATTTTGACCAGGCTGTCAAACCTAAGATTGGAGTGTTTTGTTTCCTGATCACTGAAGCAAGGGAAACCACTGCATTAGAGATGCCAGACAGAGAGAATGCATTTGTTTTAAAGGTAAGCATTTCTTTTTTTTTCTAATCTCTGTTTGTTTATTCATGATGTCTTGATCTTGGTGGGTCAGCTCAAGGACGTATATTCAATATACGTCCTTGGTCAGCTTCAGTTTGTTTTATTTGTGTGGGTGTGTATATGTGTGTGCATGCATATGTGTATGCCTGTGTGTATGCATGTGTGTGAATGCATGCATTCATGTGTGGGTGTGATTCATAGTCAACATATACCTCAAAGATGATCTATCTTGATAATCTAGTTTTTTTCCTTGACTTGTAGTTGAGTGTTATCCATTTTAATCGTGCAACCATCCTTATTTCTGTCACCATTTTTGCCAGTTAAGCTTTGAAAGGAGCGTTCTTGAAAAAAATAAACTCACTTTTAGAAACAAACCAATATCTATCCATGAATATTTTTTTTAAGTCTTTAAGTATAACAGAGAAAGGTGTTAACTGAATATCAGGACAACCATAACAAACAGTGAAGCAATCTATGTACTTCTTTATTTCTTAATGAACAATCACCCCAAGTACAAAACAATAGATAAGAACACATATATATGAATGTTTTTTGCAGGCTGACAGGAATTTAGAGTATGTGTTTGAGACTTGCAGTGCAGCAGACATGCAAATGTGGCTAGAAGATATCAAAGAAAGCATGGGCCCAAACAACAGAAATGGGTGGGTAATTAAAAAAGCATCAGACTGATTTATACTTCTCACAACACACAATCAATTTTGCATTTGGATCAGTTATCACATTGCCATATTCCCTGTCCTACCTTGATAAACCTTGTAGCACTAGACTAAGCTTGCTCTTCCATAATGAACAACAATTGCAGTGTTTGCTCTGAAATTACGCACCCACTGACATAATTTTAATGTAGGGCAAATAATTAAATTTAATCCATATCAATTCTATATAGCTAAATGAATTATTTAACTGTGTATGAAAAATTAATTTTGATAGAAAAATTAATTTTGATAGCAAGAGTTCAACTTTTCTTGAAATATCTTATGTACATTTTAATATTTTGCTTCATTTTAGTGTCAACCCGATGTGGTGCACTTAATTGATCATCAATTTCCATTTATTACTGTGTTTTCATTAACCTAATGAAAAATTGTTTAAATTTTATTTTGTTCTTGTTCCTATTCAGTCGCAGCTTGCCAAGTCTCCAACCTTCATTACATGAAGTTTCTGGTAAGCTAAATTAGTCATAGTTTTGTATAAAAACACCATGCTGACAATTTATAATAATAATAATAACTAGACTGCAACTGGCTGAAGCCAGTGGCGCGGAGGATTCCCTTGCAAAATAGCTGTGGAAAGGATCTTACAAGGTCATGTGAAGGTCATGGGTTAAATTTGACCCCATATTCTGAAAGAGCATGTGCGAATGGGGGGGGGGGGGGGGGGAGGGTCAACAAAACATACTTTTAGCCCACTTCAATATTTCTCCATGAAATAGCCGAATGACCTTGAAAATGAGGGTCAAGGTCAAATTTGACATTTGATTTAGAGGTTTTGGGTATATGTTTGGGGTAGTTTACTATAGCATGCCATGACCAAAAACCAGTGTTTCATGGAGAAATTGCCAAACTCAAGATTTCTGCAATGTCATAAATATTTAAAAATCTATATTAAAAAAAGTAATTAGGCAGTCGCTACCAAAGTACAGCTAACCTTAGATAAATATATAGGGCATCATTTGCCACTATAATCGGGGCTCTGGGCCTTCTTGTTTTTGAGATCTCGGAAACAAACCTTTTTTGAGCCTGTTTGGCCATTAGCGACCTTGACCTTGACCTACTTGCATAAATGTAGGTCATTATCTGTGGATTTGGCTCAGTATCATTGGCCATAAGCCCCTTAGCCATATGGCTTATACTTTAGGCCTAATGGCAATTTCAAATTTTACAAATTTTGCCTTAAAAAGCTCCTGTGACCTTGAAAAGTAGGTCAAGGTCACTGAAACTGGGTCTATGGCATATTCTTACCATAGGCTACCTATGTAAATTATTTCAGATTTTTTGCGAAAAAAAACGCGCAGAAAGAATAACTATAATAATAATACTACCAAAAACAATAGTATTCCCCTATGGGGAATCCTAATAATAATAATAATAATAATAATTTTTTAAAATACCTTTTTTAAACTAGTGACCACTATGACTGCAGTGTCATGTCAGTTTTGAACGAAATGAACAACATACCATCATATTCCTTTGGTAATTCATTTTCAGTGCTATCAAGGGTTTTATTTTTCAGATACCACACCAATATTATACAATGACCACAGGCTGTCTAGAGGCAGTGATGTTAGCAGTGACAATCCCCCAGAACTGCCACCAAGGACACCTACACGTGTGGGAGATGGGGCACACCCACTTCACCTGTCTAGAAACAGTTCAGGAGACATGGCTGGATCACCTAGGTCAGAGAGTGGGTTTGGAGGTAGGTACTTCTTTTGCTGTGCTCTTATTTATTGACACTGAGCCCAATGTTAATGGGTTTCTTTGAAATTTGCATTAATACCCACTGGAACCATCAAGGGGTATTACAATGCTATCAGACAATTTATGAGATATTTGTCATTTTGAAAAATCATTTGCTTTGGATAAAGAAAACAATTGATTTCTTTTGCCTAGCAATGTATTATTTTACTTGGATAATTGCAGTTTAAGTTAATCAGATATAGTGGTGAATAGAAAGCAGTCTTGCCACTTATGTTTTTTTTTCGGTACCATATCATTTCTTGAAGTGAAATTCATTAATTCCAGAATTTATAGCAAGAGAGCCCCTTGGGCCTGATTGTTATGTGGATCAACAGCTTCGAGAGTACCCCTGGTTCCATGGTACCCTATCTCGCATGGAGGCTGCCCAGCTAGTGTTACAACATGGGGCTGATGGCCATGGGGTGTTCCTGGTTAGGCAGAGTGAGACGAGGAAGGGGGAATATGTCCTAACTTTCAACTTCCAAGGAAGAGCTAAGGTTTGTTTGCATTTTTTTCATCTTTTATTTATTTAAAAAAAATTTTAGAAAGCTGTGAGTAAAATGTTCATCATACCTCATTTGCTTGTAGCCATGGTTAAGCTGCCCCCTCCCATTCCATTTTCATGAGTGTAGCACATATAATATAATTTGTCATTTATTCCCATGTGAAATTAAGATATTCTTATATAGCTCATTCTTAAACTTTATCTATTAACCATAAGTCATAATGCTCAAAATGAAACATAATCCAATAATCTATAAAAAGGATGGAATTTTGGGTCCTGAGAAGAAAATGCTGTTGCATACATTTTGTTTTTTAAACATCTCATAAAACAAACAAGATAAGGTATTTTCTTGTGTATATGTGGCAGGTGTCAGTAGATTCCAAGATGTTTTTTCTTCTTATAGGGTAGGTTGTTTGAAATATATTTAGAAAGCCAATTTCAATTTAATTGCAGCACTTGCGGATGACCATAAACAATGAAGGCCAGTGTAGAGTTCAGCACCTGTGGTTTCAGACCATATTCGATATGCTGGAACACTTCCGCACTCACCCCATTCCTCTAGAGTCTGGAGGCACCTCTGATGTCACACTGTCTGATTATGTAGTAGGGGCTAATCACTTATCACCAGGACATATTGGAGGTCACCAAGGTCAATCTGGGGGTCATCAGAGTCATGCTGGAGGTCACCAGGCCCAAGGTCATATTCAAGGTCAACGGCATAGCCCAACAGGAGGGGCTTCTTTAACCAGTGGTTTCCGTAGTGGTGGAATGGTACTTCATGGGGGTAATGAGCAAGGCAGGGATGTTCTTCCAACCAACAGTGGTTCTGTACGTACGAGGACAGAATCCATGGAACAGCTGATTATAAGGGACTCAACGCCTCCCTTACAGCCTCAACAAACTACACTGAATCTGCATGGAAGAGCAGTGGAGAACCATTATTCTTTTGTCTGAGTAACATTTATTAGATTGATAAAATGCTTAAATGAGGTAATATTAACTTGTGACACCTGCTGATTCTTGCCTGTATTTATAGTCCAAAATTTTGAATTATATTTGAAGCCTGCTTCAATGGGGATCAACAGAGATAGCCTTTTATGATGCTGTAGGCACTGGGTGTCATCATATGTGACTAGACATGAGATGTGGTTCACTTGTTAGTGATTGGAGTGAAACTCTGTTCCTAGGAATGTTGTTCTTAAAAGCAATACAAAAAGGGTGTGCATAACATGACTAATTTTTACTGTGTGCAATGGACTAAAAATTTACTGAATTTGAGAGAAAACAATTACAGAAATATCCGTAGATAAATTTTGTCAGCTTTTATTCATTGCACTGTGTTATCTAGTCAGCCATTACTTATAACCCACTCTCTTCCAAGTCCGATGAAATCCCACAAGACTGGGCTATCTTGGATGATCCCTATTTTCAGCTGCCAATTTGGATGTTACCCTTGGTACTGCTTTGAACAAGAATATTGCTTTCAGTATTAATTACCTATGGTGAAATGAAAGACTGATGTGAGAGAAGAATATATAAATGTAACATAGTAAGTTGAGATTGTTACAATATCTGCTTTGGTCCTGTGTAATGGTTAAGAGTGAAAATTCCTCGTTTGGGATAACCTTTTCCATTTTTGACACAAACTTTTCAATCTTACTAAGAGGATTTAAGCTTTGAAATGGTATTCTCTTGTCTCTAGGGTACATTGTTGTTTTGTACTTCAACAGTGTCTCATTTATAGGGAGTTGAGGTTTTGTTGCATCGATTTGTACAGTGGAACATACCATGTTTTGTTGTTCTTGTTAACCTGTTGAAATCAAGAGTATTGATAGCTAGGTAAAAACAATTATTACAGTGATAAGTAGAGAAGTGTGGATTTCATTTTGTTTTTAAGAGAGTAGATAAATGTGTGAAGTTTTTTATTAGCAGAATATTTTGTTCATTAGTGAGTAAAACAAGGTTGTTAATTTATTATCAAACTTACATCTACAGAACTCAATGGCTGCTAGCTTAAAGGGTATTTTTTGTTCATTGTACAAGAAAGGTACATGCTCTTTGTTAAGGGAGAGTGGACCATTTAACAGACATCTCATAAGAATCTAAGCATAAAGGCTAAGCTTTTTCTTACAGTGGGAGATTGACATAGTAATCCTGTTCCAATTTTTTCATTTAATGCCCACATAACTTGTTTTTGATTTGGTATAATTCTTAGTAAAATTCCTTTTAGTATATTGCACTTTTTTGTTTCAAGGTTTTGACCAATACTTTTATTTATTTTATTAAGAAATGAAAAATGTGTTATTGTAATTTCAATATGTTTTTTTTTTTACTCGGACCATGTTGTCATTTCTGGCAATGCTGTTAGATTTCGTTATTGTACTTTCATTCCTAAAGGATTTAAAAAAAAAAAATCCCCCAAATTTGAGCAGGATATGTTAGGAAACATAGGTCATAGAACTTTTTTCTTTGTTTTTCTGTTTGACAGTTATAGATTTTTTTTCATAAAGTCTATGTCTCATGCTTGTTTTGTGTGTGCTAATTATTTATTGACTTAAATATTTAAATCATGTTTTTTTTTATTTTTAATTTTTAAGTGTTGTTCTTTTTTTCATGATTTATGTACATTTAATTATGTCCACTTCAGAGGGGATGGTTTTACCTCATGACCCACATAATCAATCATGCTCTG
The DNA here is from genome assembly GCF_051362555.1 of Lingula anatina. Taxonomy (NCBI): domain Eukaryota; kingdom Metazoa; phylum Brachiopoda; class Lingulata; order Lingulida; family Lingulidae; genus Lingula; species Lingula anatina. The sequence continues at coordinate 57,934,841 of NC_141767.1, forward strand.
GTCACAAGAACCTAATGCATTCACTGTTTATTAAGCAGCTTTTTTAGAGTAATATTACCTGACTAAATCCCATGGTGTTCAACGATAGACCATCTTTGACTCGAAAACCAAAAGTTTTTTTTCACTGTTACACGAATTATATGAAATCTTAGATGAAATTAGATTATATGTTTATCTTACCTAGTGATTGGTAGTTAAATATTACTTGATTTAAAGTGGTAATGATGGGTGTGATACTGTGCATCACAATAGTATGTGAGGTGTACCAGTTACATGACAGTTTCAATTTTGTATTATCTGATCAATTACTTTTGCCAGAGATGACTCTCACTCACCTCTGCATAAACCCTTCTTAGCAAGTTAATGTTGGTGGATACGTTGAAATGAAATTTCATTTTTCTCTTTTTGTGCTGTTAATGTCAAAAAATTGAGATTAAAAAATGCACTATTTTTAAAAATGAGGATGTGTAGTAATATTGATATAATAAAATTGCAGTTAAACAAAAAGGTTTACCTTTAGATTGATAGATTATATTAAGGTTATGTATTTCAAAATACACTTTTGTTTTAAATACTGTTGTAAACATATGGTATTCAAAATGTGCAAGGTATGTTTATGCCTGTATGATTTTATTTTCTTACTGTTTCAATATATATGTAAAAAACTGAAATTCATGTATAACAAGAGTTAAAGGAACTCTTAACACGAAAAACAGTTATCTTCCCCCCTTCCCCCCCCCTCCCCCACCTTGAAGGTTTCAACACATCTCCACCATCCCTTAATAGTTAATACATAACCAGCATTGCCCCTCTGACATGGACACACTGATTTCAGGTTGATTTTTCTAAGATTAACTTAAGCCAATTGTATTTTGTACACAGATTCAATTTTCATTTACAGTAAAAGTGCACTTTTTTGCACAAGTAGTAATTTCGACGTTTGGTGAGCACATAACTGGCATTAAAGATATTTGTGCAGGTAATATGAATTGAAAGTAAATAGATAAATACTGTAAAAACTTCTCTGAGCTGTCTCTTCAAGGTTACATAGTAAGTTCAAGAAAATAATGACATCATATAATAAACTAGCTTGATGCTTTGTGATTTTATAGCCTCATTTTGTGTTACAGTACTTACAATATTGCATTCAATTTCAACAAATGATTTTGGGGATGAATGTATTATTCCCGAAAGTGACCATCTTGCTCTCATAAGAAAAGTGGTTTTAAGAGAACAGATATAGATGTGTGCAATCTTGAAACGGTATTTGAACTTGCTGTAAGATGAAGGAATTCCCTATTACTGGACAAGGTTGCATTCAGATTAAAGCAGAAAATATCTGCAGTCTGTATTCTTATATGATGCAACAGTGTATATATGAGTTTTTGTGGAACCAAATCCTTCAGTAGCTTTAAAATAAGGTTTATTTTTTACAATGATTTTTTAGCAGATTTTTGCAATAAATTATGCTAGTTATGTTGAAGAAGATGCCTGCATGAAAATCTAATAAAGGTATGATCAACAAAGTATGATTTTCTGTGTTGATGCCAAACATTTTGATGTTTCTATGGAATTAGGTGTAGGTCCTTGAAGTATGAAATAAGCCCTACACCTACAAAATAGTTTTAACTCAGATATATCTACTACTAGTATAAAGCAATGGGCAACGCTTGACTCAAGCACCATATCTTTATTTGATATACTTTTTTTACAACCAAAATCAATTTATTATGACACAATATCAGACATGATAGCTTCCTGTAACTGCTGCTACAAAAATAACTGAAATTTAACACAAACTCTGAAGACCAAGACAGGCAGTTTATGCAATTCCTTTCCACAAAGTAACCAATATTGTTATGAAGTATATCCACAGAACCAGTGATATTAAAAACAAATTTAAAGAATTCTGTAACATTTGATAATCAATTCAACATACTGGTGTGTTGCTTCTCCAATTGTGAATATAATTAAATATAGGCCATAAAGTACTGTTAAATGCAAATTGTATTATTATCCTTGACAGAACCCAAGCTTTTCCACATGATGGTATACCAATCTGTCATGGCAGTTGTGCTCAGCAGTTGGGCTTTTCACCTTTAATATAAGCACATTAAATGCTATGCATAGCAGCTCTTGAAGTTACTTAATTTAAAAGATACTGTTTACAGGATTTCTATTGCCTTCTTTTATTTAGATAGACTAATTGTGTATAAAGACATGTTACACTCTGTAATTATTAAAACCCTTGCTCACATGTTACATATCTATGATAAAGTGAAAATGTAATGAATGCACAATACCTTCACCTAAAAAATTTAAAAAAAAAATTAATAATGGTATTTTAACAAATACCAATGAGATTTTAGAGTTTAGAATAGGATAATGATCTGTAGATACAAGGGAATAAATGAAAACTGTGCAAACAAATTTATTTTCTGTACCAATATTCCACAAATGTCCCCTTTATTTTTAAAAATTCCACCTTAAAATATGTCACAAATATCTTTTTTCTTGAAGCCCACATCATTTCCTAACCCATTTAGACATACACACATGTATATTTCCTTCACTTTAAACTTTGTACACGTAATATTTTTAAATTTATATTGTTGTTTAATTTAAGTTACTCAGTTCTATATGTCTATGAACTTCATACCCACATATCCAACCACCTAATATATTCTAATATATTTTCCATCCCTTATAAGATATTTCTTTGGTTTAATACCACTGCTATATATATATATATATATATATATATATATATATATATATATATATCACTATGCCACTCCCTTTCTTTTTCCATGCAGACCAAACAGCTTTCCACTAAAATTTCTCCCCATGCACATGCCTCATGTGTTCTGCAAACCTGAAGATATAAAGATATTCCTTTATAATTTAAATTTTAAATTAATAGTTTTATATCTCTGACCTAAAATCATTTCTTGGTTAAAGCTATTTTTATGTAATTTAACTTAAAATGTCATTACATTATATTAAAACTTTTATTGTCATACAAAGAAGAAAAGAGATATAAGAGAATTGTCAAAACCAATTTAATAATCCCAAAACATATCCTTACTTTTGATGACACTCAAATGATGTGTCTCTATTAAGTGTCTGGGTATAGGCAAGTTTGTATAGCACCTGAATAGCAAAAATGTAAGAAATAGGTCAAAAGAATATAGCAGAGCAATATAATAACCATGTGTTTCTTCTCAGATGTAAATATCAAAATTTAATGAGATAAAGATATAATTGTGTGACTGGCTCAGTCAGTACATACCAAGAACACCAGGCAATGCAGGATGAGCAAATAGAAAAAAGTTACTCCTCTTGCAATCTTGTTTCCCATGATCATGCGACCCTAGCAAATTGAGAGAAACAAAGTTACACCATATAGTGTATAGTTATTTGAAGTGAAGCTTTTCACCCTTAAGTTTAATTTCATTTTTACATTCAAACTCAATATTTGATCCATCGGAGGACTACTGGATCTTGTTCTTAACTTACCAGACTCAGAGTAATCTTGTCATGGGGTTTCAGATTCATGTACTTCCTGGCTTTTTCCTACAATTATATCAGTGGCATTTCAATGAAAAACTGGTATTGTGATCAATTCAGATTTTTTAAATCATTCTTTATGTCAATTTTGAGTCAATAATAGTACAGTAAGTTTTAACTGAGGGTGGAGAATTAAGGACTTTCAAGTTTGTTTGAAACTTTTTTATCAGAGCTGATCATCATAAGATCTGATTAAAATTTGTTCAATTAAATATCCAATTTTAAATTAGGTTAAAAACAACCTAAAACCATCTTCTTCAAAAACCATAGACATAAAATCAGTTTACCTTTCTGCTGAAGGATGAAAAGGGATCCAACCTTTCCTCATATTGTGAGGAATACCTGCTCTCAGTGCCATCATCAGCAGCACCACTACCCTGGGTAAAATATACATTTATCTTATAGTATTTCCCATATTTTTTTTAAAAAAATTCTATACTACCAATTTATCATTTGCCATCAAAATCTTAACTTAAAACATTTATTATTATCTTTCCACTCTGTAAATTATCTGAAGCAAGTTGCTTTCCATATATCAAATTCCTTAACATGCACTAAATTTGGTTACAGTGAATTTACTATAACTATTATGCAACTTATACAGGGTCTCACTTAACCCTCAATATGCTAATACAACAGTGAACTAACTGCTAAATGTATCACCTTGTGGGGGTAGCTCTGTAGAAATTTGATCTTCTCATACAGTTTGACGTTGTCAGATCTCAACTTATCCATCTCATTCTGTACCAGCTGGATCTGTTTCTGCTGACTCAAGTTTTCCTGGAAAGACGTTCCCAAAACTGTGTATAACAATCACTGGTAAAAAACTTCCTTACATCTAGCTGAAAGGTTATTTTTCACACTTCAGCAGCCAAGCCCACAATAAAAAGAAAATTAGTTAATAAAAAAGACTGTAGTTCACAGTAGGAAGGGTTTCATTAAAGTTTCTTATAGTTCGCAAATCCATCTACATCTACTATTCCATCTTATTCTTTATTTCGAATGTAACAATCAAAACACAACAGAAACAAAAAAGAGCAGCTCAGAGACAAAAACACTGCCAAAAAATACAATGTATCATTTAGCACTTAGAAGCAAGTGATGCTGTCTTACAGCCTCCAGTTCCTGTGCCCTCAGCCTGAACCTCTCCCTCTGACTTTGGATGATAGGCAGCAGGGAGTCCGCAGCACCTGCCAAGGCAGGGTTGGCTAGAGTGGGACACAAAAAATTAAGAATTATCACTAACTATAAATCAACCTATTTAATCAATTTCACATTATCTTTATTGCAATTAAAATAACTCATCCACATATTTTACAAAATATATATCACAGTACATGCACTACAATAGTTGCAGATTATTAACTTGAATCTATAGCTCCTTTTATACAAATGAAATATAGTGTTACGAAATACCTGTATCTATGAAAGAATCTTTGACTGCCTCTGCTACTGCCTCTATGTTGGAATGTTGAGATGGCTCACCCTACAAAATAGAGAACTACATGAAAAGAATGGCATTGTATAAAATATGTATGTCCAATAAATAAATCAATTTGAATCATAATGCATGTACTTGTCTGGGAGATAAAGACTGCATAATTACAGTAAGATTACTTCATGTTTAAGGATTAAAAAGAGGGATGTATAAACAATACATTCAGTTTTGCAACAATGATTATGTTGTCAATTTGAACCAGTGAGAAAAAAATCTATTGTTGCATCCTGTTGTTCTTGGGCCATTGGCAATTGTCAGATTTGTTGTAATTTCAGTAGTACTATATTTAGTACTGACTATTTTAGGTCTTTCAAAAACACATGTAATATACCAATAAATATGAAGATGTTCTGGTTACCTCTCCCTCTCCTCTGAACATTGATGATAATGCATTGACCTTCCTCAGATCTTCCTCAAGTTGTGAGATGAGTTGCTTCTGCTCCTGCACTGTGGTCACAGCCTCATTGTACTGGTCCTGAAGCTGGCTGTAACGACCTGAACATTGCAAAATGGATTTTACTACAACAATAGCTATATTTCAATTATACTTTTTTCCCATAAATGTCCTGTGGTCATAGGCTCAATGTGCCTGTGGTCTAGTATTGTAATATAGATTTGATTACAGTTCTAATGAGAACCATGAATTCACGCAGACAGAAAAAATGAAATGTTGGGCATGATTGGGAAAAGGCTGAGAGGATTTGTATAATCTTGCAGCTTAATATCAATAATGGAATCAGGCGCTGACTTCAAAATAAAACATCTTTTGGTGTTGAAACTTTTGGTTCATTTCTTGTTTTTAATTATTGAAGTATTGCCAAAAACATCCATTTGTATGTACTTCTCAAAAGTCAAATAAGTTGCACAGGAAAAGACCAGGTGAACATGGACATGACCATGCCTGTTTGAAATCAATGTTTCTCATGGGAGTTAACAGCAGCAAGCACAAGGGTGTAGACCAAAGTTGGGGCCCAGTATCCATTAAGGGTTGACAGTCCCACCTCTCATCAATTACAATGGACAATGTGACAGGAAAATGTGCACAACTTTGTCATTATCAACTCCACTGGCTGGTACCAAGGACTGATTGAACTTGGGGAGATACTTGTAATACAGTACATGCTAGTAATTCTAATAAATTATATGTTGTAACAGAGGTTATAGTGTCAAAAGGTGAAAAAAACAATAGTGTTTGATATAGCTACATGACTTTTCTGTCCTGTAACAGATTCTCTGCAGACACGGGTGAATGGATGAATTCATGAAACACAAAAAGGTTTTGTTCTGAGCTTTTACTAATATTCAAATGGGTTTTCTGGTATGTGTGTGTGTGTCAGTAATATTTTATTCCACCATAAATTGTTTGTTTTATAAAATGTAGACATGTAAGACTCAAATTGAAATTTTAAGTTTTATTTATGTAATATGTCTATTTACTGTTCCCCAAATGCATACTTTAAATGTTTGAGTAAATTTAAATAGTTTAATATTTTAAAAGGATAATATATAAAAATTATCACCCAACAACTGATAATGAATATGACAAAAACCAGTTCATTAGTACAAATAATTTTATTATCTAAGCATTTTGGTCACATTTACATTAGTCCAAGTGGCCTACTACTATTGTTGTCTATCACTATAAATTATGTAAAGTTATGAATCTCTTGCATATGTGTATAACTAAATTGCACTATAGTATTATTCCACTTCCATTTGACTCGCATACAAATGATAAAAAAAGTCCCACAATGCACGTAGTACTTGGGCAAGAAAAATAAAATATTGCAACATCAAAAATGACTAGTATTTTGTGACCTTCAGGTCTGTTGAAATAGCACGGACTTATATAACTTAAACAAAACAAAACTGAACCTATTTTACAGCACAAAACCCATGCCATAGGAAAACTATTATTGCATCTGAACATAAAGCAAGGATGTGTGACTTACATGAACTAGTGACACACTGAGAAAAGGATTGCAAAAGATACAACATGCACCATTAATTTTGGATATCTAAATCCATATTGATATTTAAAAAATTAGAATATACAATTCTCATATCTTGGCATAAATTTTACTATTCATTCAGCATGTCTAGCACATGTAACTTATTCATATTACTACCACATAATCTAGAAAAGCTTAAATAAACTAAGGCTGCATTCAGAACAGCAGACTAACTAGTCCGTGGGCCAAATATGGCGACCGACAAAAAAGTTTGACATCTAATCTTCTAATAGACACTGTATAGGTTCCCCATGGGGAAGCATTCAAGTGGGTCGGCCATATTTGACCCGTGGACTAGTCAGTCCGCTGTTCTAAATGCGGCCTAAGAAACAAAGATAAAAAGACACTGCATCTGGAATGAAATGTGTGCAAGATGTCAGGAATAAAAGAATCATCTTCAGGTGGGTAGATTCGTCATTTGTAAACTTTGGCTAAAATGTTCATGTTTGCACCAATTCAATTACAGAAAGAGTTGTGTCACTGGTAAAATGATTAGTGTAGCAAGGGAAAACTTGTCAGTTTTCCTTCAGTTTCTCATAAAGCAGCAAGTAGCAACCAAGAAATTCTGAGGCACCAAATTCAGGAAAAATCACTTTTTCCACCATAAATTATATTTTAAAATAACACCCGCAGGCTAAAGCATTTTGAATTTTTTTGATTAGAAAAAAATGTGGTTTGTGAAGATATGCATGTTCATTACAAAGAACACTCTCAAAGACTGCTTTCAACATGATGGCAACTTTCTGTACTGGAATATTTACCCTGGCACCACCACACATCAAAAAATAATAAAGCACTGTTTCCATAAATGAGATCAGATCCACTTCCAAATCTTTGTCTATTTAAAATGCCTCAATGGTCAACTCACAAATACAATCTTTCTTCACAATAATTGTGATAACAATTTGAAAACACATACAAATTTGCACTTCACATCTTACTGACATCACATTACATGACACAGTTTAGCACCTATACTATAAGAAGTAGTGACTTAATGAGCCAATAGCACAACATAAATGTATGCTTAATATAATATTTGCTTAAATGAAGTATTGCAGGTCATTATTTACAAATAACCCTTTCACCATTTCATAAGAAAAAAGTATGTACAGACGTAGAATGTGTAAATGTTCATACAAAATTACAAAATAGTTTTGTTGGACAAAAATATTAGATGTAATATAATCGTTGACAAGTGGGCATAGTCTGCTTTTTCATTTACATTGCACAGTAAGTAACAGGCCATTACATTCACTAGAGGTCTGTTGATATTCAGATCTTTTTCATGAAAAAAAAAATGAACACATCTTAAAAATAGACAATTTACAAGTTTGTCCTGTGATCGGAGGGTGAAACTTCACTCCCCAGCATGGCATTAAAAGCTGTGTCCTTGCTGTTTGGAAGGAAGAGGCATTAACACTTCATATTTTGCACTTTTTTGGCAATTTAAAAAATTCATATTTTAGAACAGGTCACCATCTAGTAACATTCTAAAAGACATTCTTGCAAATAGTCTCTATTATGACTTTGAACATATGATGTAAAGAAGAATATTGAGTTTACAATAATAAAAATAAGCACAGAATACATATTTATATGAATCCAATGGAATAATCTTTGAACACTACCATTTAGATTTTTAAATCTCAATTTATTTGACTTGCACCATGAAAAATACATAGTTTATCACTTAGAATTCCCATTCTTCTTCCTGTGGGGGGTCTTTTTCCAGATTTTTCTCCAGTTTCTCAATGCTTTCTTTTCTATCCACTTCTTCCCAGTCCAAGTCAGAGGATTCTATTTTCTTTTTAATCAGCTGAATCTTTTCCAATCTTTTTATTTTCTCTTCCTCTGTTTCACCAGGCAGACTATTCTTATTGTTATTCCTTTCCTGGATATCATTTGACATCTGTTCAGATTCATCTGTGGCATCCAACTCTACAACTTTATCCTTGTCACTCTCTACCTGTTTGTCTACAGTTTTATCCAACTGAACTCCTTGATAAGCTCTCTGTGGGTTAGAAGACTTGCGTTTATTCACAGAGGGCCTTGCAGTTTGACTATTTTCATTCGGTGAGGCTTCTCGACGGGGTCTGTTATTACCCTGCTCTAAGGCCACATCTCCCTGTTCAGAAACACTCCCGACATCATCAGAATTTGCTTCAGAATTGGGAGTACGGCAATTGTCAGAGGCTCCTACAGGTTCAAATGCTGGGAAGAGCCACTGTGAGGTCTCTCTACTACTGTTGTTGTTGTACTGGATTTGGCTATTGCTGTTATTGCTCGCATCACTCAGATTGGAAGCCTCATCTGTCAACTCTGTCTTCACATGCTGATAAGACAACTGTGGTGTGTTACGAGATGGAGGCCGCTGTTGCTTGGCACGCATGCGGTGGTTGTGAAACCAATTGATAATAGTCTTTGAGTGCACATTCAATTCCTGTGCAAGGAATTCAATGGTGTTCTGGTTTGGGTAAGGATCCTGGGCATAGGCTACTTTCAGTGCTTCTTTCTGTTCATCAGAAAAGAAAACTCTTGGTTTCTTGCCACTGGTGTTGCAGCCAGTTGAGCCTGTTGAGCCCTCTGAATGGCGGTCAGCCTCATTGCTTCCCTTACGCTTTCTGCTTGCTGAAATAGAATTCAAACCCATTTTATATTTCAAATCTGATAAACAGTACAAGCAAAAATAATCCATGTGACAGATATATTTATATACCATGGTTTTGTTGCCTAATTTTTATATATAAGTCCTCATGGGAAAAATTCAAAATGATCTTCAACATGCAGTTTTTCTTTTGTTTCATATCCCCTATGTTGTTTGCTTGCTTAGATCCCTACACCTTCCATCATTTCCATAAGACCATCCAATCTATCATTTCTAGAAACCTGTGCTTTCAAGATGCACCATTTCAGTCCCATCTCTCACCTCTGATTTCATTCTGATAGATTCTAAGCCTCTCCACACCCTGTGGATCATTCAACCACATCTGCATCTTTATAAATGGCTCTCTCCCCTTTAAACTCAACATATGCCAGGGCTTCGGCTTGGACAACAGCTCACTCACCGACCCCTGAGACAGCCCCAAGATGGCCTCCCCAAACAATTTCTGACCCAAATTATGAAAGAGGAGAACCTCTTTGATTTTACTGGTGACAGCTAAGGTGTCCAGTTCTGTGGTCATAGCAGCAATCTCATACACTGAGGGCTGGTGCCCAGACTTGACCATGGGGCTTGAAGTGAGAGAGGCACGGTGTGCTTCAGGAACTTTGGAGGAAGGGATGATGGGGTTGCTAGGGGGGAGAGGTGTGTGAGCTGGTGGTGGTTGCTGACTGTTGGTGGTGTGGCTAAAGGCCTCTGTAAACAACCAAAATAAAACAACTCAAAAGATGGAAAAAAATACCCCCACGCTTGAAGAAGAAAACTAAAATACTTAAACAATATATATCCCTTATCAGCAAAAGAAAGAAAGAAGACAGTTCTAATAAAAGATTTTTTTCAAAGTCAATGAAAACAAGACATCATCTTGTAATCTGAATACATATCCCTTAAAGAATTAAATGAGGCAGTACTTAATCATCACAACTTAGAAAACCTTGTAAAACCATAAAGAACAACGACAATAAAATATGGAAAAAAAAATTTAAAACAAGTAGTAGTAATAGTAAAGTAGTAGTAATAATATGATAGTAGAGTAGCAGAAGCTAAAGAAACAACAACACCAACAGCAGTAACCACCAGCACCGATCACAGACAGATGGACAGTGAGTATAGTCATGGGCCTGCCTAACCATGCACAGAGAGTGAGAGAGAGAGAGAGATGGCCATTCCATTTAGTACAAGCTTTATAGTGACATTATCTAAAGCTGGACTTGTGCCAGAGTTAGTAGTAAGTGCTACATTCCTATCACTTTCCAGGTATTTTATTCCCTTGTTAAACCCTTGCACACACTATGTTAGTACATAATTCCAATATCAACAAACATGGAAAACAACACAGCCAATGCATGTAGCATACATATAATACCAGCAGTATATAGGAAGTAACCAAAGATACCTCTTCCAAAATGCTAATATTAAGTTAGTAAAATACATGGTTAGTGCATAGCACAAATTCTGTTTAAAGATAACTTAGTGGTGTTAGAATAAAATGTGTTATCAACTAGTTATACCTGACATAATTACCTGGCGCATTTGGAGGATAAGGTCCATAAGAGCCATGAGTTCTCATCAGCTTCTCTGGAGCAATCTTGTATTGGTTAGCCACCAAGCGTGGAATGGATTCCTTGTCTTTCAGGAAGATCTGCATGCGAATGAATGGTTCCCGTCCTTTCTGTGTCAGCATGTGCCAAGGTTTTGGGCGTGCCAGGAGATCACTCACACTCCCTTGGGACAGCCCCAAGACATTCTCACCAAACAGTCTTTGGCTAATGGAAAATTGACTAAGGGAGTCCTTTACCTTTTTGACTAGCTCGTCAGTATTGAGATTGGAGTATTTATCGAATTCTTCTTGTGTAATTGGTGGTAAAACAGGCCTCAGTGGCTTCTGAGGTAAATTGTGAGCTTGAGCATTCAGTGACAAAGAATTTGCAATACTTTGCATCCTCTGTAATGGCGACATAGCATCTGTATTATATGATGCAGGATCATAGGAATTTGACCTTGGTCGCACAAGGAAAAATGCACTACCTGCATGGCGCATGTTTTCTTCAGAAGAAGAATTTGGACTATTGTCACTTTGGTCTTTCATTGACATATTCAGTGCCTGCTCCTGTCCATCATCTTCCATAGGCTCGGCCTTCACTTTGATTGACAGGTTATCAGGAGAATCCCCATTGCCCTCCCCCTGCCTCTTCTGTGCATTCTGGGCCAGCCTGGAGAGTTCCTGCTGATACATAGTGCACTCAGCTATATTACCTGCCCTTTGAGCTGCATAGGCCAGTTTTGCAAGTTCCTCCTGATAAATCCGGGTGACTATCTCTTGTGAGATTGACATATCTCTCTCCATCTGTTCCCTGCTTTTACTGCGAGGAGATTTAGGGCTCTCTCTGCCCTGCCCCTGGGCCATGCGTGCCAGCTCCTGCTGGTATATACTTTGCACCATGGCATTGGTAATCTGAGCCTGAAAAGGGAACTACTCAAGGTTAGAGTGTGTTGAGCAAGCTACTTGAAACTTCTCAAAAATTTACATAGGACTTCAAATTTCATTGTTTCAAATTTAGAGGGGAAAAAAAAGCAAAAAAATTCAGATCTCTAGAAAGTTAGGATCACTTGCACCATATTATCAACTGACTTTCAACTGAGGGGACCTCCCATATCCCCATATGAAACTCTATCCATCAGAGCATACATTGTCAAACCGACAGTTCATCACAATTTCAACTCTCGGGTTTATTCTTAACTCCGTCAATCAAATAACTTAGTAAGTACCTGCTCTGCTGCCTGTTTACTTTGCATAGCTTGTTGAGCTTCAGATAAAATCTTGGAGATTTTTTCCTCAGTTGCTGCATCATCCACTTTGGAGCTGGACATAAGTGGCTGGCCACCTATAAAAAGAATCACAGATAAGATTTGTTTGATATTTGTTTGATATTTGTTTGTTTGATAACAAATCTAGGCTAATGCTGAATCATTAAAAAGGTTACTTAACTTTTTTTTATCTTACTTTTTCTTACAACAAGAAGTGTTCAGAGTTCCCTGAGCTAGTTGACATAACAAAGATGAGTGACTTACTTTCTCACATAAAACGACACTCACTGCATGCGATAAAATTCTATATGACAACTGTTCATTAAAATGCCATATCAAAGTACAAATGACATGAATTTCACTGCAAACAGAAATGAAAAAAAAAATTACAGCACTGATTTTAACAGTCTACTTACAACACACATCAACTACATAACTTAAATTTTAACAACGAAAAAATAAAGGAAAGAAAGAAAAGATACATTCCACTTACAATTCTTACCTTTCTTCGGTGATATGGCTTTGAGTGCATAGACGTTCCTCTCATCACTTGCCCATGCAGACATCTTGCGGTAGGACTCTCTTCCTTTCTCTGTTAGCTTATCCCAGTGCTTGGGCTTTGACAACAGCTCACTGACAGTTCCTTGTGACAGCCCTAACACATGCTTGGCAAATAGTCTCTGGCCTATATTATGACTGCTCAAAATCTCACGGATTCTCAAAGCAACTTCAGCAGTGTCCAGAGAACTGCTATTATTTATGTCAATTTGCTGCCTTGAGTTAAACTTGTAACCGACTATACCATTGAGTAGTAACTCTTGAGGAATAGGTCCATTTGGGCGAGCAGAGCCAGGAGATGTTGTGGGTCCGTTAGCAGCGTGCCCATTCTCTACATTAATATCACCATTCACGGGTGGTGAATTTCTTGCTGAAGATGACGCGGGGGATTCTGGATTAACTGATGCAGTCTCGCCTTGGGATTCAGAACCTCCTTTGCAATAAGAAGCAGCAATTTCTTGCCCAATGATTGATGCAAAAGCTTCAGTTGTGGATAGGGGTGGGGTTGAGGTTCCTGCAAGAAAGGTGTATAAAATGCACTATGGTTCAAACTTTCTGTTAAAAAATCTAAACTTTAGCTGCTTCTTTCTAATAGAATATGATATGAATTTTCAAAGAGTATACTTTGTTTAGTTTGCTGGAGAGTAAATTTGACATCTTTCCCTATGACAAGCATGTTCCAACCAGCTTCAATTTTGGTATGAAAGAAGCAACCTATGAAAATGTACAAAGCTTTCACAACATCCAGGATACAAAATTTGGGAAGGCATTTTTACACCTTTCTTGAGAAACATAAATTGGGGGTACAAAATCAACAAGAATCAATACAATCAAGATTTGATAAACAAAACAAGCATAACACACTACATGTGAATTGAATGAGATGCAAAACAAAACAAGCACAGTTGAAAGATTTTGTTTAAAATAGAAAAGCACTAAGTAGTCCACAAAGATCAATTTCTAAACAAGAATTAGAGGATTCTTAATAAATGGTAAGTTTCTTTGGACTTGAATTAAAAAAAGGTTCATGTTTCCACACATTTGTGGTTTGTTTTCTGCAGGAAGTAAAACCACATTCTGAGTTTCTTTATCAACTGATAAAGGTTGTCATGAAGAGAAAAAGATGTCAAACCCTAAACTTTGTAACTAGTTGGTGAAGCACTCAAAAAGTAAAAGTGAAGTTACGTATTAAGTGGTACTACACTGAATGCTGTCAATAATCATCAATGAGCTGCCAGAGATTAATTTTTTAAAGAAAATCCATCATGTCTTTAATCAAATGGAGACAGAAATGATATTTACATAAATAACATAAGAGGTCAAAAAGAAATTATTCAAATAGGAATTATATGAAAAAATATGATTCATAAATGAAAACAAAATGGGGATGACAGCATTAAGTGTTAAATTAAAGGCAATGGAAAACACAATGATTCTGTAAAATACTCTTACCTGTTAAATCATTGGCTGCCATCTTCATCTGAGTGTTTTCTGTTTGTAAAGCTCTGTTTTTTTCCAGAAGTAACATCTCTAACGACTTAGGTTTTGCCTGCTCACCACTGCTGGCAGCACTTTCCTCACCCATGTTGGAAAATTCAATTGATTTCAGTATTCTGGAAAAAAATAGATTTTAAACAAAACTAAGACCCCATTCCCAGAGATTAGATCGATCCAACTAGATCGACCTAACTCCCTGGAGTTTACTCTAAATAGCTGTCAGCCGAGCAGGCACGAAAGTTAATTACCCCCTTACAGCTTGTAGTAGGCGGAACAGACATTTAAGCCGGAATATCTGACAGTAATCTAGTGAGACTCCCCATGGGGATAGATCGATCTAAAATCTATGGGAATGTGCCTTAAAACTATGAATTTACTATCATTCCATGTTACACATACTTTTTCACCAGGCAAACATCCCCTATTATTGAATGAAGGCAGAGCTCCAATTTTTTCTCACTAGTTTTTACCCCAATAGGACATATGATTTATAAATACAATAAAGAAAGAAATGTTACAAGTTCATAAATCATACGTCTGTAATTAATTTAATCATTTTTGCTACGTTTGTTTTCATTCTTATGAGTGAATCACTACTTCCTATAAAGAGTCAAATACTTCAATTCATCATAAAGGTATTTGCTTTAAATTTCATTTTACCCCAATTCTCTCTTGATCTCCTCATAATCCTCTTGAGATTTCATTTTCTCCTCCAAGGTTTTGAAGGCTCTGTTCTTTGCTGACAATTCTTCTTCAAGCTTAGCAATCTGAAAATATGTTAATTACTTAATACTTGATCGTTTTCAACAGGTGAGAGAACACTTAATGATGCTTACTAAGTTGTGGCAAAAAAAAATTAATTAACATTCCAACTTCAATTTATCAAGATAGAAAAATTATCATTTTATATACCTGAGTACTGGTTGAATCTCTCAGTTTGGTCAAATTATTCTGCAGTCTCTGCACATCTTCCACCAACTGGGAAATCTGGAACCATAACACAACCAGGCTGATATTCAGTTTTTTGGACTAGGGTGGATCAAGAAAAGTATACTCCTCCCAACACCCTTCCTCCCACTTTTTCACATCTTGAAATACCCTTCAACTTGTAAATGAGTGACTATTTTAATCAAATTTATGATGCCTTTTATATAAAATAATTGACACACAGTTATAAAGGTGATATTCTTTGCATATGTAAAAACAGAAAAAACCTTCTTACCTCCTTTTCCTTGGCTGCCAATTCAACTTCCAAGCTGGATCTCTTCAATATGTCAATGGCTTGCTCCATGTCAGGTGCCTGCTGCATCTGCTCTGCATGCTGGAGATTTTGGGTGGCAGAGTCCAACTGCTTTTTAAGCTTCTCTGTCATACGCTCAGCAGCTGCTGCTCTCTGGTGGCAGAATAGAAAACTGAATGGTAACTTATGGCAGATAAATAGGAAAAAATTTTTTAAATTGTGAAAACACTCAAAACATCATCTTCATAAATAAAATTTATCTCAAAAGCAATGGATTTATTTGTTACTAAACTTGGGTCATTTGAATTTCAAGCAACCTTTGAAAAGTACATAATATTCAGATCTCACAAACCTCATTAGCTCTTTCTAGATCTGCCATGACCATTTCCGTTTCATCAGATCTGTAATAAAAAAATGCTAAGTGTCAATTCTAAAGTAAAAAACGTGTCTTGAATCTGATCATTCACAAAATCCTTATCAAAAGGGAAAGACATCTCTTGACATACTAGTGCAAAATTTGTCTTCACAGGCTGAAGAACTTTGTCACCAGGAGTATAAACAAGTCCTTGTTGTGAGTTAGAATTCCAAGTCATTGACAAAAAAGATCAATACTGAAATCTGATCGATCACTCGTTCATTAAGAAGCGACAGTTACTAAGAGAAGAAGCCTGTAGAGATTCTAAAGAAGCATTTCATGATGCACAAAATCTAACAATCCTTCTAGTATCTCACCATTGGTTTTGACAGGGAACTATCCATTAGAACATGATCGATATTTCATAACTCAAGGTGGAGTCAAGCTGCTGTTGAGTCAATATAAAGCATATATATTGATCACTACAATTGTTGGGGATTCATCCAAAGCTGACAAGGAGATCAATAGAATGATGGCCGATGCATTAGTCTGATCACCATGAAACTGAATCCAAATTCACAACATGAAAGATAATCACTACCCAAATGACAAATGGTCATATATATCATACTGAGCTGTTATTTCTTTTTATTTTCCCCATCATTCCTTAGCTTTTTCTTTGTCATTCAATGCATCACTAGATGCATGAATAGCTTTCAGGAACATCCCTTAAAAATGATCATTAATTCATCATATCCATACACAGAGATCAATAATGCTAACAGAGGTTCCGTAAAAACCACAGATTCATAAACAAGAGATGCAGACACCTTAGGAGAACACAATGGTATCAAATATGTCCACCCCTCCAGGCTATCTGGATTAAATGAACCTATAAATCACACCTGGTTTCACAAAGCTGCTGTTTTCTTCAACTGAATGAAAATGGCTATTGAACTGAACCCATAACCAATGTTGCCAACTTATTAGTCAACATCACATAGACAGTGATGTTCAACAACCTTTTCAATAAAAAAGCTTCTTTTAAACTTTTAGAATTTAAAGATGTTAAAGCAATAATGCAATAGTTCATAGATCACCAGTTGCAGTTTTTAAGCAAAAACCTAGCAAGCAAAGTAGATGACAAGTGAAGTGTGAATGACAAGCACTACACTAATGATCAGGACCAACTGAGAACATGTCTCCATGTTACTAGCAGACACATATATGCAATGATGAATTATTCAGCACTTGTTTCACTCCACCTCAGCTTGTGCACTAAAAACAAATCACAACCAGATTGATCATTAAAAGGGTCCATTTCTAACAGTTCAGCTTCAAAGCAAAAGTTCTAAGAGACAAAAGAATCAAAGTTGATGGAGAAAACAGCCGGTTTCTAGTCAAGCGAGTATTTTTCCAAATCAATATTCTTTACATGGAATGATGTTCAGGTGTTTGCTTTCTTAGTGCCCAAAAGTCATCAAAATCATTAATTGTCCGAACTTAATAAACTTCTACTCCAAAGCAGAATGGATTTAATAATTCATTCAATCTAAACTGAGGGCGTTCAATACAGAGCACAAAGAGGGACTCTAGCTTAAGCCTTGGCTTATTTGTTCTTTTCTCCCCATATTGGAAATCAATAGACTCCGTTCAGGCTACCGGTCTTTGATTGATTTTCTTTATTCTTTTTCTGCAGCAGCTGAGATTGCTTGTCCCAAGATTATTGATTACATCGATACTGAACCTTTGCTGGGTAAACACAACCAATAATGCTAGATACCCGGGCCCATAGACAACAAACAAGACAGGTGGGCAAAACAAACAATGCCCATGTTTTGTTACTGCATTATTGATTGACTATTTGACAATTAGTGCCTTTTCTGAAATGCTAAATCACAATCATCTGTTTGCTTTGTTCATGTTCAAACGATGTATGCATTAGTGCAATCGGTGATTGGAACATAAGCAGCTTGTGTTCTGTACTCTGCATGTTGAATATAGAGAAATGATACAGTTTTCTTCTTTGACCTAAGATTGTAGATTTCTCCCTGGCGTGAAGTATCACTACAAGAGGTGTTATTTCTCAAGAGTGATCAAAATACTTATGTGTTGGGCTAACATTTCTCTATTAAAATCATTTTTCAAGTGATGCTTTCTGAGAAGTTAAGAGTGATCAAAACCAGATAAGATACTGATCAAGTTAAGTTGAACTTATGAGATTACTGAATTAGTAGCAGGCTGGGAAATCCCAGAGAAAAAATGACCCTATTGGTACAGCCAGCTACTAGTATTTTAGAAATCAAATCCAATTAAAAGTCAAACAAAGAACAATAGGGCAATGCTTTCATGGATTACTAAATTTTTTTTCAAAACCAGAAAATAATGGCATACCACCAAGCCACACAAGTTGCACAATCAAAAGATACATCCAGTGCATAATATGATACCAAAGTGAGCTGCAGAGACATTTCGAACTCTACATTTAGGATGTAAATCAGGAATAAAAAAAAATCAATAGTTAACAAGTTTAATATGAATTTAAAAATATTTGTATAAAAAAAAACTAAAGAAAATGTAAAAATCTATATAGGTATGCATATCCCTTCATACTTACTTGGCTGTAGTAGTTTCGTCGTACTTGGACTTGAGATCAAACAATTCTGACTGGCTGTTGTCCAGAGCTAAAAAATATTATTCATCAAAATATCATCAGATTTAAGTGCATATTTTCAACTGTTCATGCGATACCATACATTAATCACAAAATTTAAATTTCACTTAATGCGTTTACTCCACAACCTCTTCAAACTAGAAAAAAAAAATCTATTATAAAAACTTATCAAGAACATAACTTCAAACTCTTTTCTCCAATCCAAAATAATCTTATGTCATATGAAACAACTCGTCAAAGTTGCCAGATATGCCAGCACACTTATCTCATAATCTTACCACTTTGTAAGGTGGATACTTTATGTTCAGCTTCTCCAAGTTTTCTGGCTACATCCATCTGGGTTTCTTGGAGCTGGCGCTCCTTCTCTGCAAACAAACGCTGAAGTTCACGTTCTTTCTCCTTTGCTCTAGCCTGTGCTGTACTTTCAACTTTCTCTTCGTGTTCTTTTAACTTTTCTTTCAGCTGCTTGATGGTAACCTCTGAAAATTTTCAATTTAAAAAATATTAGGATGCATGTCGGTGACATGTACATCAGCAAAGTTTTTTACACAGGTCATTCACACCAAACAAAACCATGGTTATTATTTTGAGTCACACTTTGCAAAAATAATAAATTAAAATAGAAAATAAATTACAATAAAACAATTTTGCTAAAATGAACAAGTTTAAGTCTTTGGTGAAAAATTTAAATACAAACATGAAAGGGAGTTGAGTTTCATGCAGTAAAAATTTCACACTAACCCTGATTTTTTACTTCTGCAAACTCATGGTTGTACTCATCCAAAGTTTCCCTGAGCTGCTTGTTTTCTATCTCTAGATCCTGGGCCTTATGTGCCCTCTTCTGCAGTAACAGGGCATGCTCAAGTACTTGCACTGGATCTAATTTAAGACAAAACATTACAAAATCATTACATTTGCCACAAATATTAAAATGGCAAACACCAAAAGAAATTTGATTAGATGAACAATTCAAGGAGATAAAGACAGCATGAATTTAAATCACATGAGACAGTAATATCTAAGTTACTTCCCATTTCACATCTTTAGAGTAGGTTATTTTAAAAAGAGACAAAAAAAAAATTCTAAGTGACCAAATGACAGTAATCAACATCATACAACTGCTTGTCATGCTAACCTGCACAAACGAAAAATTATCATAATTCAACATCTCTGGATGAAAAAAAAGTGCAGCAATCATCTTTCACCCTACTTTCAAAATTGTGAAAACCAGTACTTGAACACCTTTCACTGTTGTATTCCAAGCAAACAATAAGTAACTGTGAGTAAGCTAATATTTGACAACAGTTCTGCCCAATTTAGTGTATCTTTAAAACAAAGATATTTGGCTGATGAAAATCATAATTCACTATAGTAAAACATAAAAGGGTTTGTTTTTGACATCTTTCATCTAAAGAGTTATGGAGTTTTGTTTAAAAATGAACAAGGCATCTTTCTCCTCCATAACGTGAGAATTTGGGTGTTTTAAGGTTACAGTGAATAAAAAATTGTATCCCAGCTATGTTTACCTCGAGGGGAAACCTCAAAATCGAACCCAAACCAGTCGTTAAATATTCTCATAAATCATATTTTTGTCACTATGACTGCTAGGCAAACAAAGGGATTTCAACAGGTCAAAGGTATATGGTTAGTGAAGAAAGGGGGGAAAGCACATAAAAAATCCTTTAACTTTTTTAGAATTCATTTGAGGATGCCTCTTCTTTACAGGGCCCATAATAAGTAAATATTAAGCTTTCAATCACCTTCATAAATCACTGATTTTCTTCAATTTGTCTTCAAGTTAACAAGATGTAATGTCTATTGTAACAAATTTAGAGAAAAGAATTATACCAACACATCCTACAGACTCGACATCAGAAGTATCAATCATTAGATTAGCAAAGAATGGATTTTTGCAAATTGCTCAACTCCATTAATTGATTCTCTGGTTCTTTTTTCAGCAGAAAATCAATCAGAATCATTCCCCTGATGACAGGTCCCTTTGTTCAGAACTCTTTTCCATTGTATGGTTGGCATAAACTAAGATAAACGGGGACATGTTTCTTTACAGCTTTAAAAAATTGTTACAATACTTATTGATTTGATTTGAAATTCTGCACAGATGTTCGATACACCGTTTGATTTTACATGTTTATCTAACATCAGTCATTGATTATCTATTCAATCACATTTGCTGCATGAAAAGAGAACAAAATTGTTGAAAATAACTTTATTTGATAAAATTGATTATTGGCCTGTATTGGTGACCAAACTATTATTAGTGATTCAAAAATAAAGCAAATGCCCTGAATCAACAAAAACTAATGATTGATTCTATTTCTGTAAGTTTTATGTATGTAGTAAGATCAATAGGTATTGAATATCAATAATTCTGGATCAATACTGCAGTAAATATTATATCAAGTATTCATTATCAAATAATTGGCCACAAATAAAAATTGTCTGCTCCTTTTTTCAAAAACTTGTATCAAAAAAAAAAAAAAAAAGTAAAATAAATTATTTAATAGGATTGCTCAACTATTTTCTATTATAGGTAATATAAAACTTTCATATAAGTTGTGCCTAAGGTACCTGGGATATCTATTAGTTTCTTGTAGACTGACAAGAAGGCTGCCTCTGCTGCTTTACTTCTCTTGGACAAGGCATCTATTTCTCCTTGGAAGCTTTTCAGGAGTGGGGCAACAACTTTGCGAATATCCTTCAAACGTTAAGAGAAAAATATCCTTAGTATACTAGAGAATAATTCATGTTAAAACATATCAAACTTGTTTTAAATGAAAAATGATAAAATCAAAACATTAAATAAAAATGAAAAATAAAATTTAATCTGGAGAGGATATTTTGATACTGTCACTATGATTAAACACAAGTGTAACAGTTTTACTCTACAGAGACAGGAAAAGCTGGGATATAAATGTTCAAGTCAATTTCCTTTCAATCCCTTGGTGTGAGCAGTAATCCCATCCAAAAATCTTTTGTTCATCACATTCAAGTACCACTGCCGTATATCATGTGATTGTCATGCTTCCACATTTGAGGTGAACTAAAATTTATGACATCCTCTCCAGATACTAGTTGGTTCATCAACATGCAGTTCTTGTGCGATTAAAAATCAGTAAGTAGTATTCACCCAACATCTGACTTAAATCAAAATTCAAATAGGGACCTTTTTTATGAAGTATAAATGGCATCATGTATGTAGAACACACCACAGGGATGCTTAACTTAAACACGGTTCAATATTCAACTTAAAAAAACTTTTTAATCACATGGGTGAAGATAACTTTCCACTATAAAACACTAAAATTGTAATGATATCTTAATGTTTTTAAGACGACTATCCCTGAATAAAATCTATCGCAAAGGACATTAAGGCACACGAAAAAGAACATTAGATCACTAAATTTCCCCAAAAAGCCCATTTGCCAGGGTGTCCCAGTCACCCAGGTGCGACAAATTCATCACCTGAACGACTTTGATGGAAAAGCATGTCTGAGTCATGCCAAATATTGACCTCATTTTATATTCCAATGAAAACCAAGAATCATTTAATATGTAGCAGTTATCATCTATACGTTTCCTTCTTTAACAGTGTCTTCACTAAATTACCCAACATACGTTTACTTCTCATCCCCTCTACTTACTCTGATATCATGATCAGATATGTAGTCTTGGCATTTTTGTATTTCACAAACTGGGAAAAAACTTTTCAAAATGATCGAAAATGAATACCTCTGGTGTGTTCTTCTTGAAATCTCGACTTTGTTCCACTAGTCTTTTTCTTGATGCGTCACTTTCATCTTGTCGGCTGGCCAAGTCTGTGGCTGAGGTATCTAAATCTTTCTGAAAATAAGAAAAAAGAAATCAGAAATTCTAGTATCATATCACAGCCCAAAAAAGACCAACATCATACAATTAAGAACATAAGCATTCAATGAGGAACAGATGAAAAATTTTAAAAAATTCAATAGCTGATTATTAATTAATTTAAATCACACACACTCCTTAATGTATGATTTTGTAAAGCTTTGTCTCTTCTTCTAGACCAATATCTTTCTACATATTTTTACCTTTCTACATATTTTACCTGAAAATTTACCAATAAATCTATATTTTCCACTTTTTGACAAGCCACTGGTCAGGAGAGTGTTTCCCAAATGACCATCACTGATCATACTGACCAGAGTTACATCAAACCACTCAAGGTTTGCTAGTCAGCTAGATCTGATAAGTCACACATCAATGCACCAGACACACAGGTGGCGTTTTTCTTTACAAAAATAAATCACCTTTATTTAGCATAATGGCTTCGAGTTATGAGAGACTCACATAATTGAACCTGTAATGATCTAGGGGCATTCTGTATCACAGTCATCTCGCCTACTTTGTAATTGACTTGGAACTCTGCTTTTAACAAGTCCCCCAAAAATTTCTGATGTAGTCAGTGATAATAGTTGATTGACTGGTGTATAGCATGCCAATTATCCAAGCAGGGAAAGCTTCATATCACACAAAGGTTACTTTAAGTCTCGTATCTGCTATGTATACCTCTCTTCTTTACAATAGAATATTATTAATGAATGCCAAAGAGTGCTCTTGAGCAGAGATCAATCAATACAATCCAGGCTAAGCTGTCTCTTATCTCTTTTTATCAGAAGGGAAATCAATACAATAGCTTTTTGGCAGATTCAACAGCATGATGATCAGTTCTATGAATTTACATACACAACATAGAATTGGTAGCTTGATACCAAGTTCTGATAACATACCACTTACAGAGGTGTGTGTTAGTTCTAAACCCACAGTTATCTTAGCAATTGATTGTAAATTCATTCTAGCATAGATTTTGATCTGTTACATTAATGATACACCCCAAAGGTGAGTCAGATAATATGCAGATGATGTATCTTTCCACAGTGCCAATTTGCATTTTTCTTCATGATTAAGTGAACCTCAAATCAAGACAATGATAATGTCACACCAGGAAATACCTGTGTTTTGATTTTGTTGTTGTAGTGATAATTTAAAATTCAATGCATGAATGTTACCAGTGAGAGTGATAAATCGATACTATCCCTATGCCTAGTACAGGCTGGTGCATCATTATGCACTTTCAAAAACACTTTAATGTGCAGAAGAAAAAGAGTTTATTTCACTACAACATGCTGATTTATTGGGGCATAACATCTTTAGGAAAAACCCTGCATGACAGGCTGTTTTTATATTCTCACTCACTTTAAGCCCATAGGCATCTCAGCATTTTACATAAAGTGAAGTCTAAATGTTTCTAATTTCTTAATGTTCTCTAATCAAATTCACTCTTTCCTTCTCTTTTAAAATAAATTGTAATTATGCCTTTTTTAAAACTTACTTCTATCAAAAATCAATTTCTTTTTTCATTCCATACTAGTTGAATAATAATAATAATAATAATAATAATAATAATAATAATAATAATAATAATAATCTTTCAAATGGGAGTGTAAAATAATAAAATCTTGTGGTTATATGGTCAAAAACCCAAATTTTCAAGTTAAAGAGGTTCACTTTACAAAGGCCATAGAAAAGACAAAATTCAATGTGGAAGAACATCAAACAATTATCTGGGTTGAAAAGACCTATCATTTAGCTCAGACTTATCACAGTCATCATTAGTCCATGCATGGCTCAGTTATTATGTCCAAAACTGGTTCTCCTATCTGATAGAAAGTCAATGGTCATTAGATAGTTAAGTAACAGGGCCACACTATCATTATTTGACTGATACATATTTTATTTCAATTGCTCATTAAGTATGGTGATACATACATTACTTTCTATCAGTGATTACTCTTAAGAAATCTCTTTTGAGTAGCTGCTGTGTTCTGTTTCACTAAATGATTGTGATGAAGATAGTACATGATCAACATATAGGCTGTCTTTGTACTACACAGATCCATGTAACTGAGATGGTTCTATATAGAACTAGTGTTCCTCTTGATCATGGAGAAAGATGGGTAGAGGCTTCAGTGAAATTGATAAACATTCCAAATTCTACACACCCCATTGTTCCTCATATTACTGGTGGAGTCTACCTTTAAGCCAAACACTTATCTGAAGCCTTTGATCTTCTATGTTGTAAAGGAAACGGGAGGGCTTTGATTGTTGGCAGGATGTTTAAGACACATTTAATTTCTAATAATTATGCCAAGTTACAGAGAGAAAGTCACATGTGATTAGGTTCTAAAAGTAAAGGTGAACAAGTGACTGAACATGAAAAAGTATTAACAGAGATGATGTTAAACCATCCACTGTCTAGTCTGAGATAACTTCATAGTGTCAGTTATACACAACAGGCTAGTCAACTTCTTTCACAGATGAAATAAATTTTGAACAAATAAAAAAAAAATTTAACATTTTCACTTTCTTATATCAAAAGAAAATGCTTGGGGCATGGTTGAAAATTAAATGCAAAGTATGGATTGGTCCATTCAAAATTATCACAATTGATAAATTTCTTATTTTCAATCAATGCATATCATTTTCCACTGACATTTTCTGCTGACAATTTTTTTTTTCTTTCTCCAAGTATTGAAAGATTTACATTGGTTTCAGCAAATCTCAAAGATGCCAATAACAGACTGAAACACCATCTATTTGAATATAAAAATCAATGACATTAATCAATAATGTACAGAGATAGCATCCTCTTTTTCTGTGCAAAACAAAGCACCAAGATTGATCAGGGAGGATGCTCCTTCTTGCATAGCTACATAAAATCTTGAATTAGTGTAATTGCAGAAAGAACCCTTTCAATCATAAAACAGATGAAAATCAATGAGTTTTAGTCAGCAAATGGCTTATGCTTTCTATTTCCATAATTAAAGCTCCTATCATTGATCAATAATTGATTTGAATGTTATTAATATTGCCATCATTTTCCAAAGCTTCAACAACTCTGTCACACTAGGATGCATGCATGCAGGCAGATCAAGCTGCTTTCTATTGAATATTGATCCTCGGAGCAACTACAGAGCAAAACTTTCTCAGGTTTTCCACCCAAGTTGCTGACAGGCTTCAATATCTAGTATGACATGAGCGTGCCTGGTTTTGGTTTTGCAGTAGAAATTTGGGTCAGAGTAAGCTTTGATAATAAATAACTTTTGGAAGACAATCAAGAGCTCATGTCCTATTACAGACTCAGTCAGAGCTGGCATCAATATAACTCGATAGTGCTCAACTAAATAACTGAATCTAATTGGAATTTCCTCCAGCATGCTACACTACACAAATGTCTAAAGGGCGATATCTCACTCTGACAGAGTGCCAGGGTTGGTGCCAGATAGTTCAACCCTATGTGGTGAATCATTCTTTTGATCTTACTCAATGTGTTCCTACAGATGAAAAAATCATGTCTTCGAAGGAGAAGACTGAGAAGTTTTTATCTTCCAAAATATCCATCTACAGATTTATGATGACAATAATCTGTATCTACCAAGCATCATTTCTCTTGGCATTTGTTTTATGACTTTATTCATTGGCCTTTTGACATCAATCGACAGGACTGGTTTTATCAGTAATGTCACTGGTGCATGGATCTTTACCTTTCACCAGACTTAATTTATGGTGTTTTCATCCCTATCGAGTGAAAACATCACGGCAATCAGGACTATCTCAGCGTAACGCTCAGGTGAGCAAGCAGGGAAAGTGGTGACCCGGGTTCACATGATTGCGCACAAACAAACGGGGATGACAGGACCAGGAGATAAATCAACCAAGCCTCCAAGTCATCCTGATCAATAGCATATTTTTAGAGTTGCACGCCAAGCTCCAGGCTATAATTTTTGAAAGGGACTGAAGATTGATGCACCCACCATTGAATAGTGAAAACAATTTAGGCCCTATCTGGAATTTGGTGATAGTCACGAAGAAAACGAGTTTGTCTAGGTTCAGTGTCGGGTGATCAACCAACCGTACTGATGATTCTTTCTGTGCCTCACTCATTTTTGTCAAAAGGAATACACATTTAACCCCATTTTCATTTTTTAACTGCTGGCCCCGAACTGATAACAATCCATAACATTTCATCAACAACTGTAGGCACCAGACACCAATCATTCCTAGTTATCTCCGGAATCTCCCTGCCTGAAGTATGCAGTTAATGACTTGCTACATGTATAGAATTCAAACACAACCAATATCGCCATCAACCTATCAATTTTCAATAAATGTTGACTAGTTTCACAGGACAATGGTTAATCATAAGTGGGTCAGGACAGGCTGGTACAAGTTACAGTTACGACTTTACAGCCACAAGGAAATTGATAGGGGTGTTGAATGTATTGGTAAAAAGGAAAATACATATGACATGATCTAAGTGATATGGTAATAAGAGACATGAATGTATATTTCAGGTTTAGCTGACAAATTATGTGGGAGTTTTTCCTTACCACAATGTCCGGAATAAAACTTGTTTAATAAGTTGTGTTTCTATTTCAGTGAAGGGTTTTTATTAGCATAATCTTTTGCAAATCAAATAAATCCATTAAATACAAGCCAATCCTTCTAATGAAAAAAGACACATAATAAACAAAGCTATTTTATCACTTCATGTCAACACTTTCAACAAGTCTGTTATCAAATGAAAGTTTTTAACCAAATCACCTGTAACTGGAGTTTAACTTAAATCACTTCATTTCAAGGGTAATACAACTCCTGATCCATATCTTAGGTAACTAATATTTACAGGAACAAGGTTCTTGTGTTGATACTTCCTTTTCTGAATAGGTTATCCATCAGCCAAAAACTCCCCAAATTATTACCAAATGTTATCTTAATACATCATCAAAGAGCAATTTGGAGAGAAGTATGGTCCTAAATGGAGACTCTGCCAGACAGAATAATGACAGCTTCGCACTGATAAGCAATGATATATGCATAAAAGTGGAAACAGCCAATTGTTCTGCAGCTGCAATGGGTTGAAAGGCAGACTGACTGACAAGTTTCCATGAAGTTGCAACAGAGTTTAATGAAAATCAATAGTCACCAAATGTGTGTCATCTTTCTGGATCAATACTACAGGATTCAATACTAAAGAGAAGTCAATTACAATTGAGTGGGGGCCCCAAAACCAACCAAGCTGCAGCAGCTGGTTTGGGTTAATCAGACAGAATTGTAATAAGAGACCAAAACTCATTTTATTTCCCAGGGCTTTCAATGATTGATCACCCCACTGATCGTATAGCCTTTGTTGATCAGCAGGAAAATCAATATCTAGCAATGTGCATTTGTTACAGATGACAGGTGGAAAGATGATCAGTAGCATTAGTCAGACTTGTTAGAAAGATGTGCGCTGTGTGCGAGCCCGTATGCAATATAGATATATTGATTAAATTTGGGTTTACCTACGTGATCACTCTTTGTTCAATAAACCCCATCTGAAAGTCGATCATCAGCTGCAGTTAAGTTGTATGATTGTTAACCAGAACAAGAATCAATACCTATTAAATAAGATTTGATGTGCTAACAGATGGGAAGACAATCAAATCTATGTATTTCCTCATTCTAATCCTTTTTCCAACTCACGAAGTATCAATGTAAGTGTATTGATTATAAAGCAATTCAATTTGCCTGAGTTTTCTATTCAATATATGTTTGTGCTGATTTTCCCACATTGCATGGTGTGTGCTTCCAAGCCCGCCTTTCCCTCCAGGCAGTATCTACCATTATCATCATAGCTATGGGAACCAATCCATTTCTACCTCAATAAATCAATCAACATGCTGGGTTGGAGCCAGGTTGGCAATTTCCATGATGAAAGGCATTGATTTTCTTTGTGATCCCAATAGTTTCGACAGTGAATGGTATCTAATTGCACTTGCACCATATCTTCAGGGATTTGAAATTTGTAGAGGATCAAATTCAATAGTGGCTATATTGGCACCAATCAATAGGCTTATCAGAGTCCGTGTTCCCCTTCCCCTGGTTACTTCCTCTGTGTGTTTGTGCATTTAGGACCTGTTCAAACTCATCAATCAATACAATGCTATTACCAGCTGTATCATCCTCTCCTAGGCCTGAATCAAGAACCTACCTCTAGCACTAAAAGTAATGGGGATCAATACATTTAACCAATAAAAACCATCACAAAATTCAGTTGCTTTATCTTCATTTAGTCCTCTGGTTCATTGCTTTCATGCTCGATGGTAATTTCAAAGACAAAATAATCAATATAGCATTATCACTGAAACACAATATTGACTAACATTGTAATGTGCAGTCCATTATCAAATTGCTCACTGCTAAAACTTCAAGAGTAGAGAATAACAAGCATTAATGTTGTTTTTGTTTCCTACCTTTATTTTTGTTTTAATGAAAAGATGCAGGTCTACATGTCATGGAAACTGTTTTTTTTTTTTTTTTAATTTTTTTCATTTCAAAATATCAGTGACAACTCATCTTTATTTTAGTAAATATATATCACAACATCTAGGGGTAGTTTAGGGTAAAAATGTTATCTAAGTCATTTTTTTAAATTCTTCACTTTACCAATGAAACAACTTGATTCAACTTGATATTTTATTTAACATTTTCAGAAAACTCAAGAAATTTACACAAAATCAACATAATTTAAACATGTACTAATGTAAGTCATATTTGAATAAAATGCAGTACATCATTGCAGTAATAAAGTATAATGATATTCAGAAAGTGACAATGTACACTTAAATAAAAAAATCCTGCTTAAAATACATTGTTACCAAAAGCCATACCCTCTATACCCTCTCGCAAAGAAACTTAGAAGGAAGAAAAACTATGAAAGTTCTATAAACAAATTCCCCACGTTAAATCGTAAACAAGACGTTCGCTTGATACCAGTCAGTAAGGGCCCATTAGTCTAGGCTAAGATACACCGCCGTTAAGTAATATCTTGGAACCGGTATTCCAGCCACATCATCAATATGTGACAATCATTCGGTCTACACACTGTAACAAATGACTGCTGTGAAGGGTCGGCTCGAATTTCGCTGCTACGTTGTCCATTCATTCTCAAACTTCGCCGCTGTTCGAATTTGCCACCAAAAACTTTTCAAACTTGTGCAAACAAAACTTTGCAGAAGTCCTTCAAATGTGATGGAGTTGTTTCAAAGAAAACAATTTACACAATAACTATCTGCATATTACAGGTTTTCGTTAGTTGGAGTGCCAGCGTAGCACTCGGCCATATTGATTATTCCCTGATACTTTATCAATCTGATCGGAACAGTTTTAAAACAAAGACAACGAAGCCTTAAAAGTATGATCGACGTAACTTCTACGAAAAAACAAACTCTTGCACTTTTT
Organism: Lingula anatina; assembly: GCF_051362555.1. NCBI lineage: Eukaryota > Metazoa > Brachiopoda > Lingulata > Lingulida > Lingulidae > Lingula > Lingula anatina. Next base: position 57,965,055 of record NC_141767.1, read on the forward strand.
GTATACATCTCTGATGGTTTAAATTCAATCTTACTCACCTGAAGTGTCTGTAAATCAAACTCTTTCCAATACTGACACATCGACTGCACATTTAATGCAGCCATCTTGGTGAACGGGCATCAGAGCTAATCGATTGGTCACGTGACAAAATACGATCGAAAATAGCCTCCAAATCTTGTGTTTACCTCCAGCTTTTCCTCTAAACTCGCCTGTTGGTGTGTTGAGAAGCTCTTAGGACGACCCGAATGCAGTTAAACAGTTGAGGCGTGTAATTATGCATTTGAATGAGAGTTTACCCGTGCATTAATTTGATCAATGCGATATAGTTTAGCGGGAGTTTCAAGAGTAACACTTGTTGATGAAACCAATATGGCGGCCTCCAGTAACATTGAGGACTGGCGAAATTTATTGAAAAAACATCCGTTATTTGAGTTGATAGCTTCCAAAAATACGGAGTCCAGGAATGACAATGATTCAAAAGACATACTGACAGTGAAGGATGGCGAAATTTTTATATGGAATGCAGAAGACAGCAACATTCTCACGACGAATTTGAAAAACCTTGCTCTTAACAACGACAGAACATCTGCGTATCAGGTATTTATTACTGATTGGCTAGTTTTAGTCGTTTTCTCGGTCGCTACAATTTTATTTGTTATTATTTGTTATAATATTGATTTTTAATGGGAAAATGATATCAGTGGCGGCTTTAGTAGACTTGTCCAACCTGAGTTTAGAATATGACGTGAGAAGGTAAATTACCTTTATTAATGTTAACTGTCTCACCAGAATATAATGTTATCGGTTTGAAAGAAATTGTTGATTTACCGCATGCAACATTCTCTGGCAGTTTTTGCCATTAGCATGATGTTTTCACAGAGGCTGGTAGTGTACTGTCGACTCAAGCCTTAGTTTTCCAGAATTTCTATTTAAAGTATCTCTTGTCAAGTAGTCTTACCTTAGCTTTATCATAGCAGCAGCAGCTGTATCTTACCTGATATTTATTAATGACAGACGCATCCTTCTATATTAGGTTATGTATGGGAAGTTCTACCGTGCATAGGGATTTTCATAGGCAAGACTTTTAGAATGTAATACCTTATCTGAAGAAAGAAGAAAATGTTAAGGTTGATGTATAAGATTTGTAAAGGTATCTGCCAAATATTTATTGTGGTAATTTCATAAGCTGATGCTCTTTCACAAGTGCAATTGATATAATACATTTCAGGCATTGCTTTGCACCAATCCACCCGTTTTTGATGTACAAAGGATTGAATTCAGCTTGACTGGCCACCACTTGGCTTTGATAGGAGAAAGAGGAGTAACAGTAGTGCAAATGCCAAGGAGATGGGGAAAGCATGCAGATTTTGAAGGGGGGAAGGAGAAAGTCAATTCACGGTAAGCATGTTAAAATAAGGTTGTATAAGAATTTCATATCATGGCAGTATGATATCCTGGTTAAATAATTGTTTATTACTTTTAAAATCCATTATTCAAACTTGATTTCACTTTTAGGACTGTCAACATTGGTGAACGATTTTTTGCAAGCAGTGGAAATATCAAGCTATTACAGGCAGCCTGGCACCCAGGAAGTGAAACAGACACACATCTTGTACTTTTAACATCTGATGATTGCCTTAGGTACTTTTCTCTTTAGTTCTTTGAAAGACTAGATGTGGTTCAAAAAGAATGAGAACAGATTTTGAGCAGAACTTAACTCCTCCAGTGGGATTTCCCAAGGAGATACTTTATGTAAACAGAATTAATCAAATATTAGATATCTTTTTACTTGTGATACTGTGTTATTAGTCAGAAATCCTACATCATTGTTTAAATATCTCAGTTGACTACAAAATTGAAAGTTTTTTTGTAGTTAATGATTTTAATGTTATCTAAAGTATTTTTCATTGTGCATTTTTCTTACAGGATATTCAATATTGCAGAACCTTATGAGGCAGAACAAACTTTTGCATTATCTGATTACTATGATCATTCACTTGCGGGTGGCAAAGCATCAATAATGGCAGCACTTGGAGAGTTGGCTGTGGCTTTTGATTTTGGACCAGCTGTTGAACTGAAGTCTAAAGGAACAAAAGAACAGAAAGAAATAGCTTGGCCTGTTTATCTCCTTCGTGGAAATGGAGAAGTGTATGCTGTTTTAACTAGTGCAGGTTCAAAAAGGTATTATGGTGATACATGAACAGTTGTTTTATTGTCTGTGTTTAAGTACTTTGCAGCCTCAAACAACTTATTGTTTCACATATGAGTAGAATAAATCAGTAGCACAAAGGCTTTCAAAATTTTGCATCTAGACTACTTAAGCAGTTTACTGTTTTGGTGTTGTTTTAGGTTGAAATCTAAGGTAGTGGGTCCTTTGACCATGCATCCTCCTGCTGAGGACAACTATGGTACAGATGCCTGCTCTCTCTTGTGCATCCACTCCACTCCACCAGTACTAGTTATAGCTACAAGTGATGGTAATTTGTACCACTGTGTGGTTCTCAATAAGGGCGAGGATGATGATTCTTTAGTAAGTTCATTTACAGACATATTGTGGGCAATTTTATTAAACTAGTGTGACACCAATTATTAGCAGAATTGTGAATCAAGTTTTTTTTATATCTGTTAAAATGTGAATAAAACATGGAAAGGCTCACTTTTTTTCTGGTGTAGGCAGTTTTGAGAGAAACTAATAGACATTGCTCAATTAACCTTGCTGAAACATACTAATGCCTGCAATGAGAGATAATCAGATCACATGTCATCTAATACAATAAAACAATTTATTATTGATATTTGTAGTCTGAGGTATCTTGGACTGGGACTGAAGCCAGCACACAATATGATACACTGTCAGAAACATCACTGTATGTGTATGAGAGAGTGGAACTGGAGCTGTCACTAACTACTGTTGCTGTGGAAACTGATGAGCTGATTGAAGATGATTTTACTTGCCCAATAAGGCTGCACACAGGTGAGTTGTTGAAAAAATCCTTGTGGTGGCAAAGGTTTGGGAAAAAAACATCAAAGATCACATTTAAAAAACAGTATAGTAAATTGAGTACCTTTATTCCTGACCATTTTTAATGTATTGCTTTGATGTGAATGTCTGTGTATTTCATGTGCTTTTGAGATGAAAAGTTTTGATATGAATTTCAGATCCAAGTACAAAAGACAGATATCATTGTTTGCACAGTGCAGGGGTACATGCAGTGGTGTTACCTTGGTTAAACAGACTAGAAGATTTTACAGAAAGTAAGTATCAGTCAGTCAAACTATTGAAATGTATCATCTTGCAAAGGGGATAAATTTAGGCATTTCATAGGGGAATTTGATTAACTTTGAATTAAATTTCCATTAACATTAGTTTTATTGTTCTCTAAAACCAACATGGTTTTATTCTTACATGATCCAAAGTTGCAATGAGAGTTTCTTCGAGTTACATCTAAAAACTTAGAAATAAACTATTATTGTAACTTTTAGTGCTTGACGTAACTGATGAAATTCTTTGCTGGATTGCATGTGATTCAGTCTTCAATTGCTGTATTAAACGTGTTCATCATATAAAATTGCAACTTATAATATAAAGGTACTTGCAGTTTATTTATTAATCTATTTTCCCATCATTTTTCATACAGGTAGTTCAGAATCTTTACTTGAAGTTGGTCAGCAAGAAGCAGTAGTTGAACACATCATCTGCACAAAACCTTTGCCCTCAAGGTAATTACATATTATTTGACAATGTTTATCATTTTAAATAGTATATAGAAAATCAGTTCTTGATGAGATATTTTAAAAGTTGTTTCCAGTGCATGTGCTATATCTAGGTTAATGCTGTCATTGTTAAATTTGACTAAGTGATAAAATTAACTTATGCTAAAGGAAACCAGTTAAAGACTTGAAAAAAGTTATGTACAATTCATTATGAGTTTAAAATTTTATGTTATGCTCTTCATTCTTGGTTTTACTTAACTTATTGAACCGAACTGTGTGATTTACTACTGATATTTATTTTTGAATAACATGCTAGATTTTAGACTCCCCAAGTGTATTTTTTTTTTTTTTTCGATAAATTTCAAGAATACATGTTTCAGTCCTGCCTGTCCAGTCATGGGGTTAGATATAGTGGACAACCATTTATTGGGAACAACACTGATAATACTTACAGCAGCAATGGAGTGCTTAACTGTACCTTTGGTGTAGGTTTCTTTATGTGTATTTTCTGGTATCTTAAACAGTTTAACATAAGATTTTAAATATAAAGTGTTCATTTACATGTAATGCAGACACTGATTCTTTCTGGTGACAGACTACTGGAAACAGTTCATTTCCCTAAACCCTTATTTTTTACATGACGGCATCTCAGGAAGATGGTAGATATATTGGTTTACAAAAGTAACTTTACTCTTTTTTTTATTTTTTATTTCAGTACCAGCTACAGAAGTTCACCACCACCTTTATTGTCTTCATTAGCCAGTGAAAAAATTCCATCCCCTTTAAGAAGATTGCAGAGAGAGCCATTTGATCAGTACATTAGAAAGATATTACGCAGGGAATCATCAAATCCCTTGCTCAGGTAAAGAGTCAAATTGTAATTTAAATAGGGCACTGGAATGTTTATGAGTTAATGGCCTGGGTATATATATATAGAGAGAGAGGGAGACATTAGTTGTGTACTATGAATGATTAGTCAGCAGCAGGATTCTACATGTCATCACCATGCCATAAGTGTTGCACTCTTCCTTGGAACAATTTCACCACCTTTATGGGCTTCAAAGACTGGTTGTTGTCCTTGGTTCAGAAGCAGTTGAGACATTTTGGTTTTGTGGCTCATGCAATGTACTACTGACAGTATTTTTTTAACTGAACACATACTAACCTGAGATATTTTGTTTAATTTCAGAAGTGCTGGTAGAACAGATCTGACACAACAACAGTGTTTCCAACTACTGAGCAGGGCGACACAGGTGTTCAGAGAGGAATACATTCAAAAGCAGGACTTAGCCAGAGAGGAAATTGAGAAACGGTACTGTGTTCAAAATGTCATTATATATTTATTTGACACATCATTAAAGGGATAATAACTCTTCATATGAGTTCTATATTTCACAATAAAAACATTGTGAACAACTCATAAAAGTATAATATTTTCTGTTGTACCACAAAATCGGCAGTTACAGCTATTATTCTGATATTAGAGCTTGTCTTTAGACCACGTGACCTCCATTGATGGCTATGCTCTGTTATAATCTCTTAAGAGATTTTAACAAAAAACCAAACTTTTTAGAAAAAAACCAGGGACTAACTTTGAATGTAAAAATGGATTCATTAAACATTGGTAAGTATGGGAAAATTGTTGTGTACTCCAGGAAAATTCATTTTTTGGCCAAAACGAAGAGTTATTATACCTTTAAACTGTATATTTTACTTTCTTGAAATTTTAAACTTTACATAAACTTACCAATTTTAGACATTTATGTGTATCACATGCAGTTTTGATAATCCGTCCCATTATTTAATGTTATCTTTTTCTTAACCTAAATAATCACATATTTTGATAACAAATATGTCCCATCATAATATGTTTTTTTTTTAATTTTCCGTTTGTTTAAAAAATTGATAACCATGCAGACATTAAGAATATTTATTTATAATGTAGCAAAAGAACAAAGTGCAAGATTTCATGTCAATATTAACAAAAAAAAAAAATCAAACAGCGTGCCTCTGTGAACAAATATAACTACTTATATTTGCTTTTTATTTATCCTTTTAGAGCACATGTACTTAAAGATCAGAAACAGCATCAGCAGAAGGACCTAGATCACTGCAGAATGTTACAAACTCAGCTGACAGAGAATGCCAGAGAATCTGCTGAAAGATACGAAGATTGTGTGGAAAAACAAAGTGAAATACTCTCTAGGTACAGAAAGAAAAAAATTGTTGACATCAGTTAAAAAGCTCGATTTTCAATTTTTATGTGAGATGTATCAAAAACATGATAGGATCCAGTGCATGCTAGCTTTTTCATTTTCAAGCCTCTGTACGTGCAGGTTGGACTCTTGACATTTATAAGCAAGTTTGATTTAAGTTAACTGTGCCAATCGCTAACACTCATTCACTCATTTGGATTTCATGATTCCATAGAATTGCATGTGATGTAGTTATAAAACATCTACCATGTGAGATTGTTGTGGCCAACTTCAGTGAATTTAAGGAATTTGAAATGGCAAAACAAATTCAGGTTGACTCTGAAACTTGGGCAAGTTGGGAATTGATCCACAGAATTATAGTGTTATATTTCTTAAAAAGATGTCAGGTTGAAGATGAAGCAGAGAGAAGTGTAATAAGTAATTTTAATGATTTAAGTTTTCAACTGAGACTTTTGCAGATACAAAATATCATAAACTCAAACCTTGTTCAGTAGAAGACTGTCATGTGTATTTATGTATATTAACACAATTTTAAAACTGCAATTATATAAAAGTTTTGTTAATTTCAGAATACAAAATATTTTACGAAAATTAGAGGAAAGATCTCCAGTTTTGTCCGATGCTGAGAAAAATATGCAGAAGGAACTTAAAGCCATGTCAGAAAAAATTACTTATTTTAAGAAATCTTTAGATTTGGTGAGTATATTTTTAGTTTTAAACTATATGATTGGCACACATTTGCTGGTTTGGGGGTTGAAACATGAACATTCTCTTTTTAATATGGAGATTGCTTTATTATGAGAATTTCTCAATTACAAAACTTTTTATTTATATTTGAAATGGGTTTACTTTTCTATATTGAAGGTTAAGGTTAAAATGAATTATCAAAAGCAGCAGAAGTCACGACAGACAAGAACTGCCAGACCAATGATTAGTGGCTCACAAACAAAGCAATTGAAAAGCGTTCTTAAAGATCAGTATGTATTTTTCCAACTTATCAATTAGACAACTTTTTTTTTTCCTATGAGAAAAGGTTTTACTTAAAGATTGTAAATGCAATTCAAAAGTTTGCACTGCAAATTGTTTACTGGAGATGTTATAGAACATTTTAAAATCATGTGTATGATTTATTATTATTTTGTAACTATATGATAAACACTTTCTTATATTTTCATATTTGTGTTTTAAGTAATTAGTACATGTTATTAAGATAAGAAAAGATTATATTTGTTTCTTATTTATTCAACAATCCTATTTTGGTACATTTCAGAGGTGACCAGATAACACAGCTTGTCAAAGAAGTTGGAGAGCTAAAAACCAAACTTGATATTTAAAAAAACAATTTAGAAATATTTCTTTGCTGAAATGGCAGCAAATGTAAACTTAATTTCCAAGGAAATGATTGAAAGCCAAAAGAATATATAAGTTTGCCATAGATGTTGCCACTGGCTTTTAACTGACACGTGCGAGACAAAGAGAGTTATATGCCAAAAGTTTAATGTACAAACTCACTGTTGCATCAGTGCTCATTTGCACAACTGTTTATAAACTAACCTAGCCTTTACAGTATGTACAATTTGTTTCCTCTGATATGGGTTTTTGAAAAGTATGGTCCATATTCTCTATAGAAAAAATGTGAATGCTACAACATATGGTTTGGGGAAACAAGTCTGAAGAGTTATGGTTCCCAAGACTGCCCCACTCCAAGGGAGTTTTGTGCTCATATGATGATGTAAGTTCTTCATCAAGTAAGATATGAAATCAAATGCATAAAAATATCCCAAAAAATCATTGTTGATACCTATATGATACCTTTAAAAGTAACTTAATGGTTGAGGTTATTACTATCAGTTGAATATGGAGCCTAGTGAAGTTGATATATCGTTTTTCAGCAAATGTATATGTCAAAAATGTAAACATTGATGAGAAATTTGCAATGTATTTTCATAATAAAAGTTTTAAATTACATATGTGCATTGTATGTGGTTTAATTTAGGCTTTATTTCTGAAATTGTAAGAAAGTGACCAAGCTGATTCTCTACAAATATGTTACCTATTTTCGTGTTAAAAACTAAAAAAAAAAAAAAACGAGAAAGTGCATTAAACACTACGTCCCTTTCAAGAAACATACAAAAATTAGCTCATAGATAATTTAACAAATGGTTTTGGTAAGTAAAGAAAAATATTTTAGTTTCAAGAAAATTATGATTTTTGTTTTATATGTTTGTGTGTGTTTAACTCACATTGTATGCCTTAATAATTTTGAAGCACTGATGTTGTAATCAAAGATGCAATTGTAATTCCTTTTGTATTTTGATTTCTGATGAAAGAAAGTTTCAAAAGAAAATTAATAAAAGTTAAAATCTTATTAGATAAATATCTTTGGGTTCAATTTTTAGATATGAATATTAATTTAGTATTCAGAAGATCATAAATGTAGCCTGGCCAGTGGCCGATGCTAAAAGCGGAACAACGGGTTGACAGTATAGTCGGTACCTAGCTTTCTCCCTTTTAACACTTTCAATTTCAAGATGGCGGCAGGTCTGAAGCTTTGAAAATCCGTTGTTCAAATTAATCGTAATTTTACAATCAAATTCTATTTAGTTTATGCAAAGATTTTTCTAATTTACTAATATATTTATTTTTTCTTTTTCCGCACCATTCTCTACCTTCCAGACGCTAGGCAGGTAAGTGATCATTATGTTTACATTAGACACCAGGGAGTGTCCGCCAGCCGGGGGCCAAAAACAATTTCCTGTTCAGCTGCTTTTGATTTGTTCAGTCCATACGTGTCCAAAAAGATTCCACATTTAATCTGTCCTTTAATATGCATACATTGAGACAAAAACGGAGGTTAACTTCCGGGTTGTTATTCATCCATCGGCTAATCACGTCAGAATCGGTTTCGGTTATTAACAATGTGTCAATGTGTCATTGCCTGATGTGGCAGCTAGTTGGGGTCTGCCTAAAAAAGAATTACTTCAAGCAGAAAAAATAATATTTAAATTCAGGGGCAACTAGGGCTTAAACTTCGCAGCACACATGAACAGTAGTAGATCTACCACACCTGGGTCTTTTGTTTTTTGACAACTGGTCATTCGTCATCGAAGTGCTTGTTCAAGACTACAAATTGATATCTACTAGTACTACCAGTGGTTTCATTTGTAACGTTCCCAAAATTCATGGTTTTCTGTCTGTGCTTACATACTCTGGTTAGCCTCTGAGTCTCTAACGAGAACAATGGCTGTTTCTCACCCCTGACAATATCCTGCATGGCCATGGGAAACTAATGTGAAAGTTTTTAAAACTCTGTATGAGGCTAGTTTGGATAGACATTTTTATTAAGTGTTGTCAGAAACTTAACATTCAGGATGATGAAGTAACATCACTCCCAACCCTAGGTCTTCAACTGAAGAATAAACTGTGATGTTTGCTACTTAAATTTACATTGATATAATAAGTTTTGAAGTTATTGAAGATGATCCATCTGAGATGTTTTCAGACATCAAATCTGTAATATTTCTGTATAATACTCTGCCAATTGTGTAGATATAGATTAAGCTCGTGATTATCTAGGCTAAATATTGCTTTATGGTATGATGCAAGTTGCAGGACTCGAGTTTTTTTTTTTTTTTTCACTACCTGCCAATAAAAGCATGGAGATATAGGTCGTGAGATTATTGAAAATAAAGTATTACATCTGATGAATGATCTGTTCAAACTTGAGCCTGAGCAGAAATACACTATGTACCATGATTTTGTTGGCTAATGATCCTCCTAGGATGGTCAAGATGGGCATTGGCACAAAAATGGTTATCCTCATATAAATGCAAATTAATGCCGACTGTAAACCAAATTTATTAAGATAAGTATAGACATTGGCTCAGATATTATTATCTATCCATTAATTATATCTAGAAAAGCAAACATTTATTTTGGATTTCTTTAATGTCTGCTGTTGGCCATCTTGACTCTTACTAAGAAAATAGCTGTAAGTTTTATCCAAAAAGTCTAATGTTATTCTAATTTGGCTAAGGATATTATAAAATGTTGTACTTTTTTTTTTTTTGCCAAATATAGCATAGGATTAGTTCTAATTTTTGATTGGGGGAAATAACCCTGCTATTTGGCTTACAGTAAAGATTCTTCATCCAAGAGTAAATATAGTGATGAGTGGTGTTATATAACTCAACAATGTTGACATCTGGCATACTTTCATGTCCAGAATTAATCATACATTTGTGTTGCATGGAGAGTAGTTTCATATAATTAGTGTCTCAGTCAGACTATAGTCACTGTGTACTAGTACTGAGATGACTGAGAGTAGAAACTCAAATTATGTTTCAATAATTTATTTGCCACAGTGATTTTGGTGGCTCATAACTTCCTTGTATATGTTGGAGATGAGGATATATATATATATATAGAAATATAAGTTTGCATTCCTGTTTCAAAGTGAACAATTACTGGGATGCATAACCTTAACAATATAAAGAAACTTAAAAGGAAGGAAAATATATAGTTATTGTTCCAATGGCTAGTTATTAACTTAGTTAATGTTGTTTATGAGGGGTTTAATTCTTAGAAAATTCAAAGTTCCCACTGTGAAAGTGATGTTTTTGTGGTTTCAGTTTGTTAACCCAGAGCAGCCAGGCTATGTGGGATTTGCCAACCTCCCCAATCAAGTTCACAGAAAGTCTGTGAAGAAGGGTTTTGAGTTTACACTCATGGTAGTAGGTGAGTAGCCAGGTTATTATGTTATTGAATTTTGGTGCACTTGTATTTGTAAAAATATATTTAAAAGTAGAACTTCTCTGAATTTTATTTACAAGCAAGTATTCATTACCTGTAGTCTACTATGTAACTACTTGATGTGGATTCACACTTGTATTGGTTTTTTAAAAGTGGTATTGATTTATTAAAAGTGTGCATAAGAACTATGTTGCACAATTTGACTCGTGTACCAATTGTATTTTAACACAAAGAAATAAGCCAGCAAAAATACAGACATTTATTAAATAAAATTTTGTGTTTGGGAGGCAGGTGTGTACTATTACCTTAACCCTCCTTTGGCAAAAGATGACCTATCACTGTAACATGATCTGGGTGCAGTTAGCAAGCTCTTACAATTATTGAGAAGGCCTCAACCCTATGAAATCATTAACTATTGTTGTCCAAGATCCAGAAAAAAGGGGACAAAAGCTGATGATTGCTATTTCTTGTGATGCGGTTACACAATAAACCAATCTTGTTGTCAGTTGGGGACAGCATTTACTGTTGACATATACTGTGCTCGTTACAATGAATGGGTTCTTTTGTTGTTTCATGTAATGTAGTTTGTTGTTAGAATGGATTTATTTAAAAAGAGCAATATTATCTGCAAACATACCAGTAGATTTTGATAGAAGATGAAGTGAGAAGATATAGATGCAAGTAGCAACAGTATTTATTCGCATTCTTAAAGCAGCCCTTTCATACTTAAGATAGAGATCTTGGTCATATCCTATAAATAGTAGCCTTTTTATTAGAGGATTGTGTGTAAAAGGTGTTATATCATACTTGTTATGGTAAGCGATGTATGACCATCACATAACTTAGGTCTCCCATTTACATGTGGAATCAGTTGTGCATTGAATTATTCACAGAACACAGATTCTTCTACGATTTCTCATTGTATTAAAAAATTAGATTATTTACCCTCTGCTTTAAGCAGTTAGGGCCACCGAGAATTACTTTGAAAAACTCAACTGGAGCCTTTCACAATTATTCTTAATGTTTTTACAGTAATAATCAAAAGAAAAAAAGTTAACTCATGTTTTGAATTTTATGGGGGGGGGGGGGTGGAGCATTATGTCAACTTGACTGTGAAGATGTTAAAATTTCAAATTGATCTCCAATTTACTTTAATGCAAATGTCATTGTTTACACCAGACTTCATTTATTGCAATTAGAACGTAAAAAAAACTTCTACAAAGGCTTGCACTAAATTTTTATATATAAATATCTTTGGATATGGATTAAGGTACTAGGGTGATTTTTTTTCCTCTCGCTCATCTTGTTCACTGTTTGTTTTAGAAAAAATGTTAGCAAATGCATGCTTCTATAAGGACTTGAAGGAAAATTTCTAAACCTCAAAGCAGATTTGAGTCATTAATAGACACATTTTTTTCTGTTTAGTCATGTCTTGTCATTTATCAGATGGGTGGCATGAAGCATTTTAAATCAATAAATCATAATCATTTAATGATTATAATTAGGTCAATTAGTATAAATCTTTCTACTTGCTAAGTTGAAGTGATTGATGATGATTTTAATGCAACGAGATGTTAAATGGAAAACAAATTGGATTAATTGCATTTGATTCAGTTAATTATACTTCATAGTATCTTTTGTAGGAATGTTCACAAGGAAAATCTATATATTTTAATCAAACGTGTACTTATCTTACAGGGATATCCCAATCAGTTGAATAAGTAATAAAAACTTTGCTCAGTGCGAAAAAACATGAAATGTTTAAAAGTTGTTAGGGATTTTAGCCATAAAAAGAATATTTTCTATGACTACATTTATTCCTGTGGCCTGTTTGTCCCCTTCCTTTGTCTTAATAAGCATCCGAGTTTAACATCAGACAAAAATTATGTTAATGTTATCAGTCTAACCACATGTGATATTGACGGGTGACCTGGAAGTGGCAGGCTTTGTTTGGCATTCCTCACTGTTTTATATCAGTCTCAGACATATGGGGACAGTTAATTGGCTGTGTACTGTATGGGTCTGATATTACAAGACAAACTTGTTTTTTTCCCCTCAGACTTGAGAAATAAACATATCATTGTGGGAAAAAGGTCAATTATCTGAGATTTGTATATTTGTCGACATTAAATTTGGTTATTAAGAGAACTTTTTTGCTTAGATTTTTTTCTTTATTATTTATTTTCTGTGGTACATATCAGTTGTAGAAGAAAAACAAAGGTGTTTACATATAACCTTGTTTGACCTTCAGATGGATGCTTTTTAACTTTATTCACTCTTTTTCTTTTCTTTTTTTTTTTTTTTTTTTTTTTTTTTTTTTTTTTTTTAATTTAATTTTTGGGTCCAACCGAGCCTCTTCTTTGATCTTAGGAGACTTTGTCAACTTAGATTCTGTAAATGATTGCTAAGAAATATGGCCATCTTGTCATGAAAACCGAGGCTTTGTTGGAACAGTAGTGCTATATGTCAAAATAATATTGGTTGGTCATGACGTATGCATATGATATAGTATTTTCACATAGACCTGCATCTTGTTTATTTTTATGGATAGTAAGTACATTTCAAAGAAATGTATATGAGATCATGTGAGAAATAGTACCTGGATTATATGATCTTGGAAGGTGGTCCAAATGACTTTTGACATGGTATCTGAAATACTTGATTGCTATCTGATCCTAATGCTGTGTGTGGTTTGTGTTAGAATCTCACCAGCAGTAATATTGACACCACACTGTACAGGATGTCTAGACTGCTTTTTCCAGTCCCTGTTTTCTGTCTGTCTATTATGGATTTTACTAGTAATAGAAACAGTCCTTCACAACTTAAACTTTTCATATATATTTTAAATATAAGCATAAAATTTAAATTGCTTAACATTTTAGCAAAGGGTGTCATTACAGTGAAAAAAAAAAATACAGTTGGTATCAATTCGAATTAGAGTAACAGAATTATCCAAAAAATATGAACTTTATACTGATGAAGTTAGAATTTGATTTGCCTTCCAGTTGCAGAGGTCAAGCCAAAATTAAAAATAAGGATGCATAATATTGATACTTTTTGTTTGATTGTTATTTATTTATTTATTTTATTTTATTTATTTATTTTTTTTATTTATTTTATTTTATTTATTTATTTATTTATTTTTTTGTTTGTTTGTTTGTTTACAGGAGAATCTGGTCTAGGTAAATCAACCCTTGTAAACAGCCTATTCCTGACAGACCTTTACCCAGAGAGACATGTACCTGGGGCTGCAGGTGAGTATTATACATATATGAAACTAGTTAGTCTAGACATTTGTCAGGGTAGCTCAATTTTCCTTATTAAACTGTCAACAAATAAATAAATAAATGGGCCATCACCAAAATATAACTGGTTCTAAGTTACCCCATTTCTGACCTATCCTGAAAATTTTATCAAAATTCATCGTTAACTTTTCAAGTTGGGCTATTAACTATCAAACCAACAGTGGCAAAAAACTCAACCTCCTTGGTGGAGGTAATAATTGTCAGGCAATGTTGATAGATTTATTTCTGTCTTGATAGCAAATAATATGATGGTCAATATTTGTTCTCGGGTTAATAATCATTTTAAACATTAAAATGTGTCAAATTTGACTGTGTATCTTTTTCATAAGAAGTAAATGAAATACATATTTTCATGTGCAGTTATATAACAAATACAAATGTTACACTTTGAGTTGATAATAAAGTTGCAACCAATGCACAGAATTGCTTCTTTTCATGAAAATGCACTATTGATTTCTTTTCCTCAGAGAAAATCAAGCAGACTGTGAAAATTGATGCTTCCACAGTAGAGATAGAGGAGCGGGGTGTGAAGCTCAGACTGACTGTAGTGGACACACCAGGGTTTGGGGATGCTCTGAACTGTGAAGATTGGTAAGATATTTCCCTAGTGTCAACTTCACCATATGTTAGAAACTCATTTGGGATGCCTTTAAGGTATCCTATCGGGTTTTTTTTTTTTTTTCACCAAGTCAAATTTTCAATGGAAAAAAGTGAATTTCTACAACTGAAAAATCATTGCATGGCCCATCTCTGCATTTGGATTTGATGTTTATACCATTTTGATTAATTAATCTAGTTCTATATGCCTTCCTGTGTCTAAAGGAAACATCAAAATACTTTTATTGAAGGGGTTTTATTTTCAAGATCTGAATTGGGAAAGATAAGTAACTTTATAGGATATGTAGTCATAAAAAATATGATTTTGGGATATTTTCAGATTTATATAGTATACCTTAAAATGTTTTAGTTATGATGTAAAAATCTGTGTTTGTCACCTTTTTCTCGAAATTTTAAACCAGCTTAGAAAAAGTGTGTGACATAAAATCTAAATCAAAGGTAAATTCTATTTTGTGAATACATCTATAATTCTTTAAGATAAATCCTTGGACATATTCTATGTATATATATATATATCATTCAAATGCATTCCACAACTATTTTATATAACCTATTTTATTTCCAGTTATAAACAAGTCATAGCATATATAGATTCACAGTTCGAAAGATACCTCCAAGATGAAATGGGACTCAATAGGAGAAATATTGTGGACAACAGAGTTCATAGTTGTTTTTACTTCATTAACCCTGCAGGACATGGGTAAGATTTTGTGAGCACTTGTATTTAGATTTGCTTTATCATTTTATCATTTTGCATTATTTTATACATAATGCATCAGT
The DNA here is from genome assembly GCF_051362555.1 of Lingula anatina. Taxonomy (NCBI): domain Eukaryota; kingdom Metazoa; phylum Brachiopoda; class Lingulata; order Lingulida; family Lingulidae; genus Lingula; species Lingula anatina. The sequence goes on from NC_141767.1 coordinate 57,980,440, forward strand.
TTTAGCCTATTTTTGGCAAATAGTGGAAAAATTAAGTTCTGACCATTTCACATATTTCAAATGTATTGCTTGTAAGTAAATACTCAGTGGTATGTGTTATTTATTACATCTGGGGAATTACCAATGATACCATCTGACAGCTCTTTGCAAAATTCTTTCTGGTATTTTAAAAGATAAAGAATGAATGAAGAACAGAAATGGTGATAGTGTAAAAAGTAAAATTGGACCCATTGCATATAAATATAATTCACTTTTCATGTTCAGATTAAAACCTCTGGACATTGTGTTCATGAAAGCTATCCACCACAAGGTGAACATCGTGCCAGTCATTGCTAAGGCAGACACCCTAACAAGGGAGGAGGTGTTCAAACTCAAGTCCAAGGTAGAAATTGCCGACAACAGAATAATCCAAATATAAGTGAAGGGCTTAACTGTAGTTAAGATACTGAGAGGATAAATTCACTTGCATATATTTATTTGAAATATATCTCTTTTGTTACTTTCATACAATATATTACATATTTTGAAAAAATTATACACATTTCTAAGATACTAAATTCAGAAGTTTATTGTGGAAAGAGAGTAATTTGTATTAAAGTGCTTTTGTTAAAGTATGGAACAAAATAAACCCATGAACAAGTGCTTTTTTATTGATGCCAGATAATGGAAGAGATAGCAAAACATGGGATCAAAATATACCCACTTCCTGATTGTGATGATGATGAAGATGAAGAATACAAGGAACAGTGCAGACAGCTGAAGGTGATTTTCTCCTGAGTTTCATGGCTAGTTATACCTAAATCATTTTAATTTTGTTTTGAATCTTTTCTCTCTTGATAATGCCTTCATCATGTAGTTTACATTTTTCTCTTGATTTTCTCTATTTTCAACTTAATTTGTTACTGTGTGAAACCTTCAGAAACAATTTGATCTTGAATCTGTATGTGCCATTCATTATATTTTTCTCTTTGCACATCAGGCAGCGGTACCTTTTGCTGTAGTAGGGTCCAACTCCATAATTGAGGTGAAAGGTCGCAAAGTCAGAGGTCGCATGTATCCATGGGGAGTGGTGGAAGTGGAAAATCCTGAACACTGTGATTTTATCAAGCTAAGGACCATGCTCATGTGAGTAGTGAAAAAATGAACGCAAAATGGTAATTTTCAAAAGTTGATTACAAATGGATTCAGGTGTTTCTGGTGTAAATGTTTGGGTTAGGTAATTGTCATAAGATGTGTATTTGAATTTAGATGTTTGGTTATGTTAACAGTAATACTTCATACTACTGGTTGTTTCTCAACAGTTATTTTCCTGTTAAGCCCCGAAAAAGATGTAAGGTGTAAAATTTTTGTCTTTTCAAGTGCTCATATGCAAGATCTTCAAGAGGTCACACAAGAAATCCATTACGAAAACTTCAGATCTGAGAAACTGGCAACATCCAAGAGGACTAGGTGGGTGGTGTTTGTGGTACTGGTTTAAGTGGAAGATCTTAAATGTAACATATTTAAATGCATATAGCTTAAAAAATTGAAATAACAGTTATATTTTGTTAAGCAAAACTTGGTTATTCTCTTATTAATTTTTTTAAGAGTAAGTTAAATGGGATTAGTTTGTGTTTGATTTATTTTTATGCTGTGATGATTACAATATTTATTTAAAAACATGAGTGTTACATGAGTTTTAAAATAGCTTTTTAATTGTCTAAAATAAACAGATTTCTTTTCAGCACATAAATTAAGTCAAACTGCAAAAATTGCCGTTGATTTTTAAGTGTTTTATGTTGCGGTGCAACTCTTTCCCTCATATTGAGTGATTTTTAAATCAACCCAAAATGGTTTAACACATGTAGCATTCATACACCTTAATAATAACAGTAAAATTTAAGTGTTGTGCTTAATGCAGATTAAGTATACAGTTTGGCCTGTACCTGCTATTTAATCAAATAGTGTTGTGGTTATTTGAAGTGGTGTTAGTGGATTAGACAAAATCAATTTTGAAGTGCTTATTGTTATCATATATATCTGTTCAGTTATTTCTGTGGTGCATGAGTTGTTTGGGGTGATTCATAGATACCAAAAATAATCAAGAACATACCAAATGCATCAAAAAATTAAACTGCTTGTTTTAGTTTGACATTGTATATCAGAGAATATTAATACCACAGCAGGTAAGAGTAATGAATCCTTTTGTGATATACAGTCCCTTTTCAATATTTCTGACTGGTAATTTCTGAGTGGTGCATGATGGGAAGTGTGTTGCTTTGTATTGTGAAGGATGTTGCAAAATGTGTAAATATATATTATATTTTACATTTGGACAAAAGTAGCATTGTTGACATGTATAATATGGTGCAATGCTGCATCAGTGCAGTGGCCGTATATTGTGCTGAATATGTTAATGGTTCTGGACGCTATTTTGTTCAATATGCTGTTATGCCTAAAAACTTTTGATATATATGCAGATGCAAATTTGGTCTCTTGGTATTAATGATGCTTGTGTTTACAAAATGAAAACTGAAGATTGTTTTGCTTATCAGTCATTGATTGGAGTTGACTTCTGAATTACGCAAGTTTTTATCCAAAGCATGTCAGTGCATCAGAGGACTGCAAAGGCTAAAATGCCTGTGTATATGTGGCACTGATCTCTACAGGGCTATATTTGTATGTTTATGCGCTGTATTTATATTGCGTCTAAGCTCTTCCTTATCCTCTTGTTTTAAGCTATTTTGTTTGCTTTTTGATTGAAAACAAGTATTTGTCTTTTTTTAAGTCTAAGCTTGAGTCATATAGCTTGAAAGTGGCATGTTTGCTATATAAAAGTACAGAATCTGTTATTGTTTACATAAGCTAATGATTTGTTCCACCTTTTTTCTTTTTCTTTATGCGACCCAATTTCACCTTAATTGGTAAGGACCAATGTAGTGTTTTCCCTTTAGAATTAAATTTACATGTTTCTCTATATGTGATAGACAACATCTTTTTTTACATTTCAAATATACAAAGTTCTGTTATGTTCTTTCTGTGAATTATTTAACAATTAGAATAACATTCTTTTATAAAAAGGGTGAATGTTGGTTCCTGTGTCTGGATGTAAAAAATAAGCTGTATGTCAGTATCACTATATTTAGTTTTCTAACATATTTAATGGTGTGATTTTTCAACTTGGTCAATTTTTAACATATGAGTAGTATATTTTGTGACCCTGAATATGTGTGTAACTGAATTTGTACTGAATATTTAAGTTCCACTTCATAATAATAAGTTTTTACTTATCCAATAATTCCCTAACAATACCTGGAGTGGCTCTTGGGATGATAGGCTTCCCTTGTGCAAATTGAGTGGTTAATTTAATTCATCACTGATTCATTTATGTACTTCTTACCCCTGGTTGCATGAAGAGGTGCTGGTTGTTTTGGGGTGTATATGAAATATAGTTTCAATCAGTTTATTTCTTTAAAAAAAAAAGAATTTTGGGAGGGCAAATAACTTGAAATGTTACAAGATATTCAGCTTATGAAAAAATACCTAAAGGAAACATTGTTTTTCCCTTTCCTCATTCATCCCCCTCCCATCCTCCTTCATATTTTCAGCTTTTTAATTATTTCCAAAAACAAAACTTTTCCTGAACTATGTATGCATTTTCTTTTTAAATGGATTGCTTGTGATGCTTATTATTGTCCTGTATGTTCTGAATTATTTGAAAAAGTATAAAGTGTGAACTTTAGTGTAAAACCCACTGCTTTACCCCCCCCCCCCTTTCCTCCTGTGACTGTTGGGGTTCATACATTTCCTGCCAAAGTCAATCACATACCTGAAAATGTACAAAACTAAATCAATAAATTTTCATTTTTTGTAATGCATTAGGTAATTTTGATTAACTACTTTTCCATTAGATGCACTGGTTTGCAGTCATATTTGAGAAAAAGTATAACATTAAACTTACAAACAAGCAGATCTGAGTGCAAAAGTTCTTATAGTTTTTGTCTAACCACATGTTACAGTATTTACTAGTGTTAGAACTTACCTGTAAAACCAACAGTTTTCATGGTTTGTTGGAAAACCAGTTGCAAAGAACAAGAGCTGATGATTTCTGTTTTACCTAATTCAATTTTTAAAACCTTAGACACCACTTTAAAGTTAAGACTTATTATTTTTTACTTTCTTTTTAACCTGAGTGTGTATAAAATGCTGACGGTCATGTAACTATTTCCAGTAAAACCTCCTCCCGCACCAGCAGAGCTGAGGGTGGTGGTGGTGGTGGAGACAAGGAGGACAAGTTGACAGAGAAGGAAAGACTGCTGCTGGAGAAGGAAATGGAGGTATATGTTATTTTGTTATTTTGTTATTTGGATTCTAGGTCTGAAGTTTAGGTTAAACATTGAGTTTTTTCTTGTTATGCCTAGTATTTCCAACTTTTCAGCAGAATGCAAGACTTACAGCTCAGTTGCTTTTTTGAATCCAAAAAACTATTTCAAAACAAAAATTTCAGCAATTTCAAACTACATTAGTTCTTCAACATTTAAATCAGGTGAAAAGCCCTTGGCATTCTTGACATTTTTACCTTGCAAATAATTGCAACATTCTTTTGTAGATATGCAATTAGGCTATTTCAAAAACAAAGTAAGATTTGAGACAATGCTTATTCTATCTCTTAAGCCATATAAAGCATCATTAGGTATCTGTATAAGGATATTATTATTTCTTTTACCTCTGCACCTAAGATATGCCTATAACTTTTCCTTTCTGGAGTATTCAATAAAATTCAGAGCACTGCTATTTCTAGTTGCGTCACATGCAAGAGATGATTGCCAAAATGCAGGCAGAAATGGCAGGGGGTAAGGGAGCTGCTCCTTCACAAAATGGAAGACCAGCGCCTGGTGTCAAGTCACACAATGTCTAGAGATAACCGGGTAAGCTAGGGTATCAAATTATAATATTTTAAACTTTTAAGTTGTATAACTACAGTCAACTTTGATGTAGAGTTTGATATAAGATCTGTAGATGATAAGTTATTTTACAAACTTAACCTGGGTCCCAATTTGCTTATGTTCAATAAGTTATATTGCATACATGAACATGTACTCAATGTATGTTATATCCAAATTTAAATGTACAGATGTATATATATGTCAAATTTAAAATATACTCGTGGAATTATGGTGATGAAATTAAAAGAAAACTACTATAGTATGTATATCATTTTTTGTTTAGCTTTGATGCATATTTGTCAATCATTTCATTTTTCAGAGATCAAGAAGAGGACACTGTACAATCATTTTAGTTTATTTGTCTTCTGGCTAAAAAATTGTTCAGAACAAATGTTTAACTCTAAACTAGCAGATTTTTACAATACTCAATAGAAAATTCTGCCTTCACAAGTGTACAACTTATTTAATCTGCAAAGCTGAATATGTTGCATAAAAGCTTGTAGGTGCCAGAACCAATCTCTTTTTGCATATTAAACTTATGTGAACCATGATTTGAGAAAGACACTCATATTACACATTATGCCATAGTGACTTTTACTTTGTACAGGTAAGCTTGCAGACCAGCCTTACTTTGAATTGGGTCTCACTGTGTGAATCTGAATATTTATAGGAAGCCAACTTGAAATGAAGTCTCTTTGGTTGAATATAATACTTTCATTAATGGAAGTTCCTTGTTTAAGGCTTATTTATGTTTTCCCTAGAAATGTCACATTAAGCATGCATTCCGTAAATCAGACTTGATCTGTACATGTAGATGCTGTCAAACTGAATACTGTCAAGTTTTGTAGCTAAGATAAAACACAAAACTGGAATTGGTCATAAAGACTCCAACAGTATTATTAGTTGTATACATTATTGTAGAATTTCAGGGGTTTGAATTTCAGTAGCTTTTAGTTCTAGTCATATGTTTGCAGAAGTGTTTTACAATTGTTAGCTTAAAGTAAATAGATTACAGTAGGAATGCTTTAAACTTATTTCACAAAATGAGCAAATGCTTGAAGATAATGGCACCTTAACAATGCCTGTGAGAAAAAATTAATTTACAGTCTATATTTTGCAAAAAATTGATTTTGTTATTAATCACTATGATTGCCATTCATACAGCTGAAGTTTTGAGCATGTAAAAGGGTGCTCATCTAGAAAGATGATTAAAGATATGTGATTGGTTTTTTTAAAGAACTAATTTTTAGTGACACTACTAAAATGGTTAATTTTGAGAGACAGCTTATTTCGGGATGGGAAATGATTAAAAAAAAGGAAAGAAAAGTTCTATGAAGATGGAACCGTAAGGCCTCCCAGCATATCCTGGATTTGATACAACATATTTGAAAGCTGATATTGATAGCAAACTGAAGACTATAGAGGATGGATCTATCAAAGCCATGCAGTTTTGCACATCAGAACACCATGGGAAGCACAGGGGGCAAACATGCTTGTGATAGCTGATGATAGTAGATGAGGCACTCAGAACAGCTGGCAGAAAACACTGTTGTAATAGGAAAACCTAACAATGAAGTCAACAGTGTGTACAGTGTGTAACATAATTTAGTTATTCCTTATGTGTTTAATCAGCAGAAGAGTAGAGAGTGTGTTTTGTGTGTATTGTGTGATACATAATCGTTAATAATGGGGAGACAGATGCTGATGTTTTGTCAAATGAAATGTTGCATGTCAGGATATTACTACTTTCAGTGGTTATCCCAGTGACTAGAAGATGTACTGATTTTATGATTAGTGGACCATAGAGATTGAAAAAGACATGGGCAAGGGTATCTTATTTGATGTTCTAGTGATGAAACAATGTTTTAGGGGTCCATTCATGATGCGCATGAGATTCTTGTTCTTCTTTTGTTAGAAAGAAAAGAAACATTGCATTCATTACTGAAGTTTGCACATGAATTTATGTGAGAACATGACACCAAATATTTCCCTTTTGTATGAAATTGCCTATGTCAGTTTGTAATTATTTCCTTTATTATAGGGTAATATTCTGTTGTCTAAGAAAGAATGGCAAAGGTGAAGAATAATGTACTACTTACAACACTTAAGAACAAAATAACTTGGTCACAACAAGAAAGTGTATCCTTTTGCAGGAAAAAGATTCCTTTCATCTCTGTAACATAATCGATTTTAGTAAGAGCACTAATGCAGTGCTAGGGTTCTAGGCATTTATGTTTATTTCCAAAATCCCTGGACAATTATTTTGCAGTGTTTAGGGTATGGACTGGGCTTCCCTAATAATGGCACAGAAAAAATGTTGACAATGAAAGTAATTATCGAAGCTGGTGCTTTTTTGCAAACTGATATACGTAAATACCTTTATATAGGGCTTGTGAAAATATGTATGGCCTTTTACAGTTCCAGTTATTCCAACACTCAACAGCCAAGGTTGTATTATACACTATTATACAGTAGATAGAGGTTTGTCCAATAAAAATTTGAAATTATTGTTTTCTTTTTCTTCCATTATTGTTTTCTTTTTCTTCCGTTGATAATGCCTCAATCGTCAAAACTGCATTTTACAAAATAATTATTCAGGAATAGATATTATTGCACAAACAGGTGATTATCAAGAATGCGTGCTGAAAAATGGATAAAGATTTTTTTCTTCAGTTCATATTTGGATAACATTTCTTCAGGTCTTTATCATTAAATTAAATATACTTGGTAATTGATATTTTAACCCTATTCTTATTTTCATATATTGATTTTGTCTCACCTGGCACTGACTAATCAACGTAAATGGGTTTTTTATTCACGCAAGGAAATTGTAAAGAGAACAATGGAGGGTTTTTCTCATTGATCTAAACAGATTGGATCTGAAAGCCAAACTGGAAGAAAGAAAAGGTAAATTGATATAAATCTATTTAGAATTTATTCAACATTTGGGTATGCTCCTCAGAAGTACCTTTCATTGGATTTTCTTGTTGAATTGGTAATAGATTAACAACATGGTTTTGAAATATGAATAAAATCTGACTCATTATAGTTTGTGATCAATATTACAGTGGATGGTATAAAACAATATTAATTGGTTTCATGAACTATGGCTTGTAGACTAGAATTTGATGAAGCTGCCCTGAACAAGAGAAACACTGATTTTGCTATTCTCAGTAGAGAAACTTGCACTTGTGATAACTGCCATTGTGGACTACTGGCTCTTTAAAAGGTGAGTGGTGGTGCTGCCTTTTTTTTCTAAGCAAAACTTAAGTGTTTTCATTCATGTCCAACATCTGTTCTTGGCTACCATGATACTTATTTCAAAAGCCTTGTAATAGGGCCACTTAACTGTCAGTTTCTACAGCTATATGGTTATTTTACTGTTTACAATACCACAGTAACATTTTTTTTCTTTTTTGCTTTTGCCAAAAATCAAATATGTAGATGGAATCTGTATTATGTTATATAAACTGAGGTGATAGATAATTTGGACAAGCAGTAATTTCATGAGCACATGTATGTGGATGATCTACCCATACAGCAATACCTAGCTGCAGTAAAATGTGGTATAAACATTTCAGCAAAAGCAGTAGATCTACTAGAGGGCAAGGGATGTATTGATTGATTCTGAACAAAGCCTAGGGCAGAGCTAGCAGACGCTAAGCCAATTACTGAGACAGACAACGCAGAGCACAGAATACTGCAATTCAAGGGTTTATTCGATTTTGCCTAATCCTTGCATATTGGAAGCTCACAGTTATATGGAGAATAATTCTAAATGGATTTTTTTTCATAGTGGTTCCCATGGTTACTAATTACTGAAGGAGCCAAAACATAACCAAGGTAACAGTATGGATAGACTTTTATGTCTGTGTGTGAATATTTCTAAGGTGAATAAAAAATGTTAACTTGTTTCTTGTGGGTCAACGACTAGTTGCTATTTTGTAAAGGAGTATATGCCTGTTTATTGGCTCTGTGTGTGCATGTATGTGTGTAAGAGAGAGTGAGAGAGAGACATAGATAGAACCCAATTCTTAAAGATGTAATATTGTGTCAATGTTTTATCTTTTTTATTTCAGTGTACTTCGCAGACAAAAATAACAATTTTCAGCTTTGAATGAGTGACAGCAGAATGAGTTCCTTTATTTCATCCATGTCACCAACTCTTAGACATGGTAAGTTTTATCCAACTTTCATTGCATCTGCATTTAACTCTATTCACTTTATATTAAACTATATCATGTCCCATGTAACATATTTATAGCCATTTTAACAGTTGGCTTAAGGCTAAGATGTTATTAATTAACAGCTTGCCTAGTCTCAAGCCTGTATGTCCAACAGATGTCACTGATATTTTCCTCAGCCCAGTATAGTCAATATAATATGGCCTTGCACCTGGTACCAAGTGTAGTTAACAAAATGCCAGTCACCTATACCATGACTTGCTTAATTCTTTATGGAATGCACTTGTCTGCAAGTTAAAGTTTTGTATAAGAAAGTCTTCAACACATATAAATTTTATATCATTGTCACAGAAAATAGAATTCAACAAAAGGAAACTCAAACTTAATATTTTGGTGCATCACAGTAGTCTGACTTACTGGTCTGACATTATTTTAATGTGGTTTGAAGTGTTATAAATGCTTACATTTGGCAAAATAGCTTTTTTCCAGCTTCTTTTTTTTATCAAATACTTATCTTGATGTAAGTGCAATAAAAATGAAAACTTTTTGAGTAAAAAGTCCACTTTTTGCTGTTTTATTCACTTTCTTAAAGTCCACCCACCCACCCACTCACCCACCCATCGTCTACTGGGGATGGAGTTAATTACAAGTCCTGTGGTAAGCCCTTCCTACTGAGCATGTGTCACCCCATAAAGAGAAGATTAGATCAGAAGTCAAATTGAACTTAGGAAACTATTTTTTGAATGACAGAAGTCTTCACCTATGCAAAAAAAAAATATAATATATTATATATGTCCATAAGAATTAATATTTGGAGATGAGAACGTATTAGCACACGCAAGTTGCTGGAAATGGTCAGTACTATGGCCATATGTTGAAAAATAGAACTGCAGTTAAAAATAAAAAAGAGTATACTGGCCTCCTTTGCCTGTAGGTTACAGATTTGTTTGTCAAGATTGCTAGGAATACACAGTTTGCAGTGGTGGCACCAAAGAATGCTGGACACCAACTGCTTTCTGCAAGGAAAGGCAGGCATTTTTTTTTAATCACAAAATACCTTTTGATATTTTAAATGTTTATCAGGCACTATTAAAGTTACATATGAAGTGAGCATGGATTCCCTAAAGACCACTTCCACTAGTTTCTCATAGGACTCAAACAAAGTTGACATCCCAAGGGATACACTAAATTAATCACTTGATCAGCCATAAAAAAGCTTTAAAACTGCAGCTTCTTCAAATTTCTGGTTGTAATTTGACATACTTATCCATCCCTCCATTTGTTAAAGGCCAACAAATGTAATATAGTAATGTTTGTCACATTACTGCATGTTGTGCACATAATATAGCACAATTATTCAAATGAGTTGCCGAAAACCACCAAGGGTTAGATATAGCACAGAAAGAAAAGCAGAAAATATCTGTAAAAATATCAACTGAAATGATGCCTTTTGATGTTTTTTAAGTTATGCTCTTTGAAACTGTATGGTGGCATTTGGTCAGGTTTTGTGGCCAAAATTTGACTTCGAATGCATAGTTTGTTTCTCCTTATTATCAGAATTGACTGAGGTAGCCAAATGGGGTTATTAGCCATATAATATGCAATCTCATTTTACACTTGTTTGTTATCATCCATGGATAATCCAATTATAAGTATCAAGAAAACTTTCATGAAGGCATCTAAAGATCAAGTTGAACTTATTGGTTCATTACAGCAGCAGTCTTATTCTATGGCAGTCGTAATCCAAGTCTGTCAACTGAATTTTGATATGATAATTATTTTTTTCCAGGAAACAGGCATCTTAGTGACAAAGATTCCGATTCAAGTTCTGGAATGTCTCCCAAAATGTGTCCCTACAAAGCTGGATCAATAATTCCTCATGTAAGTGAAAGGTTTATATTTCTTTCTGTGCATGTATTTTGTCTATCCTTTGCTTATTTTATTAGTAGATGTTTGGTTGTGGCAGCTCTACATTTTATACCTATGTTTACAGAAAATGCAGTTTGGTATTTGGACAACTTGCTGTCAATTTTTTTTTATTATTTGCCAAGGTCTGTGAAAATAAATTAATGACTTCAAGTGAAATTTTTTCAGTAAGAAATTAATTAGAAAGAGAAGTTTTCAATATTAGAATAATACTAAATTCTTTTTGTGTATTTTTATTTATTTATTTATTTATTTATTTATTTATTTATGTATTTATTTTTGACAAAACCCAATCAGTAACAGATGATAAAGAGAAAGTAAATTATTGCAGCCAGTTTCTGACTCTAGGGAACTTCCTTTTGTCTGGGGGGAGAAACATTCTAGTAGAACTATCTATCAGACCAATGATTGGTTATATTTATCAGATATTCCATCTATTTGGTTTTGAGGTCTGTCAAAGTGTTGTGATTGATAGGGAGAATATTGTACAATTACCCTAGGGAAATGCCGAACCCAATCTTTTTTGTCCTTTCGTCATATGTATTTCTAGCTAATGAAGTTAAAAGGTATGAGTAATTCATATTACCAAACTGTTCTTTGTCAATATTCAACTTAGTGATGATGACTTCATTATTTTTTTTTAATTAAGTGATATATGTAGAATGAACTATATATATATATATATATATATATCACTCTTATGTTGAAGGAAATAAACTATATTAACAAGTATAGGTTTTGCATAGGTCACTTGAAATGAATGTGATTTTCTAGTCAATTCATGGTTTACATGCCAACCATTTTTTTTTCATAATTTTTTTATTTTAATTTCTCCTTTTACGAAATAAAACCATATTTTAAACAACAAACAAGAATATGTTTTAAGTGCTTTCTTTACTTCATGAAAAAACCCACACACAGACTCTTTGTTTTTTTTATAATTAAAGAAAGTTAACCTCACATGGTGTCACTGGGTACAAAGGAAATTATTTTGGCTTTCCGGAATGTTTATTATACAATTCCTCAGATTCCCAGGGTTTGTTTATATTTCATCCCCATAGATTTAGTAGTGTAAACAGAGAAGTTCACCTGAATGTGTATCCTGAATTCATTGCCCATCTTCTTTTTAATGAAATCCATTTTTTTTTACATTGAGGCAAATTCTTTATTATATGTTCCACACATATTTCTGAAAATAACATTTTTGAAGTAAAGTAGGTAAATTTCAATATTTGTAGAGTCTTTACTGATATTACTGACCTGTCCTTGTAAGGTTATGAGGAAATTGCATTGTTTTGAAATAAATTGAACCTTTTGTATAATATCAGGGAAATCTATGTAAAAGCTAAGACTGTCAATGAGCTTTTTATCATCCAATGGACACGCATCACGATGGAAACCTCCTAAAACAGTGGTCATAAAGTTGTGTACCCCTAGTTGCACAAATGTTGCATAAGCAGTTTAAGGTTCGTTAGAGCCCTCAAACAGCAATGTTTACCCCAGATTTTGTATGTTGTGTCAACCCCCCTATCAGATGTCCCATTACCACTTGCTGTATACATTGGTGTGTTGTGTCAGGTAATCAAGGGGGGGGGGGGGGGGAAGACGTCTTAGTTTTCACTGAGTGGATTAAGAATTTGGGGTTTTCTATACAAACATACCAGTTACAGGGGAGTTCTCAAGGAGTTTTTATTTTGACAGCTGAGCCATTTGATTAATCAGAATAAATCACTATTTAAAACTTTCTGATTAATGCAGAATATCACATATGAATTGTCCGCAAAATTAATGACAATTAATTAAAAATAGCTAGTCTGGCAATACTTCAAAATAAGAAGATTGCCATTTCGTTTTTAAAAAACATTTTGAGTAGGCCCCCTTAAAGCTTGGTAACCCCAGTACAAGCAGTCCATTGTGGTAAGATATCAGTGGTATTGACAAGAAGAAAGACCAGTTTTGTTGTAGTTTTTCTACTGGAAATGAAAAATGCACATAAAGCAGGAAACCTAAGGACATACCTTGCTTTTCCTGTTGTGAATGGTGACCATAATATAAGTGTGTCATCTGTTTGACCAACTTACAGTCATCAGATAATCTAGTAGGACTGGTCAACTAACCAGATAAAGTGGTACAATAATTATAAGGATTTTATATATTCTTGGAAACTGTATTGAAAATTTAGTTACTTTGCCAGCCAGAGCACCTGTTTTGTTTTTTTAAGAAAAAGAGAGACAGTGAAGACTACACATTTTACAGTGTTCCCACTGATTTAAAATGCAGGCCATACTGCATTAACGATGAACTGGAGGTAGAATCGTATAACACCCTAGTGAACAGATAATTGCACATAACTCGCACTGAGGCTAAAAGGAAGAGAAATATTACCTTAGCACCATGAACAAACCAAAGGTAAGATTTTTTTATGTTGACATTAGCGCTATTGTTAGATAAGGTTGTGAAGCATGTCCCATTTGTCAGATGGTCTATAGCTGATAGGAAACGTGCATGATGCTGCAGGTGAAATTCAGTGCCATGTGCTCAAGTTATTGCTGACAACATCACAGTATCACCATGTATTGAATATGCAAGGGAAGAAGGTACGTATCGACTTTGGGATTAATGGGTTATAAGTCATGTGATAAGTCTGGATGATAATTGAGAGAATATCTGGACAGAAACTGTACAGTTGCATGTCACTCTTAAACCTTAACTGTTTATCTTTGAACTGTGTTTCAATTTTCAGTTTATTTGACTAACTTAATCATAGGAATGTGCAGTATGTAAAATTGTTTGTATATTTTAACATAATGTCATAATATTGAATATGAATCAATATAGATAAGTTTAGAAATACCAACTGCCTGAAAATGTCATAGTATCATGCAATTATAGCATAAATGATCTGGCAGGAATAAGGTGTGAACAAGACTGAACACACTAAGTTGAGGCAATATAAGGCTCGATTCCATGACTTGAAAATAAAACAGACAGCCAGTTTAATTTGGCATGAGTGATGATTTGAATCTAAGCTAATTTAACCTCAGTTAATTTAAACAGTCCCTTCTCCTCCTGGTCTTTCTGTCTTTGTTATTTTTAGAGGTTAAAATGATCCTTGAACAACCAATGTTTACCCTAGCCATCTGGTAGTTAATTATTAGAGCATCAGTGTTGATCCAAGAGTTCTCTCCAGGCAAATTCCTCCAGCTCGGATAGGGTTATGTCCAACAGATTGAAGCCTATCATGTTTTTATTAATGAGCTGAGGGTCTAAATTATTTTAAAATCATGGAAATATTTAGTTTGAAAGATAAATATGCAGTGAAGTATACCTGGGACATGTTTTTATAATGATTTTAAAATGAATAGTTGCTAATTTAAGTGATTACAGCAAAAAGCAAACTCAAACCTGATAAATTAAAATAGAGTATTACTTAGAGTTCCCATGCCACCAGTTCAATATTTCCCCTATTTCAGGATACCCTGTATCATGATAAAGTTATGGTGGCTATTAGTTTGTAGCTGGCACCTTTGTTGATGTACATGTAGGCCACAAATGTACAGGTGTAAGACATTGCTAACCTGAATTTTTGTGGCAATCAAATAGATGCTCTATCGTTGTGCATCCTTGCACACAGCACAATTTTTCATGGTCTGCTTAGAAAATCAACAATTAAACGAAAAAATCAGTTTACCCTCACTGTTAATGTATATCACCAAAAGGATAAACTTTTCCATTCAAAGTGAATGAACACTGGCTGAGATTTTCTTAATATATTTATAAGAATCTTCAAATTGAAAGATGCACCTCAAATAAGTAGGGTAGAATGACATTCAAATATTAGAAATTAACTAAGCAGCTACCTTAATTGGGACATGATGGGAAGAATTCCATGCTTGTTCTTTCAATCTTATCTTTTATTGGTTTTGGGTTATGACTTTTGTTACAAAGTCCTTCACCAGTGTTCTTTATTTTTTGCACACTGCTGTTAACGTCATGATATCAGCTGGCTTTGTACAAAATATCCTTAACTGAATTCACAGTACATATAATAGTACAATTTTTTAGCCATCTTATTGAGTTATGTCTTACAACATATGGTAATTACTCAATCTTCTCAATGGGCAAAATTATCAAACTTTCAGATAAATAATTTTATAATCACAAAATTAGCATTTGTGGTGCTTTTACTACATAAAATAGGACTGTAGAGTAGCATTCTTATTAATTCTGTTGCTACCACTCATGAAAAGATGGAGTAATTACCGATATCTTTGTGAACTAAATCAAACAAAATAACTGAAAAAGCTAGTGAAATATATTTCATTAGCTTTGTCCAAACATAATTGTGTTTAACTGTTGGCAAAAGTTTCTCTGAATTGCTTGAACCTATGTAGTATAGTTCAACCCTCTGCACATTGTCAGAAAATGATACAAACAAAAATGTGTTAATCCAATACAGTATTAGAATGTGATACAGGCTGCTCTGTCCTGCCAGAAGAATGTGTTAGGTGTTCTAAGCAATTGCTTCCAGGCCCATGTTTGCTTGAAGTTGTGTTAGTTGATATTTTTACCGACTCTCCAGGCTGGGGTGTTGTTGTACCAGTAGATCGCTTATACATTTGTTTTAAGTAGCAGATAATGGTTAATACCCACAATATGCGAAATCTTAAAATGACTTGTAAATAGGTGGTTTGTCAAAGCGGATCCTTGTTTTATTACTTCATGTCAATTTACTTTAGATACATAATTTATTATTTAATTAGAAATAAACCATTTTGTTCACTGAGTGATTGATTTTATCCCGTTTCTTCCATTTATGCTTAAACCAATTAAGAGCACCATATCAACATTTTGTTAGCAGTATATATATATATATATATATATATATATATATATATATATATATATATATATATATTTTTTTTTTTTTTTTTTTTTTCTACTCTGAAGAACAATTTGTCAGCCAAGTTACATCATGAAAAATTGCCTATTTATTGTCAAACACTTCTTGTTTTTATGATAGACTGCCATTAGCTAAGAATGGTTCATGGTCAATATCTATAATTTAGTCTTGTTAAAGGCTATGAGAATGAGGTGTCAAAGAACCATTAGTGTATCATTTCCTTAGTAATCACTGCCTGTTTACTCTAAAGAAAGATAATCATCTCCAGAAATACACATTTTAAACTACTTTGGCTATGGGAAATATCAATAGCTTTTGATAGATAGAGCAAAAAAAAAAAAGAAAATGTTTTGATCCATAGATTGATGAGTCTGTATGAATGGTAGCAATAATATCTCACTATGCTGATTCTCGCTCTTACCATATATATATATATATATATATATATAGAGAGAGAGAGAGAGAGAGAGAGAGAGAGAGAGAGAGAGAGAGAGAGATCATGGTATAAATCAAGATGTTATGGCATGATATCACCTGAAAAATATGATGCTCAGGGGCAAGGAACCTTAAAATTAGATACATCATCTACCCATTTAGCACCAAGCCCTTTTATTAGGTCACCCTACTTTAGACATCAGGACCTTGTCAAGTCCATCTTTGACTTCAGATGTCAAGAGATACATCAACTTTTCCAAATTACACGTTTCAGATGGAAATTAGATTGCTTATGCTGTCACAATCACTTTGGTGTGAAAGAGTGGTTTTCCCAGATTTATTAGGGAAACCTTACAGGAATACAGAAATTGTAGCTCCATCATCAAGGGGAATCTTTGACTACATTTTTTGCTTGGGAAGCTACTTTAGTATATTCTTAGGATCACTCAGTGTCTTTCTGTTTATACAGAAATTCTGACCTGGTGTTTTATCAATTGTCCATTTATCTCAAATATATTCAGATTTTGTGCAGTGGGTTCAACCCTGTATCTTTTGTTTGTGAAACTCTAAACTATACTTTACCTTCGTTGCCATTATGGTAGTGTGTAGTATAGGGACAGCAAGGATTACACACTCTATGCTCCAGTGGACAGTGATAATATCAAGTATGGAGAACTACTGTCATCTCAAATACCTGACCAATATGGGAGGGGTGCACAGGGGTTCCATCTCCTGGAGACTTCAATAAATTTAGCTTGTTTTAATATTGTATGTGTTATCTTTGGTTTGTTTATGTTTCTGTAGCATCCAGTATAAGATAGTCTACTTAGTTTACACTGCATATCCTCATATATACAAAGTCTCCATATCAGTAGTTAGATCTGTGAGATATGTCTTAGCCCTCATCCAGTACCAGGACATACTGGCTGAGGGCACCTGTTGTCCATGTGAGAGCCCCTATGACTTCTACATGTTAGACAGGAACTGGGACATAACACGGTAGTCCCAAATCTAGAGGAGCATCAGTTGCCTCCAGCAAAGAGGTGTAAACTAAGTGATTGAGATATATATTTAACTGGTTTAGAGACAAGGCATCATCGTGCTGTAACTTGTACTATGTCTAATGGGTAGTTTTTATACAAAGAAAACTTTCACAAGAGAAGAGAAGTTTTGGATGTACTTTCTTGAGACCCATTAATTATAATGAGCAGAAGTAATTTGCAGAGAACCTCTGTGCGCCAATCTAAAAGGAAGTATAGGAAGAGGGTATATCAGGTAGGCTTTTCCCTTAAATATCTGAAATGCTCATTATTACTTATAGAATTTAAAGGCAACAATACGTTCACACTAACAGCAGCATGCACAGTGGCAAGCAATGTTATGGTTGATAGTACTCAATGTTAGAATTGGTGCTACATGTACATTAGTGCTGTGATGCAAATGTTTTATGACAAATTTGCGACTATGGCATCTACTGCACAGATCTTTTGTTCTTAAAGCTATTCTGTTTCACAATGTGAATTTTATTTTACTTAATGGGTCTTTGTGAATTCATGACGCTTTCCTCAAGATAAAAGGCACATCGTCTTTGGGTAGATTCAATGTGGGAGCACAGGCTTTTAGAAATACAATATTGTTTATCTACCCCCCCCCCCCTCCTCCCTTCCCTTTAAAGGAAAAATGGACCTTATTAATAATTTCTTGGATTAACCAAAACTATCAAATGTTAATTGTCTTAAAGAAAATGGTTGTTTTTTAGTATATTGGTGAATATTTCTGTATGATAGAGGCTAAATGATTTTCCAGAAGATAATTATATCTCTTGCACACTTTCTATATTAATCTATTGAGATGGAAATTATCTGCTAGCACTTAATTGTAATACATTCAACAGTGATTCAGCAACAAAAAGAAGAAGATGATAGGGCCAATGTGATAATAAAGAGATGTAAAGAGGATAAGCTCTCAGTCAGTGAACCAATATAATATACATAATGATCGTGCATGTCATAATCACTTTTGGATACTGATCTAAATTGCATCATCAAGTTCATTATTCTAAGCAAAACAGGACTAGTTCCCAAAGTTAAGTATCTTGACAGTCATTTATGTTAAAAGATTTGGATGTACACTCTGCACACACATTGTATGATCTTCATTTTATGTTGCCCTCAGAAATGTGATGTCTTAATTTTAGGTGTTTCAACCAAATATGTAAGTTTGCATATCTTGGAAATGCATGTCCTGTCACTTGTGCACATGAAAGGTTATTTGGTACTATTTCTATTGAAAGTCCATTGTTATTATGGCTCCTTTCCAGAAATCAGTATGTTTCCGTTCTGACCACTGGCAATGTGCTACATTGTGTTAATGGAAATCTATATGTTTTCCAGTTTTGCTCCAAGTATATTATTGCTCATATGTACCCATAACATATTACTCCAAATATAGAGCTACATATGGTTATAGCATCCAAAGTCACCCCAATTACCTTTCAATATATATATATATATATATATATATATATATATATATATATATATATATATGATACTTATTTTACTCACCTTAGGAAAAAAATCTGTATCTTGTCAAGCATGTCATATCTGGCAGACATTTCCCATTTTCATGTATTTTTCTCTAAGTTACTGTTGTAACCAAGGACCCATTTAATATTATCAGTGTTGGGTTGCAATATCATGTTCTTGACTACAAGTTGAACTTCATTTATCTCATCATTGTCTCCTTTTTAGATCCTGTAAAATATCTAGTGTTAGATAATATAAGGTTTTGTTGAAGGTGTATTATAATTGCTAATCTCTTCACTTACAGTTATGTTATCTTGATAATGCAAGCTAAAATGCTAGAATATATTTTTTATGCAAAAATGCTGGAGTTATTGCAATTATTTAAGGTTGTGTTCAGGGAAAAAATCAGATGTATAACCACACAATAAGGTAAGATGAAAATGGATTATACTTCCAACTGATTTCTCGCTAATTTGATACATTCAAATGAAGATCCAAAATCTACTGAAAAGTCTTCAACGTGTTGGATGCATTGGTATAAGAATAATTTACGATAAAAAAATATTGTCAGAATTTAACCTAAGCTATTCAGGAAATAGTTCTGAAGGATGCCAACATCAAAGGGGAAAATATCCATGGAGAGAATATTACATACAAAAATACTTTATCAATAAAGCAATAATGTTGTCTGTGGGGGAGTAGAGATTTCATGTGTGCTCTTTATTTCATATACTTAAGATCAAAGAAGCAGAAATATGCTTTTTAGACAGCTGTTCCACTTGAATATATTAAAGGTTTTACAGTAACCAACCTTCTAACTTCCTTCATAAACTCTGTAACTTTTATCTTGACACAGCACTCTAGATGATCTAATTTTTTATACAGGCTTGTCATTAAAGTTACAGTCATTTTATCTTCTGAAGTTCTACAAGTGTAATAGCTTTGAATATGAAAAAAAAAATGAACATGGTATCCAAGCATCCCTCAAAATCCCCGAAGAAAAAGTGGGCTTATATTGGCAGGAGATACTCCATTTTTATTGATTTTGACCCCATTTTTTTAAGTTCTTCACCAACAGTTATATGCAAAATTGAAGTGAAATTTACTTTAATTCCTCTCCAGAGGAACATTGAACTCCAACACATTTTCCACACTCTTTGGTATTTTTTCATGTCACCGGAATTATTTGCCACATCTGGCCAAGAAAAGACTCATTTTCACTTTTGATTTTTCATAGAAAAAAAACTGAATGAGATATTTAAATGCTGATCAATTTTACAAACTCACTTTCTGCAACATAAATGATTTGTCAGCTTTACAATTACAAATACTGGCAACAGTTATGATTGGCATTTATATGGCAATATTATTTAATGCCTTGTTTGACAATATACCTCTTATAAATGAACAACCTGTTATAAATTTTGTTATGTAAAAGAAGACATGCACCATATGGTGCATAGATAGTCTGCAGTGTACAAAAATCTTTTGGGAAATGTGAATCTTCAGCTTGCTTATTTACATGGCAAACAGAAATCTTGCTTCTTTGAAATATATTGTTAAGAAGTGCAATATAGAAATGAAAAGAACAAAATTATGTTGGGTTGAAGTCTGAGGTTTGTGATACCTAGACACATGAATAGTGGAGTGAAATGAGGCTAAAATTCAGGCACACTGTGGACTTCTGGAGAAGGCAGGTACTGGTATTCACACTGTAAAAAATAACATTTGGTGTTTCCAATCATGATTTGATATCAAGCTTATTTGAAGTTGTTTTTAAATAGATAATATGCAGCATTAAAATAATTTGATTTATCCTTTCAGACTGAGGATGAATATGTTGGCTTTGCCTCTTTACCAGAGCAAGTCCACAGGAAAGCTGTTAAAAAAGGATTTAACTTCACACTTATGGTTGTGGGTAAGTGAAGATCAAATAAGATTTTCCACAGCATCTTTTAAAATCATTTAAGTTTTCTCTTTCTTTAAGTATCTAAAGGCAATGTAAATTTCTTTTCACAGTTCTTTTTTTCTTTTCATTCTTTTTACCTTTTATGTAGAAATTGAATATCATGATAAAAGTCTTAAAAATATAAAAGTTAATATCCTAAACACTCATGAATATCTTCTCAAACTTGTCTATTTCTGACCACAAACCTTTTTCTATCTTAAATAGGTTTGCACATTTTTTATAAGACACAAGTTCACAAGGAGATCTACCACAGGAAATTGGTTCTTGACCAGCTTCTTGCTGTGATCAATATGGCTTGGAAACTGCACAAGTGTTGACTATTATCAGAGTCATTTATCTACCTATTATGTAGTTTTTATTTGTTCTAGTTTTGAATAGCTCAGTTTTTCATAACTTGGATGCTTCAAATAAAAGGATTAACTTGTTACATGCCTGACCAATGTACAAGTTGAATAGTAGGGGTATATATGTGCAGATTAACATTGTTAATCTGATTTAAACACATCATACAATGCCCGCTGCCTAGTAAGTTGCACAGACCCGGCAGCGCCATCTGCGGCAGGGCCCCCTGCATTTAGTTGTGCGTGCATGTTCGACCGTTAGATTCAATTTCGGCATCTTAACAGTGCAGTGCCGCACGCTTTTCACTTATGGCTTTATTAATATACGTGTTGTGTTTTTGTTTTTTGATTTCAATATACATAAGTACATGTATTAGACTAATAGAAAGTGATCATGTTGACTTGAGTGTTGAATCTGTTCTTTCTTATTCTAATAATACCTAGGGGTACTCCCATAGTTGATGCTACTCAAAATGAAACCGTGAGGGCAACAACCATTTTGGCCAGGGTCATTGTCTTAATAGACAGGGTTATGATGTAAAAAGAGCTTCATAATTGCCTTTTTAGAAGGAATAATTGTACCACCAGCGTAGGCGCTGGCGGTACACATGGTTTTAGTCCCGACCCGCATGTTCCGCCGGCTCCGCCGGCTCCTCTGGCTCCGCCGCCAAGTCACCGTTACCGCTTCTCCTCCTAGACGGTAAGGGCCCCCGTACCCATCTCATGGATTTAGGTCACCTATAATCTCAACTCGTTCCACGTAAAATTTGGGCTTTGTCGGTATTGGGGTCTGGGTGTGGCACTCATTGCAATGCACCCTTGTCCAAAAATGGCAAAATTAAATGCTAATTATCTACCCTATGGAAGGAATTATGGGAAAAATTTCTACAGACAGCTTTCCAAAAGTCATATGTGTAGATTTCAAATATGCCCTTGGATTTGACCTTTGACCTTTACTTCAAGGTCAAATGGGCCAAAATTTTCAAAAAAATGATATTTTTTCCGAAAAAAAAATTTTTTGCCCTGTTATTCAGACACCACACCGACTTAACCAATAATATTATTGGAAAGTGTTACCCTTCAGGTCATCTTTCATCTCCATGAATTTGGGGTCAATCGGTGCATTTTCATGGGAGTAGCGGCCATAAGATACCGAAACTGAAAACTGTCTCTAATTCGGGAACCGTTAATGCTAGAGACCCATTCTTTTTTGCATTTTGTAGAGCATGTAAAGCCCAACACTGGACGTGGTCTCGGTTTTTTTGTATTCCATACAGTTTTCAAGTTACGCTGTATTAAAAAGTACATATTGGTGGTAAAAGCAAAATGTGCAGTACGGTAATGGATAATAAATTTTGAACTCTGGAAAAATAAAACGTAAGGCTTGGCAAAGCAGACAACTGGTGTTCAAAAATGACATTATTTCATCAAATTTGAACTTCTGAAACTTCAGAGCACCTCCTATTTCAAGAATTTTGACCAAAATGACATTTTCTTTATTTTAATTAATTTTTTCTGTACGAAATTTAAGGCACATTATGGTAACTCCAAAATTATAACGTTTAGTCCCTTGTATCTCCAAAACTGGCAGAGATGGGTCCATAGATACTATTGAAGGTTGAATAGGAAGTCATATACTGGCAATCTTACTGTGACCTTGAAATTGACCTTTGACCTACTTTTCACCATGAACTGAACTTTGCAAATTTTGCTTCCCTTTTATCTCCAAAACTGGCAGAGATAGGTCCATAGTTACTATTGAACTTGAATAGGAAGTCATATACTGGCAATCTAAATGTGATCTTAAAATTGACCTTTGACCTACTTTTCACCATGAACTGAACTTTGCAAATTTTGCTTCCCTTTTATCTCCAAAACTGGCAGAGATCGGTCCATAGTTACTATTGAACTTGAATAGAAAGTCATATACTGGCAATGTAAATGTGACCTTGAAATTGACCTTTGACCTACTTTTCACCATGAACTGAATTTTGCAAATTTTGCTTCCCTTTTATCTCCAAAACTGGCAGAGATAAGTCCATAGTTACTATTGAACTTGAATAGGAAGTCATATACTGGCAATCTAAATGTGACCTTAAAATTGACCTTTGACCTACTTTACACCATGAACTGAATTTTGCAAATTTTGCTTTCCTTTTATCTCTAAAACTGGCTGAGATAGGACCATAGTTACTATTGAAGTTGAATAGGAAGTCATATACTGGCAATCTTACTGTGACCTTGAAATTGACCTTTGACCTACTTTTCACCATGAACTGAACTTTGCAAATTTTGCTTTCCTTTTATCTCCAAAACTGGCAGAGATAGGTCCATAGTTACTATTGAACTTGAATAGGAAGTCATATTCTGGCAATATAAATGTGACGTTAAAATTGACCTTTGACCTACTTTTCACCATAAACTGAACTTTGCAAATTTTGCTTCCCTTTTATCTCCAAAACTGGCAGAGATAGGTCCATACTTACTATTGAACTTGAATAGGAAGTCATATACTGGCAATCTAAATGTGACGTTAAAATTGACCTTTGACCTACTTTTCACCATAAACTGAACTTTGCAAATTTTGCTTCCCTTTTATCTCCAAAACTGGCAGAGATAGGTCCATACTTACTATTAAACTTGAATAGAAAGTCATATACTGGCAATCTTAATGTGACCTTGAAATTGACCTTTGACCTACTTTTCACCATGAACTGAATTTTGCTAATTTTGCTTCCCTTTTATCTCCAAAACTGGCAGAGATAGGTCCATACTTACTATTGAACTTGAATAGGAAGTCATATACTGGCAATTTACTGTGACC
The DNA here is from genome assembly GCF_051362555.1 of Lingula anatina. Classification (NCBI taxonomy): domain Eukaryota; kingdom Metazoa; phylum Brachiopoda; class Lingulata; order Lingulida; family Lingulidae; genus Lingula; species Lingula anatina. The sequence continues at coordinate 58,004,475 of NC_141767.1, forward strand.
TTGAAATTGACCCTTGACCTACCTTACGAAGAACTTAAATTTGATTGTACCATATATATTTTTTGCAATAGTTTAAAGATTCTTGTTGATTGCATTTTTACAGCTTGTCAAGCACAAAACTGGTGGCTGTGTCCCTTATTTTGTGTATGTGGGGGTCTATACGAATGCGCTTGCTCCAGCTGGTGGTACAATATTCGGAGGCGGTATCGCCTCTCTGATCCTCTAGTTTGGAAACATAGTCATGGGCATGTCATAGATATCAGCAATGTTGCAAGCACAAATGTGAGGGCTTGATAGATTGAGGAAGGAGGAGTGCACCCAAATTATCTAATTTAATGTTCAGATCTATGTCTATACAAGAATTAAAGCTCAAGAAGATTAAAATGAAATTATAATTGGACTGTCAAAATTTTATTTCTTCTTTAAACCTATATGTTTAGTTTTGTGGAAAGATGTTTTATCTAGTTGTTTTCAGTCAGTTAAAATTGTTAGAGGGAACAGCTTAATAATTCAACAAGGACACATTTTACTTGCTACTGGTCATTTTTCTATATTAAAAATAGGAAGTGTGTTATGCTTTATAGTATGTAAGATATGAAAAACAAGGTGTGCGGGAAGTGGTATGGTTGAAACCTTACAGTTAAGATATGTTTTACTGTTCACAATAGATTTATCTGGAGTGGACAGGTTTCACAACTCAAATCACCCCTGCAACCATGTTATGATAGTTGATGTGCTGTTCATCAGTGATTCATATTAATCTCAAGAACATGGGTTTGTACAATGGGATTATTATCAAATCTTATACCGTTTTTACAATGCTAGCTGTTTTTATCAAAATGTTAAAATATTTCTTGTAGGCCTTTCAAATTAGTGCCTATTTCTTAAATCCAGCTACTTAAACCAACAAAGTGAAATTATGCCACCAAATGCATACAGAAACTGGAGTTGTCAGCAATTTGTGTGATGATTTAGCAATCTCTTCCCTTAACATTTGTGGATCCAGCCCCCCCCCCCCCCCCCCCCCCCCCCCCCCACTTCCATTATACAACTAACTTAAAGAAAACTTTGTATTATGTTGACCACTTGTGCATATTCAGACAACTTCAAAGAAAATATTGGTTACAAGATGTTTGTGATTACTAAATACTAAAAGATTTCAATTTTTGCCTTAAACTACAAAAACTGTTGAACCTATTGCTGAACTGTTAAAATAACATTAGGAAAAGTAATACTTTTTGACTGTTATGAAAATAATATCATGATATGATTTTGCCAAAAATGGTTTAGACTGGCAAATTTATAGCTGCCTATCAAACACACACAGTTTTGAATCACATGCAACTTGCAAATACGAGTTTTTCACAGGAAAATGTCATGCTGGGCACCGTTAAACTCTATAATAGTTTCTAATTCATGGCAATAAAGATATTTGAACAATTATATATGTCATTACAGAGGAAGGTACAAGTACTTGCAAGGTTTTTTGCTAATGATAGTGCTACCATTCTTTAACAGGGCATTGTCTATTACCATTTTATATTTGAATGTATATATTTGGAACAATTGTTTATAGAATTATTCATTCATGTCCTTCTTTAGCCCACAGTTAACTTGGACACACACTATATAGAGTTCAGCTGTCTTTTTGACTGGTGTTTTCCAGCCTGTTCACATTTCCTTAGAACACTATCATGGTTATACAAGTTTCCTTTGGGTAATGTTCACATAAAGCACAGGATGCCAACATGTCCAAGGAATTTCCTTTGACCCTTTATCATAAATTCAGTAAGGCTTTTGTATGGCTAATAATATGGTCGGGGAATTTCAGTTTATGAGATCCTACAGCATGGCAAAGGCAAATGGATGCTTGGAGGCTAGTGGATCATTCTGTATCACATTTTCTGCCCACCAGGACAATTACTCCATTATTGTCATTTATTGCCATATCTAGTTACATGTATTGTTTTGTCTGATCCAGATGAGATTACAATTTGCGTCAGGTCATGTTTCAATCCTGACTTAATTCAGTTCTCTACTTATAAGCATTATGTTTCAATACGTACTTTAAAATGTGTGTGTGAGAGAGAGAGAGAGAGAGAGAGAGAGAATGATAGAGTATTTGAATAAAATATTAATCTCTTTGATTTTAACATTTAAGTTCACTTTCAGTTGCTCCAAAACTAATGCAATAGGGGTAGCTCACATGTCACATTGATCACACTCCTCTCTATCACTCATTGCCCTATATTGTATATGTAGCTGGGTATTTGTGTTTTACTTAAATTTTTATCAGTATTGTGTTTCTTTTCTTGCAGGAGAATCTGGTTTAGGGAAGTCCACACTGATCAACAGTTTGTTTCTCACAGATATCTACAAGGATAGACAGATACCATCAGTTGAAGGTTAGTTACAACTATTTACTTTTATGAAGATACAACATAATGAATAAACTCTAGGCATAGTACAATTATTATTTACAAATCCATAGCACTTTTTCAAACCCTTTCATCTTAAGGTACTCTAGATCTGTTAAGCATAGGTTTTAACATGGAACCAACTGGAATTTCAGAATTTCCTATTATTTTAAGCTAAGATCTAATAAACGTTTATTAGATCTTAGTTTTAAGTCATTACTCTGGGTTTGTTACTATTAATAATTTTCTTGCAATATTTTTATTATTATTTTTTGTTTATTTATTTTGACATTTTATCTTACTACTTTGATATCCTCTATATAAGAGGTATTTTATGATAGATACATTTCTCAAGCCAGAGGTAGAAAACCTGCTCCTTAATCCATTCTTACAACAATAGCCATGTGATACAATATACAGCACAAAGGAAATGCTGTCATGGGAGCATTTCAACTATGAAACTTGCATTCAAACTAGAAAATACTTCCCACTTTTGTGTGTTTACTATGAGCGCATTCTCAACGAATTAAGCCAGGCTTTACAAAGCCGGTGACCTAAAAATGGCGGACGTACATGAAAGAAAAACCGCCTAATCTTTTAATAGTCTCTCCGCCTCTCACACGCCTCCCCACACGTCGTCCCTGCGGGGTACAGTAATTAAATCTCGGCTCCGAACATTAATATTTCCGTGAATATCTCTGGTGATATTATCTCCGTAGATAGTCGATTCATTGCTGCTCTACGGGCCAAATTATTCCTTTTTCGTCTCTGTTTTCAAAGATAATAGAACAGAAGAGCTTTTTTCCTTCGATCGCCTTCAGCCGCCATGCTTTCTTCACCACGAGTTTAACTGATGAGCATGCGCACTTAATATTTCTCAGGTAGCTTCCGCATGGCGAACGGAGCCGAGATTTAATTACTGTACCCCGCAGGGACGACGTGTGGGGAGGCGGAGAGACTATTAAAAGATTAGGCGGTTTTTCTTTCATGTACGTCCGCCATTTTTAGGTCACCGGCTTTGTAAAGCCTGGCTTAATTCGTTGAGAATGCGCTCTATGTCATTTATCTTCACCGTGTGGCATTCACCGTGTGACATAGAAAAAAACATGGCATCTTCCATCTTTCCATGTCTGCTAAGAAATTGTTTTAAAAATAAAGACAAAATGTACTAATTTCAAAAACGTATACATATTTTCAGATAGAATGACAAAAACAGTTGAAATAGAAAAGCGCCAAATAGATATAGAAGAAAGAGGGGTGAGGCTTAGGTTGACTGTGGTAGACACACCAGGCTATAGTGATGCTCTCAATACACAGGACTGGTAAGTGAGTGCAGGGAAGCAAGGACAAAGGAAATTGTGTGTCTCTGAAAGAAAATTAAATAAATTGGAAAGTCAAGCAAGTAGATGAAGTTCCTTTAGAAACTGGACAGTCAATACACTGTAGGGAGCTGAATAAAGATGCATTCTTAGGATGCCTATTAGTGAAATACATGTATAAGTCAAGTGTCATGTAACATGGAGTTATGTAGATATTAAGCAGGAGATGAATTTTGTGAATGACAGCTTAGATAGTTTCACACAAATTTAATCAAATATATTATGTACTGTTCTAGGGTAATCAGTTGATTCAAATTAGATTTGCATTTTATTGAATGGGTGTTGTTGGATAGAATGATTGGAATTATTATTCAGAATGATTAATGAAAAGAAACTGACAAGTAACCTCACTGCCAGAAAAAAGACACACTGTCATCCTTCTCTTTGATGATCTGAAGGCACAAATGGTTTTACTTATACTGGAATTAACCAAAACTTTACCTGAACCATAAGTGTGTGGAATAAGAATTATCAATGAATTCTATGTAAAGCCATCTGTTAATGTATTATGATTTTACTTTTTACCAGTCTATTGCTGGTGTATGTTTAGCTCCTTAGCTTCATTCTGTATTCATTAATATATTTCATCATTGATTCTGCTTGTTTTAGTTCTATTACTTTTTTCATATCTAGCTGCAAAGCAGTGGAAAACTTTGTAGACGAACAGTTTGCACAGTATTTTAAGGATGAAAGTGGAGTTAATAGAAGAAATATTCAAGACAGTCGAGTCCACTGCTGTCTATACTTTATATCTCCCTGTGGCCATGGGTAAGTGGGATTTTTTTTCTTAACACATTCAGTATTTTTGCTTCCATGCATTATTTTAGAAAATTTGACCTTTTTTATTAATTAAACAAAAGAAATATCTTCATATGTCAGATATATTCTTTTTTTAGTGTGTGTGTGTGTGTGTGTGTGTGTGTGTGTGTGTGTGTGTGTGTGTGTGTGTGTGTGTGTGTGTGTGTGTGTTAAATTTGTATGGAAATGGAATGGAATAAGTAAACATCAAAGGCAATCTCAGGAATGGTAATTGTAACATGCTGTAAATTGGCAAGTTGGTATTCTGGAACTTTTAGGCTAAAACAAGTGGATGTAGAGTTCATGAAACAACTTCATGAAAAGGTGAACATAGTTCCCATCATTGCCAAAGCTGACACACTGACTGCTGCTGAAGTATACAAGTTAAAAAACAGAGTAAGTGAAATGTAGAAATATTTTATTGTTAAATATTGTTAAATTGTCAAATGCTAACAGTGGGGAAAGAGCCTATTCCAACCATTATAATTGCACATTCAGTTTCTGGCCAGCACATTTAGGTTAGCTGAACTTTGGTTACCACTGAGTCATATGCCTAAAACTCTACACGAAGTTTGACTCTTCTGTGTCACTTGAGTATATAACATTGGATCTAGTGTCCACTAGTGTGATCATTGTGTAAGACCTTACTAGCAAATATGGCCACATTCAAGTTTTTTTTCTATTTTTGTTAATGATTATTTGTGCTTTGAAGTTCCTCCACTTCATCTTTTTTAAACTCACTGAGATAGATTGCCACTGTTGACTTTTTAGCTCTAGAGATTTGACATAGAAATTTTATATAGACTTGTTCCTATCTAAAGAACATCGATAAATTGTCTGCAATTCAGAGTTAATAAGCATTGATATTTGCACCTTCAGTAAGTGAAGATTCCCATTTACAGATTATACAGATTCCAGTCAGAGCTCAGTTAGCTGCATGAATATATGCAGAGTTTCCAACAGTTTTATTTATTTATTTATTTTTTTTTTTTTTTTTGCATATCTCAAAAAAGTACAGATCTCAAAAAATAAAAAAATACAAAATTGCTTAAAAACTATATAAAAATCACTCTCACTCATCTTCTTTCACAAACAGACACTCAGTCATTTGCAATATATATATATATATATATATATATATATATATATATATATATATATATATATATATATATATATATATATATATATATGTACTGTAACATTTACAATATGTGTCAACAACGATATGTTGATAACCTAATAGTAAAATACTTGATAACACTTCATAAATAATACAAAGCTTTCCAACAGTTTTGATTCTGAGGTTATTGAGGACCCCCCCTTCCCCCCAACACACACACACACAAACACACACACACAAACACACACACACACATGAAGAAACCAAGATCACTGCTAAATAATCACTCTTCAAAAATGGTGGAATTTTTTTTTCATGTCAAGAACTGACAAAGGAAGCCACATATTTAGAAAAATATATGTAACACTATTAAACACTATAATGAATCTAAGAAATGGCAATAAGTTTTACATTTTTACATAAGCTCTTTCTCATATCTCCCATTTTAAAAATTTGAAGCACTGACAACATATCATGTGCCAAGTACAGTTGCAAATAACAGTGCAATGCCATATTGTGTTGCAAAATGATGGTCAACGAAACCTATTAACTTAATAATTTAACTCAACTCTTTCTGTTGTTAGTGAGCTGCATTACAGCACAGTGCATCCTTTAAAGATATATAGACTGCCCTGTTCTATTCAAAATCTTACCTAAATACCAACCCATGTAAATTTGGCTACAAATGTAACAAAAATGTTTCCCTAAATTCAAGCTTATGGCAAGTTAAGTGTTTTGGCTGAAACAGTAAAATTTCCTACAAAATCTTGATAGTATGGTGATCCAATTATGCCAGATATACTGCTTGCACAGGTTTCTCCAAACCTAATATTTTCATTTATTTTGAGCATGTGTTTCCGTGAGTAATTTCAAATGTTTCTACTGTTTGTGTAATTAACTTTTATGGTTTTACTGTGATGCTGAGTCAGGCTGTGATGTAAACTTTGCAGTCAGTACCAACCAGGTACTGCTTATTTGAAACAGAATCCAGTATTTGAAAGTATACACATTTATATTTATAAAATGAGTTTTTTCCCTTCACTTTTTGTTCAAATTCAGTTGCAACATTTTGTCAGTGATGATTCAAACTGAATGAATCCCGATAAATGAAATGCCTTTGTGGTGCTTGCTTTTTCTGTTATGTTTTTCCCTTTTAAAAAAAATGTTGATTTATTCATTCACTTCATAAGTTCCTTCTTCTTATTATTATTTCTTTTTTTAGTTTTGTACTGCATGGAACAGTTATAGATTGACCTTACCAGTTGATGAATACATCCATCAATTTTTTTAAATGAGCACACAATGAAACACCTTTTGGTGAAATAACTGACCAGAATACTTATAGGGTCCATTTTATCTAACACCAAAACCACCACAAATCCCCACATGCACACACCTACATTGATGTATTCTATGCAATTATTGTCTCTTGAAATGTCAGTCTAGCAAGCATTTTCTGATCTTCCCTTTTAAAGGTTCAAATGTTTTCAGCCAAAACACATTTTTGTGTCTTCTCTTATGACAGGTACTTCAAGAGATAGATGAACATGGCATCAAAATTTATGAGTTTCCGGACTGTGACAGTGATGAAGATGAAGACTTCAAACAACAAGACAAGGAACTCAAGGTATGTTAACCAAGATAAAAGGGAGATGAAATCTTACTTTTTTCCAATTAAACACTTTTACAGAGTTATCCTGTCCTCAAACAATGACCCTACACCTGTGCTCTAGATTTATTTTTTTCAGTGAGAAACAAAAGCTTTCTATTTATTACAGACTATACTTTGCATCATACTATATTTAATTCTTTAAATTCTTTTTTTCACCAGTGTGATATTTGGTTGATTATTATTATTATTATTATTATTATTATTATTATTATTATTTTACATATATTCTCTGGCTACATACTAGCTTGGATCCATTGTTTGGTGCAATTAAGATTGGAATTCAGATTTTTACACAGATTAATAAGTTTGTTGCTGTAAACTCCACCAAACTGTTCAAGCGTTGATTCAGAAACTAAAGTTTCATTCTTTGGACTCTGAATTCAGAATGCAGCTCTATGAAAACCTCTCCCTAACTGACTGTCCATGCATAGTTGTATGGAGCTGGCATTGTGATAACTTATCTGTGCCAGTATGTTCTAAAGGTCATTTAATTTAGATGACCAGACTTTACTCTCTTTAAGTAGAATTGTTTGTCTGAAATCAAAGCATTTAGTTGGGGAAAAATGCATGACGAAGCACCATTTTTTTATTCACTTGGTACAACATAAGTAAAGGTGTACATAAACACCTGGAAATTGAATTATTATGGTTCAGTAGCTGTCAATGGGCAGCTTCTACATAAAAGGAAAATATTGCAGGTTTCCATTACTTGTCAGCCAGAATATAACTTTTTCCAGAGAAAATGATTAATTTCCAGGGCAGCATTAGCTGTTTTGTTAGGGGATTTTTTGAGGTGATTAGTGGTGTAAAGTCACATCAGTTGCAATAAAATTAAAAAGCCAACAAGCTGTCTATGAGATTGATCATGCTTATTGCATACAGCAGCAACAATTTTCTAACAATGTATTGGGGGTGTTAACTACACAGAATAGAAATAGCACCAGGAGAGGCAGATAATCCACTTGTTACACTTGTGACTGAGACAGGTGCCCCCCCCCCTCCTTCCCCAGGCTTCCTTCCCAATGAATCTTAGAGCATTTCCTGAACTTAGTTTTATTATTTCATCATCATATAGTAGATTTGTAGGTAATTTGGATTCTCAATTAATTTGCCAAACTAGTTAAAAGGATAACAACTGTTCATTTTGGCCAAAAAATGAATTTCCTGGGGTAAATGCCAATTTCCTCATACTTACCAATGGTTAATGAATCCATTTCTACATTTGAAGTTCGTCCCTGTTTTTTTTTTTTTTCTAAAAATTTTTTTTTTAATTTTATTTTATTTTATTTTATTTTATTTTATTTTATTTTTATTTATTTATTTATTTATTTATTTATTTATTTATTTATTTATTTATTTTTATTTTTTATTTATTTATTTATTTTTTTTTTGTAATAATCTCTGTTCTTTTCCTTCTCTTTTATAATTCAAATTTAATTCACTAAAGATTTTTTTTCTTTTATATTTCAGCTAGCCATCCCATTCTCTGTGATTGGCAGTAATACAGTACTGGAGGTGAATGGAAAGAAAATTAGAGGTAGACTTTATCCATGGGGCATAGTAGAAGGTAAAAGTGGATTATATGTGAATGTTCTTTTTTTTTTTTTTAATATTTACTTAAGAAACAATGAAACTAAGAAATATTTATATGTTTAATTGGTAATGTCAGAAATGTAGCATTTTTTATTTTATTTTATTTTATTTTTTCGGTGACATTAGATCTCTATCCCTAAGGCAAGTATGCTGCTGTTGAAAGTCTGTTTCTCTGTTAGTTATGTCCATATAAAACCATGGGAAGATTATTTACATCAGAATGTTATGTAAATACCATTGTTTTTCAGTGGACAATCCCAAACATTGTGACTTTTTAAAGCTCCGTCAGATGTTAATCAGGTATGTTTTGTTTATACCGAAGATGTGTGCAAATAAAGGTAGTAAAGGTAGTACACATAAAATTTGATTTTTATTACCTCTGCCAAGGAGGTTATGTTTTTACCCTTGTTTGCCTGTCTGTCTTTCTTTATGTCTGTCTGTCTGTTTGTTTGTCATCAACATAACTCAAAAAGTTTTGGACTGATTTTGATGAAATTTTCAGGGTAGGTCAGAAATGGGTTAACTTAGAAGTGATTAGTTTTTGGTAGTGATCTGGATCAATAATCAATAAATAATCAATAATAATAATAAAAAATTGCTGTCTTGGCGGAAGTGTGCGCTCTTGGAGTGCTTTTCTAGTTACCTATGGTGCAGCCAAGTAGGTTTATGAGTCATAGATTAAACCTTCTTCTGACTTTCTTCTTCTTCTGACTTTTTGCCAGTAAGCAATATCTGTTATGGGTTCTATTAGGTCTAGTCCTAGTGCAATGCTTGTTATCATTTCTCTTGATAAAATTTTATGATTACTTCTGAATAGGTGCATTATTTCTACAATTTTCTGTTGTAGCACTCACATGCAAGATCTAAAAGATGTCACCCAAGATGTTCATTATGAAAACTACAGAGCTCAGCACATTTCAGAGGAAAATAAGAGAGATTTACAAAGAGAAAGGTTTGTAGGGGTGCCCTGTATCCTCAACTGTCATGCCTTTGTCTGAAATTACTGTCACGTAACACTAAAGAAACAGATTTTTTTTTTGTAAACTGAAACTGTATACATTTTATTAAGCATTCTTAAAATCTTTTTGTTTCTTATCATTTTTATCAAGAGATGCCTCTGCAGATTATAATTTTCTTAAAACATTAAGAAATTTGAAATTATTTTTCATTATTTTAACTTCATCATTACTGATGCAAATAATTCAACAAATATATGCAATACACGTGTGTAATTCAGTATGTAGACTTGTTGTTAATAAAAAAAGTTTATTCTATTTCAGGAAGTTAAAAAGAGAGTCATGCACAAGTTTAGATGGTGTTGTTGATGCAGATAGGCTTCTTCAGCAAAAAGACGAAGAGGTAAAGTAAATTTTAATGAGCGATCAGTGCATAACAAGTCAGAATGCACAATGCATTGAAATGCATTTTTGTGATGTAACTATAATTTGTTGTTTTTATTTATTTATGTATTTATTGTGAAAATTTAGAAAATTCTGTGCAGTCAAAATAATAGAATTCACTTTGCATTTAGATAATGGAAAACTATTGAAAGATGGCTTTGCTCAATTGCAGTTAAAGGGTGATAATGATTGCAATCATTAAACTTGGAGAATGTAACATTTTTACTTTTCTTTTAACTAGATTCGAAGAATGCAGGAAATGCTGAAACAAATGCAGGAACAGCTTCATGTATCAGGAGGAAGGGCCAATGGGACAGCTTGCTGAAAGAATTCCAGATGATGTGAAACTGTAGTTTATTTAACTTCTTTATGTTATAGGAAGAAAGGAGTTGGACAGAAATACTCTTGAGAGTAGTATGTTATTTGACATGATCAGTAAAGATGCATGACTTAATTTTTCTGTTGATACAGATTGGTATATAAAAAAATTGCATGGATTTCTATATGTCATTGAATAAACTTCTTCAAGTTCTTCTTATAATATGTGTATTTTAACATAAGATTACTATAAAAGTGAGTTCATGTATGAGCAATGCTATAACAGCACCACCAAGATACGATTTTCACATATCACAATGTTCATAAGAATACATACAAATACAGATAGAATGAAATTATGATAATGTTTTGGAACAGAACAAAGATTATCACAACATGGGAAGGCTTCAGAAATTATAAATCGAACAAATGGTTGCATTCTTCCTTGTGTATTTTTTATTTCTATTCACCCAAGGTAATATGTAAAATATTTTCCTTTTTTTCCTCTTAGTGTTAGGTACCTTGATATCAGCATTGTAAATATTACAGTGACTTAGATTATAGAGACATGGACAACACTGACACCTCCAAACTATGTGAAGCAATATGGAGACAAAGTAGTTCAGTTTGCTCCCGCGTGTCCCAGTATTTCTATTACCCATTTGTCACCATGCAGGCAATTAAGAAGGAAAAAAGTATAATCCCAAATAAGTGCACACTACATAAAAGCCCCTACTGCATAACTGTTCAAGTTGTTCCAGTAAATAACTTTTCAGGATGGAAAAGTTATTAAAAAGATAAAATTATATTTTGGTGTATATTTGTATAATCAGTTTTTAAAACAACTGCTTTGTAAATTATTGTCAAATGACACATTTAGCTGATGCCAATCACTTGAGGGCACAGGGGAAGAGGAAATAAATGCATGTGAATGGGGATTTGAATTGCCAAACTGCTATGAGAACTGATAGACAAGAATAGGTTGTAATTAGCTAACAAATATATCTGTATTGATAAGTGTATACGTTACATATATGTACTAGAAATAAAAAAGTGTACTATTTAACCACTCCTGTGTTAATTTTTTATTCTTATCCTGATAACAATAATCTAGGAACATTAGCCTAGGTACCCCATTTGAATGGGCTACAAATCAGATCATCAGAACTCCCCCCCCCCCCCCCCCCCCACTCCCACCCTCTCCTCCAACAGAGGAATTCCTCCATCCCCTTATATGCAAACCATTAAGCAGTCTTTTGATGGTAAAATATTGTGCAATTTTGTTAGATATGTCACCATGTTAACATACCTCACAGGAAAAACAAATACTATATTTTCAATAGTTACTTTGGTTGGATTACCCGTGTCTGACCATGTCATCGCTGTCATATTCCAACACATTTGTTTGCCACATAATACCCCACTTGGAATGCACTTCGAAAGTTTTTGACATGAGCAAAACATTCGAGCCGACCACAAGAATGGGTAAAAATATTTGAAATGCACTCGGAATTTTTAGAATGCTCTTTGAATATCCAGGAATGCACAAAGAATTGTCTTTCCGACGGCATTCTTGCTCATTCCGCCTCTAGTGTGACGGGGGTATAAAATCCCGCCAGAATGTTTCGAATGTGCCTCGGATGAGCTGAAATATTAATTTTGCCAGCAATCGAACTACACTAGTACGCCATTCAAAGTATATTCTAAATATTCTTACTGCCTTCTGACAGCATAATAGATATTCCTAGTTTTCCAATTACATTCGAACTGTATTTGAGAGCTAATACAGCCGAAAGTGAACTTATCATTCCAGGAGAATTCAAGCGCATTCTGTGTATTCCAACGGTACTCTTACAAGAATTAAGGTCAATTTGAACTTTTTTCCCCGAATGTGGTGCGAATTTTTAAAATTCTTCATTCAGCCTCATTCTTCTTAATTCCTGCTGATTCCGATTAAGTGTGACGTGGGTATAAATGCCAGACTATTTCTGCATCACTTTGAGGGCAGGTTGAGTTTGAAAAACAATATTGGTTAAATTAGTTTCTGTAAAGTGACAGTATATTTGTCAGCTTTGCTGTCTAGCTCTTGCAATACTTAGCTATGTAAACTGATCGAAATGAACTCATGAAATTTTGAATTATAAAAAAACAATCCAATATCATGCTTTATCCAAAATTCATTTAGAATTTAAATAGGGCTATTATCTCATATAAAAAACTTTTTATATAGGAACAACAAGTAGTCAAAACTATTTAGAGCTCAAAACAAGTTTATTGATAGTAATTTTTTCGATAGAGTATTCCTTGGTGATAAAAGGAAAATTGCTAAAATTACCAGGGAAAATTTGCAATGTAGTATAGGTCGTATCAAGAATATATTACTGGATTTATGCATATATCTTTAAATTAATTTGCTTGTATCAGAATCGGTATTTAAACAGTGAAACAATAGGACAGCTGGTCGTTATAGTTTGATTGTAGCAATAAAAATCAATTTACCATAGTAAAATGTGTGACGAATGCCAATTCATCTTAACTTCCACTAGAAATCTGTGATACTGATCATGAACCATTTTCTGATAAACTTTCGAGTACAACAAAAACAGAAACCGCATTTGCTGACATCGTGTTTCTTCAAAATATGCTTTCAGGATTCCTTACATTAAAGGGGTTCGATTCGTAATTCTTTATCCACTTAAATATATGGAAATAAACAGTGTCAACTTATGTCGAGGTAATCCTGACACATTGTACACACATCAGGGGGAATCTGCTAATTTCGAGCTGATGATGTAACACCGGAATTTTTTGGGTGAAAACTGTGGTATCGACCCCAAAGAGATCTCCCTCGCCTGAACAGCTATTATTGCCATTCGAACGCCTATTAAATCACAACAAGTTGGTGCTAGCAAATTTACTTGAATGCCTCACTACTGATTTTATCAGTAAAGAAGCGAAATGATGCCCTTGTGAACGGAACATCAATACCGTAATAAGTGGCCCATACCTAAAACAATCAAAGTAAAAACAAACGATGGCACTGGATTGTAGTTTACATCCTAGTCTTCAACAATGCTAATTTTGGTGTTCATATCTTACTTGGTTATTGCGTTACCTATCGCTTTCTCCATCAATTTGCAAAGCAACTATACATAGAGCATTTACGCTGATGGAACATGAAAGCAGAAGTGGGTGAAATGGTATCAATAAAACGGCAAAAATCGAGCTTTAACCCTAAAAGTGTTAATTTTTATTGCACTAATATACGGAATATTTTATAAAAGGAAAAAGGGTATTTTGTTAAATGCAGGCGTGAATAAAGCATAAAACCCCATTAATGGTATTTTTCTTCACCAGTCATTAATCAATTCAACGTGCATCAGTGGCGGATTTAGAGAGGGGGTCAGGGGGGGTCCTGACCCCCCCCCCTTCGATTTCTGGTCCCCTCTTGTAATTAGAATTTTGACTAGCTGAATCATAGTTCTAAACCGTACCAAATGGCACCGTTCGCCCTCTAAAATACCAAAAATTTCTGGGGCCCTTCAGCGGGCCCTCAACCTCCCCGCCAAATGGGGGGAGGGGTCCTTTTCGCATCCGTGGACCCCCCTTCAAATAATCCTGGATCCGCCCCTGCTGTGCACCATGATGGCAATCGAGATCACGGACATGCATTTCAATTTTATATCCTTAAAGCATGGTAATAGAAAATTGATTGCGATTGTGCAATTAAGCAAATTGTAATATTGCATCTAAATTGACAAAGAAATTTTAACTCCATCAGAAGAGATCCGTTTTGGTTTATTCCACAGTCTTCTCAAATAATCTTAATGATGCTGCACAACAAAGAAAATTCAAATCTTACGCTTGAGAAACCTTTGAACATTGTGTAGGAGAAAATTATTATCAGCATGTAGATTTCCCAGTTTGTACAGTTTTCACGTGATATACCCAATGCCTTGCGTTGATATAACCAATGCCTTGTTTCTGCTTTGGTGATATGGAAATGATTCTTCTCAAACTAGCAACCAGTCTCTAACCCACCATTCCAATTGATATATTGGCATTGTATATTATAAAACCCAATGTCTTTAGAATGATACAGTGTCAGGAAGTTTTCAAGCTATGCAGCATGTGGCAGTGCAGGGCGCCTAGTTCTGCGAGGTTAAAAACTTCAGATAAAAAGAAAGTTATTTGATCATAATTTTATATACGTATAGATAGATAGATTTCCCCCCAAAACTACATTACTGGTAGTGCCTACAGATTTGTAATAACTATCAGGGGTCTTTCACTGAAATATAAGCAATTGTAGGGTGTACATTTGTATGAATTTGACTGATATTGGAGAAAAATGACAAGTCTGCAAATGGATATGAAAAAGAATACAAGTTATACAAAGATTGATTGTGCGTGTTTTCCAGTCTCCCAGAGAGTAATTTTAGTCACACACGAAGGTGTAAAATAAGTAAAAATACATAAGATTACCACATTCCGTTCCATGCGTACCGTCTATGGGGAATGACTATTTTGTTTTATTGACATGTTTATGGACATCAAATATAATATGATTTGGCAAGAAAGGTCAACAGGACCGCTCAATTAACTGTGTAATTTCCAGATAATTAAATGGGGTACGTAAATATACCCTTCACGATAACTAATAATACATTCTTAATGGAAATCGATGATATTATGTTAGGAAACTGCATGCCCTTTCCTCAATGAAAGAAAAAGTGTGAGCCAAGCTTTTCAAGACAAAACGGACAAGTTCCGTGAGACGCCAGTTATAGGCTTCTGTTTTTGTCTTCTTATTTGCAAACCTGAAATTAATAACTTATATCACCAATAACTCTATAATTACTCTCTATCTTTCGTGTACTTACATCCTTAATATTTGATTCTTTTTGATGAATGGAAAGGAAAGGGAGACGGGTTTGAAGACCCTTTGATATTTTGCACCATTGATCAACTTTGTTTTTCTCGTTTTTAACATATGAAACAAACTTAAACGGATTCATGTCCGTCTACTTCACTGAACTCACGTCAGGTTACGTGAAATGTGTCAAATGCAAAACAAATATTACTCGCACAAGAATTCAAATAGCTTTTGTCTCACTTAAAACTCCCCAACCTCTGAATGACACAGAAGCCGTATCGTAGACGAAGCTTGATTCACAAACAAGCAAGCGCCAAGAGAGAACGGATATTGCTAACCCGGCACGGCTTCTTACAGACGTAAAGAGAATGGTTTAACGGGTCTTACTCAATTGCGTAAATCTTTTTAATTCAACCAGCGACTGGGGGTCGACACTGTGTCGTCGCTGGGTCTGATAAATAACCTCGGTGAACGTGCAACTCTTCCCTTTACGTGGATGCAATAAGAGGGTGTACTGAGGAGTTAGACTTGGAAGGAACCAACTAACCAACCTGAAAGACTGGCAAAACAGGTAAGTCTGAACGGAAGGATACATGGATATAATATTGAACTGTTCGAGGTTATGTCTAGTATAAACAGAGGTTTTTGATATATACCTTGTACATAATTTTTGAAATATTATTTGCTTTCATACCCTACTTCGAGGTATGTGACCGATGCATCATGCATATGTTCAATAGAACTATGTCTAGCTAAAAACCTATGGGCTTTCAATATTCTCAGAGGTTTTTAGCTACCACATACAATAAAAATTACTTTTGCCGCAAAAGATATAGAAAGTTGCTTCAAGCATATAAAAATCCGTTATAAATCTACGTGGGATATATTTTTTTCTGAAAATTCAAAAATGTGATTTGAAAATATGTTTTAAAAACAATTTCCATAAAATTCTATTTAAACCTCGGACTGTTATTTTCCAACGCCTAAGGTATTAGAGACATAGTCGTAATTAGGCAAACCCCAGGCATGCCGAGTGTTTGTCCGCTGATATTAGTGTCAGCTTATCCAATAGTATTTTCCAAAGCAAAGACTTCAGGGTCATAACAGCGACCCAAGTTGCCTAACAGGATTTAACTGAAGTCATTTTATTTGCTGTGAGGTAATTTGTGGCGTTTTGTAATTGTTACACCCTGCGTCACGAGGAGCCTTTAGCACCTATTATCTTCCCAGGTTTTAGTTCAGGTCTTTATATTACGTAATTATTTTCACATTTGTGCATTTTATCGAAAAAAAAACCGAAAAGAGTACAGGTGAATTTTCAAAAACATATATTTTTTTTCACTTGGAAAATGTTATTTCACACTGTATGATCATGTACAGGTAAATGTTTGAAGCCGATGTATTCTGTACATTGGATGATTGTCTTCACGATGCCTCGTTCTTGCCAAGAGCCAGCTTAATTTGGGTCATGGCTTCATATTTCACATCAGCTCACATCATCTCATTAAGAATCTAACACCTGTAAGAAGCAGATTAGAAACCCGAAGTGACTGCTATACAACAATATAACGTTGCACGTCACGAAATTGAAACGCAAATGCAATTTCAAAATGTTGTATATACACCACATTTAAGGAATATGGTCAAAAAAATCGTTTTGAATTCATTGATTCTGCAGTAAGTCCCTATATCGTGTCCACATTATGATTAAAGGAATAACAACACTTCACACGAGATTCATAAATTCACAGTAAATACATTATGAGCAACACATAGAAATATAATAAAATTCCATTTTACCACCAGCACGGCGGTTATCGCAATTATTCTGAAATCTGTGCCATCGGATCACGTGGACCTTTATAGATGGCTACCCTCCGTAATAATCTCTTAAGAGATTTTTACAAAAAACAAACTTAAAAAACCAAGCAGCTAACTTTGAATGTCGGAACGGATTCATTAACCATTGGTAATTATGGAAACGTCGTCGTTTACCCCAGGAAAATCGGTTTTATGGCACTTTCCCGGTCAAAATGAAGAGTGGTTATCCCTTTAAAAATCTACCGCTTCTGAAGTGCTTTTATACGGAGAATAACATAAACGTGCAATCACAAAGTCAATAGCAATTTTTGTTCATTACGTCATTCTATTCTGTCTTATTATATAATAGTAATGTAAGTCCACCCACTGATGTAAAGAGGGCGAAGAGACCACTGTTGCACCTTAACTGAACTCTTATAATGGCGGTTAGAGGGTTAAAAGCGAACAGTGAATGAAATCTCAAGGGGAGATGAACAAGTCAGTTCGAGGTCTTCTGTAGCCATTGTTTTTATCCAAACAGCAGCATTGGACTCTGTGGTAGCTAATATAACCCCTTTCCTCTTTTATTTATTCTTACAAAAGTTTTTTAAAAAGATAAAGAATAATTTCTTTTGCTGGATTCGAGCACTTTCTTTCTTTTGCAGTGTTAGGGACCATTCCCAGACCCTATCGTACTAACTGCGGATCGAACTCCGAGGGGATTCTCGCTAAATTGCAATCAACTTGAGGGGCTTTGGTGTCTGTCACGCCTAACTGAAGCTGCTAAGGGGTAATTAAATATCGTTTAGCAGCTTCAGTATGCGTGCCAGGCATCTAAGCTGCTTAAGCTGAAAGAAATCTAGTGAGAAACCCCTCGGAGATGGATCGATCCTGTTAGATCGATCTAGGTGTGGGAAACCAGTCTTACCCAATGTACTATTTCATGTAAGTCAAGTAGGTCTGGCACACCTTTTTGATAAAAACTACAATAGGATAGGAGCTGAAAACTAGGACAGATGGCAAACACAATGTCATATAGCACAAAGTCTCGCGACTTAACGTAAAATCAAGCAAGATTTTGCTGCCCAAAATAATGGCAGATTAGCGAGTGCGGCGCGGCAACAAATAAAGGCAATCATTTAAAAATTGAACCTAACTCACGCAAATTCTCGCACATTTTGTAGTGTCATGCGGTGTCGACAACTCCTTTTAGGCCATTTCATATAATCCCCATTTAAACTCCTTAGGGCTCATTCCCAATATAACAATCGATCCAACTCTGCGGGGAGTCTCGCTGAATGCAATCAGTCTGACAGATTAGCACGCCTCCTCCTGGCTTTCGATAGCTGGTGATTATAGCAGTGCATTGGGAACAAGAGGAGGCGTGTTTTAAAATCTGCTAATCTGATTGCATTCAGCAAGAGTTCCCGCGGAGTTGGTTCGATCTCCGTAGAATTATTAGGTTAACATTAGGAATAAGCCCTTAGTTTTCAGTGGGAAATCAGCATATTTATTCTACATGGCAATTTGATCATAATGTATTCATTATTATGTCTCAAAAGACACTAATGATATGTGCGTATCATTCCTAGGATTTCCTTTACTACCGAACGCAAAGCACGGATGTATGGAGTCCAGTGTATCCGCTGTTTCAAAATGAACCCAGGTTTCTGTTATCATACTCTGTTCTGATTAATTATCTCCATTGTTTACAACAACAACAAAATGCTTGAAGTCACTGTCATGCAAGTCCAACCCTGAAGGACAATAGTTTAAAAATGTAATGTGTTGTTCGTCAAATTGCCGAACATTTATTTCTCATTAGAGATTAATTAAGTAAATAATAAAAACCATAACGCGGGGAGATTCTGGATCTAGACTTACGATTTTTACTTTTTTTAGTTGTCTTTGTAATTTATCAGTCTAGACAAGTTGACTGCATTGTATATGCTAAGGTTCCATTCTACCTTTGCCACGTGAACATCTTAAACGCAATTGACATTCGAATCCGCTTCTGGGTATAATGTTGCTGCTTGATCGTACCACATTTTACCATTTTAAACATTCGAGTAATTTCTTTGTTCTTCCTTTTCTTAAATCTTCCTGTTATCTATTGGATAGACTGTGCTTTTGTCTTAAAGGCATCCCTCATGCTTCTAAGATAATAAGATTAATAACCCTGCTCAAAATTGCATTTTCTTGGAAGTGAAATTGTAAGGCATGCATGCATCCGTTCACCAAGTTTGAACTGAATTAATAATACCACCTGCCGTTGCAGAGCAAATCGGTCTCTATTTCACAACTTTGTATACAGTTAGTTTATTTTGATTTCCCCCATTTGAAGTAACCAATAAAATAACAAAATCCAGACCAAAAATGTATCTGAGTAACCAATGAGCACGCATCACGTACAGATAGCGTTCATCATTAAAAGTCAAAGGGCGTAGTAAAACTGAAAACAAGATAGCGCTTTGGGAAAAACATTTAGTTTGAATGGCCGTTTTCATTTGGATTTCGGATTTGTCGATAATGCTCCGTTTCCGCTTGCTATCATTAGACTGTCCGAGAGTAACAAAGAGATTCGCCTATACCTTACCTACCGAGTATCCACCTCAACAGTGGAAGGACGTTGGTTCGACCCCGTCTGGGGATATGCCAGTCCTTCCTTAACTGTACCTGCTGTCGCCACTTAGTACTTACGGGTTGTAGCAGGATTAAAATCAGAAAGTACTACCCTTTGCATGGGTCACAGATTTGTTTTTAACTAGTGTTAACAGAAGTCTCTGTCTAATTCCATACACTTTTCTGTACTGTGAGAATTCATGTATAGAAAATCTAAGTCATCACGCAGTTGGTAAGTACCCTCTACCAGGACGACAGATTGATTTATCACAGATATTCACAGATATGTCTCAAGATAAATAGACAGTGCAAAAAATGTCCACAATAATAACTGCGGCCCTGGTAGAGGGTAGTTGGTAAGTAAAAGATATTGTTTGTATGCTATCTTTCAACTCCGTATTTGGCAGCTGACTGCCTCCCCTTCCCCTCGAGAAGTGAAATCGTCGACGTCCAGTCTGAGCGAAGATCATGTATATTGTCAACCGCACCGAGACACAGTGGAGTACGGTGTGTAAGAGCCAGACTTACCTTATTTACTTTCACGTTGCAATATGTTCAAAATTTTTATCTTTTCGACATAAATATTAGGCAATATTCAGTCACTTTCCTTCATGACTTTTTAAAACTGCCAAAAATTACGGTGTTTTTGTTGAATATGGTATATGATTACTTTTTGTACCAGTATCTATACATGGGTGTTATTCAACCCATGGTGCTCTTATTAACCGATAATCGCAAAAAAGTATTTGAACGGTAATGTCTCTGTCAATAATTATTGATACGGACATAAAGTTCCTCGAATCAAAGTTATATAAATTAATATTACTGCATTTTATTCAACTGATTCTAGTTCAAACTTTGGATTTACCACAGTGCACTGGACGCCATACGTTGATCATTGACCGGTCTTTCATCCAATTTTGTAATAACTAGAGATGATCCCTGGCAGGGGGCATCCGTTCTGTGTGAATGGGCACCATCCAAGATAGCTTTAAAGAAGATCAATACGCTACGATTTTTCTTTATCTGCTTAGATAATGCTGAAATAAACATTGTCGTGTAATGAGATAATGCTGTTGCATTAAAAATACATCGGGGTGGAATTTGCTAACTCGAGCTAATGACGTAACAGGAACGATTCAGGGTAAAAACTGCAATATCGATTTTGAACAGTTCTCCCTAAAAAGCTCCGACGCCTTTTTGACGCTTATTCAATCACAAAAATAAGTACTATAATCCGAAGCTAGCAAAATTTATTGAAAGGTTTTCCTCTGGTTTTATCAGTAAGGAGGCAAAATTGTGCTTTTGTTTAATGGGACATCGTAATTGGGGCCTCATATATTCTAAAGAAAACAAAACAAAACAAAACAACAAAAAGTAATAAAAATAATAAATTAATTAAACCAAATCCTGGCACCAGATTGTAATTCACAGAAGTGCCACTTTTTTATGACAACATCTTATTAAGTTACAGATTTACGTTGGAAACCGAGCTCTGCCCAACACCGATTTACAGCGAAATTGACTATTTACGGTTGGCCATCCCATGTACAGAAGCGAGTGGGGTGGTGAATAAAGCAACTAAAGGGAGAATTTGAACTCTAAAAATACTTGTTTTTATTGCACTAATATAAAGATGAGCATTGTACATAAACGAAAGAGAAATTTGTCAGGTGTAAGCTTTATAACGTAGGCCTATCGCTCTCCCTTAATGAAGTTCAGTAAGGTTTGTACACGCTTACGTCAATGTTATAGTGTAGGACTTGCACCCAGCGTCCTAAGAAATACTATGATTGTAACTTCATTCACATGGAAAGGCATCAGGATGACTTAAAAACTATAATAAACAGAAATGGAAGATGCCCCGCAAGTGGGAAAAGTAGGCCCTGGCTGGCTTTCATGACAGTTTTTATAAACGCCTAATCTATTTTGCAATAATGTGTCAGTTGTGAAAATTAAGCAAGCTTTAGTTTATATCTCTAGATATAAAGTATAAATTAAACTTCCATGCAAGGACATTGTTTGCAAACCTCACATACGTGAAACACCTGTCACTCGAGCCGTAAGAATGAATGCTGCAAATATTTAAGTGTAGGCACTGAAAAAAGGAGCTGCTACACTATACTGATAGCAAAATACGTCAACGTACAACCCGACAACAAGCGTGCCCAAAGTCTTGTGTCTTCATTTCACAAATCAATGTTATCACCGGGGTTCAAGGTTAAGAAGGGTAGGAATGGGTGGAGTTAGGTAGCTTAAACATGTTACGTCGTTTTGATTTTTTTCAATGGCCTGCTACATGTATGAATGAATAACCTCACAAGGACACTGAAGTTACTGCCCAGAGTCCAGTGTCTAGTATCGGTTTTCAAAAGCAATTCTGGTACTAAGCAGTTTGAAAAAAGCTTCTGGCAACCAAAATCTAATGTCGTTTTCCAAAAACAATTATTGTTACAAGAAACTAGTGTTATTTAAACATTTTGGCAATGAGTAAATTAAATCACTTTCAGGGAGGTTCGGAAGGTTCTGCAGTCAATAGGGCCTAAACAAGATCGGAGGAGGTTGAAAATCCAGCAAAATTTCCCTTAAATTTATATTCAAGTAAATTAATTAGTCAATTGTTCATTTCATTTCGCCATCATTATGAATTTCATCCTCAAGGGAAAAAAACAAATCAAACATTTTACATTAATCAATGAGTCGTATAGGCTGTTGTTTTGCCCATTGTAATGAACGTTTTCATACATATAGAATGAATGTTTTAAATTTATATAATTTTTGTACGCTTAATTCAAGGGTGGGCGTGAAATAGGACATTAGGGGCCTACGTTTTGGGCTTACTTAGGGGATAACGCAATTTAAAAAGATTTACGTAAGGTCGCGCAAAGAAAACCCAAGTCCACATAATGACCACTTAGACGATTTATTCGTCGACGTTCAGTATCTACATATTCTAAGTGAAGTTTCTAACTAGCAACTTCTCGAAACCACGTCTGCTCCGTGCTCCGTCTCTCCCAATCTCCTTTTTTTCTCTTCCCCTCTATTCTCCCTAAGGTATCAATTCTGATTGCTTATATACTAATTTCTTGCCCAAGGTGGACGCAAACTTAAATTACTTATAATTGTATTGTTATTTTCTTTACAAAGAGACCGCCACATTACTCAAGAACTATTGGACCACAACACGTTACATCATACGACTTCATAAAATATATTTTTGATCTTTACGTCGGACACGACACTGTTGCCACCACCAGGAACCAAAATAGACCTGCAATGAAATAAGCTGTGGATTCCTTTTTCAAGCAAGTCATGGGAATAACTTTTGACCTAAGAGACAATTAATGAACACAACATTCTTCCACATAAACTATACTTTGCAGCCTAATGGATCACTGATGGAGAAACTTAATTCTCCTGGTTGAAGAGAATTACTTTAATCAGACGCAAGGTGGTGGATGACTTCGTGCTAACTACTGATTTTCGCCGCGAGACCACAAGACTTGTCTAGAAAAAAATCGTGCAGTTAAGCGCTAGAGATTTTAGCCGAGACTTGTTGATATTAGGCATATTCTTTGAACCCTCTAGAGTGATGTTAGCGTTTGCATGGCACCATCCAACATCCAGGACACAGTCCGTTAGACTTTTTTAAATTCATGTTCTTGCAACCTATTTGGGGGCCTTGGCAATCCTTCAACAGGAGTAGAAGCAGGAGGGGTTAGGGTGATTTAGCATCCCATTTTATTTCAACCATCATGTTATTGTCACATCAGTTTCCTGGAGGCTAAGGAACCCCACACCCGTCGCTATTTTTTTTTTCTGAATCGTTAGACCACGTCTCCACCCCCGCTTTAAATGCTACTTCTTACGCGCCTGAATACTTCGTGCTTCGTACTTTAAGATAAAATAAAATCGGGAGTGATTTGAAAGTGACCAAGTTGTTAACGTCGACAATCGGGTTGGCCGCGTTTCCTCATCCCACCAGAACTTATGAATTCTGTCATTTTTTCAGAGTCGCTGGACAAGATGTCTTGTATTAAAACGTTCATAGTGATGATTGCATGTTGACTGATTAAGTAAAAAAAATGGGTTGTAATGGTTAAAGGCAAGATCGAAACTCTTAGTAACTTATAATATTCTGGACAACAGCTTAATTTTAATATTTCAGTTTTTCCAAATGCTTTACCTGAAGTCAATTAAGAGCTTCAATAAGTAAGGAAACTATTGTTAATCGATTAATTTACGATATTCAAACATTGATATAAATACTACGGAAAACAATTTAAAGTTTATTCAAATCAGATGGCGTAATTATTGTATTTTTATACAGTAAATCTTTTCAGAACATAAGGGATTACCGTTTGATGTTCATCCCATTAGAAGAATATCTGCCCCACCTATAAGGAAGTCAAATTTACACTCAGTAATTTAAAACAGAGATATTAAAAACTAATTAACGACGTGTTTTATCCCCTTAATCACTTAAAGTGTTCACCGTGGCAAAAAGACAGCTGTGACCGTTTTAAGGTATATATTAGCAGAAATTCATTGTTACTATATTCAGATTATTCAGGCATGTATCAGTTTATACGATGATACTTGAGAACCGGTGGAAGAAGCTTAAGACAGATTATTGACTATTTCTGGTAGTTTTGCTGTGGCTTAACTCGTTCATTTGTGGCATTGATTAAAACAACGCGTTAAGCCGTAGCAGTAGATTGAGAACCATAGTTACAATGCTTATCTTCTTAGAAAATTTAATTCGAGACACTCCGTTACAAAAGATTTTCTTTAACTACCTCGGTTCACCATGCAATAACACTAATGACTCGGCATTTAACATCTATTTCCACAATATAGGATATTAAGATAAATGCCTGATTGAATTAAAATAGGATTTTATCAATGGTTTTGTCACGTTTTATCTGAAGCCGAGTGAAGGCTCAATACTAACAATTTTGAAGTGATTGCTAAGGCGGAGCTGAAACTAAGACTTCAGGAAGAAGGGCGGTAAGGCACACGTGGGGGGTAGTGAGAAGAGGAAATGAATTGGCACGTTTACTTTTTTTTTTTTTTTTTTGAAAACTATTTGTTTCTTCCTTTAATGGTATCCTTCGTGGGATTTTCCGCCAAATCGAATTTTCATTAACTACTCAGGAAATCATTGCTTGATCCTCCTTACATTCGGATTTTCAATAGAATAATTTAATTCTACAGTAAAAGTTTCCCGAACGTATAGACTAGTATATCATGTTGATGTTTTATACCAATTTTAATTGAAAATTTTATATTCTATATGTTTCCCGTAACGTTGAGACCACCATGTCTTCCTAGATATTTTAGAAAGGAGTATCGAGACACTTTCATTTGAGAGGTTTCATCGTTTTTAATGGGAAGATAAGTAGCTTTTGCAGGACAGGTACACATAGAAACGATAACCTTAAACAGTCTCAAACGCGAATTGTATACCTTTAGCTACCAGGCCTGACCCATTCTTGCTTTGGTGCTCAATTTTGTTCTAATTATAAATGTTTAAATACAAATAATTTGATTGTTTTTAATAAGATTAGATTTAGATTTTTTAAATGACATTTTAACTTCTGGTCAGTCTTGAGGAATTAAAACAAAAAAATTTCACTTTAAGGGAACAAACCACCCAGCATCTTGACTGAGTTAAGAATGCTTTTAGTTCTTTCAGTTTGGAAATTCAATAAAGCAGAAATCGACCAGATTATTGAATTGTGTCTGATGATATATTTATATCCTTCTGTGATGAGGTTCAATTAAATTAGAAGTTGCAAGTTCCATTGTGCCTAGAACGGTTTTTTCGTTTTCCTATCGGAAATCAAACCATTAGACTACTTTATCTCACACAACTATATGTACAAGGCGATATACTCGCTAGAGGCCTGGGCTAATATCTACTTATGGCCATTCTATTAAATAGTATGGCACTAACCTGGAAGCTCACATATTAGGGGATGCATGTCCCAAAGCCTGATAAGGTTGGGAATTACGCCAACGTGTGGGAAGGATGGCACATGGGGAAAGCACTTTATTTGAACATATGAAAAAAGATGCAAGTGGATAATTACACTACCCCTTCAGTGGCCTCCCCTCATTAATTATGACGTGAATGCATCACATAGCAACCATGTAGTACCAGGGCTGTGATTCGATGTGTCTTGGAGAGTCTGTCCTCACCCGGCACTGACTTCCATAAGGTTGGATTTAAAGGCATAAATAAACGGTGTTACTTCGTGTGTCTCGCAGTCCTACACCACCCAGCCGGTGAAAACATCTGCCGTGACTGCCAGGGACTTATTTCCACTTATTGGACACGGGGAATCAACAGTTTGGACAATGTCACCTATTACATTCTTGTGGCGGAAAATTATCGCTGGTAGGCCGAGTAAATAGTTATATGATTTTTTGCTACCTTGTACATAGATTTACAGTGCATTGGTTGACTTGCTGACATATACTCGTGCTGACGTGTACGTGTGCGTGTGCGTGTGTGTGTGTGTGTGTGTGTGTGCGTGCGTGTGTGTGTGTGTGTGTTTGCCTCATGGTTTTATTGAAATGTATTAGCTTTTCCCGGTTTGGCACCCTTTTAACGTTCATGAAGTAATGGTGCAATACATTTGCTTTTATAGAAATCAGTTGTGGTTTTGCAAATTGTCTTTTAAAACTGGGCATTTGTCGAAATTTACCCTGCATATCTAGACTTTTCGTTCGCTTCCCACGAAGTATTCGGTCTTAAAAGTATCATTTTGTTGAAATATTAATATTCACGAGAAATTATACGCGTCATTGCGTTTTCCTTGCATTAACCGAAAACGGATGTTCTGTAGTATTGCTTGAATTCGAGCTCTTTTCCGGAAATAAGAATCCTACATTTTCATCAAATGCTCATTCATAAATAAAGCAGGTGTAAGAATTGCACAACTGACACTCTACACAACCAGGCATGGTTTTACTTCAACGATCTGTGATCAGATAGGCGTACACAAAACAGTTCTTCTTAATAGAGATCAATTGAGAGAACAAAAGTTCAAATCAAGATGTGTGTGAGTGTGTCGCTCTTTTTTTCTTTTTTGTTTTTTTTGCGATTTAAGAAAGACGAACAAAAAGTGTTTTTATTGAAGAAATGCGAAGACCATCGAGCCACGACGGCGCATGAACGGTCAACGTAAACTGGTCATTTGATATTTAAAAGTAAACTTAGCTACAATCGATTATGTGTCGCTTATGTGTTAATTAATGTACTTACGATATTAAAGAATGTTTACTATACGCCATAAACTACAACCCAAATGACCATACTAGGGTTTGAGCACCGCTACGCTCTGGGCAGATGACAGTAGTGTACCCGGCACAAGCGCCCCTAATCTTACATTTGGAAAAAAAAAATAGAACGAATCAATAGCCTGATATGTTTTGCAGAAGGAAATTTCTTTTCTTTTCTTTTTCTCGTGTGTGTGTGTGTGTGTGTGTGTGTGTGTGTGTGTGTGTGAAAATGATAAAATATTTAGATAAAAGGTTAATCTCGGTGATTTTGACGGTTTGAAGAATCACCAATAAAGATCTTTTCCTTTTTACCGTAACTACAGTGTGTAAATTTTACTAAATTTTTTTCAGTGACATTCATAAAAATTTGACGCAGAAAAATCTTTCAACACGCTGATATATCAGTTAGAATAAATTTGCTGCGATCTAGATGCTGGCCAGAAAAAAAACGATAATGTCTGGTGACTTATAACAATAATATATTGGTGGAGGTTATAGATCAGTGTTGGATGTCTTTACATGTGTATGTGAGCCGCATGGTTTTGTAGGATAAAAGCAATATCGTGTATCATTTCCCTCTGTTGAATTTGTGAAACGTGTGACCTTATCTTCTTAGGTTAGATTAGGTTATTATTTTTAGATAGTCAATATTGTAACAACCTTCCCCATGAATTACGATTCCCCAGCGAGACAGCAATAATCCTCTTCTACCTACCAGAGGTGTTGAAAAGAATATGCTCCAAGCATGATAATTTAAGCAAATTTAAACCAAATCTGCTTTACATTAAAGTTGCTGTATAGTGCTACAATGTTACATTACTGCAGCTATCACGGAGGAAAGAGATGACAACTGAGGTAAAGCCAAAATGATGCGTGCAAATTGTCTTCCCACACAGATTGTGAAAATATTTCCCTTGCGACTGTGTAGCATGATGGCTGATACATTCATTCCAGATTTAGGTATTTTGGCACTTTTTTCTTTATCATATGTTGCAATAAACGTCTGGTGGTCCAGGGACCAAGTCAGTAACATATAACTAATGATAACATTGACAGTGTTTTATTTGGATGGGTGTATTTTCTACAAAACAAAGAACTTCTAAGAGCTTGCTGCTAGTGAGTGCTGACAATGGTTATTTTCGTGATGATTACAATTTTGTAAAAGAGAGCACCCTTTAATAAGATATTTTCGAAGCTCGTTTAAAGATGAACCCAGCACACAAGGCTGGTAACCCGAGCGAAGTTGCCAATGTGTTCGAGAGAGAAATGCACACACGGTAAAATGCTTTGATTTTATCTCAGCGTGTGTGTGCATGTATGTGAATCCCAGTGCATATGTATTTTTTCTTCCTTTCTGGGCGCTAGAAATCGCATGTGCTAGTAAGAATAAAGAACGACTTTCTGTGCTGTATAGTTTGATCTGGCCAAGTTACGATGTCCATCTTCATTATTAGAATTACTTACAGTTATTTACTAAAAGGCCAGTTTATGGAAGAGAACAGATTGAATCTCGGGAGTTAATTATCAAACAGTAATTTTACCTAAATGCTCAGGTTTATCTTTCCATTATGAAATGACACTCATTCATCCATGCTGGTACATGTAATATATTTGTCTTCCCCCCACATGCAGTTAGTAACTACCTAATGTTTGACTTTCTAAAACACTTGTTAGAAAATTTCATGTGTTTGGCAGCTTTTTATATTACATACTTTTTGTTCAGTTTGACATAAGTAACAATCACAGGTATTGTGGCAAACCACGACATCTTAAAAGATGATAATATAGTGGTTTAAACCTTTATTTCTCGTACCGTTTACTATTTTAGTTGTGTTTCTATTGATATTCACCAACATACACGCAGCGTAGTTTCAGAGTTTCTTTAAATTAGAACATGCCTGCCGTGTGATAGAACATAAAGCAGGCGTAGCTGGAACAAAACTTTACTAATTTACATAGTTCAAAGAAAAACTTTTTTATCGAAGCTCTTTATTTGAGCGAAAGACGATGTCAGCTTAAATATACGTTGCCAGGATAACCATGAAATGTTTGTTCAAGACTGCGTGACTGTATTAGGTGTCGGCAATGCATGTCTGGTGTTAAACAGTGACGTCAGCGGATATTAATTATAAGTGTGTCTTTGCACTGTTTCGGCAGTATTCATAAACTTCTTGTGGTGGGTGCTACGTAAGCGGAAACACTCTTTGTGACACGCTCTTTACGCAATAATCTTATATTTTGGATAAATAATTTGCATATGGTCTTTTCCCTTTCAGTCGCAATGGTAGACAGTCGACAAACTGTGTGCGTTCTCCTATGTTGCATCTGCTGTTTTAACACCGTGTTCGCTAGCTACAGCAGAGTGTGTACCGGAGACGAACCGGCAAAAGGAATGTGCGGCAAATCTTTATCAACATTACTGGACACAGTGTGCAAAATGTATGGAGGATTTCAAGGACCAAGTAAAAGGTCCATCAGAGACAGTAAGTATTAAAACTAACCTAACATCTGTTCTGAAACTAAAAGTCCAACATAAAAAAATATTAACGCTGTGAGTCTGGTCATGTAAAATAGCATTGAGTGTCATTTATCTGTCACTTCTGTGTTTATTTGATGACGTTTCTGATGCAAATTGTTTTAGAAACTTTCCTCAAGTAGACATGATATTGGCTGTGATCGCACTTATCAAGCAGCTAGTAAATATTTAATCATCATGCATGTCGTTAGCATAGTCTGTGTATGTATGTATGTATGTATGTATGTATGCTCGTTCAGAATAGGATAGAAAAAGGATATAGACACGTGTTCAATACTCATACATGCACCTGCACACTCACTGTATATTGCCCATGTTTCATACAAAGCTAACTCCATACAAACACTGGTTCTAACAGTTGATACGAAAACGCTTCTAAATGTAATGTGCGTGGAATGGAAATTGATGGTGAGAGTGTGTATTATTTCACATTAATCATACTGTCGCTTCATGTTTTGATGAAACGTGCAACTTGATTTAACTAAAAGGATAAAGCCTGTCACACAATATACAATATAGAACATTGAAACAGAAATGAAGTTCAGTTTTTACTGTTATTGATTTATTTCGTGGCGAAGAAAGATAAATACTTTTAAGAAAACCTTAACGCTAGTGCACCGCAATCCAATCTTCATGTGCTTCTCGTGACGTTGCACTGTTTCCAAGTCTTCGTCAGTGACGCAGTTATTGCCTTTGCTACTTTAGCGATAGTCCAGCATTAAGAACTGATGGAAAAGAAAACGCAGGATTCTGCTAAAACAGACAGTTATAAAAGCAAAAATATTCGTATTCTGATAAAGATAAAAGAAAGATTGATACAATTTTAATATAATTAAACAGATGATAATAAAAGACAAAAACTATCGTAGAAAATATAAATATTGATATAGATTTTAATATAATGTTATTAACAAATGTGGATACAGTGTGTATATAGTAACATTTGCCTAGAAATAGCACAGAATGATTAAAATGGTAATGCACCAATTGTATTGTATCGTCATTAATATATCATATTGTACAAGGTCATGTACCAGTACAGAAAGAAATTGAATTCAATTGAAAAAAAATTGATTAACAGAAAACGTGCGAATAATGCTTATATTATGAGAAGTGAAAAGATAATGTAAAACTAATAAACTATTAATCTGTCTTATGATTTGCTTCACCTTTGAGTGGACATAGGCTCCTGCTGTGTAAGCAAAATTACCGGTCATTACATTCGCTAAACATTGGTTTTCGCAGGTGGACAGCTTGTAAATTGGCTTTATGAAATCAACAATTGCGTACTTCATTAGTTAATGGTTCTGAGTTCAAAATTACGCAAAATGTGTAAAAAAAAATGATCATATATTGATCGATATTCCATGTTACATTATTAGTTGTGCTTTCACAACGCGAGGAGTATTACAAGCAAATGCGGGCATTTCTAATTGAGTGGATTTACGAATCTCAACAACTATAATTAGTGTTGATTATACGCAGCACACAAGTGCTACCTTCTTCTGCAACATCATTTTATATGTTTTGGGAGTTTGCAGTTGATACTAGATGTATACAGTTTGTTGTCAGACAAATCCTAACATTACCATAGTGTTCAAGACAGCCAATTATTTGGCGTGAGTGTTTGTGTATGTGTGTATACAACTCGTAAATTTAATGGCGTACTTCATAAGTGAATGGTTCTGTGTTTGAATTTACGTAAATTTGTAATAATGTTGATCATAAATTGATCCGTTTTTCATATTGTTTTATAAGTTTTTTCACAACCCGAGGAGTATTACACACACACCTGTGTGTGTGTGTGTGCGTGTGTGTGTGTGCGCGCGCGCGCGCGTGTGTGTGTGTGTTTAAAGAGAGAGAGAGAGAAAGAGGGAGAGAGAGAGATTACGCTAGTATCGATTCCAGCTTATCATTTGAAATTAGAAGTCTAAATCCTTCTTGTTTTGTACTTTCAGCAAAACCTGTAGCAATAGGCGTCTTGGAAGAATTAAGGGAAAGTCTATTTCAACCTAAAGAACGTGCTTTGTCCTACTTTGGCTTGCGAAAAAGACGCACAGGTAGAACTGGCACTTTAACGTGTGAATGTTGTTACCACTCTTGCGCCATGACAGAATTGACCCAATACTGTGCAAGTGCCTCTAGGAAAAGGAGTTTAAATCAACTTACTGATCTATACCATCTATACTTCGGAGCAAATAAAGACGATGGCAGTGCCCTCCAAGACCTTGGCTTTCAGCCTGCGCTTTAAGAACAGCAGTAGCCTAGCATAAGTAGCTCGTATATTTTCTTATTTTTGGACAGTTTTCTCATGATCTTATTTGTCTTACGGCATTGTTCATACATGCTTCAATTTGTAAAACACGCATAGTGCACGGTCTGCCCCCTCTTCGATTACCATCAAAAGTGGAGGTTTGTGATCCAGGTGACTTTCATACACTATAATGCGGACAAAGGTGTCCCGCCACGCACAATCCCATTTAAAAAGTGTGTCCAGTGCCAAAACATGGTTATTTAAAGAGAATTCCTACTGACTTTTAAAACTTCCATTAGAGAGGCAATGTTTCTATGAAAGCATTTGCTTTGACACCTTTGAACAAAGCACGCACCCAGTATTCCCACATCAACAATGCAATGCTGGGCCCTAATAGTGTCACAAGGTATCTGCGGAGATAGCTTAGACTCCCTTTATCCCTATGGTTGCAATATGATCACTGGAAAATGAAAATGTCTCACATTTCCATCAATTAACGACAGGGACCAAGACAGTTTGCATATCTATCCTTCCTCAGATTGATTGACGTCAGACCATGTATTCTGCACATTATCCAGGTCCGTAGGCTGCGGAGGGGATTTTTTTTTTTTTTTTTTTTTTGGGGGGGGGGGCAAATAGTGCTAGCTTTTGCCTTTCTTTTCTCCTAGGCCATCATAAGTCTTTTTGTTTTCTCTAGTTAACGCCTAGATAAAAGGCTTAGATGCATTATTGGCTTTCAACAACTGCCGCAAGCATTTTCTCAGCCTACGGTCCTGATTTCATGTTTCAATTTTGATACTGTAGAAAATGAAAAAATTCCTTCGTGCTGTCAATATTTCATTTAATTTGAAAAAAAACTAAATTGTTCTCGATGTAGGAAAACAGAGCTGCAACATCATTAGTTCTTTCACAATGTCCATGTTTTGCACTTTGCAATAAAATTAACTTGGTTTCTAAATTATATAGGGCACTGGTAAAAAAAATAAACATGTCGTACCACTCCCTAAACTATGTGGTGGCTGCACTCTAATAAAAGCTATGGAAATACTACATCAAGCGTTTGTTTCTCTCTTCGTGTTTGCTCTAATAATGATAATTTAATATTGAACCTTCATTTCTTAGGTTTCCCTTTTTTCTAAACTAAGCTTAATTATTAAAAACAGACACATTTATCATCGATTTCATTACTTTCGTGTACATCTACCTTACAGAATCTGCGAACAAAAACCATTTTTCATTTTATTTGAACCTAGCCGTTCTTTCAACTTAGGTAGTTGAACACCTTTTAACAAACTTTCTCAATCTGATTACATTTATTGTCGTTAGTTCAAACTGTTCTTAACATAAGAAACACCACGCCAGCGAAGAACATCTAATCGAATTCCTTTTTAAGGTCTAGCTTGGAATCACAGTAATCCTCCGGATCGCTGTCTGGCTTGTCCTTCGGCTTGCCCTCTGTCTTTGGATGCTCAGTCTCCACACCTACCGCATTCTCTCTGCTGGTTGCCAAACCTTTGTGGAGGCGGAAAGTCGGAGGCAGTAACTCGTCTCCAGTCGAAACCTAAGAAGATCAAATATTCAAAATTATATTTCACACAATTGCAAAAAAAAAAAAAAAAGATAATAAATAAATAAATAAATAAATAAAATAAAAAATAATTATAATAATAAATAAATAAGATAAAATAATCAATAATAATAAAAAATAGGAATATTGTGTTTCGATAAAAAAACATGTTTTATAGTAAACATTATCAAATTCATTCAAAAATCATCACACAAAAAAATCTCCTTGAAGATGTCACAAAATCTAATGGGCAGATGGAGATGTTAGTTCAAAGATAATTACAAAAAGGTATTTCAATAAACGTTTAGATTTCACAAAACCTAATGAGCAATTCCACGTGTAAACTTTTAAGGGAACACTTTAGTAAATGGATGCCGAAATTAGATGTTTGGTGGTCACTTGAATGATAGCCTTCTTCCACCCTCTGCCCACTTGACTGTTACATTTGCAATCCGAATTTGACAACCACTCATACCATTAAGGTCACATAAGAACATTCTGAAAAAGGAGTGTCTGAATTCATAACGTTCGAGCTTTGGTCAGATTTTGTAATCATTAGAAACTGTCCAGTTGAGACAGCGTGAAGGTGATTAAAAAAAAAAAAAATATATATATATATATATATATATATATATATATATATAATGTATATATAATGTATATAATGTGTGTGTGTGTGTGTGTAGTATAAATATATATTAATATATTTTTGCATACATATTCGCACAGTTCCTTTTCTTCCTTGTCAAGTAGAGGTGATACTGATCGACGCAGACTGTTTGCACCACGTGTTTTGGTGCTAAGCGGATGTTTCGCATCGGTGCTACCAATCGAATCAGGCTTGAGGTGACGTAGAAATTTAGGTCTTGTCGTCAAGATATCCTCAACCTCGCTATCTGACGTATACTCTGACGACTGGTTTCATTTTAAATTAATTTTGAAAGAGAAAAAAAAGCAAAATATATCATAAACTAAACAACAGACTCTATCATTATAATCAATCTCTTTATAATAAATCATCCTATTTGAAACTGTGATATGATAATATTCGTAATAAAATAAATAAATAAAAGATATGAGGTGAAATACAACGACAAATCAATGATAACAAGAACCCCATAGTTGCTTACATCCGGATCTGACCCGCTATTATTAGCTCTATGAAGACGCAACTTTATTTTCCGGACTGTCTTTTTTTCCGCCCAAGTTTGGGGCTCTTTGGCTTCGACTCGGGTTGGAACATAAGCGTCTTCAGGAAGAGGAGGTAATACCGATCCCGAGCCTGAATGAATTAAATCAAAAGATGATACCAGGCTTACAGAGCAATCTGGGCTTAAATTATCTGGGAATTTTTCGGTGAATTTTTGTTCAGGCGAGGATGACACTGGGGATTGTTCACGGCTTCCTTGCATTTTTGAAAGAGCTGCTATCCTTGGACTTGCAGGACGATTGTATAAATAACGATATTTTCCAGTTTCACACGAACCCGTACATTGACAAGTTCCTACACGCTGATGTGCGTCTGAATTCTGGACATCTGAATACAAAGATGTAAAATGTTCAAAATCCACTGCTTCTCTTAAATGTTCGTCGTTTTCAAACGCATCTTTATATGAAGAGTATCCGCAGGACTTTGCAACTGAATTTGCAACAAACTTGCTTGTTTCAACCAATGAGCTTGCTACTTCATTTATAGAATCCAGCTCAGACTTTGCCTGCTGATACAACTCTTTTATTGTCTGTACCTTCTGATAGGCCGATTTTGCCCTCTCCTTTGCATTTTTTGCATCTGTTAGGATTTCTTCAACATTTTTGAACAGAGTTACCGTTGTTGACCTCCCCTCTAAGCTATCCTGGTCAAAGGTAGACTGCGGTGCTTTCTTTTTGTGCATTACTGCATGGCTCAGTTGCTGCGTTTCTGAATCCTTCCGGCTTTGACGTCATAACGCTAAATTGTATGACGTATTTGTTTTGTCATAGTGTAAGTATGCATGCCCTGTGACTGAACAGCGTCATTACCCTGAGTGTCAGAGAAACGTAAAAGCTAACTTGCTAAATATACCTCGTGGTGGAGTCGCTTTTACGGTATTGTTGATATGGGTTATATATGAAATCAAGATCGAGCTGACAATACCGGAATCTAGAACCTAGGGTAAGCGTCATTGGCTTCACGGTGTAAATGTGAAGTGAATGAGGAGAGGGGAATAGATCTAGATCTAGATATCTTTTCATGGCGGACTGGACGTTAAAATATGAAGAATCAAGTCCAATACATAGATCTATGCCTATTCTCATTCCTAAACCAGAATGTATAGGGGCCTACTGCTAAATATACCTTAATTAAACCTCTATCTTTGTAGGCCTATCTCTTTTGTAAATGATTGCATGTCAGTTGCTCCTGTCTATTTCCGCAAAAGTCAGCTTTTCTATAGTTTGTCTATAAGCACTTTAATATTTGTTGAAATTGATATCTTTGAAAATCATGATCACACAGAAGTGTCGAGCGAAATCTAAATATCTTGCCCACGTTAGGCCTATTATAAAGAATAATCCGAGGAAAAAAGCACGTTTGTTTGTTTGTTTGTTTACATTATTCAATATTTTATTAAGGCCTACTGGTTACCAAAGAGTAGGCCTATAAACAAGAATTTAGCAATCAAAATATATACTGTTAAAAAGCAATTAATAAGAAAATCTATTAGAGATTTGCTTTTCTTCAGCAAAACCTAATAAAATATAATTGCACCTACAACCGAATAATGCAGGACTGTTTAGACCTACGCCAGGCCTCTTTGCAACCCCACAACCAAAATTTGTGTAAAATTGTTTGTAAATAAAAACTTTTGCTGACTCATTGCATCATAATTTTTAGGATGATGAGTCGTATCGAATATTTGATATATATTTTTATCCCTATCAATTATTACAGACAACAATTTGTTACATTGTTAAAATGATAAGGATAGTGGGGTTATTGCAGACAACAATTTGTCACATTGTTAAAATGCTAAGGGTAGTGGGGTTATATAATAAAAGCGGCCTTATTTGGCCAAATCTCGAACAACCAATATTCTTTGTTCCCTTCTCTATTGTTGTCTGTGGGACTATGAAAGTTTGTGGTGCACCGGGATGGAAGAGACATAGATAAGACAGTTTCTAATATACATCAAAGAGAAGTCGCCCCTAACACAATTAAGTGCAAACTGTAGGAATAAAACATGATAGATGGTATTGAATGTGCTAGATGTGAACCTTTTACCCAAATAATTTTCAGGAATTATACGAGAATTCATTCATTTTCTCCTTGTTTTTCTTATTTAAAGCTATTGGGTATTTTTCAAGCGCCTGGGGGAAAGTGACATGGGTTCATATGGATCATGTTATAAGAGTTAAGAGAAAATTGTTTTTACGTTGGTATGAAAGCTTGTGCTAATATCCACTCAGCCCTACCTTGCTCACAGAATTTACCGATAAACAGCTTAAATTACACTCAATTTATTGCTTACCCTTTTCTCGTTTTGTTTGTCAATTACTGCAAAGCTTTTTCTGGTGAGACATCATTAACTATCGAAGCGTTTGTACGAGATTTAGTTTAATTGTAATACATTTTAAAGAGTACGGCAAACCCTTTCAAGGGCGTGACGCTGTGGTAGCAAATTGAACCATTGGCTAATGGTGATTAATTCGGTCTGCTTTGACTTTGCGAGTCAATTTGGGCTGACAAATAACAGCAAATTAAGGGAAGAAAGTAAGAAAGCAAGAAAGAAAACACGGATTCTCCATCAACATTTTGAGCGACCATTGCACTGACAGGTGCTTTCTATCAGTAAAGCACACCTTAATCGACCTAGCGCACCGCGTAATAAGGTTGTGATGTTTGGTAAAACAAAAATGATGAGGCGAAAATAGATAAGATACTCCATATGTTGAATCTAGCATCCAACATAAGCTGTATGCTGAGTTATGTTGGATCCTATGTTGAGTAAAGGTCATTTTAGTTTATTCTACTTATTAAGAGAGAGAGAGAGAGAGATAGTAGAAATTTATTTATGCATCTCTTAATTTTTTTCTTAAACAGATTAATATGCATTTTCTTATTGCTCATTCATGTTTTTATTAGCATTCTGCGCCATTTTCCATTCAGAATTTAGTGCAGCAGTAAGATGACCGCTAAAACATCATGAATCTTTATAAAAAATAACAGAAACGAAATACTTTGATCTGACTCAAAACTAAAGGTTATCAGCAAGAATAAAACTGCTGTATTATATGATGATTAAATGAGGGAAATGAAGTCGCAAATTGCCTATTTTTCATCAGTTAATCCTCTCAGTGATATCTCCCTTTTAACATGTGGGAAAAGGAAGTTATTTCCGAATGAAATGACTCATTTTATTGTTTTTCCATCGGTGCAATTATCTGAAATAATTTGTTTTTCATTTACTCCATATACGTTTCACGTAACAGTTTTGACGGTTTAACTGCATCCGTGCTATCACCAGACCGTGTGATTTTAAACCATTCCATAGCTCATATCATACATGTACATGTAGCTATATAAGACAGGTTGAACTGGCTCCCCATGCTAAGAAATCTTATATTCTAATTCGATTATACTAACAGCATATAAACTATATATTTTCAAATAACTCTCAACGAGAAACAAACACGAATTGCCAATACGAACAATTTTATTATAAACTGCAAAGCGTCGATGTGCCTCTGCCTGCGTACAGAAAGTCCAATACAACATAATTAATGGCATTGTGTCCGTTATCCTTTTCATTTTATACCAATGTTCTCATTGATGTTTAGTCCAAAATCCTTCAAATTTTGATTCAGATAAAAATTTCCTATTAATGTCTGCATCAACTTTCGTTTTCTTGTACACACATCGCACTTCTGCCTTAGTATTTCTTCCTCTTGAGCCATTACCTTCAAAAAGAATAAAATTCGCCATCATATGCGATATCTTACAAGGCATTCAGAGGAGAAAATAACGTTTGTACTGCAGGGCTAAACGCCCTCGAATGATCACCCCTCCCTTTCGCGTGATTTATTCACCTTTTAAACACAGCGTCCCCTGACCACACCTTTCACATGACTTCCGTCCCGAACGACGTCGTAGTCAACCCGTTTAACGACAATAAATATATGGAACCAGGTGGTCTGCTTCAATAGTACAGCCGTCATAACTAGGCTGGAAATGTGCTTTGGGTGTATGTGTGTCCTGGATGTAAGGTTAATCAAGATAATAATGACATCAAATATGTACTTATGGTGTATATATTTTTACCGAGAATTCGATACACCTCATGACCCTTTGTGCTGCATTAACTCTCTTAATAGGGGGAGCATACCTGTTATTTATTTTGGCTCTCTAGCTGGAGTGGCCTTAGAATCTGTATTAGGTATTAATGGACGCATAGTCATACAGTGGTCGACCACTGCGCATGTCCATTAATAGATTTGTTACAACGTCGTTTAGGGGCCTAGCTGATTTGTAGGCATCCTGGTAGAAAGACAGAAGTTACACACAGTTGTAAACAGGTACAAACGAAGAAGAGAGACCAAATTACAAGCTGTTGGTTTTGTCGAAAGTACATGTGCCTGGTTCCCAGGAGTTTCTGTTCGTGCTGCGATTCGGCTGGAATATTACAAAGGATATTCAAAAGAGGATACAAGCATGCGCTGGTACAGAGCTGTACTAGGTTCTTTGGTGCTGATTTTTACCTCAGCCGTACAGAACTCACATGGTTCGTTGTCTGGGAAAGAAAGCATGAATACTTCATTACAAGCCAACCCAGAACACTGTCATACTCGTGCTTCTTGCAATTCCTCTGACGCTGAAAGAAACTGTTACTGTGACGAAGTTTGCATTCTCTACGAAGACTGTTGTAAAGATTTTCATCCCGCGGAACTTACAAATAACAACCTGACAAAGAAATATATGTTACAGTTAGCCAGGGAAATCAAAGGACTCTTTGAATGTATGACATTGTCTACCAAATCTTCCGGTTACGTCATATCAAAATGCCCACAGAAATGGAGCGGACCCAACGAAATAAAAATCAACTGCGAACATAATTTCAACAAAACAAAATCCTTTGATCAATTCATGGAAACTCCAGTGGTTGGTAAAAGGACTGGCCTTGTATTTAGAAATGTTTTCTGCAGTATATGTCACGAAGTAGACGATATCGCTTATTACTCTGTAAAATTTGGCTGCTCAGTTCCGCAAAGTTCAACGCACCCCATGGGCCCACCAGGAAGACGACCCAATTTCCAGCCACCGGCAGGAGTTCCTCTAGATTCTATGGACGTCAATGTCAGTCACGTTTTCAATGAATGTAGTCGAACATATAGGTATAAAGGAACCCATCTGAACAGAAAAACGTGTGTGAAATATATTTCTACCTGCTCTGACAAAAGCAGCCAATACAGAAAGTTATGTGAGGACACCCCTTATGTATCGTTTGTATACCATAACGAAACGCACGAAACA
This sequence comes from Lingula anatina, assembly GCF_051362555.1. Taxonomy (NCBI): domain Eukaryota; kingdom Metazoa; phylum Brachiopoda; class Lingulata; order Lingulida; family Lingulidae; genus Lingula; species Lingula anatina. The sequence goes on from NC_141767.1 coordinate 58,044,625, forward strand.
TACAAGAACAGATTCTGCGCCATGTGCAATGGCATTGAGGAAAGACGGCTGAATTGTATTAAAAAGGAAAATGCAACATCCAGTGTTCCTATGTATTCTTATAGTGTGTTATTTGACCTAAATACGGCAACTCTTGAACTGAAAACCATATATTCACCGTACCCAAGTACTGCTGAATATCAGAAATGCCCCCATGGTCAGACGATAGAATTCGGTACAAACTCGTGTCGTACTTTAATGTGTGAGCAAGACAAAGTGCTAAAGGGAAACAAATGCGTTCAGGTCTCTGACACCTTCCTTAACCGCTCATATAACAGTTCTATAGAGAAAGAGTTACTTTGTCCACATTTAAACTATTCAACATTCGTGCTCTTCCCAAATGGCGAACTGTACATCAATAAAACTGGACAGTATTTTACTTCAGATGATTACCGGAGAGTTGATGAGAATAGCGTTTTGGTGTGTGTTAGTACGTATGGAAATCAAACAGAAGATGTCGTGCAGTTTAATTTTTCAGCAATCCAGACTTATCTTTCGTCCATTGGTTTAATCATATCTTCCATTTGTCTTTCTATTCACTTTGTAATATACTTGATGCTCCCCTCACTGCGCAACAGACCGGGCAAAATTCTACTGCATTATGTTGCTTCGCTATTTGGAGCACAGATACTGTTCTTGATAAGTCCAAGATTGGGGAGTATTACACACGCTTGCTTCATTTTCTCGGTCCTGCTTCACTTCATGTACCTAGTTGCTTTTCTGTGGATGAATATTATGTCATTTGATATTTGTCACACTTTCTCCAATCCGACACAAGTGTCGTCCTCGCAGAGATGCTCCAAGACATTTATTATCTATCACTTTTACGTGTGGTTTTTTGCTTTTACAATCATAACAATTGCACTCGTGGTGGATTTTTCTGATGATGTCCCAATAACATATAAACCTGGATACGGCAATTATGGTCTATGCTGGTTAACGCAGAAGTATGGATTGCTTATATTCTTTATTGGGCCTGTATCTGCAATCCTCTTAGCAAATTTAATCTTATTTGCCATATCGGCCTACAACATTACCAAGGTTTCGAACGACACAAACAGAATAGCTCTTTTGAACAAATCTTCTGAAAAGCGAAATCTGCTGTTGTTTGTTAAACTCTCTGTAGTGATGGGCATTACTTGGATAACTGGTTTTGTTGCCATGGCAACTAACCGATCGGAACTTTGGTTTTTGTTCATATTCCTGAACACATGGCTCGGTGTATTCCTCTTCTTAGTTTATATATGCAATAAAAACGTGTTTCAGCTGTTAAGGAAAAAATTCGGATGTCACACCAAGAAAAATTTAAGGAATAGTAAAAGCAACAGTTCAGCTGTTTCTTCCATGCGAAATCGAACATCTACGACGGAATTGTCAATAGTGCGTTTAAATACGCGATTGTAAACACATAGGAAGCGTCCGAGACCAATTATTTTCATGAAAGATAATGGGTAATTCCACTTTTTGGCAATTTTGGATAATGATAAAACCCATTTGGTGTTTAGTAAACAACTTAGCTGTATCTTACAGGCGTTATACATTGAAGCAGTGAAAAAAATAATAAAATACTATGAGCTTAAAGAGGGCAGGAAAGAACACGTTTTTATTGTTAGCTAGTTAACATTCTTAATGGACGTAATGAAAAATATACAAGTCGAGTAAAATTTGAAAATACAAGAATATCAGGTTTCATATCCTTGGTTTATTTTAATAGCGTTTTCTAACCGGTAGGTGCACCTTACGTAATTTTGTTACGTGAAATAGAACAATGCAGATGAACAATCATTGGCATTTAAAACGCTTTTTCAATGTTAGATATTGTGTGTATTATGTTTGATGGCATATGATTCTCCAACCCTATCTGTCTCGTTATTAAAATAATGAGACATTTGAATCCGTTTTCTAGTATGTATATATGTGATCAATGAATTTACTCGTAGCATAAATGGTTTTACCGGATGTGTCCAAGTCAAATTTGTAATGTATGAGTTTATTAAGTAATTCATTCAGAGAAGGAAATTTGCGGATTTTGGGTCACTTATTTATCTAATAATGTAATGCGCACTGTGTAACCTTCACTTTTGATTGTTATTACTTGTAAGCTACATGCATGTGTGGCACAAAGTAGTTAAATGAAGTCCTTTTTTACATACATGTATATCTTACTTTCTATGTAATCATGAGTTACACTGTAAAAACATACAATGAAGTATAAAGTAAAACACACCCGGGTCCCAATTTACGGTATTGGTGAGACGCATAAAATTACAAGACAAGTACATATTTATTATTAATCATTATTTATCTTATTTATGTCAGTGTAAAGAATTCTCTATTATTTAAAATAATGTCACAGGCTTTAGCTGTATCTTTATATGTATTTGTATTTGACATGAGAAATATAATATATAAAAAGATTAACGTTATCCATATTTTGAATATGATGACGTGTTTCTTTCCCCTAGATCATATAACTCCCCATGTACTTCACCTCATCTGCGCATGCTTCATGTTCTCTGCCCCGGCCACTACCATCACAGCATTGACAAATTATTTGTGTACCGCCTTTAAGGCCCCGCACCTGAATTTAACCAGCGTCCAGCTTTCATTCTTTATTTTTGACTCCAGAGTTTATAAAACATGTATAAACGAAGTGATTATTTCATTTAGATGCATTCCTTGTGTTGTACAAATATTTCTTTTCGTTATACCAGCGATTCCTCGTTTCTTTGGGCGGTTTCACTCAAATTCACATTTTCATAATCTTCTTGCGCGTGAGTCTGAACCTTTTTTTATAAAAACTAAAGATATTCACTGTCGCTCTGTTGGTATTGCCCGGCCCCCTTTCTTTGTGGCTGCTACATCGAGTATATATATATACATACTGTATATACAATGATATAAGCTTTTTCAATAGAAAAGAAAATAAGTTTTAAATCCTATAGCGTTGATGATGGGCAAATAAGAAAACCGCCGCGGGCGGAAAGCCTGACTTTTATACCCATTTATCATTGTTAAATATTGATGTTATTAGTTATTATCATTTAATAATGTTATGGTATTAAACTACAGATGAACATCTCTTGATCTCACACTCGACCTTTTTTATAGAAGTTCAAACGAAGTGTTACAAGAAAAAATTGTTTTCCACGGAAACAGACCACTTGATCAAAAGAAAGTTCTATAAACAAAGCTGGTTTTAGATAACTTCGCGTGAGTGGATCCTGGCATTTTTAATGGTTGTCAAAATCAAAGAAATATTTGGATCTGGTAAATCCAGGATTTTACCGCACAGCAAGTTGTCTTTGGTTAAAGCATGGAGAAGGGGTAACCGTTATCGGCACTTAAAAACGATGAAATTGTAGATGATTAAAAACGCGGCGAATGTTGTTCTTGACAGCTAGTGTTTCATACTTCCTTTGTAGGTAAGTAGGGCCGAAAATGACCATATCCATGAACAAATACAGGATATTACTTTAGGGAAGGAGATATCGGGGTAAAAACATTTTCGTTTGCCATATCTACATGACAAATAAAAGAGCATTTGTAGGAAGCTGAAGGCACAGCGAGTGTCCGCAATCTTCTCCCATTACCAGCCCCTTCGTAAATCCCAAGATTCTATGTTAGAAACATTTCAATATATCAAATATGTTTATGCATTAAACTAAGCTGATGAAGGTGGTAAAGTATGAAAAACGATTGTAGAAAAAAATTTTCCGTGATATATGCGTTATAGGATAACATATTTAAGCTCATTTTCATGGGTAGGAGTCGGGTTACAGTAAGGTAATGAATTAATCCAATCAAGCCGACTACAGCATATCTCGCTACCGGAGAGTTTATTCTATATACAGAAGATGAAAATGATTTAATTTCCGGACAATCAAAAATGTGCGGGACCAACGCAGAGTTGATGTATACAGCATCACATGTCTGCAAGAGATCGCAGTTGCGAAGAATTTACAAACACATCAGTGCAAATATTTGGTCCAGGGCACTATATATATATTCACTTCATTCTACCAGGGATGAATTTTGTGGTAACAACCAGACTTCGCGAATCTTATCGACCTTTAGAAGATGTTTAATACGCGGTTTTTGGACACCACAGAATAGGGAGAAACTTTTCGCACACGTACGTCTATATATCGAAGATTGAAAATAGCCGAGTCTCAGTTGCCAGTGAATTAATACTGTAACCATGTCTGTTAAGCTACTGAAATTACTTGTTTGCGTGTTATTCTACATGGGCACTAAGCAGAGCAGCCGTGCGAATATGCCAAAAAATACGACTCCCAATGTAAGGATCGAGGAGAACGAAGAGGTAATGCTAAACTTGGATGACTTCGTTGTTCCTCCTCCTCCACCAGACAGATTGATGTGCGACAGGATGTCTTTGTGCACAAACTCAAGCTCAGACAGCAATGACGAAGAAAGAAACTGTTACTGTAATAGTCTGTGTGTTCTCTACGGGGACTGTTGTGAAGATGCTGACTCTGTACACCTAATAGACGATAGAGACAAAGCAGCACACTCTGAATACACGATTCTGAGAGAAAAAATAAAGGGTACGTTTGAATGCACCGCGCTTCCCGGAATGGATTTATCCCGATTTCAGTATGTAATTACAAGATGCCCCTCCGCTTGGAACATGTCACAGAGGGTACGGTACTCTTGTGAGAATCCTCTAGACTGGAGCTCAAATGATATTTTTTTAAGTATACCTGCCGTCGGAAAAAGAACGGGGTTGTTGTTTAAAAATGTGTATTGTAGTATATGCCATGGCGAACTCAGCGTAACGTATTATAATGTGAAATATATTTGTGAATTTCCACCTTTGGAATTTGAACTTCAAAAGCATTTACCCCTGAGGGATGGAAAGGATGTTACACCCACACGTAATAGTAAGCCCACAACGACTCAAAGCACTTTAAATATATCAGACATAGCTCGCATTTGCAGTTGGAAAATAGTCGAACCAGACTTACGAAATGTAAAACACTTTTCAAAGCACTGTATTTACCATACATCAAAGTGTCAAGATAAACACAGTATTTACAGGCAAGAATGTGAGGACGTACCGTTCGTCTCTTTTGTTTATGCATCGCATCGTGTCATCTACAAGAACAAATTCTGTGCGTTTTGTAACGGGCTTAACGAGAGTGACGTTACTTGCACTATCAGAAGTCCCCTTGTGTTTAGTATGACAGACGTAGCCTTTGGGGTGGGTGAAGGCGGATTGCCTTATTCCGTTTTATTTGATCCAAACGCATTGTCGTTTCGAGCGTCTGGGAGAGATATTGCCACTAAAAACTTTAAGAAGTGTTTACAGGGGCAGGTTTTTGATGTTGTGTCAGAAAGATGTCGGCAGCTTCTCTGCAGCACGAACGAAAAACTGGTCGGTAATATATGTGTCAGTGTTGATAGCGAGGAACCTACCCACTTAAATGACGACAATGGAGCTGCTTCAGATACTACACAGAATGTTACACGTAGCACCTGCCCGAAGTTAAATTACACCGTCTACGTACATTTTCAAAATGACACTCTCTATGTCAATGCCACCGATAGACTTTATTTGCCAGAATCTTTTGAATTTCTCGATGACGGAACTGTGCTCGTTTGCACTAATTTGTCACAAAATATTTCATATGACGAAAACTTTGAGCCCTTCTCATTTAGTTTTGATGCCGCACAAGTTATTTGTTCAACGGTTGGTCTGGTCATTTCTACTGTTTGTCTCGGGCTTCTTTTAATTATATATTCACTGCTTTCGACTCTAAGGAATCTTCCCGGAAAGATATTAATGTGCCTGGTAGCCTCCTTGTTCGTTGCACAGACACTTTTCCTACTGAGCCCACTTTGGGGTAAATTTGACACAGCTTGCATTACTTTCGCGGTGCTAATGCACTTCTCGTATTTAGCAACGTTTTTCTGGACAAATGTTATGTCTTTCGATATTTGTTTTACATTTTCAAATGCAAGCCGTATTTCAAATTCAAGCAAGCACACCAAGAAGTTTGTTTTTTATTCTATTTACGGGTGGGGTTCAGCGCTCTTCGTGACATTATCTGGGGTTGTTGTGGATCGTAGCGGCGTTCCCTCAGAGTTCAAACCGAGATACGGTGACAATGGTGTGTGCTGGATTACCCAGAAATACGGACTTTTGATATTCTTCATATGTCCCGTCTCACTCTTGTTATGCTTAGACTTGATATGTTTTGTCTTGGCGGTGGTTGGAATTCGACGAGCTTCAAAAGCGGCAAGTTTCGCCAAAAAGACATCCGAAAAACGGCGTTTAATACTTTACATCAAACTTTCGGCTGTAATGGGCCTTACCTGGATCACTGCTTATTTTTCCATGGCAACAAAAATAAGTGAACTTTGGTTTCTTTTCATATTTCTCAATACGTGGCTTGGGGTGTTTATTTTTTTGGCTTTTATATGTAACAAAAAGGTGTATAACCTTCTCAAAAATCTTTTTGGCATTAAGAGGAGAGAGGTAACAACATCCAAAAGCAATACCTTATCAACGACAGTATCTTCACCAATATCAAGTGTTACTAGGCCGAACACGAAGGAAATTGCAGACAGATGTACTTCGATTTAACTGATAGGCCTACTGGAAAAAATGTATTAAATGTCTTGAGTAATGAGGATAGATTTTGTGGGATCATGATTCGTGTTCATGCAATGGAGTCTATGCCCACGCAGTGGATTGTCAAGCGTTATGAACTTCTGTAGAGCTTATGAAGTAAAATGTAACATATTTCATTTGAAGTGAAGGATCTCTATTCATATTCTACTCGGATTGCCTATAACGCAGCAAGCAGGAGATGAAGTGTGGATTCCGTTAATTTAGCGGAAGATGTTTTATAGATGTACACACATGATGTGTTTGATGTTCTTGATAATCTCTTTTGAAGTAATAAAATCAATCATAACTCAAAACAGTGCTGTGTTTTCATTGGTTTTCATCAACAAACTCTTCCGAGAAACAATATAGAAGCTTTATAAGTAATTAGTTGAGTTGATTGAGACATTTACTGGCCTCCCCAGCGTACATTTTATTATTGTTAATAGTAATTGCTACCAAATTTGTCCCCAGACGTTATTCCTATTGATGCATTTATATGCACTGTTTTTATAGTATCATTAGCTAGTGAACATTCGCTTCAAGTGTTAGTATTGACTATTCGAATCAGAAAGTTTTTTTTACATTCTAATGCTCAGTAAACTTGTGGCGCGTTACCTAAGATAGACTGATGGGTCTTTTTTGACTCCTAAGAAAACATCATCAAAGATGTGAAGAAAGGCGCCCGTCTCTATGTGTCTGATCATACCGTTAATAGGTAACCCGATAAACAACAGATAATGAACTTTCAGACAGTGGTAAAATGTCAAGGGGTCACACAGCACTTTCGGTCTATTTTTTTATGACGTGACATAAAGAATTACAGACAGTTATATAATGCTTTCCATCCAAATATCACAATGGAACCACGTTTGCTGAATTAATTTACGTGTTTAAAGACTTTCAACACCAACTATTTTCCCCTGCGAAATTGGGAAAGTTTTAGTCGTACTACTGTAGTAGGTTTTATCATAAAATAACTTGGGTTCGTGTTCATAATTTAAGCTCTGTTTAAAACATCTTAAATCAGAAAGCACGTGTAATGGAAATTTTGGCAACCTAACATGCATATCCGATCAATAATTCAAAGTTTAGACATGCTGTCATTGAAATAACCAGTAGAAGACTGCGCTTTTTCATGGTAGGGCCTATCCCACCACCTTGGTGCCTGGTGCCGCAGTCCCAGAGCGTGCTCTGAATGGCGTGAGAAAATGAGATTATATTCAAACTTCAGTTCATGATTTTTATCGTTCACAAATACCATTTATCACTTGTGTTCACGAGTGGGACATAAATAAAAGCCAAAGTATATTCCGTACATTCTAGACGCGGATCACAATCTTCGTCTGGACAGAGATTCCCACCCTTAACCTCAGGTTGGTCATGTCGATATTGACTGTTCCATTGCCTGTCGGCGTCACCCTCACACTCTTTGGACTCTGCTATATAGCGCAATAAAGGTTTAAACTGGAATGTCGAATGAAAAAAATGTCCTGAATTAATCCAACTGAATGATTTTATACTACTTGGGACAGTCTAAGTGCTGGTTAAAGAGATAAATAGGAGAATTGCTTCAGGGGGATTTTTAATCCATTAGGTAAGAAAAGATCTTGGGGCACTTGGTCAAAGTGACTGATAAAAACAGGGCGTTTTGTATTTTAAATTCAGATTCTATTAGTAATCAATATTCTAACAGGCTGTCCTATCAATATAAGCATTTGCACCTCAGACGTGTGTTCCGCTAAATTAGAACACCTGAGGTAGGTTTATCTTACACCTAACATATGGAATCTTACACAAGACCCAGCCGCTCTTTGCTAAAACAACCTTTATTTCAAGCGTTATTATACGGCAGGGTAGCATTCAGTCAAACGGTAAAGACCCGAATCAATCGAACTTGAGCAAACACACGCACATAGGCTTATGTTTTTTCTAAATTTGACGTTGGAAAAGACAAAGCTATTAACGGTTTGCAAACAACCAGACGGACGTTGCTATGGAAAAAAAATTAAAATGACATATGAACTCAACATCAATCGATAGGATCTTGGTTTATTGACAGGCTGGGATATTAAGAATTTATATCATAGAAATAGGGAATACGCGGTGAAGCACTGAATCGGCTTTCTTGCAGAGCGTTCAAAATTGCACTAGGTGCGACTTCACCGATAACATCACACCGAATACTGCAATACATGATAGCATCTCCAATTAAAATTGGTAATTTATTTAAGATTAGTAACAATTTGCCCCGATCTTTAACTTTTTTTACTTATATACATAAATAGATAAATGAATGAATAAATGAAAAAATGATTATTACGGATCTTCAATCGCAATTTTGTCTATTTGCTACCGTGTTGCAGGCGCAGTTTCACTTTTTGCATCCCAAGATTTTTTGGACACGGAACGAAAGTTTTAATAATCGTGATTTTATTTTGGAAGTGCATTGTTGAGAAGGAACAGATGAAAATCGCCTCTACCGCTATAGCATCCTTAGAATCCGAACTAACATAAAATGCCTTCGACGAGATCAATTTTATCAACATTTAAGAAAAAGTAAATAAATAAATAAATAAATTTGCGATATAGCCTACATTCTTCATTCTTAAGACTGAAGAAAAAACGGGTTTTATACCGACGTAAACCTACATGTTACCTACTTTTGTAAGCGCCATATTTGAAATGGCTATATAGTAGTTACACAGACGAACCTTTGTCCAGATGATGGTTATAAATCATTATTTATTAAAACTGGGAGAAGAAAAAGAGTTGCTATTTAGTAAGGTAAAAGATGCGTGACAGATCTTTCCGATTAGTATGCCTTTTGCGTCTTTCAAATTGTTTCTAATGTTCAAATGATTTGCCCTAGCCCCATCATTTTAAGCAGCAAGTCTGGTGGGATAAACGATGACGTGGCCTTGGGGATTTTCTGTTCCTTCTCAAAAACCTTTCATGTTTGTAATCTGTTATTTCAGTTCTTTCGTTTGAATATTTTGTTCTATAAAGTTTTAACATCAATAAAATACGTAAAAATTCTATCCAAAAAGTGAGTGAGCACTTTTATTATATAACGTCAACAACAGTAACGTTGCGAATGCATAAATATCCCCCAGACTTTAGTATCGTGCAGAAACTTATAAATACATTTAAGGTTTGTCTGTGGTTTTGACTAAGCATATTGTCCAAATATTCTAACATAAACTAAACAGATGTTGCAAAGTCACGAAAGTCATTGAACAACATGAAGGCTGTTGCAAGTATTTTCTTGTCGTCACTGCTTGTTTTGAAATGCTCTGGCGCTCTTTTGAACAGAACAAACATCAACAAAAATGCTTTTGGAATCGAAAAAAGTTTTAAGACGTTTTGTAATGACTCCGAGCATGGACAGTCCAACGATTATCTGAGCTGCGGTTGTGATTATCACTGTGCGATTTATGGAGATTGCTGTCAAGACGCGTACAGATATCAGAATGGTGACATTTTTTCTAAGGGTCATAGTTTGTTTTCTTTGACCAACAAGATACGTGACACGTATGAGTGCGAGTTTCTTTCTGGGCAAAGTAAGCCAGTCTACATCATCAAACGATGCCCTGGGTCTTGGAAGGCTTCAATTCAAGTGAAGGATTACTGCGAAAATATCGCGAATGATTCATATTCGGTTCCTCTCGAAAGTGTCCCTGTAATTGGACGGACGACAGGTTTTGTTTACAGAAACATGTACTGCAGCATGTGCCACAATGAAAATAACGTAACATTCTTTAAGGTGGAGTACACCTGTAACTTTACGACAAATTTTCGCTTTAAACCGCGTTTTTCAAGGCGACCGCAGAAAATGAACATTTCTGAAGTTGCAAAGCAGTGTACCGCTTCGTATAAGAGACCGACTGACAGGAGTGACACGGACCGATCTTTACTGCACTGTAATAATGTGACAACATGCAGTCTGAAGGATAGCATTTATAGGCATTGGTGCGAAGAATCAACGTCGGACACTTTAGAGGCCGTGGTATATGGAAATACGACGTACAAAAACAAATACTGTGCAGTGTGCAACGGGTTGAATGTTGACCAGTTTTCAAGTCAGCCATTTCCAACAAAGCCCAGCCCTTTGTCCAGTGGTTCATGGATTCCTTCGTATCGTGTTTTATTCGATCCAAATTCACTTTCATTTGAATGGAATATTATGGGTCACTCAACCACTGAAACATTTGAAAAATGTCCCGAAGGGCAGGTATTCGTCGTCCCCATGGCAACGTGTCAACGGGTTCTGTGTGGCGATGGAGAAACATTGTGGAATAACACGTGCATACGAAAACCTGATCACGATGTCCCTCAAAATTACACAGCTAAAAATATCAGCCCGACCATTCTTGGGTGTCTTAAACTGAACTACAGCGATTTTGTTTTGCGCCAGGATGGATCAGTGTTTATCAATGCAACTGAGGAAATATTTTCACCTGGCACTTATGACGTAAATGGTGACAGTCACATAATCGTTTGCTCTAACTTCTCTCAAAATTACAGCAAAAACGAGGATGTAAATATAGAAAAGGCAATTGCTTTTCGTTTCAATGACGCACAAGCTATACTTTCTCTGGTTGGCCTCGTCATTTCCACGGTTTGTCTCGGTCTTCACTTCTTTATTTACGCACTGTTGCCAAGTCTAAGAAATCTTCCAGGAAAAGTTCTGATGTCCCTAGTAGCCTCCTTGTGTGTTGCTCAATTCCTTTTTATGCTGACTCCAGTTTGGAAAAAAACAGAATCCGCCTGCGTTGCGTTTGCGGTATTAATGCACTACTCATACCTGGCTGCGTTTTTTTGGATGAACGTCATGTCCTTCGATATTTGCCACACGTTTTCCATCTCAATTACAACTTTCAAGCAGAATAGAAGATCTATGAAGTTCATTTATTATTCGTTATATGCTTGGGGTTCATCGATTTTAATAACGTCGACTTCTTTAATCATCGATCACGCTGATGTTCCAACCTCGTATAAGCCTCGATACGGTGCCTATGGAATCTGCTGGATAACACAAAAATACGGCCTTCTGATTTTCTTTCTCGCTCCGGTGGCATTGCTCTTGCTGCTTAACATGGTTTTCTTTGCAATGTCTGTGCATGGTATTAGAAAAGTTTCCAAAGCAGCAAAATTTGCTAAGCCAAAAGCGGCAGCCAACAGAAGAAGAGTGATTCTTTACACAAAATTATCCATTGTTATGGGTCTCTCTTGGATTGTAGGGTATGTTGCCATGGCATCAAACTTCACAGAACTTTGGTATCTTTTCATATTTCTAAATACGTGGCTGGGCGTTTTCATATTTTTGGTTTTTGTTTGTAACAGAAAGGTTTACAGAACGATTATAGAAAAGTTCACACACAACCATAGATCACTTTCGACGAAGAGCAACACATCTACGACTACAACCCGTTTTTCCGTATCTTCAAGAACATTTAGCGAAAGAATAAAAAAATGATCTCGAGAAGACGTGGCGGTACCCAACGCAAAATCCAAGGTACTTCGATCTCTCTACACTTCCAGGCAGAAAATCGGCTAAAGCCAGCTATTTTAATAGTTTTCTAAATTGTTGGGTTAGGCAGTAGAATCCGCATACAATCAGAATGTTAGATAAATTTTAGTAAGATTCATTCTGCGAATTATAGACCTGCTCGATTGTGCCGCAGATAATGAAAAAAGTTGTCATATGCACTGCCCCATTCATTCTGTGAACATCGGCGGCAAGAAGCAGTAACCGTTACGTGCCGATGCATTTACTTTAACAGCCATCTTAAAACGTGTCGAACGAGCAACGGTGGTTACTATTCCCACTTGTTTACTTGACGTTTGGTTGAAAACCAGTCAACTTCCTCTAGTTTTGTTTGATCTTGTCAAACGTTTAACTGTACCTGGATTTAAATGGACCTCGTTTTCCCAACAAAGACCAATAGTGCACCCATTTCTCTATAACCTCCAAGTCGTAATTTTTTTGCTCGTGTTGGTTTCCAATGTGCACCAGTTATAAAAAAACGTCAACAATACACTGGTAAGTTTAGCTATTTATTTTTCCGAAGTCAATTTGAGACAATTTGTGGCATCTTCTGAAGGTACTTATCAGATCAGTTGTACATGTCCTTCCTTTTGCTCATCAAACGCAGCAGCAAGATAACAAGTAATTTGCTTAAGTGATGGGAAAAGCAAGCAGCAAATAAATAGTATCAGTATATTCCACGGACAGCAAAGCAGTCACGTACATGCGTGCACGCCTTCAATAAGTATGTATTCTATGTGCAGCTCTAGATCTGTTGTGTTTTTATATAGGGGAATCCCCAGTGTCTGCACGAACTGGAAGACTTGACTATAATCCGAGTGCTGTAATCATGATATGTACAAAAACGCTATACAGCCGACAACATACCAAATTCCCTCCCATCCTAATACCAACACACAATATTCGTATGTAGCAGCCAAACATGTTGTAAGCACTCTGAGGTGTATTTATTCGTAATGGCTTTGATATTTACTATGTTTGTCTCTAACCTGTGAAGATAACTCTAGTATAGGAACATAAGGAATTTCTAAAACAAGTATCCTGTGTTTTATTAATTTATCAATGCTATCAGTGGATGTTGCATACGTGGCATTTTTGTCACCTAGAACTGACCAGGAATTCATAAACAAAGCACCTGTGGCATTTACGATTTGAATATCTTATTTTCTACTCAAAGGAATGGTTTAGCCAAGAAACTTAGGAATGTTGCTGACACAGGTACCAAGTATTTGAATTCTTTCAGCTCCTTGAGCACATACATCATAATAAGGTTAAGTGGAATGACTGAGCTGATCACTATAGAATGGTTCCAATCACCATTACAAAATAATATACTTCTGCCAATACCTGTACAAATACAATATGCAACACAATAATGGCATAATGATAATGATTATAATAATAATAATAAACATATAATATTGTTCTTTTTTGTTTGTAATCTACTAACGGTAAACTTGGGTAACCACGTGCAAAATATATTATACCTATCATCATAATATTTTTTCCTCAGTATAATAAACTGGTTTTGTATAGAAAAGAACATTATACAAAACTGTCAATACATTTGGAAAACAATGGTATCACTATAGACTACAAACGTCTGGCAAAGTCACAACTCTGAATTACATTCTCACATTTGACAGTTGATAGCAGAGGTGAACGAATATCATCATCAGCTGATCATATTGGGATAATTTTCACCAATTTTCGGAGATCAACAGTGCTAATGCTAACAAACTGCTTTCCCACTTTAGGTTAATCAAGCAGTATCACAGTATGAATCATATTTATTCCTTAGTCTATATCTTATCAATAATTGTGTTCACAGATTCAAGGATTATTCCTCAACCCTTTACAAAGAAAATATATGAGATATATGTCAAAGGTAAACAAGGCCACAGTTTCATAATGCATCCTATGACCTGACTACAAATACTATAAATTGGGGTCTGTTCAAACTGATGGCATAATTTGTAATCATGGCATTCCAATTTCAACAATCATCATACACAACATACTGCTGTGGGCTCTGCCCTAATACAATACAAAACAATCTGGTCCCTTGAAATGTATATTCTTAACAGTCTAATCAAATACACTGCCCCATGTTTTAACCCAATCAGTCCTGCTAAAGTTTGTGTGGGAATATTGTAAAAAGATATTAAGTCAAGGCTGTCCGTCAGGATTTTTGGTGGGATTTACATGCATTCAAACTGGTTGACTCTTTGCTTGGTGTTACCCATACGGATTTGCCTCAATGTTTTGTACTTATCTCTGCCTGCTTGCCTATTGTCCTGATATATCATATCATTTTGTGTTACTTTGGAATCATCTCTTGTTTCCTCCAATTCTGCACTTAAAGACTGTAAAAATAAAATATTATGTCAAATATCAAAGTCAAACAGAAAGTATCCCGAGCCTTATTAAATCTCGAAATAACTGTTTATCAATATAATGACAGAAGCAAAGATGATAAAATGCATACCCCCACCTTAATGACTAAAAGCTCACACAGATTTATTGGGGGAAAAAAGGTGTTTGGATTCAAAGAGAGTCTATTGACAGAATACTCATTCCGTGATTTATAAAGAAAAATGACAAGTCATACCTGAAGCTGTTTCTGAAGCTTATCATTCTTTTCTGCTTGTGTAATACGCTCTTCCTCTGGGCGAGGAGCATCTTCTAAAATTTCCATATCTTGACCTGCAAATATTTTTTACTGAATTAATATATCAATTTCAAATATACTCACAAAAGTACTGCTGAATCATTAATTTTATAAATGTACACAAAATGCACAGAAAAAATATTTTTCAACTTGAAGTCAGAAAAGTTTTGTTTACAAGCAGGTGTGCGAAAATGTTCTCTATTCACCTCCTTCAACGTCATTTTCCTCCTCCTCTGTTTCCTTTACATGGTTCATTTGCTGTTCTAAAAATTGTTGCCTCTCTTCTTCTAGTTTCCTGCGGGCCTCTGCCAATTCTTCTTCCATTCTCAAACGCTCTTCTTCTTTTTCCCTTGCGATACGTTCCTTTTCCTCTGCTTCCAGTCTTGCCTCTTCTGCTGCTCTTGCCTACATTATATAGTATAAAACATAATAAACACATGCAAGACATTAACATGAAGTTTTATGTTATAAAAACAGGAAGCTAATCTTTATCTGCTTATCTTTAAGAAAAGCAACAAAACCCAAAATAATTCCAGCAAGACAATAAATTGACAAAGTTCCTGAACAAAATTACCATTTTCTCCCTCTCTTCCTTCTCTAAATGTGCCTCTTGTTCTGCCTTAATTCTAAGTTCCTCAGCCTCAGCTTTAGCTCTTTCTACCTCTTCTCTTTCCATCTCTGCCTGGCGCCGCTGCTCCTCAAGACGAGCTGCCATTTCAGCATTTCTCTCCATTTCTGTAACAAAATGTTTACATCAATGTTTAAAATATGATTATATTTCAAACAGAAAATGTACTACCTCTCAACCAGTAATGGCAAAATAAAAAAATAAATCTTATCAATTGGTAATACTGATGATAGGCTTGTTTTACCTTCTCTTGCTCTCTCTGATTCTTCTTTCAGTTGTCTAAGCTTTTCTTCCATTTCCAACTTTTCTTTTTCAGCCATTTCCCTGGCAGTCTTTTCCTTTTGGAGCTGGGCTCTAGAGATAAAATACATATACAATGCCAGTAATCATGTCAATAAAATATTTGTCATAATTTTATGAGTTTAAGCCATATACTGTTAAATAGCCCAGGGGGAAAACCTGCTCTGTATTGCTCAACAACAGAAGACCACAAAAAATCCTAAAAAAACATTTTATGGGGGAAAAACAAGGTGTAAAAAATAAAATAATAAAAATAAATATAAACAAATAGATAAAATAAAATAAAATAAAATAAAATAAAATAAAAACACTAGAGGATCAGAGAGGCAATACCGCCTCTGGGTATGGTATTACCAGCTGGAGTAAGCGCATATGTAAGGGGGAAAAAAAACAAGGCAGCAAAGCTGTCAAATGTACAGACAAAAAGCAGGAAATAACTATGCACAAAATAGGCTACTGTCAATTCTGATGCAAAAGTACATTATGTTAAACTGCAAATTCAACATCAAATTTTAATTATGCTCAACAGGTAATACCAATGTAAGTAAAATGTGTAACAAGCATAAGGCTTCAGGCCCATGGCAGTTCAAGTTCACACTTTGAAAATGTATAACTTCCAGAAAAAGAAGCCAATTAGACTGCTTTTCCAACTCAGGCTGCATTTTAGTCCTGTATTTCTTTTTTGAACGTTTGGCAATCATCAGTAACATGGTTTTCCCATAATGGTCATCATGGCAGCAGCACCCAAAATTGTGTTTTCTTCTATTCTGATGCAATATTACATAATGGTTAACAGCATAATGACCATCAATTTTTAATAATAAAATATATGTATCATGGATTTTCAGAAAATGTGACTATTATGGGTCTTCAAGCCCATGGAAATTCAAAGTCACACCTTGAAAATGCCAATATGTGAAAAATTAAGTTTTCACAAAAAAAAAACTGTTTAACTAGCAGAAAGAATTACCAAACAGACTGCATTGCCTACTGAAGCTGTATTTTAGTCCCATGTTTCTTTCCTGTAAGTTTGAGAACAGTAAGTCACATGATTTTTCTTAAATGGTCATCGTGGGAGCAGTGCCCAAAATATTTTTTTTTCCAAATTTTGATGCAATATTACATAACGTTTAACAGCATAATGACCATTAATTTTTAATAATAAAATATTAGTATTATGTATATTCAGAAAATGTGACTAGCAAAGGTCTTCAGGCCCATGGAACTTCAAAGTCACAACTTGAAAATGCCAAAATGTAAACAAGACAGCACTGTTCTGAAATGTTTTTTTTTTTTTTTTTCATTTTAACACTTTTTTAACATAAAACAAAATTAACAGTTTACTGCCATTTTTATATGATCAACTAAGAAAATTGATGAGATGTGAAAAATATCAATAGAACAGTGTCAAATGTCCAATTTCCTCCATTCTGAGTTTCTGAACATAGTGAATGATTGAATCTTACAAACTGCAATGATATGAGTTTATTTCCATTTTTGACACTTTATTACACAATACACGATAACAAAATCACCATAATTTTTACAAAATCAACTAACAATGTTGTAAAGATGCAGGAAATGTCAAACAAACACTTTTACTTATCTTATTAATTAAATAATGAAACTGTTAACATGCCTAAAAATGGAATCTGAGGAAATGTGAAACAAGACAGCACTATTCTGAAATGGGTTTATTTCCATTTTTAACACTTTTTTAACATAAAACAAAATTAACAGTTTACTGCCATTTTTATATGATCAACTAAGAAAATTGGAGAGATGTGAAAAATATCAATAGAACAGTGTCAAATGTCCAATTTCCTCCATTCTGAGTTTCTGAACATAGTGAATGATTGAATCTTACAAACTGCAATGATATGAGTTTATTTCCATTTTTGACACTTTATTACACAATACACGATTACAAGTTTACCATCATTTTTACGTAATCAACTAACAATGTTGTAAAGATGCAGGAAATGTCAAACAAACACTTTAACTTATCTTATTAATTAAATAATGAGACTGTTAACATGCATAAGAATTGAATCTGAGGAAATGTGAAAAAACAGCATAACTTCTAAAATAATGGTCCGATTATGCTGATTTTCGAACTTGACCTGCGTTTTAGTAAGATTGATTACTCCTGTGAGTTTTATGACAACAGGTCTATCGGTTTTCCTTGAAATGTGTTAACAGTGTTGCATATATGCTGAAAAGTGAAAAAAAAGCATAACTACTAAAATAGTGGCCCGATCATGCCAATTTTCGAACTTGATCTGCGCTTTAGTGAGATTGATTACTCCTGTGAGTTTCATGACAACAGGCCTATCAGTTTTCCTTGAAATGTGTTAACAGTGTTGCATATATGCTGAAAAGTGAAAAAACAGCATAAATTCTACAATAATGGCCCGATCATGCTGATTTTCGAACTTGACCTGCGTTTTATGAATATTCATCAGCTCTGTAAATATAAAGCCAAAAAGTAAAACCGTCTTCCACTTATGGTGTTAACGCTGAAAGTGCACGGCGACATGATCGGCGATGGCGACGGCGATGACAGACGCAGGTGATGGCAATATGTACAGACACATCTGTGTCTGTACATAAAAAAAGGAGAGGGGGGGGGGGGGGCACAACCTCCAGTGTTGTGCTTGACAAGCTCTATAAAATGCAGTAAACAAATGTTCTTAATTTTTTGTTGAAAATTACAATTTATAACAAAATCATGGGGAAGTAGGTCAAAGGTCAAATCCAAATTTGTGAAGTGCAGTTCATGGCCAGTTTTCAGTTTCGGCATCTAATGGCTGCTTCTCCCACGAAAATGCACCGATTAAAGCAAATCTCACGAAGATGAAAGATGACCCTAAGTGTAAAACCTGCCAATAATACTACAGTTTAGATCTGTGTAGTTGCTAAAAATCGGCACAAATAATTTTTTTTTTTTTTTTTTGCAAAAAATTCCCATTATTAGAAATTTTTGGCTCTTTTGACCTTGACTTAAAGGCAAAAGAGCATATTTGAAATCTCCACATGACTTTCGGTCAGCCATCTATAGATATTTTCCCCATAATTCCTTCAGTTTGGGAGATGTTTAGCATTTAGCATATTTTGGACAAGGGTGCATTGCGACAAGCATCACACCTAGACCCGTGCACCAACAAAGCCCAAAATTTACATGGAGTTGAGATTATATGTGTCCTACATCCAAAAGATGGGTATGTACTTGTAGTCTAGGTAGAGAAGCGGAAATGGTGACATGGTTGCGGAGCCATCGGAGCTGGCGAATGAGACGGGTCGGGACTAAAAACATGTGCACCGCCAGCGCCTATGCTGGTGGTACAAACTAGAGGATCAGAGAGGCGATACCGCCTCCGAATATTGTACCACCAGCTGGAGCAAGCGCATTCGTATAGACCCCCACATACACAAAATAAGGGACACAGTCACCAGTTTTGTGCTTGACAAGCTGTAAAAATGCAATCAACAAGAATTTTTAAACTATTGCAAAAAACATATATGGTACAATCAAATTTAAGTTCTTCGTAAGGTAGGTCAAGGGTCAATTTCAAGGTCACAGTAAATTGCCAGTATATGACTTCATATTCAAGTTCAAGAATAACTATGAACCTATCTCTGTCAAGTTTGAAGTTAAAAGAGAAAAAAAGTTCAGTTCATGATAAAAAGTAGGTCAAAGGTCAATTTCAAGGTCACACTTATATTGCCAGTATAGGACTTCCTATTCAAGTTTAATAATAACTATGGACCTATCTATGTCAGTTTTGGAGATAAAACGGAAGCAAAATTTGCAAAATTCAGTTCATGGTGAAAAGTAGGTCAAAGGTCAATTTCAAGGTCACATTTAGATTGCCAGTATATGACTTTCTATTCAAGTTCAATAGTAACGATGGACCTATCTCTGCCAGTTTTGGAGATAAAAGGAAAGCAAAATTTGCAAAGTTCAGTTCATGGTGAAAAGTAGGTCAAAGGTCAATATTAAGGTCACATTTATATTGCCAGTATATGACTTCCTATTCAAGTTCAATAGTAACTATGGACCTATCTCTGCTATTTTGGAGATATAAGGGACTAAATGTTATTATTTTGGAGTTACCATAATGTGCCTTAAATTTCGTACAGAAAAAATTAATTAAAATAAAGAAAATGTCATTTTGGTCAAAATTCTTGAAATAGGAGGTGCTCTGAAGTTTCAGAAGTTCAAGTTTGATGAAATAATGTCATTTTTGAACACAAGTTGTCTGCTTTGCCAAGCCTTATGTTTTATTTTTCCAGAGTTCAAAATTTATTATCCATTACCGTACTGCACATTTTGCTTTTACCACCAATATGTACTTTTTGATACAGCGTAACTCGAAAACCGTATGGAATACAAAAAAACCGAGACCACCTCCAGTATTGGGCTTTACATGCAAAGTTCAGTTCATGGTGAAAAGTAGGTCAAAGGTCAATTTTAAGGTCACATTTAGATTGCCAGTATATGACTTCCTATTCAAGATCAATAGTAACTATGGACCTATCTCTGCCAGTTTTGGAGATAAAAGGGAAGCAAAATTTGCAAAGTTAAGTTCATGGTGAAAAGTAGGTCAAAGGTCAATTTTAAGGTCACATTTAGATTGCCAGTATATGACTTCCTATTCAAGTTCAATAGTAACTATGGACCTATCTCTGCCAGTTTTGGAGATAAAAGGGAAGCAAAATTTGCAAAGTTCAGTTCATGGTGAAAAGTAGGTCAAAGGTCAATTTTAAGGTCACATTTAGATTGCCAGTATATGACTTCCTATTCAATTTCAATAGTAACTATGGACCTATCTCTGCCAGTTTTGGAGATAAAAGGGAAGCAAAATTTGCAAAGTTCAGTTCATGGTGAAAAGTAGGTCAAAGGTCAATTTTAAGGTCACATTTAGATTGCCAGTATATGACTTCCTATTCAAGTTCAATAGTAACTACAGACCTATCTCTGCCAGTTTTGGAGATAAAAGGAAAGCAAAATTTGCAAAGTTCAGTTCATGGTGAAAAGTAGGTCAAAGGTCAATTTTAAGGTCACATTTAGATTGCCAGTATATGACTTCCTATTCAAGTTCAATAGTAACTATGGACCTATCAGTTCATGGTGAAAAGTAGGTCAAAGGTCAATTTTAAGGTCACATTTATATTGCCAGTATATGACTTCCTATTCAAGTTCAATAGTAACTATGGACCTATCTCTGCCAGTTTTGGAGATAAAAGGGAAGCAAAATTTGCAAAGTTCAGTTCATGGTGAAAAGTAAGTCAAAGGTCAATTTTAAGGTCACATTTAGATTGCCAGTATATGACTTCCTATTCAAGTTCAATAGTAACTATGGACCTATCTCTGCCAGTTTTGGAGATAAAAGGGAAGCAAAATTTGCAAAGTTCAGTTTATGGTGAAAAGTAGGTCAAAGGTCAATTTTAAGGTCACATTTAGATTGCCAGTATATGACTTCCTTTTCAAGTTCAATAGTAACTATGGACCTATCTCTGCCAGTTTTGGAGATAAAAGGGAAGCAAAATTTGCAAAGTTCAGTTCATGGTGAAAAGTAGGTCAAAGGTCAATTTTAAGGTCACATTTATATTGCCAGTATATGACTTCCTATTCAAGTTCAATAGTAACTATGAACCTATCTCTGCCAGTTTTGGAGATATAAGGGACTAAATGTTATAATTTTGGAGTTACCATAATGTGCCTTAAATTTCGTACAGAAAAAATTAATTAAAATAAAGAAAATGTCATTTTGGTCAAAATTCTTGAAATAGGAGGTGCTCTGAAGTTTCAGAAGTTCAAGTTTGATGAAATAATGTCATTTTTGAACACAAGTTGTCTGCTTTGCCAAGCCTTATGTTTTATTTTTCCAGAGTTCAAAATTTATTATCCATTACCGTACTGCACATTTTGCTTTTACCACCAATATGTACTTTTTGATACAGCGTAACTCGAAAACCGTATGGAATACAAAAAAACCGAGACCACCTCCAGTATTAGGCTTTACATGCAAAGTTCAGTTCATGGTGAAAAGTAGGTCAAAGGTCAATTTTAAGGTCACATTTAGATTGCCAGTATATGACTTCCTATTCAAGTTCAATAGTAACTATGGACCTATCTCTGCCAGTTTTGGAGATAAAAGGGAAGCAAAATTTGCAAAGTTCAGTTCATGGTGAAAAGTAGGTCAAAGGTCAATTTTAAGGTCACATTTATATTGCCAGTATATGACTTCCTATTCAAGTTCAATAGTAACTATGGACCTATCTCTGCCAGTTTTGGAGATATAAGGGACTAAATGTTATAATTTTGGAGTTACCATAATGTGCCTTAAATTTTGTACAGAAAAAATTAATTAAAATAAAGAAAATGTCATTTTGGTCAAAATTCTTGAAATAGGAGGTGCTCTGAAGTTTCAGAAGTTCAAGTTTGATGAAATAATGTCATTTTTGAACACATTGTCTGCTTTGCCAAGCCTTATGTTTTATTTTTCCAGAGTTCAAAATTTATTATCCATTACCGTACTGCACATTTTGCTTTTACCACCAATATGTACTTTTTGATACAGCGTAACTCGAAAACCGTATGGAATACAAAAAAACCCGAGACCACCTCCAGTATTGGGCTTTACATGCAAAGTTCAGTTCATGGTGAAAAGTAGGTCAAAGGTCAATTTTAAGGTCACATTTAATTGCCAGTATATGACTTCCTATTCAAGTTCAGTAGTAACTATGGACCTATCTCTGCCAGTTTTGGAGATAAAAGGGAAGCAAAATTTGCAAAGTTCAGTTCATGGTGAAAAGTAGGTCAAAGGTCAATTTTAAGGTCACATTTAGATTGCCAGTATATGACTTCCTATTCAAGTTCAATAGTAACTATGGACCTATCTCTGCCAGTTTTGGAGATAAAACGGAAGCAAATTTTGCAAAGTTCAGTTTATGGTGAAAAGTAGGTCAAAGGTCAATTTTAAGGTCACATTTAGATTGCCAGTATATGACTTCCTATTCAAGTTCAATAGTAACTACGGACCTATCTCAGCCAGTTTTGGAGATAAAAGGAAAGCAAAATTTGCAAAGTTCAGTTTATGGTGAAAAGTAGGTCAAAGGTCAATTTTAAGGTCACATATAGATTGCCAGTATATGACTTCCTATTCAAGTTCAATAGTAACTATGGGCCTATCTCTGCCAGTTTTGGAGATAAAAGGGAAGAAAAATTTGCAAAGTTCAGTTCATGGTGAAAAGTAGGTCAAAGGTCAATTTTAAGGTCACATATAGATTGCCAGTATATGACTTCCTATCCAACTTCAATAGTAACTATAGACCTATCTCTGCCAGTTTTGGAGATATAAGGGACTAAATGCTATAATTTTGGAGTTACCATAATGTGCCTTAAATTTCGTACAGAAAAAATTAATTAAAATAAAGAAAATGTCATTTTGGTCAAAATTCTTGAAATAGGAGGTGCTCTGAAGTTTCAGAAGTTCAAATTTGATGAAATTATGTCATTTTTGAACACAAGTTGTCTGCTTTGCCAAGCCTAATGTTTTATTTTTCCAGAGTTCAAAATTTATTATCCATTACCGTACTGCACATTTTGCTTTTACCACCAATATGTACTTTTTGATACAGCGTAACTCGAAAACCGTATGGAATACAAAAAAACCGAGACCACCTCCAGTGTTGGGCTTTACATGCTCTACAAAATGCAAAAAAGAATGGGTCTCTAGCATTAACGGTTCCCGAATTAGAGACAGTTTTCAGTTTCGGTATCTTATGGCCGCTACTCCCGTGAAAATGCACCGATTGACCCCAAATTCATGGAGATGAAAGATGACCTGAAGGGTAACACTTTCCAATAATATTATTGGTTAAGTCTGTGTGGTCTCTGAATAACAGGGCAAAAAAATTTTTTTTCGTAAAAAATTTCATTTTTTTGAAAATTTTGGCCCATTTGACCTTGAAGTAAAGGTCAAAGGTCAAATCCAAGGGTATATTTGAAATCTACACATATGACTTTTGGAAAGCCGTCTATAGAAATTTTTCCCATAACTCCTTCCGTAGGGTAGATAATTAGCATTTAATTTTGCCATTTTTAGACAAGGGTGCATTGCAATGAGTGCCACACCCAGACCCCAATACCGACAAAGCCCAAATTTTACGTGGAACGAGTTGAGATTATAGGTGACCTAAATCCATGAGATGGGTATGGGGGGCCTTACCGTCTAGGAGGAGAAGCGGTAACGGTAGCCGTCCGGCGGAGCCGGCGGAGCCGGCGGAACCGGCGGAGCCGGCGGAACGATCCGGACGAGACCGAAACCATGTGTACCGCCAGCGCTAACGCTGGTGGTACAATAAATAAGGCTAGGATATTTTATTCAAATTAAAATCAATAATTACAGTTCTCTCTCCTTTTGTTCTAAGGAACTTTAAGATGTTTTTAATGCAAAAAAATATAACATCAACAAAATGCCTTAATCCTAATTCTTTTCAAAATTGGAGTCAAGGAAGTTTTTTGTAGGAGAGCAAACCTTTAAATCATGCAGCAAAACGTCTGCATGATCCCACCCCAACTCTTGCAAACCAGAGATTTTGATCTACTTTAGAGAATGGTTTAATATTCTTTGCTTATAAGGATAAAAAATTACAACAATCTATAAAACCTAAACATGGCAATATTTTCCCATTTGAGACCGTTTTGTCACATCGTAATAAGGAAAAATATAAAAATAAAAGGAAAAAAAATCACTCTTGATTCAAATCTAATTGCAATGCATGCAAAGAAAAAAAATGTCCAAATATCCACACCAAGAAATTTTTTAAACACTTGATGCTCATTACCCATAAAAGCGAAATTTCTTTGTCTTCTTGTATGGAGAATGGGACAAACATGTAGCACGTTGTGAACTGCAATTGTAGGAAATATTACTCTTGACAGGTGCTGCATCAGGTTCATGTACATGTTAATAGGTTTGCCATTTCAGCAACTTACTATGAATTTCTTATTCCAAGCTTCAGGTCTGAGGTGAGCCAGCCTTGTCAAGCCTTCATATGTGCACATTTATTGGACTCTGACATTCAACAGCACGTCTGATTGATGTATACTACGCAAATCAAAATTGCTGTTATGATTATCCTGATTTTGTGTTTCAACAGAAGAGCAGGTGACATAGATAACAGATCATCAATCAAACCTGCTGCTGAAGTTGAGATGCATCCTATATGGAAATCTGAAAATGAAAATACTGGTACCCGTTGGCATAAAAACTGTTGGGTTTCATTTCTTTTAAACTCTCACCTTTCAATGTGCCTAGACTGTTTCTCT